>NC_080699.1:18855784-20105784 GCF_030445035.2 Dasypus novemcinctus | reverse complement strand
CCATTTAATGCAAAGTGGATAAAAAGGGCTTCCACACGATTGTAAAACGGCCTTATAATAGTTAATTGCTGGTTTCTTATTACAGCAGAGAGTCAAAATACCCTTTAAAATACTCATCGAAAGCGAGAGGAGGGAGAGGAGAGGGTGACAGGAGGCAGAGAACTCCTGGAAAGAGGGTCTGGGCCCACGTGTCCAAGTGTCTCAGGCTGGGGGTCTGCACTCAGTCCCCCCCCCACTGCCCCCTGGCATCCCCAAGGCCCAGTGCCGGTGGCTGCCCAAGTCTGCCTCCCTTCGCACTCAGCGTCTGGGGATGAGTCCTTTTAACTTCTTGGACCACAGCATCTTCTTCTGTGCAGTGGAAGGGTTGACAAGATGCCCTCCAAGGTCCTCTCAGCTCCACTGTTCAGTCACTGGGTGCCCCATGGGTGCTAGGAATGGTGTGGGTCAAAGAAGAGTAGGATTCTGAGAACCCAGGGGAAGGCAGACACTGAGGTGACTGCAATCCCGTGCAGGAAGTCGTAGAACCCACCTCTCTGTGGGGGCTGTGGGTACCTAGACAAGGGGGGTGAAACCTGAGCGGGATCTTGTAGGTTGAGGAGGATCTGGCCAGGATGATATTCTAGGGAGAGCACAAACAAGGAACCTGCTGAGTGGCCCTGCTCTGGGTCTCCGAGCACATCGGGGTCCCGGGCCTGTGTAAATGGTGCTCCTTAGCTTGTGCAGTGCACAACCTGAGCCACCCTACTCGGTGGCCCCGGGGAGCAGCCGGGGCCAAGATGGACAAAGGGGCCAGAGAAACTGATCCCAAACCACAGTATAAGCCCAAGGGCTTTCAGGGGAGCCCTCTCATCCCACTCCCCTTTCCACCGTGTCCCCCAGGCCGGGTGCTTTGGGGGCTGGTTCAGAGACCTGGCCCCAGGCGGATTTGGGTTCCACTCCTCAGCTCTGGAGGACCCCCGGGGAGCTGTCAGGAAGCAGCTGGAAGCCACTTCCTCCTTCAGCAACACAATTGCTCCTTCTCTTTGCTCTGCAGGGGAGTGAAAGGGTTTCTCCTCCGCAAAAAGGATTATTCATGAAAAGTAGACCTGGAAGGCAATGGCTTGTCCAGGCGCCCTGGGCCTACCTGAAACCCGCTGTCGCCCACCCCCCGCTGCGCTGCACCCAGCCCACCCCTGCGCAAGCGCAGAGCAGCTGGGGTTGGGTGGAGGAGGGGCCGGGAGCAGGCCCTCGAACCCGGAGCCCCTCTCCGCCCGCGGCCCAGGCCTCGCCGCAGGCCAAGCCACTTCCTGCTCCCCAATCAACCCGTCCTTCCGGGGGGAGGGGTGGGCGCGGAGCGGCAGGGGGCTGCACAGGGCGCGGGAGGAGAAACCCTTCTGACCTCGAGGCCAGCGTCAGGGGGAAAGCCGCGACCCCACGAATGGACCGAGGGCCGAGGCCGCGTCTGCCCGCACCCCCCGCGGGTCTCCCGGGGCCAGGCCAGAGACCTGGGGCTGGAAGCACGGGGTCCCCACCGAGGACGAGCGCCCGGAGACCCGCCAGAGGTAGGTAGGGTGGCCACGCGCCCGGCGTGCCCGGCACAGCCCGTGTCAGCGTGTTGTCCAGACGCCTCCAACTCCAAGTAAGGTCTAAGTCATCCTAGCAGGAAGGGACCCAGGTAGATCCCCAGCCCCTTCGTCCACGCAACAAATATCGAGCACCTGCCCCCTGCCAGTCCCAGCATCTGCCTCAGGAGCCCAGGGTTTGGGCAGAGCCACAGCCCACCCTAGCTGGGGCCCAGGGGGTACGTCCGCTGGGGGAGGGGGTCGCTCTGTAAAGGGGTGTCAGAGAAGGCTCGCTAAGCAGGTGGCACCAGGGCCTTCCCGCCGCCCTGCTCAAGGCCACCCCCACCCCCCCGGCGCCCTCCAGGCTCCCCAGGACATTGTCCTCCGTTGCCCGGCTCTCTTCAGCCTCTGCTCCCTGCTCCCCACCCAACGGGCAGCGCCTGTGAGCACTCAAGAGTCCATCAGAGAAGGGATTCCAGAGGGTTTTTGGGTAGGCGTCTCTTCCCAAACACAGTCCATCCAAAGCCAAGGGCGTGTGCCAGGCTCCAAGCTGGTGGCGAACAGACCGGAGAAATACCTGCTGCCTTTGGAAGGCCCCAGGCTGGAAGCCAAGAGAAATGTAAAATGAACAATCGGAGAAGAGATAAATGACATACAGTGACGGTGAGAGTAAGGAAGTCGGGGAGGGGGTGGAGAACAGGTGCTGGGGAGGCTGGGGAGTAGGAGAACACACTGCACACCTTCCAAAGGCTTTTGAGGGGTGAAGCCTTAGGTGGGAATTCTAAACCCTGGTGGTGATTTGGGTTTCATTAGCGAAGAGCCAGAACAAGGAGTCACTGGATGAACAGGACAGGGGGTGGCTGTGCCCGCAACGAGAACAAGTGCCAGGTAGATGGAGAGGCAGGACGTCCTGGGCCTTAAACTGGGAAGGTCCTCCAGAGCGTGTCCTGTCCACTCCCTGCCTCTGGGTGCTTTCTGGGACACAGAAAGTAGATCAGGAGAAGGGGACAGGTGTTTGAGTTACAGGCTTCCGAGCAGGGTGATTCCACGCTCCCTTCTGTGCTATACCTCCTGCCTCAGGAAGCCCTTAGCCCAGGCTGAACTCCTTTCACCTCCCAGGAAGGAGATGAGTAGAGCCTGGGGGTGGGGCGGGGGTCCTGGCCTGTCCCACTGTCTCCTGCCAGGCTCGTCTACCTGGAGAAAACTGAGGCACAGAGAAGTAAAGCAACTTGCCCAAGGTCTCACGGTAGGTAGGCAGAGGAACATCCTTCCAAAGATGGTCACTTCTTAGTCCCTGGAGCCCGTGGATGTATTACCTTACATGCCAAAAGGGATTTTGCAGGTGTGGTTGAGCCAAGGAATTTGAGATGGGGAATTTGTCCCGGATTATCCACGGAGGCTCGGAAGTAATCCCAAATGTCTTTATAAGGGAAAGAGGAAGGCAGGGAATCAGAGAAGGAGCTGTGGCAAAACAGAGGTCAGTAAGAAAGAGACGATGGGGAAAGTGGTCATGAGCCGAGGACAGGGGGTGGCCTCTAGAAGCCGGGAGAGGCAAGGAAACATTCCACCTGGAGCCTCCAGAAGGCTGGCAGCCTGGCCCATCCCTTTTTGGACTTCTGACCTCTGAAACTGTAAGATAGTAAATTTGTGCTTGAAGTTGATAGCTTGTTTCAGCAGCAGTAGGTAACTAATACACACCCATTGCACATGCCAGCAGCGTAGCTATGGGCCTTGCCATGGGATGGGTAAAGAGGCATGTCCTTAATGTCATTTGGGACCAACTGTGTCCTTTCAGTCCTGCCCCTGCCCGTTGGGTGAGTGTCTCTCGGTGTCCCCCCCACCCAAGCTGCGGACCCTCCCCCTGCTCCTCACGCTCACCCTAGGAACCCTGTGGCCCTGGCCTGAGGCCTTGCAGACCTGGGCAGAAGAGAAGGCAGAGAGCCCTCCCCGGGCCTTTACATGCGTGGGTTTGGGTAAAACGGCCCTCGTCATCCTCGAGCATCAGTACCTTCCCTGCCTGTGCAGGAAAGGGAGAAAAGCTCGGGCCAAGCGTGTGGCTGAGTGCGAGGGCCAGGCTTGAGCTGCAAAAGGCGCAGTGGCTAGAGGTCAGTGTGTGCACAGGCGTTTGGGGGTGCTGAGGTTGGGGGGGGAAGGGCCCACTCTGCCCAGAGTTTCAGAACAGCATACCACACACTCTGGGGCAGAATCTTTGGTGCTGGCCCCAGGAAAGGGGCTGGCCTGGAAGAGAGGGGGGCTGCAGAGGCCCCTGGGGAGGGAGGGAGGCTTCTTTGGGGAAAAGCAGGAGTGGGGGGGCTGAAAAGAAGGGTCATAGGGTACCTACCATGGAACCTTTGGGCTTTGCTG
Source organism: Dasypus novemcinctus (assembly GCF_030445035.2). Taxonomy (NCBI): domain Eukaryota; kingdom Metazoa; phylum Chordata; class Mammalia; order Cingulata; family Dasypodidae; genus Dasypus; species Dasypus novemcinctus. The sequence continues at coordinate 20,101,879 of NC_080699.1, read as the reverse complement.
CCACCCTGTGGACAGAACCTGGAAGGACGGGGTTGTGGCTGCCCTAGGCCAGCGCTTACTGGTCCTTAGGCTAGGCGCCTCTTTCTGAATCTGGAGTCGGGGTCCTCCCACGTGAATGGCAGGCACATGGAGGCGAATTCCCAGGCTCCCATAGCCCAGCCGGTCATGCTCATCAAGCATCCCTCTGCCAAGAGGTGGCATGAACAGGAGGGACGTGGCCAGGATCTGGGTGAGCCCCTCACATCGGGCCCAGGTACCCCCACTTTGCCAGGCAGCAACCCTAAGCAGTGATTTCAGGGGCTAACTTTGTCCAGGAAAGGGGTTACGAGAGGCTGAGATCTGGCTTGAGCCTGCTGGAGGCAGGCTCTGTAGTCCCTCTGGCCGCATGGTGGCTGACTCCCATCACCTTGCCCATCTCTGAAATGGGCCAGAGAGGAGAAAAGCCAGTTCCCCTCTCCCCAGGCAGCAGTTCTCACTCATTTGGCGAGACTGTGACAGCAGCCCAAGGAAGAGTTGCTTTGCTCCCAGGAGTCCCTTTACTCCTGGCCTCGTGATGTCCCTGTCATTTTGCTGTCATTGGGAGCGTGGCACCCCGACAACACCTACAGCCCCCGTTTTACAAATTGAGGAGTTAAGAACTTGTCTGACGCATCCCAACCAGGAAGTGATGGCGCCAAAATTCACATTTGGGGTGTCACGCCCCTTTGCAGTCATACCCTCCCCAATAAAGTGTTGCCAAGAGAAATGGGGGCCTCCAGGTGGGAGGCGACGAGCCCTGGGCTCCTCCTTCTAGAGCCCTGATGGAGGAAAGCCAGGCAGACCCTTCCTCCTTCCCAACCCAGATAGATCTTCCGTCGCTTCTAGGAAATGACATTCCGTCCCTTCCCTTGCAGGCTTCCCATCTAATTCAAGTTAGGAATATCGTTATCAGGAAGTTCTTCCTATGGTCTAACCTCCACACCTCCTCCTGCAGGTCAAGCCCACTTAGGAGGTCCCAGCGAGAGGAGAAGGGGATGTAGAGCAGGCTTCTATTTCAAAGGAGGGGGGACAGTCTCAGTCCCTAAAACCAGGGTTTAGTTCTCTAATCATGACAGCCAGGGCTGGCCAATCACAGGCCTCACTGAGAGAGCTTAAATTATAGAGGACCAAGTTAGAGAGAAAGGAAAGGGAAAAAAAGCACCCAACTCGCAGCCATGGGCGCTGCAGCTGATTATTAATTATGGGCTGTTTGTGTGCACTCTTTGGGCTCCCTCCTCTGACTGGTCAGGGTGTAGAATGTCGGGCGGGGGGCGGTGGGGGGGGGAGGAAGCCGATGAGTTGATGTCAGGTCAAGACAGTTGTGTGTGGCCCGTCCAGACCCTTCTCGACTTTGACTTCACCCCCTCTTTTCCACCCCACCACTCCCCTCCAATCAGGGGAGGAGCTGCCCTCTCTTGCCCACTGCCCCTCCCCGAACACTCTGGGAGAGGGGGAGTGATTAGCATGGGGCATTGTCCCCGCATAATAGGCCCCAGCTGCGGCTTGAAAGAAGAGACAAAGCGCCTGGCTGCTCCACTCGCATTATCCCCTCGTTAAATCTCTGTTATTAGATTAGATTCAAAATGTATTGATTGGGAGGCTGGGGGAAGGTGGGGGAGGGAACGACTCCAGCTTGCGAATGCTGAGCAGCACCTCCCCACAGGCTCTCCCCTCCCCCTCCGCTCAGAGAGACCAGAGAGGAGGCCTCCCGGCAATTGTATCCTGGACCCTGAGCTCAGCTCCTCAACGTGGGCTAGCCTAGTAGCCTCGAAAGTGCACGAAGGGGCGGGGCCCTCGGCCTCCTCGAGCCCAGGTGGTCATGGTCCAGCCTTTGGATGAATTTGTGGAGGATCGGAGGGGTCCAGGCTGAGCAAGTCCTTTCGTGGAAACTCTTTAGGAGAAACGACAGAAGTGGAGGAGGAAAGAGCAGAGCTGGGAGGATCAGAAGAGAACAGAGAAAGTTGCAGGAGCAGAGTAGAGATGAGATAGAGAATCAGCAAGCTTCTCAGGAGTCCTCGTGAAGACAGGGCTGGTTTCGGATTGTCTCTCTCTGCTTAGGACTGAATGAGAGGGAATGGGCTCGGATGACAGGGCACAGGTGAAGCAGGAGCTGGGGAATTGCAACAGGTGGGAGGGAAATTCAGAAGGCCCTCATGCCCCAGATAGGGTGACGGGCTTCTTGGGAGAAGACCAAGATCAGTATTGGTGGACAGGAGTTAGCATGCTGGGGGATTCTCTATCTCTGGGCCTCAGTTTCCCATCCCTGGGCTGCATGGCCTGGATGCTAGATTGATGAGTTGATTGGATGTGGCTAGTGGAGCAGAAGATGTTACACGTGGCAGTTCATCCACAAGGTGGTTAATTGGTCACCTCAGTGCTGAGTTCCGTTGCCCCATTGATTGTGGGTGAAGGGTGAGGAGGGGGAGATGGAGAATCAATAGGTTGATTGGTGTCTTACTAGCTCTCTGGTTGGACGCTCTGTCAATAGTCCCCACTTACTGACCAGTGGTGCATTGACAGGCCCAGACGGTTCACCTTTCCCCTCTGGCCTGAATCATGAGTCACCTAATGTCATGACTGGCCCAAGCAAGTTCAAAGAGAGTGAGGCTGCTTTTGGTCCCAAGACCAGGCTCCAAAGAATGGGCTGCAAGGGACATCCCAAGAGGGTTGAAAAGAACAATTCCATCTTTAGTCCACTTTCTGTTCTGCAAGAGGCCACACTTACGAGAAGGGGCCAACTCCCACCCCCACAATCTACTTTTTGCTGGGAGACTTATTCCTACCCAAAACAAAGCAAAGATAAATATACAACCCCTAACTAATATCAAAAGCACATCTGTCTGGGATGGAGGTAATAGGTGAAAACTCATTCCCAGCTCACCTTAGGAACAAGCAGCTAGTTAGACAAGATTTGATGTGTCCTTGCTGCATCCTGGGGGATCTGGGGTGAAGTGAGAAGAAGGTGAGAGAAGCTCAATCAGACAGGTCCCCATCCCTGACCTCCAGGCTCTTTCAGACATGAAGCTCCCGAAGGTCCAAGCATATGCCCTTGGCTCAGCCTCTGGGATGGTCAACCAGCTAGAATTGCAGAGTCTGGAGTCTGGCAAGGAATAGCTGCTGGTTTTCCATACTGAATCCCTTATAATTGACCAGGAAAAGGCAGTAGGAACGTCAGAACTCATCCCCAGATGTTGCTGTTGGGTCCTTTCCCTCCAGCCCGGCTCTGTCACGTGCTCCCTCCCCACCATGCCTTCCTATGAGTGACAGGGAGGAAAAACGGTGGGAGGAGAAAGGGAGGACCAGAAAGCCTTAACCATGCACTGAGGACCCTGAGACAGGCAGCACCCTGGGTGGATTCCCTCATTCCTTTCCTCTGAAGGCTTGCTGGGTGGATGGGGTGATGGAGGACGATGTCCTCGGCTGGTCTTAAACCCTGATGTCTGGGAGAGGGGGGCAGGCTAGCACAAGACCAAAGACCGTCGCCTCGGCTCTGCTTCCCTCGGGGTCCTGCTTCCTGGTGGGAGTGCCAGGGCCAGCTGCTGAGAGTTTGCAGAGGAGATAGGTAAAGGCAAGCCTCCGCCTTTTCCTTGGTTCCCAACCCCGAAACTGGCTGGTGCTGGCCGTGGTGCTGATGTTCTTGTCTCCACAGCTGGGTCCCCTTGGGGAAGCCTCCAAGCAGGCAGAGAGCTTGCGCCTAATCCTCTGGAGATCCTGGGCCCAGAGAGATAAGAGGACTGGGTGGATCCCTCTGGCATCTTCCCAGGGGATTGCTTCCTCCTCTCCTCCTCTCCATTGCTAAGCGTTCAAGTCCTGAACTGAAAACCCACCTCCTATTATTTCTTCGTCATAACAGCCCTTATTTGTTCACCTTCCAATTCCCTGGGGCAGGAAACAACAAAACAACTGAATCTGTGAATCATTTCCATCATTAATTCCTCCTCATCCACCCCTCAACCATTTCCCAAAGCTGCTGACAAAGAGTCAAGAAGAGAGTTTAATTCAGGCTTCGTGTTATCTGATTACCCCCACGTATCCCCGCCACCTGCTGGAGGCACGCATGTCCATGGAATTGGCCAGGTGAGGTGGGGGAGGAGACATTAGGGGTCTGATAAACCTAACACCTAACGCAGAGTTATCAGCCCCAGGGAGTAGAGAGTTGGTTTTGCCTTCAATCTAAAAACAAAGCCGGGGGAGATCTGCTGAATTCCAAAGTGCCTCATTCAGGGGTCATGCCAATGGAGAAACTGAGGCTTGGTTGATGGAAAACTAGCGTGAGGTCGGGGATGTGTGGGATTCTCCCGAGCTAAGACAGCAGGTTGGAAAGCCTTCGTGGGTAGTTGGGGAAGAGGACTGAATTCCAAGTTCTTGCGGTATGGGCCCAGGTCCTGGTGCAGGGTTACTGAGATGCATAGACATGGGAAAAAGTGGGTGGGACTGTGCCTTGAGCAGAAACCCCAGCCCACCCTCACCAGCCCCCACCCACCCCTGCGGGGCCGTGCCCCCTCAAGAGTACTGCCAGATGGACCAGAGCGTGAGCAGAGTGGCGGTGTAGGCCAGCACCGCCAGCAGGTAGATGCGGAACAGCAGCCTGTCCAGCACGGAGCCCACGCGCAGCCAGTCGCGGGCCACCTGCCGGCTCTCGTCCCGCTTCTCCAGGAAGTGTCGGATGGCCGCCAGCTCCTGCAGCAGCCCGCGCACTGCCAGCGAGGCCTCCCGCGGCGGCGGCGGCGGAGGGCTGGCCCTGCCCCTCGGGGTCTTCTCCGAGTCGCAGGGTCCTCCCAGGTGGCTGCAGTGGTTTCCCATGGCTGGAAGAGGGGCAGTGCGTTGGGAAGGGACAGAGACCCAGCGTGGCCGGAGCACCGTTCCTGTCACTACAGCCCTACGGGATGTTTTAGTCTGAACAATTTCGGGCATAAAAAGCACAAAGAATGAAATCATGTATTTGTGTACCTGCCATCCAACTGAAGTAAATAAACATAATCAATACAACGGAAGATTCCTGTACACCCCTTCTCAGCTCACCGCACTCATGGATTAGGTGTTTGTCCTGCCTGTGCATTTTTTAGCCTAGGGTTTGATGTCTATTATTTCGTCTGAGCCTCACAACAGCCCCAGGAGGGAGGCAGAGCAGGGGTGATTTCTAGCCCTACTTTTCATGTTAACGGGCTAAAGCGCAGAGAGCTTAAATGGTAGTCTGTGGCCACAGGCTTGGTGAGGCCACCAAGACCCAGGCAGCTGGACTCCCATTCCAGTGCTCTCTCTCATAGTCATGCTGCCTCAGAAGGGCCAGCCTGTGGTCACAGCCTTCGTCTTCATGATTCCAAGTCCTAATGGGCCAGAAAACTCGCCTTCATTTACAGCTGCCTTCACCGGGTAAACGGAAATTAGGTGGTAGGCTGGCAGACTGGCTCGCTCTGCTGACTAGCCCCTGGCGAGAGGGTCTTCAAAGAGACAGAGGTCTCATGTCAAAGGCCTGGCCTCGCCAGGAAGACGGACAAGATGCGGTGCCGTGGAGTGATAACGACGCTCGCCGAGTCAGGCGGGCCTGAGTTCAAATCAGTTTTGCCAGTTTCTGGCTCTGTGAGTTTGGACGAGCTCTTGATCCTCTCCATGTCTCCGTGGCCCCACTTAAAAAGTGAGCATGGGCATCCTGTTGGGTTGCCACAAGGTTTACCGGCAAGCAGTGAAAGTGCTTCACACGTGTGGGACCCAAGGCGCTCAGCAAACCAGCCAGCCCACCCAAACCAAGCTGGCGGCCGTCGCCACTCCTCGGGGGCTCGAGGCCCCCGTTAGCGCCTCTCTACCCTCGTCTCTGCTTCTTGGGCACCTGACCTCCTAAGGACCTGGTCTTCAAGCAGCTTAGAAAGAGTTTTGGAAATCCTGGCTGCAATATTTAACCATGTGTTGCAAGGAGGTCACTCGCCGCCTGAGGGTCCCTTTGACCTGTCGCTGGGTCCATCTGGGAGAGAGGACACTTTCAGCCCGGCCAGCTCAGCTCCTGACACACTCAGCCTCTGCCTCTCTCACTCCTCTCCATCCATACCCAGACAGATTAGAGTTCACCAAGGTACAGCGCGCGTTCACGCTGCCCCATGCGGGACAGCGCCCAGTGCCCAGGCCCTCCCTGGCCCGTCGCATGCCGTGCTCCACCAAGTGCCTGGAGCCACAGGTGCCCACCGCCCCAGTGCGGGACCCTCCCCTCTCTCACCTGGCCAGTCCTCAGTCTTGGTGGCTTGGGAGGGGGCTGGTGGCCTATGGGAATGCGACTGTTCCCCGAGGCAGAGGAGCGCGGCGACTCTCTCGAGAACCAGGCGCCGCAGCCAGGCGGGCACGGGCTGCTGCAGGTCCTGCTTGTGCACCAGCCGCACGATGAGGATGGTCTCGGCCAGGCTCAGCACGAGCAGAGCCATGCACACGACGAAGTAGACGCCTGCGCACCGGGGGTGGGGCAGGGAGAGACACGCACGGCACGTGGGAGGGCGCAGTCGCCATGTCCAGCTGGGCACCCCCACCCCGCCCCGGGAGCGGGCCTTACCAATGAGGGGCGTGCCGATGGCGGTGGCGGGCAGCGTGTCGGACACGATGATGAGGAAGACGGAGTAGCCCAGGAGGAGCGTGACCTTGAAGGAGACCCTCTCGCCACTGTCCGGTGGCAGGTAGAAGCCCACGATGTCCATGACCATGAGGAAGATACTGGGCAGCAGCAGGCTGACCACGTAGAACAGGGGCCGCCGGCGGATCACCACCTGGGGCGGGGAGAGGCGCTGTGGGGGCAGCCTGGGCCAGGCAGGCTCTGCACCCCGACCTCCCACCCCCACCTCCAGCCCCCTCGCCTGATAGAGCTTTCAACCTGGCCTCCTGGAGGAGGAAATGGACAGACCCCATATTCTGGCTCTGGCTGTTAGAGAGAAGTGGCTGCTTCAGGATCAGCAAGGGACAATCCCCCCAAGATTCTCGGTCTGCCTGCCTCAAGGTCAGGGCCGCGTGTGACATGGGAGTTGGGAAGGACGTTCTTCCCTGCCCTCTAAGTCCGCCCGGGTGGGAAGGCCCGGCGTTTCGCTGATCAAGGTGCCCAGGCCCGAGCCCTGCCCCACTCACGTAGAACTTCATTTCTGCGTAGCAGTCGCTGCTCTCTATGCTGAACTCCCGAAACTGCGCCAGCACCCCCAGAAGCTCCCACTCGCCCTGGTTCATGAAGATGCTCTTGTCATCCTTCACCTTCTCGGGCAAGCGCCACAGGGAGATGTTGATGTCCTGGACTGAGAGAGGAGAAGTCCAGTCGGCTTTGGCATTGAGCAGCGGGAGCCAGGCAGACCGCGGCATGGGGGTGTGGGGGAGCGGGACGGGCGGCCGAGGGGACTTGATCTCAGATGACGCGAGTTCAAGTCTCAACCCCTGATCTTGAGCCTCAGTTTCCCAGGCACAAAATGAGGTCATATCACACGCCGCACCTCTCTCAGGGGCCTGCAGTGAGGGCGGGGGTGAAAACACACAGCAGAATGCAGAGAACCACACCAACCACTCACCAGGAAGGCCCCCCGCCTTTCCAAACACCTTTCTAGATTTCCCCGTTAGAATTACCCATGTAGGAAATAAACACAAGTCAACATTCTTCACCTTTGCCTTGATAGAACTGCCTGTCTTTAAAGGTGAAATAGGAAAATAAGCAAAATCCCCACTTGCAGAACGGCAGTTCCACTTCTCTATACTTACACTAGAGAAACAGCGATACATATGCCCTAGGAAGGAGAGGAGTACTGACTGCAGCAAAGTAGCAGAAAAGATCTAAATGTCCATCAATCAGGAAAATATTAATAAACAGTGATGCATCCCAATCATGAGACATTCCATAGCAGTTAAAATTTATAAGAAAGTTCTAAAATGCACTAACTTGCAAAAATGTCCAATACTCATTGTTGAGTTAAAAGAGGCAAGTTACAATGTCTAATAGTATATAGAATATAATAATTTATGTAAAATAAAAGCCCATAAAATAATTTCCATATATTTCCATAGATGTGTTTGTGCATGTGTGTACATATACATACACACACACACGTGTGGATATGCATGGCATACAGAATGATCTAGAAGAACATAAATGAAATTCATACTGATAAAAGTGGTTAACGCTTGGTGTGGGGAGTTGGTGAAGAGTTTAGGATTGAGGGTAGAGGTCAAAGGGGACTTTAGCTGTAATTATGGCTTTTGTTCAAGGAAATTACATATTGGAAGCGGCCTTTTTGCAGTAGGGACATGTTTGCTTTACTAGACCTATAGAAATTACCTTAATGTTCACTCAATAAAAATGTGCCAAGCATTTTTCCTTTGTGCCAGTCACTGATGATGGGCAAGAAAGTCACACTGCTGTACTTTCTATGTTTATAGCTAGTTAAGAAGATGACATTGAGCAAGTGCTTACAAGTGCCCTAGAGAACAGGCCGCCACAAGACTGGGGACAGGCATGGTCTAGGCTGGGGACGAGAGGTGTGGACTGACCCTCAGGCGGTCTCAGAAGGGCATACAGAGGAGTTGGCCAGGCAGGTGTGGTCGGGGGTGAGGATGGGCAGCGGGAAGCAGGACACTGAGAAGGAGGGGACAAGGCAGCCTAGGAGAGGAAGCAGCATGTGAGAAAGTGAAGGAACAAGGGGTTGGGGACTAGAAAGGAGGGCGGCTCGGCTGGCGCAGAGCCCAGGGGAGCGGGCAGGAGATGGGGCTGGAGCGGTGGGGCCGGTGGGCAAGGCCAGACTTTGCAGGGCTGCAGCCAAGGATTTGGATTGTCTCCCAGGAGTGCTGGGAAGCTATCGAGGGTTTTAAGCAGAATGACATGATCAGATTTGCATTTTAATAAGACCTTTCTGGCTGTTGTGAGGAGCAAGGATTGGAGGGGGCAAGAATGAATGAGGGAGCCCAGTTGGGAGGCTAATGCAGAAGCCCAGGCAAGACACAAGTGGATAAATGCGGCAGGATCTCTCTTCAGTGAAGTAATTAGAATATGTAAATTCATAGAGTCAGAAATTTGAATACAGGTTACCAGGGGCGGGGAATGGGGAGTTAACACTTAATTGGTGCAGAATTTCTGTTTGGGGTGATGGGAAACTATTAGTAATGGACAGTGGGAATGTTAGCACAGTATTTGAATATAATTCACACTGCTGAATTGAATACTTGGAAGTGGTTAAAGTGGGAAATTTTAGGTTGTGCCTATGTTACAAGAATAAAAAAAATTTTTTAAACCGTAGAACTGTATAAGACAAAAAGTGAACCCTAATGCAAACTATGGAATATAGTTAATATAATTCGTAACATTGATTCATCAATTGTATCACACTAATGCATGATATTAATAATAGGGAGAACTGTGGGGGGGTATATATGGGAACTCTATACTTTCTGCATGATTTTGATGTAAACCTACTACTGCTCTAATAATTTTTTAGTTATCAAAAAAGGTAACCTAGGCAAGAGAAGAAGGTGGCTAGAATTAGGGGGTTGTGGTGGAAATGAAAAAAATTAGGCAGATTTGAGAGACAGTGCCAGACCCTGTTTGCGATGTTAGAAAAGAGCTGCTCTTAACTAAGCACCTTGCAGTCAGCAGCACAATGACTTGTCAAACCCTTGCAAGGCCTGAGGGGCAGCAAAGGCAGCAGGTGACACCAGCCCCCTTCCCAAGATGAGGCTTCAGAGGCTCCGTGCATTAAGACAGGAAGTGGTCAGTTGGATAAGAGAATGGCCCACTGGGTGGACTGGGGGAGAGTAGACTACAATGTAGACCACTGTCCATGTGGTGCAACCGTGCTCCAAAATGTATTCACCAGGTGCAGTGGATGTGCCACGATGATGGAAGAGGTTGTTGATGTGGGAGGAGTGGGGTGAGGGGGGTGGGAGGTTTATGGGAACCTCGTATTTTTTGAATGTAACATTTAAAAGAAAATAAAGAAGAAGAAGAAAGAATGCATCCTCGGACGGCCCCCTCGTTCAGGTGTCCCTGCAGCCCCCTACCCGCACCCCGGCCGCCCCAGCCCCCATGCTCACTGGTGTGCAGCCAGCTGGTGAAGGTCAGCGAGCAGTTTTGCACGTCGAAGGGGAAGTTGTAGATGTCGAGGCTGCAGGCCGTCACCACCTGCAGGGGCTTGTAGTTCTGGACCTCGCCGTGGTGCCGCACGTACACGTACGGGATGTTTGGAGACTTCCCCACGTCCACGCTGGCCGGGGAAGAGGGGTCGGTGGGGGGGCTCAGGAAGCAGCCCCCAGGCCCTGCCCTGTGAGTCTGCAGATCGCTGAGTAACCCGTAGGGAACCAAGTCCAGGGAGGGTCGAGGCAGCAGGAAAACGTGGACAGTGTGGTCTGGCCTCAGTTTCCCCAGCCTTCTTATCTATCTTTGGGGTCCTTACTTGTCATTGTCAAGGCTACTTTCCAAGCAGTGAAGGGCATTTCTCCTTCTTTATTACCCTGACACTGTAGCCACAAAACACAGGGAAGGAGTCCAGGGCTCAAATGCCATGTGCTGTAAGTATGCCCAGCTGCCCCCATGCTGTCACCCACCCCGGGCTGGGCAGGGCTCAGCTCCCAGCACCACCAGCCCCAACAAGGGGCAGGTGTGGAGGGAGAGCAGAACCTTGGGTTCCACCCCGGTTCTGACTCCTGTTGGCTTCCCAGCCCTAGAAGGCCTGTGAAATGAGAATAATCATTTCTGGAGGAAAAGGAACTAGAGAGGTCATTGGTAAGAATTAGGGGAATCCCTCTCTTTGGCTGACCTCCCGCCCCTGGGCTCCCTGGAGTGACCACTGTGGCACGGAGCTGGCTGAACAGAGGCCCTGAGCCTGGAGTCTTCTGTGGAATCAGGCTCAGGCATAGGGTGTCTAGCCTAAGGCTGCTTCACCTTTTAAACCAGACTCCCTCCAGCTGTGCCATGCAGGACACGGGGGCAAAGGTCAACTGCCTGCCCTGGAAAACAGAGCGAGGGTGGGGGCCTGGAGCTGGGCAGTGCGATGGGTATCCAGTGGAGGGTGACTGTTTCCCTGCCGCTTCTCCTTTCCATCCATCTCCCCCAGCCACCTCTCCTGCCCTTGAATTTGGAGGTCCAAGCAGCAAAGCCTGAAAGAGCCTGAAGAAGACCGTGTTTAGCTGCTGGAAATAAAGGCTGGTGCAACCTGTGGCCATTGAAGCACAGGGATAACTTGAGAGGCTTGAGTGAGCCCCTCCCCACCCCACCCTTGCTTAAAATCTCCCGAGACCAGGAGTGGTGGCCGCTGTCAATGCTCCCTTCCTTTCTGTAATATTACTGTCCCTGTTCAAAATTCAGCTGTCCCTCATTCATTTATTATAACAGATGTGCACTGATTCTCTGGCTTCCTTTCTCTTGGGATAGGGGCCTTGGACAAATAAGTACAGAGTTTTGACATCAGGTATCAAAAAAGAAGCGTTTAGAAAAGAAAAGGAAAGGACAAAAGACAAAGGGGAACTGGGGCCACAGGGCAGCTGTACCTGGACGTTCGCGAGCCTGGGTGGGACATCTCAGGGGTGCTAGTAGGGCTCTGGTCTCCCGCCTCCACCCCCAGCCCGCCACCTTCTCCTGTCCCTAGCCCGCCTGGCCACCAGAGCCAGATGACAATACTCACAACTCATTGATGAGGATGTCGGGGACCCAGATGCTGTCAGTGGGGATGGACAGCTTAGTGATGTTGTCAAAGTCCTCTGGGTTCCACTGGAGAAACTCGTCATTCCAGTACTAGGGGAGGAGGGGACAGTCACAGGTGCCCTCCATCCTCGGGGAGGGTCGTGCCCATCTCAGGCCAACTCCTCCCCTCCTTGCTCAGGCAACCGGTGGGCAGCTTCTTAGGAAAAGCTGGGTGTGGGTGGCACCCAAATCACTCAGCAGTAGCTTCGAGTCCCCTCGTCTCCGTGCTCACACACTACCTGCCTGGATATGTGACACAGACAGAGCCACCCTATCCCGGGCAGGTGTTTGGTCATTTCTAACATTATGAGTCCCCTGTCTACCAACTTTGGTTTTAGACAAATAACATCTTGAGTCTTGTAAAGAAAAAGAAGAATATCCATCTCACAGGGTAGAGATAATTATTGTTAAGTTTTGATCGATGCATTCTCCATTGCCCTGCCAGAATAGCTGGTCTAAAATGTAAATTTGATTGTGTAACTTCCTTGCTTAAAATTCCTCAATGGCACCCAGATGTAAAGTTCAACCCCATGGCCAAGAAGGCGTCCATAATCTGGTCCCTCGAGGCTGGGTTTCTTGCCATGCCTCTCTGTGAATTCTACACTCCAGTCATATGGAATCAAACACTACGGAAACCTCCACATTTTTGCAAACACCATTCTCTCTCCCTTGCTGCAATCCCTGTCTGCTTTACCAAGGTATGTTTTACACATTCTTCTAGACTTATCCAAGGCCTCTACCTGTTCCCTCCTCCAGGAAACCGTCCACGGCCCCCACTCCCCGGGCCTTGCAGGGCCACCTCTTGCTCCTGTGGCTAGTGGTTGTGCTTGCTCCATTTGGGCGGCTGTCACGTTGCATTTTAATTGTTCACCTGTCTGTTGGCTCTGCAAGCATGTGAGCTCATGTGGACAGCGCCTGAGTTTAGCTCATATCTCTAATGCCAATCCCTTAGCACAGCCGTTGGACATTCCCTCCTGGCTGACTTTAAAGAGCTGGGGCAGCCAGGTGACCCTAGAAGCCCCGGGACAGGGCCTAGGCCTGATGTCCTGACACAGAGAGCTCCAGGCTGCCTTTGCTTATTTGGGTCCCTTCCTGCAGGCAGGTTGTGCTCTGTATTGAGGAATCTCTCTGCAGGTGGAAAGGGGTCAGCATTCCAGCTTCTCCCTCCACCTACTCGCTGACGTATGCACTGGTGGTGGTGGGAAAGCATTCCCAGGGGGTGGTAGAGAGGCCCACCTATGCCAGGTGTGTCTACAGGTGTGTCATCTGTCCCCCTCCCCGTCTCCAGCCTCTTTAGCTTCCCTTCTGTCCCCATTCTTCCCCACAACCCCGGAGGAGGACCCCGCCTCTGGACAGCAGCCTCTGCTGTCTGCCCCCCACCTCCCACACCCGCCCCGAGCATTAAGTCATCAACGCCCTCAAGGCCTCAGGCGCCCAGAAACCTGTGCTTCACCAGGGCCCATCAGAAGCCCCAAGAGTGGGGGGTGGCCCCGGCAGTGAGGACTAAGTAGATGAAATTACCCGGTTTCCATCACCCAACTTGGTTGTTGTCTCATTTGGCTTAAGAGAAGGAAGAACTTTCTAGCAATCAGAGCTTTTAGAAAGTGGAAAGTGGCTGCCTTTTGAGTTCCAGCGGCTGCAGGTATTCAACTGAGTTTGGATGAGCACTCTTTTGAGATTCTGTGCTGAATTCAGAAACCAGAAGGGGGTGTAGAGGATTTCCCCTCCTGCAATCTTTAAGCTGCTTGCAATTCCCAGTCCTGAAAGGATAGGATTCTAGACTCCTGGATGTGGCATTGAGCCCCTGAGCCTCTGCCCCCACCTGCCTTCACCAAGGCCCTGAGATTCCAGGATGGCTAAGCCCGCATTCCAGGAAGGTGGGGGGAGGGGGGCTACCTGCTCACCTGCCGGTACCAGATGTAGGTGGTCAGTACCTGATTCTTCTCATCCTGTGAAAGGAAAGGGAGATCAGCTTGGGGAGCCCTGCGGGCTGGAGGTCCTCACTGCACACACCAACCCCCCAAAAGAGCTTCTCTGCATCTTAATTCCCTCAGGAGTGAAGAAACGGGGCTGGGAAAGTGGACAAGGTGGAGCTCCCTGGTCAGCTAGGAAAAGTTGGTCTTTTACTCGGGCACACCTAAAAAGAAATGTAATAATATTTTAACTTCTATTATAATGTATATATATTAAATGTAAAATGATCAAGATAATAATAGGTGTTATTTATATATAACATGATATATAAATGTGTACCATGATATCCCTCCCACAATATGTGTGTATCTGTGTGTCTGTGTGTATGTATGAATGAAAAGAAGTTCATCATTCCCTCTTCCCATCCCATTCCCAGTTTCCCTTCCTGAAACAACCACAGTAACCAGTTTACTATGTTTCTTTCCAGAGATGTACTAAAATGCAAAGATTTCAGAGAATGTCAAGGTGGGTAGTTTGACTGTAGCAGAGACAGAGAAGTCAGGTCCCCTCCCCGTGTCCCGACAGGGTGCCCTGCGTCTTGGTGTCCCTGCAGCTCAGCAGTGGCCTTCTTGTTATCTCTGCTCAATGTTCCACCTGCTCCGGGCAGTACTCTACCCTACCTCAGTGGAGCAGTTTGGTATGGCTATGAATTCCAAAAATAGATATTGGATTATGCTTGTAATCTGATCTGTACCTGGGCATGACTGAGTTATGATAGGGCGTTGAGTCCCCACCCCTTGATGGGTGGGGACTCATGGATAAAAGGCATGGCAAAGGACAGAGTTGAGGGCTTTGAATGTTGGAGTTTTGATTTTGGAGTTTGATGCTGAAGACTTAAACTGGAGCCCCGGGAAGTCAGCTCGCAGAGGAAAGAGAAACCAGCCCCAGGAAGGAAGGAACCCTGAACCCAGAGAGAAGCAAGCCCCGGGAACACAGGAACCCAGGAAGTCTGAACCCTGGCAGACGTCGGCAGCCATCTTGCTCCAACATGTGAAAACAGACTTTGGTGAGGGAAGTAACTCATGCTTTATGGCCTGTATCTGTAAGCTCCTACCCCAATAAATACCCTTTATGAAAACCAACCAATTTCTGGTATTTTTCATCAGCACCCCTTTGGCTGACTAATACACTCAGTAAGAAACTAATAAACTGTTTCCTTGCACAACCATTTAGTGACACCTGCCATGTGCCAGCGACCCGTGTAAGCCACCAAAAGCATAGAGATGACTTGGACATAGGCTTGGCCCACATACAGCTGATGTAGGAGCGAGTTATAATGCCCTAATGGTGAAGAATCTCACTAAAGAAAGTGACCCGGTGGCGACGGGGGCACGAGAGGGGGTGCCCCACGGGACAAACAGGGTTTTTGGGTCCGAGCGGCTGCCCTCCCCAGCCGTGGTGCAGGCCACAGATGCCGTGGCCCTCGCATGCCCGCCTCTGAGCGGGGGCCTGGTGGGGCGGGGGCTCACCACACTGAGGATGGCGTAGACGATGACGTCGATGGACACGGTGGTCGGCGTCCTCCAGTCCCGCACCGGGCGCACGCCCTTCCTGTAGTTCTCCAGGAGGTGATGGGACAGCCTCAGCAGGGCAGGCCCGGTGGCAGCGCCGGCCCGGGTGGCCTCCCTCCGCCGAGCTGGCAAGGGGAGTGCATCAAAGTGGACATCGGAGCCTGAGGTGGCCCCCAGTCCCCGGGCCAGGGACTGAAAGCTTTTACAGGGAGTGCATCAGGCTAGAACACGGAGGAGCCAAGTGGGAGAAGCCAGACGCGAAAGGACAATATTGTAGGATTCCACTCTGAAATATCTACAATAAGCAAAAACCCACAGAGACTGAAAAGTAATCAAGCACACTGCATCGATTGTACACTGGAAAATGGTGAGAATGGAAAATGTTGTTTAACACCTGTTACCACCATTTTAATTAATTAATTAATTCACAGAAGGTTGATGAGTAGTTGCCAGGCACGGGGGCGGGGGCGGGGGGGGGGAGGAACGGGGTTTTTGTTAAATGGGTACAGAGTTTCTACTGATGTAAAAGTAAGGGAAAAGGGTGATGGTAGCACAACATCTTTAAAGCAATTAATGCTACGGAATTGCACACTTACAAACTGTTAAAACGCAAATCTTGTGTTGTATCTGTTAGCACAATTTCAAAAAATACGAAAGAAAAATACCTCACAAAATCCCCAGACTGAAATTCCTGTTACCAGAGCCTCTTTGGCAGAGATTCCTGCCCAAAATCAACGTGTTATCTTGAGGGGGTGACCTAGACACTCTTTCACGGGATGCGGGGGGGAGCTTGGTTGTAAGAGCTGGGGTGGCCCTAGGCAGACCACGTGCAGCAGGCTGAGGGCTGAGCAAGGCTCCACGTCGGTGCCTGCGGAGGAGCTGCGGGGACGGCGGCCCGTGTCATGGGAAACTGAGAGGCCAGAGGATGCAAAGGAGTGTGGCCCCAGGCTCAATTTATGAGCCACACGGCCTGCCCCGGCTCTGTCTCACTCTCTTCAGATCTCAGCCTCTGCACAGCTCAGTCTCCTTCCTGCCCCCAGCTTGCAACAGGCAAGGCAAGAAGGAGGGGCAGGTGTCCCGTGAAAACTGTCCTCCCACCCCGTCCTGCCAAGTCCACCCCAGAGGGCCTCCCTCCCGCCACACGCACAGCTGAGGGGTGGCTGAGTCCCCTTAGGGTTGCTCTCCTGGCCAGTTCATAGGGTTAGGAAGGCGGGGGGGGGGGTGAGGTGGGGGGGGTAGAGAGGGACAGAGGAGACTGATGGTACCTTGCCCAGGGCAGGAGGGAGGCGGGGACAAGGGGACCCACTCCTAAGCCCCAGTCCTGCTCCGTGGAAGTCCACGTGCACCTCAGTTTTCCTTCTTGGAAATAGTGGGAACACTTGTTGAAGGGTGCCATGAAATACGAAGGCGAAATGCTTGGGGAGGGCAGGGGATGGGGAGGAGAGAGGGGAGAGCACCCTAAAGGACGAGGGGCAGGCTGAGAGGAGAAGACGGGGCTGGCAGGGTTAGGTCAGGGTGCTTCACAGAGCAGGTGCGCAGGCCTGGCGTCCCCGGGGAATGAATGACGTCATCTTCTCCCGTCTTGCCTACGGTATGCACGACCCGACAGCAAATCGGCCCCACAGATCCCCCTGCCTGCCTCTAGCCCACCTGTCCCTGCTACGCCATCTGCTTCCCTCAGAAGAGAAGAGCAGGGAGAGGAGGAAGGAGACTCTTTTCTGTGCATCTCCTTTGGAATGCCGTAAAGTAATAACATCGTTGTAATCTTAGAACCACTGGGTGGCTGTCATGATGGCCCATTTGACAGATAAGGATCCCCAAGGCTCAGAGGGGTGCAGGTCAGGCCCATGGTCATTTCTCCAGCAGGAGGAGGAAGCACGGCTCAAACCCAGCTCCCTGTGCCTCTTGCCTACACCAGCAAACAGCCCAGAGCTGTGGACTGGAGGAAACCAGCTGGGGCCACCAGGCCCCGGGACAAGGCAGGGATGGGGCTTCTCCCAGCCAAGGAAGGCCACAGGAAGTCAGGGCTCGCAGCCCGGCTCCCTTGTCCACTGAGCATCCCCAAAGGACAGCTCCCGGGGAGGAAAGTTGTCAACCCACGAGCATGGCCGTCTCTCCAGCCGTCGGAGGGCACCCTTGTCATCACCCCAACCCACCTCCATACGGGGAGAAAACCTCCCGAGAAGGAACGAATGGGTCCGCAGCAAAAGAAACAAATCCGTCTGCGACCAGAACTGCCTGTATTCAGAGGAGACAGGAGAGGATGGGTGGGGGCCAGAGTGAGGAGTTTGGTGTCATAGGGGTTTAGCCCTGCAAGGGGGTTTTAGGAAACAGTGACCCAGAGAATCCATGCAACAAAACCGGGAAGGTGAGGAGCGATTACTAGGTAAGATCTGCTGCTCATCCGCTGGCCCCCTCTCTGACTAGAACATTCTCACTTATTACAGGAAGGGGCGGGCCAGAGGAGTTCGAAGTTGCCTTGCAGCTGCTATTTGGTGAGTTGGAGGGTAAGGCGAGATTGAGCAGCTCTGACACCTGGAGCCGCCTCACTGCTCACCTCTCAGCAGGTCCTGCTCTCACCTCGGGGCTCCACGTCCCAAACCTCCTGGCATGGCCCCGATGCCTCCGAATGCTTTCAGGCTCCTGGGAGGTGAGACCCCTGGCCTTCCGCAGCTGCACCCTTTCCAAGACCCTCCCACCCTCGACAAGCAACCTCCACCCCACCCCTGTCGAGGGCCAGCCAAGCCCTGCGTATTTCCCGGCCGTGCGCTTACCTTCTCCCTGTGCCAGGAGGGTGGGCAGAAGCAAGGCGAGCAGGGCCCGCCAGGCGGACAGCGGCATGGCGACCTTCCGCAGGGGTGGGGGTCCTCCGAGGGGCCGTGCAGGGTGAGCCCCGCCGAGGGCCAACGTCGGGGCCGGCCGGCCAGCGCGTCTCTCTCGGCCGCTCCGCCGCACCTTCTGAGGCTACAGCCTTGCGCGCCCCAGCCCCCAGGGCTGGGTGGCTGCCAAGGTTTCCTGCAATCAGTCCTTCAGCTGGATCAGGTTTCAGGGCCGGCGGGGAGGGGACCGCTGAGCGCAGAGCCGCCAGCCGTTGGCGGGAGCTCAGTCCAGCCATTCAGCCAGGTGGCCGAGGAGTCATCTGGGGACGGGGGGCTGCGGGGGCCTGTCTGCCGCCAGGTGCTCAGGTGGCGGCCTCCACTCCTGTCCCCGGGCCTATTGGTCTGAGTTATTTAGGAGCAGCAAGGCCATTTTACCGCTTCACAGGACGAGGTGGCCCTGGCCAAGCACGGGCCTGGGCATCTCAGCAGACAGGGGAGAGGGACTGTGGCCACCACGTGTCTGCCTTTTGTCCTTCTTCAAAATACACACGCAGAATGTATAATTATATATACAGCAAATATGTAATAGCAGTACATGCTCAATGCAGGAAAACATGAAGAAAAAATTAAATCATCCATAAGCTTACAGCCCAGAGGCAGCCACTGTTAATGTTTTGGTGTAAAGTCGTCTATCATTTCTTCTATAATATGTATACAATGAAATAAATATACCACCCATAAAATTCTGTGTTTCCCTTTTTGGCTCAATATCAGCTCATCGCTTTTCTTATTTGTTTTAGGTTGACTACTTTTTACTATTAAAAGAACACTTGAGATTCGCAAATGGGAACACAAAGTGGATCACAATATTTTAGGCAGTTGTAGAGAAAAAAGTTTTACTGATTGAAAAATTTACACTTGTAATTCTGATCTATACATACGTTTAGAGTCAAATCCAATAAAAATAAGCCACTCTTCCTCAATAGACATAAATACTTTTTCTACTGTTTTTTCAATTGTGGCAAAACATGCGTAACATGAAATCTACCATCCTAAAGTATACAATTTAGGGACACTGAGTTCATTCACAACGTTGTGCAACCATCACTGCACTCTAATTCCAAAATTTTTCTTTTCCTCAAACCGAAACCCAGTACCCATTAAGCAGCCATTTCCAGTTAACACATTTCCTTTAAGTGTGCTTTTCTTGAAAGAAGTCTTCCTTTTCTCCTTGTAAGTTAAATAGACCAGTATCTATCACTCGGATACTGGACCGTGCATGCTCAAAATTGTGTGAGAAAAGAATCTTGGTGACTCTATTTGAAGGAATCCCACCCCAATTTACCATCTACATAAACGTGGATGTTTCTACCTCAAATTTGCTGAAAGCAAACATGTATGTACACATATATGTACACCACATGCCTATCAACCATGGCGTGTTTCAAGAACAAAGCGTTTTCAAGTTGAATCTGAACGCGGACAGGCTGGAAGCCCGGTAGGAAGGATGAAGTTTCTGAATTGTAGTTAACTTAGAACTACCCTTGGTCAGACCTGAGTCCGTCTCAGTCCTGTCTAGAGGCCATGGAATGGTCAGTCAATCTCCAGGCGGTGTGGCTACCCTTCTCTTAGGTTGTGTGCTTCATCACCGCACAAGCTGGGAAAATAAGCAAAACCCAGCTCTAAGCCTTCCTTTTTGGGGGAATGGAGATGCCAGCGAGTAGAACGGGAGAATATTGGTTGCCCCGAGCTTCTTATTTTTTTTTTTAAGATTTATCTTATTTATTTCTCTCCCCTTCCCCCCCCATTGTCTGCTCTCTGTGTCCATTAACAGTGTGTTCTTCTGTGTCCGCTTGCATTCTTGTCATGCAGCACCGGGAAATGGTGTTGCTTTTTTTGTTGTTGCATCATCTTGCTGCGTCAGCTCTCCGTGTGTGGGACCTCTCCTGAGCGGGCTGCTCTTTTTTCATGCAGGGTGGCTCTCCTTTTGGGGCGCACTCCTTGCATGTGGGACACTGCTACGCGGGGGACATCCCTGTGTGGCAGGGCACTCCTTGCGCGCAGCAGCCCTGAATGTGGGCCAGCTCCACACGGGTCGGGAGGCCCTGGGTATTGAGCCCTGGACCCTCCATATGGTGGGCAGATGCTCTATCTGAAGAGCCACAACCGCTTCCCATGCCCTGAGCTTCTAAAGTCTAAAGGCAACACGCCCGATGTCCCCAAAATGAATGTACTCAGATGCCAGGTTTGGCAGCAGGGCACGAAGAGTAGGCTGAGGTCTTGAAGGTTCCAGGCTCAAGAGGAACATCTCTGGGTCCCTAAATGCAGCCCAAGCCCAGCATCTGGACTGATAAAGAAAGCTTCTTAGTTTCACACTCACCTCCATTTATGGCTACTGGCACTTAGAAATCTGCTTCAAATTTCTGGAAAAATGTTTCCTCCTATTTAAGTGCTTTTTGAAATCTGCATATAGCATTTATGGAGGTCCCTTCACCTGGTGATTAGCCGGGGTTTGACCTTTAGCAGTAATAAAGACACATACCCACCTATATTGAAACCCACTTGTGGTTTCCATTATAGCTATTTCATTATTAAAGAACAGACACTGGGCTGTTCCCTTGCCCACACCCTGGCCACTGCCCCGGATGCCCCCTTCCGGCTCCCTTTGTCCATCTGCAATCCTCCTCTGTTCCTCTCCCTCTGCTCCTAGGCCAGTGTAGCCTGGGTCCCTTCCTCCCAAAAGCCCACCCATTTGGAGACAGAGAGATGGGAAGAAGGTGGAAGCATCAGGCACAGAACATGTCCCGAAAGGGGCAGCAAAAGAAGAGGGCAGAAAAGGGTGAGAAGAGGATGAAAAGAAGCAGAAGGTGAAACCATATAAAAAGGGGGGGGGGGGAGGAATGGGAGAGGAGACCAGGGAGAAGCAAAAGTAAAAGTGAGACTGTCGCCGCTCCTATTTAACATTGTCTTAGAAGTACTTGCTCGAGCACTGAGGCAAGAACCAGAAATAAAAGGCATTCAAATTGGAAAGGAAGAAGTCAAAATTTCATTATTTGCAGATGACATGATCCTATACATAGAAAACCCTGAGAGATCTACAACAAAGATTCTAGAACTCATAAATGAGTTTAGTAAAGTCGCAGGTTATAAGATCAATGCGCAAAAATCAGTAGCATTTCTGTACACCAATAATGAGCAAGATCAGGAGGAAATCAAGAAACAAATACCATTCACAATAGTAAATAAAAAAAATCAAATACTTAGGAATAAATTTAACTAAAGAGGTAAAGAACTTATACACTGAGAACTATACAAGATTGTTCAAGGAAATCAAAGAAGACCTAAATAAATGGAAGACTATTCCTTGTTCATGGATAGGAAGACTGAACATTATTAAGATGTCTATCCTACCAAAACTGATCTACACATTCAATGCAATCCCAATAAAAATCAATGCAGCCTTTTTTAAGGAACTAGAAAAACTAACTATGAAATTTATTTGGAAAGGAAAGAGACCCCGAATAGCCAAAGACATACTGAAAAAGAAAAACGAAATTGGAGGAATCACACTACCTGACTTCAAAACATACTATAAAGCTACGGTGGTGAAAACAGCATGGTATTGGCATAAGGAGAGACATATAGACCAATGGAATCGAATTGAAAGCTCTGATATAGAACCTCACATATACAACCACATAATATTCGATAAAGCCACCAAACCCTCTCAACTGGGAGAGAGTGGCCTATTCAACAAATGGTGTCTGGAGAACTGGATAGCCATATGTAGAAGAATGAAAGAGGATTACCATCTCACACCTTATACAAAGATCAACTCAAGATGGATCAAAGACCTAAATATAAGAGCCAAGACCATAAAAACCTTAGAAAGCAGTGTAGGGAAACATCTACAGGACCTTGTAATAGGTAATGGATTTATGAATATCTCACCAAAAACACGAGCAGCAAAAGAACTAATAGATAAATGGGACTTCCTCAAAATTAAAGCCTTCTGCACCTCAAAGGAGTTTGTCAAGAAAGTAAAAAGGGAGCCCACACAGTGGGAGAAAATATTTGGCAATCATATATCTGATAAGAAACTTATAACTTGCATATATAAAGAACTCCTACATCTTGAAAATAAAAAGACAAACAATCCATTTAAAAAATGGGAAAAAGACTTAAACAGACACTTCTCCGAAGAAGAAATACAAATGGCAAGAAAGCACATGAAAAAATGTTCCAAATCTCTAGCTATCAGGGAAATGCAAATCAAAACCACAATGAGATACCATCTTACACCCATAAGATTGGCAGCTATGAAAAAAACAGAAGAATACAAGTGCTGGAGAGGATGTGAAGGAAGGGGAACACTCATCCACTGCTGGTGGGAATGCAGAAGGATCCAACCATTCTGGAGAACAGTATGGCGGTTTCTCAAAAAACTAGCCATAGATTTGCCATATGACCCAGCAATACCACTGCTGGGAATATACCCAGCAGAACTGAAAACAAGAACACAAACCAATATATGTACACCAATGTTCATAGCAGCATTGTTCACTATTGCCAAAAGTTGGAATCAACCCAAATGCCCATCAACAGACGAGTGGATCAATAAAATGTGGTATATACACACAATGGAATACTACTCGGCTGTAAGAACAAACACACTACAAATACATGTGATAACATGGATGAATCTTGAGAACCTTATGTTGAGTGAAGCAACCCAGACATTGAAGGACAAATACTACATGACCTCAATGATATGAAATAAACAAGCTGCCCTAGATAGCAAGAGACTGAACGATAGGCTTGCAGGAAATCGGAGGGTGGAGGAAGGATATGAGCCGATGTCTGCAGGGGTGGAATTTAAGACGAGATGGTGGTAAGTATGAACACAAAGAAGAGATAAAAGGGGGGCAAGGGGTTGCCTTTGCTTGGGGCTTTGCGGGTTTGAGGGTGGCTGGGGAGGGACGGGTGGGTAACGTTGCCCAAAAGTGGGGGGAGGGAGGGGTAGCATACGAACCAGGAGAGGGTCAGGTGTTGGTGGAGAGTAAAATGCCGAGATAATCATATCAAAATATAATAAAGAGGGTTACCTGTTTAGAATGCTCGGAGGGGAGGGTCTGATGCAGGACGGGCTCCTGGGGAATGTCTAAATGCTCATTCTGCCAGAGTGGGTGACACCATGGGGTAGAAACCCAAGTAGTGAGAGTGGGGGTGGACCCACATCCTGGGGAGGACTAATGCCATCCAATAGAGGGAACTGTATCCCTCGAGAGAAAGGGTGGCTCCCAGGGCATTGGGGCAGTTGAGCAAGTTAGGCCCTGAACACTATTCCATCTATCTCTGGAAGTGGCTCCTCAGGAAACGGAGGTTGGCTATCACTGAGGGCACCAAGGTGGAAGGGAAAATGGACGTTAAATGTGTGGAACCAAAGTAAATGGGGGGTAAGAGAGGAGCTTCTTGAGAGTACACAAGGATGGATATAAAACATGTAATATTACACCATAACATATAGGAGATGACAGACTGATAATGTAAACCATAATGTAAAACATAGGATAACTAAAAATGTAAAGAACTGTGTATCCTAAAGTATGCACCATAATGTAAGCACAGATGTCACCTTGTTAGAAAGCTAATGTCTCAGACTCTGTACATCACTTTAAGTAAATATGATATGAATAGGGCATAAGAGTATCACTGTGGAAGGGAAAAGGTTTTCTGGTGGATGTGTGGGAGTGCTGTATATTATATATATACATTGCTGTGGTCTAGGACTCCTGTGAAGAAAAGCTGAATAATTAGGGGGGGGGGGAAAGAAAAAGATAGGATGTGGAATTTTTTCAAGTCAACATTCTTTATCTAAGTTCTTTATCTAACTTTATCCAAGTTCTTTATCTATCCTTTAAACCCATCGCTATATGCCATTCCCTAGTAAGGGACCATGACATTATATTGGGCTTCAAATTTCGGGGAGTTCTGGATCACAGAGTGTTTCAACAATGGCAATGGAGGGATACTGGTATGGGATACCAATGACAGGTGATATATGACTGACAGGGAGCTGTACAGATCATATGTCCAGGGTGCATGGTAATGTTTGGATATACTCATAGTGGCAACAATTAAAAACCACAGTAGGGGGGGTACTGGGTTCCTGGCCAGTGGTGCTCTGTCGTGGTCCCTAGGGGAGCAGCGACAGTCTCCCAGGTACAGTGGTGGGGACCGGGAGGGAGTGAGGGTTCAACAGTGAGCCCCTGATACTAATGACTATGCTTGTGAGCTGATAAACCCAAAATAAGAACAAGGCCTAGAGCAACTTTGTGCCTGGGAATTTCCTTCTGTCAGCCTTCATGTTACTCAAATGTGGCCAGTCTCGAAGCCAAACTCAGCATGTAAATGCAATGCCTTCCCCCCAGCGTGGGACATGACACCCGGGGATGAGCCTCCCTGGCAACGAGGGACCACTATCAACTACCAACTGATGATGCAACTGGAAAATGACCTTATACGGAAGGTTCAATGCGGATCAGCAGAATATCCATGTCTACATAAAATACCATGACTTTAAAATGCTGTTTGACCTAAAGTAAGGGGGAAATGGAAAGGAGAAATGAGTTTATATGGCTACGAGTTTCTAAAAAAGAGTCTGGAGGCTGGCAGAAGGTTTGCCCTCATGCACAACTGAGCAGAGTCAGAGAGACAGATAAAGCAGATACAACCCCCAGATATTGGTTCCTTTGAGGGCTAAAGAGACCCATGGGAGTTATGGTCATGGCCGATGGGGTTAACTACCAGGGCAGATGGCCCCTCTTTGGAAATGGTGTTTATGTGTGATGAATCTGGACTCAGATGGGATCTCCC
This sequence comes from Dasypus novemcinctus, assembly GCF_030445035.2. Classification (NCBI taxonomy): domain Eukaryota; kingdom Metazoa; phylum Chordata; class Mammalia; order Cingulata; family Dasypodidae; genus Dasypus; species Dasypus novemcinctus. The sequence continues at coordinate 20,077,001 of NC_080699.1, read as the reverse complement.
TTCATAAGACTTCCATGCTAATGTGCTGGAGGTGCAGTTAATGTTGGGGTTTAAGATATATTTAGGGGATTTGAATCTCTGGACTGACAATGTGATAGCCAGATCCTGAGCCTCAAAAGACTCCAGCACCTACAATCTGATTTATTGGACTTACCACACTCAGCTAAGATGGAGGTGAAGAAGGACAACCACCACACCATGGAGCCTAGAGTGATTACAACTGAAAATGGGAGGATTGCATCCAGCATCCCGGTGGAATCTGAGCCTCCTCTTGACATAAAGGTGCAATGGACACAACCAATCCAGTGTCCACATAGAAGAGGTGGCATTGGATTGGGAAAAGGGGACATAATGGACAAAGGGTATGGGGAAAGGCAGGAAGAGATGAGAGGTGGAGGTGTCTTTGGGACATGGAGCTGCCCTGGATGGTGCTTCAGAGGTAATCACCGGACATTGTAAATCCTCACAGGGCCTACTTGATGGAATAGAGGAGAGTATGGGCCATGATGTGAACCAATGTATATGAGGTACAGAGGTGCCCAAAGACGTACTTACCAAATCCAATGGATATGTCATGATGATGGGAACGAGTGTTGTTGGGGGGGGGGAGAGGGGGGGTGGGGGGGTGGGGTTGAATGGGACCTCACATATATATTTTTAATGTAATATTATTACAAAGTCAATAAAAAATAAAAAAATTTAAAAAAAAAAAAAAAAAAAAAAAGTAAAAGTGAGAGGAAAAGGAAGGTGAGGTGAGAAGGAAAGCTAGAACAGGGAGGAGGAAGAAGATAGGAATAGCAGGAAGGGAGGTCTTTAGGAGAAAAATGCAAATGAAAGCCACAGTAGGATACTGCTCACATCCGCTAGGATGGCTACTATCTTAAAAAGAATAAAAGAAAAATAGCAAGTGTTGACAAGGATGTGGAGAAAGTGGAACCCTGTGCCTTGCTGGTAGGAATGTCAGATAGTGCAGCTGCTATGGAAAACAGCTCGGCAACTCCTCAAATAGTTCAACCTAAAATTACCATCTGACCAGGCAATTCTACTCCTGAGTCTATGTCCAAAAGAGTTTAAAAAGAGGCTCAAACAGATACATGTACACCAATATTCATAGAAGCCTTATTCATATTAGCCAAAAGGTAGAAACAACCCAAGTCTTAACATAGGAATGGATAAACAAAATGTGGTATATCCTTACAATGGAATATTATTCAGCCAGAAAAAAGGAATGAGGTTCTGATATATGCTTAAAATGTGGATGAACCTAGTAAATGTTATGCTAAGTGAAATAAGCCAGGCACAAAAGGACAAATACTGTATGATTCCACTTACATGAAATATCTAGAATAAGCAAATCCATAGAGACAGAAAGTAGACTAGAGATTCCCAGGGACTGGGGGAGACAGGGGGACTCATAGCTTAGTGGGTGCAGAGTTTCTGTTTGGGATGATGACAGAGTTTTGTTAATGCAAGTGGTCCTGGTAGCACAATATTGTAAATGGAATTAATGCCACTGAATTGTGTACTTAAAATGATTAAGATGGTAAGTTTTTGCATATGTATATCTACAATAAAACATTTTAAACAAAGAGTGAGAAGTGCAAAAAGAGGCTTGAGTACCTTGATGCTAGAAAAGAAGAGGATAACAAACCCATTGTGCATTAAACAAAGGAGACAGGGAGGAAAGGGAGAATGCATAAAGAAGAAAACAGGATTCAAGGAAGGGAAGAAAGAGAGGCAAAGACACAAAGCAGCTCTGCAGGAGGTGGCTGAACTGTGACCCCGGGGGCCCACCACCACCTCCCTCTCAGGACGCTCTGAAAAGTGGGCTCCGCACACTGTGGCGTGGAGGTGCCCGCCAACGGGAGGTGTCAAGACGCATCCAGGTTGCAGAGAGAGAGAGCCGGGAGAGCCTGCCACGTGGCCCCAAGCCTCCGCCTTGGCCTTGGGATTCTGGAGTCCTCTGGGACTGTGCGATTGGGTTAGAGAGGGATGAGGCTCTCCTCAGCTCGGCGTGTACATTAGAACATTAGCTCCTCAGGTAACAGGATTAGAAGGAGACGGCAGGCCGAGGCTGCCAATGGAGACGGATTGCCTGTGCACTTCTCTGATGGAGCAGCAATCAAGTTTCCCCGGAAGAGATTTCCTATTAATGAAACTGATGGCACAACAGACAGAGGGGAGTTGGAGCGGTGGCCACTGGCGGGGTGTAAATTGCCTCAGATGAAACCGTGGAGTCACTTTTGCCCCTTTTAAACAAGATAGGAATGAGTGCGAGGACCTGATGAACTCGCCTCGGCTGCTGGGGGTGACCAGCAGGCAGGGAACGTGCTAATTTGATTCCTGAGCTCGGCCTGCAGACTGCCGGGCTCCTCCCCGGGAACGGAGGCAGACAGGAGGGTGGCAGGGATCCAGGCTGGATAATGAAAAGCCCCGAGCCTGCAGGACCGCCAGGCCAGGCCTGACCTCTGTGGCCCAGGGCTCCGCGAGAGAGGAGGCTCTAGGGACCCCACTGGCGGCTGGCACTGTCCTCCTGCCGATTTGGATGCGTCAGCGCACCCGCAGACCCCGCGCCACTCTTCTTGCTCCCATTCTACAGGTTAAGTCATCGAGCCCGGGCTTGTCTTAATGCCCACAGCTAGTTCCAGCTGGGGCTGGGATCCCCCAGACTCCTGGCTCCAACCTTTTCCACTACAGCTGCGTTTCCCATTTTCTGCAGTAAACTTTTACTGAGCTATAAAACTTTTACCACCAAAGAGCCTGACCTTTACAAACCTATAAACTTATAAAAACTCGGCAGCGCGTAGTAACATCTGGCCCTACGAGGGGCCCACCTGCTGGGGAAGGGCCGGGAGAGGCTTCGGTTTGTCATTGCAGTGCTGCGTGGAAGCCGTGTCTTCATCGTTCACCCTTCACCTTGAGGAGAGGTTGGTTGAGATACAAGCTTGGTTCTTCGTGCTCTTTACGGGACCCACCTCTCTTCGCGCTGGGTGTAAGGGAGGGAGGACAGACGGGGCGCCTTCTTTCACCCAGTTCCAGGAGCCTGATGCATCTTGGCACCGAGGTGGAAGGATTTTGGGGGTGTCTACCCATGGAGCAGGATTGGTCGGTGTCTACCTCTGCCTTGTGGTCTTTCTGTACTTGCTGTTTCATCATAGGTGACCCTTCCCTCTTCTGCACCAAGGCCCAAGCCCTTGGAACAGCCTGATTCGGCACCACCCCACCAGCAGCAGCTACCATTTATCAAGCATATACTATATGCCAAGCACTGTGCTAAGTTCATTATTTCATTAGTCCTTGTTTACTATGAAGAAGGGATGATTGTGTCCTTATTGCAGATGAGAAGATTGAGGCACAGAGAGTTTAGGCAACCTGCTGCAGAGGCATACAGCTAGTCAAAGGGAGGCTGGGAGCTTAAAAGTCTGGGCTCTTAACCACCTGATAACACTGAGTCCCAGAGCACTTTGACCCAGGTTGTCTAGACTCTGGTTCTTATGTCCACTCCCCATAATCCTGGGGATGGATGGGCTCCATCCTGCCTGGATTGCTCCTGTTGAGAGGGGAGACTCATTGGGCTAATTTAAGATATTTTTATTGAAGAGTATCATAACTAAGACTATATGACAACTCACTGGACATTAAGTTGACTATTTTCCCCAGTATGGGTCAGGAACACAGAACTCTACCATTGTGGTCCCAGCAAAGCCAGTTCAACAAATGACAAGTGTGGAGCTTCATGGTAAATCTGGGACCAGTGACCTCTGCAGCCCCTCTTCATGACGGAGAAGTGATGCTAGAGATTTTTGTAGTCTGTTTGTACATGGTTATCCTGTTGAGTCCGGGTCACATGGGTGGGGCTTCATCAGAAAGATGGGGCCATTTCCAGTGTCCTGACCCTGGGGAAGAGGGCTTTTCTAACTCTCCAGCCAGACAGGATGGAGACCCCCGAAGAGCAAGAGAGATGTCTGAGAGTTTGTTCTGAGAGTGGTACCTTCCATATGGACTTGAGCAAGAAGCAAGGGGTAAGAAACCCAAGCACAGGGCCCATGAGGCTATGTTGTTCCTTTGGGGCTCTATGAAGATATTGCATAACACTGGGAAGAATAGACAAGTCTAGAAGAACAGAGAATTCTGTGCTCTATCAGACAGACTTTTAGTTTTTGTGTACCCCTCTGCTTACTTTCCCTGTCTCTTTCCTTAACGTGTATTTATAGTGGAATTTTCAGCCTTCATCCTCCACGTTAAGGGGAAGAGAAGGAAGGGGACTTTGATGATGATTGGGCCAGCATCGTGGCAGCAGCCATGGTCAAAGTGAGAGAGGCAACAGAGGAAAGCAAAACCCAAGGGGCCACATGGGCTGCTGGGTTCCACAGCCCCTCCTGCCTGGAAATCTTCCTGGTGCTAAACTTTGGAGATTTGGGGACTTGTTTTCATAAGGGAGGTGGCAATCCTTCCTACAATGAGACATGGCGGGAGCCCAGGTGAGGCCCTGTAAAAGGTGATCTTCCTCCCCCTTCTTTTTTTTGGAGCAGAAGGATAGAAGTGTCATTCCAGCTCTCACAGTTATCTAAGGAAATCCCAACCTCTTGGCTATGTCTTATTCCTGTAAGATGAAACTTCCTCCTTCTACCTTTTCCCAAATCACCATCAAATTCTAGCCTTTTCATCTCCTTGAGGTGGAAGCTTTCTTCTGTGCCCCAGACACCAGAGCCAACTCCAGGGTGGTCTCCAGGGTAGAAGGGTGTCCTGGAAAGTGCATCTAGAAGTAGAAGCTGGCGGCACAGGCCAGAACTCAGGGGGGCTGGCAAGGGGTCATTAGCCTGTCTGGACACCCAGAGCTGAACCTGGGGGCAGAAAGTCCTTTGTCTTAAAATTCTCTCCAAATCAAAAGAATTCCTAAATTCCAGGGAAGAAGGAACCAGAAAGGCCATCTCATCTCTGGTGAGCAGCCATCATTCCATTCGGTCACCCTGGAGTGGGACCCAGGCGCAGAAGGTGGTTTGGCTTAAATTTCTCTCTTACTTGAATTCTAATTTTTAAAGAGGAAGGACTAGAGGGGAAACTTAGCCATTCCCTTGTTTCTGGGAAGAATAGAGTCTTAATAGTTATTAGTATTTTCTGAGAAGTTTTCAAAGAAAGAGACCTCACAAACCCCTTTGGGATTCCAAAACAACATTTCTTCTAATATCTAACTTTAATTGCACTTGCTACAATTTGAATCATTTCCTTTCATTGTGTAGAAATGAGTTCCATCTCTCATCCATCTTCCCCACTGTCTCCAAGGGGAAGTGAGAACACGGTGGTCATTTATGGGTTCTTCCGGAGAGAAGGAAGCAGAGACAAAGAACAATAGCAGTTCTCAAACTTTGTATGGTGCCCTGCGGTTTACAATGCACTTCCATGGATGTTCTCTCTTTGACTTTGAAACCCACTCTAACACTCTGTGGTACGGGGCATTATCCCCACTTAAGAGATGAAGAGCTGTGGTTCTGAGATATTTAGTGACCTGTCCAAGGCCCCTCAGTGAATATGTGACCAAGATTGATTTAGAACCCTAGGTCAAGTGTTAAGGATTGAATCATGTCCCTTAAAAAGATCCTGTGTGGAGGTGACCCCATTTGTGAATAGGATCGTTCAAGCGATTATTAGTTAAGGTGAAGTCATACTGAATTGGGGCCTTAATTCAGTATGATTGGAGTCCTTATAAGCAGGGGGAATTTGGACACAGCAGTGGAGTGAGTAGGAGGCAGAAGGAGACAAGCGGCCACGTGCTGGAGGCAGAGCTTGAATGAATATACAGATCGTTGACAAGCCACGGCCACAATAACGCTATGGACTACAGAGAAAGCACACCCTGCCAGCACCTTGATTTTGGACTTCCAGCCCTCAAAACTAAGAGATAATAAATTCCTGCTTTTCAAGGCAACCAGGCTGTGGTATTTGTTACTGGAGCCCTGGCAAACCAAGACCCTGAACTTGGGTGGCACTTCTGCAGATCTGGTTCTGTCTCCTGCCTTTTCTACTCAGGTAAGAGCTGAAGAGGAAAGAAACACAACGAGCCCTAATGGTCATAGCTCCGGGGAGAAGGAGTGTCTGTGGGACAGGGGCGGGGAGGGAGACTTGTTTTTCTCTCTTTTTATGCCTTTCAATTTTGTGCCATGTAAACATATTACCTATTTGAAGAAATTTAAGTGATTTGTTTTAAAGAAGCCATGGGAACGATGGAATAAACCCAGATTCTAGTCCTGGCTCCATCACACACTATCTGTGGGATCTGGGCAATTCTAAACTGTCTATGCCTCAGTTTCATCTCCTCTTAAGTGGGAGTAAAGAAATACTTGCCCGGCTACCAAATTCACCAGACATATTTGAGGGTGGTGTAGGTCAGTGATTATCATCCTAGAATGATATTATCTGTGCCCCTCTCCCAGACACCCTGGTACCCCACCTTCCCCACTATGCAGAAAATTATGAAAACCATAAGTCATTCAGGAGAAAGCATGGACTTGGTAGTCAGACTTGACCCGAGCACAAATCTCAATTGCTTCGCTTACTGGCTGTATGATTATGATCCTGGTTGAGATACCTACACTGTCTAGCTTCGGTTGGATCATGTTTCAAGTGGGCATACCTATCTCCAGCCTCATAGGGCTGCCGCAGGGATTAAAAGGGATGCTGGAAGGAAGCGAGGTGGCTCAGTGGTTGAGCGCTGACTTCCCACCTAAGAAGATGGTGTAAGTAAATCATGTATATAGCACAGTGCCTGGCACCTGCTGTATACTCAAAAAATGTTAGCTTCCATTGCTTTACAAATAAAAGGTATCAACAGAGCTAAGAAATGCATGAGGCGGTGGGTTGTGAGAACTCTAGGAGAGTTACGGAGAGCACTGCGCCCTATGAAGGGTTGTTTCTGAGCAGACTGCCTCAGAGTTCTGATGGTGAAGGCTGGGAAGAGGAGGGGCGGGAGCTGGAAACAACAGCTTGTCTGTGACCCCAGTGGCCGTCACCCTCCTCGTATGTCACCTTCTCTGACCACCCTCTCTAAAATGACACCCGCAGGACTCCCTATACGCCTTCTCCAGGGCACTTGTCACTCTCTAACCTGCCATAAATTTTACTCATTTATCTTGTGCCGTATCTGTCTCTACCCACTAGTATGTAAGTGCCACAAGGGCAGCGAATTGTATCCGTTTTGTTGATTGTTGAATCCCCAGAAACTAGAAGAGTATCTATCACATAGTAGATGCTCAGTAAATATTTGTCTAATGAATAAATGGCAGCAGCGGAAGGGAAGATAAATGGGGGTGTCTAGGAAAATCCACCTGTGCTCTGGGGCTTTCCTGGGCTCCTCAGGGAACCTGTCGGCTGAGGTAGGAAGGATGTGCCTAGCTCTGGAGCTGGTTGTCATGGTCCCACTGCAGTCTTGACCCTGGTCTGCTGCCCTACTGGGCAGTGACATGATGGAACTCAGCTGGCCACTGGGCTTGGGCACTAATGCATTCTTGAAATGGGGACCGCTGGGACCCCCTGAGCTGGAAATAGGAAAGGCTCTGCACTCAGAGCTTGCAGTCCTGGGGGTGTCGCTATGGAGGTGGGGCAAGGGGAGGGGGCAGGCATGGGAGAAAGCCCAGGCTCGCTGCTGACAGGGGAGGCAGTGAAGACCCATCAGGAGGACTCGAGCTAAGGACTGTCCTGCCCATACCAGCCAGGGACAGAGGCAGGACCTACTGAGAAGCTCATGTGGCCCTTCTGCCCCTGGGGCCACTGTCTCACCCCCCAGGATATGGGAGAGCAGCTCATCCCTTGGCCTAAAGCAAGACCCTCAACACATCCCAACAACACAAGCCTGCCTTTGTATCAAAGCCCTCCAGAGACGAGGTCTCAGGGAAAACTCCCTTGGTCTGTGCAGGCCACCTGGTCCAACTCTCAGAGCTCTACTACCTCCCAGCACATCACCTCTCAGCCTTTGCTTACCTCCAACAATGCGGGGCTCTCTACCCCTCCAGACAGCCCATTTCATTTTCACAGATGTCTTTCTGATATTGATCCACTACTACTCTCTTTCTCTAAACCTCCGCCCATCTGATTCTATCCTTTGAGACTATTCAGAGTAAATCAAATTTCTTTTTTTTTATTATTTATTTATTTATTCCCGCCCCAGCCCTCCCCCCCCCCCCCCACTGTCTGCTCTCTGTGTTCATTCACTGTGTGCTCTTCTGTGTCCGCTTGTATTCTCATCGGGTGGCACTGGGGATCTGTGGCTCATTTTGTTGCGTCATCTTGCTGCATCAGCTCTCTCTGTGTGTGGCACCACTCCTGGGCAGACTGCGGTTTTGCGTGGGGCAGCTCTCCTTGCGCAGGAGCCACTTCTTGCGCGGGGGGCACCGTTACATGGGGGCATCCCTGCGTGGGCTAGCACTCCTTGCGTGCAGCAGCACTGCGCGTGGGCCAGCTCACCACACGAGCCAGGAGGCCCTGGGTATGGAACCTTGGACCTCCTATATGGTAGGCAGATGCTCTATCTGTTAAGGCACATCCGCTTCCCTGGATTTCTTTTTGGTATTAAAGTTCCTACACCATCCTTTCTCCCACAGGCCCAAATCCCTCCCGCTTCTTTCAACATGGAGGCACAATCTTACAAAGCTGTAGGACCCTGGACCAGGAGGACAGAGACCGTGTGTGGCTTGCCTTGGTGGCGCGGGGCCCGTGCCTCCTTGGTGGAGTCCATTGAACAAATGGACGAGGGAAAGCACCCCCGCGAGCTTCTCAATTTCTAAGTGAGGAGAGTGAATCTCAGAGAGGATAAATGACTTAAGCAAGGTCACACAATTTCTAACATGGGATCTAGCTTCCCTTTCAGGGGTTTATCCAGAGCCCCATACCGGAAGCTTTAGAGGCCTTGTTTAGTTTAGTCTTCCGTTCCTGGGTTTTGACCTGGCGAGCTCCGCAGAGGCCCTCCTAGCTGGCCTGGGCTGTCACCTCTCTGGCCTCGTCTGCTCCCATCGTTATTTCTGCTCCAGCCACACCAGACTTCCTGTTTCTCAGACATGCCAGGCGTGCTCCCCCTTCGCACTCTAGCTGTCCCTCTGCCCAGACTTCTCCCCCACGAGTCCACTTGGCTAGTACCCTCACCTCCTTCAAGTCTGCCTAAATCCCGCCTTCTCAGTGAGGCCTGCCCTGACTACTCTCTTAGCACCTAACCTGCCTCCCCCGCCGTCTCAGCCTGATCCCCCTCACCCCCCCACTTTCTCTTTCCTTCCATAGCCCCTTCCCCTACCATGAGGCTTATTTTGACTTAAGTTTATGTCTCCACCAATAGAATGTTAGCTCCATGAGGGCAAGATCTGTGTGTGCTTAATTCCCTGATGTATCCCAAGTGTCTAGAATAGTGTCCGACACATAGTAGGAGCTCAATAAAAATTTGTTGAACCCATCTCCCACTCAGAGAACCCAGTAGGGGCCCAGGTCTGAATCATCTCTCACAGGACACAATAGGTGCTCAGTGCACATTTGTTAGTAGATTGATTATATGACACCTCTTTGCTGCTCTGAAGTGCTATGTGCTGGGCACTGGCTGTGTGGCTGAGGTGTGTACATAGGCTCTCCTGGGTCACCCCCAAGCTCCAGTCATGGCCCAGAGGGTGCCCCCTACTCCAGACCCCAGTGGAAGATCCGTGGTGCAGAGCTGGGTTCATGGGTGAGCACTCCAGCTGCCTCAGACTCCAGGCCAGTACCCCATGTGGTATACCCAGGTCCAAAACTCTGTGAAACTCCTTCTATGGCAAAAGGGGGTTTGCAGATGTGATGACGTTAAGAGTCTTGAAATGGGGAAATTATACTGGATTAACTAGGTGGGCCCTAAGTGTAATTGCAATTGTCATTTTAAGAGGGAAGCAGAGACAGAAGAGGAGAAGGCCACGTGATGGCAGAAGCAGTGACTGGGGCATGCCCCTTGAAGATGGAGGAGGGGGCGACAAGCAAGGAGTGTGGGTGTCACCAGCAGCTGAGCAAGGCAAGGAAACAGGTTCTCCCATCAGGTCCTGCGCAAGGAACCAATCCTGCCAGCACCTTGACTTTAACCCAGTGAAACGGATTCCAGACTTCTGGCTACTAGAACTACAAGGATAAATCTGTGTTGTTTTAAGCCACTAGGTTTGTCACAGCAGCAACAGGAAACTAATACGGCCCATTCCATAGACCCTGCCCATGTCATTACTGCCAGCACACACTCAGAGACCAAGGACGGAATGGCGAGCCCTGCAGTACCCCAGGGGACTTCTGCCCCAATAGCCCCATGTTCCTTCTCTGGAGTGTTCTGAGTTGAGCCTTCCTCTCCCCCCTCTTCTCAAACTTTCCACCCCTGGAGGTCTAAATGTCTTGCTGGCCTGGAGTAGGTTCCTAAAAAGATGCTCTCCCTCTTGCTAGTTCTAAGCCTTCAATAAATCCTAAATGAAGAGTCCTCCAAAAGCACACTGCACTTGCATATGTGCAGACATAATCACATTTTCACATTTGCTGTTTCCTCCGAAAGTCCTTCTGGAGAATTTCCTTCCTCTCCCGCTCCCCCAAGGCTGTTTCATAAGCACTGAGGGCTGCACCACTTCCCAAAGCACATCCTCTTGTTTCACGGGTAGCCTTCCAAATTCTGTAGCTTGATTTGACATTCTGATGAACAAAGGTCAAACTGACCAGCCTCAGAGTGTTTCTGACCTTCACGTATGAACGTGGATTGCTACGACTCTGATGAGGCAACTGAGGCTCTATCCAGTGTGAGACTCAGTAGAGCATGGTGATTAGAAACTGCATGTGGCAACCATTGGTGTTAGTCTCCAAAATTCTGTTCTCCCCTCTTCTGGCACATGAGAGGACTGTACTTCCTGGCCCTGTGGATGGACTGCATGGGGCGACGAGACAAGGGTAGTGAGCGGAAGGCCAGGCAAGACGCTCTCTGCCACAGTGATTGACAACGTTCAGCTGGAGCACTGCTCCCTTGACTTGGGTCCCAGCGTGAGCAGCTGGACTAGAGCTGCAGAGCCGTGCTGAGCCCCCAGCGTGCTGCCACCAGCCTTGGATTCTGGGGGTGGGTTTACCATGGCATAACCCAACCTCTCTTAACTAACCTGGCTCAAACATTGGTTCTGCTACTCTCTAGCTGTGTGGCCTTGGATGAGCCAGTCAACCTCTCTGGGGCTTGGTAGCATGCACCTACCTCATAGAGGTTTTTTTTGAGCCAATGAGATAATCTGAGTAAGGTTCTTAGTGCCGTGCCTATCGTGTAGTGAAGTCTTGGTAAATGGAAGCTGTAGTCCCTGTTGTTATTAGTGCCATTATTATAAAATAAGTTAGTAAATTGCCCAGAGTCACCTAGTTAGGAGTGATTGGCAGGATGCAGAAAGAGAATTGCATTTTTGAACAACTACTATATGCCCTGTACTAGATACTTGCAGGTTTTCCTCCTTAGGCTAAACACCATTATCCCTATTTTACAGATGAGTAAACTGAGGCTCAAAGAAATTGCTTATATTGTCCAGGTTCACAAAGTTGTTAAAATGGTGGATCCAGTCAGAATGCCACTCTTGAGGCTGGCTATGGAGAGAAGGATGCTGGGCTGCCTGGGCCAAGCGGTTTGCTGAGCCTGTGCTCCACGGGGGGACAGCATGGCACCATGGGGTGGCCACTTATCCAGAGCCATCCCTCCCTGCAATCCCTCAGACAGATGCTTTCCCTATGACCTCAGGTGTCTTTAAAGATCCCTGAGGACCTACAGCCTGGAGCGACTTTACACTGGTTAATGGGAAAGCAAAAGAAATTTTTTTCATTCAGCAACTACTTGGGGTAGCATCAGAGAATGCCTCTGTCATAGTACTGGCATAGCTGTTACTCCAAGTTCTTGGAACCTTGGGACCAAGGAACAGGATCAACGTAACCCTAAGGCAGCACCTCTGCAGCCCCAGGCAGGCGGGGCAGGAATGCCCTGGGCTCAGGGTATTCTCCTCATGGTTGTTCAGCATAGAAACCAAAGGAAAGAAGGCAGGAGAAAACGGCTCTTTGTCTGCAGGTAGCTAGTGACAAAAAAAAAAGTGGAGCTAGGATTTGATTTAGGTCTGTATGACCCGCTCCCTAACCACCTTCTTTATCTTCCTAGAAGAATTCTTCCTGTGCTGGGCCCATTCTCCCCCTCCTAAGTCCCTGCCTCCTCCATTTCACCCTCCAACAAGTACCATTGGTTGAACAGATCAGCAGAGCTTGCTAAAGGGTCCAAGACATCAGCCTACTCTAGCCTTGTTTTAGTCAGCCAAAGGGGAGCTGATGCAAAGTACCAGAAATCTGTTGGTCTTTATAAAGTATTTATTTGGGGTAGAAGCTTACAGTCACAAAGGCCTAAAGAGTCCAACTCAAGGTACCATAAGAGGAACTTTCTCACCAAACTCTGCTGCCACGTGTTGAAGCAAGATGGCGGGCAATGTCATCCTGGGTTCAGCCTTCCTCTTCCCTCTTAAGGCTCCGTGGTCCCAGCTTCTTCCGACCCCAGCTGTAGGCTGGCCTAGGGCTCATCTCTCTCTGCCCGGAGCTCATTTCTTTCTGGGCTCAGCTGCTCTGCTCACTTCACAAGGTCAGCTGTAAACTGACAGGCTCATCTCTCTTCCCAGGCTGCAGGATCCTCTGTGTCTCTACTTCTGAGTGAGAGTCAGTTTTATCAGCCCACCGAGGGGTTGGGGACTCAATCCTGCATGCCCCAATGACGTGGTTGAATCAGGGCCCTAATCTTAACATAATTTAATCAAAGACATCTCAGCTGAACCTAATAAAATCAAAGGGTATCCTGCCCGAAAGAGCAGACCAGTTTACAAACACCATCAAATATCCTTTTTGGAATTCATAAATAATGTTAAACTGCTCTAAGCCCCCTCCTTAAATCAGGACCTTCCACATCCTGACTTGACCTGCAGCTGCTCAGCCCCATTTCTGACCCCCTCCCATCGGCTTCTCTTCAACCTGGGCTGGGGAGCACTGGGGGATCCTCAGGATTCTAGCCTTGGGCAGCAAGTGCATCTTCACCTTGAGGGCCCTGTGGAGGGACCTCTCTCCCAGCAGGGTGTAACCTTGAGGGAAACACACTGCCTCCTTTACCTTGGTGGCTTCCACCCCTCCAGGAACTCAGTTAACTCTGCAACAACTCCCTGTGACAAGAAGGGGTCAAGTGATTATTATCACCTCTCTTTTCAGATGAAGATACTAATGCTAGACGTTAAATTGGATAATTCTGGATTCAAACCTTCTTCCTTCACTGACTCACTGTGTGATGTTTAGATAGGTTGCCTGACCTCTCTGGGCCTCCATTTCTGCATCTGTAAGTTGACCCTGACATGTAAAGTTGTCACGAGGACAACATTAGATGCAGTATGGAAAGTCCTCAAACAACATGACGCATAGTAAGTGCCCCATAAGAGATCAGGTGTCAGCACCGTCGTTAACTTGGGTCCTTCATTATCTTCTTTCGGCCTCCATTTCCTCATCTGCAAAGTGAGAGGTTTGGAGGAGCTCGTCTAGGTTCCCCCACAACTTTGAGTTTCTTCCTCAAACACACACACGCACTGCTGCCCTAAGAGGCAGAGGAGAGGGCCCCAGATGAGTGGATGGAGACCCCCACCCCATGAGTCACCCAGGCCTGCAAAGCCTCAGTGTCAGGCTCAGGGAGTGAGGGGGACACGGGCTGAGTGGCAAGAAGGGGCATCCCGGGGGGCGGGGGGCAGAGTGCAGCGCTAGCCCCATCTCCTGTGGAGCAGGGCCCCACAAAACCTAACGGGTGTTGGAAATCTCATCAGCAGGGGCAGGTCTGGGAGACCGAGAGAGCTTGCTTTCCTTCCTCCTGCGGAGCACGGCTGAGACACGGTGGCGGGGAAAGCAAGCCACTTGGGGGACCTGGGGACGGGGATGGGAAGACAGGGCGCCAGCTCCACCCAGCACTCGGGGAGGCGGGGGAGTAAGCGGCGACAGCAGCACAGCCTGCTGGGCCCACTGCTCGGGGCCGAGAGGACCGCACACCGCTTTACCCACTGTAGCCTGGCCGGCTGCCTCCCAGGGAAACCGGCAGGAAAGTTCCTTCGGCAGGAGCCTGGAGTGCCTGCTCTGCACCAGGCGTTGTCACACACGGGAGGGATGACTAAGGCCTGGACCAAGTTCTAGCTCGGCCGGGTGCTCTGATTCCTCAGGCTCTGGGGAGAGGGGAGGGCTGGGGTGACGCCGGGCGGCGCAGAGGCGTCAGGGGAAGCTCCCGGGATGCAGAGAGGGGCTCACACAGCCCCGGGCACCGACGGGGGCGCCTTAGGTACCGGGGCCATGACGCAGCAGGGCAGCCCAGAGGCTCTGGGGGGAAGGGGACACTTGACGCTGCTGCCGGCAGCTTCGTTCTCCAGAAAGAAAGTGCTGCTGTCAGGGGGAGGAGGGCGGTGCAGGGGCCTGCCTCCCCCCTCCGTCTGCCCTTGGACGGCACACGCAGAGCCGTCTCCGCCATCTGCCCGCAGCCTATAATTCCGCCGCCAGCTGCACCGAGCGAGCGCTTGACTGCGCCGATTGCGGGGAGGCGGATGAGGGAGCGAAGAGCAGTGATCGGCAGGTGCCCCCGGCAGAGGCCGGCTCCCCGGACTCCCGTGCCGCCCCGGAGCGCCTCTTGCTCCGCAGCCTCCTCCAGGGTCATCCTTTACCTTTACTGTCCTCCAACTGGGACATGCACAGGAGGGGTCAAAACGCAGATTCGAATTAAAATGCAGATTCTAGGAGGGCCTGAGAGGGTGCATTTCAAATACGTTCCCAGGTGATGCTACCTGCTCGCTGCCTGCCCGGGAACCGCACTTTGAGTAACAACCTTCAGAGCATACAGAGCTTTTCCACGTGCCTGAGCTCCCCGGGCTCTCATAACAGCCCATTGTGAGATGGTGAATAAGAGCAATAATTGCTATTAGGCTCAGCACTTCCTAAATCTTGTTTCATTCAAGCCTCACAGCACCTCTGCAAAAGAGCTCTTGATCCTATAATTTACTCGTGAAAAAAAGCTAAGGTCCTGAGATGATGCCCAAGGTCACAGACCTAATGAGTGGTAGAGCTGGAATTCGAATCCACAGCTTCTAACTCTAGTCCCTTCTCTTATCCGCTTACGAAGTTGACTCTTAACAAGTAACAGTCAAGGGGGCAAGTTTGTGCCTGAGTATAACAGAAGGCCCAAGGGCATGGAGTCTGGATGCAGAGACCTTTGATTTGAATCCGAGCTTTGTCGTTTGCCAGCTCATGTGCCCTCTCTGTGACTCAGTTTCTTCATCTATGAAATGAGAGTAATACTAGTCACGTTATTTTAAGGATTCAACGAAATTATATAGAGAGAGTACTTCAAAAAGTGCTTGGCACAGTGTAAATGATCATGATGATTATTATTGGTGAAATGGGGATATCAATAGGAAATGTTTAGAAAAACGAACACTCAAGTACTTGGCATGTAGTAACTCACTTAATTCTCGTGATACTCCTATAAACTAGGTTTACTACCAGTCACATTTTATATATAAGGAAGCTGAGACACGAGGAGTTTAAATGACCTGCTCATAGTTGTACGGTTAAAAATTGGTGGAGCTGGAATTTGAACCCAGACACGAACACCTGCTGACACGCTGCTGAGGATTTACCGTGTGCCAGGCACTTTCGCTGGCACTGGAACTACAACGGTGAGCAAGTCCAACTCCCTGCTCTCCTGGAGCTGACCTTCCAGTGGTTCCAGAATAGCAGCAGGCAAAAAGCCCTCGGCACACTGCTCGGCTCTGCTTACCTCACATAACCACCCGTCTTGCACCAGGGGCAGGCAGCACTAATCACAGCATTTGTTCCCACAGAGCCCACCTGTGGCTCCAAAATCTGTCTCAAGACAGCGCTCCAACAGGCTCTGCAAACCATCAGGTCTGCGTGGAGACGGGATCTGTGGCAGCTCCGAGGGACGATGTTGTAGTGGGATTCAAACACGCCTTTCTCACCCCAAGCCTGGGTTTTTCTCACAACGTCACTTCTGCCGGATGAAAAGCTGCTTGAGGCCAGAGACTCTGAATGTCCCGTTAACACTCCAGCACCCAGCGAGGTCCCCAACACAGAGCAGACCTTCCAGTCTGCTGCTGCTTCCGAATGAGTGGGTGAGGGGCAAAAGGCATGAATGAATGTCCTGCCGAGGCAGTGCCTGCCTCAAATATCTTTTCCCACAGTCTTGCCAAAATTCTCCAACATCCTCACCTTTCAAGTCAGTCTTTTGCATTATGTTACCCATTTCCAGTGAAGTGCCCTGGAAATCAGAAGAGAACAAACACAGGGGCACTTCCGGGGTTCCCAGACGGAGCACAGGCCCCTTTCCAGACGAAATTTCTTTCAACCCTAAAGTTTTCCTTGATTCTAATTTTTTGCATCTTTACGATGTATCAGAGTTTGTTTCCATCACTGACTTAAATGGTGTTCTGATAACACACTACTGAGTAAAGCTAATGCCAGAAAAGCATGTGCATTCCTGGCTTTGAGTAGGCCTGGCATCCTGCCAAGCCCCTCTTGGGGTACCTGTGCCCCACATCGAGAATTTGGCACGAACCCGTCTTGGGGTGGATTGGTTTTATTTTATTTTATTTTTTATTTTTTTAAAAGATTTTATTTACTGCTCCCCCCCCCCCCCCCGCCCCCGACGTTGTCTGTTCTCTGTGTCCATTTGCTGTGTGTTCATGTTTTTGTCTGCTTCTATTGTTGTCAGCGGCACGGGAATTGTCATCTCTCCGTGTGTGCGGTGCCATTCTTGGGCAGGCTGAACTTTCTTTCGTGCTGGGCGGCTCTCCTTACGGGGCGCACTCCTTGCACGTGGGGCTCCCCTACACGGGGGCACCCCCGCGTGGCAGGGCACTCCTTGCGCGCATCATCACTGCTTGTGGGCCAGCTGCACACGGGTCAAGGAGGCCCGGGGTTTGAACCGTGGACCTCCCATGTGGTAGACGGATGCCCTAACCACTGGGCCAAGTCCGTTTCCCTGGATTGGTTTTAAATAGCTGTCTAGGAACTGGCACGGGTGGAGGAATTTTGAGGGGTTGGGGGCACAATGTTCAGGAAGGTCGACTTGGGAGGGGCATGCAGGGCAGGGTCCTTTTGCCCAGGGGAGGGGAAGAGGGGAGTCAGACAAGCTTCAACGATCGCACAACTTGGCCAAACACAGTTTCGGAGCTCAGGGGGCCGGTTGGCAGTAGGAGGCGGCAGGGGGATGGGACCCGGATAAGAAGGAGGCTATTAGGGGGAAAGCCGAGAAGCTGAGATTAGGCAGGGAGGTGGGAGAAAGAGATCTGCCAAAGGCACGTCCACTCCCTCGTTCCCACCGTGTGGCCGGGGCCACGTCTGATCAAGGACTGGCCGCCTGCAAGCAGCCCTGGTGCCCCATTGCGTCGAGTAGGGCCGATCACCCCGCTAGGCTTGCTCCGGCACCAGGTCTTTGGCTGGAGGAGAGGGTGGAGGGGGCGAAGGGGGCAAGGTGATGGGGGGGCAGGGGGCAAGGGCCTCCCTCCCACTCAGATCTGGAGCCATCTTCCTGCCACGGGGCAAGCCCACTGCCCAGCAGTCCCCTGCAGCCCCGCAGAAAGCCTCGCTGCCATTCCTGCTTTATGGCCTCAGCCAAATGAAGCGCAAACTTAACTACATCACCTCCCCGGCAGGACCGGGGAGGGGGCGGCCTGCTGGGCTGCTCAGCCCCTAATCTAATCACTGGCGTGGGTCATTTCAATTACGGACACCAGAGTGTGCTGGGGGGGAGCGGCTGCTCATAAAAGCCTCCATGCTGTTGCTCAGCTAATTATGAAGCTCTCACTGTCTCGGCAGGTAAATAACTCAGGCAGGAGAGGCGCTGCTGCTGAGCTGGAGTGTGAGCCGGAACGGGCCAGGGCCAGGGGAGACGGGGCCTGCCGGGGAGGCGGCGGAGGTGGGGCACCTGCCAGGAGGGAGCCACCGCCTTTCGCAGAAGGAACTCGCCTTGGGAAATGGGGTCTCTGCCCTGGGGTGATCGAACCAAAGGCACGGACCAAGAGACCCCTGCCCTTAAGTCTCAAACTCTGAAGCCCAAGTTTTCTGGAGGCCTCCGAGTTGCCCTAACTTCGGAGCTACCAGTGAAATTTTAAACCCCACCACTTTCTGCTGACCTTCTCTTTAGATAGGAGTGGGAGGATCTGGGGAGGCTGGGGCTGCCTGAGAGGTGGACTCATTCTACCAGGGCTGCTTCCTTCCAAGGCAGCTCTGGTGTTCTTCCTGGTTCTGACCTGTCCAGGCTGCAGGTGCGACCTTGGGAGACTCGCTGTGCCATACTCACTCTACCCATGACCTAGTAAGAGGCGAGATGCTCGGCTTCCTTCTCCATGTTGCCCCCTGTTCCTCTAGGATGACTAGAGGTGGTGGGAGATCTCATGAGGAAACGGGGACTCTCTGCTACCCAATTCCTGGCAGTACAAAAGGCTGAGGAGATTAGGGGGGACTCCAGAGCAGCACTGGGAAGCTATGCTGCGACGTGACCTTGAACTGGAGGGTGCCCGGTTGGCCGGGGGCTGTGCGTAGTTCACTCTATATTGTGGATGTCAGCGAAGTCCCGGGAAATGAAGCTGTGCTTTCTTGGTGAGTGCCAAAACGACCCTAGCTTCTGGGAAACTGCAGACGGTAAGAGCATTCACAGCAGAGAAAATCCCGTTTTTGCTCATTTGCCTTCCTCTATGAAACAGGAATAATGAAATGTACAAATATTGGGGAGGGGCGCAGCTGAGCAAATCTGCTCTGTAAATAGGGGCTGCTGGCATCCTCCCATCTCAGGGGCCACTCGTCCCGGAGAACGCATGCAGTGCCCTTTGTTAAAGTCGGTGCCTCAGGATGCAGCCCTGGCCCTGGGACTTAGGACTAATTCCTGGCTGCCATGTTGAAATGAAGAGCGCTTGGCGCTGGGCAGAGGGAGCCCACACTAGAGCCCAGTTTAGTGGCCAGGATGTACTCCTGAAGGGATGCTTCTGAGAGGGTGACTCAAGGAACCTAGAGATGTTGTCTGGAAAGGGAGCAAAGGTGAGCTGTGTGGGAAATAGAATGGAAAGTCCCTCTGGCAGCCTTTGGCAGCCTCCAGAATTCAGCAGGGGATGGCTTCAGTTCTTTTGGATTCTGGAATAAATGCACTTCAGGGGAGAACCAGAGTCCACACACCAGACTCAAGACTGCAATCCATTCGCTGATAGCAGGCAAGACTTTATTTTGGATTATTATTTACTTTTCAACATGCTTTTAAATACATCACTCCATTTTGATAACTCTATAGTATGGGTAGAATAAAAAACCACCACCCAATGTCAAATAGGGTAAATTGAAGCTCTGAGAAGTTAAGCTCAAGGTCCCCTGGCTAGATAGTGATGGAACCAAGATCCAAGTCAATTCTTCCAACTCTTAATCTGGTGCTTTCTCCAAGACACAGTTGGGAAGGAGGGAAACCCCATGGTGATTTTATGTGGGCCTTTTCTACTCTAAAAAAGGGAAAGTGGAGAAAGCCAGGATCAATTTAGAGGCTAACTGGGCAGGTCAAGGCAGCCAGTAGCTGAAAGTAGGAAGTGAGGAGTGAAACAGGTGGAGGTTTGCATGGACACTTCCTGTTCACAAACTTCTTATGTTCCTCATTTCATTAACAGCAGCAGTGGAATTTCATGGACAATTGGCGTTGAGCACTAACTGGGAGGTAATGAGAGAGGGAGGATGCAGGTAAAAGCTGTTTGAATTTAAATTCTTTCTCTTTGGAGGGATGGAGGGGGGCAGATTTTTTTAAAGGCAATTTTAGTGCAGGAAAAAGTTCTAGCAAACAGCTTTGCATTCTTGTGTCCTCTGCCAGGAGCACTGGGACCAGCCAACAGTGTTCTTCTACCCACCAAACACCTGAGGGCTGCCCTGGCTAAGGATGGGGGGATATAAGCAACAGGGTGTCCGGCTTTGGGTAGATTTTGTCCTTCAGACTTGGAAAAACACACTAGAAATATGTCCATCGTCAGCACTGAGCTAGAATGAGTTGCTCTGCAGTAGTTATTGCAGGGTCGCCATGTGCAAAACTCCATATGGACTTGAACCTCCATGGGGGATACACTAGAAATAGAAATCAGGATTGCTGTTCTAGGAGTGCATGGTCTATTTGGGGGAGGCAAAGAACACATATGCTTGTAAAGGAGGCCACAAAACATTCAAAGGGAGAGGAATCTAAAGACAGGTTATAGGGTTATTGGATGAAAAGGGTGGAGGAGAAGGCTGAGAGAGAGGGGACACACAGACTGGAGAAGCAGAAGAGTATATCAGACAGGAAGGCAAGCAGGTTGACACGAAGACTCTGTGGCAGTAAACAATGAGGGGTGAAGAAATTCAATACAAGGGGAAAAATGCGGACGTCTTGAATTCGAATCTCAGGAGTCAGATTATGAGACCACAGGAACTGCCATAAAATAGGCTCATTCGAAGATGACTCTGGCTACTGAAGAATCAGAAGTTGATTCGTTACCCGAGGTCCAGGTGACCAGGCTCTTATCTTCTGGAAGATTGATTGCGGTCAAAGATGGGGAAGCTCAGGAGTCATCGTGACAGTGGACTGTACATGTCTTGAACCTGAGGACAATGAGTTATGCCAGCCCAGGCTCAGTGCCTGGCAGCTGGTGAATGTTTAATAAATGTTGTCCTAGATTGGACCCAGGAGCCTTAGACCCTGGGGTTCCCAATGGTAAGGAGGCATGGGTAAGACAGACACAGTGGGCTCCGTGGGATAATGGGAGCAAGAACATGAGAAGGATGCAAGGATGATGGGACTTTTCTGTTCCAATAGGTGCAAGGCTGATTGTCGGGATTAAGTCAAGCAAAGAAGGATCTGTGAGTGACTTATCTTTGTGTACCTAACATAACACTTAGGGCTTAATCGATACTCAGTAAAGGTTTTTTTGAATGGCTGAATAAATGACCAAGATGGGGCTGGGAAACGGAATGATCTTACACTCTTTAAAAAAAACAATTTAAACACACACATATCCTTGCATGCACTAGACATTTTCGGAAAGGTTGCGTAAGAGATTGCCAGTGGGGTTACTTTGGTGGAGTGAGCTGGCCTAAGAAGGGAGGCTTGCTTTTCCTTGTGTACCTTGTACCATTCATACATTTTCATCATGAATGCATTGCACTCCTCCTGGGGTAGTTAGCAGCTCATTAGGCGTGAGTACGTTGAGTGGAAAGATTTTCAACCTCCTGTTCCTCTCCCTCCAATCTCCCCACAAAAAAGTTTCAGCCTTCCCTCAAGTGCTGTGCCATCACCCTGATTGACACTACCAATTTCAGCCTTCACAAGCCACTCCACAGCCCCCAGAGGGAGCACAGGGTGATGGCATAAAGCCCCAGCACGACAAGGTAGCTTCGGAAGAGCAGTTGATCGAAGCGGTACAGGAGGGCGAGCCACTCGACATCCTCTCGGTCGGCTTGGTCCTGAGCCTGGAGGTCGCTGCTGATGGGGCGAAGCTGGGACCAGACTTCCTTCAGGGCCCCTGGCTGGGCATGTTGCTCTCGACAGATGGGGGTCTCTGAGGGATAGAGGAAGACACGCCATTGAGTCAGGGGTTACCGAAGCCCGCCTGGACTTTCCACTGAAGCCAGAGGCCTCATCCTTCAAGGAAGTTTGGGGAAAAGTAGGAAGAGGTTGGGTTTGGGCTGAGGGAACACAGGCCAGACTGGGCTGAGGGAGCTTGGAGGACACGGGGAGCTGTGCTGTGTAACATCCAGGTTTTCGGAGCTGGGGGTCTGCCCCAGTTTGACTCAGCTGGGGCTTCAGAGGCTGGGAGGATTCTTCTACTTTTTACATTTACAGTCAATCCTCATTGTTTGAGGATTTCATATTTGTGAATTTGCCTATTCTTTGAAATGTACTTGTAACCCCAAAATCAGTACTGTGGTCCTTCCATGATCATTCGTTGCCATGTGCAGGGTGGCAACAATTTGAGTTGCCTGGTGCTCGTGTCCCCACTGAGGTCAAACAAGGCGCCACGCTGCCTCCTTGTTTCAGCTCTCATGTTGTAAACAAGGGTCCTTTCATGGATATTTAGTGTCATGTTGTACCCATTTGTGTGCTATGTTTGATGATTTGGCTGTTTAAAATGACCCCCGGGGTACTGAAGTGCCGTTTAATGTTACTAAGCACAAAAAGGCTGCGATGTGCCTTCCAGAGAGAATACGTGTGCTAGCTAAGCTTCATTCAGGCATGAGTGACAGTGCTGTTGGCTGTGACTTCACTGCTAATAAATCAATATATATTAAATAAAGTGTCTTTAAACAGAAATACGTGTCATATATGGTTCTGTATCGATCGGTTGACAAAAGTCTGGTGACCAGAGGCTTGCAGGACCCTAAGCCTGTGTTTCCCCTTGGAGCAATGGTTCAGTGTCTGTGGCAACTTTCTAGAACATAACTACGGCAAACACACGCATGCGCGCGTGTACGCACACACATATACTGGAACTCTACTACTCTGTGGCAAATGACTCGGCCACTTTAGGTAATTGGTCGTAACTGGAAAATGAAACAAGCTGAGTGGCTGAGGGCCTGACTACGAGGCTCACATCAGGCTTTCTGGAAAGCCAGCCCAGAGGAAGTCTTCAGGCCCGAGAGAGAGAGGTAAAGTAAATCGCAGCACAGAGGCCAAGAAGCAGGTGTGCTGAATTTTTCACACAGCCTGACAACCGGCCTGCGCCCCCAAAATGGGCACTGATGCTACGGACGATAATGCAGGGCAGGGCAGGCACCTCGAGGCTCCTCACCAACCTGTCACCCCAGCGAGCTGGGCCCGGGTGTCCGTTCCGGTCCCGTCGGCCCCGGTGCTTCCTCGAAGGCACAAGAGGGCCCGCTCCTGCCCCCCGCGCTGCTCGTCGTGGAGGACTTTGACCAAGAAGATGGACTTGCACAGGCTGAGCACCAAGAAGGCCATGCAGAGCGTGAAGAAGACCCCTGAGAGAAGGAGCCAGAAGGGGTGGCGTTAGCCGGGGCCCCTGGGGCCTCTCCCTCCTCCAAACACACGCAGCCCCGGGTCTGGGACAAGAGCAAGGCCAGATGCGTGTGCCTACCGATCAGGGGCGTGCCCACGGCGCTCCTCGGCACCTCGTCGGACATGTTGACCCTGAAGACGGTGTAGCCCACCAGCACGCTGGTCTTGAACATGATCCTGGCCCGGCAGTTGGGCGGCAGGTAGAAGCTCCCCAGGTCCACGATCATTAGGAAGAGGCTGGGAATCAGCAGGCTCACCACGTAGACCAGGGGGCGCCTGCGGATCACCACCTGGTCGGGGGGCAAGGAATCCGCTGAGAAGGGGGGCCAAGCCGAGGGACGAGGGCGTCGCCGAGCACGGAGCGTTCCCTGAAAGCCCAGCCTTTTTGCATAATGCAAAAAATCTGTCATCTTTTTATTCTTAAACTTATAATTTTGAAATAACTTCAAACTTACCGGACAGTTATAAATATATTATGTAATGTACTTTAGGTGGAATATTTTGTGGTTTAGGAAATAGGAGAAAACTCCTGTGTTTATGAAGATCTAATCTTATTACTAATATTGTTTTTATCATTACAGTAATCGTAATAATAAGCCATCTTTTATTTACCACTCGCTGTGTGCCAGGCCCCGGATGAAACGTTTCAGACTTGATTTTATTTGATCTTCACAACAACTCTAAGGACTGTATTATGTCCACCTTACAAACAAGGAAACTGAGGTTCCAAGAGGCTCCAGAACGTGTCCAAGCTCACACAGCTGGTGAGTCTTGCACCAAAGTCTTTCATCTTAAGCCATTTATGCAATATATGGCACAGGTGTATCTGACAGGAAACAATGGCACAATTCAACTGGGAACTTTGAGGAGGTTTAACGAAGAGGCTCTCCACAGGTGTGTGCTGGGGGTGGTGAACCCCAAGAAGGAGGAGGGTGCCCTCCGGCTTTTGCAGGATTGGCTGAGCTCTGTCTACTCTTATACCAGAAGGGTCAAGAAGAGTGGGTCTCTGAGACAAACTAACAAAATGAGGATGAAACGATGGACAAGCCCCAATCTGAAACAGGTCCTTCCAAAAAACAAAACAAAACAAAAAACCTAACTATCTAAGTCTCTTCTCAATCCAAATCAGTCAGCGGGGACTTCTTCCCAAATCCCTCAGTACTGATGAGCAAACATAAGGGGGTGGAGACGGTGACCATGGACCAACGTGGATTTATTGTTATTGTAGGTATCATCATGTAGTATTGGAAGAGGTCGTACCATTGTAAAAGAGTGGCTGCCAGAGGCTCAGAGGGGATGGGGAGGGATGAATAGGTACAACACTGGGCATTTTTAGAGCATTGGAATTGTTCTCTATGTTACTGCACTGATGGATACATGACATTATACGTTTGTCAAAGTCTATATATAAAACCGTGCTGTGCAAAATGTAAACCATAAACTAGAGACCTTGATTAGTAGCAGAACTTTTGTTTGTAAGCTGTAACAAGTGTACCTCACTAATGTAAGATGTGAATAATAGGGAAAAATGTGTATATGGGTGGGTGGGATTCCCCTATACTTTGTTTTTCAGGAGGTCCTGGGGATTAAACCCGAGATCTCATACATGGGAAGCAGCAGCCCAACAACTTGAGCTACATCCACTCCCCACTATACTTTTGATGTACATTTTTGGAATCTAAAACTTCTCTAAAGGTAAATTTTATAATAATTTTTTTAAAAAAACAAACAATAACACCCTCTGAATCAGAAGTAGAGTGGGCATCACCATCCCAAAATCCTCAAGACTGAGAAATAAACAAACCTAAGGAAGAATGCAGCTGTGGACGAAAGTAGACTTACTATTCTAGTAATGGAAGAACTTGTACCACTGATATAAAGACAGTGGTCACCAGAGGTTCTGAGGGGAGGGAGAGGGAAGAAGAGGTGTAACATGAGGCATTTTGGGGACACTGGCATTGTTTGCGTGACATTGCAATGGTGGATACAGGCCATTATACATTTTGTCAAAACCTATAAAACGGTGGGGTGCTGTGGGGACCCGGGCCCCCTCCCCAAGTCCTAAGCACGTATCTGCCTGCGTGACCAAGGCATAAGTTAAAGGTCAACAACCCTCCTCGGAAGGGAGGGAAATGCAGAGATGGTATCAGAAACTATCATCTTCCCAGAGCAGTAAACGTCCTTCCTGCGAGTGGAGTGAAAACATCCTCACACCCCATGTGTACACTTCACATGACTCTGGCAGGAGCTCTGTTCTCATATGATGGGATGTCCTTGTTCTGAAACCCCGTGTATATCACCCCTCATTTTCTCATCTCTTTGAGGAGCGCTATCTTCATTCTCTGAACCGCCGCCGTCCGAGAGTCTCTCCTGTCCCCAGTCCCAATCAAGCTAATACCGGACTAAATGCCAGGTCTGTTCTTTGGTCTCGCAGCTACACCAACTCGTGCCCTTCAGGAGTTGGGGTGGAACAGGTGCAAAGTGTAAACCATAATGTAAACTATAGACCTTGGCTAATAGCAACGCTTCAATACGTGTTCATCAGTTGCAACAAATGCACCACACTAACGAAAGATGTGAATGTGGGAAAGGTGGGATGGGGAGAGGATGGAGTCTATGGGAATCCCATATATTTGTGATATAGCTTTTATGTAATCTAGAGCTCCTTTAAAAATAAAGAAAAAAATCTACATTAAAAACAAACAAACCAAAAACAATAAGCAGAGTGGCAGTGGACAGAACCTGAGGAGAGAAAGCTGGGTGGTGCAGCTGCCAGGCAAGAGCTGCGTCTTCTCCGGACACAGCCCCACTCACTCTGCTCCCACCCCCCCATCTCGCCCCGTTCCCCTCAACCCTGCTGGCCACATGAGACCAGGGATTCCCTCTCTGCTGGCCACACGCTCAGCCTCCAGGGCCAGGGCAGGGAGGGGAAGGTGGGAAGTGCGTCCGAGCGGGGGCAATGGAATTGGCCCAGCGCAGCCTCGGCAGGCAGGGCTGGGAAGTGCCCTTTGTGACTTGGAATTGGAGTCTCTTAAAATCAGTAATGCTGCCGTTTTGGGTACACAGCTTCTCTGGGATGGTAATGGGAATTTTCTTTACAAACACACACACACATACTCTATACTCATGCCCCCTGGAGAGAAACCAGGGAGTGACAGGTCAGCTCCCCCCACTTAGCTGTGGACCCCTTGAGAGAGGAAGCATCAACTTTTTTTTTTAGTCCCCCATGAGGTCAAAAATAATACCTACCTTATAGTGAGCATTCAGTAAATGTTAATTAAACAAATTAATATTGTTGAGTTTGGGGGAAAAAATGTCTGAAATCTCTCATTTCTCTGATGCACCAAACAACTGAATGCTGTCTGCATGTCAGATGGTGGGCTAGATGCTTCTTTACATATGATGTTATTTATTTCATCCTCACTACAAGCTTGCTGCTAACTCTTACCTCCATGTCATAGATTTTAAAAAGTAAAGCTCATGGGAAGTGGACTTGGCCCAATGGATAGGGTGGCCGCCTACCACATGGGAGGTCCATGGTTCAAACCCCAGGCCTCCTTGACCAGTGTGGAGCTGGCCCATGCACAGTGCATGCAAGGAGTGCCCTGCCACGCAGGGGTGTCCCCCGTGTAGGGGAGCCCCACACGCAAGAAGTGCACCCTGTGAGGAGAGCCACCCAGTGCGAAAGAAAGTGCAGCCTGCCCAAGAATGGCGCCGGACACACGGAGGGCTGACACAGCAAGGTGATGCGACAAAAAGAAACACAGATTCCCGGTGCTGCTGCTAAGGATAGAAGCGGTCACAGAAGAACACACAGCGAATGAACACAGAGAGCAGACAACTGGGGGGGGGGAGGGGGAAGAGGAAAGAAAAAAAAAACGTAAAGCTCAGCCCCCATAAGTGAGTAAGCTGAGCAAGGGGTGGGCTGGGGTATGCCCCACAACTTCTGATTCCAGGCCTGGTGTGCTGTTCTTTTCTACCACTGCAGAGCTACTGCTCTTGCTCTGCCTGGTCCTCCGAGGTTATCGCAGGCCCCTTAGGCCCCCTCCATGTGTCCCCTTTGGAAGAGAATCAAAGAACGAGGCAAGCAGAGATCAAGTGCAGAGGCCAGGGTGAGCAAGGACAGAGTCGAAGGTGGGAGGGGAAGTATGTGGCCAGGCAGGGGCAGGCATCACGTTGCTGGTAAGACTTGGGCCCCGTGGCCAGTGGGTCTGGGAGCCCATCCTGACTCAGTGGAGCTTGGCAGGCCAAGAGCCCTATGGTGGATTGTCACCTGGCTGTTGTCTTTCACATGAAACATAATCGGCTGCAAATACCTAAACCAGAGCAACACTCACTGCTTTGCAATAAGTTGGCTAGAACACATTTATACCAAAGTGGAGTCGGCAAGAAAAACAACCACAAAATTAACTGTCATCAACCTGCCCTCTGCCAGCTCCTGCCGTCGCACTGTGGCTGAGAGGGCAGTCCTCAGGTGGGGGTCACAAGACAGAGCCAGGTGGTCAGAGTCCATGGGAGGGGGCTTGTGATGAAGGCCCGGCCTGGCTTTGGGCGGAGGGCCACCAAGCCTGGTGCCCTGGAGTGTAGAAGCAGGAAGACCCCTGAGAGACTTCACGGTGGCTTTTACAGGAAGTGCAAGAAGGAGTATAATGACACGGCCCTAAAGAAAAGAGCAAGCAGGCATGTCGGGTATGCGGGCAGATCCCAGACTTGGAAGTCAAGGGAACAGAGTTCTAGAGCCCCTCAATTTGAAGTCCCCACACGAGCTGGTTTAAATGATGCTGGGTGAGGTATTTAACAGCTCCATGCCTCAGTTTCCCCCTTTAAAAAAGCAGTTTCCTTTTTCCTTGTCAAACATCTCGCTTGCCTTCTATGCAAATAGCAGGTGCATAGACTTCTCCCCACCCAGAGGCTGCTGCGGAGCATGTCACTGCCCTCTGGCCCAGGAGACATGGAGCTGGCAGAGAGAACGTAAATCGGACCCAGGACCAGCGATGGGCAGGCTCCTCAGGGACCCGGATTTCAGAGAGAGGGAGATTTTATCAAACAGCATGTTCCCAGGTGCCAGGGCGGAGGTGTGGGAAGAACGAAGGGGTCAGCGGGCAGGCTGCGTGGCACCTGGAGCCCTGCATTTCCAAAGGTCCACGCTGGATTTCAAGCTCGACTAGTGTCATTTTGAAAACCTTAACAGTTTTTAATAAGCAGCCCTGCCTTTTCATTTCACACTGGGCCCCCCAAATTATGTAGCTGGTCCTGTCAGGAAGATACTCCTCACTGGCTATCAATAGCACCTGAAAGTAGAGGGGAAGGACGCAGGGACAAGAGGAGACAACTAGCTTCTGCAGAACCATAAGGCAGAACTCTCTCCCCTGTTTGGCTTATAAAATCATGGAGCTAGAGAGGTCCTCCAGAACCAGCTCCTGCATTCTGCTGCCTTTGGCAAGGGTGCTCTTATTCTTAAGACAGACCAAGTAGTACCTACGGGTTTGATCTTCTTCAAGAACAAAGGGCCCAACGTTTTCCTCTAGGCACAAGGTTACCTAGGGACTGCTCTTACCTTTGAACCTGACTAGATTCTCCCATGTGCTCGGTGCACACTAAAGAAACTCTAAATTAATCACACAGTTTTCAGACATTTTTCATTTTCGCTATCTCATCTGAACCTCATGGTCCTCTATTCCCTTGTTCCACAAACACTGAGCATGAACAGAAGTCAGGGACGAGCTTAGACCCTGGAGTCAGGGCCGTTAACTGGAGTAGACATGACCCCTGCCCCTGCCCCCATCTTAAAGGACAGGAACCTGACTCCGGGGTTTGGGTGACTTGCCCAGTAACACAGTGGGTGGTGCCTAAGAAGAGCCTGGAATATTCTGCGTTGTTTAGTTGTGCATCATCGTAGTATAGGATTAGGCACATAATCCCTGCAGTCAGATTGCCGGGGTTCAAATCCAGGCTCCACCAACCTCGGCTAAGTTACTTAGCTCCTTTGGGCCTCCAGTCATTCATTTATTAAAACGCAGTCACTTAGAGCCTGCATCTCATAGGGAAGTGAGGATTACATGTATAATCTTTTAAAATGGTGCCCAACAGGGGAACGTACTGGATTAATTTGTGGTTTTGAGAGCATGGCTCCTTGGGCAGCTCTTGACTCTTGTTCTATTTATCTTTGTGACATCAGTGCTTACCATGTAGCCCAGTACATGCTAAGGACTCAAAAGATGGTCGTGGAGCTTGTCAGAGTCTGTTAACTCTGCTACTTTTAGTTCCAGCGGGATGGGAGTGTGGCAGCAGCGCAAATGGGGACTATTCTATTGAGACCAGCCCTTCCACAGGCTCCTTCCCACAGAGAAGCAGTAACCCCTGTTTATGCAGCTGTGTGTGTGTGTGTGTGTGTGTGTCAACAGCTCAGTGAGGAACTGCTCTCTGCAGAACTGCCCCTTCCTGGAGCCCATCCTTTCTAATGGACTAAAGGAGCTGGTGCCTTTAAATTCCACAGAAAGAAGAGAAAAAGCACTTTAGTTTCAGTCCGTGTTCTCCATTAGACACCCTTCAGGTGTTAGCAATATTATGCCACAATTTCATTATCCATTAAAGCCAGGTAATAATAAGTACACAAAGGTATTTGGAGCCTATTGATGTTAATGAAAGAGATCAATCTAATTCGGAATGTGTGTGTGGAGAGCTCCTTGGAGATGGAATAGGCACCGGGGTCAGCCTCTAATCGCCTCCGTGATGGCAGACCCCACCAGTACTCAATTTGGCATGACCGTCTTTATGACAGCGTTGGAATTTTGACGCCCAGACTCACGCTTCATACAGAAGCCCATTTTCCTCCCCTCCCAATCCCCTCTCAACATTCCCAATTCGGAAAAAACGGGAAGTTGCTTCCACTTAACTAAAATCCTTGTGCCGGGGCTTGTTAGATCTGGACTGTGGATTAGCAGACAGGCTGGGATTCCAAGGCCATGGATGTGACCCTGGCAGGATTTCTAAGCTTCTAATCTTTCTCACTTGCGTGTACGCTCTCCTTCTCTCGGTCTTTGAAATGATCTGGAGATGCTCAGAAGGAGCTGCACTCAATGGGTATCTCAACAAAGTTACTCTACCCTAATCTATAAAGGAAAATTAAGAAAGAAGAAGATAAATGAGACACCTTCCTTTCCCAAATGCTCTTTTGCATCTTTCTAGGAGTACTCCATGTGTACCCCAATTCTTGCCTGAATGAACCCTTAAGTCGGTGTGAGAACATCTGTGGTGGGGCTTGGTTTAGTTCCACTCTTTCCCATCCAACATGAATTCCTAAATTTTATTCCGATCCCCCCACACTTGGCCCCTCGTTCTTAGGTAAGAACCCTGCCGTGGAGGGAGCGGACGCTCACCCTGCTGCTTCTGGTAACTAGCGCCTCCGGCAACGTACTGGAGGAAACCTCTCCTCCCGTGGCCGCTGGATCAGGTCCCAGGCTACACACAGCGTCCTTGCAGGGAGAAGCCCTGAGCTGGGCCCCCGCGGACTGCAGCCCGACTCCAAGGCGGTGGTTGTGCCCCAGAGCCGGCAGATGTGATCACCCCTGAGCTGGAACCAGCCGGGCGTCCAGAGCGCTTGATGCCGCACAAGTGGCAGCAGTGTACATCCCGCCCAGAGCCACGGTGTGCTTAGAACAGGCCGTCGTTCCTCCTGCCCACCCCACCTGCCCCAGGTCCCTGCCGGGCAGCCTGGGCTGGACACAGCAGTGGTCAGATGAAGGGGAAGATGGCTTTGGCTGCCAGGGACCCGGAAGCGGGCTCTGAATGTCACCGCACTGGCCAAGGGCTGCCAAAGGACACCCGAGCACCTCGGCTGCTAAATTCACAGGGGGCTCCCTGGCGTGGGGTGAGAGGACCCAGCGAATCTCACCACCATGCCCAGGGCGAGAACGGGGGTCCTGGCGGCTGAGACGCTGAGCAAGCCGGAGAGCTGCGGTGGTCACCCATCCTCGTCGTCTTTCGAAAGTGGCAGAACTGCTCCTGGGTCTGGCATTGCTAAGCAGGAGCTGGGTCTCTGCTCAGGATGGCTTCTCGGTTCTGTTCCCCAGGGCCAGGGTGGAAGGCTCCTGGGTACCCACCTTAGCCCCCAGGGCACAGGGGGTCAGGGAAACTCTCAGAGCAGGAAAAGGAACCTGCGCGTGGCTCAGCAGGTGGACGTGGTACCTGCAGAGGCAGCGCCACTGAGAAGGGAGCACAGGCACCGGCCGTGGTCGCTGAGATGCCCGGAGCTGCCCCTTCCGGAAACGAGCCTTGGGGTGTCTGTGCATCGTCGTTAAAATGGACGTAGCACCCAGAAATTGTCTCTCCACTTTTGAGAAGACAAACTAAGACTGGGGTGAAGGGTGATGGGTAACTTCAGTGTCAGTGATGGAGGGAGAGGGAGCGCCCCCGCCGGCGGAGCGGCCCCTCGCCGCCTTTGTCTGTCTCCTCCGTGCGGTGTAGGTAATGGGGTGTGCAGCGTTCTCCCGGGTGCTTGGTAGGTGACTGTGTTCCACCTGGCACGTGCTACTCCCTCGCATTTCCCTTTAATGCTCTCCATTATTCGGTTGCATTAATAATGTTTGCGGGCTGATATCTTTAAAATTAATGAGGTGTTTACTCTTAGCCAAGAAACTCATTGAAATTAAAAAAGCTTTCTTTTTTTCCCTCTCTTTCTTTCCTTAGCTCAAACAAGTGGACAAGCAGGCCACAAAGGCAAGCTTTGCTAAAAGCCAAGCAGAATTCTATGCAAGAACCCAAACTCTACCGCTAGAAGGTGCGAGTTTCTATTGCCTGGTACCCAGCATTACCCATTAGTGAAGTTCAAGCGACAGCTATCTGAGAGGCCCTTGACTTAATGAGGTTTCACCGAGTCTGCCAGAAAGCTGCATGCACCCTTTAACCAATGGAGAGGCATCTGTGCCCTCGAGAATAGCTTATCCCCTCCTTGCATATTGTTATCCACAGAAACCATAGAACCTCCCAGCAGTAACTGATGACACCTGGGCTTCTTAGTCAAAAGGTTCACTTTCCAGAGATTTTGTCTGGTGCTCAATCCTACCTGCCTCCAGTCTCGTTCCCGTCAGATCCATCATGACCTAGCCTGAAGGACCCCACCGCGGGCTGACTGTGCAGGAAAGCAGAGTACCTGGTGTGGACTAGCAACGCTGAGCTCGCCTAGGTTGCATGACCTTGCTGCAGATTGCATGTCGGGAGGGTTTGCCAGCAGGGCCAGGAAAGGAAGAATGACTGCCTCTGAGTGCAAGCTCCAGGCTCTGCAGGCCTGCACCCCACCGCCTTCGGGCCCCTGCCGGACAATCGGGCCAGCGCATGCCCAGGGGGTACCTGAGAAATGCAGGTTCCCATCGTGTGCTTTTAGGGTAGGTGTTCTCTCATCCAGAAGCCAACAGCGGGCCCCACCAGTGGTTTGTGGGCAAATCCCTCCAGGCATTCAGGCTAATGATATGATAATGCCATGCATATGTATAATTAATTCCTTAATTATGGAATTAATAAGTTACTCAGTAAAAACAGGACAACACTATATATGAGACCATCTTCTCCCCATTTTTTTTTTTTGGTGAGGTGTGGCAGGTGTTTGTTCCTCAGTAGCAATTAGAAGATGGGAGCATGTATTTAGAAGGCCAGAGCATTCCTGCCGTGGTGAGTGCTGCAGGGCTCTGCCTCCAGTTCTCCTGGAGTCTCCGAAAGCCATTCTCTCACTCCTCGCTCATGGAGTAGCTATTGCAGGAGACCAGGAGCTGTGGCTGAACCTCTGATCTCTGAAACGCTAAAACGCAGGCAGACAGCGGAGCTGTAGGAATCAACTGCACTTGGGTGATAACGAAAGAGAACGTGCAACAGGGCAGAGCTACCTCAGCCTGGCAGAGCAGGCCGGAGACTGGAGAGGCAGGCAACAGGGACAGGAAGCAGAAAGACTTACAAAAAACTGAATCTGTGCGAAATCTCCAGCACTGCTCTGCAGGATGCTGTACGTTGAGGGCACAGAAAGGAGTTCCCACTCACTGTCATTCACATACACCCTTTGGTCGTGCTCAATGTCTTCTCTGCTGCGCAGGAAAGCCAGGTCTACATCTTCCACTGCAAAGAGCAGAAACAACTGACATCCATGCGGAGACAAGGAGTCCAACGTAACCCACATTTGCAACTCACCAATTCGAACCCTTCCTTTTTCTCCTGCCCGCACATGCACAGTCTTACTGGGATTGGGTTCAGTAGAGCCGTTTTGAATGGGCAGTAGGGGTGGAGATAAAAATATTTCCAGCCACGAAAACAAAACCCTATGAGTTTAGGGTTTGGATTCCACTAAAACTGGAAAACAATGATGAAACTAATCCTATGACTTCTATAACTGTCTCAATGCCATATGCCCATATGCCCAAATCAACAGCAGTAATGGGTTAACTATATGGGTACAACATTCCACTTGGTTTGAATTAGGACAGGCACTGAATAATGGCAAGAAGAGGATTTCGATTTTTTTCAAAAAGTCTATTATGTGCAAGAACAAAATAGACCTTGCATATGGCATAATATAATTTCACCTGTGTGTGCCTGCATAGATGTGTTTTCCAATAATGGACTGCGTCTCTTATGGTTTACCTGTGTGTAGAATGCTGTTGAAGGTTAGGCTGCAATTCTGGATATCAAATGGAAAAGCGTATGTCTCTAAGCTGCATGCAGAGACCACCTGGATGGGCTTGGAGTTCTTAATGATCCCAGATGAGTTCACATAAACATACGGAAGGTCAGGTGACCTTTCAGTGTCCAGGCTGTATGAAACACAAGGGAACAGAAAGTCATTTCAAAACATAGGTGGAAGTGATTTTTGAGATGGTAGTGACAATGACACGTAGGACTAGCACTGCAAAGACAGAAGCTCATTTCCCATGAGATGATTTGCCAAGGCAAAGATGTGTTCAGCAATAACAGCTTCATAAGTTAGTTGACTCACTCACTTCTGTTGGCTTGACTATTCTAAGTAGTCCACCCGACAGAAATACACCCCAGCACACTTACAACTCATTAATGATGATATCAGGGGCCCAGATGGCACTGAGAGGTAGGGAGATCTCTCTAATTCCATCAAACATGCTGGCATTCCAGGATAAAAACTTGTCTTCCCACACCTGTCAGGAGCAGCCAAAAAAGAAGCTCATCATAATGGCACAATGTCAACCTCACCAAAGCACTGACAAGGGGTTTGGGTGAACAGCCCAATTGATTTGCCCTTTTGTATTATCTGTTAGTCAGGGAGGAGGACTTCCCATCCAAATCCTAGAAATGGTAACCCCACCCAGAAACCTGGCACGTATTTTACATGGGTTCTAATAAATGAGGTTTGCTACTGCCGATCCAAAGAGCTACACAGAGACAATATCTATTCTTTACAATAATCTTATTTGGAAACGGAACCAGATCAAGAGCCCAACATGCATGGAAGGAAATAATCATTTACCTCACGGTACCATATGCTTGTCTTTAATTTTTGATTCTGTACATCCTGCAAAGCAAAGAGAAAATTCATACCAAATCTTAGAATGTCAATAAATTAAAGGCCAATTCAACAGTATGACAATTTAGGAGAAGAAATCAAATCTAACCAAATACTCCTGAATTTAAAAAGATTACCTTGACTCTTCCTGAATACTGTTCCTATTTGTCAGGCACACCTGTCCCCGAGAGCTTTACTACATTAGCTATGACAAAACAGCACTTTGACCACACTTGACATCTGGAATGCTTTACTAGTCTCTTTTCCACTCTGATTAGTTACTCTTCCATTAATCAGACTAAAAAAATGATAGGTAGTCTTAGCCAATTCTGGACTAAAAATGATGAAACCAAGCTTTTATTTGTAAACAAGATATTATTCATAATCTTTCAATGCATGTTACCTCAGCTGTTATTGGCAGCCATTCCTGTTAATTCACCCCATGCTTGGAGTTCTTTATTTATAAAACAGATTAAATGAGTTATATTTTTGATGATATAGTAGATGTGATTTCTCATGTCTGCAATGAGTCAGTGATTTTTTAAAAGACCCAAAATTAACAACCACAAAAATGGACCATCCAACCAACCAACAAAAAATTGATGAGGAATTATCAATTTTTTAATATCTAATCAGGTAAGAAACATTCTAAAACTACTGTATTCTTAGGAACTAAAAGAAAAGGAATACCTCACACCATACATAAAAATTAACCTAAAATGGATCACAGACCTAAATGTAAAAGCTAAAACTATAAAACTTCCCCTGCATGCATGCAAGATGGCTCCCTCATCTGTTTGTTCATTGTTTTTCTTGCTGTAAGCTCATTGTCTGTTGTTTTTTTTCTTCTTCTTCTTTAAGAGGCACCAGAAACCAAACCTGGAATCTCTCAAATGGGAGGCAGGTGCCCAATTGCTTGAGTCACATCTGCTCCCTGCTCGTTTGTTTTTGCTCACTGTCTGCTTATATTTGCTTCTTGTCTTGCTCATTGTTTTTGCATGATGTCTGCTTATTGTCTGTTCATTGTTTGTTTGTCTTCTTTAGGAGACACTGGGAACCAAACCTGGGACTTCCCATGTGGGAGGCAGGCACCGAACTGCCTGAGCCACATTCACTCCCCAAAGCTCTAAAACTCTTAGAAAAAAACATAGCAGTAAATCTAACCAAAGAAGTACAGGATCTATATGCAAAAAACTACAAAACAATGTTAAAAGAAACTTTAAAAGAACTAAACAAATGGAAAGATGTTCTGTGTTCATGGATTGGAAGAATAAATATTGTGAAGATGTCAATCTTACCCTAACTGATTTATAGAGTTAATGCAATACCAATCAAAATTCCAACAGCTAACTTTACAGAATTAGAAAAGGCAATTACCAAATTCATTTAGAAGGGAAAGTATACCCAAATAGCCAAAAGCATTCTAAAAAAAAAAAGAGGAATTTCACTGCCTGATTTTGAAACATATTACAAAGCTACAGTGATCAAAACAGCATGGCACTGGCATAAAGAGAGACATATTGACCAGTGGAACAGAATTGAGAACCCAGAAATAAACCCTCACCTATACAGTCAACTGGTTTTTGACAAACCTATCAAGTCAATGTTAACAGGACAAAGCAGTCTTTTCAAAAAACAGTGCTGGGACAACTGGATATCTATAATCAAAAGAACGAAAGAGGACCCCTATGTCACTCCCTATACAAGAATCAACTCAAAATGGATCAAAGGCCTAAATATAAAAGCCAGGTCCATAAAACTATTGGAAGAAAATGTAGGGAAACCTTTTCGAGACCTTGTAGTAGATGGTGGTTTCTTGGACCTTATACCCAAAGCACGTGAAACAAAAGGAAAAATAGATAAATGGGGCCTCCTCAAAATTAAACACTTTTGCACCTCACGGGACTTTGTCAAAAGGGTGAAAAGGCAGCCCACTCAATGGGAGAAAATATTTGGAAATCACTTCTCAAATAAGGGTTTAATATCCAGAATATATAAAAAGATTGTCACAACTCAACAATCAAAAGATGAATGACCCAAATAAAAAATGGGCAAAAGACTTGAATAGACATTTGTTCAAAGAAGAGATACACATGACAAAAAAAACACATGAAGAAACGCTCAACATCACTAATGATTAGGGAAATGCAAATCAAAAACAGCAATCAGATACCATTTCACACCTATCAGAAAGGTCACTATTAAAAAGAGAATCACAAGTGTTGGAGAGGATGTGAAGAGATAGGAACACTTATTCACTGTTGGTGGGAATGGAGAATGGTACAGCCATGTGGAGGACTGTTTGGCAGTTCCTAAAGAAGTTGAATATAGACTTGCCACATGACCCTGCAATACCACTACTGGTGTACTCGCATACTACTGTGTATATACCCAGAAGGACTGAGAGACTGAGAGCAGTGACATGAACAGACATCTGCACACCAATGTTCATAGCAACATTACTTACGATTGTCAAAAGTTAGAAACAACCCAGGTGTCCATCAACCAATGAATGGATAAACAAACTGTGATCTATTCAAATGATGGAATATTATGAAGCTGTAAGAAGAAATGAAGTTGTAAAACATACAACATGGATGAACCTGGAGGACACTATGTTGAGCGAAGCAAGCCAGACACAAAAGGACAAATATTGTATGATTGCATTACTATGAACCAAATATATTGTGTAATATATTGTATGGTTTTAAAAACTTATATGTATCCAGTACATTTAAATGAGAAAGCTATGTTTTTATTCAAAATAACCCACAAAACATGGCAGTAAATCTTCATGCTTTGAATTAGGCAATTATGTGTTGGATATGTACATGCAACAGACAACAAAATAGGTAAATGTGACTTCATCAAAAATTGAAACTTTTGCACTTCAAAGGACACTATCAAGAAAGTGAAAAGAAAATCCACAGAGTTGGAGAAAATATTCGGAAATCATATTTCTGATGATGGTCCTATATTCAGAAAATATTTAGAGTATCACTCCTGTAACTCAACAATAAAAAGACAACACAATTTTCAAATGGGCAAAGGACTTGAATGGATATTTCATCAAAGAAGGTACATAAATTGTCAATAAGCACATGAAAAGATGTTCAACATCATTAGTCAATAGGAAAATGCAAATCAAAACCATAACACTAATTTATCACCATGAGAATGGCTAAAATAATTTTTAAAAAGACATTTAGTAAGTGTTGTTGGGGATGTAGAGAAATTGGAACCTACATACATTGCTGGTAGGATTGTAAAGTGGTACCGACTCTTTGGAAAACAGTCTGGTTGTTTCTCAAAATCTTAAAAATAGAGTTTCCATATGACCCAGCAATTCCACTCCTAAGTTTAAATCCAGGAGGACCGTAAACATATGCCCACACAAAAAGCTGTACAAGAATGTGCACAGCACCATTATTCATGATACCTGAATAAACCTGAATAAACAAAATGTGGTAGATCCATACAAAAGAGTATTGTTCAGCAATAAAAAAAATAATAAAATATTGATGAACCTTGAAAATATGCTACATGAAGGCAGTCACAAAAAGCTACATATTGTATGAGTCCATTTTTATGAAATGTCCAGAATAGGGAAATCCATAGAAACAGAAAGTAGCTTAGTGGATATGTAGAGTTAATGGGGAGGAAGTTTCTTTCGGGGGTAATGAAAATGTTCTAAAATTAGGTAACAGGGATGGTTGTACAATCTCGATAAATTAAAAATCACTGAACTGTATACTTCAGTGTGAATTGTATGAATTTTATGGTTGAATTATATCTTGATAAAGCTGCTATTTAAAAATACATATTAATAAAGAAAGGAAAAACATTTTGAAGACATTTCTAGGGAATTTGTAAGAAGCCTGATACAAGTTATTAATGAAATCTCCTTGAACTCATTTTTTATTCCTTTTCATTGATATTCAGTAACTGATCCAGAGAAGAATGAGAGGAATAGAAAATCCACGATGAAGAAAAGTCAAATAAATTGTGTCAGGGGATCAGATGTAGCTCAAGTGGTTGAGCGCCTGCTTCCCTTGTATGAGGTCCTGGGTTAAATCCTTGGTACCCCAAAAAAACATATATATATGTGGAACATTTTCCCTGTATGATTTAGGTTTAAAGCTAAGGAATCATGTAGTTAACCTTTGTATGTCTGCAGTATTTAATACAGTGTCAAATTTCAGTAAATAACAGTGTTTGGGGGGTTGATGGCATAAAAGTGAATAAAATAGCTCTGTTTTCTCCAGAAATGGGTATATTAAATTAATTATGCAGTCACATTTATATATATATATATATTCTTTTTTCCTTCTTTCTGCACAGGGTCAGAACCACCGCTCTGAAGCATCTAGGTTGTGTGGGGGATGGGGCGGCACCATTAATGTTGCTGTCCACGGGAAGCAGACTTGGCCCAGTGGTTAGGGCATCCGTCTACCACATGGGAGGTCCGCGGTTCAAACCCCGGGCCTCCTTGACCCGTGTGGAGCTGGCCCACACGTAGTTCTGATGCGCGCAAGGAGTGCCCTGCCATACAGGGGTGTCCCTTGCGTAGGGGAGCCCCATGTGCAAGGAGTGCACCCTTTAAGGAGAGCCTCCCAGAGTGAAAGAAAGTGCAGCCTGCCCAGGAATGGCACTGCACACACGAGAGCTGATACAAGAAGATGACACACACAAAAAAAAAATTGCTGTCCATGTGAATGGTCGTCCCGGAATTGTGCAGTCCACAGACCATACAGGTGTACACATCAGATCTGCAAAGAGTGGCATCATTTGAAAGAGAAACAATAATCTATTAGGTTGAAGACTTCCCTCTTCCCCTTTTTATCATCAAGAAATGAAATTGCTACTGAACAAGCATTTCTAGATACCTTGAGAAAGAAGAAGGGCTTGTGAGCAGACATGGAGGGCCCTGCTTTAGGGGCTCCGCAAAGGTGGGTCTGAGTGAACTTGTTTTGCAGATTTATGGACTTGATATCTGGTGTACAAAGGCAAGTGTTAAAGCAATATACAGGGAAGCGGGTTTGGCTCAACTGATAGAGCATCCGCCTACCACATGGGAGGTCCAGGGTTCAAACCCAGGCCTCCTGACCCATGTGGTGAGCTGGCCCACATGCAGTGCTGATGTGTACAAGGAGTGCCGTGCCATGCAGAGGTGTCCCCGCGTAGGGGAGCCCCACGCACAAGGAGTGTGCTCTGCAAGGAGAGCTGCCCCATGCGAGAAAAGTGCAGCCTGCCCAGGAGTGCCACCGCACACATGCAGAGCTGACACAGCAAGATGACGCAACAAAAAGAGAGACACAGATTTCTGGTGCCGCTGACAAGATTGCAAGTGGACACAGAAGAACACACAGAGAATGGACACAGAGAGCAGCAGTATACAAAGTGAAAAGATTGAATTCAGAAGTATTTCTCCCCACAACAGCTCAGAGGAGGCCCAGCGGGGACTCCCAGCCAAGATCAACTCGGCAGGGGTCCTGGCAGTTGAAAAAAACTGACCTTTATTGAGAAATCAAGATTAGGTGACACCACTGCCCTGCAAATTTTACCAGTTGAAAGATCATGAAATATATCATGTCTCCTCCAGTAAAGCATAAAATGCTTAGCTCTAGTCTTAGTTGCAATCAATGAGAGTTTCCCACAAATAGGAAAGAAATCCAAAATGCAGTTTATATTACTAGGAAATATAGTAGTTAACTACTCCTTTTTAAGAAATATACTTTTTACATCTATTAAATGTACTCACCAATTTCTTTATCACAGTCATTCCAAGTTGTGACTGTATCTCCCTGACCTTCAGCCACATGGCTGGGGAGAATCCCTCTATGTTTTAGGGTTCATGCTCTCTATCTTTTTATCCAGTTGATTATTGAACTGCCATGGTGATGTCTTAGCTCATTTTTCTCTTCTTGCCCATTTGCTCTGTCACATTACTTGTAATAACAATGTTAAAAACTTTTTTTCTCTAATATCTTATGGGGCTGGCTGGGAGGATTTGTCATTCAGCCCTAAAGAAAATAATGTCAAAAGGAATTTAAAGCTAAAACTGAAATCTCTTTTGTCAAAGGAAACAAGTTTTCAATACCAGCTGGTGAACATAATTGGTTCTCTGGTGGCATTATTCACAGCTTTTTCCTCTGAGTATCTTTTTTCTTCAGATACCTTCCATCTTGCTTGTTAAAAGCAAAGGATATTTCAGAGAATTGGAATTCATTAGTCTTCCTAACAGAGGGAGTCTATTTAGACCTAAATTGGTGGTTAGCAAATATACAGATAATTCCCCCACATTCTTATTTATCTTTCCCAGTTCCAGAGACTATAGAAACAGATGCCTCAACGTCTGGCTGGGAGGCTCTAGTCAATGAACTGGAATACAAAGGTATCTGGGATTCGGAATTGACAAAACTCGATAGAAACAAATTGAAACTCTTCACTGTTGAGTAGATTATCTCCACAATCAGATTTCCCTAAGGTACTCATAATACCCAGAAATTCTAAGACAAGACTGTAGTCTTTTATATAAACCAAACAGGAGGCAAAAGATTATAATGGAAGCGAGGTGCTGGGATGAAAGCGAGGCCGAACGCTCTTCATTCCAAACAAAAGTTGCCAGCAGCTCGGCTGCTGGCAGATGCATCCAACAAGTTATCTAAGCACGCTGGAAGTGTCCCTGCGTGAGCGGAATCTGTGAGTGATTTTATCACGTTCTTCGAAACTGTCTCTCCCTCTGGAACTAACGTAAGGCTTAGCCCAACTGCGTGTATTAGAGACATTTTCGAGTCATGTTCAGAGTTGCCAGGCCATTCATACAGACAACCCTAAATTGCTACTTACAGATTTTCATTAACTAATTATGTAAGTGTGTATTCAGTTTCTCTGAGGTGAGACAGACTGTGCTGTATGTTGAGGGAAATACAGAGATGCGTAAGAAAGACCTTCCCTCAAATAGCTTGTAATAAATTGAGGAATATGGCATTTTAATGCATAACTCTGTGCATTAATAAATATACAGAGAATATAAATGCAAAGTGAATTTAAAGGAAGGAGACATCACTGTCACCTGAAGGAATTGAGGGCAATTTCTGAGAGGAGCTGATATTTGAAGGACTGATATTATTTTGCAGTTGGAGATGAAGAGGAAGCATTGAGTGGAGGTAATAGAATGAAGGGCATAGAGGTGGGAAAAAGCAAGGGGCTCAGGTTGATTGTAGTATTGAGTACATGTAGAAAATAAGGTTAAGAACGTAAATATGGATATGAAAACTAAAGGGATAGAATCCAGATTCCTCAAGGAAAGGTTACCATATCCAATTAGATATGTCCAACATACTCTAGTAAAAATGCACATATCTAAACACGAATGATGAGAAAAAAAGTATCCATATCCTCCTTGAAAAAATAATTTATTAGGGTAGGAAGAAAGAGGTAGATATAAATTTTCAGTTTGATACAATTGTTCCAAGGGAAAATAATAATATAAAGACTTGGCAGCTTTTCTATATTTATCTTCAAATAAGCCTCTAAAGGAGAACCTGGGCAATTCTACTTTATCCTAATCAGTAAGAAATCAGAAGGAGAAGGATGAGGAGAGACCTAAAAAGTGCTTTTAATGCCTCCCTCAAGGTTGATGTATACCTCTGTGCTGGGGTTTCACATGACATGCTTCATATCACATGTCTTTATTCAAATCATGATTTCCCATTGGACAATGTCTGGTAAATAATACAGTCATAAAAATCTACTGACAACTAAATGGCAGGGTGAAGAAACAGTCCCAGTAAATTAGGTCTCCTAAACTCTAGTTCAATACACAATTAGAAAAGAGATTCAACGATGTTTTCTATTGAAATTTTGTGGAAGACTAGGTGGGATGGGGTATGGCCTGGCACATAATTAAACAGTATTTTCTAGGAGCTTAGATCTAATATTTTACTAGCATGAGTGGGAAAATAAAACTGGAAAAAGTGCAATTGGGTGCATTTAAATATTGCTGTTTACTAAAAAACAATTGATTAGGTATTTATTTAAGCTGGAGGAAAATTATGCTAGAATAACTTGAGTCAGACAAAAAATAGTTTAAACCCTGTTATAACATATATACTCTTTGTTTCAAGTTTGCTGTTTTATCAATTTCAAAAGCATAATTCTTAGTAAAAAAAAATCAGAGTCTATGATTCATAGCATAGTCCTAATATACTAATATGAAAAAACACCTCCATTAAAATAAATTAAAGAGGAATCATTGAATTATTTTTACAAAGTAAATTAAAATAAAATTCTATTTGGAGTATGTTATGTTTTTGTATACAAATATAAAATTGAAGACAAAAGTAGAACAAACAGTAAATGGAATTTTAATATTGTGAGGTTTGTACATTTTATGTGAAGTGTTATAACATTAATTCTAAATATATTATAATAAACCAATGATGAATATGGAAATCCCTAAAGCAACCTCTAAAAAAATAATACAAAGAAGAATGGCTAAAAAGCCATTGTGGGGGAGCGGATGCAGCGCAAGTGGTTGAGCACCTGCT
Source organism: Dasypus novemcinctus (assembly GCF_030445035.2). Taxonomy (NCBI): domain Eukaryota; kingdom Metazoa; phylum Chordata; class Mammalia; order Cingulata; family Dasypodidae; genus Dasypus; species Dasypus novemcinctus. The sequence goes on along the minus strand of NC_080699.1, from coordinate 20,033,860 downwards.
TCCCATGTATGAAGTCCTGGGTTCATTCCCTGATACCTAAAAAAAAAAAAAAAAAAAAGCCAGTGGGGAACTAAAATGGATTATTAAGAAAACTTTTTAATTAACCTAAAATAAGGCAGGATAAGAGGAGCAGAGGAACAAAAAACAGATGGGATAACTAGAAAACAAACAGCAAGATGATATTGGTAAATGGACCAAATACTTCAATTAAAATGGATAGATTGTCAAACAGGTTAAAAAAAGCAAGACCCTGGTAACTACGTGGCAATGAAAAGGAGTGAACTATTGATACAGATAACACTGTGGATGAACCTTAAAGGAATTATGCTGAATGAAAAGAGCCAATCTCTCAGGTTACATATATATGATTCCATTTATATAATATACTTGAAATATCATAATTATAAAGATGGAGAAGAGATTCGTGGTTGCCAGGGGTTAGGGATTAGGGCAGAGAAGAAGATGTGGCTATGAAAGGATAGCACAGGGAGGCCTGTGATGATGTTACAGTTCTGTAGCTTGAATGTGGTGGTAGATACACAAAATTAAACATGAGATAAAATTGCATACAACTACACACACACACAAACACAAAGAGACAAATGAGGACATATATAACTGAAGAAATTTAAATAAACTGTGGATTGTAGTAATGTTAATTTTCTCCCATTGTTATCGTAATATAGTTATACGAGCCATTAACATTGGGTAAGGCTAGAAGAAGGGTGTACGGGACATCCCAGTACATTCCTTTGCAATTTTGGGTACATTTATTATTTCAAAATAAAAAGTTAAAAAAAAGCAAAACCCAACTACATGCTATTTACATGAAATGCTTTCAAATATAGTGTCAAAGATATACTGAAAATAAAAGGATGGCAAAGATATAACACACAAAAAGTAAACATACGAAAAACATCAAGTAAAGGAATATTGCCAACAATAAAGTGAGACATTTCATAATGATAAAAGAATCAATTTATCAAGAAGACATATGATCCTAAATGTGTATGCACCTAACAACAGAACTTCAAAACCCATGAAACAAAAATTGGCAGGACCAAAGAGAGAAATAGAAAAAACACAACCATAGTTGGGGATTTTAACATCCCTTTTGATGAAATTAATAGAACAACTGGACAAAAAATAAAAAAGGATATAGAAGATTTTAACAATACTATCAGCCACACTTATTGAAATGATACTTAAAGAACATCCTTCTATTCAGCATTGTACTAGAGGTCCTAGCCAGTAGAACAAATCAAGAAAAGGAAATAAAATGCATAGGTTTGGGAAAAAAGATATAAAAATGTCTTTACTCAGAGACATGATCTTCTACATAGAAAATCTGAAAGGACCTCCAAAATGTCTTTAAAGCTAATAAGATAAGAAGGTCGTAGGCTACAAGATCAATATATTAAAAAATCATTTGTACTTTTGCACACTAGCAGTAACTAGAAATGAATATTTTAAAAAGGATTTACAATAGCATCAAAAAACATGAAATTCTAAGGGATAAATTTAACCGAGTGTGTAAAACACTGAAAACTATAAAACATTACTGAGAGAGAGAAGCAGATGTGACTCAAGTGATAGAGCCGCCACCTACCATATGGGGGGACCCAGGTTCAATCCCTGGGGCAGCTTCCTGGTGAAAAAGAAGAAGAGAAAGCCAGTGTCCACACAGCAAGCCAGTGCCTGCATGAGTGCCCACATGGTGAGCCAGTGCCCACACAAGTGCGTCATGCAGCAAGATGATGACACATCAGAAGAAAGACAAGTGGAGAGTCAAGGTGAAGCACAACAGAAATCAAGAGGTGGCACAATTGACAGGGAAGCTCTCTCCACATCAGAGGTTCCCAGGATCGAATCCTGGTGAATCCTAAAGGAGAGAAAATGAGAAGAGAAGACAACACAGACAGCAAAAACAGCAGGGTGGGAGGAGAGGAGGAGGAAAAATATATATACAAATCTTTAAAAAAAATTTACTGAGAGAAATTAAGGAAGAACTGAACCAACAGAATACTGTACTCATGGATTAGATGACTCAATATTGTTAAGGTGTCAGTTCTTCTCAAGTTGATCTGTAGATTCAATGTAATACCAATCAAATTTCCAGCAGGATTTTTTGGGTAGAAATTGACAAGTTGATTCCAAAGTTTATATGGAAATGCAAAATACCTAGCAAAGTCAAAACAACTTTGAAGAAGAACAAAGTTGGAGGACTCACACTATCTGATCTCAAGAATTCTGTACTGCTACAATTCAAAACAGTGTGCTATGGATATAATAAGAAGCAGATAGAGGGTCGGAGTCCTGCTGAACCGGGCTGTTTCGGGGGCTTGCAGGGCAGGAGGTGTCTGGACATCAATTTGGTGACAGTGGCAGAAAAGAACGTTGCAAGAGGTAGAATTTTGGGATTCTGACACAGAGGTCAGAAGTTGTGGGCGGGTCCCTTCCCCCTAGGGCTGGCAGCCCAGCTGCGACAATCCCTGAAAACTTTGTTGTGCTACAGTGTTCCCAAACCCCATGTTTACTGGATGCATGGTTCCCGGGTCTGTATCCCCTAAACCCTGGTAGCCCACGCTCCAGAGACTCACATACCTTGAGTCTGCAATATCCCAGACTTCCCATTCCTGAATCCCAGGTGCCCTGAGGTCTGTCTGAGGTCCTTGATTATCCTAGCCCTCTGCATTTTTTGTTTTTTGGGTTTTTTTCTCCTTGAGCTTGGAGGAGTGTACCAGCTGACTTGAGTAGAGTATGGGAAGAAAGGACAGGCGAATCTGCTGAGAAAGCCTAATTTACCTAAACATCCTGGGATAGGAAACTTGGTCTGGGAGTAGGTGAAGTCAGAAAATCAATTAGACATCCCCTAGCACACCTAAGGGGGAGGGACTGTAGGACATGCTATCCAAGCTTCCAATAGCATATTTAGGGTTGCTGGTGAGGTGTAGGTACTCTCATACTGGAAAAAAAGAGTCATTGTCTTCTGTGTTGAGTTGGTTCAACAATGACCCACTTCTACTGGACCCCTCATGCAGCTTTCTTGCTGCCCTGGGAGAGAGAGAAGTGAGGAGGGGAGAAAGGGGGAATGTCAGATCCCTAAGCATTTTATTCAACTGCAAAGAGGATTCCTAGCTTGAAACTTTGGTTCTTTTTTTTTTTTTTTTTTTTTTTTTTGTCGTGGTTGTTACTGTTGCATTGTCTCCTGGTCTTTTCTCCCATTTTATCCCCCAAGGTCCTTTTTCATTTATTTAGTTTTTATCTCTTTTTCTTTTTCTTGCTTGTTTTTGCACCCCCCCCCCATTTTTTTTTCTTTTCTTTTTCTCTCTTTTTTCTTCTTTTTTATTTTATTTTCTTTATATAATAGGTGCTACAGGGAGCACTTCACATTTGCTATGTCTCCCCATCCTCCATTTCTTATTTTCGGTGTGTATTGATTTTGGTCACCTACACTATCTCCTTTCCTCTACATCTTTCCATCCTCTATTCATCTACTGTTTCTCTTACATTCCACCTCCCTTTCTTTGACCCTCAAATTGTCTGACTTCTTATTTCTAATACCTTTGTTCTGTTTTCTGTCTTTTACCCACTCTTGATATTATTGCCTTTCTTTTCTCTTTCCCTCTCTCATGAAAACACTGGCCTTTTAATTAATACTATATTTCTCCCCGTATTCAGTTGACTATCTCATTATAGGTACTCTACTTACAGCTATAACTCTACACTACTTACATGAGTCTAATATCCATTCTCCTAGATCTCACATTGTTGCTCTGTTAACATTTATGACCAATACTACTTTATACATTTTCTTTTCTTACTCATTTTGCCTTCCCTGGCCCTAATATTTTCCTTCAAAGTAAACTTAGCCAGCAACAAGAAAACAGAGTAAGAAGAACAAAGTGACAAAGAGAAGATATAACACTGACACACGAACAACAACTAATTAATCCCCAAGACTAGACAAAGAAGCTAAGGAACTGATTAAACCCATCAAGATAAAATGATGACCAGACAGCAACAAAAAACTACAAAACAAATCAATAATCAGGAAAACATGGCCGAATCCAATGAACAAACTAAAAACCAGGAAGAGGAGCAGAACATCAGACAATTATTAAAGCTCTCAAAGCATATATTAGAGACCAACTTAATGAAGTTAAGGAAGAGATTAACAATATGAAGAAAACACTTGGAAAGAATACAGAAGAAATTGCAGTCATACACAAAAAGGTAACAGATATGATGATGATGAACACCACAGTTTAAGAAATCAAAAATACACTCTCAGCAAATACCAGCAGATTAGAAGAGGCAGAGGAGAGAATTAGTGACGTGGAAGACAGTACATCTGAAATCAAACAGATAGTAGGAATGATCAATAAAAAGATAGAAAAAATCCAGCTGGGACTTAGGGACCTGAATGCCAATGCAAAACACACAAACATACGTATTATAGGCATCCCAGAAGGGGAAGAGAAGGGAAAGGGGACAAAAGGGATATTGGAGGAAATAATGGCTGAAAACTTCCCAAATCTACTGAGGGAGATGGATGTACATGTCCAGGAAGCACAATGCACCCCAAACACCATAAATCCCAACAGGCCTACCCCAAGACATATACTTGTCAAATTATCCAATGTTCAAGACAAAGAGAAAATTCTAAAAGCAGCAAGAGAAAAGAGAACCATCACATACAAGGGAGGCTCCATAAGATTAAGTGCTGATTTCTCATCTGAAACCATGGAGTCAAGAAGGCAGTGGTATGATATAGTCAAGGTACTAAAAGGAAAAAATTTCCAACCAAGAATACTCTACCCAGCTAAGCGAGCATTCAAAAATGATGGAGAGTTCAAAATATTCACAGATAAACAGAAATTAAAAGAGTATGCCAAAAAGAACCCTGCCCTTCAAGAAATACTAGAGGGAGTTTGGCAGGAAGAAAGAAAAAAACAGGAGAGGCAGAGTTGGAGGAGAGTGTAAGAGCAACAAAAAAGACAAAAAGAAGAAAACAAACAAACAAAATATGACAAACACAAGTCCAAACAAAATATGGCTAACATAAATAATTCCTTGAGACTTGGAGTTGTCCTGGGTGGTGGTTCAGGGACAATTACCAGACATTGTAGATCCTCCCAGGGCCCACTGGATGGAACGTGGGAGAGTATGGGCTATGATGTGAACCATTGACCATGAGGTGCAGCGATGCCCAGAGATGTACTTACCAAATGCAATGGATGTGTCATGATGATGGGAGAGAGTGTTGCTGTGGGGGGAGGGGTGGGATGGGGGTGGTGGGGTTGAATGGGACCTCATATTTTTTGAATGTAATATTTTTTAAAAATGAATAAAAATTTTAAAAAAATAATAATTCCTTGAAAGTAATAATACTGAATGTCAATGGATTAAATTCACCTGTCAAAAGATTCAGACTGGAAGCCTGGATAAGGAAATATGACCATCTATATGCTGTCTACAAGAAACACATCTTAGACCCAGGGATTCAAGGAGGTTGAAAGTGAAAGGCTAGAAAACAATCTTATAAGCAAACAATAACAATAAAAAGGCAGGAGTAGCTATATTAATATCAGACAAAATAGACTTTAAATGTGAAACAATTGTGAGAGACAAAGATGGATACTACATATTAGTGAAAGGGATAATCTTTCAAGAAGAACAAACAATCATAAATATTTATGCTCCAAACAAGGGCGCCTCCAAATACGTGAGGCAAACACTGGAAAAAATAATGAAAGAATAGATGCCTCTACAATTATAGTGGGGGACTTTAATACACCACTATCAACTTTGGACAGAACATCTCAAAAGAGAATCAATAAAGAAACAAAAATTTTGAACAGTATATTAGAGGAGCTGGACCTAATAGACACATACAGATCATTACACCTGAATACAGCAGGATATACATTTTTCTCAAGTTCACATTCTCCAAGATAGCCCATATGTTAAGCCACAAAGAAAGGCTCAATGAATTCAGAAAGATCGAAATCATACAAAATAATTTCTCTGACCTCCGTGGAGTGAAGCTGGAAATCTGCAAGGGCCAGAGGCCCAGATTTCACACCAGGATATGGAAATTAAACAGCACACTCCTAGAAAAACAGTGTGTCAAAGAGGAAATCTCAAAAGAAGTTAACAACTACCTTGAAACTAATGAAAATGATAACACAACATACCAAAACTTATGGGATGCAGCAAAAGCAGTACTGAGAGGGAAATTTATAGCCATAAATTAATACATCAAAAAAAGAAGAAAGAGCAAAAATTAAAGAACTAACTGCATATTTGGAGGAATTAGTAAAAAAATAACAAAGTAACCCCACAGGAAGAAGAAAGAAAGAAAGAACAAAGGTATGAGCAGAACTAAATGAAATAGAAAATAAGAAAGCACTTGAAAAGATAAACAAAACCAAGAACTGGTTCTTTGAGAAGATCAATAAAATTGACAAACCCTTAGCTAGATGAACAAAGAAAAAAAGATAAAAGATGCAAATACACAAAATAAGAAATGAGAAAGGAGATATCACCACTGACCCCACAGCAATAAAGACTATCATAAGAGGATACTTTGAAAAACTCTATTCCAACAAAAATGACAATTCAGAGGAAATGGGCAAATTCCTAGAAACACATAAGCAGCCTTTATTGATGAAAGAAGAAATTGACAATCTCAACAAACCAATCACAAGTAAAGAGATAGAAACAGTCATTAAAAACCTCCCAACTAAGAAGAGCCCTGGGCCAGATGGGTTCACAGGTGAAGTCTACAAAACATTCCAGAAAGAACTAATGCCAATCTTGCTGAAACTCTTCCAAAAAATTGAAACAGAATGACCATTGCCTAACTCACTCTATGATGCCAACATTACCCTTGTACCAAAGCCAAACAAAGACACCACAAAAAAGGAAAATTACAGACTAATTTCTCTAATGAACCTAGACACAAAATCCTCAACAAAATACTTGCTAACCATATTCAACAACACATTAAATGAATTATACACCATGACCAAGTGGGATTCATTCCAGGTATGCAAGGATGGTTCAACATAAGAAAATCAATCAATGTAATACACCATATAAACAGATTGAAGGGGAAAAAATCACATGATTATATCTATAGATGCAGAAAAAGCATTTGACAAAATACAGCACCATTTCTTGATAAAAACACTGCAAAAGATCAGAATACAAGGAAATTTTCTGAACATGATAAAGAGTATATATGAAAAACCCACAGCCAACATCGTTTACAATGGTGAAATCCTAAAATCTTTCCCTCTAAATTCAGGAACAAGACAAGCATGTCCACTATCACCTCTTCTATTTAACATTGTCTTAGAAGTACTTGCTCAAGCACTGAGGCAAGAACCAGATATAAAAGGCATTCAGATTGGAAAGGAAGAAGTCAAAATTTCATTATTTGCAGATAACATGATCCTATACACAGAAAACCCTAAGAGGTCTACAGCAAAGCTTGTAGAACTCATAGATGAATTTAGTAAAGTCGCAAGTTACAAGATCAGTGTGCAAAAATCAGTAGCATTTCTGTACACCAATAATGAGCAAGCTCAGGAGGAAATCAAGAAACAAATACTATTTACAATAGTAAATTAAAAAATCAAATACCTGGGAATAAATTTAAGTAAAGATGTTACACAGAGAACTACACAACACTGTTCAAGGAAATCAAAGAAGACCTAAATAAATGGAAGAATATTCCCTGTTCATAGATGGGAAGACTAAATATTATTAAGATGTCTATCCTACCAAAACTGATCTACACATTCAATGCAATTCCAATAAAAATCAACACAGCCTTCTTTAAGAAACTAGAAAAACTAGCTATGAAATTTATTTGGAAAGGAAAGAGGCCCTGAATAGCCAAAGGCATATTGAAAAAGAAAAACAAAATTGGAGGAATCACACTACCTGACTTCAAAATATACTACAAAGCTACAGTAGTGAAAAGAGCATGGTATTGGCACAAGGAGAGACACACAGACCTATGGAACTGAATTTAGAGTTCTGATATAGATCCTCATATATATAGTCATATAATATTCAATAAAGCCACCAAACCCTCTCAAATGGGAGAGAATGGCCTCTTCAACAAATGGTGTCTGGAGAACTGGATATCCATATGTAAAAGAATGAAAGAGGATTACCAACTTACACCTTATACAAAAATCAACTCAAGATGGATCAAAGACCTAAATATAAGAGCCAAGACCATAAAGACTTTGGAAAGCAGTGTAGGGAAGTATCTACAGGACCTAGTAATAGGAAATGGCTTCATGAACTTCACACCAAAAACACAAGCAGCAAAAGAACAAATAGATAAATGGGGCTTCCTCAAAATTAAAGCCTTCTGCACCTCAAAGAAGTTTGTCAAGAAAGTGAAAAGAGAGCCTACACAATGGGAGAAAATATTTGGTAACCATATATCTGATAGGAGACTTATAACCTGCATATACAAAGAACTCCTATATCTCGAAAATAAAAAGACAACCCATTTAAAAAATGGGGAAAAGATTTAAACAGACACTTCTCCAAAGAAGAAATACAAATGGCTAAAAAGCACATGAAAAAATGCTCAAAATCTCTAGCTATTAGGGAACTGTAAATCAAAACTACAATGAGATACCCTCTTACTACTATAAGATTGGCAGCTATGAAAAAAACAGAAGACAACAAATGCTGGAGAGGATATGGAGGAATGGGAACACTCATCCACTGCTGGTGGGAATGCAGAAGGATCCAGCCATTCTGGAGGACAGTTTGGTGGTTTCTCAAAAAACTAGCTATAAATTATACCCAGTAGAACTGAAAACAAGGGCACAAACTGATATATGCACACCAATGTTCATAGTAGCATTGTTCACTATTGCCAAAAGTTGGAATCAACCCAAATCCCCATCAACAAATGAATGGACAAATAAAATGTGGTATATACATACAATGGAATACTACTCAGCTTTAAAAAAGAATACACTACAAACACACGTGGTAATATGGATGAATCTTGAGAACCTTATGGTGAGTGAAGCAACCCAGGCGCTGAAGGACAAATACTACATGACCTCAATGATATGAAATAAGTAAACCAAGCTGCCTCAGAGAGCTAGAGACTGGATGATAGGCTTAAAGGAAATTTGGGGGGTAGAGGAAGGATGTAAACTGACACCTACATGGGTGAAATCTATGATAAGCTGGAGGTAAGTATTTGTACAAGGAAGGGATAAAATGGGGGCATAGGGTTACCTTTAGGTGGGGCTCTGCAGGCTTGAGGGGGGCTAGGGATGGGAGGATGGGTAATATTGCCCAAGAAATTGGGGGGAGGGTGGGAGAACATATGAACATAGGAGATTGTCAGATATTTGGTTGAGAGTATAAGGCTGAGAAAACTTTTTCAAAAATATAATAAGGAAGGTTACCTGTTTAAGATGCTTAAAGGGGATAATCTGACACAGGACAGGCTTCTAGGGAGTGTGTGAGTGCTCATTTTGTCATAGTGGGTTATATCATTGGATAGAGACCCATATAATGAGAGTGAAGGTATACCCACATCCTGGGGAGGACTGATGTTCTCAAATAGAGGGAATTGTATCTCTCGAGAGAAATGGTGGCTCCAATGCATTAGGGCAGTCAAGCATGTCAAGCCCTCAACACTGTTGCAAGTATCTCTGAACATGGCCCTTTAAGCAATGAAGATTGACTGTCACTGTGGGCCCTGAGGGGAGGGGGAAAGAGGTATTGAATAGATGGAATCAATGTAACTGTGTAGGCAATGGAAGTGTTCCACAAGATTACGCAAGGATGGATATAAGACATGTTAAATTACACCAAAAATGTATAGGGACTGATAGGTTAAAATGTAAATCATAATGTAAAACATAAGATAACTAAAAATTAAGAAAATTGTGTAGTCTAAAATATAAACCACAATGTAAACCCAGATGTTACCTTGTTTGAGAGCTATTGTCTCAATATCTGTACATCAGTTTCAGTAAATATAGTATGAATATGTAAAAAGATTATTGCTGTGGAAGGGAAAAGGGTTTTATGTTGGATATGTGGGAGTACTGTATATTATATATATGAATTACTGTGATCTAAAACTTTTGTGAAGACAAGCTTAATAATTAGAAAAAAAAAGAAAAAGAAAGGACGTAGACACTGAGGAAAAGATGGAAGAAGTTGCCTTGCAAATTTGTATACAGGGCAATACTTATTGCAGTGATGGAAGGCAAAACATCAAAAACAAAGCTTTTGCATTTTTAAATTTCTTGATACCTACAATTTATTTTTACCTTAATTTTTCTAAATTAATATGTATTCTATATCTAACCTTTAAACTCATCACTATATTTCATTTTACTATTAATGGAACCTGGCAATATATTGGGCTTCATTTTTTAAGAAGTTTTGGATCACAGAGAGGTTCAACAATGGCAGGGGAGGAATATTGGTGTGGGATGTTATTGACAGGTGACACATGGTTGGCAGGTTCTCCAGGGCATATAGCCAGGGTACTTAAATGTTTGGATATTTTCATAGTGGTTACAATTAAAAACAATGACTGAGGGAGTGCTGAGTTCCTAGTCAGGGAAGCACTATCACAGTCCCTAAAGGAACAGCAACAATCCCCCAAGTGCAGCGGCAAAGACCAAAAAAGAAAGAAGGTCCAACAATGAGCCCTTGATACTGATGACTATGCTTGTGAGCCTGTGCACCAGAAATAAGAAGAAGGCCTAGAGCTGCAGGGTGCCTAAGAGTTACCTCCTGAGATCCTCCGTGTTGCTCAAATATGGCCAGTCTCAAAGCCAAACTCAGCATGTAAATGCATTGCCTTCCCCCCACCGTGGGACATGATTCCCGGGGATGAGCCTCCCTGGCGCCAAGGGATTACTACCAAGTACCAGCTGATGATGTAACTAGAAAATGACCTTGAATAAAAGGGTCAACTCGGATCAGCAGAATATCTCAGTCTACATATAATACCAGGAGTTAAAAATGCTTTTTTGTTCTGAATAGAAGGGGGAAATGGAAAGGACAAATGAGTTTATATGGCTATGAGTCTCCAAAAAGAGCTGGGAGGTTATCAGAGGGGTCGCCCTTATGCACACCTCAGCAGAGTCCCAGAGACAGATAAAGTAGATACAACCCCAGGTATTGGTTCTTCTGAGGGCTACAGAGACCCACAGGTTCTATGGTCATGGCAGATGGAGTTCAGTGCCATCTCAGTTGGCCCTACTTTGGAGTTTGTGTTTCTGTGTGATGGAGCTGGACTCACATGTGATCTTTGTCCACAAGCCTCTCTTGTTACTTTTACCAGATCTGTAGTTGGCGCTGGGGTTTAGTGTATACCCAGGGGACCTGAATCTCTGAACTGACCATGTGATAGCCAGGCCCTGAGCCTGAACAGACTTGCAACTTCTACCCTCTGGTTTATTGGACTTACCCCAGCCAGCTAACAGGGAGGTGAAGAAGGTCAACCAACACACCAGGGAGCCAAAGGTGCCTACAACTGCAAACAGGAGAATTGCATCTATCATCCAAGTGGAATCTAAGCACCCTCTCAATGCAGAGGTGGAGCAGACATAACCATCCCAGGGTCCACAGAATGGAGGAAGAGTATGGATTAGAGTGGACTTACTGATATTCTATTCATGAACTATTGTGATTACTAATAGAAGAAAATGTGGCATTGGTGTGGAGAAAGTGGCCATGGTGGCTGCTGGGGATAGGGAGTGGGAGGAAGAGATGTATGTGGGGGCATTTTTGGAACTTGGAGTTGTCCTGGGTGGTGCTGCAGAGACAGTTACCAGACATTGTATGTCCTCCCATGGCCCACTGGGTGGACTGTGGGAGAGTGTGGGCTATGGTGTGGACCATTGACCATGAGGTGCAGCCGTGCTCAGAGATGTATTCACCAAGTGCAATGAATGTCTCATGATGATGGAGGAGGTTGTTGTTATGGGAGGAGGAGTGGGGGGACGGAGGTGGGGGGTATATGGGGACCTCATATTTTTTTAATGTAATGTTAAAAAAATAAGAAAGAAAAAAGAAAAGAAACAGATAGATTAAGTGGACAGACTAGAGTCTAGAAATAGACACACAATATATTTATTTAAATTCTTGCAACTCAATAATATAGATAATAAACAATCTGATTTAAAATCCAGGCAAAGGATTTGAATAGGCACTTTACCAAAGAAGATAAATGTTTGGCACAAAAAGATGTTCAACACTATTAGTCCTTTTATGGAAATGAAAGTTAAAAACCACAGTGAAACACTACTACAAATATCACTACTAAAATGATTAAAATTTAGAAGGTTGATAATACCAAGTGTTGGCAATGATGTGCAGAAACTGGAACTCTCATATATTATAGGCAAGAATACAAAATGTTTCAGCCACTTTGCAAGACAGTTTGGCAGTTAAACAGATTTATCACACAACCCAGCAATCCCACACCTAATTGTTTATCCAAGAGAAATGAAAATATATGTCCCACCAAAACCAGTTATGCAAGGATTGTAGCAACTTTGTTCATAATTGCCCCAAACTGGAGACAATCCATATCTCCAACACTGGTAAATAGATAAATTGTAGTACTCTGTACAATGGGATAGTAATACTGACACATACAACAATGTGGGTGAATCTCAAAAAGCATTATGGTAAGCAAAATAATCCAAATACAAAAGGTAGAATATTTTATGATTCCATATATCAGACAATCTGGAAAAGGCAAAACTATGGAGAGGAAAATCCGATCAGTGATTGCCAGGGACTAGGGGTGGTGGAAAGGATTGGCTGAAAAAGTGGGGTTTCATTCTATGTAAATTATGCCGCAATAAAAAATTCATCAAAAGTTTGTAGGATGTTGTATATATGAATTTTGGTGATCTAAGACTCTTCTGAAGCTGACATTATGTTGGGATTCACTTTACGGGAAGTTTTGGATCACAGAGTGGTTCAACAATGGCAGCGGAGGAATACTGATATGGGATGTTATTGACAGGATATATATGGTTGACAGGGAGTTATACAGGGCATATGCCCAGGGTATATGGTAATGTCTATATATACTCATAGTGGAAACAATTAAAAACAACAGCTGGGGGGGTACTGGGCTCCTGGCCGGGGGGTCACTGTTGTGGGCCCTGGGAGAGCAGCGGCAATCCTCCAGGTGCAACGGCAAGAACCAGGAAGGAAGGAGGGCCCAACAGTGGGCTCTTGATACTAATGGCTACACTTTTGAGCCTATGCACCTGCAATAAGAACAAGGCCTAGAGTAGCATTGTGCCTGGGGGTTTCCTCCTGACAGCCTTCATGTTACTCAAATGTGGCCACTCTCACAGCCAAACTCAGCGTCTAGATGTGATGCATTCCCCCCAGCGTGGGACACGACACCCGGGGATGAGCCTCCCTGGCACCGAGGGATCACTACCACATACCAGCTGAAGAAGCAACTAGAAAATGACCTTGAATTAAAGATTCAATGCGGAACAGCAGAATATACCTGTCTACATATAATAACATGACTTCGGGAAGCGGTTTGACCTAATGTAAGGGGGAAATGGAAAGGAGAAATGAGATTATAAGGCTGTGAGTCTCTAAAAAAGAGTCTGGAGGTTGTCAGAAGGAATACCCCTATGTACAACTGAACAGAGTCTAAGAGACAGATAAGGTAGATACAACCCCAGGTATTGGTTCTTTTGAGGGATAAAGAGACCCACGGGTTCTATGGTCATGGCAGAAGGGGTTCACTGCCATGACAGATGGCCCTTCTTTGGAGCTGGTGTTTCTGCGTGATGGAAATGGACTCAGAGGGGATCTCTTTTCACAAGACTTGCATGCTACTTTATTGGAATTGTAGTTGGTGCTGGGTTTAAGATATATGTAGGGGATTTGAATCTCTGGACTGATAATACGACACCCAGGCCCAGAGCCTCAACAGACTTCAGCTCCTACACTTTGACTTATTGGACTTACTCCACTCAGCTAACATGGAGTTGAAGAAGGTCAACCACCACAACATGGAGCCTAGAGTGTCTACAACTAGAAGCGGGAAGAGTGCATCCAGTACCCATGTGCAATCTAAGCCCTCACTTGACATAGGTGTGCAATGGACACAACCAATCCAATGTCCACAGAGAAAATGTGGAATGGGTGTGGGAACGGTAGCCATGGGGGCTGCTGGGTGTGGGGAACGGGAGGAAGAGATGAGATGTGGAGGCATTTTCGGGACGTGGAGTTGTCCTGGATAGTGCTTCACGGACAATTACGGGACACTGTAGATCCCCCCAGGGCCCACTGGATGGAACGTGAGAGAGTCTGGGCTATGATGTGGACCATTGACTATGGGGTGCAGTGATGCTCAGAGATGAACTTACCAGGTGCAATGGATGTATCACGATGATGGGAGAGAGTGTTGCTGTGGGGGGAGTGGGGGGCGGGGGCGGTGGGGTTGAATGGGACCTCATATATTTTTTTTAATGTAATTTAAAAAAATAATAATAAATAAATATTAAAAAAAAAAAGTTTGTAGGATGCAGCTAAATCAGTGCTTAGAGGAAGATTTATAAGCTTAAATAGTTTTCTTTCAGAATCTAAAACCAAAGTATGTCACTAGGACAGGGTGTTAATAATAAGGTGGTGTATAGGGGAAAAAAAACATCTGAAGCAAGTTATGGACCATAGTTAACAGTAACATTGTAACATTCTTACATCAGCTATAGCAGAGGTACCATATCAATGTTAAGTGTCAACAATGGGGGGGATTGGGAATTGGGAATATTGCATATTTTAGTGTTAGAAAATGTTATATGTCACAGAAACAACCATATTTTCCTGTAAGTTATACAGTTTACATGGTCAAGTGTCTAGACAGAGAGAGGCTTTTAAATAGCTTGAATGTTATATAGCTACATACTTCAAAGGGATATAAATGTAGCCTTGTTGACATAGATATGTTTTCTGGGTAGATAAAGGCCTATATAGTAGCTAACAAAATATTAAACTTCCCTCCTGGGGAACTCCTGCTACATTCTCAAATAGCATGTCCAAAAGCTACGGAATAGATAAGCCTTGACTAATAAAGGAAAATAGGCTAATAAGCCAAGACCTTGATCTTAATGATCACTTAAGAACCTTATTCCTATAATAATGAAACTAGGCCTAACTATAATTAGTGCCTAAGAGTTGCCTCCTGAACAACCTCTCTTTTACTCAAATGTGGCCTCTCTCTAAACCAAATTCTGCAAATAAACTCACTACCTTCCCTCAATGTGGGGCATGAAGCCAGGGATGAGCCTCCCTGGCACCAAGGGATTATTACCATTCACTAATCAGCTAAGCATTTGAAGAAAGATCTTGATCAAAGTGGGGGGAATATTAAATAAAATGGAGTTTTTATGGCAAAGAGATTTAAAAGTAAGTCAGGAGGTCATTTCAGAAATTATGCTTAGGCAGGTCTCAGCCAGACACTACAAAATGCTACAGACAACAAAGCCACAAACAAAAGTGCTCCTGAGGGCCCTAGGGATGTCCAGACATCATAGGTAAGCCACTTGGCCACACAATATCAACATCCCCTTGGAGCACTCTATCTGGGAATATATGAAAAGCTATTTCTGTAATATAACATAGTTATACTTGGGTTATAATCCTTTACTCATGATTCTTCTACATCTATTACTTGAAACTTCAATTTTCAATTTACTTTTTAAGTTTCTATCTCAGAGACTTAAAGCTTTTGGATTGTCCATATGTGAGTGGAGCCCTGAAACCCAGCAGATATGCAGCCAACTCCTACTCTCCAGTTTTTTCGGCCTGCCCGGGACAATTAACAAAATGGTAATGATGGACCAGGCTCAGCCCAACAGGAAGGAGTATCTTCAACTGCAAGCAAAACAATTCCATTCCTCTGCCCCATAATATCTTAAGTCCTTTCTCAGCCTTAAGTAGTCAGAGTGGACATTGTCTCAAATACCACAAGATTGAGGAATGAACAAAAATAAGGGTGGAGTGTAAATGCTGACTAAAGTAGATTAATTGCTATTGTAGTTGTTATCTTGTATTAACTTAGTAGCATGTAACACAGATATAAAAAATAAATTTTAAAAGTAAATATTATAGGATACAGCTAAATCAGTGCTTGGAGGGAGATTTACAGGCTTAAATACTTATAATGGAAAAGAAAAAAGGTTTAAAATCAATAATACAAGATTCCATTTTAAGAAACCAAACAGCAAAAAGCAAAATAAACTCAACCTAAGTACAAGAAAGGAAATATAGATAAGAGGAGATGTCAGTAAAATAAAAAACAATAGAAAAAATTACAAGGTCAAAATTGAGTACTTTGAAAAAATAAATAAAATCGATAACTTTTGGCAAGATTGGTCTAGAGAAAATAAGAGAAAATGTAATTATTGATATTAGGAATGAAAGAGACAATATCACTAAAGATAACAGTAAAATAATAGAAAGGGAATATTATAAAAACTTCAACAATAAATGTAACAATTCAGATGAAATGGATAAATTCTTCAAAAGCACAAATTACCGTACTGACACAAGAAGAAATAGAAAATCTGAACATCCCTATATGTATTAACAAAATCGAATACCTTCCCACAAGGAAAAGTCCAGGTCCAAATGGTTTTATTGATGAATTCTATAAACAAAAAGGAAGAAAAAAACATCCCCATTACCCAACTCCTTCAGGAAAACTGAAGAGGTAACACTTCCAACAAGTTTATAAGGCCTACATAACTCTGATACCAAAACCAAAGACATTACATGAAAGCTATAGCCCTATACCCTTCGTTAACATATATGCAATCTCTATTCATTAGAAAATGAACTCCAGAAACTTTTGAAAAGGGTAATATTATCAATATTAAGTAGAGTTTATCCCAGGAATGCAGTGAGGGCTTAATATTTGGAAACCAATCAGTACAATTTATCATATCAACTGAATAAAAATCATATGATCATCCAAATATATCTAATTATATCAAGTGCAGAAAAAGCACTTATAATTCAATACACATTTGTGATTAAATAAATATATATATCCTTAGCACACAAGAAATAAAAGGGAGCTTCCTAAACCTGATAAAGAATATCTCTGAAAAAGCTAATCTATCATCATACTTAATGGTGAATTACTTTTCCCCAAGAATGGGAAAAAGCACAGACGTCTGCTCTTACCACTTCTATTCAACATTGTAACAGAGGTCTTAGGCAATGCAATAAGGCAATAATAAAGAACAAAAAGTCATATGGATTAGAAAGGAGTAAGTTAAACTATTTGCAGGTGATATGACTTCATATGTAGAAAATATTAATCTGCAAAAAAAAACTAGAATTAATAAGTGAATTTAGCAAGGCCACAGGATACAAAGTCAATGTACAAAAATGAATCATATTTCTATATACTAACAACAAATAATTTGAAAATTAAAAATCTAAAATAATATGTATAATAGCATCAAAAATACTTTGGGATAAACTTAACAAAATGTATAAAACTTCAACTCTGAAAACTATAAAATAGCCCTGAAGATCCAAATAAAAGGAGAAATATACAGTGCCTAAGAATTGGAAAACTCAGTATTATTAGAAGTCAATTCTTCCATGCTATTCCAAACAAGCTTTAAAAAAATTAACAAACTGATTCTAAAATTTATATACAAATACAAAGGACCTAAAAAGCCCATCAATCTTTAAAAAGAACAGATTTGAAGGACTAACATTACCTGTTACCAAGAGAAATAGACCCACACTAATACAGTCAATTTAATTTTTGACCAAGGTGCCAAAGCAATTCAAAGGAGGAAGGAAAGCGTTTTCAACAAATGGTGCTAGAACAACTCCTATTAAAATTTGAAATAAACAAAAACCTTGACCCATACCAGACAACATCATGAAAATCTTCTTAAAAATTAATTTTTAATATTTCATAGACCTAAATAAGAGCTAAAAATCTATACAACTTCTAACAAAAAACATAGGGGAGTAGCTTCGTGACCTTGGAGTAGCAAAGATTTCTTAGGCAGGACCTAGAAAGCACTAGCCATGAACAAAGAGTTGATGAAAGTGAATTTTATCACATTTTAAATTTCTGTTCATCGTAAGACCCATTAAGAAAGTGAAAAGACAAACCATGGACTAGGACTAAACACCCCTATTCTGGGAATAAACATTGACAATACATACCTGACAAAACTGTGTCCTGAATATATGAACAACTCCTATAAATCTATAGTAAAAAGTCAAACAACCCAACAGGAAATGGGAAAAGACTTCAATAGTCACTTGACAAGGAAGGATACACTAGTAGCCAATAAGCACTTGAAAAAGAGCTCAAAACCATAGTCTGCAGAAAAATGTAAATAAATACCACAGTGAAATGCCACTGCACCTTCATCAAAATGGCTAAAATTAAAAAGACGAATAACGCCCCATGTTGTGAGGACGTGGAGCAACAGGAATGCTCATCACTTACTGGTGGGAGTAGAAAATGTACAACCACTTTGTAAATGAGTCTGGCAAGTTCTCATTAAGTTAAGTGTAGACCTACCCTGTGGCCCAGTCAGTCTACTGCTAGGTTTTACTTAGAAGAAATGAAAACATACACACACAAAAAGACTTCCATAGGAATGTTCAGAAACACTTTATTCATAATATCCCCAAGCCAGGGCACCCCAAATGCCTAACAGGAGAATGGATAAACAAATTATAATATATCTATAACTGAAACTACTCATCAATAAAAATAAACAAACTACTGGTACACACAACACGAGTAACCTCAAAAACATTATGCTGAGTAAAACAATCTGAAACAATAGAGCCCAATAAAATTTCATTCGTATGAAGTTCTAGAACTGACAAAACTAATCAATGGTGAGAGAAAGCAGAATAGTAGTTGTTTTGGTTGGGGCGGGGAGGATGGGATTGACTGGGAAGGGCATGAGAAACCTTTCTGAGGGATGGAAATGTTTGAAATCTTGATAGGGTCATGGATTATAGGGTATATGCAATTATCAAAACCCACTGAACTGTACACTTAAGACTGTGCCTTTTGATATATGTATGTTATACTTCAGTTAGGGAAAAAAGACAAGTTTTGAGAAGTAAATTAAAAAAAGAATCATTGAACTTCCTTAACAATACAAGTTCAGTAATTAGACAAAAGAGAAAGGGGAAGGGAGGGATAACGATACTAACATATGATAATATGCTTTACATACGTTTTCTCATTTAATTCCCACAACAACCCATTTCTCAGATATAGTAGGAAAGACATGCTTTAATAAATCCTCCCCACATCTCTAGGAAGCACTTTAAATATGGAAGTCCCCTTATAAATTCAACATACCAAAGTATTCTTTTCTTGCTTTTTAATTTCAGGCAATAAGTGGTAGAAGTTTTCTTAATTCTACTATCATCACTAACAAATTTCAGCTATAGAAAAAATACCTATTGCCATTTTCGTTTTAGCAAAACTTATAAAATAGGTATTGGGCTCTATGACCACAATTCTTAAAGCATCTTGACTCCAGGTAACTCATATTTCTAGACTCTCTGCTCCTTATAATGTAAGCTGGTAGCCAAAAAGCATAATTTGCCTTAATATTTTACCTCGTGCCTACTGCTAAAATGAAGCTAGCGCAATTTCCCTCTGAGTTCCCTGCATAAACAGCAGATAGTTTTTAAAGAGTTACAGGTGTAAGAAAGGGTAAGATGATCCTTACCACGTCCAACACAGCATGGACAAAGAGATCCAGGTAGACAGTGGTGGCCGCAGCCCAGTTGTGAACTGGCCTCACTTCCTTGTGATATTTCTGTAATAGCTGCTTGGTGAGATGATGGAGAGCAGAATTCCTGGGATGAGGCATATCTGTGGCTAGGATTCCTGGAAAGGAAAACTATCACTATAAGGATGAAAGTAAAAGGAACTTAGCATCTTTAGGAAATTTTAGACTGTTCAGGATTTTGTGGCTGTCAGTAGAATATGTTTTCAGCTCACCCCAATTGGAATAAGTTTATAGCCAACTAGTGGGGTCCTTTGGCAGACACTTATTCAAAGTAGGCCTATGAGCCCAATAGAAAAACCTCATTTTTTTCTTAACCTTTGTTTTAAAATAATTTCAAATGTATAGAATGGTTTTAAGAATAATGTAAAACCCAAGAATTTGCTGTATCATTCTATCTATCCAACTATCAATCTACATTCACTTGTTTTTAAGTAAAAATTTACTGAACTACATCCATACCCATTTGTTTACCTATTTTCTCTGCTTTCCCACTATAAAGACAGAGTTGCACAAATGCCTCCAAGACCATCGGGCCTGCAAAGCCTAAAATTTTTACAATCTGGCCCTTTGCAGAAAAAGCTTACCAAATCCTTGAATTACAAAATTCCCTTCTCCTATGTTTTAACTTCATATTTTCAAATATCCCAAGATAGCCACAAGACTTCCTAATATTATTAAATTCCCACAAAACTCCATTCTCACAATTCATACATGTGACCAGAAGGTTTTTCTCTATGTATGAGATGCTAAATAAAACAATGCACGATCCCTAAATAATCTAAATAGTAATTTCCACAGGGGCTGGCATATTGTCTTTTTTAAACTCTTTATTAAATTTCAGCCTTATAGGAGAATTGCAAAAAAATAATGTAAACCCCATACAGAGAAGTCCAACATACCGCCCCACACACATACACACAGATGCCTGGGTCCACCAATTTTAACATTCTGCCACCTATGCTGTATCATTCTATCATTTATCTTTCTATTTTAGGAAGTTCAATATTGATATAAAGCTTACCTTTCTGTATTCCAATTTTTTCTTCTGTTTCAATAGTAGCCTTTTGAGCCTTTTCTCCTCCATCCTTAGATCCTATCCAGTAGCATGTATTACACTTAATTGTCATTATCACTTTAGTTTCTCCCTTTTTTAAAATTGTGGAAACTTATAATCAACGTAAGTCTTCCCATCCCAACCCCTCCCAAGCACACGGTTCTATGGGATGAATCACATTCACAGTGCTGCAGTCCCGGCCCCACCATCCATCACCACACCTTTCCCTTCTCCCTAAACCGAAACGCACACTCATTTTGTATTAACTCCCCATTGTCTCTGGCCCCACCCTGGTAACCTGTACTCCACTTTCTGTCTCCATGAGTTTGCATAGTCTCTGATATTTTCTTTGTGGTTACCATGGGGCTTAAATTTAACATCCTAAATCTATAACAATCTCATATGCTTTGATACCAACTTAACTTCAATAGCATACACAAACTATGTTCCTATATCCCTCCATCCCCTCCACCTCCATGTAGTTCTTGTCACAAACTACATATTTATACATAATGAGTCCAAATCCATTGATTTATCACCACACTTCATGCATTTGCCTTTTAGGTCTGTAGGAAGTAAAACGTGGAATTATTACACAAATCAAAAATACAATAGTACTGGTACTTATATTTATCCACGTCATCATTTCTCTGGAAATCTACCTCTTCATGCAGCTCCAGTCAATTGTCTAGTGTCCTTTTCTTCGAACTTGCAGAATTCCCTGCAGCTTGATATGTTATGAATTCCAAAAATAGATATTGGATTATGTTTGTAATCTCCCCCCAGCATTTTTCTTATAGGACTGTTTCAGTGGTGATGAGTTTCCTCAGCCTCTGTTCATCTGGAAATGTCTTAATTCCTTGATCGTTTTTAAAAGAGTTTTGCTGGATACAGAATTCTTAGTTGGCAGTTTTCTGCTCTCAGCACTTTCATGCCTTCCCACTGTCCTCTCACCTCCATGGTTTCTGATGAGAAGTTGGCAAACAATCTTATTGAGGCACCCCTGTATGTGACAGGCTGCCCCTCTCCCCTGGCCTCCAGAATTCTCCATCTTGGCACATGACAGCCCAACTACAACATGGCACTGGTCTACCTGGGTCCATCCTGTCTAGAACCTACTGAGCATCCCAGATGTGCATCTTCACGCCCATCATTAAATCTCAGACGTCTCCAGCCATTGCTTCTCTAAATATGTTCTCTGATCCTTTCGCTCTCTTCTCCTTCTGGGAGTCCCTCGCCGTGTGATTGGTAAGCCTGCTGATCTCCCACAGGTTCCTTGGGCTCGCTGCACTCTGCTTCCTTCTTCACCCTGCTGCTGCTCAGACTGACTGATTTCGGTTGTCTTCTCTTCAGGCTCACTGATTCTTCTTCTGCCGAGCTTCAATGTACTGCTGAACCCCTCTAGGGAATTTTTTATTTCTTTTACTGGGGTCTTCAGCTCTTTTTTAGTTTCTTTTCATAATTTCCACCTCTCTCGTGGTACCTATCATTTTCCTCATTTCCTTTAGTTATTTGTCCATGTTTTCCTTAGGCTCTTTGAGCATTTTTAAGACCATTTTTAAAAAGCATTTTTCTGGAATGTCACAGGTCTGATCCTCCTCCTTGATGGTTTCTAGTGTTTTAATACTCTCCTTTGCGTGGGCCATCACTTCCTGTTTCTTTGCATGTTTTGTAATCTTTAGTTGAAACCTGGGTGTTTTGATATTTTGGTGAATTATCCTTGGAATTTTTAACTCTGAAGCATCTGTTCCTTAAGCTTGTATCTAGCTAGTGTTATGACAGAACTTTCTTTGAATGCTCAGAGCTAAAGAAATCTCATTTTAAAGATAAATAAATCAACACCCATCTCCAAGGAGGCAGACTGTACCTATAATTCCCTTTTGGCAGCAAGCATGCATCTTGGAGACAGGATCCTTTCTTTATTCCTCTATCACTCACTCCCTCCTGGCACACAGAAGAAGCCCACCTACATATTTGGCAAAAACTTAACTTCTGCTTCGCTTTTCACTTTTGATTTTTCCATTTGTAATTCAACAATTAAATAGAAAAACCAAGCAAAACATGAGCAGTATAGTGAACCCAAGGTCCATGTGGTGTTTTTTTTAATTAACAAAATGAATGAGATGCTGATTCATACTCTCCCTTCAAAAGTTTCTTTTCGCACTCTGTCTGCCTTTAGATAGAATGCACTTGTCAGAAAATGAGATCTTTGTTTTTGGAAAATTCTGTCCGGTTCCAGAGAGCAACTCCTCTGACCCGGGGATCTTGATTTCTAGAAGAGCCGTGATTGGTACTGAGGCATGGGAGGCCAGGAGAGAGGAGGCAAGAAAAATGAGCACCAACAATTGGAAGTGACAAATTGGTGAGGGCTTTCTCTGAAATGCGAAAAGATATTTTGTTCACAAGCTTTGCCAGCCTCTAGGGAACGCAAAGCTTCACTGAGTCATTGGACTGAAGCAAATTGCACATCTCCTGCCACAGTGCGTGAGTGAAATCTAATCTGTGGTGTCCAGTGCATGAATTCGCCTGGGCTCTCACTGGTTTTGATGGTTATTTTGATGAGCTGCTGAAGGTATGAGGGATCCAGCAGGAAACTGTAAATGAGATACCTTCTCCCCGTGTGACAGTCCTGTTTATACCCATTTCTTTATGAGTGATGTCATGTCACTGCCTGCCACGGGCAGCAATTTCTATGATTTGTCAATGCCAGTGTGACCAAAATGCTAATAACGATGCTGGAGGTGCAATTCCAAACTCATTGTGGGCAGTGGAATCCTCACTTTCATTATCACCAGGACTTGGAATCTAATGAGCATTTCAACTCCCTAACTATTCAGCCAAGAAGTTGTCTAAAGTAGTATTAGCTATTCAGATGTGCCGGTCTAGGGTGGGCGGCTTGCATCCTGCATCATTTTTAGGGTTTTCTTGAACTGTGATTGCCACAAAGTGTGCTGTGAATCTCTTTACCTGAGACCATTTCTTGCTGGTGTACCCCAGGGGAGGGAAGTCAGAAGCACAGAGCAAAGCAGGTCCAGTGCTTTTCCTGCTAACTTTGCTTTGGGCAACTTCCCTTTTACCTCGCTTGGAAGCCCCCAATTCAAGTCTCAGTTGGGGAAACACTAAAATGTGCATGTTTCAATGCAGGGAACTACCTGAGATAGAGTTAAAACATAATGCTGAGAAAAGAATGTGTATTCTCTGCACACTGTCCAGTTAATGACTCAAATTCTTCTCTGCTATCTTTTCTAGGAAACAATCCTTAGGTTCCTTATGGATAAACACATATTTTCTAGAATGTATCAAAGTCTTTGGGTAAAAAAGGGAAAGTTCTGGAAGTTATAACTAGGAACAAAAGAGAAAACGAGGAATGATAGGAGAAATAATAAGCAAATGAAAGCATGCTTAAATAAGCCACTTAGAAAGAGTTCTTTGTTTAAAACGGGAAGAAATAATAAATTACATTTCTACTATGAATGCAAATTTGCCTGAGGAGAGATCAATTACAACAGAGAGATTAAGGATTTAAGTGACCATTAATTAACAGTAAATTATGCCCCTTGAAAGCTAATGTGACATTCACACAAGCACTAAATGACTCACAGTTCAGTGATGTTTCAACAGACACTGATGGAAGCTATCAACAGGCCCAGAAAAGATACCTTGCTCACACTGCCTTCTTGAATGCTAATAGCTGGCTTCAAAGAATTTACTTGTAAGATTTCTGGAAAGTAGACGTGTTAAGGATTGAGCTATGAAGCGCATTTAGGTGAAGAGAATTTTTTTTAAAGGTAAAAACGCAAAAGAATTATTCCCTTGCTTTCCTTATTTTAATGAGTTACTCTCTCACAAGCCTTTCCTAAAGAACTTGGAGCACTTTAATGAAAAGATCTATTCTTTTTTTCAGTGAGTATGCAATCTTCAGGATTGTACGTGTATCTGAGTGATTTCAGGGAAGTAGAGATTTAGGTGTGTGGTAAAAATACTTAATACTAATTGAATACTTATTGTATGCCAGGTACTAGACTAAGACCTTTACATGTATCATCTCATTTAATTTTCCCACCAGCCTAATGAGATAGGTGCCCTACAACTGCAAGAAGAGTGCACTATTATTACAGATGGGGGGCTATAGGATTAGCGAGGTCAGTACTTATTGCCTAAACTCATACAATTTGCAGATGATGGGGCTGGAATTTAAACACAACTGGTCTGGACCCAAAGCCCAGGCTCTTAATCACACCTTTACTCTGGCCTGGCTCCTTGAGACTATTGTGAACAGCAATGAGTAACCCTTCCAAAGGAAGACTGCCATGTTGCGTGGTGTACATTTTTGGGCAGAAATTGGTCCAATGTTATTTTCCGTGTGTATGTGTGGGTGGATTCATGTGGTGAATTGAATTGTGTCCCCCAATTTATACCTGTTCTTGGTCTTGATCCTCATTCCTGTGCATGTGAAGCCATAGTAAATGTGGTCTTTTGAAGATGCTATTATAGGTAAGGTACGGCCCAATAAGGTTGAGGCTTAATCCAGACTCCTGGGGACCTTTATAAGCAGCAAGATGATGACGCAACAAAAAGAGAGACACAGGGGAGAGTCAAGGCAAGATGTGACAGAAACCAGGAACTGAGGTGGCACAAGCAACAGGGTACCTACAGGAGAAAAAGAGAAGAGAAGACAAAAAGAAACAGACACAGAAGATTACACAGCGGATGGGCAGACAGCAAAACAGGAGGGTGGGGACAGGGGGAGAAAAAAAATAACACTCAGGAAAAAAAAAAAGAAATTCAGAAATAGAGGGAGAAAGCCACAGGGAGGAGCTGGATGCTGGAAGTCAATGGAACCAGAAAGAGAAAGGAGAGGACGTTGCCAAGGAAGGCAAGGATTCGTGGCTAGCCAGAATGCTGCCAACCCAGGAAGAAGTAAGAGTTCTAGCCTCTGAAACTGTGGGCCAATAAACACTTCTTTAGTCCAAAACCCAGTTGTGGTATCTGTAATCACAATTTAGCAAAACTAAGACACTGTGTGATAATAATTGCTTACATTTGAAATTTTTCTTTACAATTTCACGATGCTCTCTGTGGTCATTTGAATTGTGTATCCCAACAAACACGTGTTATTGATCTTAGTCTACCTCACTGTGGGTGTGAACACATTGGAAATAGGGCCTTTAAAGATGCTATTTTTCGGTGACATGTGGTGAACTGAACTGGGCCAGTCCCTAATTCAGGTTACTGGAGGCCTTATGAAGAGAACCAGAAGTCACAGAAGCGAGGAGAGGAGAGGACATCACTATGTGAAGGGAGCCAAGGAACCCCAAGGATTACTGGCAGCCAGCCTCAAAATGTTTCTGTTTCCAGGAAGGAAGCAAGCCTCGCCAATTCCTTAACTTTAGACTTTTTCTAGCCTCAAAACTGTGAGTCAATAAATTCCCATTGTTTAAGCCAACCCATTGCATGACATTTGTGATAGCATCTCTGGCAAACTAAGACATTATCTTGTTTCATCTTCATGAACATCCAAAATGATGTTAATTGGTGGGAAAATTGCTAATTGGTGGGAAAACTGAATTTCTAAGAAATTCGTTGACTTCCCCAAGGTTACATGTCTAATGAGTAGAGGCATAAGAGCTAAATTTGTCTCCTAATCTAGGTCTCCTTCTACCCTAGCACACTGTGGAGGTAGTCACACGTTGGTGGTTAATTCAGTCTTCTTATATTTACAAATTGACCTGACATTAAGCCAGTAAAATTCCAAAGGGTGGATTTTTTGGCAACAGATGATCTCAGTAAGATTTATGGTCAAATGCTAATTATTAGCCATGACTAAAACAATTTTTTGACCACATTTAGGAGAAAATCAACCATAATACAAAACATTAGAAAGAGACCTCATTAAGAAGAATTTCTTCTGTTTTCTTACCTTCATTTTCCTATTTTATCTTACTTAGTTTAATGTTCACAATTACTTTCTGCTAAGAAACCCATTTGGTATTTAATGAAATTTCCCGTTTTCATTTTTATAATGAAGATATACTTTTACCCTTTAAGGTCAGCATCTAAGATTTTTATACTTTAATGGTAAGTGGCTATTTTTCTTCTCTACCCAATAAAACATCATTTCAAGCTTCTTGGCTACCAAATTTCTTACTCATCTCCTTAATTGACTCATTCCATTTCCAGCTGCATTTTTAAAATTTGAAATTTCAGATATGAGCTCTAGGAATACCATCAGGGAAGTGGAGTGTTGCAAAACACCAACATAAACATAAATTCTTGATTTGCATAATTTACCCAGTAAGAATCAATTGTATCCTAACTAAAATGGTTTAGTTCAGTAGAGTTAATGTAGTATAGTTCCAGAAATTTAGAAAAAGTATGTTAGCTTCTAAAGTATTTTCAAGGGGGCACTTTATACTCAAAACTTGCAAGTTCATAGTATTTTTCTTTAGACAAACATTCATCACCTACAGACATTGTAGGGATTGATATAAAGCCTCTACCACCAAAATGATATCCTGTAGCCATCATGTATCCACATGTCCAAAGGA
Organism: Dasypus novemcinctus; assembly: GCF_030445035.2. Taxonomy (NCBI): domain Eukaryota; kingdom Metazoa; phylum Chordata; class Mammalia; order Cingulata; family Dasypodidae; genus Dasypus; species Dasypus novemcinctus. Next base: position 20,006,393 of record NC_080699.1, on the reverse strand, counting down.
CTCATTGTCTGGGCTTCTAAAAGCTTATAATGAAGCTATGATTTTTTGAGTAATAAAACATATATTATGTAATGTAAAAGCAGATCTGAAAAGAATACCCCAAATTTTCTATGCGAAAATCTGCAACAAGATCTTGATTTCTAGAGAAGCAGATACTCATTGAAAATTTTGAATACCTCAGAGGCTCTTTTCAGCTGTGTGTGGGATGCACCACTGTGTGACCCTGTACATATGTGTTTGGAATTGTAGGAACAAAGTCATAAATCATTTGTCTCCATGTAGTTTCACAGAACTGGCATTTTACAGACAAAGAATAAAAATGAACCCTCGTGAGGAGTTAAGCAGCACAGAGAAGCAAAGTACTGTCCCTACCTTCTAAGGTTAATACTCAATACCTGATAAAAACCATTCGGAGGGCTTACCTGAGGCAGCCAACAGGATGAGGGGCCACAGAGGAGCCATGACACTTGCTAGTGATCGCAGGAAGGTCCCAAAGAGGAGGAACGCAAAGTTGCCCATGAGATGGAATGCCACCCAAGTTTTCCGAAAAGGGTTCCTCTCCACACCGTTTTTCTTCCCTACTTTCCGGCTTGTGCTCTCCTTGCCAGAGCTGTTTTGTGATCGCTAAAGGGGACCACAGGCATTAGCGGCACCTCAGAAAGGTTTTGGAATTAATGTCATCACAACACCCCCTAACTTCTCTATTTGGTTCTGCCCCGGGAGCAGATGATGGCCAACATTTCAATTTCCCTGACAGGAGATAGCTAAGTGAATAATGTAATCTAAGAGGAGCCCCAAAGGAGAGGAAATTCCACACTAATATGATTTCCTTTATAGCCTTTACCTAAGGCAATGTTCTTGCTGACATTCAGGATACTAATTTCATTAATAATTGAGATTCAAATAGCTGTTCTAAATCGGACTTATGCAGTAACATCTTCAACATTTGACAATGGTTATTGGACTCTTGAATTACACAGAGCTAATGGAAACCTGGTATTTTTTAATGAAGAACAACTGGGAACAATACAATGGGAAAAGTGCTTTTTGTTTTTCCTAAACCCCTTTAATTAAATGAAACATTGATTTTTGATAAATAGGAGTTCTTCTTAAATTTTCACTGCCCACAACTTAAAAAGTAACAGGCTAAGAGGGGATGCTTCTGTCCTTTTGAAGATGAGAACTATTTTTTTTTACATTATCTAATTTTTTAAAAAAGATTTCTTTATTTATTTCTCTCCCCTTCCCCCCTACCCTGGTTGTCTGTTCTCTGTGTCCACCTGCTGCGTTCTCTTTGTCTGCTTGTGTTGTTGTCAGGGGCACGGGACATCTTGTTTTTTGCTGCGTCATCTTGTTGTGTCAGCTCTCTGTGTGTGTGGCACCATTCCTGGGCAGGCTGCACTCTCTTTCATGCTGGGCGGCTCTCCTTACGGGGCGCACTCCTTGCGTGTGGGGCTCCCCTACGCGGGGGACACCCCTGCGTGGCACGGCACTCCTTGCATGCATCAGCACTGCGCATGGGCCAGCTGCACACGCGTCAAGGAGGCCCGGGGCTTGAACCGTGGACCTCCCATGTGGTAGAGGGACGCACAACCACTGGGCCGAGTCCGCCGCCAAGATAAGAACTATTAAAGCTTTATATCATCCAATAATTTTTTTCATTTTTTGACTGAGTACCCATTCACTCTTTATTATTAAGGAAAAATAGGCATAATTCAATACAATAATTCTATCTTCCATAGACCCCTACATGCTCTAGAAACAAAAATTAATTTTAATACCTTTTCCAACATCTGCCTGCTTTTTATTATTAGTGGGATTATAGAGACACAGGTTGAGATAGTTTTCACAGGGCAAATTGCTGGGGGGTGGGAGGTGGGGAGTAGAGGATGGGGGTGGGGGAGTCTATTTCTGATTCCTGTTGTCCTAATTATTTAGTGTATTTGATTAGAATCCATGAAGTTCTCCTAATTTTTATTTCTAATAAAATGTAGCCTAATTGATTCCTACTGTTAGTGAAGGGAGTTACAAATAAGGAAAGGGGAAAACTAGAATGAACCCTGTGGTGTTGAGATGGTTTTGGAGGTATCCATGTGAACTCATGGTTTTCAATATATATAGATATTAATAAACATTGAAATAAGTATACATATAAATGTGTTTATGCGTACATATATGTGATACCTCAATAGCAATGAGGACATCTAGTACCCAGATCTTGGTTTCTAAATGCCATACTCCCCTAAAAGGCAGAAACTGAGAAATGACTGATTACAGGGCTGAGGCAAGGAAAGTATAAGAAGAGCTTAGAACATCTTGTTACAGAAAAAAAAAGGGTTAAAAGAATGTTGGAGAGGTGATCAAAAGACATAGGAACCAGTTTGAATGGGATCCTACTGGCCAAATCTGGAACAATTTGAGAATTAAAATCAATAATGAGGGTAATGAATTAACCCACTAAATAAAATAGTAATACATAAGTCTGAACTGATTTAAATAAATGAATGAATGAGAAGATAAAACTTTTTTTAAAATTAGCATGCCAACTAGTAAATATAGAAGGAATATTGGGATCTTCATAGTAATAACGCACCCAAGAAACATCAATGGATGCTAAATCTAGTTGGTGCAAATTTGATGAAGAATGGGATATTTACATAAAATAGTTACCATTTACAAAGAGGAAAAACAAAACTTTTCAAAACTGGCAGACAACACCTTGATCAAGTGATGAAAGTGAACATTACCAGTAATGTGAGTTGTAAAGCAGTGGATAGGAAGTCTTAAGAAGATGCAGCAGCCCTTCTGTGATAGTCCTGCCAAAAATTCGCAACCTGAATCTGTTCAGGAGGAAACACCAGACAACCCCATATTGTGGGACATTCTACAAAAATAAAAGGCACATAATCTTCAAAAATGTTAAGGTCATGAAACTTATGGAAAGACTAAAGAACTGTATCAAACTAAAAGAGAGTGAAGAGACAGGACAACTAAATGCAATGTGTGATCCTGGATTCAACCTTTTTGTTATAAAGGACATTTTGGGAGAACTGGTGAAACTCACATGGGGTCTGCCGATTATATGGCAGTAATGTGTCAATGTTTATTTCCTGATTCAATGTAGCTTGGTGGAGGAACTTTAATATAAAAGTATGAAAAATTTGAAAAATGCCCTTTAGATAAATGAGACTTCAAAAGATGATGTCACAAAGGCTTGATCTGGCCCTCAAAGTCCCAGCACTTCCCATCAGTTCTCTGAATTGTCAGCTTGTATGAGTTAAGAGAAATATCAGCTTCAGGCAACATATCCATGTAGGTAGCATTTATGGGTAAGAAACACAGAAGCTTCCCTTCATGCAGGAATTTAATTGAGATGATGATTGACATGATATTCTTGCCATGCAGTTTAGTGAGCCAAGACTCTAGGTCAGACCTTCTGCGACACATTTGCCATCCCTTTTCTTCACACTTTCTCATATACCCGTCTGTTACTGGAAGGCTATTGCTAATGATGTGTAATACAGGTACATTACGACCTTCATTAGCTAATGTAACAACAGTCTGGTGATCTTCCCATTACATCTCTTTATAGGCTGATGAATTCTGCCAGCAGATGGGAATGGTTTTGTGGGAGTGACTTGTCTCCAAAGTAATTTATAAACAGATACTTCCTGATGGTTTCTTGATCATCCCACTCTGTACCATCTGATAGCTCAAATCTTCCTCTTTCTAAGCTTACTTTTCCTGTTTGTTTACTGAGTACTTTCAGATTTTGTTATTGCTCTCCCACCTTTAATTTTTCATGAAAACTATCTGTTCTGATTCTCTTGAAACAAAGCACTTCTCATCCAAAGAAAGCTTTTTACTCACATTCTTTCTCATGATACTTTAGTCAAGGATTTCACTCCCCTTAGACATCTCCTTAGAAAGGATGAGTATGAGAATGACCCTCATTCAGGCCTTTCAAGCAGATCAGTATATTTAAATCAAATATTGGAATGGTCAGGGACTGAGTATTCAGGTTCCTTAAGTAATAATATCACTTAGGCAACAGAAATAAACAACCTGATGTTGAATCTGCCATTCTCTGACAGCAGTTCAGGTCAGGACTATCATTAAGAGAGAACCTAGAAATATATTTCTTTCAAAAACCCCCTTTCCCCAATGCCATGAAGCTTTGTACTCTGCTTCTCCATTATTACCAAGTAAGGTTTGACACCTCTAAAGGTCAACCAATGTCTTTTGGAAGAAGCAGGGGAAGAAGGATTATTATGCAAACATAATAAGAAAGTGTTTATTATGCAAACAGCAACTGAGTTATGTGTCCTTTAAGACTACTAAATAGTTTTTAATTACTGCTATATCAGTAAATCCTATAAATATGCAAATGCAATTAGTTCACAAAATAGGCCTTAAATATCTTTATTCCTCTCCAACAAAGTTCTTTGAAGTTAATCGCTAACTCTCTTTGTTCACTCCCTTGGCAGTCATGCGAAAATTGACAGGAATGTTGACAGATGTACATATTCAAGGGGAACCAAATTTTCTGAGCACATCTGGTCAAGCCAGAGAAGAGAAGCAGAAAAGGACACTGTAGCCAAACTCAAACATTTCATGAGTCTCCTACTGAAATTTCTTTTACTCCACAGCACTGAACTCTGAAATAAATATCAAGGTAAACACTGGGATGCTACTTCAAGTCCAGGGCTACACTCAACATTTTATTTTCCTCTGGCTCAGAATTTTGTTTTTAATAACGGTGTACATTTTCTAGTCCTTTGGAAAATGAAACCCACAAAAGAAGAGTGTCCCCCATAGCTGCGATCCTTCACATTTATGTGACATGGTTTTTGACAGGAAGTTGTAGAGCGTAGGTGTCCTTGGAGTCAGACCCACTCATTTTGCCTCTCAGCAAGATCACTTGCTGGATGCTCATGACCTTAGTGAAATGGCTATTTCTAAGCCTTCGTTTTTCACATGTTAAAAGGGTATAACCAGGGAAGCGGTCTTGGCCCAATGGACAGGGTGTCTGCCTACCACATGGGAGGTCCACGGTTCAAACCCCGGGCCTCCTTGACCTGTGTGGAGCTGGCCCATGCACAGTGCTGATGCGCACAAGGAGTGCCGTGCCACGCAGGGGTGCCCCCTGCGTAGGGGAGCCCCACACCCAAGGAGTGTGCCTCATAAGGAGAGCCGCCCAGCGTGAAAGAAAGTGCAGCCTGCCCAGGAATGGCACTGCACACATGGAGAGCTGACACAACACAATGATGCAACAACAAGAAACACAGATTCCCAGTGCCGCTGATAAGGAAAGAAGTGGTCACAGAGAACACACAGCGAATGGACACAGAGAGCAGACAACTGGGGGGCTAGAGGGGTAAGGGGAGAGAAATAAATAAATAAATCTTTTTTTTAAAAAAAGGGTAAAACCAGTTCTGTATTAGTTTTCCATGACTGTGTAGCAAATTACCACAAACTTAATGGCTTAACACATCACTCACTTATTAGCTCATAGTTCTGGAGGTCAGAAGTCTGGGCAGAGCATGGCTGGAGTCTCTGCTCAAGGTCCCACAAGGCCAAAATCAAGGTGGTATGTTGGAGATGACTCTTACATTATAAATGTGAGACTGTTCTCTCATGAACGATAGCAAATGTACGATAATACATTTCCCATATATTAGTTCATGGGAAAACACTCCAAAAATAAGCTACGAACTATAGACAGCAGTGATATTATGATGATGTTCTTTCACCATTTGTATGAAGTGTGTCACAACAATGTAGGTAGTGGGGCCATGTATGGGAATCCTGTGTGGTATGCATAATTGCTTTGTAAAACTTCTCAAAGAAAAAAAAAAGTCAACTGTGTGCATCCCTTTTCAAATCCAGTCAAGCAGGTTGGAAGCTTGAAATCAGCCCTGATGGCAATATTTACCTCATGGAGATCAGCAAACTCTACAAATCAGGACTTCTCCCCCCGAGGATCTACTAGCACACCATGGCTTCCTCCCTTATCTCGCAGGACACTTACCTTCTCTGCTACAGCATTACTTCAAGTGTAGTAGGAATATTTCTTTGCTTTTCTCTCTCTTTAGAATTCTATGAATTCCTTGAAGGCAGAGGACAATGTCTTGTTCTTTTATGTGTTTCCAGTACAAAGCTGGCACCCAGTAAGTGCTCGTTCAATGTTTGAGAAGGGAGAAAGAGAGGGAGGGAGGGATTATCAAATGGGCAGGAAAAAGTTGGGGCTTATGTCACCAAAAGGGACCAGTTTTTTCATAGTCCTATCCAGTATGCTATCCTTTCTCCACCCATCTCACAAAAGCTGGTGAGAAATGATGGCTCGGTTTTCAGAGCAAGATGGTTTGCTTCAGAGCAGGCTAACATGCAGTAGAAAGGATAAACAGATGCAGGCAAATCATGCATGCCTCCCTGTGATTTTCTAAAATGGTGACTTCAAGTTCAGAGGCCTTGACAGTCGCCCAGAGTGAGATACCCCCAGGTTAAAGAGCATAGAACCCGGGCCAGCTACTGTTGTGTATGGCCCCAATTCCATCAGCTCTGTGAAACCGCTCAGACAACAATGCAAGGCAGAGAGTCTCACTCACTGAGCTGTGTCACCCGCGCCTATGCAGATTTGGGGACTTGAAAGTGTTGCTGACACAAGGGAGCCTCCTCTGACAGGTGGCTCACCGCCAGACTCAAACTTTTCCATGATGTCCACCTTGGAGTCTTCTGTTGAGAGGCCTGGATGTGGCTAATCACAGCTGGCAGTAAGGTATACTATTATGGTTTAAGTCAAAATTTCAGGATATGTCAATCTCTGCTGTGGGCTCAGGATTGGTCAAGGTCTTTGATCTTTTAGAGCTTGTTTTATTTATTCATCCATTCACTCTGTGGGGCATTGTGGTAGGCAGTGGAAGACAAAGATAGAACGCTCAAGGAACTTGGGGTGGAGGTGATAGGGAAATACTTAGGATACAATGAGATAAATGCCAACAGATGGGTGAATTAGAGGATATGGAGGTAAATGAAAGGGGCCCAATCTTGGGCTAGATGGAACTTCCACAAATGAATCTGAGAGGACTACAGAGAGCGAGGAGAGGAAACACGGAGCTCCCAGCAGAAGGAATAACTGGCGAAAAGGCTCAAGGTTGGGATAAGGGAGCATGGGACCTTCACTTTGTAAAATGGGGCCAGATAATTCCCTGCTCACATGAGTTGAATGGATTAACAGTTCATGCTACTAAGCAGTCAGGGGAAGAGGGGTGGATAAAATAGGAAAGCAAAATATTGTATACGTCTGTATAAGTGCTGTTATTATAAAGCTGCCTCCAAATGGCCTACAGCAATTATTCTGAAATGCACAGCAGCTGTATTTGTCTCCTTTCTGCCATTGCTGAAATTTACACTGTCATTGCTCCAGGAGGAAGGCTTGGCACTAATAACAGGCTGGTTGACTATGGCTGGAGTGTGACAGACCTCTAGTTAGAGGCCTTAAAGACTGAGAGCAGAGGAGTGGGGAAATGTAAAGCTGGGTGAAACCAGAGGCTTGTGGCTGGTGTTCTCACCGTGAACATAGTCAGAGCGCCATCTTGTGGCAACCGAAACGCCTGGCTTTCCAGATTCTATGCATCCACAGAAAACTCTGGACAACCTGAGTTAAATTTTGTTATATTGTGTACTTTTAAAAAATTGTTGTGGGGACATATATATATATATAAATAAAACATAAAATTTCCCATTTAAATCATTTTAAGTGCACAATTCAGTAGCTGTAATTACTTTTTCCATGTTGTGCTACCATCGCCACCTTCCATTGTTAAAACTTTTTTATAAGGAGTGGATGTGGCTCAAACAATTGAGTGCCAACCTCCCACGTGGGAGGTCCTGGTTTTGGTTCCTGGTGCTGCCTGAAAAAAATAAACAACAAGCCAAACAAATGAAAAAAAAAAAAAACAACTCAGGGAAGCTGGTGTGGTTCAGTAGTTAAATATGGCTTCCCCCCCCCCCCCGCCCCCCAAAAAAAGGAGGTCCCAGGTTCAATCTCCAGCCCCTGGTACCTAAACAAAAACAAAAACTTTATCACATGAAACAGAATCTCTATGAATTAAGCAATAACTCCCTATTTCCCCTCCCCCTAGCCCCTGATAACCTCTGATCTATTTTCTGTCTCTATGAATGTGCTTATTCGAGATATTTCTTTTAAGTGGGTGTGGTAATTTGAGGCTTTTAGGGACCCCAAAAAAGATCCTGTCCTTAGAGCTAATCCATTCCTGTGGGTGTGAACCTATGGTAGGCGGGACCTTCCTTTTGATTAGATGACTTCAGTAGGGAATGGCCCAGGGTAGATCGTAATCCTTTTACTGGAGTCTTTTATAAATGGGATAAATATAGAAAGAGGGAGCCACAGAGACAGAATAAACCCATGGAAGCTGAGAGGAAGCCACGGAACCCAAGAAGCTGAATGTGATGAGAGCAGGAGAAGGGAGATGCCACCATGTGCCTACCATTTGACAGAGGAGGCCAGGATGGCTGGCAGCCAGTCTTTGTGTTGAGAGTGTTGCCTGACGCCTTGATTTGGACATTTTCCTGGCCTCAGAACTATAAGTTTGCAACCTAACAACCGATTTATAAAAGCCAACACATTTTGGGTATATTGCTTTCAAGAGCTTTTAGCAAACTAACACAGTGGGATTATATAATAGCTGTCCTTTTGCATCTGGCTTATTTCACTGAGCATGTCTTCAAAAGATCATTCAGTTGCAGCATATATCAGAACTTTTTTCCTTTTAATGGCTGAGTAATATTCCATTGTATGTATATACCACATTTTGCTTATCCCCTCATCTGTTGGACCCTTGCTTTGCTTCCACTGTACTGTGAATAATGCCATGAACATTGCTGTACAAGCTGGTTGAGTCCCTGCTTTCAATTCTTTGGTTATTTACCTAGAAGTAGAATTCTGGGTCATATGGTAATTCTGTGTTTAGCTTTTTGGGAAACCACCAAACCATTTTCCACATACTGTGCACTTTTGCATGACTTGAAGTTCGCGTCACGCCTCTATTCATATCACCACTTTTTTCTTTGCCATTAATATCCCTCTTCCAGGTTCCCTGACACCAACCTGTCCCAATGGCTCTATTCTCCTTACAGCTGTCAACCAAGTCCTCCTTGCTCACTTCCTTACTCTTGCCCCTCCAAACTCTTCACTTCTATGAGCTCCGATGTTTCCCACGAGAAAATGATTCAGTTCAGCTGCCCAGTTCATTCTTAACGATTAATTTTCCTACTCTCTTCCTAAGTGAAGGAATATTTAAAGCCTTGGTTCTCTACCTCTGAAAAGTTATAAACAGCATTATTAAAAGACATATAGAATTTTTTTTTTTTAAAGATTTATTTATTTATTTATTTAATTCCCCCCTCCTCCCCCGGTTGTCTGTTCTCTGTGTCTGTTTGCTGCGTCTTGTTTCTTTGTCCGCTTCTGTTGTCGTCAGCGGCACGGGATGTGTGGGCGGTGCCATTCCTGGGCAGGCTGCACTTTCTTTCGTGCTGGGCGGCTCTCCTTATGAGGCGCACTCCTTGCGCGTGGGGCTCCCCTACGCGGGGGACACCCTTGCGTGGTGCAGCACTCCTTGCGCGCATCAGCACTGCACATGGGCCAGCTCCACACGGGTCAAGGAGGCCCGGGGTTTGAACCGCGGACCTCCCATGTGGTAGACGGACGCCCTAACCACTGGGCCAAGTCCGTTTCCCGAAAAGACATATAGAATTTTAATATCGTCTGAACTGATAAGATTCCACAAAGCTCACTGTCTTGGATTGGGTTTCCCTGAAGCAGATCCTGAGATAAGGATTTGTGTTCAAGTGATTCATTATAGAAGTGTTCACAATAGAGATCAGTACAGGAGTGGGCGTTGGGAAGCAGGCCAGGGGAGGAGATTGGCAGGCTTCAGCCTGATCCCACAGGAACGCTTGACCGTGTGAGCTACACTATGGCCTTGCGCCTTCTCACCTGTCAGTCACCAGCTAGGCGTCTAGGGGATGGGGATGTTAGGGAGTAAACTCTCAGGTATTTCTGGCTCTTGATTTGCAGCTCTGTGCAGGTAAAGCTTTGACAATGCACGGGTAGTCCTCCCACAAAAATCTGACGTGTGGGCCTTTGGACGCAAGAGCACACAGCAGCCGAGGGAGTGGAGCTCACAGATGGAGAACAGGGATCTGGAAGATACGAGAAGGCACTGGAGGTGTCCACTCTAGAGTCAGCAAAGTTACATGGGAAGCACCGAGTTTATTATTCCCCCAGGAGACAATTAAGTTGTATTAAACTTGATATACTTGATGATCAACTTTTTCAGAGCCAAATTATACATAAATATAATTCGTTATTTTCAAAATAATACCACCCCTCCTGGTAGGAAGCTCTCCTCACTCCCAAAATACTTGATAATTATTTTGCCATAAATTTTAGCAGAGGCCCATGGTCCCTGACTTCACCATACCTTTTTAAGAATAAAATAGGAAATCATAAAAAACTGAAGACTAAATTAGACTGATGTGAAATCTAAAGTCATTTGTAACACTAGTACCACATTAGAACCATCTGAGGTGCTTTAAAAATTTTTTTTTAAATCACTCGAACCCTAACTCCATAGATTCTGATGTTATTGGTATAGGGTAGGGACAGGAAACGGCGCGTTTTAAAATTCCACAGGTGATTCTAATGTGCAGCCAGGACTGAAAAGCACATGTTTTAAATCAACACAAACAGATTCACTTGTAGGTTGATGGAATGAATTTCCCTTAATTCAATTAGTACTAAATTCTATTTTAATGCTTTTAAAAGGAAACTTTTGGGGTGTCTGCCCAGCCTTCACTTCCTTTCTTTCAGAATTGCCTTTTTCTTCAGCTCTGGGGGCCATATTTGTACTGTTATCCTACCCTCTCTGACTAAAGCCAATTGGACAAGATGACAACTGGTCCAGTGGACCGCTGAGATTCCCAGAACTTGGAAGCAGGACAGGGAGTAACTAGTCATCGGTTAGTGTGTCTGGGGCTTGGTTGTGGACCCAGGGCTAGAGTGACATCAATTTTCACCATTTTCACAGAAAGGCAAAGGAGGCTGGATTACAGAATGGGAAGAAAAGAGACCAATGGAGAGATAAAGAATAAGAAACCATGTGACAGCAGTCAACAAAAAGAGTAATGGGAAGTGTAAGCTTCACTGCTTGTGTGGCCCAACTTCTCTCCAATGAGATGGCTTTGTGGCCTGTGACAAAACTTGCGCTCCCTCCCATGTTTTATGTAGAGCTACTCTGTGCTAATTTCTGGTACTTACAACCAAAAACCTTGATTAAAGTAACGGTAGGTCTGCCAGGCACTAAGTTTGTGCCAAAAAAATGTCTTTCTTTATGTAAAATTTGTAGTGGAATATAAGCCAAAAATGCATATACTTTTTTGAGCTGCCATGTTTGTCTGCTTCTCTAAACTAGAGGCCATTTAAGGGCAAAAACCATACCTTAATCATCCAGTCAGCATCTGGCACAGTAAAGTGGATTAGGGGATATTTGATAAATAATTGAATAGATGAATTCAACTATTAGGGTTGTCAAATAGACTATATATGGCCATCATTTATTCAACACCCTTGTATTGATTGTAATGAAACATGCCCAGTACAGTCCCACAAACCAAAGACTTTTGGGTGATCTATCATTGGCAAATGTCCCAACACCTTAATATACTGGGTTCTTAATTCTCAAAGAGTTTTAGGAATGGCATTAATTCCAAATTATGGGATAAATCCCTGGAAGAAATCTAGGGCTACAAAACCTCAGAAAGATAGGTAAGTTCCCAGCACCTAGTCTTATTATTAAAATTCATATGTCTACAGTTTTAAAAATGCTGTTACTCTAGATTTCATCTCAATTTAGCTGATTTACTTTATTCTTTTTTCATTCGTTCCTTCTTTTCTGTCCTTTGTTGTTGTTACAGTTCAATGACAATGTTTTACCTATAGTAAAATGCACTGATCTTAAATGTTTAATGGGTTTGACGAGTTTTGAAAAATGTACACATTCATGTGACCAACACTCCAGTCAAGATATAGACCATTTCCAAAAAGTTTCTCCATACCTTTTGCCTGTTTGAGAATTTTATATAATTAAATCATATACAGTATGTACTTGTGTCAGCCTTCTTTCAACTTAATATTTTTGCAATTCTTCTATACTGTTGTGTGCATCAATAATTCATTGATTTTTATTGCCAAAAATATTTTATTACATAGATAGAACAATTTACTTATCTAATTTGTTGATAGACATTTGGATCATTTCCAGTTTGGAGCTGTTATTAATAAAGCTGCTGTGGACTTCTTGTACAAGTCTTTTGTTGATGTGCACTTTCATTTCTCTTTGGTAAAAACCTAGGAATGGAATTAATGGGTATTAGGATAGATGTATGGTTAATGTTTAAAAAACTACCCAGCACTCCCAGAGCCAGGAAGAGAGCTTCCTTTCTCAGGCAGAGAAGTGCAGGTTGGACCTGGCTGTGGCACCACCCAAGGCTCGTGTCATCACCCAAGGAAGGTGGCACCCAAAGATGGTGCCACCACCCAGCAGAGCTGACCAGGGCTATCCTTCTGCTAATGTGGTTGTATAATAAAGAATTTAATCTTGCCCCAAAAGTGGTCTGACCTTTGACCTTGGCATCTGGGAGGTAATCTCTAAGCCCTTGAAATGTCAAACCTGCTAGGAAGGAGTATCTTTGTTTGCCTGGGACTTGGCTACACCAGATAGCCAGGTTTAGGGTGGGGCTTTGAGTCATGTGGTATCAGATCAGCCTGCTGAAGGGCTGGAAACTAATGTCAACCATGTGGACAATCAGTCATGCTTACAAGATTGAGCCCCAGTAAAAACTCTGGACACCAGGTCTCAGATGTCCCTGGTTGGAATACTTCATGCATGTTATCATACATAGATTCTAGGAGAGTAACTGCCCTGACTCCATGAGAAGACAACAGAAGCTCTGTGTTTGGTACTTTTGTATTTCTTCCCTTGGCTGATTAAAATCTGTATCCTTCAGCTGTGATAAATCCCAACTGTGAGGATTCTTTCAGTGAGATCTGTGAATCCTAGTGAATTATGGAACCTGAGGGTAGATTTGAGAAATCCCCAAATTTGGAATTGGTGTCAGGAGTAAGAATGGTTTAGTGTGGGCACTGTGCTTCCTCTGACTTTGTAGGTGGCTAGTCACTCACGGTAGTGAATTATACTGATTTTAAAATACTGACCAATCCTTCATTCTTAGATATGTGATATGCCACCAAGATCCCCATTCAGGAATAAAAGACTTATTCTGTCAGCTAATGTGGGTGGTATTAACAGAAAATCCTGGACTGTCAGCTGCTTGGAGAGTATCTCAGATGAAGAGAGCTGCTTTTCTCAAGATCATATCCTGTTTTAGTTTGCTAATGCTGCCAATGCAAAATACCAGAAATGGGTTGGCTTTTATAAAGGGAATTTATTAGGGTAAAAGCTTACAGTTTTGAAGCTATGAAAATGTCCAAATCAAGGAATCATCAGAAATGCTTATTTATCAAAGCTCAGTTGTTGGATGTGGCGAGACAAAATGGTGGCTCGCTGTCTGGCTCTCTGCCTTCTCTCCAGTCTGCTTTCTTCTGGGCTCAGTTGTAGGTGATCAAGCACATGACAGGGCTCATCCCTTCGGCTTTCAGCAGTTTCCTTGGGTCTTGTCTCTTGGGAGCCTTTTCTATTCCTCTGTGCTCTGCTGATTTCAGCCTTCAGCCTCTGGCCTCTCATCCTCTTGGGGCTTTTCTCAGCCTCTCTCTCAGCCTCTTGGGATTTCTTTGTCTTTCTCCAACTTCAGGTAATCCTGGAGTCCTTTCTCACTTGACAGGGTAAGAATGGCAGCTTTCTCTGTGTGTTTCTGTTTTCAGTTCTCAGTTTATATAAGATCCCAGCAAGAGGTCACTGATTGGTCATCAACACAGTCCAATCAAAGACCTTAAAGTGATCTAATAAAAAGTGATCTAAGCCCCCCAGCCTCAACAGACTTGCAACTCCTACCCTCTGGTTTATTGGACTTACCCCATCCAGCTAACAGGGAGGTGAAGAAGGTCAACCACCACACAAGGGAGCCAAGAGTGCCTACAACTGCAAACAGGAGAATTGCAACCGTCATCCAAGTGGAATCTAAGTACCCTCTGGATACAGAGGTGGAGTGGACATAACCATCCCAGGGTCCACAGAATGGAGGAGAGTATGGATTAGAGTGGACTTACTGATATTCTATTCTGGAACTATTGTGATTAGTAATGGAAGTAAATGTAGCATTGAGATGGAGAAAGTGGCCATGGTAGCTGCTGAGGGTGGGGAGTGGGAAGAAGAGATGTGATGTGGAGGCATTTTCAGGACTTGGAGTTGTCCTGGGTGGTACTGCAAGGACAGTTACTGGACATTGTATGTCTTCCCATGGCCCACTGGGTGGACTGGGGGAGAGTGTAAACTATAATGTTGACAGCAGTGCTCAGAGATGTATGCACCAAGTGCAATGAATGTCCCATGATGATGGAGGAGGTTGTTGTTATGGGAGGGGTGGGGTGAGGGGGGACCTCATATACTTTTTTAATGAAACATTAAAAAAAATAAAGACAAAGAAAAAAAAGTAATCAAGTTCCCTTAACTGGATCCAATGCAATCAAAGGGCCCCAAACCCACAGGACTGGATTAATTCTAAGAACATGACCTTTTCTGGGAATCACAAAACTTCAAACTGTTACATCCCCCTTCCGGGGCAGCTCACATTCAATGTTTGGTTGATACTGGGTTTTTATAAAAGCTGCTTCCCTTCCTCAACTCAGGACAACTCAGAAAGGCCATTCCAACTCCAAAACTTCCTGCAGGATGGGCTGAGGCCTTTGATGTGACTACATTGCAGTTCAACTACTTCCTCTGCCCGGGCTTACTTCCATCCCCTCCTCCTTGATCCCAAGAGCATTCCCTAATAAAATGTACTGCACACTAGGTTGTTCTCAGAGTTTGCTTCCTGGGGACAGTTAGTGCAACAGTTAGTGCCAAGGGAAATTCAAGAAAACAGATGCTAAGATTGAATGTTGGAACTGGGTTACCTAATGTCCAGCTGGCAAAAGGATACCATTATTCACAGATATTCCATGAAGAAAGTAGCAGTGCAATTATTAAAATTTTCATTGGTGGAGATTAGGATATTATATGAGTAGAAGGAATTATATCGTCTGGTGCAATGTATCAGACATTTGAGATTTATGGTGGTAATAGTAACTATAAAGACAGTGATTTGAGTGGTTTTGGCTAACCTTGACTAAAATTATGGAAAAAGAAAAAGTAGAGAGCTAATTAAAAGGTAACTGTGAAAGCCAGAGGTTAACCCTGGTAGCATGTAGAGGATCTTATTTCTTGCAGTGGAAGGGTAGATGTTTTAGTTTGCTAAAAGCTGCTGGGAGCAATATACCAAAAATGACTTGGCTTTTAAACGGGAATTTATTAGGTTAAAAGGTTGCAGTTCTGAACAGCAAAGAGCTGGGGCCTCTTCCCAACATTAGGAAAGGGGAGGAGGAAAGGTCTTACAGGCCTAACCTGAGGTTCCACATACATGTGTCTTACCCTGTAACATGCCTGCAAACCGTGTCTTGAGTTGTATATTTATTTCTAGTTTTCTTATTTCTTAATAAACTTTTTACTCCCTTGCCTACAATTAAAAAAAAAAAAAAAAAGCTTACAGTTCTGAGACTTTGAAAATGTCCAAATCAAGGCATCATCAGAGATGTGGCCAGCTGTTGGCAATCCTGGACTTCTGCCACATGGTAAGGCACAGTGGCAGCTCTGCTGAGGTCTCGGCCTTTCCCTCCAGGCTTACTTTCTCCATGAGCTCACCAATAGGAGATCAGGAATATGGCTTGTCTGTCCTCTTCTCCTCCAGGACTCTCTCTCAGCTTTTTGGAGGCCTCTTTACTTGTCTCTGGTTTCCACTGATTCCAGCCTCTGGCCTCCGAGACCTCTTTCCCAGCTTCTCACGGTTTCTCTCTCTGCCGCTTTTTTCTGTGTGTTTCTGCTTTCAGTCCTCTATTTATAAAGGACTCCAGCAGGAGGACCAAGACCCACCCTGGCTCATGACTCACAGAAGTAATCCAATAAAATGCCCTGCAATTGAATCCAATCCAATCAATGGGTCCCACACCCACAGGAATGGATAAGCCCTAAGGATGTGATTTTCTGGGATCTGCCTAGCTTCAAACTGTCACAGTAGAGAAAGTTGGGAACTAGGACCAGGACTTAATCAGCAGAATAGCTGAACAACAAAGAAGGTTATCTCCCAACCAAAGCAGGTCTGCCTTGCCATGTCAGGGCCCTGGTTAGGGAAGAAAGGTCCCTGACACATGGAGTTGATATGAGTTAATGTATATAAAAACCTTGCATCCCCAGATTCCTTCGAGTCCTCCAAGTCTGTGGAAGTGACCCACACTCCTTATTAAGAGCTAGTGAAATCTTCTTCCTTGAAGACATTTCAGAGGCTGTTCTTCTACTAGAAAACAGAAGCCCTACCAGGATATGCCCCACCTTCCTCTTGACCATTAGACTAATAACTAGCATAAAATAAATATGTAGCCTGGCTGGGATGTGATAATTGACACTGTATTTGGGGAGTCCTGGGCCAAGTGGGGAGGGTTAGAACACAAATTTGCATTCAGAGAGTTTATCAGTATAGAACTATTCTCTAAGATATAGGATTTAACAACCTAGCAAGGACCCCAGAGGATGATGCAGTTGCACTACTTTGATGGCTCCTAGAACCATGGAAAATATGACAACCCAAATTAAGTGAGGTAAAAGGGCAAAAATTGCCATGGCAGATGATGAAAGAACAAAATAAAAGGCTCAGAGAAGTGGAAATGTTAAAATGGATACATTATGAAAGGCTAGAAAACCCACTACATGATTATGTTCCATGGAAGGACCCAAGAGTTATACAATTTACCAGAGCATTAAGGAATGCATTAGTGAGAAGGGCACAAGCATTACTAAGTTCAGTGTTGACTCTCTTCAGTAGGCCAGAGCTTATGGGAGCAGATATTGTTACAGATCTGAGCTCATCAGTATCAATGGAGATAAGACTGAAACAATAGAGACCAGGTGGCAAGGCTAAACTATCAGAAGCCTGGTGGGCAAAATTATTTTAATGAGTAACAATATTGGATGTTTCCCAAGAAGTCTGATCTGCAGAGAGTTATGGAGATGGTTAATAAAACAGGACATCTCTGGGGGCAAGACAGACGACAAACAAGGGTAAAGTCAAAAGAAATAAAAAATGTATTATCAGTAGGCTGAGGGCAGTCAACCCAATAAAGAGGCATGACCCCTGCGCAGTTTCTGGACCCAAAGCAATTTTTGGACCTACAATCCACTAACTGAAGGAATGTCTGTGTCCCCAGGAAAAAGATCCTGCAGAATCCCAGCAAGTGTATATGATGATTCACCTGTCTTTCCTCAAAGGGACATATGGCCATTACTTAGAAATTGTATTCCAAGAAAAGGGGAATACTTGAGCATTTTCAGGACATTCTGGGCACAGAAAGTGAACTGAATTGATACTCAGAGATGTGAAGCATTATCATGATCCCCCTGATAGAGTGAGGATGGGGTTAGGTAAATGAAGTATAGTCAGGTTTGTTGGTTCTTTGAAAAGATCAATAAAATTGATAAGCCTTTAGCTAGACTGACTAAAAAATAGAGAGGATACAAATAAATAAAATCAGAAATGAAAATGAGGACATTGCTACCAACCCCACTGAAATAAAAAGGACTACAAGAAGACACTATGAACATGTTAGCCAATTAGAAAACCTAAATGAAATGGAAATGCTTATAAACACACAAACTACCAACATTGACTCAAGAAGAAATAGAAGATATCAACAAACCAATTACTAGTAAAAAGATGGAATCAACTAACAAAAACCTCCAAAAACAGAAAAGCCCTGGACCAGAAGGCATCACAAGGAAATTCTACCAAACATTCCAAGAAGACTTAACTCCAATTCTGCTTTACTCTACCAAAAAATTGAAGAGGATGTAACACTCCCTGTCTCATTCAACAGAGAAACCTCTGTGGGAAAATAGAGTAAACTATATTTGAACTTTGTATGACCTGTTGCTTATTGTAGATGTTGCCTTGTTGTAGATGTTGCAACATGTTGTAGATGTTCCCTATTAGTGTAGATGATGTTGCAGTTCAGATAGCAAACAGCTGCTTGGTAGTTTCCAATAAATGTGATGTGGAAACTAGGGTTGAGGCTCTCAGTTCCAGAAGCTGTCCCATCTTTATTTCCTCTCTTGTGTATTTCTCTCTGTCCTATATTTTGTAAAATTCTGAATTGCTTTCCCTTTGAGCCAACCTATCACTGAGCTCATCTCAGCAACTGGCACCCACTGTGGGGCCCAAAGTGAAGCTCAGCAAACCTCCTTCTGGCAATTTCCAGAATCTTCTCTGAATGTGTAGCCTTATTTGGTAATGCCCACAAAGTGATGGAAAAAGGTTTCTTTACCCTGAAGCTGGGAAACTACCAATGCATATGACATAGTCTAATTGAAAGGGTCTCACACCCAGAGGAATGCATTAGTTCAAAAACATAATCATTTTCTTTTTGGGATTCAAAAAGAATTTCAAACTGTCACACTCTACACATTGAATCCCAGAAAGACATGTTCATTACATATACAAAATAAATTCGTTACATCACAATATTTCAAAACCCTTAAATCCTTTCAATAGCAATGCTCAGTACAAAATCTCATTAAAAATGAGTTATAGGCATATAGTTTATCTTGGGACAACATTCCCCACCAGCTGTTGACCTATGAAACTTAGAAAACAAGTTATCTTTCCAATATACAATTGAGGGACAGACATAGGAGAAATATTTGTATTACCATAGGGAGGAATTATAAGGAAAACAGATGTCACAGGTCCCAAACAGTTTCGAAAACCAGCAGGGAACACTCCATTAGATTTCAAAGTCTGAGAGTCATCTCTAGAATGAGGTCTTCTTCTCCTTGGGCCCTCATGGGGGCCCACCCTTCCATGGGCTTACCCAATGGACATTTTCTCGGTTCCACCCTCATCAAGTATCTGGATGGCAGACCTCACCTTCCAAAGACATTGGAGTGACGGCCCAACTCTGGGGCACAGCTTAACATCCTTAGTACACTGGGGGTGGCAGCAATGTTCTGCCTAATCTCTGGCATACAGGCGCAACATCCTCAGAGCAGTGGGGTGGTGACCTAATTCCCCCTAATCTATGGGGAATAGGCCCAAACCCCTCAGAGAGTGGGGTAGTGACAAAACTCTCCCCAACCACAGAGGAATGTGAACCACCCTCTCTGTAGACTGGGTGATCAAACTCTACCTGAACAACAGGCTGGAAGATCCACCCTCTTCAAATGCTGAGGCAAACTCACCCTTTCCGCACACATGTGTGGGGACCCTCTCCTGCCCCAAAAAGATGTTGCAAGTCCAGACCTCAGTTTCCACAGTTTTCCTCTTGAAGTCATTCTTCCTGCAATCTCTCCCTTCCCTGTCTCTGTTAGTACAGGTTGACCCAGGTTTCATTCATACAGTCCTGCAAAAGCTTGTTGGTTTAACATGCAGGAAACAGGGGTCCAAGCCATCAGACAGTAAGACTTTCCACGTGTCCTTCCTGGATAACTGCATTTCCAATCCTGACTTACAAGTTCCAGGTTTAGTTAGGTCCTCACATGGGGCACTATCTGCTGGGGACTTGTTTCGTGGAAGCTTGGAATTTCCTAAGCCATCATTTTCTGGTTTCTTCGTGCCTAGCAGTTTAGTTCTCAGCTTATCTTTTTTCTCTTGCATTTTGCTATAAACTGCAAGGAGAAACCAGGCCACGTTTTCCACATTGAATTTGCAAATGTCCTCAGCTAAATGTCCAACCTCATCATTTTCAAATTCTGCCTTCCATCTAACATCAGGAGTCAATTTTGCCAAGTTCTCTGCCACTGTAAAGCAAGGATCGCCTTTCCTCCTGTTTCCAATAATAGTTTCATCATTTCCTTCTAAGGCCTCATAGGAAATAACTTTATGGTCCATAGTCCTACCAACAGTCTCTTCAAATCAGTCTAGGCCTTTTCCATCAAATATCTTACAGTTCTTCCAAAAAATACCCCTTACCCATTTATAAAACTTTTCCAACATTTTTAGTACTTGTAGGCAGTAGCAACCCCAATCTCCTTATACCAATTTTTTTTTTTAGTGTACCAAAGGGCTACTGATGCAAAGTTACCAGAAATGGGTTGGCTTTTATAAAGGGGATTTATTTGGGGTAAAATCTTACACTTCTGAGGCCATGAAATGTTCAAATCAAGGCACTCTTGGAGGTGCTTTCTCACCAAAGTCAGCTACTGTTGATCCTGTTGTCCAGCCATGTGGCCAAGCAAGATGGCCGCTGATCTCTGCTGAGGTCTCTGCTGTCCCCTCTAGAATCTACTGACTCCTGGAGCTCAGCTGTAGGCAACCAGGCATAGGGCTTGTCTCTTTCTGGGCCTCCTCTATCAGTCTCAGCTGCTCCACTTTCTCCCCAAGTTCAGTTGCAAGCTACCAGGCATAGGGCTCATCTCTCCCTGGGCCTCAGCTCTTTGAACCCCTGGGAGCTTCTCTCCTTGCAACTCTATTGTCAGCCAAACTGGAGTCCTTTCTCTCACTCTGCAGGATTAAATATGGCAGCTTCCTTTCTCTCACATGGTCAGATTAAATGTGTCTATCTCCGTTTATATCAGACCCAGCAAGAGGGCAGAGACTCAACCCAAGTCACACCTCACCGAAAGAGCCTCACACCACAGGAACAGATTAATTAAAAAACAATCCTTTTCTTTTTGAGATTCAGAAAAGAATTTCAGACTGCCACAGCAAATTTAGCTTTCTTAAAAACGAAGTTATTCAAATACCACTTTATGACTTTTAAAATATTTTCATTGAGCTCATAACCAGAAAATTGAGACCTCGAAGGATCCACTAACCATGATCAGCTCAAGCACTGGTTTTGCAACCATCCATTCTCTTTGTCTTGCCAGTGAAATACTGACATTTAGTGTGGGGAGCCACCCTCTGTGAGGTCTGTTTACAGCCTCCAATTACATGGCGGAGTTCACAAATCTGCCCTGTCATTTCTTTATTCTTCTCCTCCCTGCTTCTTTGTTCTCCCCCTCCCACCACTACTCAGGTGACCACAGCAATACGCATGCGCAAGGCGGGAAACTCTGCAGACCCTGCACGAACTTATAGCCAATCCCCTCCTTGGACGTCTGCCACCCACTAGACCAGCCTATCACCTATGTACACGTTCCCTTCCCTCTCTATATATCCCCGTGTTTTACCCCCAATAAACGAGGCTTGATCAGAACCTTGTCTTGCCTCCATTCTTCTCTTGACTCCTGCCCCACCCCGCTTCTTCCCACAGGTCCCTGGACTCGCCTCCGCCAGCTTGGGCAATTCAGCATAAAAGTATAGGTGTTGGAATTACTGCTCATCATTTCATTAAGTTGAGGGAAAGAAAGTTGACAATCTTCTACTTCGAATAACGTGACTAATAATTTTAAGCTAAAGTGCTTTCCTAAATATGTTTGCTCCTTGTACCAGAGCCCCTTCATTTGCCAGGCCAACTCTCTGATCTACTGGCCCTGGGAACTCAACACTAACTTGCACCCTAAAGCAACTAACACTCTACTCTCTAGGTCTCAGCTCGACGTAAGAACGATTAAAAGGACCAGTCTATTCAGCATCCCATTTTTTGATTCTTGCTACTATTACTCTGGAGAAATATAGGAATAAAAAATACTAACAGTGGTTCCATAGCTTTAGAGTTCTTACCTTCTAAATTCTCTTTGTCAAATTGAACAGAAATCCCTCTTCAACTGAAAGCCCTATTCCAAGGAAAGCCTTATTCTACTATTTCTTTAAGTTTTAAATGTATTTTTTATTTTTCCATATATTTTAGGCATTTTTTTCTATATATCATACATAACACTTTCTTTGTCCTTTTCCTCATTTTTTGTTTTGTTCTTTTTTAAAGTTAATATTATTTTTTAAAGAAGCTTTAGATTATGTAAATGTTACATCGAAAATACAGGGGATTCTCATAAACCTCATCCTCTCTCCCTCTTCCCTCCCACCTTTTCACCCATTCATAATATCTTTCATGAGTGTGGTACATTTGTTACAATTGATGAACACATAATGAAACACTGCTATTAACCAAAGTCTATAGTTTACATTATAGCTTATACTTTACACTGCACCATTTTATAGGTTTTGACAAAATGTACAATGGCCTGTATCTGTCATTGCAATATTATGCAGAACAATTCCAATGTTCCCAAAATGTCCCATGTTACACCTATTCTTCCCTCTCCCTCCAATCAGAACCTCTGGAGACCACTGCCTTTATATCAATATTACAAGTTCTTCATTTACTAGAATAATAATAAGTCTTCTTTGTTCCACAGATGTATGACGCCCTTATGTTTGTTCATTCCTCAACCTTGAGGATTTTAGGATGGTAATGCCCACTCTGCTTCCTGTTGAGAGGGGCCTTAGATCCCAGGGGGCAGATGGGTGGAGCCATCTTGCTTACAGTTGTAGGTACTCTCTATTTTGGGGGATGGGTGTTGTCCATCATCATCCTTTTGTTAGTTGTCCTGAGTAAGTCCAATAAATTGGAGGGTAGGTGTTAGCTGCAACTCTGCTGAGATTCAGGGCTTAACTGACATATGAACAGCCAGAAGATTTAAGTCTCTTAATCTTCAACAGGAAGCCCTATTCCAGAAAAGCGTTATTCAACTTTTAAAGCCCTTAGCTTTTACTTTTCTGGCAGGGACTATCAAATATTCCCCTTTCTTCCATTATCTTCCCCTTCCTTCCACTATTCCATCTTCTCAGGGATGGCCCTCAGAAACCTAGGCCTTAAATGCCGGTAGAAGCCTGTTTACCTTCTTTCACAAAAATGAGAAAGCTGCAACCCCTTAAAGGAATGGGGCTTCAGGCAATGACCCCATCTACTCTCTCTGGGGTACCTTCCTTCCTCTGTTAGGGTCTTCAGAAACAGATTAACCAATTCTTGTTAACAATGCATGCTTACCAGACTTGGATAGGGATTTGCATTTCAGGAATATCTATAAGACCTTGGTAAATGCCATTGAAGATTCTCTAGGACCACTGTTCAAGCTGAAGTTGAAACTGCTCCATAACTAAAGGACTGTATAATTTATCATCCAAACCTGGAATTTTGAGCAAGGAAGGAGATGCTACCACTAATAATGCTGGGAAAACAGGAGTAAACCAGAATTGCTCCAGCTAAACTGGGACCTGAGGTTACCCTAAGCATAAAGAACCTCTGACACGGTGCTTTGTCTTCTTGTTGGCTTCCTCTGTCCTTCTCAACTCAGCAATAGGACACTTCCTCAGAGAAGTCTTTAAAGGCTGTTTCTTCTCTAATTATTCACCTTTCCCAACTAAGGTTTCTCTAAATAAGAAGCTACTTATTTTCACCTCAGGCTATAGAAAGAATCCTGCTTTTGAATCCTTGCTCTACACTCATTAGTAAAGGGACCTTGGGCAAATAAACTTTCTGTGGCAGTTTCCTCATCTCTAAGCCATCATTAGTAATAACACTTACCTCATAGGGTTATTCCGAGGATTAAATGAGTTCATATGGGCAAAGCATTCAGAACAGGACCTGGCCCATAAAAGTGTTCAGTAATGTTAGCTATTATTTCTTTCAGAAAGGTTTTTGTCTTTTCTCCCAAAATCAAGTACCAGATCAGTAAAATCATTGGCATCTCTGAGGGCAAATTTGAATTAATTATTCTTGCAGTTGTTATGGGGGGGAGGAGTGGGGGGAGGGGGAAGGAGTGGGGTGAGGGGATGGGGGATATATGGGGACCTCATATTTTTTCAATGTAACATTAAAAAAATAAATAAAGACAAAAAAATTATTCTTGCACTGCCTCGTCTTCCAAATTCAAATATTTTGTTCCTGGTGAAACAATTAAGTCACCTGAATTCCCAATTTACGTCCCAGTTTCTGATGCATTATATAATTTTCTATTTGCTTCTCCTGGTCATTTTGTGATTTCTATCCTAAATCATGTTTGCAGTTTCTTTAGGAGATCACTTAAACTTTTTTAAAAAAACAAAAATGACATTTTATTATTTGAAATATAACACACACTGAAAAGTATGTAAATGAATCGTATAAAGAAAACCTTGTACGGGAAACAGACTTGGCCCAGTGGTTAGGGCGTCCGTCTGCGGTTCAAACCCCGGGCCTCCTTGACCCATGTGGAGCTGGCCCATACGCAGTGCTGATGCCCACAAGGAGTGCCCTGCCACGCAGGGGTGTCCCCTGCGTAGGGGAGCCCCATGCACAAGGAGTGCGCCCTGTAAGGAGTGCCGCCCAGCGTGAAAGTGCAGCCTGCCCAGGAATGGCGCCGCCCACACTTCCCATGCCGCTGAAGGCAACAGAAGCAGACAAAGAAAACAAGACGCAGCAAATAGACACAGAGAACAGACAACCGGGGTGGGGGGTGGGGTGGGGGGGGATTTAAAAATAAATAAATAAATCTTAAAAAAAAAAAAAAAGAAAACCTTGTATCACTTTCACCCAGGACAAGAATTAGGACATTGCCCACCCCAGAAGGCCCATCCTCACCCCCAAAGGTAAACACTATTCTATTTCTATTATAATCACTTCCTTTCTCACACATACATATATAAAGAAGTTGTGAACTTAGAAAAAAATCGTACATAGTGTGTAGAATTCCCATGTAACACCCCTCCACCAACACACTACAGTTTTGTGGAACATTTGTTAAAGATTTTGAGAGAACATCATCAGACTACTACACTAACTATGGTCTATGGCATACATTTAGTTTATTTTTCCCATAGCCTGTATTATTAACACAGTGCCTTCTTGGACAAGAATATTACAATATTGCTGTTAACTATAGTCCATAAGTTACATTGATCATACTTTTCTCATATATCTCCACATTCTTACCAATGTAAGAATGTACATTTGTTCTCATAAAAGAACATACTTGTATTTGTACTATTAACCATATTCCTCATCCACTACCAGTTTGTTCACTATATTATTCTCTAGAACCCTAGATTATTCTCTAGCTTTCTTTCCATTGACATTTATATCTCTAGACTATCCCTTTCAATCACAATCCCATTCATAAAACAGCAGTGTTAGTTATACTTACTATAATGTGTTGCCATCAACTCTATCCATTTCCACACTTTTTCTGTCAAGCTAATAAAATATTCTATATACATACATTAAGCTGTCAGCCTGTCTCCTAGTAACCTCTATTCTAGGTTTTAACTTTATGAGTTATTCTTCGTATTTAGTTCATATTAGTGAGACCTTACAATATCTGTCCTTTTTGTTTGTAAGCTTGTTTTAGGAGGCATGCGGGACCAAACCCAGGACCTCCCATGGGGGAAGCAGGTGTTCAACCACTTCAGCCACATCCACTCCCTAATATTTGTCCTTTTGTGTTTGGCTTATTTCACTTGGCATGTCTTCAAGTTTCATTCATATTATCATACATGTCCCAATTTCATTTCTTCTTACAGCAGCATAGTATTTCATCATACCTATATACCACATTTTGTTTATTCATTCATTGGTTGATGGACCCTTGGGTTGTTTCCATCTTTTGGCAATTGTGGATATCGCTGCTGTGAACATCAGTGTGCAAATGTCTGTTTGCGTCACAGCTTTCAGTTCTTCTGGATAAATTCCTAGTAAAGGGATTGCCAGATCACTTCTATATTTAGCTTCTTGAGGAATCACCAAACGTCTTCCACAGAGGGTGTACCATTTTACCCTCCCACCAACAATGAAGGGGTGTTCCTATTTCTCCACACACCTCTCCAGCACTTAGTTTTCTCCTCCCCCTCCCCTGCACCTCCTTCTCACCCTCCTCATCCCCCTCCCACTGCCCTGCCATTTTTTGCTGTATTCATTCACTGGGTGATCTTCTGTATCTAGTTCTCTTTTTGTCTTCTCTTCTTGTTTTTCTCCTCTAGGATTCACTGGGACTTGATCCTGGGGATCTCTGATGTGGAGAGAGGTTCTCTTGTCGCTTGTGCCACATCAGTTCCTAGTTTCTGTTGTGCCTTGCCTTGACTCTCCCCTTCGTCTCTCTTTTGTTGCATCATGATCTTGCCGTGCGGCTCACCTGCACGGACACTGGCTCGCTGTGTGGGCACTTGGCTTGCCACACGGGCACTGGCTCATTGTGCAGGCACACTTTTTTTTTTCCAGGAGGCCCTAGGGATCGAACCCGGGTCCTCCCATATGTTAGGCAGAGGCACAATCACCTGAGTCACATCTGTTTCCCTCTGGTTTTTTAATAATAGCTGTTTTATGAGGTGTGGAGATGATAATTTATAGTTTTATTTGCATTTCCCTAATAGCTCGTATATTAGTCAGCCAAAAGGGTGCTGATGCAAAATACCAGAAACTGGTTGATTTACATAAAGGGTATTTATTTGGGGTAGGAGCTTACAGATACCAGGCCATAAAGCATAACTTACTTCTCTCACCAACGTCTATTTTGAGCAAGATGGCTGCTGACACCTGCAAGGGTTCCTACGTTCCTGGGTTCCTGTGTTCCTGGTGCTTGCTTTTCTCTGAGTTCAAGGTTCCTTCCTTCCTGGGGCTGACTTCTCTTTCCTCTGTGAGCTTACTTCCTGGGGCTCCAGCTTAAGTCTTCAGCATTGAACTCCAACATCAGAAACCTCAACTCTGTTCTTTGCCATGCCTTTTATCTGTGAGTTCCCACCCCTAGATTGGGGATGCCCTAATCATAACTCAATCATGCCCAGATGCAGATCAGATTACAAACATAATCCAATATCTATTTTTCGAATTCATAACCATATCAAACTGCTACAGCTAATGATATTGAACATTTTTTTCGTATTTTTTTTGCCATTTGTATTTCCTCTTTGGAGAAATGTCTACTTAAGTCTTTTTTTTTAAACATAGTCTTTTTTTTTTTAAGATTTATTTATTTATTTATTTCTCTCCCCTTCCCTCCCCCCGTGCCCCGGTTGTCTGTTCTCTGTGTCTATTTGTTGTGTGTTCTTCTTTGTCCGCTTCTGTTGTTGTCAGCGGCATGGGAATCTGTGTTTCTTTTTGTTGTGTCATCTTGTTGTGTCAGCTCTCCATGTGGGCGGCACCATTCTTAGGCAGGCTGCACTTTCTTTCACACTGGGCGGCTCTCCTTACGGGACACACTCCTTGCACGTGGGGCTCCCCTATGCGGGGGACACCCCTGCGTGGCACAGCACTCCTTGCACGCATCAGCACTGCGCATGGGCCAGCTCCATACAGGTCAAGGAGGCCCGGGGTTTGAACCGTGGACCTCCCATGTGGTAGACGGACGCCCTAACCACTGGGCCAAGTCCGTTTCCATACTAAAGTCTTTTGCCCATTTTTAAATCGGATTGCTTGCTCTTTTATTGTTGAGTTGTATGATTTCTTTATATATATAGCACAGAAATCAAACACTTAATGGATATGTGGTTTCCAACTATTTTCTTTCATTGAATGGGCTGCCTTTACACCTTCTGGACAAAATCCTTTGAATCACAGAAGTGTTTACGTCCGATGAGGTCCCGTTTATCCATTTTTTTCTTTTGTTGCTTGTGTTTTCAATGTAAGGTTTAAGAATCTATCATCTGCCACCAGGTCTTGAAGATGTTTCCATACATTTTGTTCTGGGAGTTTTATGGTTCTACCTTTTATATTTAGGTCTTTGATTTATTTTGAGTTAATTTTTGTATAAGGTGTGAAATAGGGGTCCTCTTTCTTTCTTTTGGATATGGATGTCCAGTTATTCCAGGACCATTTGTTGAATAGACTGTTTTGCCCTAGCTGGTTAGGCTTGAAAGGCTTGTCAAAAATCACTTGAGGGGAAAACGGACTTTGGCCCAGTGGTTAGGGCGTCCGTCTACCACATAGGAGGTCCGCTGTTCAAACCCCGGGCCTCCTGACCCGTGTGGAGCTGGCCATGCGCAGCGCTGATGCGCGCAAGGAGTGCCATGCCACGCAAGGGTGTCCCCCGCGTGGGGGAGCCCCACACGCAAGGAGTGCGCCCGTGAGGAAAGCCGCCCAGCATGAAAAGAAAGAGCAGCCTGCCCAGGAATGGTGCCGCCCACACTTCCCGTTCCGCTGATGACAAGAACAGACAACCAGGGGAGAGGGGTGGAATTAAATAAATAAAATCTTTAAAAAAAAAAAAAAATCACTTGATAATATATGAAGACCACCTAAATTTAAAAAGGAAATCTCTCCCCCAAAGTTAGGAGTTAAAAGGGGAAATATTTTACAAAACAGACTTGTTAACTAAATCTAAAACCTAGATTTTTGGCACACTACATAAAATGTTATGCCAATATTTTTCATTTGTTTTATCTGGAGGATAGTCAAATTATAATTTCTATGCCCCAAATAAGTGATAAATGGAGGCTCTTTTCCCACTTATGATGTCAAAACATGGTAAACAAGATGGAAACTAAAATGATATATGGAAGAAAATATTTGTTACAACATGATAAAGCATTAACATCCTCCATTTATAAAGAACACACATACACATCAAGAAACCCATTAAGACTCAGTTGAAATTAGGATAAAGGCAATGAATGAAAAATATCCAGAGCAGAAAGTACAAATGGCTAACAGAAATGAAAATTATTCATACTCATTAATAATCAAGTAAATGCAAATTAAAACAATAAAAAAGTACCATTTTCACCAACAGAAGGGCACAGACTTTTTTTTTAATGAGAGTATCCTATGTGGTGAAGTGGTGGTGGAATAAACGGAGTCCTTTATTTTTTCCAGGGATATAAATTGTACAAATGTTTTGGGAAGTAAATTAATAATTTGGATTAAGAGCACTAAAATATTCATAACTAGTTATTCAAATGCTAAGGAAATAATTCTAATAATCAGAAATACTAAGGTTTGTGTATAAAAGTTTTTCTCCCTGTGTTATGTAAAATAGTAAAAAAATAGGAAACAGTTTAAACATCTAACATCGGGAAAAGATAAATAAATTCCAGTATTTCTGTAATCATCTTGAAAAAAAATTTTAATGATATGGAAAACATTTTTGATATAATTAAAAACACCCAGAATACTAAAATGCCTGTAGAATATAATTCCAGTCATATTAATGAATTTAAGAAAAGACACCTAGAAGGAAATATACTAAAATTTAATAATAGTTATCTCCTGTGTTATGGGATTATTATTTTTGTCTTCTTTTTTTGTACAGCATGAGAGAGTTATCTTCTGTAATCTGAAGTGACTTTTTCTTGTTTCTCTGAATTTTTTAAGGCCCCACAAATGTTCTTAGAGGAAAGGGGATGGTATTCTTTGCATCTTTTGTTTTATAATAGTTAAGTGTTCTGTTGATCTTTGTTTCTACTATCAAACAGACAAAAAGTATATAAAATATGAAAAAGATATAATGAACAGCTAGGTACCTGCCACCTGATTTTTTAAATAGAATATTACCATTATCTGTGAAATCTCACAAATGGTCCTTTCATATCCCACCCCCTTCCTTTCCCTCACAACCATGATCTTCAATTTTGTCTTTATGATGTCCTTGCTTTTCTTTGTAGTGTAACCAGTTTTATCTCCTTAAAGAATAAATTGTTTAATTTTATGTTTTTATATTTTGTGTAAATAGAATCATATTGTGTGTCATCTTCTGTGATTTGCTTCTCTCCCCCACAACACTCTGATCCTGAGAGTCATCCATATACTGCAGAGCTGTTAATTCATTGATTTCACTTCTAAACAGTATTTCACAATTTATCAATTTCACTTGCTATCCATTTATGTTATTTCCTGTTTTGTTGTGTTTGTTGTTAAAAGTGCTATGAAGGTGAAGGGAGGGAGGGAAGGAGGGAGGAAGGGAAAGAGAGAAAGAAAGAGGGAGGGAGATAGGAGATAATGACAAATGCAATACATGATACCAGAGGGGATATAATGGAGGGGATATAATGGAGGAGAAAAGGGTCAAAATGACAATATCGGGACATAAGGGGAAAATGGAATATAGAATGTAAGCTTTATATCACCATTACATTTCCGGAACTTAACTTCACTTAAGGTGATTACATAAGTGAATACCCTTGTTTGTAGGAAACGTACATGGAAATAATATGTGTTCAAGGAGTATGATGTATGCAATCTGCTCTGAAATGCTTAGGAAATAGATATATAACATAGATTAAATAGGTAGAATAATAGAAGATAGATAGACAGACAGAGTTTTCAAAATATAAAAATCCATGAACAAAATATTAAAATTGGTGGATCTGGGTATCTGGGGATGTGGGGGATGGGTGTTGGAGTTCTCTGAGGGGGTTTGTACTATTTTTTGCAACTGTCCTATAAATTTTTAATTATTTCAAAATAATAAGTTTTTTTTAAAGTGCTATGAACATTTTTGTATATATATCCTGGTACAAATGTGTGAGAATTTTTCTTTGATACTTGCTTAGGAGAGAAATTGCTGGATTGTGAAACATACACAACTTCAATTTTAGTAGTTAATGTCACTTTGTTCTCCAAAGTAGTTGTGCTAATTTATACTCCTAATTTATACTCCTAGTATAAATTAGTTTCCATTGTTTCACATTATCACTAACACTTGTGAGTACGGTATTTTGAATTTTTGCTAATTTTTAAATTTTTACCAATTGCATGGTTTTAATTCATGTGGCCCTGAAAGTTAAGCGTTTTTTGGTTTGCTCTTCCATGAAGTGCCTGCTGAAGCATTTGGCCCCTTTTCCCTTGTTTTTTTCTTTTATTTGTAAGAGTTTTTAATATATATTTTTGATGAGTGGTTTCCAACTAGGGGAGAATTTACCTATTAGGAAACATTTAGCAATGCCTGAGGACATTTTTGATTATTACAGCTGGGTGGGAGAGAGCTATGTCGTCTACTAGCTAAAGGCCAGGATTATGCTAAACATCCTACAATGCGCAGGCAGAGAACTGGAAAATCCACAAATATATAGAAGTTAAATAATACTTTCTTAAACAATCAGTGGGTCAAAGAAGAAATTACAAGAGAAATCAGTAAATATCTTGAGATAAATGAATTTGAGAGCACAGCATATCAAAATTTAGGACTACCGGGAAAGGGATGTGGCTCAACCAATTGAGCTCCTGTTTATCATATAGGAAGTCCAGAGTTCGATCCCCAGGGCCTCCTGGTGAGGGCAAGCTGACTCACGCTATGAGCTGGTCCATGCGGAGTGCCAGACCATTTGGGAGTGCAGCCCCGTGCAGGAGTGCCGCCCTGCATGGGAGTGTCAGCCCTGCAGGAAAGCTGCCCCATGCAAGAGTGCCCGCTGACGGGGAGAGCTGGCATAGCAAATGATGCAACAAGAGACACAGAGGAGAGAAAATAAGATGTAGCAGAACAGGGGAGCTGAGGTGGCACCTCTCTCCCACTCGGGAAGGTCCCAGGATCAGTTCCTGGAGCCACCTATAGAATACAAGCAGACACAGAAGAATACACAGCGAATGGACACAGAGAGCAGACAATGGGGGGAGCAGGGGGATCGGGGGTAGAGAAAAATAAATAAGAAAATAAGTAAATCTTTAAAAAAAACAACTTATGAATACAGGGAAGGCAGTGCTGAGAGGGAAATTTATAACACTAAATAATTATGTTAAAAAAGAAGAACTAAGAACTAAAATCAAAGACCTAACTGCACACTGGAGGAACTAGAAAAAGAATAGCAAACTAACCCCAAAGCAAGCAGAAGGAAAGAAACAAAAGATTAAAACAGAAATAGGTGAAATTAAGAATTAAAAATCATGTGTAAAACAAAAACAAAAGTTGGTTCTTTGAAAAGATCCGTAAAATTGGCAAACCCTAAGCTATACTGACTGTAACAGTTTGATATTATTGATGAATTCCAAAAAGAACTATTGGGTTATGTTTGTAATCTGATCTGTACCTGGGCATGACTGAGTGATGATTAGGGCATGGCAAAGAACAGAGTTGAGGGTTTTCTGATGTTGGAGTTTGATGCTGAAGATTTAAGCTGGAGCCCCGAGAAGTCAGCATGCAGAGGTAAGAGAAGCCAGCACCAGGAAGGAAGGAGCCTTGAACCCAGGAACACAGGAACCCAGGAAGCCTGAACCCTCATAGATATCGGCAGCCATCTTTCTCCAAATAGACTTTGTTGAGGGAAGTAACTTATGCTTTATGGCCTGGTATCTGTAATCTCCTACCCCAATAAATACCCTTTATGAAAACAAACCAATTTCTGGTATTTTGCATCAGCACCCCTTTGGCTGACTAATACACTGACAAAGGCAAAATGAGAAAAGACACAAATAAATAAAATGATAGTTGAGGGGGGAACATTACCACTGAACTTGGTGAAACAAAATGGATCAAAAGAGGATACTATGAACAATTTGTGTGCTAACAAATTAGACAACCCATATGAAATGGACAAATTCCTAGAAACATACGAACAATCTACACTGATTCTAGAAGAAATAGAAGACCTCAACAGACCAATTACAAGTAAAGAGATTGACTCAGTCATCAAAAACCTCCCAAAGAAGAAAAGCCCAGGGCCAGAAGGCTTCACAGGTGAATTCTACCAATCATTCCAAGAAGAATTAATACCAATCCTGCTCAAAATCTTCTGAAAAAAAACCCATGAAAGTTGGGTGTGCAGAGCAGCACTCCATCATAATATGGAAGTAGTATGCATGAGATAGGGTTTGAGTGGGTCCTGAAGGCACAAGTATGTTATATGACAGTGTCCCAAGGCCCATGGCCCCCATTCCTGCCACATTACCTTCTCTTTCCCAGCCCACAGCATAGACTTTTGGGGAATTCCTTACAATCAGTTGACTGAGGAAGAGAAAATTCAGACCTGATTTACAGATGATTCTGTATGGTGTGCAGGTACCACCTGAAACTGAACATATGCTGCACTGCAGCCCCTTTCTGGGACATCCCTGAAAGATAGGGGTGAAGGGAAATCCTCCCAGTGGGCAGAACTTCGTGCAGTGCATCTGCATATTCATTTTGCTTGCAAGGAGAATGGCCGGAGTTTGTTTGTACACTGATTCATGGGCTGTGACTAATGGTTTGGCTGGATGATCAGGGACTTGGAAGGAACATGATTGGAAAATTGGTGACAAAGAGGTCTGGGAAGAGGTATGTGGATAAATGTTTCTGAGTGGGCAAAAAAAATGGAAAATATTTGCATCCCACAAGAATGCTCATCAGAGGGTGACTTAAGCAGAGGGAGATTTTTAAAAATAATCAAGTGGATAAGATGACCCATTCTGTGGCTAGCAACCAGTCTCTTTCCCCAGCCACTCCTGTCATTGCCCAATGGGTTCATGAACTAAGTGGCCATGATGGTAGGGATAGAGGTTACACATGTGCTCAGCTACATGGACTTCCTCTCACCAAGCCTGACCTGGCTACAGCTACTGCTGAGTGCCCAATCTGTCAGCAGCAGAGACCCACACTCAGCCTCTGATATGGCACCATTCCCCAAAGTGATCAGGCTGCTACCTGGTGGCATATTGAGTACATTGGACCACTTCCATCATGGAAGGGGCAACAATTTGTTCTAACTGAAATAGATACTTCTTCCAAAACTTCGATCTGTGGACTTAGTAAATGTCTTATCTACTGCCATAGTATTTCACACAGCATTGCTTCTAATTAAGGACCCACTTTACAACAAATGATATGTGAGAAAGGGCACATGCTTATGGAATTCATTGGTCTTACCATGTTTTCCCATCATCCTGAAGTGCTGGATTGATAGAATGGTGAAATATCCCTTTGATGATTCAATTTTAGTGCAAACTAGGTGGCAAAACCTTGCAGGCCTAGGGCAATGTTCTCCAGGACACTCGGTATGCTCTAAATCAGCATCCACTCTATGGTGCTGTTTCTCCCGTAGCCAGGATTCAAGGGTCCAGGAATCAAGGGGTGGAAATGGAAGCGGTACCACTTACTATTACCCCTAGTGCTCTACTAGGAAAATTTTTGCTTCTTGTCCCTACAACTTAAAATTTGCTAGTCTACAGGTCTTAGTTCCAAAAAGAACACTGCTTCCACCAGGAAACACAACAATGATTTCCTTGAACTGCAAGTTAAGACTGCCACCTGGCCACTTTGGGCTCCTCATGCCTCTGAATCAACAGGCAAAGAAGGGAATTACTGTACTGGCTGGGATTACTGAGGACTATCAAGGGGAATAGGACTGCAACTACACAATGGAGGTAAAGAAGAATTTGCCTGGAATAGAGGCGATCCCTTAGGGCTTCTCTTAGTACTACCATACCTTGCACATATTATGATGGAGTCAATGGAAAACTGCGACAACCCAATCCAGACAGGACTAAAAATGGCCCAGAATCTTCAGGAATGAAGGTTTGGGTCATTCTACCAGGCAAAGAACTACATCCAGCTGAGGTGCTTGCTGAGGGTAAAGGGAATATGGAATGGGTAGTGGAAGAAGATAGTGATAAATACGAACTTCAACTATGTGACCAATTACAGAAACAAGGACTATAATGGTCATGAATATTTATTCCTTGTTTTGTTATGAGTATGTTTGTTTATGTACATAAAATTAATACCTTTGTTTTCTTCTCTACCCTTTTCCCTTATCATACAACATAAGTTTTATTAATTTCATGTCATAGTATTTAATGATGTCAAGTTTAAGAGTGAATATTCCCCAAAGACTTGCATCTTCTTTGGAGGGATTTAGTGCATTTCCAGCTGTGCGCAGGACAGTTGAAGATTGCTAAGTGAAATATATATATATATGTATATATATGTCTTTTATTGTTTTTATTTAGAAATTAAGTATGGTTTAAGGTGATGAGTATGGCTGCCAAGTTGGCAAGGGGTGGACTGTGACAGGCTAATTAATGTGTTAATGTGGGTAATGGTGCCCTGTTGTTTGGTCAGGCAAACACTGGGCTAATTGTAACACAAGGGCATTTTGTGAACTTTAATCACCAGTGATTTGATTGCATATAAGGCTGATTACATCTATAAAAAACTGAGGAGACTGCCTTCAGCCAGGTTTGCAGCCTGCCCTGTGAAATTTAGACTTGTGCATGGTTGCGTGAGAAAATTTTATATTTACAGATATCTCCTGTAGGTTCTCTTTCCCGAAAGAAGCCTAATACAAGGAGTGAACACTACCTAGCTCATTCTATGAGGCCTACTCTACCCTAATACCAAAGCCAGATAAAGATACTACAAGAAAAGAAAATTATAAAGCAATTTCTCTGATGAATTTAGATGTAAAAATCCTCAACAGAACACTTGCAAATTGAATCCAATTCAAGTGGGTTTTATCCTAGGTATGCAAGAGTGGTTCAACTAAAGAAAATCAATTAATGTAGTACAGCACATTAACAAAGGCAATGGAAATAAATAATTATAATCTCCACTGATGAAGAAAAGGCATTTGACAAAATCCAACTTCCTTTCTTAATAAAAACTCTTAAAAAATAGGAATAGAAGGAAATTTCCTCAACATGATAAAGGGCATATATGAAAAATCCACAGCTAACATCATACTTAGTGGTGAAAGAAAGACTTAAAGCTTTCCCTCTAAGATCTGGAACAAGTCAAGGATGTCCACTGTACCCTGTTATTCAACATTGTACTGGAAATAATAGAACAGGCAAGAAAAAGCAATGAAAGGCATCCAAATTGGAAATGAAGAAGTAACAGTTTTACTATTTGCAGCTGATATGATCCTACATATAGAAAGTCCCAAAAAATCTACAACAAAGCTACAAGGGCTAATAAACAAATTCAGGAAAGTGGCAGGTTGCAAGATCAACACACTAAAATCTTTTTTTTTTTTTTTAAAGATTTACTTATTTATTTATTTCTCTCCCCTTTCCCCCTACCCCCCACCTTGGTTGTCTGTTCTCTGTCTCTATTTGCTGCATCTTCTTCTTTGTCTGCTTCTGTTTCTTTTTGTTGCACCATCTTGTTGTTTCAGCTCTCCGTGTGTGTGGCACCATTCCTGAGCAGGCTGTACTTTCTTTCACGCTGGGCAGCTCTCCTTAGGGGGCGCACTCCTTGCACGTGGGGCTCCCCTATGTGGGGGACACCCCTGCGTGTCAGGGCATTCCTTGCACGCATCAGCGCTGCACATGGGCCAGCTCCACACAGGTCATGGAGGCCCAGAGTTTGAACCCAGGACCTTCCACGTGGCAGGTGGACGCCCTATCCACTGGGTGGGGTCTGCTTCCTCAGTTGACTTTTGACTAGCTGCCAAGTCCACCCAAAGGAGAAAGAATGAAAGAGGATCTCTCTCTCACACCACATACAAAAATTAACTCAAAATTGATCTAAGGCTTAAATATAAAAACCAGGACTATAACTCCTAGAAGAAACTGTATGGATTTTGTGTCAGGCAATGGTTTCTTGAACTTTACACCCAGAGTATAAGCAATGAAAGAAAAAATAGATAAATGGGGTCTCTTCCAAATTAAAAACTTTTGAGCATCAAAGAGTTTGTCACGAGCATGAAAAGACTACTTACTCAATGGGAGAAAATATTTGGAAACCACACATCCTACAAGGGTTTAGTATACATAATATAAATGAACTCCTACTGTCAACAATAAAAAGACAAACAACCCATTTAAAAACAGGTGGGAGCAGGTGTGGCTCAAGTGGTTGAGTGCCCACCACCCACATGGGAGGTTCCAGGTTCAGTTCTAGGTGTCTCATGAAAAAAAAACAAAAAAAAACAAACAATAAGCAAAACAGCAAAACAACTTGGGAAAGCAATGTGGCTTAGTGGTTGAGTGCCGACTTCCCACATACGAGGTCCCGGATTTAATCCTGGCCTCCAGTACCTGAAAAAAAAAAAAAGGTAAAAGACTTGGATAGACAATTCTCCAAAAAAGACAAACAAGTGGCTAAAAACCACATGAAAAGATGCTCAACATCACTAGCTATTAGCAAAATGCAAGTCAAAACCACAATGAGATATCATTTCACACCCATTATAATGGCTGTTATTAAAAAAAAACAGAAAACTACAAGTGTTGGAGAGGATGTGGAAAAACAGGAACACTGATTCATTGCTGGTGGGAATGTAAAATGGTACAGCCGCTGTTTGTACAGACAGTTTGGCAGTTCCTCAGGAAGAGAAGTATAGAGTTACCACATGACCTGGCAATCCCACTACTAGGTATATTTAAAGCAGGAACTCAAACAGGTATTTGCACATAATGTTCATAGTGGCATTAGTCACAATTGCCAAAACATGAAAGCAACCCAAGGATCCTTCAACAGATGCATGGATAAACAGAGTGTGGTATATACAATGGAATTATATTCAGCTATAAAATGGAATGCAGTCCTGATGCATGCCACAACATGGATGAACCTTGAGAACATTGTGCTGAGTGAAATAAGTTTAACACAAAGGGACAAATATTATATGATTTCACTCATATGAACTAATTAGAAACAGCAAACTTGTAGAGGTAGAATCTAGAGCATAGGTTACCAGGGTATAGACTGGGGTGAGAGAATAAGGAATTTTTGTTTTTAATTTTTATTTCTCTCCCCTTCCCCCCACCCTCATTGTCTGCTCTTTTGTGTCCATTCACTGTGTGTTCTTCTGTGTCTGCTTGCATGCTTGGCGGCACTGGGAATCTGTGTCTCTTCTTGTTGCGTCATCTTGCTGCGTCAGCTCTCCACGTGTGCGGTGCCACTCCTGGGTGGGCTGCGCTTTCTTTGCACGGGGTGGCTCTCCTTGCAGGGAGCACTCCTTGCACATGGGGCTCCCCTATGCAGGGGACACCCCTGCGTGGCATGGCACTCCTTGCGTGTGGCAGCACTGCACGTGGGCCAGCTCACCACACAGGCCAGGAGGACCTGGGTTTGAACCCTGGACCTCCTATATGGTAGGTGGATGCTCTATCAGTTGAGCCACATCTGCTTCCCGAGAATGGGGAGCTGATGCTTAATTTGTACAGAATTTCTATTTAGGTTGATTATAAAGGTTTAGAAATGAATGGTGGTGATGGTAACACATTATTGTGAGTATAAATAACAGCACTGAATTATACAGGTGAATGTGGTTAAAAGGGAAAACTCCAGGTCATACATGCTACTAGAATAAAAATGAAAAGATAAGGGAAGTGGATGTGGCTCAAGCTATTGGGCTCCTGTCTACCATATGGGAAATCCAGGATTCGATTTCTGGGACCTCCTGGTGAAGGTAAGCGGGCCCATAAGGCAAGGTGGCCTGATCAGAGAGCTGGAGCAGCAAGATGTTGCAACAAAAAGAGACACAGGGGAGAGACAATAAGAGATGCAGCAGAGCAGGGAGCTGAGGTGATACAAGAGATTTAGTGCCTCTTTCCCACTCTGGAAGGTCCTGGGATCAGTCCCCGATAAAAATGCACACAAATGGACACACTAGGAAAAATAAATAAAATCTAAAAATATTAAAAGAGAAAACATAGAACTGTATGATACAGTGAGCCCTATTATAGACGATGGACTGTAACTAATATTATAAGTATAAGCAGGGTACCAGAGACAGCCAAGGTATATGGAAACCCAGGTGCTGGCTCTCCTGAGGGCTGCAGAGATCCATAAGTTCTATGGTCATGGCAGATGGTTCTGGAGTTCAGGAGCATGTCAGTTGGCCCTACTTTGGAGTTTGTGTTCCTGAGTGTGATGGAATTGGACTCAGATATGACCTTTCTACACATGCCTCTTCTGTTACTTTTACCAGACCTGTGGTTGGCATTGGGGTTGGTGTATACTCAGGAGACCTGAATCTCTGGACTGTCCATGTGACGGCCAGGCCCTGGGCCTCAGCTTCTTGTGGCTCCTACCCTCTGGTTTGTTGGACTTACTCTAGTCAGCTGACAGGGAGGTGAAGAGGGTCAACCACCACACCAGGGAACCAAGATGTCTACAGTTGCAAGCAGAATTGCATCCATCATCCATGTGGAATTTAAGGTCCCTCTTGATGTAGAGGGAGACTGGACATAACCATCCCAGGGTCCACAGGATGGAGGAATAGAGTATGGATTAGAGTGGACTTACCGGTGTTCTGCTGGGGAACTATTGTGATTAGTAAGGGAAGAAATTGTAGTAGTGATGTGGTGAGGGTGGCCACGGTGGCTGCTGATGGTGGGGAGACAGAAGAAGAGATATGGTTTGGGGGCATTTTCAGGAGTTGTCCTGGGTGGTGCTGCAGGGATGGATGCTGGACGTTGTGTGTCCTGCCGTGGCCCACTGGGTAGACTGGGAGAGAGTGTGGACTACAATGTGGACCACTGTCCATGTGGTGCAGCGGTGCTCCAGAATGTATTCGCCAGGTACAGTGGCTATGCTGCAATGATGGAAGAGGTTGCTGATGTGGAAGGGGTGGGGTGAGGGGTATATGGGACCTCAGATTTTTTTAATGTAACATTTAAAAGAAAAAAAAAGTAAAAAGTAAAAGAAACTGGAAACTGAAAAAAAATGTTCTATTCATGAATTATAATACACTAATACAAAGTATTAATAGGGTAGCAGTTGTAAACAAATATATCTAATGTAAACTATTG
Source organism: Dasypus novemcinctus (assembly GCF_030445035.2). Taxonomy (NCBI): domain Eukaryota; kingdom Metazoa; phylum Chordata; class Mammalia; order Cingulata; family Dasypodidae; genus Dasypus; species Dasypus novemcinctus. The sequence goes on along the minus strand of NC_080699.1, from coordinate 19,966,597 downwards.
GTGAAAGTTAATAGTACTATTTTAATAATTTTTCATAAGTTGTAACAAAGGTAACTGCTGTTTGAAAAAAGTTAGTACAATTACAAAAATGGGCTTTCATTAATTGTAACAAATGTTCCATACCAGTGCAAGGTGTTGGTGGTGGTGTGGTGGATGTGAATCCTATATTTTATGCTTGATTGGTATGTAAACCCACAACTTCTCTAATAATTTTTTCTTTTTAAAGAAGGGGACAATGAGGTTGTTACTTGAGTACCCACGTTAAATATTTCTAAAACGAAATCATTAACTTTACTGAAAGTTGTTCCAATTCTCTGCAAACTGCATTTACCTACAGTACACATTCCAAGAAGGCTGGAATCCATTTATTTTCAAGTAACAAAAAAGGAAGACTTTAGTGAAACATTTTCTTAACACCTACAATTTTACCATATACCTCACTGAATTCTTTAATTAAGGGATAACAGAAGTATCCATATACTTTCCTCCATAGTAAGAAAGGCTATTTTCCTAGCCATTCAGGAGCTAGCTCTTAAGGACATTTCTGACTAGATCATTCCTGGAAAGGAATCCATAGCTCAAAAACCAGTCACTCCTGTCAATCAGCCACAGCCTTCAGCTTTCAAATCCCGTTGCTCAAAAGCCACTGGTAGGGAAGTGGATTTGGCTCAATGGCTAGAGTGTCTGCCTACCACATGGGAGGTCCAGGGTTCAAACCCAGGGCCTCCTGACCCGTGTGGAGCTGGCCCATGCACAACACTGATGCGCGCAAGGCATGCCCTGCCACGTAGGGGTGTCCCCTGCGTATGGGAGCCCCATGCGCAAGGAGTGTGCCCCATAAGGAGAGCCGCCCCACGCGAAAAAGAACAGTCTGCCCAGGAGTGGTGCTGCAAACACGGAGAGCTGACACAGCAAGATGACGCAACAAAAAGAGGCACAGATTCCTGGTGCCGCAGACAAGAATACAAGCAGACCTAGGAGAACACACAGCCAATGGACACAGAGAGCAGAGAACTGGAGGTGGGTAAGGGGAGAGAAATAAATAAAAAATTGTTTAAAAAGCTACTGGCAAAAACTATTTCTAAAGTGAAGCAAAGGCATTTGCTTATTTCTTTCCCTCTTCTAGTCTTTTCCTAACTCTCCCTTTACTCTCATTTATCCCCTCACTCCACACATCCAATAACATTAAAATGGGATCATTTTATTATAATGCAAACTATAGTTTATGTTTGAGGGAAACCAGAAGCAGAAAGATAAATTCATTGACTCAGAAAATAACTTGCCTTTGGAACAAAAAGTTTTCAAGGAAAAGAAAGTAAGAAATGTCTTTTTTACATGTTGTAAATATTTGTTATTGCTCCTTATTAGTATTCTCTCTCTCCCCACCCCCAAATCTCTTGAAACGTTTTTCTACTAATAATTTTTTCTGGAGACTTCATGTATTTTTTTTTAAGGAAAAGGAATTCTCTGATGTGACAGCATGTATTCCATGATATACACTTTTGATATTCGATCATCATGAGGCTTGCCAAGGATGGTCAAGCACTGACGGAGAGTTGTTCATTAAACACTATGGTGTCTATTGCTGATTACCATGTCTAGGACCAGGTGGAAGTTAAACCCAATGGACCTAAGAGGATTTATCAGATCTGGAGCCCTCAAACTGATTATATCAAATTTATTAGATCTGGAGCCCTGCTTAGTACCATATGGCAGAAAGAGATCTCTGGGTCTATATTGGTCTAAGAGGTCTCTGGTGGTCTTTTAAGAAAAAAAGTCATGAGAGCTATAGGATTCAACACCTCTTGCACACATTCAATCAGCAATTTCCTAAAATGAATGTGCAAAGACAAACAAGGGTTTCTCCAGAGAGGAAACCAGAAACAGAGCCTTCTAACAATGTAGAGTAGGCAATGCTGCAAATAAACCGCACGGTGAAATCTACTTGTTCTGCAACAACACCCAGGTTGAGGTCCTGACCCCAGTTTTGGTTACTCATGAGAACAAAAATGAAAAGCCACAAAAAGTCCTACAACCATAAGCAGAGAGCCAGTCTGCTGAATTGTGAAGGATTCTAAGGTAGTATCAACAGTGATGTGCGAGTTTACCTGCCGGTGAAAAGGCGGATATAGCAGCTGCGGTTGTACAGGTTCTGGAAAGTAATTAGGTCTCCCCACGTCAGCTGCACCCAACCTGTACCTTTTTTCTTGGGCCACAAACTGTACTCACATGCAGACTGGACAGGCCTGCAGGTGAAACATCACAATCACAGGACAATAATGCCAGCAGCACAGGAGACTGCCAAGCATATAAAATTCACAACAAAAGTGCTGCCTGAGGACCAGACCAGGGCAATGGTGTAAGCACATCCCTAGAAGAGGCTCTTCCACACCAACCTCCAGGTAGATTTGAGAAAGCCCAAGTGTGCCAAGTGGATCTCTCAACGGGATACCTTTGTATCTGAAATCTGAAACATGGTTTTGTAATTACAGTCTCCTGTTGAATATACACTTTAATTGGGGGTACCTTAGGTTTTAATACGACAGCATGAGCATCCGGCTCAAACCGAACAAAACGCTGCAAAACTAAGTTTGAACTCATGAGAATGTAAACTTGAAAAACTTGGCAATTCTTCTTGATCAGGGCCAGGCCAGCATTAAGGGCTCCACGCTGAGAATCAGTGCGTAGACGTTCTGGTCTTTACGGTGAGGCCAACCCTGCCGTTCAGCCTCCTCTCAGCGCCGGTGAGCACTTTCTCCCGGGTTCCCCACCATCGCTCCTACGCGGCCCTTTTAGACACTTTCCCGAGGTGGGAAGCGGCTTTGACTCGCCAGTCGGGCGGGCAGAGCCGAAGGGTGGACCTTGAAACCAGCGGCTTTTGAAAGGGGGCGGAGGACGAGACCGCGCGGCGCACAGCCCACGCTTCCCAAAAACCACTTCCCTGGCGCCAAGCGCCCGGAAGTCGCCCGCCGCCGGGGGCGGGCGGGGGCCGTTAGCCGCAGGCGGGGCGCGTCACGTGGCTGGCGCCGCGGTCAGAGCCCCGCGTGCGCGGGACCACGCAGAGCCTCCGAGCCCTCGGGCGCGCGCCGTGCGTGCGCGCGCAGGCCGGGGGGCGGGGCGTGTGGGCCGGGCCTCCGGCGCGCGCGCCGGGGGCGGAGGCGGGGACTGAGCGGGGCTGAGGGCGGGGGCGGGGGCTCCCTCTGCGCGGCTGGCCGGGTGGCGGCGGCGGCGGCGGGACGCCGGGGACCCGCGGAGCGGCGCCTCGGCCATGACTGCGGAGCTGCAGCAGGAGGACGCGGCCGGCGCGGCCGACTGCCACGGCTCGGTGGGCCCGGCGGCGGCGGGCGGGATCCGGGCTGGGGAAGGAGCACGGGCACCGAGTGCCGAGCGGGGACGGGGCGCGGGGCCCGGGCGGGAGCGGCGCGGGGCGGCGAGCGGGCGGCGAGCGGGCTGGCCGGGCCTGGGGGTCCAGCGGGCGCGGGACCGGAGCCGGGTGCGGAGCGCGGCCCGGGCCCGCGGGGCCGAGGTCTCTGCGCCGGAGAGCGGAGATGGGGGATCCGAGAGGAGGCTCCGGTCTTGGCTCGGGGACGCAGAGGCTGGGACTTGATCTTTGGGTTCGTGGACGAGCTGAAGTTCGAGCGGGATTAGGTTTCTCGGAAAACCTGATAAGAAGGGCTGGGCGTGGGGGTGTCTGCCGCAGGGATCTCTGAGGAGAGCTCCTGGGCTCCGACCTGGGGTGAGAAAGTTCCACAAGGGGCAGCGTTGATTGTTTTTGTTTTTAAATCAGTTGTACGCCAGTGTTTTGAAGAGATTAAAGCAGAACTAAGTTATCTCACGGAAAGCGGGCATTTATCAACACCGTGTGAAAGTCCAGGACTCCTAGTTTCCCCACCTAGCTTCCCCTCCCCCCCCCCTTTTTTTTTAAGCAGCAGCCTCCCCAATTATTGCTCTAGATTTTAATCGAGGGGGGAGGACAGGGCGATGAATAGAAGATATGCTGATCATGCTTTCCTATCCCTAATATTTAAGAAGATTGAAATCAATACAAAGATTTCTGGGTTAAAAAGAACACTGGTAACCCACAGGTTAGGAAAAAATCAAAAGGCTAATAATGTTTATGAAGAAACTTGGGAAGTGGGCAATCTGAGAATGTCTTCTAATGTTACTTTGGAATGCTGTAACTTAAACACTACTGCCTCATCTCCAAATACTGCACTTTCTCAAGACAGAATGGGAAATCTGTGTCAGGTATTCAAATATGAGTTTGGAAACGAGGAATATCATAAAATTATTAAAACACTAAGCTGTCAGATATTCCCAAGTGAGAAATCTCTATGCCTTTTTTATTCTTTTATTGTGTTCACAAGGAGACCAGTCAGATCTAACGTTGGTGCACTTCCTTTTTAAACTCTTTGAAAAAGATAACTCCATGTCCTGGACTGCAGGTATGTGGGTGGTATTTCATGCGCTGATTTTTAATGGAAATATTGTTAGATGTTCACAAGTGCCTATTGGAATTTGAGTCATGATTTTTCTCTGTTTAGAAATCAGTTTTATTTGCTTTTAGGACAGTGACTTTTAAAAATGGGGGTGAAAAAATCTTAGTTTTGAGGCGATCATGTTGATTTGGAGAAGAGACTATTTTAAGGGGGAACAAGTCATATTTAAATTTGTTGGGGCCCTGTCAGTTCAGTCCATGTGCCTGTTAATCAGCAGCGTCTTCGTTTACCTCTGCCACAGTTTGCATAGTGACCACTCTGTCAGCACTCTATTTGAGAGTTCCTATGTGAGGTATTTGATGAGCACTTGTATATAAGTCATAGCTATTTTTGGAAGGATTGGAACTCCAGTGGCTGTGGCTGGCAGGAGTACCCCTGTCTCCTGGCGACCTGCAGAGTGATGACATTTGCTGTTCTTCCCAGTGATTTGCTCTATACAGACAGATGATAAACTTGGAATGCTTGATAATGTTTGCCCTTTTTGTTTTTGCTAATGTAAAATGGTAGCAGGGAGCAGGTTCAGTTGAAGGAATCTTTTATGGGGACAATACTTTTCAGATCTCAGGAAATATTTTAATAACTTCTTCCTCTTCTTGAAAAGTTAGATGTTGGAATGGACTTTTCTGTTTTGAAGTCTCTGAGGCATTCTACCTTTCCCTTAAAGGATAATGAATTGTTCTCTTTGAGAAGAGCTAGCCTACCTTGTCCTCAGAAGCTTTTCAAAACCTAGAATGCTTTCCTTCCCTTATTGGTCACTTGTACATGGAACAGGCAGAATCCTTTGTATCCTCCCAAGAATTCTAGTGGGAGAAAAATGTAGTACTCTTGAGAAATAATGCTCTCAATATATACTTGGGTCTAAGAGAGGAAGCTGTGATATCATTAAATCCCCCATGCTGCGGACTGATACTTGAATGTCCAAAGAGATTACTTCCTGACAAGTACCTGTATTTTTATATCTTCTTGACTTAGATAAAATAACAGCAACAAAGTTTTGGTTCTTATAAACCTGTCATTTCTTGGCAGCTGATTTAAGGGATCACATCACGCATTGTCTGTGCTAACTGGAGCTCTTTAAAACCCTGCCCATTTCAGTGAAAATTTAATGCCCTTTTTGCTTTCTCTAGACTTATTGACTTGTCATTGCCTTCTGCCTTGTCTCATTTATTGCAATTTTTGGTACATCAGTAAGTCAGTGCTTGGTTGACTTCCACATCTCTCATAGCACCTCAGCTGCAAATGGTTACAGCTCATGTGAGTATAGTATTTATATAATAAAACATCTTGACAGCATCTTGTCAGGCAAGAGCTTTCCATGAATTTTGTGTATGAGTGTTTTCATCCAAGAAATTTAAACCAATAGCCAGGTATAGCAGGTAGTTTCCTAGGAGAATAACGATGCTGATAATAGTAATAACTAACATTGAAAATGTATTCTATGCTGGTCCCTGTACTTAGATTTTAATATATAATATCTTAATATTTAAGGCAACTCCATGAGTTTTGATGAGGAGGCTTAAATTTGGGTACAGTAATGATTGAGCCCAGGCAATTCTGACCCCTAAGAGCCCAAAATATCTCTGATTCTGCTTCTTAGTGAATGGACCTGTTGTCCTGGATCAGAACCTTCCAGGACTTTCTTAATGTCTACACCTTTCCTTCCCACCCCACCTTCATCTCTTAGACATAATCTAGATGAGTAGTTCCCATCTGGAAGTGATTTTGCCCCCGAGGGGACATTTGACAGTATCTGGAGATCTTTTTAAATGAGTCAAATCAGTGCTACTGGCATTAGTGGCTAGAAGCTAGGAATGCTGCTAGACATCCTACAAGGTACAGGATACTGCCCTCCCCCTAACCCCAAAAATTATCAGGCCCAAAATGTCAATAGTGCTGAGATTGAGAAGCCATGATCTAGACAATTTTTCTTCTCATTCTCCTAAATTATCTCACTCCTCCCTGCCCCCTGCCCACCTTCACTGTCTTCTACTACTTTGCTACTCAAAATATGGTCTGTAAGCCAGCTCCATTTCCATTACCTAGGAGTTTGTTAGAAATGCAGAAACTTGGGTGTGCTGGAGCCAGCTCCTCCTGGCTCTGCAGCTGATGGTGGACATCTCTTCCCAGCCCTGCAGCCACTGCCCTTATGTTGCTGGCTTGTAATCACCGTGGTAGGAGTATTTATACCAAGGAAAATAAGTGAAACTTATTTACTCCCCTTCCTGCCCCCCAGAACTGGTTGTTAAACATTTACCAGCATACTACTGCTTGGGGCCCGCCCTAGACTTATGGAATCAGAGTCTGCGTTTTGACAAAATCCCTGGTGATTCTTTACATCTAAGTTTTGAGCAGCACTGTCCACAGAATTCCCATTTTCCTTTCAGATATGCACAGGTGTTCCTGATCCTAAAACAAATTAACAAGAACAGCAAATCCCCTGCTGCCCTGTCCACCTGTTGTCTTGTCCACTGTCGTAGTTTGGTGAATGTTGCCGATGCAAAGTCCCAGAGATAGGTTGGCTTTTATAATGGGAATTTTATTTGGAGTAAAAGCTTACAGTTCTGAGGCCATGAAATATTCCAATCAAGGCACCATCAGAGATGCTTTGTCACCAAAGTCAGGTCCTGTTGATCCTGGCGTTCTGCCACCTGGTGAAGCAAGATGGCCACCACCTCTGCTCATGTCCTTGCCTTCCCCTCCAGGCTGCCGGTCTCCCAGAGCTCAGCTGTGGGCAACCAGACATAGGGCTTGTCTCTTCCCAGGCTTACTCTTTTTATTCTCTCGGGGCTTCTCTGCCTTTCGACAGCTGTGGACACACCTGGAGTCCTTTCTCACATGGCCAGATCAAATATGGAAAAGCTCCCTTTTCCTATGTCTCTCTCTCTGTATCTCCATTTATATCAGACCCAGCAAGGGGGCGGAGATTCTCGCTAGCTCACACCTCACTGACCTAGTCCAATCAAAAGCCCTAAATCAGGGGTTCTTAATGAGGGGTCAGTGAGCTTGAATTGAAATTCAAGTAAACAGTATTCTTGTGGGGACGTGTTAGTATGGGTGTAACATATTTATTAAATAATACACAGTATAGTGTGGACTTAGTAAGGGGTCCGTGGTTTTCACCTGACTGGCAAAGTGGTCCATGGAACAAAAAAGGTTAAGAACCCCTGCCCTAAATTGATCTTCTCAAGTAATCTACTCAGAGGCTCCTTAACTGAATTTAATACAATCAAAGGGTACCACACCCACAGGAATAGATTAGTTTAAGAACATACTCCCTTTTTTTGGGATTCAAACTGTCATATCCACTTCCTTCCTATTATTTACTTTGTTTACTTTTGATCAGGTTTCGAAGTCCAACTGTTTCTTTTCTGAAACATTTCCAATTACAGTATAATTCAAACACAGAGTAGAGAATACAGAACCAGGTAGGCTGAACTCTTGGCTAATAGGAGACACAACCCCCAGACCAAAAGCAGCCTTGGTTCCCAGATTCCATTGCAGAGCTTGAGGTGGCAGCAGCAGCTTCTGGAAAAGCCCAATTATGAGATGACTCTGAGGACCAGTGTAGGCTCCAGCAGTAAGAGGGCCAGCTGCTCAGTTGCCTGCTGTGAGTGGTTTTATGTAATCACGATCTCCCAGGCCACAGAGAGCCTGGCCAGTGGCAGGCTTTTAGTAGGTGTTTGTTATGAGTGAAAGAAACTGATCCCTTACAGGTGACCGGAGACCGACCACCTTCTGGTCAAATAAGTGGCCTTTCAGTAATGATTCTTTTTACCATTCTCCCTTGATTATTCAAGTGCCTTACTAGAGTCCCATTTCAATGCTTTTTTTTTTTTTTGGTAATGGTCTTCATTACCACCTTTTGTTGGTATTGATGTGGTATTTTGATGTAATCACTTGCAATACTCTTATCACAGGCAGAAGTACCAGAGCAGGCCCTCAACTCTGAATTGGCTGCATCATTTTACAACTTTCTTAGGAAAATTTAGTCCTGGAAGAGATCTTTGAATCTAGCTTAATATAAGCTTATTTATCTTGCAAATTGAGTAAAGGGTTTCGGAAATTGATTTGCTCCCGATGATTATGAGGACTTTAGCCATCTTGGATTAAGGCCCACCCTCATTCAGTTTGGGCACTTAATTAACACCATCTTCAAAGTCCTGTTTACAAATGGGTTCTCACCCACAGAACAGACAGAACAGGTGTTGGGACCGGAACATGCCTTTTGTAGGGGACGTGATTCACTCCCCAATACCCTGCAACTATGGCTAATTAATTTTCTGGCCTCTCCTCCCTTGTCTCTTTGAGCCCTGCGTTATCTTTGTTCTTCCACCTTTCTTCTCTTCTAGGGACTAAGTGTTTACTTTCCTAGCTTTTACTGTCCTTTATGAACTGCTTCTAAATCTTCATTTCTAGTCCTCAGGTACAAATGACTTCCTTTATTTCCAAATGCTTTTGAACAGTTCTGCTTGACTATCATTCTCCTTGGCTGTAAACATTTGCTGCTACCTACTTTTCCAAGGGGTATTATTCGGGGCATGGATATGTATAAGTATATATTTTTGGGTAAGACTTTGTTTTCAAAGCCAAAAATCATCTGACTGAACTCATTTGATACAATCTTGTAAGGTATAAGAAACTTTACAAGTGTTTAATAGCTTCTGCCATATACTTACCAGCTACCGCCCTAAGCACATTTCTTTACGTATATCTTAATCTTTACAAAAACCCTGAAAGGTATGAATTATCTCTTATTACTGATGGGGATACTGAGACTCACATGTTAATATAGATTTAAGGGGCTAATATGAGATTTTAAACCAAAGTTCATTTGCGTCAGTATTGCAGATGAGAAATGTGACTTACCAGGATTAAAGTGTATGTAGTGGAGCCAAGACTCAAATCTTTCTTTCTTGAAGTGTATCATTTTCCCCACTGCAATAAATGCCTTTCTAAGAGCAACTGTTTTGGCTGCCACTTGATTTATGAACACTTTAACGTATATTTTTATTGAACCCTATAGAAACCCTATGTAGTAAAACTTGATATGATCAGGAAGTAGAATTTGCACAGTGAATAACCAGGAAGTGATAAAACTTAGAGTGTCCCTCATTTTTCATCTGTGGAAACTGATTATTTACCCAGAGGCTAATGAGTGTTAGAATCAGGACTACATAATGCCGTTTTCACTATCTAGGCTTTCTTCATGAAAGGAGGGCAAAATACCAGTTACAAAAAGATAAAGATCTGCAAAAGTAGGTGCTAATGGAAGAAACTATCATTGATGTGGAGACCTTGGCCATGGGAGTTGCTGAGGGCAGGGAGAGGGAAGAAGAGGTGTGATGTGGGGTCATTTTCGGGACTTAGGAGTTGTCCTGAATAATATTGCAGGGAAAGATGCAGGACATTGTGTATCCTGTCATAACCCACTGAATGGTGTAGTAAGGAGTGTAAACTGCAATGTAAACTACAATCCATGCAATGCAGCAGTGCTCCAAAATGTATTCCCCAAATGCAGTGAATGTGCCACACTGATGAAATAGGTTGTTGATGTGGGAGGAGTGGGGTGAGGGGGGTGGGAGGGTAAACGGGGAGCTCATTTTTTTTTTTTTTAAAGATTTATTTATTTATTTAATTCCCCCCCCCCCCCCCCCCCCCCGGTTGTCTGTTCTTGGTGTCTATTTGCTGTGTCTTGTTTCTTTGTCCGCTTCTGTTGTCGTCAGCGGCACGGGAAGTGTGGGCAGCGCCATTCCTGGGCAGGCTGGTCTTTCTTTTCACGCTGGGCGGCTTTCCTCCCGGGCGCACTCCTTGCGCGTGGGGCTCCCCCACGCGGGGGACACCCTTGCGTGGCACGGCACTCCTTGCGCGCATCAGCACTGCGCATGGCCAGCTCCACACGGGTCAAGGAGGCCCGGGGTTTGAACCACGGACCTCCCATATGGTAGACGGACGCCCTAACCACTGGGCCAAAGTCCGTTTCCCCATATTTTTTAATGTAACATTTTTTGTGACCTATGTATCTTTATTAAAAAAAGACAAAAATTTAAAATTAAAAAAAAAAAAAGTAGGTGCTACATGATGGCTGGGTAGTCAGTTTAAACTTGAGAAGCCCTGAGGTGAATATTTCTATTTTTCTTATCTTCCTGTCCAAGTTATTGCTTTTCTATTTTCCTTTTTTTTTGGGGGTGGGTGGATGGGTACAAATCTTCTTATTTTAAAAAAATTAAGGTGAAATTCACAGAACATAAAACTGACTGCTTTAAAGTATAAAATTAAGTGGCATTTAGTACACACATGGTATTGTGCAAACACAACTCTTGTCTAGTTCCAAATTATTTTTATCACCTCACAAGAAATCTCTTACCTATTAAGCAGTCACTCCTTATTTCTCCCCTCCCTCCTGTCCCCAGCAACCATCAGTTTGCTTTCTGTATTTATGGATTGACCTATTTTGTATATTTCATATAAATGGAATCAGACAATATATGACCTTTCTGTCTGATTTCTTTCATGTAGCATAATGTATTCGAGGTTCATCCATTTTGTAGCATGGACTAGTACTTCATTCCATTTTATGGCTAAGTCAATATTCTACTATATGAATATACTGCATTGTGGTTATCCATTCTTGTGTTGATGAACATTTGTGTTGTTTCCATCTTTTGGCTATTGTGAATAGTGCTGCAGTGAACATTGGTGTACCTGTATTTGCTTGAGTGCTTGTTTTCTTATATATATATATACATACACATATTCACACCTAAGAGTGGAATTGCTGGGTAATATGGTAATTTTATGTTCAATTTTTTGAGGAACTGCCAAACTGCTTTCTACAGCATCTGTACTCTTATGTTTCTACCAGCAGTGTTTGAGGGTTCCAGTTTTACCAACATTCATTATATTCCTTTTTTTTTTTTTTTTTAACTCTAGCCATCCTAGTATTTGAAGTGGTATCTCATTGTGGTTTTGATTTACATCTCCTTAATGACTAATGATGTTGAACCTTCTTTCGTGTGCTCAATGGCCATTTGTATATCTTTGGAGAAATGTCTGTTCATGTCCTTTGCCCATTTTTAAATTGGTTTGTTTGTCATTTTGTTGTTGGGTTATAGGAGATATATATATATTATGGATATTAAACCCTTATCAGATATGTGATTTCCAAATATTTTCTCCCTTTCTGAAAGTTGTCTTTTCATGTTCTTGATAATGTCCTTTGATGCACAAAAGTTTTACATTTCAATTAAGTCCAATTTATCAATTTTTATCTTTTGTTGCTTGTGTTTTTGGTGTAAAATCTAAGACTCTTACACCTAATATAAGAGCCTGAAGAGTTCTGTTTTCTTTCAAGTGTCTTATAGTTTTAGCTCTTATATTTAGTTCATTGTTCCATTTTGAATTAATTTTTGTATATGGCATGAGGTAAGGGTTCAGCTTCATTCTTTTGCATGTGGATATCCAGTTGTCCAAGCACCATTTTTTAAAGTTAGTGTTCTTTCCCAATTGAGTGAGCTTGGCACCCTTGTTAAAAATTGGTTGGCCATAAATGTGTGGATTTATTTCTGAACTCTCAGTTCTGTTCCATTGATTCATATTTCTGTCCTTGTGCCATTACAACACTATTTTTTGGTTACTATATCTTTGTAGTAAGTTCTGAAATTGGGAAGTGTGATTCTTTCAACTTTGTTCTTTTTCAAGATGGTTTTAACTCTTTGGGGCCCCTTCCCTCCCCTCGAATTTCATTTATGTCTTTTCCAGCTTTTGGAATTTTGATTGGGATTGTGTTGAATCTGTATATCATTTTGGGTACTACTGACATCTTAACAGTATTAGCTTGTCCAATACATGAATACAGGATGTGTTTCCATTTATTTAGGACTTTCGATTTCTTTCAAAAATGTTTTTTGGTTTTCAGTGTACAAGTTTTTTTTAATATCATTGATTAAGTTTATTTCTAGATGTTTTATTCACTTAGATGCTATTACAAATGGCATTGTTTCCTTGATTTCTCCTTGAGATTGTTTGATGCAGGTGAAACACCACTGGTTTTTGTTTTGCTCTTTACCCTGCAATTTTCTGAATTTATTAGTTCTAGGAGCTTTCTTGTGGATTCTCTGGGATTTTCTATATATATAGGATCATATCATCTGCAAACAGGATAGCTTTACTTCCCAAATTGGATGACTTTTATTGAAAAAATAATTTCTTAATATAGTCTCAAAAAAATAAGACGATATGTATAGGATGAAAAATATGCTCGTGTACATTAAAATTCCTGGAAAGATATATCAGAAATATTAATAGTGGTTATTCCTGGGAAATGGGACTAGGGAGTAAGGAAATTTCTTTTTCATTTTATATCTTTTTGTACTATTGGATTTTTTACTCTTTGCATGTGAAAAAAAAGATGAAAAATTTTAAAAATCAAGTGATTTAGTTCCTTTCGTTCTTGCCTTTAAGTTCCAGTTTGAACCCCTCTATACCATGGTATACCTCTATACCATAAGAAAAGCTGAATTTTTAAAAAAGATTTTCATGGTTTTTAAAATATTTACACCATTTGATAAACTGAAATAGCCATTATGCAGAAAACCTACTTTTTGCATAATTATCAAGTAGCCCATTTCAGAGGATTTAATTGTATCCACAAAAGGCTGCTATTTTCTCATTTTTAGAGAGTCATATCCTTATGAGTATTTTAGTTTCCTTCTTCATGAGTAAATTGGACGAACATGGAATCATTGCTAGAAAAAAACTGGGAAAAATATCAGATCTTTTGTGGGCCATTCTTAGTTTTGTGGAGGTTGGAAAGGTTAGTGACAGTTTCAGAATATTTTCTTTTTTTAGGTACCAGTACTGGGGATTGAACCTGGTACCTCTTTGTGGAAAGCCAGCGCTCAACCACTGAGCCACATTGGCTTCCCTGGGTTGGTATTTTGTTTGTTTTGCTTGTTGTTTGTTTTTGTTTTTTTCAGGAGGCACTGGGAACCAGGGACCTCCCATGTGGGAGGCAGGAGCTCAACTGCTTGAGCCACATTCTTTCCCTTCAGAATCCCTTTTTAAAACCCTGTTGTCCAGACTGGGTTTCTGGAGTTGCTGCTATATATTCTTGACTGCTAGTTAACCTTGTTAACAAGTAACCTTGGTTACTTGAGTTTAATTTTAAAATTTGAAAGCCAGATCTTTAATTTGGGAAGGATCTTACTAGGCACATATTGGTAGTTCTTAGGAATAAAACAAAGGAACACTTACCAGTTATTCACTTAGTTTTAAATTGAGCAATGTCTTTGTAAGTATAGACAGCAGGGATGGAGAAGTGTGTGCATCAGAATCATGGAAATAGCATCCCTGGTTGAAGGAACGGAGTAATCAAGAAAGTGCCTCTTCACATGTTAAACTGAGTGCTTTAAAGATAAAGCTCTTCCTTAATTTGTAATCTAACAAATTGGCCTTATTTGACCAAAGAATTTTAATTTAGTTGCAGCAGGACTAGGCCAATATCGTTTGTTATAAAAACTTGATAGCTTAATCTTAAAAATTCTCTTAATAACCCTGTTTATTACTAATTGTGAGGTGAGTTATTTTCTTTGCCTTAAGAAAACCTAAGTCCTGAGAATTGGACTACTTTGTACTAAAATCACAGAGTAGTTGAGGTCAGAAAGCTTCAGTTCCTTCTTTCTAGAGATTTGTGCATGCCTGCCTTTCCTCACTGCCTCTGGGCAAGAAAAGAGAGTACTTTTTGTTTTATGAAAATGATGTGAAGCTAGTGAAGGAAATGCAAACCTGTTGGCTCTTGCCAGCTGCTTGACTTAATTGTGCCCGGTGGACAGGGGCTTGTCTTGTCTCATCTTGGGTGTATACTTTATAAATATCAGTGTAGCTTACGGTGAAAGTAATAGTCAAATCAGCTTCCTGTGAGGTGCAAGAAAAACTGTAGTGATACAGTAGAGTCCTAATGAATTTAGTTTCTCTGTTATTTAAAATTAATACTTAATATATAGTGTTCATTAAGATTTGGGATGTGGGTGCTGTTGAGAACTTAGGTTTAGCTGAATATTTACAGGAGTGAATCGTCAATGGCATAGCTTAATCCTTGTAAAATTCATTGTTCAAACTATCTTTTAATTCAGAACATTTGATGACAGATTTAGTGACCTTGTATAAATAATATAACTTCTTTAAACCTTAGTTTCCTAATTGGCACAGTGGGGATAATGATTTTAGAGTTGTTGTGAGGATTACGTCTATAAGGTATCTAAATTTCCTGAATAAAGTAAGTGTTCAATAAATGTTAGTTATAATTATTATCAGCACTGTCCTGTCTGTAAACCCAGTAGGCACTGTCCTGTGAGTAATTCAAAGTAGACAGTGTTAAATAGTTCCAGCTCTTAGCGAGGCAAGAATTTCATTTTGAATATAACTACAGAATCATATGGTGAGAAATACAGAATGAAGACAGTAAGCCTCATTCATTCACAGACTCCTTCACCAACATGGGAAGTTAGAAAGGAAAGAGAATAGTATACGCCAGAGTTCTTGGGAACAATTTATTGGAGGAGGTAAGGCATATATAACCCGTGACTGTAGATTGGTATTCCATAGTCACAGATTATAGGAAATATTACTAGAGATAAGAGAGGCAAAATTCCAATGCAAGAGAGAAGGGGATTGTGACATAAAGGAGTAGAAGAAAAAGTTGAGCAGGTAAAGGTTGTAGTCAGGTTGTGGTATTTGAATGACAAGATAAAGAATTTGGATTTGAATTAAACATGTAGAATATTGTTCTTGGAGCTGTACAAAATACTTTTAAAGAATATATTAGAGGGAAGCGGATTTGGCCCAACGGATA
The DNA here is from genome assembly GCF_030445035.2 of Dasypus novemcinctus. NCBI lineage: Eukaryota > Metazoa > Chordata > Mammalia > Cingulata > Dasypodidae > Dasypus > Dasypus novemcinctus. Next base: position 19,951,249 of record NC_080699.1, on the reverse strand, counting down.
GGGCGTCCGCCTACCACATGGGAGATCCAAAACCCAGGGCTTCCTGACCTGTGTGGAGCTGGCCCACGCTCAGTGCTGATGCACGCAAGGGGTGCCGTGCCACGCAGGGGTGTCCCCCGAGTCAGGGAGCTCCACGTGCAAGGAGTGTGCCCCGTAAGGAGAGCCACCCAGCGCGAAGAGAGTGCAGCCTGCCCAGGCGTGGCGCCGCACACACATGGAGTGCTGAGGCAGCAAGATGACACAACAAAAAGAGACACAGATTCTGGGTACCACTGACAAGAATACAAGTAGACGCAGAAGAGCACACAGCGAATGGACAGAGAGAGCAGTCAACTGGGGATGGGGCGGGGAAGGAGAGAGAAATAAATAAATCTTTTTTAAAAAAAGAATGTATTAGAGAAGTTGTAGGTTTACAGAAAAATAATGCCAAAAATACAGAGTTCTCATATTATCTCGCCTCACACACACAGTTTTTTCTATTATTAACATTTTGCATTAGTATGGTACCTTTGTTAGAGTTGATGAAAGAATATTATGATTATACTATAAACTCTGCTTCATAGTTTACATTAGGATTCACTGTGTTGTATAGTCCTGTAGTTTTTGTGTTTTGTTTTTATAAGCTTTTATTCTAGTAACATACATACAACCTAAAACTCACCCTTTTAACCACATTCCAGTATAATTCAGTGGTGTTAATTTCACTCATCATGTTGTGCTACCATCACCATCATTCATTACCAAAACTCTATATCAATTAAACATTAACTCCCCATTCCCTACCTCTGCCCTGGTAACTGGTATTCTATTTTCTGGCTCTAATTCACTCATTCTAATTATTTCATAACAATGAGATCATACAGTATGTGTCCTTTTGTGTCTGGCTTATCTTACTCACGTGATGTCTTCAAGATTCATCCACATTGTTGCGTGTATCAGAACTTCATTCCTTTTTTATGGCCGAATAATATTCCATTTATGTATACACCGCATCTTGTTTATCCATTCATGTTGATGGACACTTGGGTTGCTTCCACCTTTTGGCAATTATGAATAATGCCACTGAACATCAGTGTGTACATTTCTCTTTGAGTCTCTGCTTTCAGTTGTTTGGGTACATACCTGGCAGTAGGATTGCTGGGTCATATGGTAATTCTGTACTTCTCAGGAACTGCCAAACTGCCTTCTTCACGGGCTGCACCATTTTTCATTCTCAACAACAATGAATGAATGTTCCTATTTCTTCATATTCTCTTCAACACTTGTAATTTTCTGTGGGTTTTTTTTTTTTGGTGTGTCTGTGTGTGTTTTGTTTGTTTTTTTATAGCAGCCATTCTAGAGGGTGTGAAATGGTATCTCATTGAGGTTTTGATTTGCATTTCCCTGATGGTTAATGGTGTTGAGCATCTTTTCATGTGTTCTTTGACCATTTGTATATCTTCTTTTGGAGAAATGTCTATTCAGGTCTTTGGCCCATTTTTTAATTGGGTTTGTTTTTTGTTTTTTGTTGTTGAGTGGTAGGACTTCTTTGTACATTCTGGATATTAAAGCGTTATCTAATATATGGTTTCCAAATATTTTCTCCCATTCTGTAGGTTATCTTTTTACTTTCAAAGTGAAGTCCTTTGATGTACAAAAGTTTTTAATTTTGATGAGATCCTATTTATCTCCTTTTGTTTGTGCTTTTGGTTTAAAGTCTCAGAAACCATTGCCTAACACAAGGTCCTGGTGATGCATCTTTGTGTTTTCTTCTAGGAGTGTTATAGTTTTAAGTCTGATCCATTTTGAGACAGTTTTTGGGTATGGGGTGAGAAAGGGGACCACCTCCATTCCTTTGCCTGGATATCCATAGATATCCATTTCTCCAGTACCATTCGTTAAAGAAACTATTCTTTCCCCATTGATTGGACTTAGCATCCTTGTCAAAAATCACTTGACTGTAATTGTGAGAATTTATTTTTGTTCACTTCCTTTCATCTATGTGTCTGTCCTTGTGTAAGTACCATGCCCTTGTGATGACTGTAGCTTTGAAATAAGTTTTAAAATTGCAGTGTGTGAGTCCTCAAACTTTGTTCATCCTTTTCCAGGTGCCTTTAGCTATTCAGGGTCCTTTGACCTTTCATATAAACTTGATGATTGGCTTTTCTATTTCTGCAAAGAAGGATGTTGGAATTTTGGCTGGGGTTGCATTTAACTGTAAATTGATGGGGGTAGTATTGACATCTAGCAACACTTAGTATTCTAGTCCATGAACACAGAATGTCCTTCCATTTATTTAGGTCTTTGATTTTTTTAAAACAATTTTTTGTAGTGTTTTTGTGTAAGTCCTTTTACATCCTTGGTTAAATTTATTCCTAGATATTTGATTATTTTAGTTTTTATTGTAAATGGAATTTTTTTTTTTATTTCCTCTTCAGATTGTTCTTTCCTAGTATATAGAAACACTAGTGATTTCTGCATTTCATCTTATACCTCATCTTTTGCTGAATTCATTCATTAGCTCTAGTAGCTTCTTTGCGTGTGTGTGTGTGTGTGTGTGTGTGTGTTTAAGGAATCTATGTGTAGGATAAAGTCATCTGCAGATAGGGAGAGTTTTACTTCTTCCTTTCCTATTTGGATGCCTGTTGTTTCTTTTTGTTGCCTAATTGCTCTGGCAGAACTTTCAGTGCAATATGGAATAACAATGGTGACGGGGCACATCAGTGTCTTCCTGATCTTAGGGGAACAGCGTTCAGTCTTTCACCATTGAGTATTATGTTGGCTCTGGGTTATCATCTATCTCTTTTATCACGTTAAGTATGTTTCCTTATATTCCTGTTTTTCTAATTTTTTATCAGGAAGTGCTGGATTTTGTTAAATGCCATTTCCACATGAATTGAGATGATTGTGTCATTTTTTTCCTTCATTCTATTAATATAATGTATTACATTAATTGATTTTCTTTTTTTTTTTTTTAAAGATTTATTTATTTATTTAATTTCCCCCCCTCCCCTGGTTGTCTGTTCTTGGTGTCTATTTGCTGCGTCTTGTTTCTTTGTTCGCTTCTGTTGTTGTCAGCGGCACGGGAAGTGTGGGCGGCGCCACTCCTGGGCAGGCTGCTCTTTCTTTTCACCCTGGGCAGCTTTCCTCACGGGCGCACTCCTTGCGCGTGGGGCTCCCCCACGCGGGGGACACCCTTGCGTGGCACGGCACTCCTTGCGCGCATCAGCGTTGTGCATGGCCAGCTCCACACGGGTCAAGGAGGCCCGGGGTTTGAACCGCGGACCTCCCATATGGTAGACGGACGCCCTAACCACTGGGCCAAAGTCCGTTTCCCTAATTGATTTTCTTATGTTCGATCACCCGTGCATAGCTGAGGTAAATCCTACTTGATTATGGTATATAATTCTTTTAATTTTTATTTTTTATTTTTTTAGGAGGTGGTGGGGATTGTACCTGGGACCTCATACATGCATAGCATATTTAACCACTGAACTACACCTCCACTCTGTATATAATTCTTTCAATATGCTATTTGGTTTGGTTTGCCAGTATTTTATTGAGGATTTTGTATATATTCATAAGGGATATTGGTCTATACTTTTTACCTTGTGGTATCTTTACCTGACTTTGTTATTAAGGTAAATTAGGGTGATATTGACCTCATAGACTGAATTACAGAGTGTTTCCTACTCTTCAGTTTTTTTGGAAAAGGTTGAGCTAGTTTAGTGTTATTCTTGGAATGTTTGGTAATATTCACCAGTGAAGCCATCTGGTCTTGGGCATTTCTTTATTGGGAGATCTTTGATTCCTGATTCAATCTCTTTATTTATTATTGGTCTGTTGAGATCTTCTCTTTCTTCTTGAGTCAGTTTGTGTGTTTCTAGGAATTTGTCTATTTCATCTAGGTTGTCTAATTTGTTAATTTGTTGGCATATGGTTGTTCATAGTATCATTTTATGATGCTTATTTTTGTGGGATCAGTCATAATGTCCCACCTTTCTTTTCTGGTTTTAGTTATTTGCATCCTCTTTTTTACTTTGTCAGTCTAGGTAAAGTTTGGCAATTTTATTGATCTTTTCAAAGAAGCAACTTTTGGGTTTGTTGTTTCTCTCTATTGTTTTTATTCCCTATTTCATTTATCTATACTCTAACCTTTGTTATTTCCTTCCTTCTGCTCGTTTTGAGTTTGTTCTTTTTCAGATCCTTCAGTTGTGACTTTCAGTCTCTGATTTGAGATCTTTCTTCCTTTTTAATATAAGCATTTAGAACTATAAATTTCCCTCCTAGCACTGCCTATGCTGCATCCCGTAAGTTTTGGTATGTTGTGTTTTCACTTTCATTCACCTCAAGGTATTTCCTAATTTTCCTTGTGATTTCTTCTTTGACCCATTGGTTGTTTGAGTGCTTTCTTTAATTTCCATATATTTGTGAATTTTTCAGTTCTCCCACTATTATTAATGTCTAACTTCTTTCTCTTGTGGTCAGAAAAGATACATTGCCTGATTTCAAAATTCTAAATTCATTGAAACTTGTTTTGTGATCTAACATATCGCTTGTCCTGGAGAATGAATCATGTGCATTAGAGAAGATTGTGTATTCTGCTGCTGTTGGGTGAAGGCACTATAAATGTCAGTTAAGTCTATTTGGTTTATAGTATTGTTCAAGTCTTCTATTTCCTTATGGATCTTCTGTGTAGATTTCTGCCTGCCTGTTATTGAAAGTAGTGTACTGAAATCTATTATTAATGTAGAACCATCTACTTCTCCCTTCAAGTCTGTCAATATTTGCTTGATGTATTTTAGGGCTCTTTGGTTAGGTGCATACATTTATAATTGTTACGGTCTTCTTGTTTAATCAACCCCTTTATCAGTATATGGTGACCTTTTTTGTTCCTTGTAACAGTTGACTTAAATTTTGTTTTCTCTTATATTAGTATAGCTACCTCAACTCTCTTTTGGTTGCTGTTTGTGTGGTATGTATATTTTTACATTCTTTTTACTTTAAGCCTACCTGTGTCTTTGAATTTAAGGTGAGTAGACAAAATAATTTTACATAGGTGTCATATCTGATAGGTAGCTTTTTAAAAAGCAAGACTTAAAAGTTTTTCTCTTTTCAAGAGTGTATTCTAGATTTATTAACGTCTATTGCTCCCTCTTACAAAGAGGAGACATAGGAGTGGGAGTAGAATGTATCTGACTTTAATCCAAGGCCAGATGTAGATGATTAGTAAAACATTTACTATTTGAATACCATATTTCATTGATTCAATTCACTTGGCATTCTAACGTCTCTGACACGTGTATGAACTTGGTCTTAGCTGCTTCTATTGTCATAATGATAGATGAGTTATAAGTATTGTTGGTAGCACATAGTTGAGTTTGTCGTTTAAAATGTCTTTAGAAATATTACACCGTGATTCAGCATTGAAACGAAAAAGTGGGTATGGAGAAAGGCATGGAAACAGAACAAGGGCATAAGTTCGATTTTATGTGAAGCAAAATATTTTTCTTTTTTCTAACAAATTTTATTTATTTATTTAATCCCCCCTTGCAGTTTGTTCCTTTCTTTGCAGTTTCTTCTCTGTGTCCATTTGCTGCGCGTTTTCTCTGTATCTGCTTGTTTCCCTTTGTTGTATCATCTTGCTGCGCCAGCTCTCTGCAGGCATGGGCCAGCTTGCCTTCACACGGAGGCCCTGGGAAGTGAACCCAGGGCCTCCCATATGGTAGACAGGAGCCCAACTGACTGAGCCACAGCCGCTTCCCCAAAATATTTTTCGTTGAAGGAATCATTACAGTTTCAAATGTCCTTGCAAAATTATAATCATGTATGTTTTATGGCACCTAAGAAAGGAAGATACCATATGTATATTAAGTTGTGTTAAGTTTTGCCTATCACAAGCCAGGCAATGCACCTGGAAGCAAGAGAAATTGCTATATTCCTCAACATAGATGTGAAATTTCAGAGCAACAAGAAGATACTGTGACTGATTCATGTGTCTCCTCTGACTGTTGTTAAGGCATTGTGTCATTGTTTGTGTTGGCATTTTTTTCTTCCTTAGGGTGCATAAAATAATAGTGTTTTATATAATTGATGGTACCTTAGGTTTGGTCAGTTATAGTATTTACCTCTACTACCAATTATCAAAGATAGCATGTGTAGAACATACTGTACTATTAGTAAATAAAGCTGTGATTTGTATAAAAGAAAAAAGGAAACTTCTTAACATTCAAAAGTCAAGGTCAAAACACAAGAATAAAATATTAGATTTGTTTTGCATTAAATGGGTATTCTTGTCTTTTTGTTTTAAATTCTTAGTGACATTGTAGCATAAAAGAGTGCACACTCAGGAGTCAGGCGTCCTGAGCTCAAATTCCAGCTGTACCCCTTACTAACTGTGCATCAGTTTTCTGCCCATTAGATGTACTACTTAGCTCACAGGTTGTTATGAGGGTTAAATGAGTTATATTAGTTAATACATGTGTTTGGAACAGCACCTGGCTAAAAGTAAGCAGTGTATCAGTGTTAGCTGTTACATTTTACTGGGAATATTTTCTTTGAATTGTAAGTGTTAACTGTATACAGAATAATTTGAGGGTGAGGTTGTGATTATCTTTCCCATTGTTGCCTGCTTGATTCCAGTTTGGGATTAATATGCTACTTATTCTACCCACCCATTTACTGTTCTACTCCTTTTTTGAGTATATTGATTTTGATCTTTTAGATAATTGTGTTTGATAGATATATATCGATTCACACAATAACATCAAATGGAATTAGAATTAACTTGAAAAAAACATTTTTTTTACTTTATTTTTCTGAAAATCATGATGCTTATGTTTTCAGCTTTTGCTACTGTTAAATCTGGTCACTTTTTAATCACTCTCCCAGGTCCCAGGCAATGACCACTTTTGACCAGACCTGTAGCCTCAAAGGCTGCTCGTCCCAGTCTCCATTTGTAACCTATGCCTCCAGCCCGTGCTTACAGCAGAGACTGTCATGCGTTTCTGAGGACTTAGGAGAGGGGGTTTCCTTTAGTGCCAGTTCCTTCAAAGTTATTCCTAGTTGTGTGATACTTTTAGGCTTTGCATTGGACCCTCAGCTGTTGAAGAAGATAGGATACTGTTTCTCTCACAACTGGCAGTAGCTGTAGACTGTCTCCAAGACATATTACTAACATAAAGGTATTAATGGATATTATACTGATACGGGGAAGCTTCCTTTCTTCTAACAGAATTAATTTTGAACTATTTTGTTTCGAATATTCCTCTAAAAGATCTTTGTGTCTAAAGTTGAGCCAGCCAGCTGTTTAAATTGAGTTGTGCTTGTCAGCAGGTGTTTTGTGTTAACTTTTCTCTTTGTATAACAACAGGATAAAATGGCTGGGTGGAGACTTTAAGGCTGAAGGGGGATTATACTATCAACTGACCCTATGGTGGCTGGAATTTAACAAGATAGGTTTTTCTATGATTCAGGGTAAAGACAAGAAAACTTTCTAGAGTTCATTCTCCCTGGACTTTATACATTTTACTTAACAATTCAGAAAATTTTAATTTTATTCATAACTCTCTTTTTAAGTAATCAAACCTAACATTTTAAATATGACATTTGTATCATTTGTAAACTACATGATTGGAAACTTATTGTCAGTGAAAGATGACACATACAAATGGCATGTTCAGAGAAGCTTAAAATAGCACATTTTCACATCCATGCAAGTTCACTGGACTCCTTATATGACCTACTTATACACTACTTAGAGAAAGAAATACCTGGGACATTTTAATCATCTGTTAAGTCTAGAATATTACATTTAAATGTTTTAAGTATTTGTAGTTTTACTATTTACTCGTATTTCTTTCCTAAGTACCAAAAGCATTTTCCACAATTAAACTTTTTAGAAAGCCATGGCATTTCAGAATATGTCTGGCAGTCAATATCTTATTATTTTAAACTTATGCATTCTTTAAAATAAAAATATAGGCCTCAGGCCTCTTTAGCCAAGATGCTTTTACTTATTCTTTAAATGTGTCCTGGTTTATTTTCTGACTGACATACATCTGTGGTTATTTTGTTTCTCAACTATAGAGCTGCCAAATGCTTTTAAATCAACTGAGAGAGATCACAGGCATTCAGGACCCTTCCTTTCTTCATGAAGCTCTGAAGGTTAGTTGCAAGACCCCTGTTAATCCACAGGTTCTAGAACAGTTGTCCATATTATAGTTATGTCAGGTCAGGCTATTTTTACGTCAAAATGAAAGTGCCTATAAGGGATAACCTCTACAAGTGAGATGACCCTGTATCTTCAATGTTGAAACTATAGGAGAGGGAAAAGATTGCGGGTGGGAGTGAATGGGGAGATGCCTAATGGGTGAAAAGAATTTTTTTTTTTTTTTAAAGATTTATTTTATTTTTATTTAATTTCCCCCCCTCCCCTGGTTGTCTGTTCTTGGTGTCTGTTTGCTGCGTCTTGTTTCTTTGTCCGCTTCTGTTGTCGTCAGCGGCCCGGGAAGTGTGGGCGGCGCCATTCCTGGGCAGGCTGCTCTTTCTTTCACGCTGGGCGGCTTTCCTCACGGGCGCACTCCTTGCGCGTGGGGCTCCCCCACGCGGGGGACACCCTTGCGTGGCAAGGCACTCCTTGCGCGCATCAGCGCTGCTCATGGCCAGCTCCACACGGGTCCAGGAGGCCCGGGGTTTGAACCGCGGACCTCCCATGTGGTAGACGGACGCCCTAACCACTGGGCCAAAGTCCGTTTCCCAGGGTGAAAAGAATTTTAAGAGACCTGTCAGCCTATTGCATTGTCTAGACCTTATATGGAACCTGGTTCAAACCAATAAACTTAAAAATATTTTTGAATCAGTGAAGTTTGAACTGGTTATTTTATATTAAAAAATTGTTACTCTTTAGATGTGATAATAGCATTGTGGGTTATATATTTTTTAAAAGACACATTCTGAAATGTTGACTGATGAAAAGTTAATTTTCTTAGACTTTGCCTCAGAATATCTGGGGAAAGGATAGTGGTATAAATGAAACAACACTGGCCATGACTTGATAATTACTGAAGCTGGATGACGGACACGTGGAGGTTCAATAATACATTCTCTTTACTGTAGTATATGTTAGAAATTTTTATACTAGAAAATTTAAAACTATAGAATTATGGTCATTACTACAGAATATGATAACTGCTTGATGCTTTTACTGTAGAGACTGACTTCATTCAGAATCTTTGTGCTTGTTGCCAACCTCCTTTTTGACTCATTGTGCTTTGTCTGTTTTGTGAGAGCAGAGCGCAGTCAGAACTGTTGTCAAGCAAGGTTTCATTGCTGTTTGCACCCTAGGGGCAATCAGAGCGTGGCACCTTCCTTCGTGTAGCTAGGTGCTTGATGTACTCTTCAAGCATGTTAGATTTACTGTCCTCCACCAAACTATTGTTATTCTACCTCCTATCCTAGAATTTTAACTATGCTTACTTGCCACCATGGTAATAAGAATTTTTAACCAAAAAACTCTAATCACTGCTTATTTTAAATTCTGTCATGTTTTGCTTTTGAAATTTCTGGGTTTTTTTTTTTTCCCTCCCTTAGGCCAGTAATGGTGACATCACCCAGGCAGTCAGCCTTCTCACTGATGAGAAAGTTAAGGAGCCCAATCAAGACCCTGTTGCTACAGAACCATCAGAGGTAGAGGAGAGTCCTGCCAGCAAAGAAGTTTTAGCAAGTAAGTATATCTTGCTTGTTCCTGCTCTGAACTTGCAGAAAAAAAGAGATGAGTGTGTGTGAGTTCCCTACTGGGCACATCAACACTTTGGCAATAAGGTAATAATAGGTAATCACTAAGCCATTACCTTCTATCAGGGACAGTTCTATGTACTTAAATGGTTTCATTCATTCATTCTTGAGCACCCATTCCATGAGCACCTACTTTGTCTCGACACTCTCAGATACTAGAGATAGAGTAATGACGGAGAGAGAAAAATTCCTGCCTTCATGTGCTTATTTTTAGTGGGTGGAAATCGGCTAGTATTTAATAAATTTTACAGCATGTTAGAACATGAAAAGTACCATGTAGAGAAACAAAGGAGGAAATGAAAAAAGGTGTGCTTAGCGCATCTCACCCTGCAGCATGCCTGCAATCTGTGTCTTCAAATTGTGTGCCCCTTTGTTTCTTAATAAACATTTTATTCTCTCGCCTACTCGATGGTGTGTCCTTAAATTCTTTTATGCAACATAGCCAGGAACCTAGAATAAACTCTTTATTCCCTTACCTACCCCGCCCCCCCAAAAAAAATAAATTAAAAAAAGAAAAAAGAGGTGCTGGAAATGGATTGTAAGCAGTATGGGCCTTTTGAGAAAGTGAAGAGGTGAAGGAAGGAGTAAACTATGTGAGGCCCTGAGGTTGGAGTAGACCTTAGCCTGCTCCTGGCACTGCCGCGAGCACGAACTGACGCTCAGTGAGTGAGGAGCCTGGTAAGAAATGAGGCCGTAGAGGGAATGGCAGGTGGAACGTGCACAGCCTTCCTAAGTGCTTGGCTCTCTCTGAGTTAGATGGGAGTGCTGGAGAGTTTCAAGCAAAGGAATCAGAGAAAATGGCTTCCATATTTTCTCATGATCACTGGGGCTGCTGTGCTGAGAACAGAATGTTGGGGAGGGTAGTGAGGGGCTTAGGTCCAAGCAGACAGACAGCCCAGGACAAGGCCGAGGGCTATTGCAGATGATGGTGATTTAGGCAAATGTAGTGGCAGAGGGGGAGACAGTTGGATTCTGGACATACAGTAGTTTTAAGGCAATAAGATTTGCTTGCAGGACAGAGAAAGATTGAGAGAGAGAGGAGTTAAAGGTGATTCCAAGTTTTTTGGCCTATGCAGCTGAAAGGATGGAGTTAAATGAGATAAACGTAATTACAGGTGGAGTGTATTTTGGGTGGAAAAGGAAGTGATCAGTTTTGACAATTCTAAATTTGAGGTGTTGGTTAGACATCCCACAGGAAATGTCAAAAAGTCAGTGGGGGGAAAAAAAAAGCATATAGTGGAACAGGTGTAGCTCAGTGGCTCAGTACCTGCCTTGCATGTACGAGGTCCTGGGTTCAATACCTGGTACCTCTGACAAAAAGGAAAAAAAAAAGTGGAGTACCAAGTTCAGGGGAGAGATCTGGACTAGAAATAAATAAACTTGGGATCATAAGCCTATAAATGGTATTTAAAACCCTGAGGTTGGATGAACTCTGCAAGGGAGTGGCTGTAGATAAAAGGAAAATACTCAGTGACGCAACGACTAAACTCTGGGCACTCCCCATGTTGAGAGGTCTGGGGAGGTCAGAAGAAAACAAGGAGTGGTACTCTGGACACCAGGTGGAGAAGGTTTCTCTAGGAGGAGGGAGCCATCAGATGGTCCCATGGTGTTACTAGACATTTAGACTCTTTGCAGGTCTGTGCTATTTTGAATAATGTTACAAATATTCTTCATATGTCTGGTGTGCATTGTGACTTTTTTCAATCCATATTTTTCTTTTTGAGACTCATCCAGGGTGAAGGCTGTAGCTGGAATTCGTTTATTTTTACTGATGTGTAGTATTCCATGGTATGAATATACAATTTATCTATTTGTTGACTGACTTTAGGCTTGTTTCCAATTCTTTGCTCTTATAAACAAGGCTACTGTGAGTTGTTTTGGTTCATGTGTCTTTGTGCAAGTGTGTAAGAGTTTCTTTAATGTATATATAGCAGTGTAATTGGTGGGTTTCAGGATATGCTTATCATCAGCGTTATAAGTATGACAATAAATTCCCAAATGATTTTTTACCTGTTTATACTCCCACTAACAGGATTTAAAGTAACCGTTGCTCTAAAACTTGTATCAGATTGTAAAATTGGGAAGCAGATTTAGCCCAACCGATAGAGCATCCGCCTATCACATGGGAGGTCCAAGGTTCAAACCCAGGGCCTCCTGACCTGTGTGATAAGCTGGCCCACATGCAGTGCTGATGCGCACAAGGAGTGCCGTGCCATGCCGGGGTGTCCCCCTCATAGGAGAGCCCCATGTGCACGGAGTGTGCCCCTTAAGGAGAGCCACCCAGGGTGAAAAAAGTGCAGCCTGCCAGGAATGGCACCGCACTCACAGAGACCTGATAGAGCAAGATGACGCAACAAAAAGAGACACAGGTTCCCCAGTACCGCTGACAAGAATACAAGCAGACACAGAAGAACACACACACAGTGAATGGACACAGAACAGACAACTGAGCGGGGCGGGACAGGGAAGGGGAGAGAAATAAATAAAAAATAAATCTTAAAAAAAAAAGTGTAAAATTGTTGCTCATCTTTATGATATGAAATGGTATCTTGTTTTTAATTTGACTTTTTCTAATTAGTAATAAGATTGAGAATCTTTTCATCTTTGGCTTTTTGTGTTTTCCTCTGTATCTTCTGCCAAATTTTCCATTTATTGTTTGCCTTTTTCTTATTGAATGGTAAGGGCATCTTATATATTCTTGATAGTAATCCTTGTTTTTGGATTTATGTGTTACAGAGCTCTTCTGCATGTGGGTGACTTGTGTTTTTACCCTATGGTGATGAACTGAAGAGCTAAATTTTACTGCAGTTTAATTTATCAAATCTTTTCCTTATGGTTTGTGCTTTTTGTTTAAGAACTCCTTCTGTACCCTGAAGTCATAAGGATATTCTCTTACATTGTCTTCTAAAATCGTATTGTTTCGCCCTTTCACATTTAATTTTTTTTAAGATTTATTTTTTATTTCTCTCCCCTTTCCCCCCATCCCCATTGTCTGCTCTCTTTGTCCATTCGCTGTGTGTTCTTCTGTGTCCCCCTACATTCTTGTCAGCAGCACCTGGAATCTGTGTCTCTTTTTGTTGTGTCATCTTGCTGCATCAGCTTTCCATGTGTGCAGTGCCACTCCTGGGCAGGCTGCACTCTTCGCACAGGGCAGCTCTCCTTGCAGGGCACACTCCTTGCACATGGGGCTCCCCATGTGGGGGACACCCCTGCATGGCACAGCACTCCTTGTGCGCATCGGCCCTGTGCGTGGGCCAGCTCATCACATGAGTCAGGAGGCCCTGGGTTTGAACCCTGGACCTCCCATATGATAGGCAGACGCTCTGTCAGTTGAGCCAAATCCGCTTCCCCCCCTTTTACATTTAAATTTTAATTCATCTGAGATTAATGTACTTTTTTAGTCTGGCCTAAGATAAAGGTACAATTAAATTATTTCCACATACAGCTACCCAGTTATCCTAGAACCCGTTTATTGAAAAGGCTGTCCTTTCCCACTGATCTTCAGTGTCAGCTCTGTTATATCAGATTTTCATACTTTTCATTTTGTTTTATTGCTGTTATTTATTATAATTTTATGATGTCTTGCTCTCTGGTGATGTTTATCTTTCCTCATTGCCCATCTTCATGAGTATCTTAGTTATTTTTGGCATTTTGTTCTTTATGAGCTTAAAACACAGCTTGTCAAGTTCTCTCTATATAATTCCTGTTGGAATTTTATTGGGATTACATTGAATCTAAACATAAATTCAGGGATATTTGGCAGCTTTATATTATTAAGTTCTCTGAGCCGTGACTGTGTGTCTTACACATCTTTTTATTTTATTTTATTTTTTTTAAGATTTCTTGTTTATTTCTCTCCCCTCCTCCCAGTTGTCTGCTCTCTGTGTCCATTCGCTGTGTTACACATCCTTTTAAAGGAAGTACCAGTTTGTTTTCCAAAATGGCTATACCTTATTTTGTAGTTTTTTTAATCAGAGCTGAAGTAGGTTTATAGAGAAACCATGTGTAAAGCACAGACTTTCCATATATCCCCTTCTCACATACACACACAGTGTTCCCTATTAACATTTTGTATTAGTGTAATACCTTTGTTAGAGTTGATGACACAATATTCTAATTATGCTGTTAAATTTAGTCCACTGTTTACATTCCGTTCACTGTTTATGTTATACAGTTCTATGGGTTTATGTATGTGTATGGTAATGTATATATACAATTCAGTGGCATTAATTAATACACAGAGTTGTGCCTACATCACCATCATCCATTGCCAAAATTTTTCCATCACCCCAATCAGAAACTCTGTGCCTTTACCCATTAGCTCCTGTTCCCCTTCCCCACCTGGCCTCTGGTAACCTGCATCCTAGTTTCTGACTATGAAAATACAATTTTACTTATTTCATAAGTGACATTGTACAGTATTTGTCCTTTTGTGTTTGGCTTATTTCACGCAACATGAATTCTTCAAGATTCATCCATGTTGCATGTATTCCTTTTTATGGCTGAAAAATATTCCATTGTACATATCAACCACATTTTGCTTATCCATTAATCTGTTGATGGACACTTTGGTTGCTTCTACCTTTTGGCAATTGGGAGTAATGCTGCTGTGAACATCAGTGTGCAAATATCTGTTCAAGTCCCTGCTTTCAGTTCTTTTGGATATATAACTAAAAGAGGATTGCTAGGTCATATGGTAATTCTATAATTAACTTAATGAGGAACTGCCAGACTGTTTTTCCACAGCAGCTGCGCCATCTTATTAATATATCCCCACCAACAATGGATGAGTATTCCTGTTTCTTCACATCTTCTCCAACACTTGCTATTTTACTTTTCTTTCTTTTTTTTTAATGGTAGCCAATCTAGTGGGTATGAAATACAATTTCATTGTGGTTTTGATATGCATTTCCCTGTTTGTTAATTATGTTGAGCATCTTTTCATGTGCTTTTAGACATTTGTATATTTTTGGAGAAATGCCTATTCAAGTTTTTGGGTTGTTTGTCTTTTTGATGTTGAGTTGTAGAAGTTCTTTTTATATTCTGGATATTAAAGCCTTATCAGATAAATGTTTTCTAAATATTTTCTCCCATTCTCTAGGTTGTTTTTTTACTTCCCTGATGACATCCTTTGATGAAGTTCCATTTATTTATTTTTTCTTTTGTTGTTCATACCTTTGGTGTAAAGTCTAAGAAATTGTTATCTAATATAAGGTCCTGAAAATGTTTCCCTTTGTTTTCTCCTAAGAATTTTTAAGTTTTTTCCTTGTATTTAGGTCTTTGGTCCATTTTTAATTGATTTTTGCATATGGTGTGTGGCAAGGGTGTACCTTCATTCTTTTGTTATGGCTTCCTAGTTCTTCCATCACCATTTGCTGAAGGGACTATTCTTTCCCCATTGAGTGGACTTGTCTAAGATCATTTGGCTAAAAGTGTGATCATCTATTTCTGAACTCTTAATTCAAATCCATTGATCTATAACGTCTGTACTGAGCCAGTACCATGCCGTTTTGATTACTGTAGCTTTGTAATAAGTTTTAAAATCACGAAGTGATGGTTCTCTTTTTTTAAGATGGTTTTAGCTATTCAGGGCCACTTACCTGTCCATATAAAATTGATGATTGGCTTTTCTCTTTCTGCAAAGAAGTCTGTTGGAATTGGAATTACATTGAATCTGTGTATCACTTTGGATAGAATTGACATGAATGTGGAATGTCCTTCCATTTATTTAGGTCTTCCTTAATTTCTTTCAGCAATGTTTTGTAGTTATCTATGTACATGTCCTTTACATCCTTGGTTAAATTTATTCCTAGACATTTAATTCCTTTATTTTTTTTTCTTTTTCTTTTTCTTTTTGTGTGTGTGTGTATGTATAGCTGAAGTTTATTTCTTTTCACTGCTTTATAATATATATTTTAAAGATACGTAGATCACACAAAAGGTTACATTAAAAAATAGAACAGGCTCCCGTATACTCCATTCCCCACATGCCCCATTCCTCCCACATCAACAGTTTCTTTGATTAGTGTGGTACATTCATTGCATTTGATGAATACATTTTGGAACACCACGACACATTATGGATTATAGTTGAAGTTGTAGTTTACACTCTCTCCCAGTCCATTCAGTGGGTTAAGGCAGGATATGTAAAGCCCTGCATCTGTCCCTGCAATATCTTTGATTCCTTTAGTTGCTATTGTAAATGGAATTATTTTCTTGTTTTCCTCTTCCAGGTAGTTCAGTACTAGTGTATAGGAACAACATTGATTTTTTTAAATATATTTTTTTATTGAAGTATATCATTCATACATGAACATACATAATCAGTAAATGTATAGTAAAAGTTGTGAATGTATAAACATGCATAACATCATACAGGGGTCCCATACGTCGCCCCTCCACCAACACCTTGCATTGTTGTGAAACATATGTTACACCCTATTATTTTTTTAAATATATTTTTATTATAGAGGTTATGAACTTTTACAGAACAATCATGCAGAAGTATAGAATTCCCATAACAATGCTGATTTTTGCATGTTGCTTTTGCACCCCACCACTTTGCTGAATTCATTCATTAGTTCTAGTAGCTTCATTGGGATTGTCTGTGTGTAGGATAATGTCATCTGCAAATAAGGAGAATTTTACTTCTTCCTTTCCTGTTTGGTTGCCTTTTATTTCTCTTTATTGCCTAATTGCTCTGGCTAGAACTCCCAGTACAGTGTTGAATAACAGTGGTGATAGTGGGCATCCTTGTCTTGTTCATGATCTTAGGGGTAGTATATTAGTTAGCTAAGATGGGTGCTGACTAAAAGTACCAGAAATCTGTTGGTTTTTATAAAGAGTATTTATAAAAAAAGCTTACAGTTTACAAGGCCATAAAGAGCCCAATTCAAGGTACCATAAGAAGTACTTTCTCACCCAAGTCAGTGTTACAGTAAGATGGTCTCCTTCCTTCATCCTCCATCAATCCAGCTTCTTCCAGTCTCAGCTGTGGGCTGGTATAAAGTTTATTTCTTTCTGGGCTTCCTTAGCTCACATGCTCTGTTCTCTTCAACTACAAACTATCAGGCAAATGGCTCATCTCTCTTCCCAAGGCCACAGGATCAAAGTTAACTCCTCTGCTGTGTCTATGGAGCTTTCTTCCTGTACCTTCTTCTGTGTGTCTTCTTGAGCAAGTGCCCATTTATATCAGCCCAACAAGGGGGCCGGACTTAACCTGAGTTACACCCTACTGACTTGATTGAAGCAAAGTTCTAATCTTAATATAATTTAATCAAAGACATCCCAGCTGAATCTAATACAATCAAAAGGTATCACACCCAGAGGAACAGACCAGTTTACAAACATAATTCATATCTCTTTGGAATTCATAAATAATATCAAACTGTTATAGGTAGGCTTTCAGACTTTCACTAATGAGTGTGGTGTTAGCTGTGAGTTTTTCATATATCCCCTTTATTATGTTAAGGATATTTGTTATGCTACTAGCTTTCTGAGTGTTTTTATCAGGAAGAGGTGCTGAATTTTGTCAAATGCCTCTTCTGTGTTCTTTGAAATGATCAAGTGGTAGGTTTTTTGTTGTTTTTCTGTTAATGTGGTATATTACATTAAATGATTTTCTTATGTTGACCCACACTTGGCATGCCTAGGATAAATCTCACTTGATCATGGTATGTAATTCTTTTACTGTGCTGTTGGATTCAGTCTGCTAGTATTTTGTTGAGGATTTTTGCATCTATATTCATGAGGGATATTGGTCTGTAATCTTCTTGTGTTGTCTTTATCTGGCTTTAGTATTAGGGTTATGCTGACCTCATAGAATGAGTGGGAAACTGTTCCCTCCTCTTTAATTTATTTGAAGAGCTTGAACAGAATTGGTGTTATTCTTCTCAAAATGTTTGGTAAAATTCACCAATGAAGCCATCTGGTCCTGAACTTTTCTTTGTTGGGAGGTTTATGATTAGTGATTCAATCTCTACTTGTTTTTGGTTTTGAGATCTTCTATTTTTTCTTGAGTCAGTGTAGATTGTTTATATGCTTTTAGGAATTTGTCCATTTCACCTAGATATATCTAATTATTTGGTATACAATTGTTCATAGTATTCTTTTATAATATTTTTTTATGTCTGATTGGTAGTAGTGTCCCCCTTTCATTCCTGATTGTAGTTATTTGCATCTTCTCTCCTTTTCATTGTCAGTCTAGCTAAAGATTTGTTGATTTTATTGATCTTTTCAAAGAACTAGATTTTGGTTTCATTGATATTTTATTGTTTTTTTATCATTTATTTCATTTATCTCTGCTCTAATTTTTCTTGTTTCCTTTCTTCTCACTTTGGGCTAATTGGCTCTTTTTCTAGTTCTCCAGTTGTGAAGTTTGATTTGAGCTCTTTTTTAATGTAAGCATTTAGAGCTATAAATTTCCCTCTGAGCACTGCCTTTGCTACCAAGATTTGTTTTTTGATCTAACATGTTGTCTATTGAGGAGAATGATTCATGTGCACTCTAGAAGAAAGTGTAACTTGCAGTTTTGGGGTGCAGTATTGTGTATGTATCTGTTAGGTCCAGTTAATTTATTATATTGTTCAAGTTCTCCATTTTCTAATTGATCTTCTGTTTAGAAGTTCTATCCATCAATGAAAATGGTATATTCACGTCTCCAATTATTATTGTAGAGATATCGATTTCTCCCTTCAGTTTTGTCACCGTTTGCCTCGTGCATTTTGCGGCACTGTGGTTAGTGCATAAATGTTTATTTCTTCTTGGTTGATTGACCCTTTTATTAATATATAGTATCCTTCGTTATTTCTTGTAACAGTTTTTGACTTAAACTCTATTTTGTCCATTATTGAGATAGTTACCCCAGGTCTTTTTTGGTTACTATTTTCATGGAATATTTTTTTTTCCATTCTTTGACTTTTGAACCTATTTGTGTCTTTGGGTCTAAAGTGAATTTATTATAAACAACTTTCAGTTGGATTGAGGTGGCTGTGGCATTTTATATTTCCACTAGCAATGTATAAGGGTTTCAGTTTCTCTACATTCTTAGCAACAGTTATTATTATTTGTCTTTTTCAGTCTAGCCATTCCTGTAGATGTATAGTGGTATTTCTCATTGTGGTTTTGATTTGCATTTTCCTAATGGCTAGTCATGTTGAGCCTTTTTTCATGTGCTTATTGGCCATTTATGTATCTTCTTTTAAATAATGTCTATTCAGATCCTTTGCCCATTTTCAATCGGTTCTATATCTTTTTATTGAGTTGTAAGAGTTCTTTAAATATTCTGGATTCAAGTCCTGTGTCAGATTTATGGTTTTCAAAAATTTTCTCCCATTCTCTGGGCTGTCTTTTCACTTTCTTGGTGATATTCTTTTTTCCATTGCCAAATCCAAAATTATAAAGATTTATTTACCTCTGTTTCCTTCTAAGAGTTCTATGGTTTTAGCTCTTATATTTAGATGGTAGATCCATGTTGAGTTAATCTTTGTATATGGTGTGAGGTATGGGTTCAGTTTTTTCTTTTCCATGTGGATATCAGGCTTTCCTAGCACCATTTATTTAAATGATACTCTTTCCCGCAATGAGTGGACTTGGCACTAATAACGAAAATTAATTGGCCATAGATGTATGGGCTTATTCCTGGACTCTGAATTGTCTTCCATTGATCTATATGTCCATACACCAGTAGTATACAGTCTTGATTACTGTACTTTTGTGGGTCTGTGCTTTTTAAATTTTCAGTGTAAATACTCTTTGTTGCTCATGTGTAGCTATTCACTTAATTTTACATATTGATCTTTTCTCTAATCACCTCTTAAATTAATTATATTTACCTTCTTTAGATTATCTTGAGATTCCCACACAGTTGATCATTATCTGTGAGTTATGACAGCTTTGTTTATTTTCTGATCCTTGTTTTTCAGTTCTTTTATTGTCTTATTGCCCTGGCTAGAACTATCCAGAATTATGGTGAATAAAACAGTGACAGAAGACATCTTTTCTTAGTATCCTGGTTTTAAAGGAAACGTATTTAACCTTTCTCCACTAGGAATAATGTTTCCTGTGAGCTTTTTCTAGATACTTCTCCTCAGCCTAAGAATATTCTTTTCTGTTTAGCGATGGCTTAGAGTTTTTATTCTGAATGGAAGTTTAATGTTATCAAATACTTTTTCTGTATCTTCTGAGGTGTTTGTTTTTTTTCTTTAATCTGTTAATACAGTGAATTTTGTTGGTCTATTTTCTAAGGTTAATGTAGTTTTTCATTTCTACAATAAACTCATCCTGATCTGAATATATAATCCTTTTTTACACATTATTGGATTCCATCTCTAGTACTTTATTTACGATTCTTGCACCTGTGATCATGTGTGAATTTGTCATTTTTCCTTCTACTGTTTTCCTTTTTTTCCCTATCTTGACTGGTTTGGGAAATACCAAGGCATTTTACTGACTTTGTAAAATGAGTTGAGGAAATATGGCCTGTTTTCTCTGGAATAGTTTGTGTGAGATTGAAAATATCTGTTCCTTGAATGGTTGATGTTGAATGAGTGATGTTTCATGATGATGAATGAAGAGAGGCTATTTAACCTACAGGTATGGGAAATATTTCCGACTTTGTAGAATTAGACTGCAGAAGGTGGTATTTGGTTCATGCATTTTAGTAGCTTGTTATTTCTGAACCATTGGCTGGTCTAAAGTTACAATGTAGCTATACATTATTTATTTGATTCTAGCATAGAATAATAAAGTTGTTACACAGATGAGCCCTTGTAGTGAGAGCTAAGGAGTTTATCTGGTTTTGTAAAAGTCTTTGCCTTTTTTCCCTACACTGCAAACAGAAAGGCAATGTTTCTGGTGTATAGGCTAATCACATTTCTATTTGTCTTACAGAAGTAATAGACCTTACTCATGATAACAAAGATGATCTTCAGGCTGCCATTGCTCTGAGTCTCCTGGAGTCCCCCAAAATACAAGCTGATGGAAGAGATCTTAACAGGTTGTTGATTTAACGTGTGATCTTCACTCCCTGCATTAGCGTATAGGTCAGAGGCAATAATAGCCCTGGGAATGTTGCTCAGGAACAAGTCTGCAAAGCATCTTTAGGAGAAAATGAGAATGTAAATTAGTTTCCTTAGTCTTTGGGTCACTTTTGAAACAGCCACATATGACAAGGATTTTATCATAGCTCTGGTCTTTTGTGTGGAAGCTGCAAGATTTTGTAGTTCATAGGAACTAGGGGCAAAAAAAAAATCCTAGTCCAATACCTGATGAATATATATTCCCTTTCCAAATTTTGAGGGTTATCTTGTTGGGTGTTTAAAAATGAAAGTTATCACTCAACTACCCTCCCTCAGAAGTGACCAGGGGATGTATTTTTTGAATTGGTAATAATTCACTGTTTGTCTGGTATTATTCGCAGACATCCCATTCAAATGGGGATTTGTTGTTTTTCTGGATATGTTCATTCCCTTTACACTGCTGAGTTGTTTCTTTCAGGAAAACAGAGGGCTGGGTTTTCTGTGCTGGGCAATTTGAAGAATCTTATATCTAGCAGTGCCTCTCTGACCCTTTCAATCGTATGCTTTGAGATATAGCTCTGTTGAGATCTCAAACTTTTAATGTAGTCTTAAGGCTCAACTCAGTACCAATCATGGACCTCATAAGTAGTAATTTCTGTTATATATTATACTCTTGTAATTACTGTATAGAAATGATCACCCAATAAATAGTTTATGATTGTCTAAGAAAGATTACCAACATTCCCAATGTTATTGTTTACCTGTTTTCTTTATTTTGATATTGTGATATGCTGGCACAACATAGGATGCATGAAGTGACCTCTGCAGAAACTAAACGCTCAAAGAGAAAACGCTGCGAAGTCTGGGGGGAAAATCCCAATCCCAATGACTGGAGGAGAGTTGATGGATGGCCAGTTGGGCTGAAAAATGTTGGCAATACATGTTGGTTTAGTGCTGTTATTCAGGTATGATACTCTTAAGAGATAACTGTACCTTCTGGAAGTAGTTTTATAGTTTAACAAACTGAAATGCGAGAAACATAGCTTTTCAAAAATGGAAACATATATAAAACTGGAAGGGGGTTCTCATGGCATTGTATTTTGTATTTTGGTTGCTTTCTTGTATTTTGGATTGGATGCTTTGATGTCTAAAAAAATTCTCTGGTTGTGAATATGTTAAATAGGTATTTTAGATCAGCATTTAGTGAATACTGTATTATAGTAGAGCAAGAGTGAATAAGGACAAACCAGTTGCTGGGAGGCCTCTTAGATATCCATGTAGCAGATAATGGTGGCCTGGAGTAGAGAAACGGCAGAAGTCATGGAATGAGGAAAGTGAGCACATTCTACAGATATTTAGGGGATCAAATCAGCAGGATTTGGTGAACTATTGGATATAGGATATATGCAAGAGAGTCAAGAAAGATGTAAGATTTCCAGCTCGAGTAACCAGGTAGATGATGGTACGTACCATTTGACACTGGAGGAGGAATAATATGGGTGTGTGGTAAGAGTGGGATTTCAGTTCACTTTTAGGCATTTAGATAGTAATAAAGCTAAAGGAGTGGATGAATTCACTTAGGGTATTAACTGGGAAGTATCTCCTAGACATCTTAAACTGAACATGTCCATACTGCAACGCTCATTTCCTTCCCCTGCAGTCTTCTCCATCATGTGTATGGTGTCTAACTAGTTGTTCACATAAAAAAATGGAATCATCCTCCCTTTTTCTTACCCACCACATACAGTTCATTAATTCATAGCTTATTATTGTTTAAGGCTCTGGGGAAACAGCAGAAAATAAAACAAAGCCCCTCTTCTCATGTGGTTTACTTTGAGAAGAGTGGAACAGATAGTAAACAAAGTATATGTATTCGGTTATGATAAGTGCCATAAAAACAATTGAATTAGGAAAAGAGGGGTGGGGTGGGGCTAGAGATGGTCTATCTATTCATGGAGGGTGTGGTCAGGGGTGACCTTTCTGATGAGATGGGCATTGGAGCAGAACCCTGAAGTAGGCAAGGGAATGAGCTGTATATTCGCATAAAGAACATTCCAGATAGAGGGAACAGCATCTAAAAAGCCTAGGTTCAGGAGCTTCTTGATGTGTTTGAGAAATGTCAAGAAGGCCAGAGTGACTAAAACTGAGTATTCACAGAGAGAATAGAAAGCAGTGAGCTCAAAGAGGTAGTAGAGGTAGGATGGGGGATGTGGGGGTCATGGTGAGGATTTGGAATTTTATTTGTATTCGAGATAAAAAGTATTAGAAAGTTTGGAGCAGGAATGTGTCATGATCCTACCATTTTAAAAGGATCTTTGGCATCTGTGTTGAAAACAGAATATAGGGAGATAATGTGGAATTAGGGGTTTTAGGCATGAACTCTTTCCTGTCTAAAAACAGGGAATGAAAAAAGAACCGTTCCTGGGTCCACATCCCCCTTGATCTTTACTCTGAGAGATTTTGAAAGAGCCATCAGATAGAGGGGATCACCGAGTAAGGTTTGTCAGAAAGCCTGAGAACTGGATATGGAATGGAGCACGTGTGGAGGGAGTAGCCTTAAATAGAGGAGGAGAAGGTAGGAGGAGGAAATGATGGCTGCAAATTAAAGTTAAAATCATTTCTAATAGGGTTATATTTTTACTTTTTAAAGATTTGTTTATTTCTTTCCCCTTCCCCCCACGCCCTGGTTGTCTGTTCTCTGTGTCTTATTTGCTGCGTCGTTGTCCTTGTCCACTTCTGTTGTTGTCAGCGGCACGGGAATCTGTGTTTCTTTTTGTTGCATCATCTTCTGTATCAACTCTCTGTGTGTGCAGCGCCATTCCTGGGCAGGCTGCACTTTCTTTGGCGCTGGATGGCTCTCCTTATGGGGCATGCTCCTTGTGCGTGGGGCTCCCCTACGCAGGGGACACCCCTGCGTGGCATGGCACTCCTTGTGCGCATCAGCACTGTGCGTGGGCCAGCTCCACACGGGTCAAGGAGGCCCAGGGTTTGAACCTTGGACCTCCCATGTGGTAGACGGATGCCCTAACTGCTGGGCCAAGTCCGCTTCCCTAATAGGTTTATTTTTATTCCTCCATGAAATAAGCTGTCTCCTCCTGAGACAGATATAGATGAGAACTGACAGAGTAAGATTTTAAAGGCGTGAAAGTTTGAAGTAGTTATCCAGGACAACATACATACAACGTGCGTTTATTGGGCATCTCCCATATGTCTAGCAATCTTCTAGACCCTTGAGGTATAGAACAAAACAAAGAACCCTGTGCTGTGGAATGTAAACTCTTGGGAGACTAGACTATAACTGAACAATAAAGATGCTGATTAGTTAATTGATTAATTAACATAGCATGTCAGATTGTTATCCGACAGAAAAAAGAGCAGGGTAAAGGATATTGGAATTACTTGCCGCAGGAGCAGGTTGCAATATTAATGTGATGTTTGGTTAGCCTCAAGAAAGTGATAAGATTTGTACAAATCCCAGAAGTGCAGGCAGTGAGAGAGGGAGCCATGTGGCTCTCAGGGGAAGAGCATTCCAGGTAGAGGGTACCTTCGAGCAACATGCTGATGGTGGCAGTGGCCTTGATGTGTTCAAGGAACATCAAGGAGCTCAAATGCAAAGGAGAGTCATGGGAGACAAGGTTGGAGAGGTAACTTGTCTTTATTCTGAGTGCTTTGGGGAGTCATTGAGGCTTAGGATCAGAGGCGTGACAAACTTTGACCAATGTTCTAAAAGGCTCTCTCTGGCTACTATGAGAACAGAATGGAAGGGGACAAGGCTACATATGTAGAGATGTATAAAGGAGGCTGTTGCAGTAGACGTGTGCGAGATGATGGTGTCTTGCACCACGGTGGTAGCAGTGGGAGTAGAGAAGTGGTTGGATTCTTGACATATTTTGAAGGCAGAGCCTCCAGGATGTCCGTGTGGATTAAATGTTGACTAATCGGCATCCTAGAAGTATGGCAGGACTTGCAATAGTGGGAACTATTACCAAATGATAGTCTTCAGGGAATTGGGGCTTTAATTTGGTCCAATTAGAAAGGTAGCTAAGAAGGATCTGTGTGCAGGTGGGTTCGGGGAGAGGTTTTGTTGCAGTAATGCAGGTGAACAGGGGTGGGAGTTGGATTAGAGCAATTGAGGAGGCCCCATAGGGAGGAGGTGGTTATAAATAACACCCCAGACGGCAGAGTTCAAGGGACTTATTTGTTGAATATCAACCTTCAAGAAAGAGAAAGAATTCAAAGATTATTCAAAAGTTCTAAAACCTAGGGATTGACTGGAGGAGGAGGTTGTAATTAAGTGATACAGAGAACACAGAAGAAGCAGATGATGGAGAAAGACTCAAGTAGATAATGGGTTGAGAAATAAAATACTAGCCTGCACCTTTTTGGTTTTTAAGAATAATGTCATAATGTCCAGATTTTGGAGAAGGTAAAGAGTAAAGGGAAGGAATTGAAAATGTAAAGCCATTTTTCACTTGGTGAAGCACAAATTTTGGTAAATATTAGTGGGGTAGTCAGTGGAGTAGAGCTGGAAACTGGAAGGATTGGAGGTATGCTTGGTAGATAGGGGAGGCAAAAAGAGAATGGGCTGAGTAGAAAGCTAAGTAGATAAAACTTTAGTGATAGCCTGGCCTGGTTTAAATTCCCAGCCCCAGTATAGACTCACCTCATTAGTTTGAATCCCATCAGGGCCAGCGATAGAACAAGGGAGAGGTTAGCATGTGGGTTCTGGCCAGATAGGATCATTTTGATTCTTTTTTTTTTTTTTCATATTAGAAGGTAAACCTGGGAGTTTTTTAGATATCAATAAAGTATTTTATTTAATTCTGATTACAAAGTTTGGCCTGTTTTCTACCCAGCATTTTGCTTCAAGAGTTCTAGCTTGTGGACTTGAGGGTTTTTTATTTGAGAAGTACGTTGGGATGAAGAGCTACATTCATACAAGGGATTTTATTTTTTTAAAAGATTTATTTATTTATTTAATTCCCTTCCCTCCCTCGGTTGTCTGTTCGCTGTGTCTATTTGCTGCGTCTTGTTTCTTTGTCCGCTTCTGTTGTCGTCAGTGGCACGGGAAGTGTGGGCGGCGCCATTCCTGGGCAGGCTGGTCTTTCTTTCGCGCTGGGCGGCTCTCCTTGTGGGGCGCACTCCTTGCGCATTGGGCTCCCATACGCGGGGGACACCCCTGCGTGGCAGGGCGCTCCTTGCGCACATCAGCACTGCATATGGGCCAGCTCCACACGGGTCAAGGAGGCCCGGGGTTTGAACCGCGGACCTCCCATGTGGTAGATGGACGCCCTAACTACTGGGCCAAGTCCGTTTCCCTTTATTTTTATTAACTTAGAAAATAAAGGTAATTGTAGGGAAATGTATAATTTACAAACAATAAAAAGAATCTCTTCTTCCCAATCCTGCCAGCTAGAAATATCTGCCTTTAAAAATTTATTTAAATGTAATATTTAAGACAAAGACTATGGAAAATAGTAAATACTATTTTGTATTATTTGTTAACCTAGTTAACAAATAAATGTTGCAAATCCTGGACTTTTGAATGAAACCGTGTCCGCAGTCACATCATCCCTCCTCAACAGATAACAACCATACAGAGTATCCCTAAACAATATATAGTATTATTTTGTATATTACTAGACTTCATGTAAACAATATATTCTTCTGCATGTTTTTTTTTCAATCAAGCTATATTTCTGTGATTTATTCACATTGATATTGATACATGTGGCTCTCATGCATTTGTTTTCACTGCTGCATAGTATATTTAAATTTTTTTCAAAAAAATTTTTTTCTTCATATTATTTCAATGACTACATAATATTCTGTTGTATGAATATATTGGAGTTTTTGTTGTTTGGTTTTTTCCATCTATTTCTTTTGTTAGTCATTAGGTGATTTCTAGTTTTTTTCCTAAAAGAATTAACTTTCTTTCAGCTACCTTTCTATGCATTGCCGTGATGATTTCCTTTGAAATAATAGTAAAATTGCCAGGTTGGCAGTTATACATATGTTAAGGTGAAAGAAATGTTTTTTTTGTTGCTGCTGTTTTGAAAGAAAGGCTACAAATCCATTTCTTTCTTTCAGTCTCTCTTTCAATTGCCTGAATTTCGAAGACTTGTTCTCAGCTATAGTCTGCCACAAAACGTACTTGAAACTTGTCGAAGTCACACAGTAAGTTACTGTTAAGGATTTTCTTCACTGTTGTTTTGATCCTTTCTCTAAAGGCTTTTAAATTTTTGGCTAAAGATAGTAACTGAAATTCTTTGGCTTGTGCCAGTACTTGTTTTCATTTCTAAATGGTGTTTTCCTTCTTTCTGACAAGAAATAAGGGTTTACAAAAATATAGTTAAGATGGAATAAAATAGAAATGGCCTTAAAGAAAGTGTGGTAAGTTACCTTGACAACTTCAGCTTTTCTTTCTCTGGTTCTGGAGACTCAGAAACACCTGTTCTGTTGATGGTGCCCTTGACTGTTCAGCCCAACGGATGTGGTGGAGAGGACAGGACCTTCTTAGAAGGGACTTTAGGCTGTTCTTGTCAAAGGACATGGCCTCCTGCCAGGAACCTAGCCCTTCCCAGGATTTCACCGTGGAAGTGGATTTTTCAAAGAGGGAGGAGGGCAGCAGCACCAGAAGATGAATGTATTTGCTTTTCTGACAATATTATCCTTTTGGCTTCCACATAGGTATTCTTCAGTTTAGAGTAATGTCCTTAAGTAGACCTTTTCAGAGTCCCCATAACGTAGTTTGAGACTTGACTCTAACCCAGATCTTGGTAAATGGAGATTAGGGAGTGATCATTGACAAATTTCTCTTTATAGTTTCAATTTTCCAATAAGATGCTGTAAGAGTACACGTGACTGTGTTTTCCATAGGAAAAGAGAAATATTGTGTTTATGCAAGAGCTTCAGTATCTGTTTGCTCTGATGATGGGATCAAATCGCAAATTTGTAGACCCTTCAGCAGCCCTGGATCTCTTAAAGGGAGCCTTCCGATCATCTGAAGAACAGCAGGTACAGAAGAAGCCTTGTTCTGTTAATTTTCCCTGAAATTCTGCAGAGATTGCAGATCATGCCTTGTTAATATTTCTGTGACATTGCTTTATTTCAATTGTGTAAGCACTGAACATGACTAAGCAGCACCATGGCTTTCTGTTGCTGCCTTTTTCTAATGCCTAAGGAACAGGTGGTAGAGACAGAGGGGGAGAGTGTATGTGTGTGTGTGTGTGTGTGTGTGTATGCACGTGTGTGTGGCCAGTAGGTGCGGGGAGGGCTGGCAGTTCTAAAGGGAAGAAGAAATAGCTGTAGAAAGAATAGAATTACACAGGGTCTGTTAAAGTAGAAAGGTTGGAAAATATCCCAATATGTATCATAGCAAAGGATCACTGAGAAAAGTAAAGTCCTTTGTGACACCTTTGTTTTGGGATGGCCCGGACAGAAACCTGTCTAAATCTGAGTTTAGCAGCTTTTCTGAGCAATCTTCCTCTTCTAGAAATCAGTACCTTCATTTCCTTTCCCTACCTCCTACTACAAAATTCTCAAAGCATTTTCTTAAAAGTTTCTATTCACCATTCAGATCTCTACATTGTTCTAGAGGACTAGTCTCTTCTTTGGGCTTTTTTTAAAAAGACTTTACTAGAAGGTTTTGTTTTCCTCTGCCACCGATAGATGTGTCTGAAATTCCTAGTTTCTTCTAGACACAGCTTAATCAAATGTTACCTAACTTGCCTTCTGTTTTGTGGATAGTGCTAGGTTCCAGTATCCCTTTTATCTTCATGATATTTGGCCCTGAAAAAGAAATCCCTTCATAGCAGTAAAATCTTACCATTGGTGGGATGAGCAAATTTTCATTTCCCTAAGTGTACTGTTGGGTCTAACTCTTCTGTGATTTGTGCCTCTCTTATAGCAAGATGTGAGTGAATTCACACACAAGCTCCTGGATTGGCTAGAGGACGCATTCCAGCTAGCTGTTAATGTTAAGTGAGTGTTGAGGATTTGTTTGTGCCATCCTTCCTACTCACAGTGGTCCAGGGAGAATTTTGCCATGGGGGAAAGTTACTGCTCTTGAGGAGAAATAGCTGGCTTTTACCAAATCTTTGGAGTAACCAGTGAGCTATTCCCATTGCTTTGGTTTTCCCCTCTAATGATACAGATAATCATCTTAACCTGTAACTCTTGAACTAAAACAGCCATAACCATTATCTTTGTTAAAAATCATTGCTTGTGCTGCAGAATGTATTAGGTCAAATTAATGGCACATGTGAACCTGGTGGTATACTATGGATATATGAAATTTAATCTGAGACCACTTTTGAAGTCTACTTACAATGTGTAAAGGATAGGTTTTTGTTATTTGAGTCACTGACAGAACCGAAATTCATGGCAAAGAATACTTGTATCCCTCATCTAATATAGATGCTGAGAAATTGGTTTTCTAAATTGTTTTAACTGTAGAAGGATTGTGTATCTTAAAACAGGATTGTATATCATAAAACAGCTAAAATAGCAGCTTACATAGTTAATAATTTAAGGTGGGTTTGTAGAACAAAGTAATTTTCATTCCATTTCTGTTATGCCATTGGGAAAAATTGTATTTACTTGCAAAACTGCCACAAGTGTGTTTATTCTTAGCTTTATACTGCTTCTATACAAATATGCATCTGTCACTAGATAAAGATGTCTATATTAAATGTATGCTTACACATGAATTGTGTGTGTCCGCATGTGTGGCTCCCATATTGACTTTAAGCTCCTAAAGTCCTGGGGTCATGCCTTATTGTCTTTGTGTCTTCAGAACTTAATACAAGGCTGGACATATACTTATTCAATAAATGGTTGGACTGAACTAATCCAATATTTATTTTAGAATATATTTGGCTGTTTGGGAATTGATATAATATACTATTTTTGTTTTTGAATGATGGTTGAGTTTAGTGTAGTGAAAGTCTGATCCAAATGATACAGAATTGTCTTCTTTTTTAAAAGCAGCAATCCCAGAAACAAATCTGAAAATCCAATGGTGCAGCTATTCTATGGTACTTTCCTGACTGAAGGGGTTCGTGAAGGTAAATTCTTTGCTGTGAATGTTAGAACCTATGACTTCTGACTGCATATTTATTACTGTGTCTAGGATACAGTGATTGTTAAACTTGCCCTTTGGGCAGATAGTATAATGAAAAGGCTTTAGAGGCAGACAAACTGATCTGAATATTGGTTCTGTTGTAGTATCTGTGTAATTGTGGATAAACTAATATGAACTTTTGGAACCTCAGTCTCTTCATCTGTTAAAATGGAGAAAATCTTTATCTCATAGTTGTTATATTAAATTGTATAATATTTGCACAGCCCAAATCTACCCTTAATGTCAGATACATAGTAATGTTACTCAGTTTTCACTGTGTTGGTTTTCCCAATATGTAGCTAATCTCAAAAGATTTTATTGAGGTAGATTGCCAAAAATGTTTGTCTGCTGTAGAAGTTTGTCTAAGTTGCATGCTTGACACACATTTATTTTTTTTTAATCTTGAGAATTTTTAATACGTATAAGTAGAGCAGTATAAAAACCCTCGTGTACCCTGTAACCTCTAGCCATGGCCAATCATTCCCCATCTATTCCCTGTCTACACTTACCCGATATTCTTTTAAAAACATAACGCAATACCATTATCACTCAAAAAATATAGTATTTCTTAATATCAAAGATGTAGTCAGTGTTCATATTTCCATTTTATTTTACAAAGATTTTATAGTTTGTTTTGATAGGGATCCAAACGCAATTCCCACAATATAATTGATTGATATGTCTTCTTTTAAGTCTCTTTAAAAATTCCATAGGCTCCCTCTCCATTGTTTTTCCTGTGAAACATATTTTTTGGAGAAATTGGGTTGTTTGTTCTGTAGTGCTTCCCACAGTCTGAATTTTGCTATTTGCGTACCCGTGATACAGTTGAATGTGTTCCTCTTTATTTTTATTCTTACAAATTCGTAGTTGAATCTAGAGGTTTGACCAGATTCGGGTA
Source organism: Dasypus novemcinctus (assembly GCF_030445035.2). Classification (NCBI taxonomy): domain Eukaryota; kingdom Metazoa; phylum Chordata; class Mammalia; order Cingulata; family Dasypodidae; genus Dasypus; species Dasypus novemcinctus. The sequence continues at coordinate 19,920,435 of NC_080699.1, read as the reverse complement.
AGACTTGTTGGCAAGACTAACTCATAGGTGGTGGGATGTTCTTTGAACAGGAGACCTATGTGTCTAGTTGTCTCAGTTCTGTGATAATAGTAGCTGTTGAATCAATGCCTGGATCCGGTGGTTCGTTAGAACTTGCCAAATAGGCTAAAATGCACTTCTAACCAGTTCTCAGGAAGCTACTGAATTTAAGAAGATACGTTGTGGTGCCAGAAAAGCATTTATAGATCACTGTAGTGAAGACTATTAAAAAAAAAATCTCTGTCTCTTTGCCTAGGAAAGCCCTTTTGTAACAATGAGACCTTCGGCCAGTATCCCCTTCAGGTAAACGGTTATCGCAACTTAGACGAGTGTTTGGAAGGGGCCATGGTGGAGGGTGACATTGAGCTGCTTCCTTCTGGCCAGTCAGTAAAGTATGGACAAGAAGTAAGTTGGACATTTTTATTCACTGTGCTAATGAGGAAGTAGGACTGAGCTTTTAGGCAAACTATTTTCCCATCATATATTAAATAACTTTACACTTAACAGAACTTGAATTAGTCTAAGTCTCATGGTTGATATGAGTCAGTGACTCTTAGTCCTTTGATATATAATTCTTTGCTGGTAAAAACTATAAATTTGAATTAATCATTTAAAGGTTGTATGCTGCTTCTGATGTTTTAAGTATGATCAAGTTTCTCTTTTTCTGTTGAAGCCTACCTGTACCTGAGTAGGGAGAACCCACTGCCTCCATATTTTCGGAGGGTAAAAGTACAGTGCTTAACTCCTATGGTATGCCATTTAGAATATTTTCCCTATTATAGTACTTATTGTTCTCAATTGTCAATTCTTCTGCCTTTGCTTTAATTTTTTTTTAATTTCATTTTTATTTATTTAGTTTTGTGGGTTGGAAAATAAAGGGGGAAATTAAAAGGAGAGCAAGAGCGTTTAATATGTGAAAATTCCATTTGGGTTCAGAATAGTGAGTAGCATTTGCAGTATAATTGTCAACACTGCACATTTTTGGATTATTCTCTTTTCATCATACACTTGGAGGCAAAACTGAGATATATATAAGAGTCTAACTCAGCATTATAGTAGAAAGGAAAACTTTCTTGAATTAAAATAGGGAGCTTAAAGTGAGCCTTGTGAAAGTGCATTGGCTGTAGAGCAGTGTAGAACTGGGGTAGAGCTACTGCCTCCCTAGCTTTTCAAGGAAAGAACTAATTCCTGGTGGGAGATGTCTCGGCTGTACCAACACTGCAGACCTGATTCACTCACTTATGAAAGAAGTGTTTGTTAGACCTCTGACAACCTTTACTCAGGAATGGGAACTCTTTCCAAAAAAAGGAAGATAGAAAGGTAGAAAAAACATGATGCTTGTTTAGATTTAGCCATGAGGTAATCAAACTGTTTTCTGGATATCTGGATTAACCTCATTGTGCTGACAGGGTATCTGAAGGGAACGGAGCTGTTTGCACCTTTAGAAAGGAAATATTTAAGGCTGTTTATGTGGACTTCTGGCACACAGGTGAATTGAACAGAAATGCCTTTCCTGATTTAGCTTTTTCTGATGCATGATCAGTGAGAGTTGAAGCTTTTGTAAGTCAATACTTTCTTTTCTTGGAACTCAAGAGAGCATTGTAGGTTGACTTGCCTGGGTTCCTTGAGACTTTGTAAATTCTTAGAATTCAAAGAGTTTCTCAGAAACTTGACGAATCATAATCATGAGGCTATTTCAGTTTTCTTATTTTAGACATAAAGGAGAGTCTAAATTATGGTTAATAGACTATGAATATAGTACATAATGTGATATATGTGTACATATTAGTCTTTTTACCTGATTTGTCTCTGTAGTTAAATACTGCTTAGATGATAATTTCTAGTTCTTTGGTTAGGCTAGTGGTTTCTTCAGCTGATGAATGCTGATGACTTAATGCGCTATATAGGAAGGTTCTTGGTGCAGCTCACATATTTTATTTTAAGGGTAGTTTCTTTTGAGGTTGATGGTTAGGTAAAAAGCTACTGCCTGGCTAGTAAATTTGGAGTCTTGAGGAGTGTTTAGCTATATTATCTAATAGGGCATGATTCTAAGCAGTCATTTCTTTTAGTATTTGGAATTTTAAAAAAAGCTCTAGTATGACTTTGATTTGAATATAAAGTCCATAATCTGAAAGAAGAAAATTTGATACGGGATATTTTAAATCTAGTTACTGATTTTTCCTAAAATTAATTTTTCTTTTTCTCACATTTCTATTCATGACATAGCGTTGGTTTACAAAGCTACCTCCGGTGTTGACCTTTGAACTCTCGAGATTTGAGTTCAATCAGTCCCTTGGTCAGCCAGAGAAAATTCACAATAAGCTGGAATTTCCTCAGATTATTTATATGGACAGGTGAGTTCTTTGGTTGATTGACTTCCTAATATACTGTAACGGTGGAAATGAGCTTGCACTAAAGTATAAGGTGCATAGGACTCATCTGGAGACCTTGATAATATGCATTTGAATTCACTGGATCTAGGGATCTTAGGAGTTGCAGGTCTAAGTAGCTTCCAGGTGATGCTAATAAAGTTTCCATCTCTGGACCACACTTTGAGTAGCTAGTGTTTCAAGAAGAGCCTTGCTAATTTTGAGTTGAGGGATAGAATATGGAATAGCCACAATGTATGTTTTTCTAATCTGAGTACTATTTGTATCCTAGACAGTTTATAGAATTTTAATTTTTCTTAAAGTCTTGTTTATTGAGTTAGAGTTTGCATACAAAAACATTTCACTATTTTGACTTGCATAGCTGATGAGTTTTGACAAATGTATAGTTGAGTAACTACTATCACAGTCCAGATGTAGAGTATTTCCTCCACACGAAAGGCTCCCTCATTCCCTTTTGCAGTCAGTCTCTTTTTTCCACCCCTAGGCCCTGGCAACCACTTAATTATTTTCTAACCCTATAATTTTGCCATTTCTGAAATATCACATTAATGCAATTAATATGCAGTATATATGTACCTTTTTATGACTCTTGTCTTTCACTGAGGATTTATCCATGCTGTTGCAGAGGTCAGTAGTTTGTTCCTTTTTATTGCTGAGTAGTATTTCCATTATATAGATATACCACTATCTTTTTTTTCAATCACCCGGTTGGTAGACAAAAAAATTTCCAAACTATTTTATAAAATTGCCGTACAATTTTGCATTCACACCAGCTCTGTCTGAGAACTCCATTTGCTCTAAATCCTCATCAATACTTTGCATTATAAGTCTTTTCAGTTTTAGCAATTCTAGTGAATGTATAGCTATATCTCATTTTTCTTTTAATTTGCACTTCCCTGATTATTAATGATGTTGAACATCTTTTGTGCTTTGTAGTCACTGGTATATTTTCTTTGGTGAAATGTCTGTTCAGATCTGTTGTCCACTTTTAAATTGGGTTGTTTGTCTTGATACTGAGTTTTAGAAGTTTTCATATATTTTGGTACAAGTTCTTTATCAAATACATATTTTGCAAATATTTTCTCTGTCTATGGCTTGGCTTTTCTTTTCTTTCCATTATCATTAGAAGAGCCGAAGTTTTTAGTTTGATGAAGTCTAGCATATCAGCTTCTTTTATATTTTTTGTTTTTGAGTTCTAAGAAATCTTTGCCAACCCAAGGTCACAAACGTTTTTTCCTATGTTTTCCCTCTATAAATTTTGTAGTTTTAGCTCTTGTATTTGGGTCTATGGCCCGTTCAGAGTTTATTTTTATATGTGGTATGAGACAGACTTTTTCTTTGGCGGGGGAGCAGTATGCTCATAAAGATATCCAATTGTTCTGGCACCATTTGTTGAGAAGATGCCTTTCTCTCATTGAATATCCTGGCACTTTTGTAAAACTTAATAGACATAATATTTGTACATCTATTTCTAGATTCTCTATTCTCTTCTGTTCTGTATGTCTGTTCTTGGGCCACTGTTACATTGTCTTTAATCTAGCTTTGTTGTAAATCTTGAAATGAGATAAGATGAATCCTCCAAGTTTGTTCTTTTTAAAAATGTTTTGGCTGTTTTAGGTGCTTTGCATTTATGTATTTAGAAATCAGCTTGTCAGTTTTTACAAAAATACTTTTAGGATCTTGTTTGGGATTCTGTTGACCCTGTAGGTCAATGTGGGGAAAATTGACATCTTAACAATACCAAGTCTTTCAAGCCATGAACATGGTATAGCCCCATTTATTTGAGCCTTCATTAATTTTTCTCAGCAATGTTTTTTTTAATTTTTAGCGTACTGGACTCACACAGATTGGATTAAATTTACTGCCACCACCTCGCATTCATGTTTTTGATCTTTTTATAATGGTATTCATTAAATCTCACTTTCTAATTGTGTGTTGTGAATATATAGAAATGGAATTGATGTTTTTCTTTTCATTGACCATTGGCCTTGCTAAATTCACTTTTTAGTTCTAATGGGTTTTTGTAGATTCCTTGAGATTTTCTATGGAGGTAGTCATGTCATCTGCAACTAAAGGCAGTTTTACTTCCTTTACAATTTGTGTGCCTTTTATTTATTTTTATTACCTTTTTGCACTAGCTCTAAGTTCAGTAAAATGATGAATAGAAATGGTGAGAGTGGACAGCCTTACCTTGTGGGACCACATTGTCTTTTACCATTAAGTGTGGTGGTAGATGTAGGCTTTTCACAGAGTCCCTTTATCTGGTTGAGGAAGTTTCCTTGTATTCCAAGTTTATTGAGACTTTTTGTCATTAATGTCTTTATATATTTTTTCGTTTGTGGAATTATTATTTGCTTAGGTACATGTACAGGAGCAAAGAGCTTATTAGAAGTAAAAGAGAGTGCATTCGAAAGTTGAAGGAGGAAATAAAATTTTTGCAGCAAAAACTGGAAAGGTAAGTCATTGTTACCTTCATGTTTAGAAATGTAAAAGATAATAGAATATAAAATCAGATAATTTGCTTATATTTAAAAATTAGTTCAGAATTCAGAGTTTAAGTATTAACAAGGATACCATATAAAATAGCTGAGAAAATGTTTTTGAAGTCTGATTTTATAGCTAGAAATAGTCTTCATAATCAACTAATAGGATTTAAGGGCAAACAGTTGTCCCAGGGGATTTAAGTGACCTAAAGTCACACAGTTACTTATTGGCAGTGTACTGTGGGCAGCCCAAGTTTACATTTCTTAAAGCCCTTCCAATATTTTTCACAAATTGCCACAATTCCCCAATCCCCTTGTCTTGGACAAATCTGGTTCTAAAATGCCTGGGAAAAGTAAAAAGCAATGCTCTTCAACTGAGAGTAGTGCTAACTGATTAAAAGGGCTAATATTTCTGACACATACAAAATATTTTCTCCTGTGAAGTAATTTTTCTACTCTTTTTTTTTTTAACTATTTCTGCAGAATCACATTGTGATGCCCTACAAATGTAATTTCTTTCTAATCTAGGTAGATTCTCTTATTTAGCATTAAAGAAAGAAATCCCATACACTCTCAGTCCCTTTTTTTTTTTTAATCCCCTGCCCCCTTGCTGCTTGCTTGCTGTCTGCTCTCTCTGTCCATTTGCTGCACGTTCTTCTCTGCCTGCTTGTCTCCCTTTGTTGCATCATCTTGCTGCGCCAGCTGTCTGTGGGCATAGGCCAGCTTGCCTTCACAAGGAGGCCCTGGGAAGCGAACCCAGGGCCTCCCGTATGGTAGACGGGAATCCAGGCAATTGGGCCACATCTGCTTCCCTATCAGTGGCTTTTTTTTCAAAGCCTTTTTCATAATTTTGCTGGCACCAGTGCCACCTCTCCACCCCCTCCATTGCTGTATTATTCATTTCCCAAAGAGGCAGCACCTTCCATAACAGGCCCATTGTAGGCCCTGCACCTATAGCTGTTTTCCCCTTCAGCTTCTTCTCTCTTACTCAAGAAGAACTTATCTAAGAGTATTATGACCAGTCATTCATTTGTCTTAATTAGACTCAAACTAAGGATTGATTCCTCAAATCCTGTCCTTGAAGTGATTTACAAGACTCTAAATAGAGCAATATTTCATTTTGAAAATTTTAGTTATATTTGTAGGGTTGGACCTTTTTTTTTTTGGTAGAAGTTGACAAAATGATTCTCAAATTTATTTGGAAATGCAAATATCTAGAATTGCCAAAAGATCTTGAAAGATCAAAGCTGAAGGACTTAGAGTACTTGACTTAAAGAGTTTTTGTAAAGTTATTGTAATCAAGATTTATGGAATAGGCATAAGGAAGACAATTAGATAAATATAACATGATGGAAAATCCAGATATAAAACTATGCAGTCAATTGATTTTCTTGAAAGGCATCAAAGCAATTCAGTAGGAAAACTGGCCTGGGACAACTTGACATCATATGGGAAAATATAAACTGTGATTCCTACCATACACCATGGAAAGACTAATTCAAGGTAGATTATAGACTTAAACATAAAAGTAAAGTATATAGCTTCTGAAAGATAGACAATAACTATTAAATATAAAATTGACAAATTAAACATCATCAGACTTATAGCTTCTGTTCATCAGAAGATCCTTAAAGAAAACTGATACACAGGCCAATGATTGGGAGAAGATAAAAGACAAAGTAAGATAAAGAACTCTAATAAAAATGAGGAAGTACTTCATAAAGGAAGATAAATGAATTACCCAATAAGCACATAAAAACGTGTACAACATTACTGGAAATGAGCAAAATGCATATTAAAAGCACTCCAAGATCCACTGTGCATTACTCAGTCAGTGTGCTTAAGGCTGGAAATTTTTAATCATTTCTGTAGCACCAAATGTATCTAAGGTTTTTTAGCTCAAAAATGCTCAGTTCACCAGTAACAAATGCCAATTATTCTTGTTTATTTAGATTTTAAAATAGAATGTAGAAGCATTTTATTATTTTTTTAAATAAAATGACTTTTTAAATTTTAGATAATTCTAGTTGTTTATATTTCATGTTAATGGGCACCATTAGGTAGTAGAACTGAAGTGAAGGCAGGGTGAACTAATACAGTTGCTGCATTGTATGACGTAGTTGGTTCTAGAAGTTGACTGAAGGAGCTCAAGTCAATAGAAGAATAGGAAAATGATTATGTCATCAAACTGAAGATAGTTTTCTTAGAGAAAAATTTTCCCTGAAAAGTAGTTTAAGTACCATATTAAAATGCAACAAACTTGGGGGATAATTAAAATTATAAAATGTCGACCTAAAATTGCATGACAGGGAAGCGGACTTGGCCCAGTGGAGCTGGCCCATGTGCAGTGCTGATGTGTGCAGAGTGCCCTGCACGCAGGGATGTCACCCGCGTAGGGGAGCCCCACACGCAAGGAGTGCGCATCATAAGGAGAGCCGCCCAGCGCGAAAGAAAGTGCAGCCTGCCCAGGAATGGTGCCGCACACAGGGAGAACTGACACAACAAGATGGCACAACAAAAAGAAACACAGATTCCCGTGCCGCTGACAACAACAGAAACAGACAAAGAAGACGACACAGCAAATAGACACAGAGAACAGACAACCGGGGCCAGGAGGGGGGGTGGGAAGAGGGGAAGGAAATAAATAAATAAATAAATAAATCTTTAAATAAAAAAATAAAAAATAAAATTACATGACAGATTATAAATGCTGCTATAGAAAGGGAAGTGGATACGGCTCAGGCGGCCGGGCTCCTGCCTACCACATGGTAGGTCACTGGTTTGGATCCCAGTGCCTCCTAAAGAAGACAGTGGACTGGCATGATGGGCAGGCCTGGCAAGCTGACACAAGAGACACGAGAAGAAGAACCATTATGAGAGATACAACAAAGCAGGGAGCTGAGGTTCCTGATGCCTTCCTAAAAAGAAGACAGTGAGCTGACATGACCAGCAGGTGTGGCGAGCCGACGCAACAAGATGATACAATAAGAGATGCGGGGAGGAAAAAACAATGAGAAACACAACCAAGCAAGGAGTAGAGGCGGCTCTAGGGATTCGGCGCCTCCCTCCCACATCAGAGGTCCCGGGTTCAGCTTCTAGTGCCTCCTAAAGAAACAAGGAAGATGGACATAGCAAGTGAAAAACAGCAAGAGGGTGAGGAGAAATAAATTTAAAAAGTCAGTGAAAACTACTTTAAAAAAAAAAAAATTACTGTAGAAAGAAAATGCCTCTTTTGGTCCAGGCCAGTCATATGTTAATTCAAACACTGAGTGCTAAAAAGTCATATTAATTGTGTGCTATGGGATATACAAGGGAGGTTCAGTTCTATAGAGAAGGAGTTCAGAGTGGGGAGACGGTCTCCCAGTATTGGGGATATCCAGCAATTGGGATATTGAGGAAGACTTCATAAAGAAGGCAGGTCTTGAAGGATAAGTAGAGTTTGTATAAGCTGGAATGATAGCTGAAATGAAAACAAAGAAAATACATCAAAGGAATGCAACAGTTCTCTCAAGATTTTCTCTACTTGTACATATTCGAGATCCTAAATGAAATCTATAGCTCTCTCTGGCAGGTAGATTCTCAATTCTACTGCTTCCTTTGTTGTAGACTTTGAATTGCATTATACTTAATTTCCCTCTAGTATTTTCATTGCATAATTTTTTTTTTCTGATGTAGAAACAGACTGTTTTCCTTCTCCCAGTTTTATTCTTGTTTCATTTTCCCACTGTATTCTCTCAAAGATGCAGAGTGACTGTTGCTTTGTAAAGTGGAACCCTAGAATTACAGGATTACCTGTACCAATCAGTCAATTTGATTATTGTACATTTTTAATTATCCACTACAATAAACTATAGGATTCACTAAAGTAAACCTCTTACTAACATGTGCTCATGGTGATAAAATATTGGGTATCATGAAAATAAATTGTTAATTATTTTTGTCACATACTTGAAATCCCAAAGAAATCTCCAATATTTTATGCCTGGCCTATGCTGTTGAATGAGTGAATGAACGATAGGGTACTTAGGATCCTGGGAAAGTAAGATCCCCAGATTTCTTAAACTCTGACCTTTACCAACACCTGCTTCCCGTTTTCAGTTTTCTCTTCTTTCATTTTTCTGAATTGCAAAATACATCATCCAAAGATCAGCAAAGAAAAACCCTCCTGGGTACTAGAGCACCAGCATTATTTTCAGTTTTGCGTGCTTTTAATACATTTTCCTTCAAGAAACCAGAACCTAATTTGATAAGACATCAAAAGAAAACATAGGGAAGTGGACTTGGCCCAGTGGATAGGGCGTCCGCCTACCACATGGGAGGTCCAAGATTCAAACCCCGGGCCTCCTTGACCCGTGTGGAGCTGGCCCATGCGCAGTGCTGATGCATGCAAGGAGTGCTGCCCCATGCAGGGGTGTCCCCTGTGTAGGGGAACCCCACGCGCAAGGAGTATGCCCCATAAGGAGAGCTGCCCAGCGCCCAAGGATGGCAGCGCACGCATGGAGAGCTGACACAGTAAGACGACACAATCAAAAAACACAGATTACTGGTGCTGCTGATAAGGATAGAGGCGGTCACAGAAGAAAAAACAGCGAATGGACACAGAGCAGACAACTTTTAAATAAATCTTAAAAAAAAAAGCATAACTAGCGTGATTTTGACAGAGGCCACTTGAAATGTTTTCTTTCAGGTGTAACAATTTAGATGATCAATTATTACTTTTGTAGTTTAGAGACTTTTTACCCTTTAAATTGTTTGAGTAATCTATTAAATATTGTATTGCCTTTAGGAATAAGGTTTTTCATTGACTACCCAGAGGATAACAGAAATTTTGTTAGTAGGTCTTAAAATACAAAGTAGACGAGGCCAGCAGAGTATTACTTCTTTGTCTCTTAGGTATGTGAAGTACGGCTCGGGCCCTGCTCGGTTCCCACTCCCAGACATGTTGAAGTATGTCATTGAATTTGCTAGTACAAAGCCTGCCTCAGAAAGCTCTTCATCTCAAAGTGACACACGAGTGACATTACCACTTTCTTCAGTGCATTGCCCGGTTGCTGAACTGACATCCAAGGAAAGGTAATTAAAAAAAAAATCAACAGCCAGGCTTCCATGTTAAAAAAACAAGCGAAAAACCAATCATATCTGTATGGAACATACCAAATGTTAAGAAGGATTATTTCTTATCGTGACTCTAGCAATGGAAGAAATTTTATCATTGATGTGGAGACATTTACTATGGGAATTGCTGAAGGCAGGGAGAGGGAAGAAGAGGTGTGATATGGGGGCATTTTTGGGACTTGGAGTCATCCTGAATGATATTGCAGGGACAGATGCAGGACGTTATATATCCTGCCATAACTCACTGAATGGACTGGGAGGGAGTGTAAACTACAATGTAGACTATAATCCATGCTGTGTAGCAGTGCTCCAAGATGTATTCATCAAATGCAATGGATGTGCCACACTAATGAAAGAGGTTGTGGATGTGGAAGAAGTTTAGGGGGGTAGGGAGTAGAGTATATGGGAACCTCATATTTTTTAATGTAACTTTGTGTGATCTGTGTATCTTTTAAAAAAAAAGACAATAAAAAATATTAAAAAAAAAAAAAAAGCAAAGAATCACACGCACACGCAAAAAGAAGTTAGACTGGCTGTTTAGATCACCTTAAAAAGACCTGGGTTTCTAGGCACTGGACTGGTTCCCTCTTCCAGAACAATTCCCCTTCCTCTGGCCTCTCTGCCTTATTCTGGTTTTCTGGGTACCATTCTGTTTGGGGCTCAAGTCCCCACCTTGAATCTGTCTGCTGAGTATACTCCTTAAAAGGAATAAAGAATACAGTAATTTTCTGCTCATTAAATGCTATGTATTACTTAGGTTAAAAAAAAAAAGGATTATTTCTAAGGAATGGCATGAGTCTTAGGGGTGGAGTAGGGGGTTCTTTCACTTTTTCTACTCTACCTACATGTTTGGATTTTAAAAAAAAATAGAATGTCTTCATGTTTCATTGTGAAACAAATGATTTTAACCTTTTAAAACTCGTTGAGCAGGGTATTTAATCACATAAAATAATACTTTTAAAGTTATGTGTTATGTGTGATTGTGTGATTTCTACTGTGGTTGAGGTATCTACTCTTGCATATATGGGGCTTATTTTTCCATATACATCTTTCCCTGGGAAAAGAGGTTTCCTCCATTATTTTGTATAAGGGTGGGGAGGGAGGAGAGTGGGGGAGGAGAAAGGGAGGGTTTCTCTTAATTCAAAGCTAAGGGAAATTTATGTTCTTCAGTTTTATGTGTAACAGAGACCTAAATATGATTAGAAGCTTATTTTATATTCCTATTGGTTCATCTTTGTGCATTTTGTACTCTGGACAGTCGTTAATTAGGTAAACTAACATTTAGTGAATAGCTGCTTTATGTGCTTTCTCCTCATTATGTTTGCAGTGATGATGTAAAGAAGTTGATATTTATATCAGATTACTTGCCTGAGGCTCATAGTTTTTCCCTGGGTTTTGAGCCAGTGATTGAGAGCTGGGATTGGCTGGCTCATGCTGCCTGTACTCTTTCAAGGTGTCACCTAGTTTGTATTCCTATGAGTTGGGTGTTCAGCCGATACTTCACTGTTCTTGCTTCTGTATATTTCGTTTCTGGATGGATAGTCTCACTTTAGTCAGTTGCATCTTAAAGGCTCTGTAGTTGATGACTTGGTTGTTCCGGTTCCAGCCTTCCCTTTTCCGTTATTCTTCTTGTACCTTCTTCATGAGAAGGCATTATAATAAGTGGCTAAAGAATTTGAACCATGGAGTCAGGCAGATCTGGGCTTAAATCCTTCTCTGTCACGTCATCTAGGCGAACTTGGGTAAGTGGCTTAATTTCTCTAAACCTTAGGTTGTAGGTGGTAAAATGGGAATAATAATAGTACCTGCCTCCTAAATAAGTCTTGTTAAATGAGATGGCGTATATAAAGAAAAACTGTGGCTCAATTCCTAAACAAGTCTTGTTAAATGAGATGGCATATATAAAGAAAAGCTGTGGCTCAATACCTTTAAAAAGTTAATGCTCACTGAATAATAGCTGTGCATTTTCACATAGCAGCTAGCTTTCCAAAATACATTAATTTAGGCCAAGGCTTCTCTTGGAAATTATCACGTAAGCATGATTTTTGTCTTCTTTCAGTGCCAGTACAGAAAGCTCTTCTCAGGATGCTGAAAGTACCTTTTCTTCTCCGGAAGATTCTCCACATAAGTCTAAGATCGTGAACAAGCCACTTAAATCTTACCGGTCTTCCATGGAAATGCCTACGCACCCAGCTCCTCGAACAGTCACAGATGAGGAGATAAATTTCGTTAAGACCTGTCTTCAGAGGTGGAGGAGTGAGATTGAACAAGATATACAAGGTTGACTCTTTTAAAACTTGTCAAGAAGTTATTCTTAAAAAAAAAAAAAAGAGGTTATTCTTTGCCTGTTTTGTTTGTAAGAATATTTGGTGGTTAAGAACTTCGAACATACCTCCTCCATTGCCTTGAATACTCTTCAATTTTCGCATGGTGCTTGTGGCCTCTTTTGTACTTTTAGTTCCCTGTAACACTGGCTCACACCACCGTTCTAGAGCTGTGAAGAGATTTCTTGGCTTTCCTGGGAAGCTTAGGCTCTCATCACCTTCGGCTGGGATCTTTCTGCATCTGCTGATTTTTGTTTCTGCAATTGTTTACTTCAATCCTGAATTCAGTTGGCTGAAACTTAGAATTTAGCTTTCCTAGACTTCTACTTTTAAATGTTTTTTTTGTATGAAACATGCTTTATTGAAAGTTAATGATGCAAAGTATGTTTGAGCAAGGCACACAATATAAAACAAATTATTATTATGAATGAATAATTCTTCCATGTTGCTTTGACTATCCCTTCTCCCCTTCCTTTTTCCCTTTATCTAGGAAGTAAAAAATGAATAAAAGTCCAGATTCCTCCAAGTTTTATTCAGAGAATTTTAACCCTTCTCCTTGTTCCACCTTCTTTTAGACCTTGTCTTTGGGACATAACATTTTACATTCAATTGACCCTTTGAGGTGTCTTCCTAAATAGAGTCATTTTCCTCTTCAAGAAATTTTGGTGCCTGTTATAAAAGATAATTTTTAAAACTTCGATGTAATTATAATGAACTAAAAGCCCTCATAAGAACCTAAAGCACTAGCTACTTTAAAACTATATAAAATCCTCGCTGGTTCAAATAGTGAAGCTGACATCATCTAACCCTGGGTACAGTTTGCGTAATTGAAGCAGCCTGTGTGACACGGAGTGAGACAATTTTAACTTTAAGTTTTCTTTTTTTAAACAGATTTAAAGAATTGTATTGCAAGCACTACCCAGACTATTGAGCAGATGTACTGTGATCCTCTCCTTCTTCAGGTAGAATGAAAATTGATGGGAAAGTAGTCGAGACATATTCATATGCTAATGGCGGATACAAAAGGAAAATTTGATAGTATTTCTTTGAAACTGAATGGTAATCTCCCTGAGATATAAGAATAAACTTCAGCCAGAAGTTTCTCTGTTTCTTTTTTTCAAGCCCAATAAAGCAATATCAACAATAGAGCTTAGAACATACTGGTTTTGATTCTGCCTTGTGTTTTTTTATATACAGTAGAAAGGTTTACTGTCAAATATTAATAAAAGTGTCTTGCAAGATGTTAATTCAAGTGGTGGCAATGGGCAAAACCTGAACTAGGGATGGGTTGGCCATCCTTTCCAGAGTACCATGATCTTTCATTTAGCAGCATGTGCTCGAGCTTCATTTCTGTAACTTAGAATGTCAGAAGGGAAGTGGACAGGGCAGAAATTTTTCTTACCTTCTTAGATTTTTGTTTAGAATAGCATTCTGGGCACAGAGGGCAAAAGAGTCCTAGTCAGGGGCCTGACTTAGCAGTGGCTTCTTCATTGATGGACAAAATGGTAGTAGGGGTAGAGTTTGTTTCTAAAATGACGTTGAGGCATCATTTTGTTCACCACCAGTAAAACATGTTAAGGTACTAATCAAGTGTCAGTTTAATTTGGTTCTGTGACTTGTTTTCCTGTCTTTCACTTAAGCATTGCTCTATTTTCTCCATATTGAAAAAAATACATGCTTTTTAAATTTTAAAACAAGTGTATAGTCAAAAGGGTCTTCAGCCCAGATAGGTGGGTAAGCACTCACAGGAAGAAATATAAGGAAGTGCATGTGACCCATTTGTAATGAAATATGCTAACTTAAATATTTATACCAAGTAAATAAGACATAGAATAAGATAGCTGCTAAACTTGTTATAGGTCCCAAACATGGTAAACATTTTCTCAAAGTGAGTGATCAGAGTGATTCTGTGTTTGAGATAAACTGAGCTTGGAATTAGGGAAGAAAGAGATTTAGGTTATCTTTGGTTTTATTATAACATAGGAGTTTAGAGTTAGAAAGTCCTCAGTGAGGTCATCCAATTCATTTTAATATTTGAGAACCGAGACATAAGTGGTAGATTCCAATAGCCTTGATTGCTATATTTTTGCTAGTTTATCTGGAATCAACAAGGAGTTTTGATGTAAAATCCATGTGAAACACACATAATAGTCAGTTTTCCTATGTATCATAATTGGGAATGATTTTGAATTTTAATATTCTAAATTGTTAGGTGTTTTGCTTAGCCTGATTCAGGAATATTTCTGACTTGCAGGTGCCTTATCGCTTGCATGCAGTTCTTGTTCACGAAGGACAAGCAAATGCTGGACACTACTGGGCCTATATCTTTAATCAACCCCGACAGATCTGGCTCAAGTACAATGACATCTCTGTTACCGAATCTTCCTGGGAAGAGCTTGAAAGAGATTCCTATGGGGGCCTGAGAAATGTTAGTGCTTACTGTCTGATGTACATCAATGACAAGTTACCCCACTTTAATGCAGGTAAAACTATATTAGCAGGGAGGGGGGATGGTTATATATATCTATATCTATATCTATATCTATATATATATATATATATTTTTATCTATCTTAGCAGAACCCAGAGATGTGGGGAAATCTATACTGCCTAGGAAAGGGAACAGTCTAGTAGTTTCTAAAAAATTTAAACTACACTTCATTATTATTATTAAAGTAAAAAGCCTTTAAAAATACAAACAGTATGAAAGGGAATAGGGAGTTATTTTTACATTCCATTCTGCCCCTAATTTTTTCATTAATCTGTATTTTCATAAATAGAACTGACTCATTCCTTTTACCTTAATAATAATTTCATTGCTTGGATGTACTGTAATTTATTTAACCAGCCTCCTATTGATAAACATTTGAGTGATCTCTACTTTTTTGCTTTTTCTATGATATCCTTCTTCATACATTTTCGTACCCTTTGGAGAAGAGTTAAATTTTAAAAGCAATTTCCTCAACAGTTTCATACACCTCATAATGCCAGCTACTAATGCCGAGAGCTATAATAATCGCCATTTGTACTGGTACTTTACTCCCCTTCCTGCCCCCGAGGAGGATTGTATCTCTAAACTGTGATGGGAACAACCATGAGAAATTCCCTGGTGTCCCAGTAAAACAGAACAACGAAGACATAAATTTAAATTTGGTACTCCAAAGTTCTCAGAAACAGTAGAGAAAGGGTTTTTGATAGTAAAGATACACTTGGGCAGTATTTATTATTACTGTTTTTTAATTTTAAATTTTTAAATTTTTATTTTTAGAGCTATCAGGGCTGGGGATTGAGCCCGGGACCTCATACATGGCAAACCAGCACTCAACCATTGAGCTACGCTGGCTCCCTGGTACATTACTCTTCACAGCATGCTTTCAATCTTTATTTCTCTAATAACTGGTAACTCCAGAAAGGAGGTTAGGCAGGGCAGAAACTCTTATTCATATTTTCTAGCTGGGTAGCAGGCTTCCGGAGGGTCTCCACTTGTCCAGAATCATACAGCTAGTAAATAAACGATAGGCCCAATAATCAGATTCACTTCTGACTTCAAATTCTGTGTTGTTTTGAGTTTACATTGTTCTCTCTTTTCCTTTCATGTCTTCTGTGTGGGTGTTATGACCAGCATTTCACTGTTAAGATCATAGAAGCCTATTTGAATTTTACTGTTACAAAAGTTAAAAAAATAATCACGTATTACTCACCTACATAAGGCATTTTGTCCAGTCAGCACATTGTCTTTCTGATTAGCTAGTGTGGTTGGATGTAGAGGTGTAGAAAATGACCTCTATAAATAAATGAATGAGTGAGTGAATGAATGTAACTGACCCTCAATATTATATATTTGCAGTGTGAAGGCTTGAGCAGCTGCTTGTGGGGGTGATTGTCCCAATGACTGTACTTATCTTTGGTAGGAGAGGAGTCTTGTTCTCACATGCATAGTTCATTTTTATATTATAGAAACAAACAAGTGGAAACTATTATTTGTTTAGTGAAAAAACTAGTTAATGGCAGCCAGTAAGTGGATATATTTTTCTGCTATAGGTTTTTGTTTTGGTCAGATGGTTAGAAATGAAATTTAATCTGCCCTTGACAACCTTGCCATTTTCCATCACATTCTGTTAAATTGCTTTCTGATAGCACTCAATTTTGTGAAACTTGAGGCAGTATAAATGTCTTGGAATTCATCTCTCACCCTCCTGAGATGGACATTTCATCAATAATAAATGTAGTAGTTAAAAAGATAAAACTATTTAGCTTAAAATTTCCATTGTATCTGATGATTTTGTTTGCTCCATCTTGCTACTTGGCCAGTGATTCGCTCTTATTCCAAATCTTTACTGTCTTTCATTCTTTCACTCGTTCAATAGATACTTAATGAGTGCTTACCTACTAGCATACAGGGCACTGTGTATGCTGTGTCTATTAGTATTATGTTAATATTTCTGATGGATTGTGCGTATATGGGTACATTTTCCATTAGGAAGAAGAAAATAGGCAAAGTGTCTGTCTTCCTTTCTAGAAAGAATGTTTTGGTTTCCTGTGAGCTTTTTCTGCATGGTCCTTTTTTTTTTTTTTTTTAACATACCCATGTTCACTCGAATCCTCTTAATTTCTTCTCTGGCTATGCAATAGTCTAAGTAGTTTATTTATTTCTCACTCATTATACAATCCAGGCTCTTAAAGTGCAAATCTGAATCCTGTCTCTCCCACACTAAATACCCCTCATTATCTTCCCTTCACCATGAGGTCAAAGTCTAAACCCACCCATGCCACATGTGCTCTGACTTAAGCCTCCCTCAATCTGTGGAAACCTCTATACTTGCTGAGTCCCTCATGTGGAAGACCTTTCCCCTTCCCCTTCCCTTCATCTGGTCCTTTTCAATTCACTTTTGTCATCTTCATTCTAAGATTACGTCCTCTCTTCTACCTCCAGTCCAGGCCATCTAATTGCCCAACTCTGGAAAGCATCCTTCTCCTTGGCTCCAGGAAGTGCCACTCACAGGGAATTTGTGATGGGAACTCCAGAGCTGTACAGGGACTCGCCCATGCCCTCCATCGTGGTGCAGACGCACTGCACCCATGGGCTCCAGGCACAGGCATCTCTCCTATGACGGTACTCCATTTTAACTCCATCTTTGTTCCTCCTTAGAGGCAGCCCCAAATGAATCAGATCAGATGCTAGGAGAACTGGATGCTCTATCCGTTGAACTTAAGCATTACATTCAGGAAGATAACTGGAGGTTTGAGCAGGAAATAGAGGAATGGGAAGAAGAGCAGTCTTGCAAAATCCCTCAGATGGAATCCTCCACCAGTTCTTCATCACAGGATTTCTCTCCATCACAAGGTATCTGAGAAGGGCATTTACGCTCTGCTTGCTTAGCCAGCCCTTTACATGCCATCCAACCAAATGATGGCATAGTCTTCATAATATATTTCAAATATAATTGGTATTATATAACCTGATGAAATAACTTGTGGTTGTAGAATTTCTGATGAGCAGAATTAATATCAGAAAGACTAGCTGACTGTACTTCCTCTGTGTATGTAGTTTTTCTCAAAATGCAGGTAGTAGGAGAAGCTCTGATAAGATTAATAGATATACTTTATGAAAATTGTTCTCCAGAGGTGATCTTCGTAAGATAGGCTTGTTTGTAGGAAGCCTACTTGTCATACAGAAATATGACAAAGTTGGGGGCACAATTAAATTTTACAGAATCCTCAGTGGGGTCTTGCTAAAGTAGCCATTTATTTTAGTCACTAGTTTCTAGGGACATTTGCATAGATTTTTATAAAGAAATTTAGTGAATGTTGTTTGTTAAACTGTGTAGCCATCCTAGTTGTTTTTTATCAGTGTTCTAGACTTTATTTATCATCAATCAGCTGCTAATACCTTTGTGCAATTCTTTATCAGAGCCTTCAGTGTCCTCATCTCATGGGGTTCGCTGTTTGTCATCTGAGCATGCTGTGATTGTCAAGGAACAGACTGCCCAGGCGATTGCAAACACAGCACGTGCTTATGAGAAGAGTGGAGTGGAAGCAGCCCTGAGTGAGGTGAGAAGGACTTGGAAGCCCAAATTCAATAGGCTCAGGCTTTCAGCAATAATTGCCACCATTTTTCTCACATTTCTCTGCTACATTTAACCAACCCCTCTTGATTTCTCCTGTTTTTTCTTACTCTTTCTCTCCATTCTGATGCCACAGCTTAAGGAAGCTGAGCCCAAGAAGCCCCTGCCCCAGGAAACAAACCTTGCCGAGCAGTCAGAACAGCCCCAAAAGGCTATTGATGCAGAGACTGCTGCCCAGCCTAATTCTGAGGTCTCTGAAGTCGAGATTCCCAGTGTGGGAAGGATTCTGGTTAGATCTGATGCAGATGGATATGATGAGGAGGTACAGAGATGAGTGCAGGATTTAGCTGTTTGTTGTCTTCTCTTTCCTTTGCATGCAACTATACTCTAAAGATGTTTGCCAAAGAGCTTATATTTTCTCACTGAAACAAATAATGAAAAAGAAGGCCAGTCTTGTTTTGACCTTATTACCATTTTTTAAAAGATGCCCTTGCTCCCATTATACATCTACCCAAAAAATAATCTGAAGAGGGCCACCATAGTCTAGATGGCTCAGAAAGGTACAATTTAGTTCCTTTTTCTTTTTGTATTATGAGCAAGAAATTGCCTTCTAAATCTAAGGTAGGAATCTGTTTTCTGAGATATTTAGTCCATTGTTTTTCCTCCAAATATAATGTTTTTTTTTCTGTCATACAATGAGCAAAACAAATGTGAACTGAAGTTGCTTTTAATTCAAAAGCTTTAGGAAACTTTAGAACCCAAAGAATTCATTGTCTATCCATTACCCATCCCACCTTCTTTTTTTTTTACTTTAAACTTTTTATTTTGAAATAATTTCAAACTTAGGGGACAGTTGTAAAAGTAATACAAACCCCAGACAGAGAACTCTGAATCCTCCCACACCCCATATTCAGATCCACCAGTTTTAATTAACTTTTTGTCCCATTTGCCATATTGTTTTTTCTCATTCTTTCTCTCTCCCTCACTTCTTCCCTCCCTCACTTCTTCCCTCCCTCCCTCTCTTCCTTCCTTCTTTCCTTCCCTATTCTGAACATTTGAGAGTAGTTTGCACATATCATGCTCTTTTAACTCAGTACTTTCATGTACATTTCTTAAGAATAAGGATATTCACCTTATGTACAGTTACCATGTTCAAGAAATTAATATTGATATAAAGTTTATAGACAATTCCCGTTTTTTTTTCTTCCATATGTCTCATGAATGTCCTTTTGAGCCTTTTCTCTTCCATTACTGGATACCTTCCAGAATCACATATTGCATTAAATTGTCATCTCTTAGTTGCTCACTCTTTTCTTTTCTTTTCCTTTTAATATACACCACGTAAACTTTCCCATCCCAACCTCTCCCAAGCATACCATTCAGTGGCTTTACTCAGATTCACCATATTGCAATACTTTTGACTACCCTCCATTACTGTAACTTTCCCTTCATCCCCCAACAGAAGCCCTACTCCTCTTACACATTAACTATTTCCTTTTCAGTCATCACTGCACTTAAACAGTCATGCATCATATTCTTCAGACTTTGTTCCTGTGGGGTATCTTTTTCTTTTTTTCAACCATTGAGAGGTTTGGATTTCGTTATTATATATAGCATCATGTTTGTATAGCCTCTAGTTTCCAGATTGCTGAAATTGTACTGTTCATCTGGTACAACTCTAAAATAATTGTGTACGCAGGATCTGCACTTAACTTACACTTCTAAATTGACATTCTGGTGTCCAATCAGACCTTTCCGCTCTTGATTCTTCAGCCATATTGTATTGGAGATATTTCATACATCTCTTTTTATCCTGCTAAATTAAGAGGTACTGGATAGGAATAACTTGCCTTGACATTATATAGATGTGCAGGAGTGCATGTAGGAATATGTGTGTGAAACGTGACTTGCAATAGATGCTGTCAAGGAGCACACTTCTCTGCTTCCCTTCAGTAATCTGTTTTCCTTTCTTTCATACAGTGTTCTTTTGAACCTTTCTTCTGTCCTTTTTCTCTCTGTGTTTTGTGCCCTCTTGCGGTAGGTGATGCTGAGCCCTGCCATGCAAGGGGTCATCCTGGCCATAGCTAAAGCCCGTCAGACCTTTGACCGAGATGGGTCTGAAGCAGGGCTTATTAAGGTATCTTTTTAAAATTCTAATCTTTATAACACAGTGGTCATGATATTGGGGCAGTAATTCTATAAGATGGAGGAAAATGGAGTTAAAATCTCTCTCATTGAAATTAAACCTAAAACTGGCTGTCTCCCTTTCCTGTCCAACTACCGAGCAAGCTGTCCCACAGGACTGATCCCCCCTCTTCCCCTGCACAAGTGCAGCCTTGGAGAGCAGTCCTGTGGTACACCCAACTGCAGGGGCTTTGTTGTTGTTGGGAGATGGCTGTTAAGACAGCTGTGAGTGAAATTTTGCTTTTGTAATTTTGGGGCTATAATAAGGAATGATAATAAGGAAGTAGGCCAGGCTCTTTGAGGTACTTGGATAATATTGTATTTACATGGCTGTTTAAAAATTCAAATCAGTGGGACTCAAGGATAAGCCTGAAACAATGAAAACTAAATATTTGTTTTTCCAAGAACTTCATGGGAGAAACGAATTTCTTGGGAGTATAGTCCAACATTGGTGCCAGATGTTGAGGAACTTCATCCCTTATGAAGTGCAAACGCCTTAAGGATTCTATTACTGCTCTTGGAATTGCTCATGACTTATTCCTCAAACCTGCTTAGTCATGAGGCCCTCGTGCCCTTAAGCAGCAGGCTCTGGGTACAGAGGCTCACCAGGGATCCCTTTCTAACTATTAATTCTGACTTCAATAGGCATTCCACGAAGAATACTCCAGGCTCTATCAGCTTGCCAAGGAGACCCCCACCTCTCACAGTGATCCTCGACTTCAGCATGTCCTTGTCTACTTTTTCCAAAATGAAGCACCCAAAAGGGTAGTGGAACGGACCCTTCTGGAACAATTTGCAGATAAAAATCTTAGCTATGATGAAAGGTGAGAAGGGAGTACCTGAGTGAATTGCCTTCTCCTCTGGGTCTGGCTGGACTCACTCCCCTGGTGAGGAAGCTTTGCATTAACACCCTTTCACTACTTTCTGAAATTTGTTCCGCACAGATCAATCAGTATTATGAAGGTGGCTCAAGCTAAACTGAAGGAAATCGGTCCAGATGATATGAATATGGAAGAATACAAGGTGAAGTCTTTCTTTAAGTCTCTGGATATTTTATAAAGTGAAAACATTGATTTCTGAGGCAAAACTATTAATTTTTTATTATCACAGTTGAAGTTGTTTTTCCTGTATCCCCCTCCCCAAACTGGAAAAGAATGGCTAAACCATCCTTTCTTATCCTCAGGATAGCCAGCTTCTTTATTTCCATTCTTCTTCTAGAATGAATCAACACTTCATTTCCCTTAAATCCTACTTGAGCCAAGTCCTTGATAACAAAATTCTTGAAATCAGGGTTTTGGCTTGTTTTAAGTAGTAGAGCTTTCTAGTGTGCATTTGGATTCTCAGAAAATTACCACATCCTCCCTGAAATGATGTTACATACCACGTCTGCTGTGCCAACTACACTTACTGAGTGTGGGCATTGCTCTGTTCTGTGCTCTTCCTCACACCCGGAGGTTTTTGTCAGAATTTGAGAGTTGAGAGGTCATTCGTTTAAGCCGGGGCTGTACGGCTTTGCTTGGGTTTTAGACTTGAAGACAATAAATTCTGTAACTCGTGTGAAATAAACATTTCTGTTCCTCAGTAGAGGAACAGGACATTGAAAAATTAGGGTTAGAGATACACATATATTCTAAATGTTGACAGGTTTTTATCTGAAAGTGTTTTTGTGCTTGGCCATATGTTCTCAATAAATATTTGTGTTGGGTTTAAAACACACTTCAGTGAAACATGTTGAAAGAGTGTATTGTGGTCATGATAATTAATAGTAACCATTCTTTTTCAGAAGTGGCATGAAGATTATAGTTTATTTCGAAAGGTGTCTGTGTATCTCCTAACTGGCCTGGAACTCTATCAAAAAGGAAAGTATGTTGGTCTTTTACTACACAAAGAATATTGGTTGGGACACCGGTGTTTATCAGTGCTCACCCAGGAGTACTGTATCTCACCTCCTGTGTCACATAAGCCAGTGTGCTGCCACTCTTCCCAGTGTGTCAGTTAGGCTTTTAATATCCTACATGTTTTCATCCTTCCCCTAATGATACATTTATTAGTAAAGAGATACACTCTTTTACATTTTCTTTGTGATAACTGAAGATAAACTCAGAAAATGAATTTTCGAGTTGGCATGGACCTTAACATCTCGTCCACTCCCTTGTTTTTGAGATGACCCAGTCTGAGGCCCGCAGAAGTTTCACAATTTTCCTCGAGTATCTTCGCTAGTTTGTAGAAGAGCTGTGGTCTTTGGCTCTCATGCTTTTCCCAGTATTCCACACTACTTCCATTTTAAGGACTCCTGAATCTGGGAGCAGTGGGGTCTAGGCCCTTGATTTGGGGCAAAGAGCGCTAAACTGTTGTTTACCTCCACCTTCTAAGGTACCAAGAGGCACTCTCCTACCTGGTGTATGCCTACCAGAGCAATGCCGCTCTGCTCCTGAAGGGCCCCCGGCGGGGGGTAAAGGAATCAGTGATCACTTTATACCGAAGAAAATGCCTTCTGGTTTGTACTATTTGCATTAGTATTTTTTCTTTTCTTTCTTTTTAAAAAAATTTTTTTTGTGTTTACCCCTTCTCCTGAAGCCATGAGGAAATAAATCTTTAAAAAACAAAATAATGATCTTGAGTTTTAGATTTCTTCCAAAGTCAAAGGTTTTTTTAAGTTCCTTTAAGTGAACATCGTTCCTCAACCTCTGGCAGGAAATAGGATGAGCCTCAATTTCCCCTCTCCTCTGTGCCCTTTACACACACCTCCATTGCAGCATTGATCACATTGCTTCCCTATTAGATTGGGAGGTCCTTGAGCACAGATCCTCTTCTTAGCTCTTCCCTCAGAGTCAGCGTAAAATAAATGTGTGTTGAAGGAAGGCAGTGTTCTTTCAGTGTTCTCTGATAAACTAGTAATGAGAGTTTTTGTGACTTCTAAAAAACTCCCAATTTTTTAAAAAAGAAATGAAGCATAAGAATTGATCCTACTATTCTTTATTTTTTTTTTTTAAGATTTATTTTTTTCTCCCTGCCTCTTGTTGTTTGCACTTGCTGTCTGCTCTCTGTGTCTATTTGTTGTGTAATCTCTGAATGTGCTTGTCGTTTTAGGAGGCACCAGGAACCAAACCCAGGACCTCCCATGTAGGAGGGGCACCCAGTCACTTGAGCCACAGCCACTCCCTGCTTCTTGTGTCTTTCATTGTGTCCATCATCTGGTTGTGTCACCTCGCTGTCTTGCTCATCTTCTTTAGGAGGCACCAGGAACCAAACCTGGGACCTCCCGTGTGGTAGGCAGGTGCCCAACTGCTTGAGCCACATCTGCTTCCCCCTGCTCTTCTGTTAATACCATTGTCATAAGTCATTGAAGACTGTATATCTGCCTTAGCCTATTTTGTACTTGGCAGCCATGTGGAAAGGCAGACCCATATCCCCTTTGCCTACCTGAGGGTTTATACAGGTGCTTGTCCTTCAGAGAACTATAAAGAGGTGGCTTGCCCTTGGATTATGTGTTTGTGCTTGTTTTCCTTAGCGCCCAGCAGATTTGTGCGTCACAGGCGCGTTTCAGGCCAGCATGTCCACCACCACCTTCTTGTTACTATCAAATGGAAGAGATTGAGTCATGACATTTATTCATCTCAAGAGTTTCATTTTCTTGCTTTTATTTTGATTTCTGTATCATTTGTAGGTGTGGCAGGGCTGCTTTGAATCTGAGAAAAGAGCCTTATAGATATGTTGGATCTGAATTTTGTTAGAGCCATTTTTTTAAAAATCACCAAATATAGATTTGCATTTTGAGTGTCCTGCTCGGCTTCCAATGGGATACCATAATAGGGATTTTGATTCATTAGATCACTGGCTCTCAGTCCCCACTATGTATCAGAATCACCTGATGGGCTGCCAAACAACAACGCTCAGGACCCTCCCAGACAATTAAACCAGAATCTCTGGGGAGGGGCCTGGCCATCATTGTTTCTGCTGGTGGTGATTCTTGATACTCAGTGGAACTTGAGATTCTGGAAGTATCTTAAGCATAATCTTGATTTCAAAGAAGTGGTTGAGGCCACTGGGGCCTAAACTCTGCTGCATTAGATTTGCCTTGAGAGCTTTTAAAACTCGTGATACTGGGATCGCCCCGTACCAGCTAAGTCAGCATGACTGAGCTGGGAACCCATACATGGGTAGTTTTCAGAAATCTTCAGGGGATTCCAATGTATGCCGTAACCACTTTTTCCCAAAATTTAAATAGATACTTTTAAGTTTTTAAAAGATATTAAAACTTTAAAATAGATATTTATATATCTTGTTAAATAGATATTTATCTTTTCAGACTATGTTTTTTCTCTCTTTTTCTGTAGGAGCTAAATGCCAAGGCAGCTTCTCTCTTTGAAACAAATGATGACCACTCTGTAACAGAGGGCATAAATGTCATGAATGAGTTGATCATTCCCTGCATCCATCTTATCATTAATAATGACATCTCCAAGGATGACCTGGATGCCATTGAGGTCATGAGAAACCACTGGTGCTCCTACCTTGGGCAGGACATTGCAGGTATGCGGTCGTTTGCACTTTCAGTAATTTCTAAGGCTTTTTGAGAATTGTGGAAATTATAGTGGGTCTCACTCAATAGTTCTGGTTATCAGACCTTTTTGAGGTCATTGGAACTCCTGGCATACAACTGAGTTAAAGGTGGGTGTGGGCCATAGGAAACAAGAGCTGGGAGCTTGGGCCCCTGCCCTTCTTGCCTCCCCTGTCCCCTCTGCGGCTGTCACAGCATCTGCACAGACAACCAACAAACCCTCTGTGGAAAACAGTCACCATTCTCCAGGAACATAAGACAGTTCTTTTTCAACAGCCAAAATCTGAACTCTCTTACAGTATAAAAATTCAGAATCTGTGCAGTTTGTTCATCTCATGGTGCCATATAACCAGGTTTCCCTGCATCTTGAAGTTGAAAGACATGAAAATACTCTTAACTACAGGGACTTCAAGAATAGTAAACTGTACATTGA
Organism: Dasypus novemcinctus; assembly: GCF_030445035.2. Lineage (NCBI taxonomy): Eukaryota > Metazoa > Chordata > Mammalia > Cingulata > Dasypodidae > Dasypus > Dasypus novemcinctus. The sequence goes on along the minus strand of NC_080699.1, from coordinate 19,894,862 downwards.
CTATCCTTGCTTGCTGAAAGAGAGAGAGCCTAAAACATTATTATCTGTAGGGAATAAGGTAGACTTGGAAAGATGGTGGATGGGGATAAAAGTACTCTAATATGAATCCTCTTTGTTTCTTGTTGGTAGATAGTCCATTGTCTTGTTCAGGAGTTCAAGTTTATAGTAGTTAACTGAAAATTCTATTACTAGTAACTACTTATTTCCTTTTAAGTCGTCAATATTTATTTAGACTTTATGTGACTTACAGCTTTTCTTAATGTCATGTGTACATACTGGTACATTCAAATCATTTGAAAGAAAATCGTACCATTATATTTATGGTTGAAGTGTCATATTAATTTTTCAAATTTTAAACAGATGACTGACTAGAAGACCTGCTCTTAAGGAAGTGAATATATAGTATTTTTTTTTTTAAACACACATCAGACAACTTAAGCAGTGGCCTAAAGCTTTGGTATATTTGGCAAGTAGGTCTTTGCTCTTGATTTGGCCTGAAGGGATCATTATTTATTTGCTTGCTGGCTGGCAGGATCCTTTTACCCTTTGAAGTTGGGTAAAGTGCTATGTGCAGGCCTTCCTGTATAATCACAGGTTTATGATTTTTTACTTGTAGATTTTTTTAGCTGTATATATATAACCATCCACTTTCCCTCCACAGAAAATCTGCAACTGTGTTTAGGGGAGTTTCTACCCAGGCTTCTAGATCCCTCTGCAGAAATCATTGTCTTGAAGGAACCGCCAACGATTCGACCCAATTCTCCTTATGACCTTTGTAGCCGGTTTGCAGCTGTCATGGAGTCAATTCAAGGTGTTTCAACCGTGACGGTGAAATAAGCCTCCATGTGTTCCAGTTCCTTCCCGGTCTCTGGTCGCCTGCCGGCTGCACAGAATTCTGTTGTCACAGTGTTCACCTTGGGAAAGGGGTTAGGTAGACAAGTAAGATTCGGATCCAGACCCCAACCATTCTGTGTGTGTAAAGAAGGATTAAAAATAAAATTGCACTTTTTAGGTACAGAATTGTAAAAAACAAACCTTCTTTTACTAGAAAAGGCAGGACCCCGTGTAGTGAGGTTTTGAATGGTGCCAGAAGACATAACATGCCTCCTTGTACATACAGAAATGCTTGGGCTTTTCCTAGCCTTTTGTCACTTTCTAAATTATCCTTCAGGCATAAGTGTTTTTGACAGCAGAAAAGAAGAGTGATTCATCAGAACCTGAACCAGATGTACAGCTACTACTTAATTTATCAAATACAGGTGACATTTGAAAATTCTTAACTACAAGAATTAGATATATAAATTTTATTGGCTCTTGACAGGAGATGACAAAATAGGTTGCTGATGAACTGCTGCCCTTTTACATGTGGGTAGAATATAAGGTCGCTTGGCAGTAAGAAGCTGAAATGTCAAAAGAAAGCTGCCTCTCCTCCTTTCTCTCTCACTCTTGCTCTCTCAAGCTTCCCTGCCTCCCTCTCTCCTTCTCTCCCTCTCTTCTTCTACCCCCTTTCTTTCTTCTCCCTCTTTCTCTTTTATATTTTTTAATAAACCGTAAAACCTCATACTCAGTCCTGAGTGAAAGAAAGGAAAGAGTTAAGGACTTTATACAAAATAGCATTGTGAAACTTGACTAAACATAGCATTTTGATAGTTAATCATTTAGGTAAATTTTTCTAACATCTGAAAATTGTCAAAAACAAATGTCTAAGGCTGCTGCTGGCCCAAAAGAACAGTTTGATCCCCCATCCCTATTTTGCTTTTAAAAATACGTGATGTGGATTTGTAAAAAGAAAATTATATGTGTTTGTATATGTAGAAAGAGAAATATCCCCCTTTGACCATTTTTTAAAGGCTTTTCATTGGATATTACATTTTAACTAAATTTAGGACTAATGGGAGAATTGCGGGAGGGAAGAACACTTGATACAACTATGCAGATTTTATAAATGTGCAATAAAAGCATTTGTTTTATCTTTGGTTTGTAGTAGGACCTTTTATTTTTTCAAATATTTTTTTCCATTATGGAAATGAATAGACTCAATAAGCATTTGTCTTGTTTCAACTTTTCTTTAAATGAAAAAGCAGATTACAGGCTCAAGAAGCTTGATAGGGTTCAAGATGCCAGGGATTTGAAATGAGAGCAGAGCACAGTCAGTTCTCGAGCAGTCCCTAGTGGTGACTGGTATCTTCTCAACGTATTTGCTAGTTGTTTTGCCTGTAAGTATAATATATCCACTTTATCATTTGTCAAATTTTAGAACGTAAAATGTGATTTTTCTAAGACCAGATTTCAGATTTTGATTAATGGACTACCTTTTATAAATATATAGACGGACATTAGTGTTTTAAAGCTTATTGCAAAGATTTGTTTCATTGGAATTTGATTAATCTTCTTACCCATTGATTACCATTTGCTGGTTAAAATTCTTTGTATCCACTATTTGCCTTTCGCTTTGTAATATCCATCATAATTGAGTACTGTGCATAGTGCTTCAATTATATTATTTTACTTGATACAGCAACCTAGGATGATGGTGGGGACCCTGGTTTGCTCAAGGTTACAGGCTTCATTCAGTAGGGAAGCCAGGACTGAACTTTCAGTGTGACTGGCTGCAAAGCTTATGCTTTTAAAAATTGCTCAACTGTCCTTGGCAGTCTTGGAAAATACTTTGCTTTGTACCTTTTTGCATATTAGGTATTTCCTGGCGAGCTGTTGGGAACTGTAGGTATCTACATTTGGGCAAAGAAAGGAACAGATGGACATCTGTAGTGTGCGAGGAGGAGTTTGTATCATTTAGGTCAGTGCAAACCACCAGGGGGAGTGCTGAAAGCGAATTTCTCTTTCCTTACCTTAGCTGCCTTTAGGTCCAGCCTGGCTTCAAAGAGGGATGCACAAACTAAGGCCTTGGCCTCTTTTTGTTTGGCTCTCAGACTAAGAATGGTTTTTACATTTGTAAAGGGTTGTAGAGAAGAAAGATGGGAGAGGGGAAGAAGCCTGTGAGCCCCTGGCCTAAAATCACTCGAAAGTTTGGACAGCATACTTAGCTGAGCATAAATCCCCTTGAGACTGAATTAGACTTAACATAGCTTACTGGAATCCCCTTTTGTTTGGATTTATAATCCTCTTTGAGGACTATAAAGCATAAAACCTCAATTATTATTTTTTCTTTTCAGAAAAGTTTTTAATTAACTATATAAATAATTTGACCAAAATGAAAAAAGAAAGATACTTTGTAAATGTGTCACACGTGGTAGAACCCTACTTTTTGTAGAGACCTTAATCTGAATAAAACCATGAGTTTTTTAGTAAGTGTCCATTGAGTTTTCTGGCAATTTCCCTGGGGAATTCATTAGACAGATAGATGGTCTTTGACTTTGCCAGTCATTTCATTCATCTTGTTGGCAGAAATCACCATCCCAGCTCACAGGGCTTCATGGGTACATCATCGGAAAATCACACTTGCCTCCCTCCTGCACCAAGTAGTGGAACTTCAAGATTGCCTTCTCATGGAAAAATTCTCCCTCTGCATTTGCCAACATTAGCTCATCTTTTTTTTGGTTCCCTTTCTTTTCGGAATTGTTTTTCCTGCTTCCACAAATGTCTTAATAATGAGAAGGTAGAAGCAGCACTTCCCTTAACAGCTTGTTCATTTTGTGTGCCTGGGCCAGTTCTTTCTGAAGTTGCTGATGCATGGGCAGGGCAGTCTGTAGAGGGACATTAATGAATCTTGCACTTAGCAGCAAGCCCACAGGCTTGGTGGTGTCAACTGTGTCCAACTGTTTAACCATGCTGTTCGCAGTTCTCACAGAAGCTTAAATCAGCTGTTTATTTTGTTCAACACACTGGGTACCCTTTCGTTCAGTTAAATTTAAAAGGATTATGAAACTAAAAAATCTCGTCTTCATCAGTATGCACACGGTCGCTGCTGCTTGCTTAATCATGCTCGCAATGCGGCTCTGTTACATTAAGAGATGTTAGTTCCGCAGTATTCACAGGAGCCCTTAGTTAAAGATGGTGCAGTAATTTCTTAATTCCATCCTAATCATTATCTGAGATGGAGTTAGTTTCACATTCGGTTTTCACTTCTTCGTCAACAACCTCGTCATCTTCATCGTCTTCATCCTCATCCACAACTTCTTGCTCTTCTTCCTTGTCACGTTGGGCCGGGGTACCTGGTGGCTGCTGGCTTCCATTCCCCACCATGCCTCTTGGCGCTGGACCTCAACTATTATATTTATCCTACCTGCTTCAAGAAAGAAGTACAAGGTGGACAAATACAACAAAACAATTTAAATACATTAATGATTGAGCAAGAGGCAAGGGTTGAATGGAGAACTGACAGGAATACAATAGAAGGGGGAATTAATCATAGCAGAACATACACGTTTTCACTGCTCAGTTATTGTATTCATTATACAAAATGATTTATCCTATTGTCATATCTTTTGGTGCACACACACATGCATTTCTGTTGGTATGTAACTAGGAGTGGAATTATTGGATCATAAGATTGTGTGTGTGCATGTGTGCACAGGTATAAACTTTATTGGGTTCTGCCAAACAATTTTCCAAAATTGTTATACCAATTTGCTGGTGGAAGCTTATATAAGCTTATATAATATGCTTCCACCAGCAGTTTTATAAGAGTTCCAGTTACTCACATCATTATCAACATTTATTGGTATTTTTAATTTTAGCCATTCTGGTAGGTATGTGGTAATGTGTCATGGTTTTGATTTGTACTTCCCTGCTTACTAATGATGTTGAGCAGCTCTTTATATGTTTATTCACCTTTGGTATTCTCTTTTATGAAATATCTGTTTAAGTCTATGTATTTTAGTTATTAAACCTTGGTTGGCTTTATGTATTTCATGTATCTTCCCCTATTCTGTCCTTTGACTAAAATTTCTTAATACTAATGTCGTCCAATTTACCCGTCTTTTCCTTTATGATTAGTGCTTATTATGTCCTGTTGAAGACATTATTGAAGGTCATAAAAGCATTCTCCTGTGTTATTTTACAGAAGTTGTACTGTTTTATCTTTCATGTTTAGCTGATTGACCCAGCACCATTTACTGAAAACAATGACTTATTCCTGTGCAATGCACTGCTGCCTTTGTCGCAAACCACGTGTCCATGGTGGGGGGTGGGGGTGGGGGGCGGCTTTTCTGGTCTGGGCTCTTTTTCTTGTTCCCTTTGTCTATTTGTCTACTTGTACCAATCTCAATCACCCTGCCTTAATTAGTGTGGCTTTATAATGTCTTGATTTCTGCTATGGTAAATTCGCCACTTTTGTGTTTCTTCAAGATTATTTTAACTATTCTTGATCCTTTCTAAATTTTAGAACCTTGTCAATTTCATACAAGCTGGGATTTTCTTTGATTTTTTATTTTTATTTTTAGGAGGTACCAGGTATCGAACCCATACATGGGAAGTAGGCCCTCAATCACTTGAGCTACATCTACTCCCCAATCTTGGGATTTTAATTTGGTTTACATGCCCATAGGTAATTTGGAGAGGACTGACATCTTCTGACCTATGCATTCGATAAGCTCTTCTATTTACTTAGGTCTTTTAAATTTCTATATAAAGATTTTGTGCATTTTCCGTATGATATCTGGGTTTTTGATGTTTTTGAAGCTATCATAAATGTCATTTTTTAAATTCCACTTTTAATTGTTGCTGGTATGTAGAAACAAATTTATGCGTTTATAGCAAACTTGTATCCAATTACCTTGCGAAATTCACTTACTAATTCTAATAATTTATCTGTAGAATCTTTCTACATACACAATTATGTTATTTGTGAATGATGACTTTTATTTCTTTATTTCCAGTCCTTACAACTTTGTTTTTCTTGCCTGATCACACTCACTAGGAGTTTGGTATAATGCTGAATAAAAGTGGTGATCTTTGTCCTCAATATCAGGGCAGGGGGAGTTTTCAGTATTTCACCATTAAATATGCCATAGGTTTTTTTATAAATTCCATTTTTTAGGTAAGGAAAGAGTCTATTCCTAGTATACTAAGTACTTTTTATTTTTAAATCATGAATGTTGTTGAATTTTACCAAAAGTCTTTTCTACATCTAGTGAAGTGATCATGTGGATATTCTCCTTTATTAATTATTGTGAGAATTTCATTTAATTTCAAATGTTAAACCAACCACACATTTCCAGAATAAACTGGATTTGGTCATGATATGTTTTTTTAATATGTAGCTGGATTTTTTTTTTGTTTCATATTCAGTTTGGGATTTTTGCTTCCATTGTCATGAGAAAGATTGGCCTTTAATTAAGTTTTGTTAATCAAAATTATTCTGGCCTTACTGAATGTTCTCTTGTTTTCTCTGCCCTGGAAGAGTTTGGGTAAGATAGGGTTATTTTATCCTTGATGTTTGGAAGGATTCATTGGTGAATCCCCCTGAGCCTAAAGTTTTTGTTATTGTTTGTTTTGTGGGGATGTCTTAAATTATGGATTCAATTTCTTTCATAGACACAGGGCTTTCAAATTTGGGGGTTTGTTATTCCCTCATGTCAATTTTGGAAAATTACTAAAAATTTGCCCATTTTATCTAAATTTTATTGTCATAAAGCTCATAATAGCCTCTTGTGTGTGTGTGTGTGTGTGTTTTTTTTTTAATGACTCGAATCTGTAGATTTTTTTCACAAGTGCTTACATTGTAGCTTCTCACTTTTCTTTTTGATTACTATTGCCAGGGTTTTATTAGTCTTTTCAAAGACCATCTTTGCTTTTGTTTATTTTTCTCTTTTGTAAGTTTTTTCCAGCTTTTATAATCCTAAACTCTTAAACTTCCTGCCAATCCAAAATTAGCTGAGTTGCTTGAAAAAACACAGCTGCCCAGGTCTCAACCCTGCAGAACCTGATTTGTTAGATGTAGGCTCAACTCCTGCTGCTTTCATGTTTCAAAAGTATCACAGGTGGTTCTGATATATAGTCACAGTTGAGAACCACTCCATTTTCTGCCACTAAGAAAGTGGCAAAAAACATGTTGAATTTTATGATTTTATAAAAATTCTGTAGAATCTCCCTCAATGAAAGTTTATAGGATTTTATGCTTTCTCAATTAATGTTTTATCTTCTACCAATTCCTCATGTTATAACTTAGACTCAGTTCTGATGGAGTTATAGAAAAATCGATCATTTTCTTTTTTCTTTTTAAAGATTTATTTATATCTCTTTCCCCTCCCACCTCATCCCCCATTGTCTGCTCTCTCTGTCCACTCGCTTCTGTTTCTGCTTGCGTTCTTGTCAGGCGGCACCGAGAATCTTTATCTCTTTCTGTTGCGTCACCTTGCTGTGTCAGCTCTCCCTGTGTGTGTGCCACTCCTGGATGGGCTGCGCTTTTTTCATGCGGGGTGGCTCTCTTTGCGGGGTGCACTCCTTGTGTGTAGGGCATAGCTACGCAAGGGACACCCCTGTGTGACACAGCACATCTTGCATGTGGCAGCACTACACACGGGCCAGCTCATCACACAGGCCAGGAGGCCCTGGGTACCGAACTCTGGACCTCCTATATGGTAGGCAGACACTCTTATCAGTTGAGCTACATCTGCTTCTCTGATCATTTTCTTTATAGCTAACCTGTCCTTTACCATAAACACTCTAATTTCCTTAATGTTACACACACACACACACACACACACAAAGGTTCAATTTCTTAGCTATTCAGTCATTACCTTTTCCCCTAAACCTTTTAAACCATTTTTTATATATATTTTTTTAAAGATTTATTTTTTCCCATTCCCAGACCCTGACCCTACCCTCGTCCCCGCCCTGCTGTTTTTGCTGTCTGTGTCCATTCGCTTTGTGATCGTCTACATCTGTTTCTCTTTTTTTTCTCATCTTTCTCGTCTAGGATTCAGAGGGATTTGATCCTGGGGACCTCTGCTGTGGAGAGAGGTTCCCTGTCAATTGTGCCACCTCAATTCTTGGTCTCTGCTGCCCTTCACTTTGACTCTCCTCTTCTTCTCTCTTCTGTTGCATCATCATCTTGCTGCATGACTCACTTGCGTGGGCACTGGCTCACCACGCAGGGCACCCACATGGGCATTGGCTCACTGTGTGGGCATACTTTCTCTTCTTCACCAGGAGGTCCCAGAGGTAGAACCTGGGTCCTCCCATATGTAGGCGGAGGCCTTATTATTTGAGCTACATCTGCTTCCCTCATATTGTTTTTAAGTTAATGTACTATTAACTGATTCAATCTACTTCAAGTCAGAGTGAACTGATTTAAGAGATAATTTGAGGGCTTTTCCATGTGTTCCTTTTAGCACACTTGCTTTTATTTTCCAAGCGCTACGTTAGGTTGCCCATTATGTTGTTGGCTAGCTGTAATGACCTCTCAACTTCCTTGTGTGTTGACTCATTGGCCATTTACAGATGTAGAATCTGCTCAATGCATGGGTCCTACGTACAGAACAGACCTATTTTCTCAAAATAATAGGTAAAGTCACTTTCTTGTTCCTGTTCTGCCAGGAGAACAAGAAACTGATAATAAGCAATTAATTTTCAGTAGAAGTAGAGAAACCATCTAAAGAATTTAGATGATTTGAGAATTGATAAGCTGACAGAAAAGTGCCAGTAGTGAGCTTTGACAATTAATTATGTGCTGATTGTGGTGTCAATAGTATTCATGGAGTACTATTATTATTATAAGTAGAAGGCCAGTTTTCTACATAGAGTTCTGGTGGTATGCTGGAGGCATGCCAACCACGGTTTACCCAAATCTCCAAGGTCCCCAGTGGTGACCTGAAAGTAACATAGTCATTCACTAAGTCATACTAAGTCATTCATTGTCCCTACTTAAGGATTAGCTAGACTAGAAGAGGAGCTGAGAGGGATTCATGTATTATAAGAATTGGCCTGATCTGCATAGTGCCCAGCAATGGGTTTCAGTAATTGGGGCATAAAAATAGAGGTCCAGAGAGTTATAGGCCTCTAGCAAGTGTATATGTTCATATTAGCCAATATGTCTACAAGAGAGATGTTTTTGAAGGGAACAGGGCTTGTGCTGAATGTAGAAGTTATAGCCTATCATATCTGGTTCCTTTCCTGTTGGAGATATACTTTTTCTTTAATCATTTTATTGAATAGCTTCAACTTGATATGGTACAGTGAGCCAACAGCTTCTTTTCTGTTTCCACTGCTACCTTCCAATATAATTTTTTGTCTCCCTTCTCTGACCCTTGGCAGCATCTCAGGAAGATCTCATAGCTTTATTATCAAGTTTGAGTATTAAAACAAAATTATTTCCATGTATTATAGAGTCCAGACAATCTAAAATCAAAAGCCCACTCTCATTCATTTCATTGCTTCTCCCCTGTAGCAGTTTGATATGGTTATGAATTCCAAAAATAGATAATGGATTATGTTTGTAATCTGTACCTGGGCCTGATTTGAGTTATGATTAAGGCTTTAATTGGGCCACGTCATTAGGGCATTGAGTCCCTGCCCCTTGGTGGGTGGGATTCACAGATAAAAGCCATGGCAAAGGACAGAGTTGCAGGTTCTTAATGTTGGAGTTTTGATGTTGAAGTCTTAAGCTGGAGCCCCGGGGAAAGGGACAGAGCGGTTTGCCTGATAGTCTACAGCTGACCTTGTGGAAAGAGGCAAAGCCTAGAGATCCTCATAGTCTACAGCTGTCCTTGTGGACAAAACAGGATCTGAGAGCCCAGAGGAATCCAGGAAGCCTGAACCCTCGCAGACGTCGGCAGCCATCTTGCTACAACATGTGAAAATAGACTTTGGTGAGGGAAGTAACTTATGCTTTATGGCCTGGCATCTGTAAGCTCCTACCCCAAATAAATACCCTTTATAAAAACCAACCAATTTCTGGTATTTTGCATCCCCATCCCTTTGGCTGACTAATATATCCCCCATCTTTAGTTTAAGCCTCCCCTGAAGATGACGGACCAGCAGTAAGGAAGGAGCTGTAGAATGCTCTCTCACTCTTCTTGCTCTGTTTTTCAACTTGGAGATCGGGAGAGCAGTTTCTTCAGAGAGGCTTGTAAAAAAACCCTCACACTCCATGCTCTGATGTGACTTTTGGGATTTCTGGCTGACCTTCCACAATCCCTGTCATTCACCCCCTCCAACAGTGCTCCGTTATAAAAATAAATTTAAGAGAATTCCAGTCAGACTGCTTTCCCCAGCATCCATTTGCACTCTGCCCCTTGCCAGCCAGCCTCCTGCTTCACACTGCTCCAGTGCTACTCAGGCTCCTCTATGCCTCCCAAACACAGGTCAGGTCTTCGCAAGAACTTTCTCCGAAGGTTCATCCTGGTGGAAGACTGGGCCTGCTGAGTTTCTGCACCTCAGCAGGGGTGGGGTAGGCTTGGTTTAAGACACCAGTCTTCCCTCCAGCGAGCAACTCCAAGCTGTGAGCCGTTCTCTTAGAGTCCATCCCCATCCCGCTCCTCACAGGGAAGGGTGGAGAACATTGCAGGCCTCCCAAGTGTTATGAATTCCCTTCAAGGTCCTGCCTTAATAAATCTGCATACTTACCTCATGTAGGCCATTGGAGGTGGAGACTGACCAGTTTGGTCACCTAACATGGCCTGCAGCAAAACATTGAGTCCCTCTTTTTTTAATGTGGGTTACAAATCACCCATGGAACTTGGCTTTGAGACTTTATTCAAAATTCTGGGCATTAGAAAAGTCTATTCTGCATCCTCAAAACATGGTTGGGGTTGTGAGAATGTCTGAAAGGAATCCAGCTTCTTTCAGTTCCCTTTTAGAGGCCAGTGACAGCAACCAAACATGTTCCTACTCTAAGTTTCTTATTCTAATCCTGGCTGCTCAGACACATCCACCTGGCCAGAAACCCATTAAAACTGTTTCTGGCTTCTCTCTCATCCCAAAAATGGGTTCCCCTAAAACTTTATCCTTAGAGCTGGTCTCAGAGGCTTCCTATACGAGGAGAGTTAACAGGGACCTTCTGGAATGCCTTAATCCCTAAGGGACCAGAGGCTGGCTGGCAGAGAATATAGTACCGAGCCACATCAAAATCAGGGAGTCTCTGAAGTATTTTCTTACAATGTCTTACACGTAACGAAAGCTTTAAGCTAGAAATATTGATTGATCTACACTTTGGATGAATTGTATGCTTTATTAATATCAGTAAAATTGATTTGCTGAAAAATTTTTAATTAAAGTGATGAAATGGAAATATTGATTGGTGTCTCTTTTTGTTTTTAATAAATGTGACTCCATGTGTTTACATGGATTACAAAGGATTGTTTATATTAGAATAATTTGCACAACCCATTTAAGTAATGGCCAAATAGAAGCAAAGATGTAATTCTGTGTTATTTCTCATCATTACCCCCTGCAAAGCAGGTGGATAAAAACAGTGGCAATTGTAGGTAAGCAGCATCTCCTTCAGTCTCTTTCTCTAAAACTGGATTCTCACTAGAATGTGTGTCACATTCCCTCCTGGAAATGAGATGCTGTTTGTTACTTGGGACTCAGTATTCCCTCCCCATCCCCATTTTTAAAAACAGCCTTTGTGTCCTTTGTAAATAGAGTCAGGAAAACAGGATCTTAAAATAAAAAAAAACAAAACCTTTAGTTTGTGTCCATTTCTTTACAGAGGAAACCATAATCTCTTGCTGATGAAAAAATATCGTCAGCGCCTGCAGATGTGGGGTTAGGCGGAGAGCTGCAGGCCACCAGCAGGAGCAGGTGAACCATCTGGAAAAAAAGACCATGTTTAGACCTCAACATAAGCACAAAGAGAAGGTTTTTCCTTGTAGGTCTGTTCTTTCCTTCTGCCTCAGGGCTAGTTTTTCCTCTGGTCTGGTGGGTGGTCTAGGCACCCTGTCCTCAGGAAGCAGCAGGGTGGTGTGGAAAAAAGACTGCCATGCCTTCAAAATCATGGGCCCAAGTCCTGACTCAGCTAATTACTCACCACATGAACGTGGGCATGCCGCCTCAATTCTCTGAATCCTAATTTCTTCACTAGGCATGCAAATAGTATCTGCTCTCCCAATCTTGAAAATCTTTAAGACGTCAAGGTATGTGTGAGTGCTTTGTGAACTCTTAAACCCTATTAAACTCCGGTAGGAAAAAGGTGTTAGAAAAGGGAGAGGTACTGCAGGCAACTAGGGGATGAGCTCCTACTCCTGGGCCATATTTAGCTTCCTGTGGTACTGAGAATAGACAGCTCTCCTTAATGTGGCCTACAAGGCCCTGCAAGATCTGGTCCCTTCCTCCTGCTCCAGCCTCATTTTATATATTTTCCTCTCCCCTCTTCATCTTTAACTGATGTCCATCCATTAGCTGTTAGCTAATTATCAATTCCTTTGAATACTCATCCATGACTCTGACTAGGTTAAATCCTCCTATTGCATGATCTTATAGAATCATGTGCCTTTTCCTTTGTAAGTTTGTCACAGTTACAGTTTATATTTATGTGAGTGATTTTTACATTAATATTTATCTCCTCTACTTGTCTGAATGAGGAGGGCAGCAATAAATTTTGTCTCATTTACCATTTATCCCTGGTTCCTGGCACAGTATCTGGTGCATGGTTGGTGCTAAATAAGAAGCTGGTAAATGAATGAATAAACGGTTGGATGGATGAATGACGAAATGGTTCCTTCTTGTAGATCCTGTGGGGTCAGGAAAACACTTGGACATTTGGATTTCATCCCAGATTTAAACTAGGCCCAAAAGCTTTGAAATGCTATTGAGAAGGAGTAACTGATAAAGCAGTCATTGGCAGCAGTTTTCTGATTTAAACGAGGCCAATACCAATTCTTCTCAAGCTCTTCCAAAAAAATTGAAGAGAACACTTCCTAACTCATTCTATGAGGCCAGCACCACCCTAATAAAGCTAGATAAAGATATCACAAGAAAAGAAATTTTCAGGTCAATATCCCTTATGAATATAGATGCAAGATCCTCAACAAAATTCTGGCAAACAGAATCCAACAGCAATTAAAAGGATTATACCATGATAAAGTGGGATATATCCAGGGATGCAAGGGTGGCTTGACAGAAGAAAATCATTTTACTCTACCATAGTAATAGAAAATGGAGGGAACCTCAATGATCCTCTCAACTGATGCAGAAAAGGCATTTGACAAAATCCAGCACCCTTTCTTAATAAAAACCTTTAAAAAATAGGAATAGAAGGAAACTTCCTCGATATGATAAAGAGCATATATGAAAACCCCACAGCTGACATCATGCTCAATGGTGAAAGACTTGAAGATGAACCTTGAAGACCTGATGAGTGAAATAAGGCAGACCCAAAAAGGACAGATACTGTAAGATCCCACCTATTTAAGATAACCAAAATACGCAAATTAATAGTGACAGAAAGTAAAGAATAGGTTACTAGGTGTGAGGGGTGGGGGGAAATGGGGAGTTAATGTGTAACGGGTGCAGGGTTTCTGTTTGGGGTGATGGTGGTGAGGGTAGCATAACATTGTGAATGTGATTAATTCCTCTGAATTGTATACTTGAGAAAGCAAATTTTTAATTCTATGTATGATTCCACAATTTTTTGAAAAGCAGAAAGAAATGAAAGAGACAATGACAAGTACAATCAATAATCCTGGACTAGATCTAATAATGGAGGAGAAAATGCCCTAAAGAACATTAATGGGGGAAACGGACTTTGACCCAGTGGTTAGGGCGTCCGTCTACCACATGGGAGGTCCGCGGTTCAAGCCCCGGGCCTCCTTGACCCGTGTGGAGCTGGCCCATGCGCAGTGCTGATGCGCGCAAGGAGTGCCCTGCCACGCGGGGGTGTCCCCCGCGTGGGGGAGCCCCACGCGCAAGGAGTGCACCCATAAGGAGAGCCGCCCAGCGTGAAGGAGGGAGCAGCCTGTTGAGGAATGGCGCCGCCCACACTTCCCGTGCCGCTGACGACAACAGAAGCGGACAAAGAAACAAGACGCAGCAAAAAGACACAGAAAACAGACAACCGGGGGAGGGGAGGGGAATTAAATAAAAAAAAAAAAAAAAAAAGAACATTAATGGGACAATTGAAAAACATGGAATATTGACTATATACTTTATATCAATGTTAAATTGCTTGAACATAAGTGAATATCCATGTTCTTAAGAAATATACACGGTAATGTTAAGTGTTCAATGAGCATGATGGTTGTGACCTACTCTCAAATGTTTAGAAAAGAAAGGGAGAGAGAGAGAATGATAAATCAAATATGGCAAAATGTTTAAAGTTGGAGGGTCTGGATATCTGGGTAGGGGGTATATTGGAGTGCTCCATATTGGTTTTGTATCTTTTTTACAACTGTCCTGTAAGTTTGAAATTATTTCAAAGAAAAAAATTTAAAAAAAGAGAAAAGGCCAGAATGGAACTTTGATGCTAACTATCCCTTTGAACGCAGAAATTTATTTACTTAAGTAAATAAATAAATAAAGGCCATTTGGACTTTGTGTATATGAAGTGGAGTCCATAAAAGGGAAAGGAGCCTTCTGGAGAAACTGTGACTCCAAGAGAAAGCTTCTCTGCGTGAGAAGGTAAAAGTTGCTGAAATTTCACCTCTGCAGACTCAGTTTCCTCAGAAAAATGTTCCTCTTCTAAGGAGGACTTTGGACTGAGCTGCGTTGGCAAGCTCGCTTATTCCTTTGGAGACGTCTGTGTGTCCTTGCTCTAGCAGAGGCGACCCAAAGATGTCAGACCTGTTTTATTGAGAGGTGAGTGCAGTCTGCAGAACCAACTCAGGGAAAGAGGAGATGCCCGATTCTACAAGGAATGCAGCATGCCTCTAAACCTGGAGATGTGACCTCTTGGGTGATACTGGGAGCCATCACCCTGTGTTAGCTGTTTTCCTGTGGGAACTGTCAGCAGGGTCAACGGCGACTCTTCTTCAGCTGATGAAGGGGTTGCAGGACAGGGGGTGGTGAGGGGAACAGGGTATACTGCCGCGGACAACTGGGTTTGTGAGCAAGCAAGAGGTTCCTCCTTGAGGTCACTCAGAAATGCCCAAGGAAGGCCTGTGATGGGGTAGTTGGGCAGAGGGTCTGCTCATGCAGGGGGACCAAGAAAAGAACTTGGGTCATTGTTATGAAAAGGACATGGTAGCCTCAGCATGGGCAGGTCTGCTGTACTTGGGTTAAAACTTTAAGGAGTTTATATAATGATGTTGCACATGGTAAAAGACATTTCTGAGGAGTTGATAATTCTCTCCACCACATGCCCACATTGCGCAGTACTCGGGCACAGTCACTGCCTGGTGACCCATTCATCCTGGTTTGCCCGGGATGCTCCTCGCATTAGCTCTGAATGTTCCAGTACCCAGGTACCTGTCCCTGGGCAAACAGGGATGGTTGGTCACTCGACCCCTTGCACTGATTCTATGTCTTCCTTTCAGGCTGGGAACATAGAACAGAACACTCAGCCTCACCACGAAGCAGAGACAAGCATGTGTCTCCGCTCTGGGATATTCAGAAGCTACAGAACAGCAAAGGTATATTGTGAAGCTCTGTTTCAAATTGTGCATCTGAGGCAGAAAATGGATGCAAAGTGGGTTCCTAGCCTGAACTTTGTTAAGGTGCTGTTTTGGGCCAATAATTCATTTCCATCAACCAAAGCAGTTCCTCCAGTTCTCCTGTCTCTACATACAGCAGATATTCACACTGTACTTTCTATGACAGATGCCAGTTTGTAAAATATTTTTTAGTAATAAAAGGATCAAGTGCATAATTAATGGTATGAAGCATTTATACATAAATAAAACCTCAAACCAGAAAAACATCTTTGTTTGACACTCTGCTCTGATGTTTCATTCTGAATTTAGGATCACCACAGCCCAAGACAATCAACTTCTTAACAAACGGAAGAGTGATCACGACCCCCACAATGACGCAACCAGATATAGAGTGATGAATGGTTAGGAGGAGAAAGGATTCTATTGGCCTTCCTTATTCTGGAGAGTCCTTGGCAGAGACCAGTCCTAGATCATCAGGCTCCTAGGTCTTGATGTTAGGTGGAAGGAGCCATCTGGCTCTGCTGGAGCATGGGGTGGTGGGGCCGTGGGACTGGCCATCTGGAGAAAGGTCACTTCTTCTTTTCCCAAGCAGGTTGAGAAGATGAGGAGTAGCCCACCAAGGGCCAGGAAAATACCCCCAGCCCAGCCCAGGAAGAGAGCATCTCCAAGCTCCCACCGAGGCACGATCTCAGGGATGCTGTCATCCCAGAAATCTCGGATTGTGGTATGGGCCACCCAGGAGACCGGAAAGAGGGTAGTGGCTGAAGCCGATGCCTCTAAAGTCCCTCCTAGGAGGCAAAGCCACCTCTTGACTACCCGTCTGGTCCCGTGAAGCTGGAAGCATTCAGACCCAAAGCCAGAGAGCAGAAGTCCCAATAGCCCCAGTCCATGGGAGATTAGCATGAGGATCCTGGATACCTGGAGCTCCTGGGGCAGAGACAAGAAGGATTCAAAAGCTTTGCACACAGTGGCAACTTCCTCCTGATTCACGCAGACCTCCCAAAGCCCCATGATCCAGGTCTCCATTTCGTTTAGTTCCAGATTGAGAGTCTTCCACTGGGGCAGGACAGTAGTGACCCAAGAGCAGACCCATCCAAGGAGGCAGAGGAGCAGTCCCCCAAGCTGGACTTTCCCAGGCAAACTCCAGGCCATCGCTGATCCCACCACAGAGGCAGACAGTGAAGGAGGACAGGGTGGCTTGGTGGCGGGGGAGCAGGGAGTACTTAGGGCAGGCTGGAGGGGAAGGTCCTATTTCAGTTTTCCAAGCAGCAGCTGAGGCAGGTGCCAGGAACTTGGCAATGTTTGGGTTCAGGGAGTGTGCCCAAGATTGGATATGGGTGTGGGTTTTTGGGGGAGGGTCTCATGAGAGGCAAAGACCAAACAGTAAGTTCTCAAAATATGTCTGATGAATAAATCAGTACTCTTAAAATCACTCTCCAGCTCCAAAATTGCTAGGAATATTGTTGGTGGGAAAATACTCTGCTATAGTCTTTCTGGAGGACAAGAGCACTACATGTTTCATGCTTTTAATCTGCATACTTTCGACATAGCACCCTACCTCCAGGAATTTACCCTAGTGGATTATGAACATACACAAAGGTTTATGAAACTGTCCATTGAAGTACTGTTAATAATTGCTAAATTTTGGTTCATACTAGGCTGTCATTTTATAGTGATGTAGATGAAATTTTAATGGCATGAGAAATGATTTTGATGTAGTGCCCAGACATTATTCCAGGCCGCAGAGTTTAGAGTACAATTTCATTTTCCTAAAAATATATATGGCTTGTACTACATGTTAAGCATGGTTATTTCTGGTAGTAGGATTATGGGCAGGTTTTATTTCCTTGTTTGTGCTTATCTAGGTACTTTACCTTTTTCCTGAACTACCATGTAGTATTTTTGTAGGCAGGAAAAACCACAAATACTGTTAGTTTTTTTAATTAAAAAATTCCACAATTCAAGGACCCAGGCCCAGAATGTACCAAGAGGGACATGCTCTCTGCAGGCCACTGTGGCTGCTGGGACAGCAGTTATAAATAGATGGTCATCATACCAGCTTCCATTCCGGCTGAATGCTGTTGCCAAGAACTGGATTCTGGCAGGAAAGGAAATGATTTGCATTTACTGAGTGCTGCTAAATGCCAGAATTTGGCTGCTTTATCCCTATTTAATTTTCACAGCACCACCACGAAGTACATGTTGGGTAACCTGCCAAAGTCCCCTAGCTGGTCAGCAACAAATCCATGACCTGATATTTTGTGTTCTTGTGCCCACGCTGCAACCGTGATTCCTCCGAGCCTGCTCCTGCACCCAGGTGATATGCATGAGGATTGTCTTTATGGCAAAACACAGAACACCTGGATTTATTATATTGCTATTCGACCCATATGTTCACCCACTTATATCGTAACCCACTGCCTAGCCGGAGGCAGCCTATGAAGTGAAAACCTCAGAGGCATGAGCCATTCCGCGAGGAGGAAGCATGTGAGAAGAGAAAGAATATCTTGATTTTATCTGAATGATGTCTCAACATCTAAGCAGCCTGGTATACCAGGGATTATCAAATAGTGTCAGGGAGGAGGAAGGCAAGCAGAGTCTTCTGGACTGCTTTTCCCTTTTACTTTTTATTACAGAAAATGTCACGCATTACAAAAGCAGAGCAAATGGTATAAAGAAATCTCATGTCCCATCATCCAGCTTCAAAAACTACCTACTCATACTAATCTTGTTTTAGACTTATCCCCCTCTCCCATCCCTGCTTCAGATTGCTTTGAAGCAAATGGGCTGCTCTTTCAAATTGTAGACTTTGTTTGCTGCTTTTACAATAATCACATGTACTAATCAATTCAACAGCAAATATTATGCATCCTTGGAATTGCTGTCTCCTTGTACTATACACATACAGAATTACGTGTTTGATATTTTGCTTCTTGAAAAAGATGTGAGCCATGATAGGCCAGGAGGAATTCTTTCAGACATCGCTCCTTACTTCTTTGCCTTTTCTTCAGAGCCTTTTCCTGATGATTTGTGAAAAATCCGTGAATTGGGAGACATATGAACCGTTAAGTACGAACTGTGAAGGAGGTGGATTTAGTGAATGAGGGAAAGCAGAACCCATTCCTTTCTAAACTTGTTTTTAGTTATTCAAGTATTTCATTCCAGTACGCCTTGACTGTCTATGCGCAGCAATCCCACCTTCTGTGCGCGCTTTCTTCTTCTGCCTCAGCCTAAAGCTGTCTCTTCTCTGTCTTTTCCCTGGTCCTTGAGGAACTGTCTACACCTTATCCAGTCGTTTTTCTGCCCAGGGAGAGACATCCTGAGGGCCTACACAGCTGTGTTTGTGAGATGTGTGGATCCGTTTCCTGGAGGAAGATCCTAAAGCCTCGGTCTCAAAGTGGCTCCTCCTCTCATTCTCAGTTCAGTTTCCTCTTTACTGTTGATGCTTTCCTGACTCAGTCAGACTTAGTGGTCCTCTTCCAGTGCTTTCTCTTTCCTTTGCAGCTTCCTCGGAGGTACATTAAACTTCAGGGCCCTTCAATGCATGAGTCTCTTCCAAGCCTATTCCTAATTTTGTGTTTGTTATTTTATATTAATTCTCGTAAAAAGTCCCCCAAACTCCTGAACCTTTCAAGCTTTAGGCCCACCTGAATCTGGATCCATCTCTCATCTACCTCCAAAGTAGTAATTATCATATTTTCCTGTGATTATTTATTCACATATTTTGGCTCCCCAGCCTTAGCACAGTATCTGCCATGTAGTAGGTGCTCAGTAAATATGTAGTACAATAGTCAGGAATTTAACCTGCAGGCCTGTCTTTCTCACAGGGTATTGGTTATTAGTGGCATTTAGAAGTCAAATCGGGAAGCGGACTTGGCCCAATGGATAGGGCGTCTGCCTACCACATGGGAGGTCCACGGTTCAAGCCCTAGGCCTCCTTGACCCGTGTGGAGCTGGCCCACGAGCAGTGCTGATGCGCGCAAGGAGTGCCCTGCCACGAAGGGGTGTCCCCGCGTAGGGGAGCCCCACGCGCAAGGAGTGCGCCCTGTAAGGAGAGCCACCCAGCGCAAAAGAAAGTGCAGCCTGCCCAGGAATGGCACTGCACACACGGAGAGCTAACACAAGATGATGCAACAAAAAGAAATAGAGATTCCCGGTGCTGCTGATAAGGATAGAAGCAGTCACAAATGGACACAGAGAGTAGACAACTAGGGGCAGGGAGGGGAGAGAAATAAATAAAAAATAAATCTTAAAAAAATAAAAGAGTCAAAGCGAGGCTGACAGGTCTACCAAAGAGAAGCTGATCTGGTTTCTAGGGAGAGATGTTTCCCAGAAGGTTAAGGCTTACTTAATCTCAGTTTCACTTTCTTTACTCATGCCACAGAAAACTGCGCTGACTTCACTAGAACAAGCAGATTTCCCACAGATACCTAAAATTGGCTGGAAACTTAGGGCCCACTAGGACTTGGGATCAAACTTTACATGATACCTTTTTTTAAAGAAAGAAAGATAATGTTCTTTTTTTTTTTAACAAATCAATTTTATTGATACATATTAATAAAGCATACAATTTATCTAAAGTACAATCAATGGTATTTGGTATAATCACATAGTTATGTGTTCATCACTTCAATCATTATTAAAGCATTTTCGTTATTTCAACAATAATAATAATAAAAAAAAAGACTAACAGATAAACAAGAAAATTCCTTGCCTCTCAATCTCTCTGTTTCTTCTGCAGTACATAGCTGCTACTTCTGGCTATTCTTGCACAATTATTTATTTGTTAATTAAGCAGGTTTATCGAGATATATTCACATACCATATGCTCTATCCAAACTGTATAATCAATGGCGTTTATTTTTAGATGTTAAAAAGTCTCTTATAAAATTGTAAATGAAATAGAAAAATAGATTGAAAGAAATTACAAATTTTAAAAGAAAGTGCAAGGGTAGGTTAGCTTTAATATAATCAGTTATAAAAAATAGCATAGCAACAAACATTTATAAATGTAAATAATTCAAATATAATAGAAATTAATTATAACATAATTCTAATTTTTATATTACTGCTCTAACTATTGCACATAATAATCTCTAAGAATGAAATGAATTATTGGTTTTGTTACTTAATTTCCATTTGGGCCATAATTCTTTCTATATAATCAAATTCCTATTTGGGAATTCTTCACATCTTTTTGGAATGAATTACAGCAGATACCAGTTTGCCAACTCATAATTTTATTAGGCAGAAAAACTCAAAATCTTGTTCAATAGTAGTCATGCTAGCTCATTATATTGATCCCGATAGATTATTTTAATTAAAGAGTATGAATAAGAAAGGGTTAAAGAAAAATGAAGTATCAAAAAATATATCTCTTTTCCAGTCCTCCTCAATTAAAAGCAAGTATTTATTTTGTATGAAAAAAAATTACAAAATACTGATCACAGGAACAATTCACCAGTTGCACTGCATAATTTTTGTTCATATACTATAATGTTGTTATTTTACATTTATGTAGTTTACTACAGTTCTTTTTTGGTTACTTTTTGCATGGAATATCTTTTTCCAACCTTTATTATTTAACTTGGTTGTATCCTTACATCTGAGATGGGTCTCTTGTAGATAATATATAGACAGCTCATATATTTTTTATCCATTCTATCAGAGTATGTCTTTCGATTGGGGAGATCAATCCATTAATATTCAGTGTTATTACTGTAAAGACATTACTTCATCTATTTTGTCTTCAGCTCTCTGTTGCCTGCCATATTCTTTCATTTTCTCTCTTCTTATCCTTTAATTTACCCTTCCTAATAATCTTTATGTCTAAATTCTTCTCCAAATCTCTCAAACTGGTTTTTTCCCTTTCAGGCTGCAGCACCCCCTTTAGTATCTCTTGCAAATCTGGTCTTTTGGTAACATATTCTATCATTTTTTGTTTGTCTGTGAAGACTTTGAACTCACCCTCATTTCTGAAGGACAGCTTTCCCAGATACAGAATTCTTGGCTGGCAGTTTTTCTCTTTCAGTACTTTAAATACATCATACCACTTTCTTCTTTCCTCCATGGTTTCTGATGAGAGGTCAGCATTTAATCTTATCAAATTTCCCTTATATGTGATGGTTTGCTTTTCTCTTGCTGCTTTCAGACTCTTTTCTATCTCTGATAGTTGTCAGTCTGAATAGTAGGTGTCTTGGGGTAGGTCTATTCAGATTAATTCTGTTTGTGGTGCATTGTCTTTCTTGGATATTAATATTTATGTCCTTCATAAGGGTTCTGAACTTTTTGGTCTTTATTTCCTCAAATATATTTTCTTCCCCTTTTCCATTCTCTTCTCCTTCTGGGATACCAATAATGCAAATGTTTGTGTGTTTTGCACTGTCACTCAATTCCCTGAGACTCTATTATTTTTTCTGTTCTTCTCTTTCTGTTCTCCTTTCTTTCCTAGTTCAGATGTTTTGTCTTTGAAATCACTAATTCTGTCTTCAATTATGTGCCCCTAATGTATTTTTAATCTCAACCGTTGTATCTTTCATTCCCGTAAGGTATGTTACTTTTCCTTGCAGGCTTTCAAATTGTTCTTTATGCTCTCCCAGTGTCTTCTTAATGTCTTTTTTGTCTTTAGTCATATTTTCTTTAAATTCTTAGAAATGATTTAGGAGAGTTGTGTGATTATCACTGATTAATTATATTAAATCCTGTATCTCTTCAGGATATCTGGTTTATTCTTTTGGCTGGGCCATCTCTTCCTGTTTCCTAGTATGGCTTGTAATTTGTCACTGATGTCTAGGTATCTGAATATGTTGGTGGATTTACTCTGATGGCTAATTTTTCTCCCTTGCCTATTTTTTTTTTTTCCTCACAGCCCTTCTTTGATATTTGGTTCAACTTATTCTCAGTCTTTGAAATTGCCGAGCTTAAGTTTTCAAAATAAGGCCAGAGACTTACTACTAGGGTGCAGATTTTCTTCCAGGGGTTGGATAGGGAGAGTGCAGTTTTTGTCCATGCAATTTCCAGACCAGCCATCAGATAGCACTAGTCAATGCACTTTTCCATGGAAGTGTTTCAGTCTTGGCTTTCCTGTGTTCCAGTGTTGAATCTCCAGATCAGAGATTCACAGTAGGCTCTGCTGGTGGAATTCACTGAAGAAAAGCACCCCTCCCCCCTCCCCCCCCCTCTCTTTTCCCTTGAAACAGCTGACAGGAAAGAAGATGTCTGTTCCCTTCAGTTGGCTACAATGAGCCAGGGGTTTTACCCCAGCTTAATATCTTGAGGGTGTGGGAGGGGAGCCCTTTCCGGCTGCCATGAGGCCTTGGTAACTCACCTTTAGGCTTCTTGGTCTCTCTGTCCCTGACCCTCCTGGAGTTGTGTAGCATTGTCTTGGTCTGCTGACCCCTGAAGCAGGTCCCTGGGACATTTTTGACTCTTTCTCCATTGTTTTTGTGAAAGCATTCAATTCTGCCTGTTAGTCTGTTGCCATCTTCCCACAATCCAAGATAATGTTTTAATTATTACCCAAGCAAATGCATGTTTATTGCAGAAAAATAGAAAATACAGTTTTGGTAAAGAAAAGAAAATTACCACCACCCAGTGAGATAATTTGGTGTATGTACATCCTTTACCTTTATATGCATCTCTACATCTGTTTAAGAAAAGAAATCATACTATATATAGTATTATATTTTTTCTAAATATGATTAGTAAGCTTATGGAATTGAATTATAGAATATTGGTTTCTAGAGACACAATATTGATTAAGAAGGGAGATGATACTGAATATATATAAAATGGTTGATTGTAAACATGTTTTAGTGAATAGAGTTGACTGTAGCACATTATAGGGAACATAACAAACACTGCTGATTTATAAATGGGATTGTGGTTGAAAGGGGTAGTCTAGGGAGGTTGATGTTAATTGAAAGACAGGATAATCTAGGGGCTGTATAACAGTGATTTTCATGATAGTTGAGGATTGTGGTTAATAACACAAAAATAACACAAGAGTGTTCTAATACAAGGTGTAAGAATATGCTGATACATGGGAAAAATTCAACTAATGTTAGGTATAGACTATCATTACCGGTATACCTAGTATATTGTGAACATCTTTTAGTATGGAATGTATTTAAATAATGAAACGATTTTTAAAAGCACTTAATAAATGATGTGGAGACAGTGGCCACAGGAGTTGCTGAAGGCAGGGAGAGGAAAAGAGAGGTGTGATATGGGGACATTTTTGGGACTTGGCGTTGTCCTGAATGATATTGCAGGGAAAGATGCAGGACATTGTATATCCTGCCATAACCCACTGAATGGACTGGGAGAGAGTGTAAACTACAATGTAAACTATAATCCATGCTGTGTAGCAGTACTCCAAAATATATTCATCAAATGCAATGAATGTACCACACAATGAAAGTTGTTGATGTGGGAGGAGTGGGGGTGTGGGGTATATGGGAACCTCTTCTTTTTTTTTTTTTTTAAGATTTATTTATTCCCCCCCCCCCCGCCGCCCCGTCTGTTCTCTGTGTCTATTTTTTTTTTTTTAGATTTATTTTTATTTATTTAATTCCCCTCTCCAACCCCCGGTTGTCTGTTTTCTGTGTCTTTTTGCTGCATCTCGTTTCTTTGCATCTTGTTTCTTTGTCCGCTTCTGTTGTCGTCAGCGGCACGGGAACTGTGGGCAGCGCCATTCCCTCCTTCGCGATGGGCGGCTCTCCTATGAGTACACTCCTTGCGTGTGGGGCTCCCCTACGCGGGGGACACCCCTGTGTAGCAGGGCACTCCTTGCGCGCATCAGCACTGCGCATGGGCCAGCTCCACACGGGTCAAGGAGGCCCGGGGCTTGAACCGCGGACCTTCCATGTGGTAGACGGACGCCCTAACCACTGGGCCAAGTCCGTTTCCCCTCTGTGTCTATTTTGCTGCATCTTCTTTGTCCACTTCTGTTGCTGTCGGCTGCACGGGAATCTGTGTTTCTTTTTGTTGTGTCATCTTGTGTCAGCTCTCCCTGTGTGCAGCGCCATTCCTGGGCAGGCTGCACTTTCTTTCGCGCTGGGCGGCTCTCCTTACGGGGCGCACTCCTTGCGTGTGGGGCTCCCCTTCGCGGGGGACACGCCTGCGTGGCACTGCACTCCTTGCGTGCATCAGCACTGCGCATGGGCCAGCTCCACACGGGTCAAGGAGGCCCTGGGTCTGAACCACGGACCTCCCATGTGGTAGACGGACGCCCTAACCACTGAGCCAAGTCCACCGTCTCTATTTTTTAATATAACATTTTGTGTGATGTATGTATCTTAAAAATAAAAAATATATTTAAAAAAGCATTTAATAAAATTGATGGGAAGTGCTAAGTAGTTTGTTCTCCTTCACACAGCACTAAAGTTATTTATACCTAGGTAATATAAATAATATAAATAAATATATTTATTACTTAAATACAGGTATATATACGTACATAAATGTAATGCTTATAGGTAATTTCTACATCGATGTAATACATTTATATATGTAATATATAAACATAGGTGTATATTAACTATGTAATACAAAAGGAATGCAATTATAGGCAGCCTTTTATTTTTAATGGGTTGACGCCGCTTCCTGCACAACACAAGAGGGCACCATTCATATAGGCTCTAACGGGCACTGCGGCCCAAAAAGTGGGTGAATATTTAACGAAAAAAGATTAAGTTGGGCTGGTTGGGTCCCTGGTTAGATCGTTTCATAGAGAAACACTTTAAAGTTCAGAACACTTCAGTTAGGACTGATTCTTAGATAAAAACATTTCATTTTTTCTAGGGAAAATGGGCGGGAAGCTACAAGCTACGAAAAATGCGCCTCAGCATAGTTTGCCAACTCAGAGACACCGTATAGGCGCACATTCGGCTCGCGCGATGCCTGCTGGGAGTTGTATGCGACTCTTCCCAATCGTGCGGAGAATCTGGGCCCCGCGAGACTCTGTTTCCCGGCAGGCCGTGCGTCAAGGCCGCCGGCGGGACTGCCACTGCAACGCTGGCTCCGGAGAGCAGCCCTGTCAGCGTTAGTGCCTGTGGTAGCGATGGCCTCGTTTGTGACCGAAGTTTTGGCGCACTCGGGAAGATTGGAAAAGGAGGATCTGGGCACCCGGATCAGCCGCCTGACCCGGCGGGTGGAGGAGATCAAGGTGAGGGCGGGACAGCCGCGGGCTGACTAGAAAGGGACACCGCGTCCGTGTGTTCGGGGACTGGAGAGAGGGCCCCAGCAGAGGCGGGCCTGCCGTGGGGATTCGGGTGTGGGGGTTGATTGAGGAGAACGAGGAGGGAGAGGGCTGGGAAGTGTGGCGAATGAGGCGGGACCTTGGAGTGGGAGCCCAGCCACGGGATGGAGTCTGAGGAGGCGAGGAGGCCTGGTAGAGCGGGGAGGAAGGGGCGCTGGCTGGGCGAGGGATGGAATAGAGGAGGAAGAGAGAGACTGAAGAGTCCACCAAGCAGGGGAGGCGGGATGACTAGCACCGAGGTGTCTAGGGAGTGAGCATAGGAGAGGGATAGAAATGAGCACAGGTAAGGGGTGCGGAGTTTTTCTCTTTGCAGTTATGAAATAATTCTAAAACTTTAGATGATGAATGCACAACATTATGGTTATACAGAAAGCTGTTGATTATACACTTTAGAGAGAGGCTATGGTATGTGAATATAGCTGAATAAAACTGCTTAACAAATAAATAATTGTGCAAGAATAGCCAGAAATAGCAGCTATGGACAGCAGGGGAAACAGATTGAGGGGTGAAGAAGTTTCTCGTTTGTTTTTTTGTTTATTATTAATAGTAGTAGTATTGAAATAATGAAAATGCACTACTAATGATTGAAGTGATGAATGCACAACTATGTGATTACACCAAATACCATTTGTTGTACTCTTTGGATGAATTGTGTAATTTATTAATATGTACTAATAACATGAATTTAGAGAAAAGAAATGAGCACAGGACCCTCTCCTCACATCTGAGTGTTTATCTCCTGCACCCACTCCTCTTTGTCTGTTTCTACTGTTTTGCTGATGAATGTAATAACTCTGGAAGGATTGTGTCTTCTCCTCCTGAAATTTTTGAACTCTCTTCTTCATCCCCAGGCCCTTAAAGCTGTGCTGAGTATTTAAAAAAATGTGAGTGGTACTTACATGGACCCTGCTGTCTTGAGTCTGATTAAAAAAACCAAAAGCACATAGCCACATATAGTTTCACTTTGTACTGATAAATTGATATCTTGCCAGTATTTGGCCATGTCTTAGTTGCGTTCATTTAAAATTATGTGTACCCCCGAAGTCTGGAGTAAACCTGGCACCATACCTGGCACCATACCATAAAAACAAAAATATATCTTTTACTGATAACCCTTGATTTTACAAAAGTGGTTTCCTAATTTTAAGTATTCATGTCACTGTCAACTCTCTATCTTAACAGGGCTTTAAAAATTTTCACCACTTTATAATATGGTGGAAAGAGGATAGTATTAGGTACCTTACTTAGCATGGCACTCATGGACACATGTTCTGGACCTAACCTACCTTTCCTTTCAACATTAGTCTCCAGCTAATTGATACTTACTTCCTGTAATAGGCCCCGCTTTTTTTTTTTTTTTAAACCCTTAATGCCCAGATTTTGCTTATGTTGCTCCCCTTTGCCTGAACTGCCCTTTCTCCATTTGTACCTACAGTATTTTTGCCCCATTTTCAAGTTCCACCTCAGATGATTCCTGCATGAAAGATCTCCCCATTTTTCCTTAGGCAGAGGTGATCTTTTTCTCAGTTGTGCTCCTGGAGAACTTTCTAACTCTGTTGCTGTGTTCCATTCCAGCCCTGTATTCTGATTACAAGTGTTTATTAGAATTCCTACCTAAAAGGAATTTATTTTTGGGCAGACATAATTTATTTTTGTATCTTACCAAAGCAACAAATACACATTAAGTATTCAATAATCTGTTTACTAAATTAAGTTGATTTAAGGGAAATGATGAACCTTACAGATGGGAGAAATGTGTGTGAAATAGAATGAGTGTGGGAAACTGGCAAGAAGGCCCCAGTGTGGAAGGTGGAAGGTGCCTATGGAAGATGAGCTGTATATTTCTAACAAGGCTCCCTACTCATCTCACTATAATTCTTTCTTATAGGGTGAGGTGTGCAGTATGATCAGCAAGAAATACAGTGAATTCCTACCTAGCATGCAGAGTGCACAGGACCTGATTGCCCAGGTGGATAAGCTATCTGAGGACATTGACCAGCTGAAATCCAGAATAGAAAGTGAGGTAAAAATAGTTCGTTTTATTGGATAGGTTTGTAGGAAGGCAGTCCAGCTTCCTAAATCCTAAGACAGTTCAGTCCTGTGTAGCTTTTCAAGATCTCAGTTTCCTTATTGGTAAATGTGGAAGGTTGAACTAGATGCTTTTAGGTTGACTTCCAACTTTAAAATACAACTATTTTACAAAACTAAAGTTTACACAACCTCCTTTTTATGATAAGCTTTATTTTAGTTGTCATAATAATGCCTGCTATATAACTAGTACTTATAATTAATATATAATAATCTCAGGATTTTATTGTCTTCATAATACAATTAAAAAATGAAGCTTAGAACTGGCTTATTTGACCTTTTTGCTTGTCTCCTAATTAAAAATGTGTTTGCTTTCTTAATGGCCAACATTCTCTTAGATCTGTTGCTGACCTTACACATTCATGCTACAGCACAGTTTTCTTTGTATTTTGGCCTTCTTCTGAAAAATTGGTTTGGTTTGCCCACCACAACTACTTTTCTTACTGTCATAAAGTCACTTACCCTTACCCTTCTTAGAATGTGCCACTTTGTGGGGGCTAATGCTTGCTATATTTCTTAGGAAGAGTTTGGTGGATTTTAGCAATGTTTACCGTGTTTTGTGGAGTACTGTCATCACAGAAAGAAAGAAGCCAGTCTGGAAGCAGAAATATCCTGTTTGTAATTTTAAAAAACCATTTTTACATATAATCTCACTAGGATTTTCCTTAGGAAAAATAGGTAGTTGAAACAAAGCAAGCTGATATCAGCAGTCATTTTGATAATCAGTCATTTTGAGAAGAGGTTTTAATGAAAATGAGTCTATTACTCTACTACCCCAGCAGTTCAAATAATATTCCTGAAGTGTATTTGTAATTAGTTGATGGTTTGATCGAGTTGGTAGAGCAATCTTAGACTGCTATTAGAAATGAAGTGTCTGGAACAAGAACAATAATGAATTTTCTCTACCTATGCTGGACAGATTATGGCTGGTGAAATTTATGTAGCTCTGTGTGTTGTATTTTGAGAGATAACTGATTTAGAATAGAAGGTCCAGGCCTAAATGATGTACAGTTGAAGGATAATGAAAGAAATCAATGTGTTTAGTCTTGGAAAGAAACAGCCTCAAGATTTGAAGCCTGTCGTATGGGAGAGAGATTAAAATTTATGGTTCAGGAAGGGAAATTAAATTCAATAGGTGGATGTTATAGAGATTTATTAATTCGTTTGGTTTATTTATTGAGTGCCAACTGTGGTAGTTGCTGAATAAGACACAATTTTTTATTTCAAACGATGACACATGGATGATGTAGGTGAGTAAAATGGTGTGACAAAACACTAAATAGAAGTAATCCATCTGGAGAGAGGAGATATTGCTAAGGATGGCTTCCTGTAGGAAGTAATACCAAACTAAGACTGAATTAATAGATAGTCAAAAGGAGAAGGAAAAGTGTTTTAGGTAGGCATAGGAGACAGCATTGCAGAGACATGGAAGTAATAGAAAGATGTCACTTTTGGGGAATTTGAAGTATTCACAAATGGCTGGCATTTAAGGGGTATGCTGGGAAGGGACATGAGGTGAGACTAGAAAGTTAACAACCTCGTTTATCAGGTTATGTAGTATGGACCTTATCTTGATGGCACCTTGGAAGCAAGGGATTTTATCCAAGGGAGGAATGTTCACATATGAAGTTTAGGAATCTTATTCTGTTTGGAGTTTGAAGAAAGGACACAAGGGAAATGAGTTTGGGAAATGAGAAGGCAGTTAAAGTGTTAGGAGGCAGATAAAGTAACCAAGGCAAGAGAGGCTAGAGACATACTCTAAATTAAGTGGCAATGGGGATGAATCCTACTGACATTTAAGAGGATCTTTGGGGTTTGTTGATGTGGGGAGTAAAAGATGGAAGAATCAAGGATAACTGGGGAAGTAATGTGCCATTCCTTGAAATAGAGAATCTGGAGAAGGGAAGCAGGTTATTGGGCGGGAAAATTAGGAGTTTAAATTTGAGTTACCTGTGGGATATCCAAATTGTTGCATTTGCCTATACAATTTCTACAGGGCAGTGCGCATTGGGTTGCAATAGAGAAGAGGGCTCCTGAACTTAGGGAACCTGAATCTTTTATAATTGGTAGTAAGCATACCTGCTCTTTGCTTTGGAGGGAAATACCATCTCTGTCTTCCAAGGCTTTTTACTACATACACATCCTTGAAAAGATAGTGCAGAACATAAGACAGCTACTGTCTTGCAACACAGTGCAGAAATTTGAGAGACCCTTTGGAGACTTGCCTCCCACCAGTCTATAGGGCAGCAAGATGAGTAAGACATGGAAGCTTCTTAGAAATGCAGGATCTCAGGCTCCATCTGAGACCTACTGATTGAGAATCTGCATTTATCAGGCTTCACCAAATGATATGTATGTACATTAAAGTCTGAGAAGCACTCTTCTGAAGCTGGCTTTTCCCCATGTCTGGTTAATAGCTGGAGGTTAAGGGCAAAGAAAGAGCATGGAGGAGGTATATCTATTTTCTTAAGATCCATACTTGGAAATGGTGTACATCACTTCTCACATTTCCTTGGTGAGATCTTAGACACATGGTCACACCCAACTGTAAAAGAGACTGGAAAATGTAGTCTAGATGGGTAGCCATGTGTCATTATTGTGGATGAAAGGGAGCATGGATTTTAGTGGACAACCAAAAGTGACAGCCAAAAGTGTCTCCATACATTGCCAAATGACCCTAGAGTGAGGTGGGAAAAAATTGCCCCTGATTGAGAACCACTGTTGCAGAATAAGAAGAGGACCAGGGAGAAAGGAATATCAATATGTAAGAGTGATCAAATGGAAAATGGAGCTCCCAAAAGAAAGTAAAAAGGAATGGCCAGATGGGAATGGACGTGGCTCATGTGGTTGAGGTCTGACTTCCCACATACAAGGTCCTGGGTTCAATCCCTGGCCCAGGTACCTCAGAAAAAAAAAAAAAAAAAAAAAAGAAAAAGAAAAAAAAAGAATGGCCAGAGACCTACAAGGAAAATCAGTAGATAATAGTGTCAGGGAGCTAAGGAAAAGAATATTTCAGAAGGAAGGAAAAGTGAACTGTTAAATAGTTAAGTGCTGATAATATCTTTGACTTTAGCAACAAAGAGTTCATTGGTGTTTTTGGCAAGAACAGTTTTGGTGGAATATGGGATCTAGAAAACATCTAGTAACGATTATATATGGCAGGAGAAGGATAGAGGGATTGAAACGTGACTGCTAAGGATAGGGGATTTTCCTTTTTGGAGTACCGAAAATACTCTAATATTGATTGTAGTGATGAATGCATAACTCTG
The DNA here is from genome assembly GCF_030445035.2 of Dasypus novemcinctus. Lineage (NCBI taxonomy): Eukaryota > Metazoa > Chordata > Mammalia > Cingulata > Dasypodidae > Dasypus > Dasypus novemcinctus. Next base: position 19,863,753 of record NC_080699.1, on the reverse strand, counting down.
TGATTTTACCAAAAGCCATCAAATATACACTTTAGATGGTTGTGTGGTCTGTGAATGTGTTTCAAAATTGCTTTAAAAAAAAAAGAAAAAGAAAACATCACTGTGAGTTGTAGAGTGAGTGAGAGATGAGAAAGTAAAGACTGAGTATGAATCATTCTTTAAAAGAGGTTTTTTTTGTGAAGGGTAGGAGATAAGTACAGTATTGCCAAGAAATAGGGTGGTTACTGAGGTGGAACAAGTATTGTTTTAAAGATGGGGAAAATTTTAATGTATTTCAATGTTGATGGGAGAAGCCATGTACTAGTAGGTGGTCAATCTACATTTATTTTTTGAATGAAATAATTAGGAAGAAGTTAAAGATACAGGAGAGAGGAAATAAATGATGGTACAAAGTCCCTGAAAAGATGGGATGGAGTAGAAGGTAGATTCTGACTCAACATAAAAAATAACTTTTTAGTAGTTAGAGCTGGGAGATGGAGGTGGCTCATTTGACTGAGTTCCCATCTACCATATGGGTGGCCCTAGGTTTGATTCCCAGAGCCTCCTGGTGAAGGCAAGCTTGCCGATGGCCTGCACCGCCACGGAGGACCAGCTGAGAACAGACAGCAAACACAAAAACAAGGCGGAGGGGCGATAAGTAAATGAAGTAAAATAAAATCTAAAAAAATAGTAAGAGCTGAGTTATCACTTGGCAATGGGGAAAATCTAGTAATCCAGGTGGATGAGCTCTTGATGAAAGATCGCTGCTTAAGTTAGAGTAGATGGTGACACAAGGACGTGTGTTGATGGGAGTGGTTATTATTGTATAGGATAAAGTGTTTGGTTTAGGTCTACCTCTAAGGTCTCTTCTACTATATTCTGTGATTTTTTTTCTAGTTTTAACCAGCACTTAAATGTCAATGTGAATCATATTGACCTAATTAAAGCTTAATTACTAGCTTTAAATGTTTTATTTCTTTGTTTTGGTATAGCTTAAAAGTACTTGTCTTTGATGTGTGAATTAGGTCCGCCGGGATCTTCATGTATCAACTGCAGAATTTACAGAATTGAAGAAACAGCTGGAAAGAGACTCAGTAGTCCTAAGTTTGCTTAAACAGCTACAGGAGGTCAGTAAACTCAGCTCAGACTTTAGGGTTTTGGTGATAAGGAAGTTATTGTTTTTTTTTTCCATCTGGTTTAATTATTTAGTGTGTACTCCCTTACTGTATGCTTTTTTTTCATAATTTAAGAACAACTGGACAGGCTTGAAATAACAGGATGTAAGGATGTATAAAGTAAAATACCTAATAACTTATACTTATCTTTTTAGTTTTCAACGGCTATTGAAGACTATAATTGTACATTAGCAGAGAAGAAGTATGTCACTGCTGCTCAGCGTCTGGAAGAGGTACTAAACGCTTTCTCTAAAGCACGAGCAATTAGTACTATTCTTGCTTTTGGTAAATTATGTGTCTGTGTATTCTTTATCATTATACAAATATATTGTACTTACTTGCCTGAGTCCAAATGGAATGTTTAACAGTGATTCTATTTTATTACCAGGCTCAGAAATGCTTAAAGTTATTAAAATCCAGAAAATGCTTTGATTTAAAAATGTTGAAATCTCTCAGCATGGAGCTCACAATACAGAAACAGAACATACTTTATCACCTTGGAGAAGAGTGGCAGAAACTGATTGTGTGGAAGTTCCCATCATCAAAAGGTGCTGCTGACCTCAGGTGGACTGCTTTGCTTAATCTGCCTGAACCAACTTGACCTCTAAATATATTCTAAATATTTTGTGTTGGTAAATTACAAGGTTCATTTATTAATATCCCAAGTTTATATTGTATTCTGACACTAAACCAATGTTTTGTTAGGTCCAACTCATCTGGGTCCCCAAAGTGCCCTCACAATACTTCCTTATGTCTTAACTTAGTTTGTGTGGAGAGGTTGTGGTGGAGTAGGTGTGGTAGCAGTTTAAAGCCATACTGATTTTCCACTGCATTGTAGGGTATACTTGTTCCCAAGAGCCCCAATCCCAACAATTTATCTTGGCTAGAGAGCTTAAAGAAACTGTCCAGTCATTCTCTCTCCTGAGAAAAGAATATAGTGAGTCTGGCCTCTAGATAGCTTATATATGTATGTGTATATATCTGTATCAGGTACTTTGAAGAACGTAATCTAGAAAATTTTATTTTCTATTCCTAAAAAGACTGTAAGATTAAGAGAGAAGATGTGTGTGTTGGGGGGAAGATGGTGGTTGGGTTGAAATTTTTATTATACTACATTCTATCTGTTACATTTGTTTGGCAGTCTGTTCTTATCACACAGAATTAGAGAACATAGAAGAGGAAGTCTTAAGTGAAACTAAGCCTCACTTTTCATTCCTTGATTTCATTCAGTTATTTAGTAACATTTAACATGCATTTATTCTGGGCACATCATCTAGCCTTTGCATTTAGTTTGATTATTTGAGTATACCAAGAGAAATCATTCCCTATTTTAAAGTGATACCAAGGACATGTAAGTCATAATGAATATTTGGTTGCATTAGAATTGTACTGAAATGAAATCACATATTCAGGAATCTTAGTTGAGAATGGACTGAGGAATAGAAATGGGAACATCTTGTATTGCTGAGACAGTTGATTTTTTTTCCCTTTTTCTTAAGATACCAGTAGCTTGGAATCTTGCCTACAAACAGAACTTCATTTATGCACTGAACTGTCTCAGAAAGAAGAGAAGAATCCTGTACCACCTATTAGTTCTGTTCTCTTAGCATTTTCTATTCTTGGGGAGCTACACACCAAACTTAAATCATTTGGTAAGGCATATGACTTCATTTACATGAAATTTCAGAAGGCCCAATGTTAAAATAAGGGTTGACAAAAGAGATTACAAAATATTCTTTGGAGGGTATTGACAGTGGATTATAGCGTTTGGCTTCATCACTTATCAAATGGAATTGTCATAAATATTACCCTTTTTATTAAAGGCTTTGGTCCCTCTCCCCTTTTTAAACTAGATGCTGCTATTTATATTATTATTTACAATTTAAATAAGATTCTGTAGATAGTCTAGGAAACTTCAGTGGGAAAACCTGCAGTACATAATGTGTTGGTATATAATGTCATATAATTGCCATTAATATCCAAATTTTTTTTTAACATGCTTACTTTTTGAAGTTTCTTGTGATTTTCCATGAGTGTTCATATGATTTTTCAGGTCAGATGCTACTGAAATATATTCTGAGACCTTTGGCATCTTGCCCATCCCTTCATGCTGTGATAGAAAGCCAGCCAAACACAGTCCTCTTTCGTTTTGAATCTGTGATGACTGACTTGGAACATCCATCACCATGTGAAGTTTTTGCAAAGATCAGATTGGTACTGGAAGTGCTCCAGAAACAGCTTTTAGGTATGTATCTCTAAGTACAGTGTTTAAATATTTTGGAAAAGTGAATACTGCTTTTAAAAGTAAATATTGTTTTAAAGTACACAATCTGAGTGGAGGATTAAAGGGGAATAAATTCTGTCATGGGGCAAAGTAGTTACGTTCTTATTTCTTGCTCTATTTTCATTCCTCCTCTGCTCTATATTGACAAGTAAGGTCATCAGTGGTACCCCAGATTGTGTATTTGTAATATTATTTTAGTTGAATTCTAGGATGCACTTCTCTCACTGGACTTCTAGTAACACATTTTGGGACTCGTCCTTTAATTATAAGAGAAACAGAAATGAAGCAGGAGTGAGCTAAGTGCTCTTTTAATTTTTCAGTAGGAAAATACCCATTAACCTGAGATAAAGTAGCTTTAACATAGGAAACAAATTATATTCCAAGTCAACTTATTAGTAAGACTTTATATATTCACATAATAAATTTGTGTTGCCTTAATCTTTTTTCTGATTGTCAAACTATTAAAAGTAAGATTTCTAATGGTGTTTGTTTATTTTGAGGTGGTTTCTTTTTTTTAAATATATTTTTATTTTTTTAATTGTTTACATAAACAGTGTTTTATCTTAGTACTGTTGTTTTTTAGTTCAGCTGACTTACCTTCTTTTTGCTTTTCTCATTTGTCTTATTGAATATTTAATAACTTACATATAAATATAAGGAATTCTTTCTATAGTTTTGATTGGAGCAGTGAAAAAAGTTCAGACTTGCATAAATTGTAGAAATCCAAGGTGGTTTTTCTTGTCCCTAGATCTTCCACTTAGGGGAAAAATATAACTTTATTTATATTTAATAAAAATAAAAGAGTATTTGTTTACAATAAAAATATAAACAAAGTATACAAGGCCTGGAAGGAACCAGAGAGGTAATTCAATTCAATCGCTCTCTAATGCTTAAATCTCCTGTAGGATGTTCCCATCAGTTAGACATATAGCCAACTTGAGTGCCTTTGATAGAGAATTCATTTCCTTTTGAGACTTTCCATCCTACCTTCAGACAACTCTGAGTACTAAGAAGCTTTTTTTTGTTTGGTTACTTCTTAAAAATTGTCTTTATTAACTATATTAAAAACTATTACCAAAATAGCAGTTGTTTAGAATGTTTGCTCAAAGTATACTGCCCTTTTAATGACTACTTATTGATATTAGTTTTACTTTGTGGCGCCATACAGAACAAGTGTAATTCTTATTGAACATGATGGACTTCAGATTTCTTTATGATAGTTGTTATTATTTCCTCTAAATCTTATCACCAATACATATATACACATCCTTAGATTTCTTTGTATTACATTGTTTTGAGTTCCCTTTATCGTTATTGTTCTCTTGTAAATATTTTCCATTCCTTCTATAGTCCTTTTAAAATATGTTCACAATAGAACAAAGTAGTTAGTTATAGTCTGAACCATTTCAGAATTGTATGGGAGCATGCATGTCCTCATTCTTACTTCCATATTTCTGATAGTATAATCTAAGGCAGTTATTCATAATTAATTCATTGAGTTTAGTGTACATGAAAATCCTGTGTCATGCTTTCCCATATTAAATGTGTGCTTGATTTTTTGGAACTGACATTAATCTCTTAAATTTTATTAGATAAAATTTATATCCTATCCTAGAAATTTTATGTTGCATGCAAAATTGATAACCATGTCTTGTACTTTAATCTAAGTCAGTGATGCTGTATCTGTTGCTTGGGATAGGGCCATAGTCAGAAGGTGCTCTGGAGTGATCCAGTGGAAACCTCTTCACAGTTTGACATTATTCTCATTATTCAGTATTCAACCTATTTTTTAAAAAATATACTTAAAAATTGTTTTTTAAAGACACTTAGAGTACATAAATGTTACATTAAAAATGTAGGGGAGGCAGTGGGGCATATGGAAACCCCTAGATTTTTTATGTGACATTTGTGTAATCTAAGTATCTTAAAAAAAAAAAACTTACCATAAAGTCATAGAAACATGGACAGTGTGGAATTGGTATCCGGACAGGCATAAAAATCAATGGAAGACAATAAAATGCTGATGTAAAAACACATGAAATAAGTTCGTGAATACATTCCCATTCATTAAAAACATCATTTTAAGAGAACAAATATCAGGAACATCAACCACAAAAAAATATGTAAGGGATTCCCATATGCCCCACTCCCTGCCCCCTCCCACACTTTCCCACATTAACAACATCCTTTATTAGTGTGGTACATTTGTTAAAATCGATGAACATATATTGGAGCATTGTCACTAAGCATGGATTATAGTTTACATTATAGTTTAAACTCTGTCGTGTACAATTTCATGTTATGACAAGATATAAAATGGCCTGTATCTGTCATTGAAACATCATTCAGGACAGTTCCAGTGTCCTGAAAATGCCCCCATATTACACTATTTTTTCTTCTCCCTTACCTCAGAATCTCTGGTGGCCACTGCCTCCACATCAATGATTAAAGTTCTTCCATTGCTAGAATAACAATAAGTCTATAGTAGAATAATCGTCTCCTGTAGTCCATCGTTTATCCCCCAGTCCTGAAGTTTTTGGGATGGTGTTGCCCACTCTGTCTCAAATTGAGAGGGAGCTTAGATCCCATGGGACAGATGGATGGAACTATCTTGCTTGCAGTTGCAGACTCTCTGTTCCTTCTGATGGTCGTTGTCCATCATCATCTTGTTAGTTGTTCTGGGTGAGTCCAATGAACTAGAGAGTAGATATTGCAAGTTTGTTGAGATTCAGGGCCCAACTGGCACATGGACAGCCCAGATTTAAGTCTCTTTACCAAAACCTATCACCTCTAGTACTAACTCTAGGTTCAAATATAAGGGGCAGAAGAGCCATGTATAGGGAAACCACAACTGAGTTCAGTTCTGTCACACTGGGGAACAAAAATTTGAAAGTAGGACCCACTGGCAGGGGCCTGAGCTCTTAGCCCTGCCTGTAATGTCTGGATGTCTCCAGAGCCTTTAGGAGCCCTGCTATTTGAGACAATATTTACTGTGGCAGTCAGTGAGATACTGCCAAGAATGGCGTAAGCGTAACCTCTGGAATGACCTCCCTACTCACTTTGAAGTCTCTTTAGCCATATAAACTCATTTGTCTTTACCCTTTCCCCTTTTGCTCAAAGTCTTTTTCCAGTACTGAACCTATTTTATTTATGTTTTCTCAGTACCCAGGATATAATAACTTTAGAGCAGAATGCAGCTCATTTAATGTACATAGGTGCTTTTGTAATTTATGCATTTAGTTCCTCTTAAACCATTTATTCTCCCCACTTTGGTTCAGAGATCATTGTCTTTGGCAGAGAAGAGGAAAGAGTCTGGAAGTAGAGCTAAGAATAAATGAGAACTTAGTATTTGATGAAAGTCACATTTCATTTTATTGGGGAAGATAGGTTGTTTTTTTTTTGAAATAATGTGAAGTTGAAATCTAAAATATGTATCCCTTTGACACAGTTATCCCGCTTTTTAATTCCTTAAAGAAGTAATATTAACATATATATGTATATATATATGTTAAATGTGTGAGTAGTGTATGTACATACACACTGAAAACAACGTGAATATGCCGCATCTAAGGAACAATTCTGTAACTTAGAGTTCAGCTGTACTGTGGAATATTAAGGAGCTATTAAAAAGAACTGATGTAAGAGCTAGATATTTTGATCTAGGAGATGGCCATGTTCTATTTTTAAGTCATAAAAAGGTAAGAATAATATCTATGACATAAGCCTATTTTTATAAAAGTGAAAGAAAGAAGCCCCTTGTATGAGTACATGTGTATATATAAATGTAAGGGAAGAAGAATACAAAACACCCATTACGTGGATAAGGGAAGGGATGTGCTTGTGGATATGGAAAGGGAAGAAATTGTCATAAGCATGATTTGCTTTTTGCCATGGATGATTTTCTAGAAGGTATATATTTTTAAAATTTACCAAGAAGCAGAAACTCTGAGCATACAAATAGTTGTAGAAGAAATTTGAAAGGTTGTTGAAGACATCACTGAAAACAGCACCACCAGGCACAGGAGGTTTTTGGCAAAATTCTATCTTCTTTAAATTACACATAATGCCTTTCTTAATTGGACTCTTTTGAGCTACAGAAAGAGATAAAAAAAGGCCCTAATTAATTTTTAATTAGTATGACCTTAATACAAAAGCGTAATAATGATAGCATGCATATACATAAAACATTATGGAACACTTTTACCTATGGCTTAAAAATATAAAATTTTAAAACAATAGTAAATTAAATCTCACAGGAAATTTTTGAAAGGATGCAATATCATCAGGGTTTATTCAGGAGAGCAAAGATGGTTTGATGTAAGAAAGCTATCAGTATTTGACAAAATTCATCATCCTTTCCTAATAAAAAATTAAGTAAAACAGGAATAAACAGTTTTAAAAACTTTTTGTTATATACACAACATAAAAATTACCCATTTTAACCACCTTTAGTTGTACAATTCAGTGGATTTAATTATATTCACTCTGTTGTGCTATCATTACCACCATCCATTACTGAAACTTTTCATCACTCCAAATGGAAACTGCATCCATTAAGAAATAACTCCCCAAGCATGATTTTTTCTGATATGGTGAGATGTTTATGAAACAATCTTAAGAAAGAAAAAAAAAGGATACAAAATGGTTTATATAGTGTGATTATACCTAAGTACTATACCTAGCTTTTCCTTCTCTGGTATTTTTGCATATATCCATTCATAAACCTTTATAGAGCTAGGTACTCTACAATACCTGCTTATACTACTTGACTGCAATGGTACCTGCATTTAGGTATCTGATTTAGATCAGCATTGTCCAATAGAAATTGTACACTTGAATGTATATTTACATAATACAAGTCATATACTTTGAAATTTTCTGGTAGCTGCATTAAAAAATGTAAAAAGAGATAGATGAAATTATTTTTTAATAAATGCTATTAACCCAATATACCTAAAGTATTATTTCAATATATAATCAATATAAAATTAACAAGATATTTTATATAGTTTTATACAAAAAATTGTACTTTAAGTTTGGTGTGTACTTTACACTTAAAGCTCATCTCAATTCGGGTACAGATTTTCCTCAGAAATTCTACATCTTTATTTAGATTCCATAAAATTTACAGTTGAGAAAATAGATTCCATACCCAAATGTTTAAAACATACTTAAAACTTTTAACAGTAACTGAATTGCGTATCAAAAAATCATTTTTACATCTGCATTTACAAATTTCTTTTAGAAGAATTAATTGAACTTTGAAGCAAAAGTGTAACCATTTTGAACTTAGGGCAAGATGGTGGCAGATTAGGGAGCTCCAAGAGTCAGCTTGTCCTACAGTGCAGTTAGTAATCATCCAGAACTGTCTAAATCACCTTTTTGGGGGGCCCAGGAGACGGGAAGAGCATCCTACAACAGCCTTTGAAGAATAGAAGGAGAAGACTTCCTATTTGCGGTGAAGATTCATGAGTAGAGCACACCACACTATGGAGGCTGTTGCCCATCTCTCCACTGGTGGGTCAGGATGCCTCAGGAGCTATTCCCTGCCTTGAATTGGATGCTCCATTTCCCAAAAATAGGGGAGAAAGAAGTGGTCGAGTATTGACCTCAGCTACTACTTAGTAAATTCAACTGGCTAAATTCCAGTCCTAAGAACAGCTTAAGTTTGAACCTGTCCAAGTCAGAAAGAGGCTCTTTTTGACCCTCTATTTAACCCTGGTCCTGGCATGAGGGGAAGCGGAACTGATTGAAAATCACTATGATGATAGGGACCAGCTTCTTTCCACCCAGGCAGATTGCTGTCCTAGCCTGGGCTTCAGCCCTGCCTCGGCAGGGAGCAAGCTGGGGTGACCTGCACCAGCCTCTCTGGGCAACTGTAGTTGCTTGTGTTGCACAGACTAGATTGTTGGGCACTCCTGTGGCTTCATACCCACAGTGCTCTCTCAGCCTCTCTGGGCAACTGCAGCTGCTTTGGGCCTACATGGACTAGACTGTCGGACACATCTGTGGCTCCATCCTCAACCCTGACAGGAGCAGGAGGGGTATGTTCCTTCAGCCTGTCTGGCAACTGCAGGCACTTCCAGACTGCAAGGACTAGATTGTTGGGCACACCAATGGCTCTGTCCCCATCGCTGGCAGGGCAGGAGGAACAGTATTTTGTCAGCCTCTCCAGGCAACTGCAGTCATTTTGGCCTGCACGGACCAGATTGTTGGGCATACCTGCGGCTCCATCCCTGTCCCAAGCAGGGAAGGAGGGGGGCCAGTGCCTTTTCAGTCTATCTGGTCAACTACAGAGTTATGGCCTGGATGGCTTAGATTACTTTATATATCAACAAAAGGGGCAATTCACCTGGAAGAAATAACACTCATAAATGTTATATGCACCTAACCAGGGTGCCCCAAAATACATGAGGCAAATACCGAGAAAACTGAAGGGAGAAGTAGATACCTCTACAATAATTGTTGGAGACTTCAATACAGCTTTCCTCACTGGATAGAGGATCAATAAAGAAACAAAGCTTGAATAATATGATAGATGAGGCGGTGGACTTAGCCCAGTGGTTAGGGCGTCCGTCTACCACATGGGAGGTCCGCGGTTCAAACCCCAGGCCTCCTTGACCCGTGTGGAGCTGGCCCATGCGCAGTGCTGATGCATGCAAGGAGTGCCGTACCACGCAGGGGTGTCTCCCGCATAGGGGAGCCCCACGCGCAAGGAGTGCGCCCTGTAAGGAGAGCCACCCAGCACAAAAGAAAGTGCAGCCTGCCCAGGAATGGTGCCATACACACAGAGAGCTGACACAAAAGATGATGCAACAAAAAGAAACACAGATTCCTGTGCCACTGACAACAACAGAAGTGGACAAAGAAGACGCAGCAAATAGACAGAGAACAGACAACCAGGGTGGGGGAGAAGGGGAGAGAAATAAATAATAAATCTTTAAAAAAATAATTTAATTACTTCAAAATTAAGATGAGTTGTTTCCATTTAACTACAAATTACTATTTATATAGGAATCACCATAATTCATGCTGTGTGTGGAAAGTAGTCAAACACATTACAAGGTTGCATTAGTACTTGGAAAAATCACTCAAATGGAATCAGTCATTTATACCAACTAGACCACTGATATATTTATGTGAAATACCAGAAATGACATACATGCTTTTTTAAAAAAGATTTTATTTATTTATTTATTTATTTATTTCTCTCCCCTCCCCCACCCCGCCCTGGTTCTCTGTGTCTATTTGCTGTGTCTTCTTTGTCCGCTTCTGTTGTTGTCAGTGGCACAGGAATCTGTGTTTCTTTTTGTTGCATCATCTTGTCGTGTCAGCTCTCCATGTGGGCAGCGCCATTCTTAGGCTGCACTTTATTTCACGCTGGGCGGCTCTCCTTACGGGGTGCACTCCTTGCACATGGGACTCCCCTACACGGGGGACACCCCTGTGTGGCATGGCATTCCTTATGCACATCAGCACTGCATATGGGCCAGCTTCACACGGGTCAAGGAGGCCTGGGGTTTGAACCGCGACCTCCCATGTGGTAGATGGACGCCCTAACCACTGGGCCAAGTCCACTTCCTGACATACATGCTTGACATGTACAATACAACGTAACAGTAAATATTTTATGTGATTAAATGGTTAAAGTGAAATGTAGTTCTGCCAAAATAGTGAAGTTGTATTTAAAGGAACAATATTTTACACTGCTTCCTTTTTTCTGTTTTGACTTAAAAATTTCTATTTTGAAATAATTATAGATTCACTTGAACTTACAAAAAGAATGTACATAAAGGTCTTGTGTACCCTTCACTCAGTTTTCCCCAGTGTTAACATCTTGCAAAACTATAGTACTATATCAAAACCAGGGTATTGACATTGGTACAATTCACAGAGCTTATTCAAATTTCATCAGATTTACATGTACCCATTTGTGTGTGTGTGTGTGTGTGTGTGTGTGTAGTTCTGTGCAGTTTTATCACTGTGCAGTTTTATCACATGTAGATTCATGTAACCACTACTACAATCAGGCTACCGAATGGCTCTATCACCGCAAAGCTCCCTTGTTTACCCCTTTATAGCCACAGCCCCCCTCCTTCTTCCATTTTTATTTATTTTTATTTATTTATTTTTAAAGATTTATTTATTTATTTAATCTCCCCTCCCCCGTTTGTCTGTTCTCTGTGTCTATTTGCTGCGTCTTGTTTCTTTGTCCGTCTTGTTTCTTTGTCTGCTTCTGTTGTCAGCAGGACGGGAAGTGTGGGCGGCGCCATTCCTGGGCAGGCTACACTTTCTTTCGCGCTGGGCGGCTCTCCTTACGGGGTGCACTCCTTGCGAATGGGGCTCCCCTACACGGGGACACCCCTGCGTGGCAGGGCACTCCTTGTGCACATCAGCAGTGTGCATGGGCCAGCTCCACACGGGTCAAGGAGGCCCGGGGTTTGAACTGTGGACCTCCCATGTGGTAGACAGACGCCCTAACCACTGGGCGAAGTCCGTTTCCCATCTTCCATTTTTAAATCACACTTTAAATTAATTAAAAATTTTAAAAAATCAGTTTCTTAGTCCCGCTGGCCATATGTCAAGTGCTCAGTAGCCCTTGTGGCAGGTGGTTACCATCCTGGATGATACAGCCCTAAACTTTAGACACTATAAGCTATCTCAAGGTTCTTAGTTAATACAGTCATTTTCTTCTAAAGTTTTTATTCCCTAAGATCTTTCTTAGTGAATCAGAACTAGGTTTAAAGTAGCTGGGCCCTTTTATGACTCCTTTTCCCTTCACATTGGCCATGAGTTCTTAACTATTATTTAATTGACTAATAGTATGTTTTACATATAACTACCCCCAAAATGTGTTGGACAGAACCACCATAAGATAGACTATAGAAGAGATAGGAAAGTAGTCTGTTTGGTAGATTAGATAAACAATTTTATGTAAGATGTTTATTGATATTTTACTTAGGATCTAACAGTCAGAACCTATGCAGAGACGAAAAAAATACATGTTTAGTCATGATTAAAGAACTGGCTTTTATCCTAAACTAGTTTGAACTTGAAATGCAGAATTTCTGAGTACTTGTGATATAATCAGATCAGTAGCTTAACAGTCATTGATTATAATGTAGATGGCGTAATACTTTATTGTTATAGATAGTAATATAGTGTAAACCAATCATGTGCAATGAAAATAAAATAATTGTGTCATGCTTTGTCCCATGCAGTCAGTTGAGATGGCTGTAGAATTATCTGCTCTTTTCTTCCCCATCAACTTAAAAGTAAAGGATTCTAGAAAACTAGGGAACTTCATAATATAGCAGGACTGTGAATGGTTATTTGCTTAAAACTTTTTCTTTTGAATTCAGATTTGCCTCTTGATGCTGGCCTAGAAAATGAAAAAACATCTAAGATAATATTGGCTGAGATGCTTGGTGACATGATCTGGGAGGACTTGTCTGAGTGCCTCATTAAAAACTGTTTGGTTTATTCTATTCCAACCAATAGCAGCAAGTTACAACAGTATGAAGAGGTAAGGATAGAGGTATCACAGAAGGTTTTAAGAGGCTAGATTCTTGCTGATTTCTTTCATTTTTCCTCAGAGATGTTTTGTTCTTTAGTTATGTCTTTAAGAAAATTATCAAGGAGTGGAGGCAAATTTCCCATAACTTCATTTCTTTCCTGGCCTCCTACCTCTAATTAGGAAAGTATGTTTTCTGTTTAAGTATATTTTCTTAAGTAGCATACTTATGAAAAACAATTGTTCTTTTATACTTGTACCAGCTGTAGTAGCTACTATGGGACACTTTCCCTTTTGCTTCTTTTTAGTGTTTCCTAGATAATAAAATAAATATATTTATTGTAAAGATCTTTTTGCCTTTACTAAGTAGAATCAGAAATTTCTGTTGAAGATATTCTTCCTAATAAACTTAAGGCTGGAAAAATGTATACTATTTTTATACTTAGTAATCGAAGGTCTGTCCTGAAAATTAAATGACTAGATGGACCTTGTTTTTTTCTGTTTGTTGAATTTGAAATTTTAACATTGAAATAGAATATGTGTGTATCATTGATAATTTCATTTTCTTTCTCAGATCATACAGTCCACTGAAGAATTTGAAAATGCCCTAAAAGAGATGAGATTTTTAAAAGGAGATACAACCGATTTGTTGAAATATGCCCGTAACATCAATTCTCATTTTGCTAACAAAAAGTGCCAGGATGTGATTGTGGCAGCCAGAAACTTAATGACCTCTGAAATTCACAACACTGTGAAGGTACCAGGGTTATAGTTTACTACATTATGTTTAGGAAGCAGCTCATTTTTGAGTCACTTACAATAGAGTGAAAGAGAGCATTGCCAAGTTCACTGTGATGAGTTATTAATCTTCTAAACTTTAGTTTTTCACCTTTCAAGTGGTCCTAATATCTACCTCTTTCACAGGGTTATTGTGAGGTCCAGATAAGATAATGTACATGAAAACATTATATAAACTCAAAACATCTACGTAAGTGTGGATTACTATTGTTGAAATTTATAATATATCATAGGTTATTCTCTGCTTTATTACTTGAGTTTTTGGTATACAAATTTTGTGACAGTTATACTTGGGCTTTATTATGTGCAGAGATTATTCCCTGTTGTGAAAATGTTGACTTCATCTCCTTGGCTAATATAGGAACTACTTCCAAAGTTAAAAAGCTAAGGTAAATAAACATAAAGATGTGGTCTATGTAGTGTATAAACAATCACCTGCAAAAGCAGTGAACTGATCAATTTGTATTGAGAGTAATTTATTTCTTTGACCTTTGATAATCTTGCCCATTTTTCTTTTTTTTAAAAAATATAATAAATATATAAAATAATATTTGATAAATATAAGGTATTATTTAGATTAAAGTAAAACATAGACTAAGGCAGCCCCTTAATAGTAAGTTCTTCAGCCATTTTTCTGCTATCACAGAGGATTAGGGTCTTTCTCCTTGATCCTTTTTTATGTCATTTACCATTTTCCTTAGTGTATGCTGTTATTAAGTCAAACTATTTTGATAATTCATTTGAGTTGCAAAGATAAAACACATTTTGAGGTAATTTTTGGATTGTTAAAAGAACTGAAATACTTTCAGTCCTAGGAACTGTGCCATTTTTTTTTTTTTACATAAATATCACCTTGCTTATGTGTCACTTATCTGTTCAAAATCCACCAGCTTCCCATCTCATTTAAAGAAAGACCCAAAAGCCTTAACAGTGGCCTACAAGGCCTTATATACGATCTGCCCCATCCTCCACCCCATTACCTCAGACTCCATCCCCTATGCTGCAGCCACCCTGGACTCATTACTGTTCCCTGAATTTGCTAGGCCTATTCGGTTACAGGACCTTTGAACTTCTTGTTCTCTCTGGTTGGAACACTCTTTGCATATACCCACATGACTTGCTCCTTTTCCTGACCACTGTTTAAAATTGTAACTTCCCCTACTTCCTGTACCTGTTCCTTGTTTCATTTTTCTTCTTATCATTTACCATCATTCAACATTCTATATAAATTATTTATTTATTGTTTCTCCCTCTCTAGAAATTAAGCTCCATGAAGGCAGGGATTTTTAACTGTTTTGTTTACTGTTATATTTTCAGCACCAAAAAAGTGACTGGTATATACTATCAATGCTTGGCGCTCAATAGGTATTGGTTAAATTAATTAATATATATCTCACTTATCTCTGTCACAACCCTGTGAAGTAAGTAGAATTATTTCTGGGTTGTTCCATAACTCTGAGCTAAATCTTTTAATCTTGCTGGATTTCATTTTCCTCTTTGATAACATGAGAGAACTGTACTAGATAATCACTGAGTTCCCTACTCAGGTAGTTTCTGACATTCTATAAAATAGTGTTTCTTTCAGGTACTCAGATCCTATTGTTTCCTTTAGAACAGTTTTTTTCAAGGGCAGTACTTACTGTTGCTGTTTTGGGCCAGATAATTCTTTACTTTGGGAGGTTGTCCTGTAGACCGCTTAGCAATATCCTTGACCTCTTCCTACTAGATGCCAGTAACACCCCTCTCAGTTGTAACAACCAAAAATATCTCCAGACATTGCCACATGTTCCCTGGAAAGCAAAATTGTTCCTGGTTGAGAACCACTGCTAGATTCCAGCCTGGTTCTTTCTCTCAGCATTTAAATCCTGGAAGTAAATCTAAAGTGCATAAATACGAAAAACTTCTCTTTTTCTAAAAATAATTTTCACCTTGATTGCCTTTCATGGTCTTCATCTAAATCCTCTCTAAAGCAACCTCCTATGTTGTACCCATTATTTTCCCAGAAGATCTAAGTTGTGTTTTTGTTGTTTGCTTTTCTTACTGTGTTTTCACATTTTGTTCTGATAGATACAATATTTGACACTACGTTCTATCTTTCCTTCACGCTCCTCACAAAGTCCTATGTATTTAGGACCCATTATTTTTCAGACAAATACTGGCATTTTAAAAATCATTTCTATAATTATATTTCTTCATCAGTGTTACAATCTTAGCTATAATTTTTGACTGCCAAGTGTCTGACATTTGTATTCTCATCTAATTTCACAACAGTCATATATGAACTAGATATTATACCATCTTACAGATGAGGAAGCCATGTCTTGTGGCTTAAATATTTTATTAGACTTGGAATCTTTTCTTTCAAAAATATTCCGTAGAGGTCCAATATATACAGAGCTACGCTGCTTTTCTTGGAATGGAAGTGGGGCACCTCCTGCCTCACTTAATTAATCTTTCTTCTTCTTGGCTTGTGAAGCATCTTTGAGAATCATGTTTAGAAAAAATTGTTGTAGTCCAAGTTCTTCCTTTTACAATGAGAAAATTGAGGCCCAGAGAGAATAAATGACTTGGTTAAAAGTTTTTGTTTTTTTTTTAAGGTAAAAAACATCACTCATATGTCCAGATTTGCAGCCTAGTGTTCTTGCATGTACTCCTGATCAAATATGATAATTTTTTCTGTGAATTTTAGGGAGGCTTTTTTGGATTTCATTTTTTTTTAAGGTAGGAATATGTTGGTCTGAATGAGTTATTTCTTAGACTAAGCCCATATATGTGCCTGTTAAGAAATAATTGGTTTAATAACCTGGACTATAAAACACAATATTATACTGGTCTGCAGTAATCTAATAGTCTAATCTGAGGTTTGAGGGTCCTTTCATTTACCTGGAATCTTGGGCCAATTGCACAATTTTACTGTTTTAACAAGATTAAGAGTGCTTAGAAGTGCACAATAAAGGGGACTGTTTATTCCTTAATATTATAGGCTCTCATCTAAGATCGAGTGGTCAAAAAAATACTGCTATGTTGACTCAAATATTTAAATTCCTCTGTGGAGCACAGCTTTATCATCGTAGAAACAACCAGTGTCTTAAACCTTACGGTGTGCCTGAACACAATGCATTCTATGTTTGAATCTCAGATTACTCCTGATTCTAAGATAAGCGTGCCAGACTTACCTGGTCCTGATGAGGATGACAAGCTAGAAGGACAAAAAGTGTCCAAAACTGAGTACAATGAAGTGGTGAATTTAGAGCCTGAAAATACACTGGACCAACATTCCTTTTCTTTGCCAACATGTCACATCAGTGAATCAGTGAAGAAATTAATGGAGCTCGCCTATCAGACTTTACTAGAAGCAACAACCAGTAGTGATCAATGGTATGAATTCTGAACCATCTGAAAATGGCAATGACTTGATTAAATTCATATTTGAAGTAGACATTTGTTAAGAAAATTAGCTAGAATTCTTTGGGTTTTTTTATCCCTTAATTCATATTTTTTCCTAAAGAAACACAGTGTAGTACAAAAACATTTGTTGATCTCTAACATTTATTTACAATAACATAGATGTTAGAATAAGATATAAAAAATAGAATCATATGCATGGATGGACAAATGGGTTTCTTTAACATTAACAATTATTAATCACTTTTTAACAAAAAAAACTCTTTAATTTTGTTAATCTGAATTGAATGTTATTACCTGAGAAAGCACATGTAAAGTACTTGGAATACTGCCTGGAAAATTATTAATACTCAAATGTTTATTTTTATTGGTGGTAGTGGTAGTAATAATTGTCACACCTGCTGCTCCAGTCTGCTCTGGCTCTTTAGCCTAATGTTTTTAACTTTTGAAATTCAGGCTCTAATTAATTTACATTTTAAATGTTTATTTTTAAAGCAGTAACAGTTTGTTGGGCATCCAAAGTAGAGGGAAAAGAATGGAACATACCAAAGATCTGGCTTCATTCTTTCAAGATGTTTTCTAATCTACATTGTATTTGGGGTACCTCAAACTCTATTCCACAGCTGCTGAATCTCATTTTGTTTCTTAAGCTGTTTATTTATTCCCAGACTGAATTGAGAAGAAAATGGCAGGTTGTGGCCCAAGTTGACAGTAAAGTAGGTTTTCGAAAGCTTCTTTAGTTTGCATCTACATGTAGCACTTTTTTACTTCTCATCCTCTTAGAAGAAAGCAATTTCAGTGAGGGCTTGACTTAATCAAGCTACATGTTCAGATAGGCTTCCAGAGTTTTAGTTTTTATCTTCACATGGAAACGGATACCTTGATTTTATTCTGCCCTAGAAAACACTTATCTTCCAGGATACTTATGTGGCTTTAATTAATCATTATAGTCATAAATCCGTCTAGTTTTATCTATCAAAAGGAAGGAAAATACATGTAAAAGAAAGTCTTTATTTCTTTCGCAAAATAAATATAGGAGTGACTTTCTGCACTAGGCATCCTTCTGAAATATGCCAGACCATTCGGATTGAGAATTGAGGGATGTAGGGCAATATTGGTTGAATTTTTTGAGAACATGGAGCACCAAACAATATTGCTATTTTTTTTTTACATTTTTTAAATTAAAGTTAATAGGTCACAAAGAACATTACATTAAAAAACATAAAAAAACATAAAAAACGTGAGGTTCCTGTATACCCCACTCTCTACCCCCCACCCCATCATTTTTGTAAATTGTCTTTATTTGAAGGTATATACATCACAAAAAAAAGTTACATTAAAAAATATAAGTGGTTCCCATATACCCTCACCCCCCCATCCCACTCCTCCCACCTCCTCCATCATTGTGACACTCATTGCACTCGGAGGACACATTTTGGAGCACTGCTGCACCACATAGATAATAGTTTACCCTGTAGTTCACACTCTCCCCCAGTACATTCAGTGGGTTATGGCAGGATGTATAAAGTCCAGCATCTGACCCTGCAGTATCATTAAGGACAACTCCAAGTCCCAAAAATGCTCCCATATCACATCTCTTCTTCCCTCTCCCTGCCCTCAGCAACTACTGTGGCTACTTTCTCCATCTCGATGCTAAAATTTCTTCTATTACTAGTCACAATAGTTTTATAGTAGAATATCAGTAAGGCGACTCTAATCCATATTTTATTCCTCCATTCTGTGGACCCTGGGATGGTGATGTCCACACTACCTCTAGATCAAGAGGGGGCTTAGATTCCACATGGATGATGGGTGCAATTCCTCTGCTTGCAGTTTTTGGCACTCTTGATTCCCCAATGTGGTGTTTGATATTTATTGAATGCCTATGGGCATTCTTTCCACTAAAAGAAATAGTTATTAACAGGACAAACAAAAACAAAAATACCAGTACAGTATAACAACCCCCTTCCCATTATCAAACTACAAACAGCAACATACATAGCAAAAATAAAATGAAAAATTTAATTAGGCATCATAATAATCAAGTAGTAATAATGGTTTTGGGGCATAGTAGCCATGACTTATTTTTCTAAATAGTCGTAGAATTCCTCTGAGTTATCCAAGGTATGTAGTTTGATATTCTTGTATAGAGGTAAGCTATACAAACCTCATATTTAATCTTTTTAAGTGCATTTTAATAATAATCTTTAGGTCTTCTAAGGCCAGAATTAAAGGGCACAAAATATTCTATCCTAGAAATGTTGATTCATTTCCTTTATTAGGGTAAGAAGGAGAAATGGTGAAAATTGAAAGTCAGACTCATTCTAAAAGAACTGAATGAGTGCCTTTATTGATACCTTGCCCTTTGCAGAGTGCATCAGTGAGTAGGTGACATTTGCTTGAGGCTTAGCTCCATTTGTTACTAAAGGGATACTCTGAATTCTGGCAGAACACAAATTGATAAATGAAAAAAAGACTTGGGATTAAATGCCACTGTTCTTAGAATTATTAATGGATCCAGCTTTTAAAACTGCAGTCTAGTTAGTAAATACTGGTTGAGAATATATTTCCATCTAGATTAACAATGTTTTCATGCAGTGACCAAGACAGATATTCTCTGCAACTGTAGTTTTATCTGATGACACTAGCTTGAGGTGCCCTTAGTTTGAATTTTCTCTTATTTTCAATATATCCTTAATGGATCTTTGTTATGTCTGTTTTCCTTTTAGTGCTGTTCAACTCTTCTACTCAGTGAGAAATATCTTCCATTTGTTCCATGATGTTGTACCAACATATCACAGGTAAGTGCTGCTGTATCTGATTTCTGTGTAATAATCGAACATCTAAATGTTTGTAAGTCAAGTTACACCAAAATATTTTGGTTATTAAAATTCACAATAAAATGCAGTAAGCTATGTTAAAGCACATGTCTAAAGAACCTTGATTATTTATTATTAAGTTAATAAAGATACTATAATCTCACAATATAATAGTTGAAACAAATTTAAAAACTCAAAAGAACTTTGCCCTGTTTTGTTTTTTTTTTGTTGTTGTTGTTTTTTTGTTTTGTTTTTGTTCTTTTAAGGAGGCACTGGGGATTGAACCTGGGACCTGGTACATGCAAAGCAGGAGCTCAACCAGTGAGCTATACCTGCTGCCCTTTGCCCTGTTTTTGATGCTAAGTATTTTCAGAACTGTCTCAGTTTACTTTGTTAAGAAACAGAAAGGCCATCACTCCATATGGTATCCAGTAAACATAGTACATTTTCCCTTGGCATTCATAACTCTGCAGATTTAACACAAGAGATTACTCTGTAACTGTCAAGTGTGATCAGCTATTCTTCCTAGCTGTGTTCAGCTGTATGTAATTACCTAATGTCTTGGACTTTTAAAATTTCTTTTAATACCAATATGAAAAGTTATATAAGCTCTAAGTCTCTGGAAGTTCTTTTTGTTATCTTAACTAAGTGCTTTGGATGTTTTCTTTTTTTTAACAAATCAATTTTATTGATACATATTAATAAAGCGTACTTTTCATCCAAAGTGTACAATCAGTGGTATTTGGTATAATCACATAGTTGTGCATTCACCACTTCAATCATTATTAGAGCATTTTCATTATTTCAATAATAATAAACAAAAAACACAAACCTCTCAATCTCTATGGATGCTTTTTATAAATGTTATTAACGATATGCCAATGAAGCTATCCCCTAGCCAAGGACTCTGTTTACAAAGAAAAATCAGTTTAATATTTTTTAAGTATTTTTAATTTCAGAACTTTGAACAATTGAGATGTTTTTTAACTAGGCCTACCTGTTGTTTTTGTTACAAAAGATACCTTATTTATTGTGAACTTTATTATATGTTTTCACTTTGTTGTGGTTTAAAATTCTTACTTCACTTTCTATTTCGTCAAATAAAGGAAAAGAAAATAGCATATTTGGGTTAGCTGACAGCCATGCCCTTGGTAATTTGGTGGCAATTGGTTTAGGAGTTTCCTTGGCTTAGAAACATTTTTCACACTGATGTGGAACTGGATTTGCATCTCTTTCCCCTTTTTTATGATCTTGGAACTTTGTCCTGGACCAAAGCATCACAAACTTTAGTGTGTATCAGAATCACTTGGGACCCTTGTTAAATTACAGATCACTGGACCTCATTCCTAAAATTTCTGATTCCTAGGTATGGAATGAGGCCTGCATTTTTAACAGATTTCTGGATGATGCTAATTTTGCTTGTCAGGAGACAACACTTAGAGAAAAATAGTCCTGGATTATGGTTCTCAGCTTTGGCAGTATATTAGACTCACTTTAAAAATATATATATTTTCCTAGACTCAACTCCTAGAGATTTTGATTTGTAAGTCTGATGTAAGACCAAGGCATCTAATTAACCTCACAAGTGATTCTGATATGTAGACTAGAATGAGGACAGCTGTCTTAGATTGTTGGTTTCTGACTTCATCTATCCTACCCTGGCATTGAATCAGCAAACTAGAAAGTATTAAGTGAATGCTTGCTAGTGGATATATAGCAGAAATATAAGACAAATCTTTTTTGCATGGAAGAATTAGTGCAGTGATTTTTGATCCTCAATGAAAATTAAAATCTTCTTGGGTAGTTTAAAGACTATTAAGGGCCTGGCCTAACTATCAGAAGTTGTTGTCTAGGGCAAACATCTGTATATTTAAAAGTTCTCCAGGTTACTTTAATCTGTAACCAGCTTTGAAGACTAGTGAATTAAAAAATAGTTAAATGCTTTATTACATAAGCGAAATAGGAATTTAGAGAAAAGAGAAGAAAACTTATATTTCCACAGACTTTCAGTACTAAATTTCAAGGGAATTATTATGTACAGCTATTCTAGGTTCCAGTACGAAGAGATGACTCAGGTAAACATCTTGATTCTCTTCCTTTGAATCTTGATCTGGCATTTGTTAATCACTGGGATAGATTTATAGGATAAGATCACATTGAGGTAGAACCACCTCACTCTGAATGAGAGTGGGAGTGATGAGATTCCATCTAGTTATGTACAGCATTTTTTAGTATATATAATTATTAAAGCCTAGAAATGCATTAGAGGAGTAATAACTTTTCATAAACTCCAACTTTAGTAACAGGTGGTTTCTTTTCCTTTCCTACCCTTCTCCTGGCTTAGGGAGAACCTTCAAAAACTTCCCCAGTTGGCTGCCATTCACCATAACAACTGTATGTATATTGCTCACCATTTGCTGACCCTGGGGCATCAGTTCAAGTCACGTTTTGCCCCCATTCTTTGTGACGGAACTACTACTTTTGTGGATCTTGTTCCTGGCCTCCGGAGACTTGGTACCTTATACATTTAATTTAGGAAAACATATTGATTATGCAGCCTGTCGGTCTTCTGTCTTTGTAATTTATTAATGAGGAGGTTAGAAACTAAGTGGTGAACCTGAGCTGTATTGGAATGTGGGAGGGCATTTAATTTGCAAGTGATCCCAGTTACTTAATTTTATAAAGTGAATGCAGTGTTTATGGAACTTTACTTTTTCATGACATGATTTTGTAGTATATTAAAGAGTTCTTTTTTTTTCCTTTTCTTTTTAAAATTTATTTAATTTATTTTTTATTTATTTTCTATGCAATATATTTTTTAATTAAAGTTAATAGATCACAAGGAATGTTACATTGAAAAACAAAAAAAACAAAAAACATAAGAGGTTTCCATATTTTTGTTAATTGTATTTTTTTTAAGATATATACATCACACAAAAAAAGTTACACTAAAAAATATAAGAGGTTCCTGTATACCCCCATCCCCCACCCCACTCCTCCCACATCAACAACCTCCTCCATCATTGTGGCACACTCATCACACTCCGTGAACACATTTTGGGACACTGCTGCACTACACAGATAATAGTTCACTCTGTAGTTCACACTCTCCTCCAGTACGTTCAGTGGGTTATGGCAGGATGTATAAAGTCCAGCATCTGACCTTACATAATCATTAAGGACAACTCAAAATCCCAAGAATGCCCCCACATCACATTTCTTCTATCCTCTCCCTGCCCTCAGCAACTACTGTGGCCACTTTCTCCATCTCGATGCTAAAATTTCTTCTATTACTTGTCACAATGGTTTTGTAGTAGAATATCTAGTCCATATTTTATTCCTCCATTTTGTTTACCCTCGGATGGTGATGTCCTCTCTACCTCTTGATCAAGAGGGGCTTAGATTCCACATGGATGATGGATGCAATTCCTCTGCTTACAGTTGTAGGCACTCTTGATTCCCTGGTGTGGTGGTTGACCATATTAGAGTTCTAAACTACATTGCTGGTGTGTAGTAAATTCACCAAATCAGAATTATGTCAGTGGAATGACACATAATAAGATTTGTATTGTGATATTCTGTTTGCAACTTTGTTAAGAGCTCACTAATATCAATGCTTATTCTTTTGTCAAAACCCAGAATAGCCCCCCTGCCCCTTGCCTTTACTTAGGATTATTAACAGTAAAAAGAAATAAAATGTGTTTACTGCAGTGATAACCTTAGAAAAGCAAAAAATCTATGCTGTTCACTTAGCTTTTCAGTTCCTGACTTTTCCCTTAGGTGGTGTAGTCGTATCAGAGTAAGAAGTAGCTTTTGCTTCTGTTTAAGTAATTTTTCTTAGCTGACTCTAACTCTGGACAAACTATTAGGAAAAACTTATTTATTTTCTTTATTTTTTATTTTTTAAAAAGATTTATTTATTTATTTATCTCCCCTCCCCCCCATGCCGATTGTCTGTTCTCTGTGTCTATTTGTTACGTCTTGTTTTCTTTGCTTCTGTTGTTGTCAGTGGCACGGGAATCTGTGTCTCTTTTTGTTGTGTCATCTTGTGTCAGCTCTCCGTGTGGGTGGCGCCATTCTTAGGCAGGCTGCACTTTCTTTCGTGCTGGGCGGCTCTCCTTACGGGGCTCACTCCTTGCGCGTGGGGCTCCCCTACGCGGGGGATACCCCAGCGTGGCACGGCACTCCTTGCGTGCATCAGCACTGTGCATGGGCCAGCTCCACACGGGTCAAGGAGGCCCGGGGTTTGAACCGCGGACCTCCCATGTGGTAGACGGATGCCCTAACCACTGGGTCAAGTCCATTTCCCTTATTTATTTTCTTGAGGGCAGGATGGAGGAACTGGCTAAATGTATTAGAAGTCATTATTTCTAGTAACCTTAGGGCAGCTTTATGATGTTATCTAGCACTTGTTTTCAAATAGGCAGAACATATGGTTTATGCTTTTCTCTCCTTTTCCACTCTGGTTTTGCAAAGTGTAACTAAACAGCTTTTAGAATTCTTTATTCTGTTTTCCCATCATAGGGACAGAGTGTTTTTTAGCCCAGATGCGAGCACAGAAAGGAGAACTTCTGGAAAGATTATCAAGTGCTAGGAATTTTTCAAACATGGATGATGAAGAGAATTATTCTGCAGCAAGCAAAGCAATCCGGCAGGTGGGAGGCTTTTGTTAGTTCTGAAATTTGTACTCTATCCTTAGGTGCCTTTTTTTTTTTTTTTAAAGCAGCAGAGAATATGTAAAAGGTTGTTTCCCCACACCTTGATTGGCAATCTGGATTCCTTTTACAGTCATGTTTAAGATCTTTCCCATCCTCTGCCCCACCAAGCCAATGGGAAGCTATGATTCCGACTATGCAGCAATGTGACTAGTTTTCTAGTAAGTCTGGCATAGCTAGTTCATGAGTTCATCTTAGTGCCCCTTTCTCTTATGTGATTTGTCTTTTTTACTGCAATTTTCCCATCCTTAGAGTGAGTCTACTTTTCATCTACCAGGGTTATCCCTAAGGTTAAGTGTTTAAAGATCATATATTCTTGATTATTTAACCTTACCTCTATCCTTACACACACACAAATGATAAATGTAAATCTGGAAAATAAGAATTGCATGTAATTCATATTCCGTGTAAATAGCTGTATTCTTCTGGCAGGTACTGCATCAACTTAAGAGACTTGGAATTGTGTGGCAGGATATCCTGCCTGTGAATATATATTGCAAAGCCATGGGGACTTTACTCAATACAGCAATTTCTGAGATCATTGGCAGAATCACGTCCCTGGAGGTAAGAGCCATTGGATATCTCACTAGACTTCACATGCATTTGGCCCAGATTGTCACTTCATTAAGTTAGGTGGAAGTCTCATTTTTCTCATTTTCAGTTTATATAGATAGTAAAAGTTGTGCGTGTTTCCTGTGTAACTCGTTATGTTGTATTTTTTTTTCCTTTTCCCTTTTGTTTTAATTTTGTTGGAGGCTTGGTAATCTCTGTCTTGTATACCTATGTAAGAAAGTGGGTTTGATTGTCCTTCTAAGCCTAACATCTTTATAAATTATGAATGAGAAGTTTGGAAATGAGGCATTTGTCCTGAGATATATTGTATGAAGTTATTTAATTTACAATTTACAAGTGAACTCATTAATTTAATTTAGTAAAGTGAATACACTCTTATGCAGATACTACTTTTCTAACACACTGTTGCATTTGGGAGGGGCATTACTTGAACTCTACCAACTGGTATCTCTAAAACTTAGAGTGCCTAAATCCTTATTTGTAACTTTAGCTCCTGCTTTGCCATATTCCACTGGAGATATGGACTCTTTCATGCAGGCAGACTAAATTACTGACAATCCGTTAAAACTTATTTTGTGTAGGGGAGTGAATGTAACCCATGCAGTTGAGCTTGGTTTCCAGTGCCTCCTAAAAATAAAAAAACAAACAAGCAAAACCAACAGAAAAACCAACTTGGGGAGCTGATGTGGCTCAATAGTTCAGCACTGGCTTCAGCTTCCCACATACGAGGTCCTGGGTTCAGTCCCCAGTCCTGGTACCTCAAAAAATAGCACAACAACAACAAAAAAACATATTTTGTGTCATTCTAGCTTTAGTCAGACAGCTGATAAAATTTAGTGTCTAGTAAGGTGTGCTAAATTGGTTGGACAACATTGCTTTAGCTGACCCTGGACAGCTTACACCAAAGACCTGCCCTTTCCCTATCACTAAACTGACTCATTTCTCTTCTGTTGTGTTCCTTATATGCAAAACCAGGACATCTCTACTGAAGATGGTGATAGATTGTATTCCTTATGCAAAACAGTGATGGATGAAGGACCCCAAGTATTTGCACCTCTATCTGAAGAAAGCAAGAACAAGAAATATCAAGAAGAGGTTCCAGTCTTTGTGCCAAAATGGATGTCTTTCAAAGAACTGATGATGATGCTACAAGCTAGTCTACAAGAAATTGGGGATCGGTGGGTATGACCCATTTATAGAGGCATCTGTCTCTTCACAGTAGCAAAAGACTAATAGCATGACTGGTAGCAGTGCTTTTTTTCTGTTTCCTGTTGTTACTCAGGAAAGAGTTTCCTATAAGTAGCAGTAGTTGGAGACTTTGCAAGATCTGTCATCAGGGGACTCTCATTACCACTTTCTCATATTTGATGACGTAAAAACTTCTTTCATGTTGTTTTGGTCTTCAACATGTTGTTTTGGCATTCTTTACAAATACTCTGAAATTTGTAAAAGGTACGGCCTCTGACAGATGGAAATTGTTGCTCAATTTAATTGAAAGTGGATGGCTTTTAAGAATGGCATTCATATATTAACAGAGAATTGAGTTTTTATGAAATGTTCAGCTTATACCAGTTTGATTGACCAGCTGTTCTTCAGAGAGCGCAACAGTTTTAGATAATTAAATTAAGTACCATATACCTAGGAAGGACTTATCTTTTCTTAAATACACTCTTTGGTGTTTTATCTCAACATCATCAGTTCATGTTTCTGTGTCTATTAAGTGCTATATTTCATCATACATAGTATCCTTATGCTATTGGTACTACACGAAACGGAGTATGAAGCCCGTAAATGTGTGTTAGTTATCCACAGATGCTTATGGTCTTGGTAGATTATTCATGAGTTTTTATAACTTGCATAGGGAACTCCCTCACCAGGGCTCAGTTATATTTAGAGAAAAAATCAATTTTATTTTGCGTAGGCTTAGGGTTCATCTCTATACCTACAGCTACTTGTCTACCTGCTTTTGTTTGATTTGCTACACATGTCCAGATATTTTAGACCAGTCAGCCTAGATGTGTCTGAGTTGTTCTCAGCAAATATTGTCTATTCTAAAACAATATAACTGTGACTTCTACTTGAAAAAAAATTGCATCAAAATAACTATATTTAGAACAATATATTGATTTATTCCTTTGTTATTCACAAGTCCTTAGTAGGTTAGAAAGATGTCTTTAGGTAATAGGCTACAGAAAGCAAAAGGTAAGAATTTTTCTTCTTGCTGTTAAGGGGCCTTATTGGGAGCCCAAGAATGATCATTAATTCCTTGTTAGGAGAAAAATGATAGTACTGGTATGTCCTCAGCATCCTTTTTCTACCTAGGAAGTTTTTTTTTCCTCTCCAACATTTCAGGACATATAAGGCTAATATCTGAAAAAATTTTTTACCAAAAAAACTACCTCTGGCTATATGTACTTTAAACATTTTTAAATTGTGTAATTTACATATGAAAGTATAATGTATATGTAACATACGCACAGTTTAAAGAAAAAAGAATGAAATAAATGTCCATGTACTTATTACCCAGCTTAAGAAAAATATTGCCAGTGTCTTTGAAGACTCTTCTATTAGCTGTGAAAGGGGTGCTGATGCAGAGTACCGGAAAGCTTTTGGCTTTTATAATAGGGATTTATTTGGGGGTAAAATCTTACAGTTCCAAGGCCAAATCAAGGCATCAGCAGAGATGCTTTCTCTTGAAAGTCAGTTATTATTGATCCTGGTGTGTTGCCATGTGATGAAGCAAGATGGCCATTGATCTCTGCGAGGTTTCAGCCTTCCCTTCTGGGCTTCCTCTCTCAGGCTCAGCTGCTCTGCTTTCTTCCCAGTTTCGTCTGCAAGCTGGTACAGGGCTTGTTCCTTAGGGCTTCCTATATCAGTCTTGGCTGTCCCACTTTTTTCCCAAATTCAGCTGTAAGCTATCAGGTAAGTGGTTGATCTCTTCCCAGGGCTCAGCTGCTTGAGTCTTCTGTCACTTGAAAGGATAAAAAATGACAGAGCTCTCTCTTCCTGATGTCTCTCTGAGTGAGTGTCCATTTATATCAGACCCAGCAAGGGAGCAACTTGAGTCACACCTACTGATTTAGAAGAATCAGAAGCCCTAAATCAATCTTAACAGGTAATCTAATCAAAGACCCCTCAACTACATTTAATACAATCAAAGGTCATCACACCCAGAGGAATTGATTAGTTTACAAACATAATTCTTCCATTTTTTGGAATTCATAAAGTGATATCAAACTGCCACAACCCCTTTATGCCACCTCCAAATGCTCCCACAAGAAATAACCACTATCTTGAATTTTGTGTTATTTGTCTTTCTTTATAGTTTTCCATATTTACATGTATCCCTAAACAATATAAAGTTTAGACTTGCCTATTTTTGAACTTTCTACAAATGAAATCTTCTGTAAATTGATTCTCTTTTTCAATATTATGTTTTTAAAATTTATTCATGGTGGTATGTGTAGCTGCAGTTCATTTTCACTACTATATCATATCCCATTGTAAAAATATTTGATAGTTTATTTTTCTTGTTGCTTCATATTCTCACCAGTATTTGGTATTATTAGACTTTAAATTTTTTCTAAGCTAGTTTGTGTGAAATGATAGTTCATTGTCATTTTAATTTATATTTCCCTAAATTCTAATGAGGTTGAGCATCTTTTCATTGGTTATTCAGGTTTCTTTGTTCATATTTGGGGACAGTAAGGTTTGTCTGTGGTTTCATTATTAGTTTGTGAGAGTTCTTTATTTTTTGCTAGTCCTTTGTCAGTTATATGTGTTGCCTGTGGTTCACTTTTTTTTTTAATTTAAAAAAAATTACTGTGGGGAGCAGGCGTAGCTCAGTGGTTTGAGCACCTGCTTCCCATGTATGAGGTCCCAAATTCAATCCCCAGTACCTATTTAAAAAAAATTATTTTGGTAGCATATATAACATAAAATTTCACATTTTAACTGTTAACCATTTTTTAAGTGTACAATTCATTGTTTTTTAAAATAGACTTTTATTTTTTAGAGCAGTTGTCAGTTTACAGAAAAATTATGTAGGAAGTGCAGAGTTCTGTTACAACCTCCCTTGCCCCTCTCCCCCTCCCCCACAGTTTCCCTTATTACTGTCATTTTGCATAAGTATGGTACATTTGTTACAATTGATGAACCAAAATTAATAGTCCATAGTTTAAATTATGGTTCACTCTTTATGGTATATGTTTCTTTTGTGTGTGTGTGTTTACATTGTGGTTTATATTTTAGACTATACATTTTTCTAAATTTTTAGTTATCTTATGTTTGGTATATGTTTCTGATTTTTTGTTTTTGTGGTAATATATATGTATTAGTTAGCCAAAGGGGTGCTGATGCAAAGTACCAGAAATCTTTTTGGCTTTTATAAAGGGTATTTATTTGGGGTTAATGCTTACAGTTATAAGGTCCTAAAGAGTCCAGCTCAAGGTACTCATAAGAGGGGGAAGCGGACTTGGCCCAATGGATAGGGCGTCCGCCTGCCACATGGGAGGTCTGTAGTTCAAACCCTGGGTCTCCTTGACCTGTGTGGAGCTGGCCCATGCGCAGTGCTGAAGCACGCAAGGAGTGCCGTGCCACGCAGGGGTGTCCCCCGTGTAGGGGAGCCCCATGCTCAAGGAGTGCACCCGGTAAGGAGAGCCGCCCAGCGCGAAAGAAAGTGCAGGCTGCCCGGGAATGGCGCCGCACACACAGAGAGCTGACACAGCAGGATGACACAACAAAAAGAAATGCAGATTCCTGGTGCTGCTGATAAGGATAGAAAGTGGTCACAGAAGAACATGCAGTGAATGGACACAGAGAGCAGACAACTGCAGGGGGAGGGGGGGAAGTGTTAAGGGGAGAAAAATAAATAAAAAATAAATCTTAAAAAAAAGAAAGGTACTATAAGAGGTACTTCCTCACCAAATGTCTGTTGCCACATGTTGAAACAAGATGGCAGGTGATCTCTGCACAGGTTCAGCTTTCCTCTTTCCTCTTAAGGCTCTATGATCCTAGTTTCTTCTCATCTCAGCTGTAGGCTGGAGGGCTTATTTCTTTCCAGGCTCTGCTGCTCTGTTCTCTTTACTAGGTCAGCTGTAAACTCTCACGTGAATGGCTCATCTCTCCCTGGACTGCAGGAGCAAAATCATCTTCATGTTTGTGGAGCTCTCTCTCTTTACTTGTGTATCTGCTTCTGTGTGTCTCCTTGATTGAGTGCCCATTTATATAGCCCACAAAGGGGTCATGGGCTCAAACTGAATTGCCCTAATGATGTGATTGAATCAAAGCCCTAATCTTTTTTTTTTTTCCTGTGGGAAAGGGTGATCTTGAGCCTGCGTGGAGCAAGCTGACTCCAGACTTCTCCAAGTTGACATCTCTTTGCCTCCAATTCTTGCATGTCCAAGGACAGGAAACCACCAATATGCCTTTGTAGGAGGGTCAAAGCCCTAACGTAATTTAATCAAAGTCATCTCAGCTAAGTCTAATACAATCAAAGGTTATCATGCTCAGAGGAACAGACCAGATTACAAACATACTCTCTCTTTTTGGAATTCATAAATAATCTCAAACTGCCACAATATATAAAGCATAAAATTTTAACTACTTTCAAATATACAATTCATTGGTATTAATTATATTCACAATGCTGTGCTTCCATCACCATCCATTACCAAAACTTTCCCATTATCTCAAGCAGAAACTCTGTAACTACGAAGCCTTAAGGTCCCATTCCTAATCCCTGCCCACTCTTTAGTAACCTGTAATCTACTTTCTATGAATTTGCATATTCTCATATATAAATGAGATCATTCAATATTTGTCCTTTTATGCCTGGCTTACTTCACTTGCATGTATTCAAGGTTCATTCATATTATATATAGCATGTACCAGAACTTGGTTCCTTTTTACAGCTGAATAATATCCCATTGTGTATACATGCTACATTTTTGTTTATCCATTCATCTGTTGCTGGACATTTTGGTTTTTGTCATCTTTTGGCTATTGTAAGTAATGCTCTTATAAACATTGGTGACAAGTATCTATGTGAGTCCCTGTTTTCATTTATTTTGGATATATACGTAGGACTAGAATTGTTAGGTCATATGGTAATTCCGTGTTTACCTTTTTGAGGGATCGCCAAACTGTTTTTCACTGAGACTAATATATTACATTCCTACCAACAGTATACAAGTGTTCCAATTTTTCCATATCCTCACTAACACTTTCTATTTTCTATTTTGTTTTTTTTTGTAATTAATTGCCATAGCAGGTATGAAGTGGTATTTTGTAGCTCTGATATGCATTTCCCTTATGATTAATGATGTTGAGCATCTTTTCATATCCTTATAGGTCATTTGTTTAAGGGTTTTTGTCCATTTTTAGATTGGGTTGTTTGTCTTTTTTTGTTGAGTTGTAGCAGTACTTTATATATTCTGAATCTTGTACCCTTATTGGATATGTGGTTTCTAAATATTTTTTCCCATTCTATAGATCGTCTTTTAACTTTCTTCATAGTGTCCTTTGATGCACAGAAGCATTACATTTTGATGAAGCCTGTGAGTAGCTTTTTAAAGTAGTTATAGAGCCCAAGTCATGATCACATGATTATAATTATCAAGGTCAGGCAGAGCTTAGTGAGTACGGAATAATAGAAAACAGTTTTATCTTCCTAACTTGGTGTCCTTCCATTTGTGCTGATACTTAATACAGCCAATAAGCAGCAGAGATGAAAGATAAAAAGGGAAAGGTCCATGAGGAAGAGGAAAGATGTCCAGAGTGTTCTATTTCAATTTAAAACAAATAAGCATTTGGGACCAAAAAAACAAATTTTGAATCTTGCTTATACTAGAGACACAATAAGAAATAGACTTTTTTTTTTTTACTTTTGCAGGTGGGCAGATGGAAAAGGACCTCTGGCAGCTGCATTCTCCTCCAGTGAAGTAAAAGCTTTAATTCGTGCCTTGTTCCAGAATACAGAAAGAAGAGCAGCTGCCCTTGCTAAGATTAAATAGCTCTGTCTTCCTGAGAAGCCATGTCTTGACAATGTGGATTCCTGTCTTGGCACAATTACTCCCTTCTTGGAATCACCCACTGGTTTTGGTGAATCAGTATATTATGGAAGTTTGACTTTACATTAGAACACTTACCTCCTGGCCTGTACGATGCTTTGTTGAAGAATTGGATGTCATGATAATATTTAGAGTGAGGAACCTCAGTTAAGACAAATTGTAGGGGAGCATTATTTCATGCTGCTTGAAGAGTCCTCTGGGAACTGTATACCTTGTAAAGGTAGGCCCTGGCCTCAGACCAAGGAATCCAGGAGATTCTGAAAGTCAGGGTAAAGAATTGGTGAGCAAATGGGAGTTATTTGGTGTGGGGGGAGTAGAGGCACCATATTTGGCCTTGCAGGAATCAGTGAGATTTCCTGTAATATTTCTTCCCAATAAATAATGCTTTTCAGAGTTGAATGAGTGCTGTTAATAATAGTGAGAGCTTTGACAGAACAAGCACGTTTTCTTATCTCCTATGCCATTCTTTTTATTGAAGTATATGACCCTGAGAGAGTACTTATTGACTTTTCTTCTCCATTCTTTATGGCACTACCTGATAATTTCTCAATTTCAAAGATGTTAGCCTTTATTTAAGTGAACATTAAAAAAAAAACTTCTTTATTAGAGAAGTTGTAGGTTTACAAACCAATCGTCCATAAAATACAGGATTCCCTACACCATCCCACTGCCAACACCTTCTGTTGGTATGGAACATTTGTTTCAATTGATGATAACACATTTTGTGTAATTGTACTATTTTTTTTTTTCAAACAGTAGTTACCTTTGTCTTACATTGATGAAGGATTATTAAAGTAGTAGTATTCACTATTGTCCATAGTTTACATTAGGTATATTTTTTCATCATATATACCACTCTATTATTAACACCTTGTAACAGTGTACATTTGTTATAATTCACAAAAGAGCATTCTTGTACTATTAGCTGTAGTCCATCATCTACAGTAGGGTTCACTGTGTCATACAGTCCTATATTTTATCTTTTAATTTTTATTCTCATGATATATATGACCTGAAGTTTCCCCTTTTAGCCACATCCACTTATATAATTCCGTGCTGTCACCACCATCCATTTCCAAACCTTTATAATCAACCTAAATAGAAATTCTGTACAAATTAAGCATAACTCCCCATTCTCTACCTCTAATCTATACCCTGGTCACCTGTGTTCTAAATTCTAACTGTGAGTTTGCTATTTGTAATTAGTTCATATGAATGAGATCATACAATATTTTTCCATTTGTCTTTGATTTATTTCATTCAGCCTAATGTCCTCAAGGTTCATCCATGTTGTGGCATCTATCAGGACTGCATTCCATTTTATGGCTGAATAATATTCCATTGTGTATATATATACCATACTTCGTTTATCCGTGCATCTGTTGATGGACACGGGTTGCTTTCGTGCTTTGGCAATTGTGAATAATGCTGCTGTGATCATGTGCAAATATCTGTTTTGAGTCCCTGCTTTCACTTCTTTTGGGCATATACCCAGAAGTGTAATTGCCAGGTCATATGGTAATTATATACTTGCTTCTTGAGGAACTGCCAAACTGTCTTCCACAGTGGCTGCACCATTTTATATGCCCACCAGCAATGAATGAGTGTTCCTATTTCTCCACATCCTCTCCAACACTTGCAGTTTTCTGTTTTTTTAATAGTAGCCATTCTAGTGGGTGTGAAATGATATCTCATTGTTGTGATTTGCATATCCCTAATAGCTAGTGATATTGAGCATTTTGTTCATGTGTTTTTTAGTCATTTGTATATCCTCTTTGGAGAAATGTCTATTCAAATCTTTTGCCCATTTTAAAATTGTGTTGTTTTTCTCTTTATTGTTGAGTTGTAGGATTTCTTTATATGTTCTGGATGTTAAACACTTAGTGGATATGTGATTTCCAAATATTTTCTTCCATTGAGTAGGTAGTCTTCTCACTTTCATGACAGAGTCTTTGATGCACAAAAGTTTTTAATTTTGAGAAGGTCCCATTTATCTGTTATTTCTTTCATTGCTTGTGCTCTGAGTGTAAAGTCTAAGAAACAATTGCCTCACCTAAGATCCTGAAGATGCTTCCCTACATTTTCTTCTAGGAGTTTTATATTCTTGGTTCTTATATTTAAGTTTAGATCCATTTTGAGTTAGTTTTTGTATATGGCATGAGATGGGGTCCTCTTTCATTTTTTGCCTATGGATATCCAGTTTTCCCATAGCACCATTTGTTGAGGAGACTGTTTTTCTCCTGAGAGAACTTGGCAGCCTTGTCAAAAATCTTTTGACCATAGATGTAAAGGTCTGTTTCTGAACTCAGTCTGATTCTATTGGTCTGTATGTCTATATTTGTGCCAGTGCCATGCTCTTTTGACACTGTAGCTAAGTAAGATGCTTTAAAGTCAGGGATAAAACTCACTTGATCATGGTGTATAATTCTTTTAACGTGCTGTTGGATTCGTTTGCAAGTATTTTCTTGAGGACTTTTGCGTTTATATTCATAAGAGATATTGGTCAGTAATTTTCTTTTCTTGTAGTTATCTTTATCTGGCTTTGGTGTTAGGGTGATGACCTCATAAAATTAGGTGTTGTTCATACTTTTTCAGTTTTTTGGAAGGGTTTGAGCAAGAGTGATATTAATTCTTGGAATGATTGGTAGAGTTCATCTGTGAAGCCATCTGGTCTTGGGCTTTTCTTTTTTTGGAGGTTTTTGATGACTGAGTCAATCTCTACTTAAAATTGGTCTGTTCTCTTTTTTTCTTTGTCAGCCTAGATAAGGATTTGTCAATTTTATTGATCTTTTTTTTTTTTTTTTTAGATTTTATTTTTTATGTATTTCTCTCCCATTCTACCTCCCCCCCAGTTGTCTGCTCTCTGTGTCCATTCAATGTGTGCTCTTCTATGTCTGCTTGTATTCTTGTCAGCAGCACTGGGAATCTGTGTCTCTTTTTGTTGTATCATCTTGCTGCATCAGCTCTCCGTGTGTGCGGCACCACTCCTGGGCAGGCTAGACTTCCTTTTGCATGGGGCAGCTCTCCTTAAAAGGCGCACTCCTTGCGTGTAGGGCTCCCCTACGCTGGGGACACCCCTGCGTGCCAGGGCACTCCTTGCATGCATCAGCACTGCGCTTGGGCCAGCTCACCATGTGGGTCAGGAGGCCCTGGGTTTGAACCCTGGACCTCCCATGTGGTAGGCGGCCACCCTATCCATTGAGCCAAGTCTGCTTCCCTTATTGATCTTTTTTAAGAGCCAACTTTTGACTTTGTTAATGTTCTGTATTGATATTTTGGTTCTTAATTTCATTTATTTTTGCTGTAATATTTATTATTTCTTTCCTTCTGCTTGCCTTGGGATTAGTTTGCTGTTCTCTTTCTAGTTGCTCCAGGTGTACAGTTAGATCTGAGGTTAATGCTTCTCCTTTTTTAATGTAAGCATTTGGGGCTATAAATTTCCATCTCAGCACCGCCTTTGCTGCATCCTGTAAAGTTAAAAAAATTTTTTTTTTGTTAGAGGAGTTACAGGTTTACAGAAAAATCATGCAGAAAATATAGAGCTGCCATATACCCCCCTTCCTAATGTTAACACTTGGCATTAGTGTGGTACTTTTTAAACAGTTGATGAAAGAATATTCTTATAACTGTACTGTTAACTGTAGCCCATAGTTTACATTAGGATTTCCTCCTTGTGCTGTACTGTCCTTTGTTTTTTTTTTTATTCTAGTAACATATATACAACCTAAAATTTCCCCTTTTAACTACATTCACCACCCATGAAGTATCATTTCACAAAAATTTTACTTCTAAACAAATGAAATATCCAAGCATTTACGCATTTAAAAAAGCCAATGAACAAAAACCCTAGAACCTCAGAACCAGTTAGGTCAGGCAGGGAACTAGGGGCTTAAAGAGGAAATGTTCCCACAACCAACTTCTAGTCAGTCTCCTTAGTTAATTGGCCATGTGATTCACTGCACCTATTCTTGCTCCCTAAAACTAGGTTTTATGTTTTTCTTATTCCTTGAACACCAAGAACATACTAGGTATATACACTGAATATCATGAACAAACCATGTTAACATCCGCTAACCTGCAGATTTTATAATATAGTAGCTGTAGCTTTTCTCAGAAAAATGATAGTCCCATAACTTTGTTTTGGGTTTGATATATCATGTTACACTAAATAGCAGTGTGTGATTTTTAATAACTTCTTATGAATTCTAAATTAAGCTTACTTTGGTCCTTTTAACAACCCTGTGAGGTAGACAAGCTAGGTGTTACTAACATTTTGCAGGCAGGGTAGAAACATTATTCCCATATTTAGTATAAGACAGATCTGTCTTGGCTTCCATCACAACTGCTTCTTTTCATGATGTGATACATCATTTTAAAGTAATCCGATTTCTTAATACTTTACTATATAAGTAACATCTACAACAAATCTATCCCTGCCAGGTTAACTCTTGAGCCAGTCAACCTAATTAATTATCTCATAACCTAGAACACTTGAAGACATTGTTATACCTCTAATTCAATTTTACAGCTATTTTTGAGGGTCCCATGAGCTAAAGTTGCAACAAAGCTGACCTTAAGTGACCAGGGAACACAATGGTTAAGCATGTTTTCAAGTCTTAATCTGGGCACATTAGGCCCTCAGATGGGAAGTTAAGGCAATTGAGTGATGGAAGCACAAGGAAAGTCCATTTAGAGGTGGACACAAGCAGGATCAAATCCTTTTTCAGTTGGTAATATCCCCAGGAGCCCTGTTGCTAGTTTATAACATCATTAACCACACAACAGAGGGAAATATCTCTGGAGCTCAGAATATTCTAGGAAAAGACAAAAGCACAGAACAGTCCAACTAAATTGCTTGCCTGGGGGTGAAAAGGCCAAGTAGTACTAATTTCATCCATACCAAACTAAGAAAATGGTTCACTCCTTCCCTTCCTGATTTGGTTTTATACAGAGGGCTGACCATCAAGAAATAAGAAAATCCCATCCTGAAGCCCAAGGGAAACAAATGGTGGGCATTTCCCTCGTATTATAGATAGTGCAGTGGCCTTGGCAATCCATCACTGTTTTGTTTTTAATACAAAATTCTATTCCTGAACTATTGTGATTAGTAATTGAAGAAAATGTGGCATTGGTGTGAAGAAAGTGGCCATGGTGGCTGCTGGGGGTAGGGAGTGGGAGGAAGAGATTAGATGTGGAGGCGTTTTCAGGACTTGGAGTTGTCCTGGGTGGTGCTGCAGGGACAGTTACCAGACATTGTATGTCCTCCCATGGCCCACTGGGTGGACTGTGGGAGAGTGTGGACTATGGTGTGGACCATTGACCATGAGGTGTAGCGGTGCTCAGAGATGTATTCACCAAATGCAATGAATGTCTCATGATGATGGAGGAGATTGTTGTTATGGGGGGGGTGGAGTGGGGTGAGGGGAGTGGGGGATATATGGGGACCTCATATTTTTTTAATGTAATATTAAAAAAATAAAGACAAAAATAAAAACAAAAACAAAAAACCCCACCCAATTGGCTTCAAGGGAAAAAGCCTAACTTTAAAAGCAAGACATGGAACCAGAGATTAACAAAGGTAGGGCCTGGGTAACCAATCCCGATAGAGCAGGACTTCCTCTTGTTAGGTGCATAGGTCCTTGAGGGTAAGATCTACAAACACCCTAAATATCCAGGCAAAATTTTGAGTGGATGTATGTTTTCCTGGGGAAGGAGTCTTGCCCTTCTCATAGATTTTCAAAAGGTCTGTAGCCCAAGAATAGGTTAAAATCCTGGGGGAAAGGACTATCAGTTGAAAGCTAGGATAAAGCCACCAGATATACTTTTAGAGCCAGTTGAGTTAGAACTCTTCAAGGTTGTCAATGAAAGGTTGAAACATGGACTCACAGTGGAGTTATCTGAGCATTCATTTTTGTGTTTTCCTAACCTATTTCAAGTTCTTTCTAAAACAAATCCCTAGGAATGAACCCCTGGGTTCATGTATAACCTGGGCTTGGTCCACTACTGCAGGGTGTTAGGGAGGCTTGTATGCATGCTCAGGTGTTTACCAATATTAAACCCTAGGACAGAAGATGTGACAGAATTCCCCCCTCCATGGCACTGAGTCCTTTGTTGATTTCAGAAAAGGACACAGCCGCAAGGAAAACACTGGAACTCTTCCTCAGAACTAGGCTGTGATACGAGAGGTGCCCGTGCACACAACCCACTGTCTTTTACTTGATCCTTCCTCTCCAGTTTCTGAAGATAGAGCAGGAAATAATCTTCTTTGAAGATACTTGATAACTCAGAAAATAAATACATGCCTCTAATGCAATGATCTCTCAGATTTTGGGTCTTATTCCGCTGTCAGATGAGCTGATTGGTGCTTTTGCCTTGATAACTGGGTGAGCCCATCTCCTTAAGAAAGCCCACTTTATTTTTGGTAGTGTAATGGGCCACTAAGAAGTGGAATGGGCACAAGAACTGGGAGATCCTCTCCAAATACTTCCCCAGGAAGCAATTTCATGAATGAGATCTTCCAAGCAAATGACACCCAAATTCCCCAGGTTCTCCTCAATTACTGTGTTGTCTGTCAGTAGGATTATCTTATTCTTGATCTTGGCTTGTTCACATTTCAGGATGAGTTCCTGAACAGACTTCAGATTTGTAAATCCCCAGGTCATATAGGGTTCCACTGTACACAGTATTTTTAGGGGTGGGGTGGGGGGCCACTTGACAAATACACCCCTGGAAATCTTACTCAGGCAAAACCTTTCAAAGGCCCTCCGCATCAGTAAACCTATCCCATTGATCTTTTGGATGCATATTACAAAGTCCAAAGAGTGTTCACCTGGCAATTCCAAGCCATGAGGTTTCACTTCTAGCTGTTTGTGGCATATCCTGTCACATTGCTGCCACTGAGAATCAAATAAAAATGATTCCAGTCACAAACCTGAGCTGGTACCCTTTTCTCTGCTCCATTTCCAAAAGTGCCTGTTCTGCCTGGGTGGCTTTGAGGACCTCATAAGCCTTCCTCTTTTTCAGGAGATTTTCTGGAACCAAAGAGATCTTTTTTTCTTGGCTCTTCCTCTGCTATCTTTCCAACACTGCAGCAACTGCTCATGTGCATCCCATAAATTTTGGTATGTTGTGTTCACGTTTTTATTCATCTCAAGATATTTATTGACTTTCCTTGCAATTTCTTCTTTGACCCACTGATTGTTTAAGAGTGTTATTTAACTTCCATATATTTGTGCATTTTCCAGTTATCCACCTGCTTATTGATTTCCAGCTTCATACCATTACGGTCAGAGAAGTTGGCATTGTATAATTTCAATCTTTTAAATTTTTGAGATTTTTTGGGGGGACCCAGCATGTGGTCTATCCTATAGAATGATTCATGTGCACTTGAGAAGAATATATATCCTGCTGTTTTGGGGTGCAATTTTCTGTTTATGTCTGTTAGGTCTTGTCATTTATCATATTATTCAAGTTCT
Organism: Dasypus novemcinctus; assembly: GCF_030445035.2. Taxonomy (NCBI): domain Eukaryota; kingdom Metazoa; phylum Chordata; class Mammalia; order Cingulata; family Dasypodidae; genus Dasypus; species Dasypus novemcinctus. The sequence goes on along the minus strand of NC_080699.1, from coordinate 19,823,946 downwards.
CTGTTTCCTTATTGATCATCTGTCTAAATGTTCTATTTATGAGAGTGGTGTATTGAGTCTCAGCTATTACTGTAGATGTTCCTATTTCTCCCTTCAGTTTTGCCAGTGTTTGCCTCCTATGTTTTTGGGCACTGTGGTTAGGTGCATAAATATTTATGATTGCTAATTCTTCTTGGTGGATTGCCCCTTTTATTAATATATAGAGTCCTTCTTTGTCTTATAACAGCTTTTGACTAGTCTATTTTGTCCAATATTAGTATAGCTATCCCAGCTCTTTTTTTGGTTACCATTTATATGGAATATCTTTTTCCATCCTTTCACTTTCAACCTATTTTTGTCTTTGGGTCTAAGGTGAGTCTTATGTAAATAACATATAGGTTGAAATCATGCTTTTTCATCCATTCTGCCACTGTGCATTGTTTGATTAGGGAGTTAATCCATTAACATTCAGAGTTATTGCTATAAAGGCAACATTTACTTCAACCATTTTGTCCTTTTTTTATGCCATTCTTTTTTTTCCCTCTCTTCCTTTATTGTAACATCCTCTTCTGTACAGTTGACCTTTTGTGATATATCTGATTCATCCTTTTCTCATTTCTGTTTATGTATAATTTTAAATACTTCTTTGTGGTTCCCCTGAGGTTTATGTTACATAATCTGTGTCTACATCCTACTAATTAGAAAAGATGCCAACTTAGTTTCAATAGCCTACATGTTCTCTGCTTCCATATCCTTCTGTTTCCCCTCTTAATTTTGTTTTGTCCCAGTTTACCACTTAATATTTTGCATATCTATTATCAGGAAATATGTCTTTTTCTTGTTCAATTGTATTCTGACTTTTATAGGAGTTAAAGAGTAGAGTAGTATATTGAGGATACAGTACTATTGGGTTTGGCATTAGCTTTTTTAGTTACCCTTACTAATAATCTTCTTTTCTTCACACCACCTCAAGCCACTCTCTCCTGTGTTTTCCTTTCAAGCTGCAGAATTCCCTTTAGTAATTCTTGTAGGGCAGGTCTTTTGTTGATGAACTCTCAGTTTCTATTTATCTGTTAATATTTTAAACTCCATTTTTTGAAGGACAGTTTTGCCAGATAAAAGTTTTTGATGGGCAGTTTTTCTCTTTCAGTACCTTAAATATATCAGAGCACTGCTTTCTCAGCTCCATGGTTTCTGATGAGAAATTGGCACTTAGTCTTATTGAGACTGCATAGTATATAAGGAATTGCGTTTCTCTTGCTGCTTTGAGAATTCTCTTTTTATCTTTGGCATTTGGCATTCCAGTTAGTATGTGTCTAAGAGTAGGTCTATTAGGATTTTTTTCTGTTTGAAATCAATATGTTATGCTTATTGGACATGTGTATTTATGCCTTTCATAAGAGTTGAGAAATTTTCAGCCGTTATTTCCTCAAATCGTATTTCTGTCCCTTTTCCCTTTTCTGGGACACCCATTATGTGTATATTTGTGTGCTTCATGCTGTCACTCAAATCCCTGAAACGGTGCTCAATTTTCCTATTCTTCTTTCTATCTGTTCTTTTGACTGTATGATTTTGATTATCCTACCTTTTAGTTTGCTGATTCTTTCTTCTACCTGTTCAAATCTGTTGTTGTGAGCCTCTAGTGTATTTTTAATTTCTACTATTGTGCCTTTTATTCCCATGAATTCTGTTATGTTTCTTTTTATACTTTCAATTTTTTCTTTATGTTCACACATTGTCTTCTTAACATCCTTTTTTTCTTTCATCATATTTTCTTTCATCTCCTTGAATTTGTTTGAACTTCTTTGATTAGTTCTTCCAAATTCTTTGCCTCTTGAAGTTTTAATTTGTTCTCTTGACTGAGCCATATCTTCCTGTTTCTTTTATGGCTTGTAATATTTTACTGGTGTCCAGGTATCTGATTATTATCTTGAGTTAACTCTGAAGGTCAGTTTCTCCTTCCCTCTTGTCTAGGGTTTTATTATTGATTGGCTTTATGTTATGGCTCTTTTCACTTGGTCTAACTTATTCTAGACTGTTAGAATACCTGTGTTTAACTGATCAGTTTTTCTCATCTCTTCTTCATCTGATTGTTGCCCTGGATATGTGTCACAATTGTTGTTGTTGTTGTTGTTATTTAGGAGGTACCAGAGATTGAACCCAGTACCTGATACATGGGAAGCCGGTGCTCAGTCACTTAAACTACATCTGCTCCCCTGTGGTACAATTATTAAGATTGCACTTTTTGTATAATTGTTTCGCCTCCAAGAGAAAACTTCCCTTCCTCTGTTCCTTCTCCAAGAATCTTGATCTGTTTTGTTTTCTCTCCAGCTCCTATGATTTGTTTAAATTCTCTTCTTCAGTCAGTGCCCCATTTTCCTTACTCTTTTCAGTTCTTGGAACTTCTTGTTTTATAGCAGTTCACTTTAAACAACATCCTCCCTCCACCCTCCTTTTTTCCCTCTGTGAGGCTTTTCTGCCTCCAGTTTCTTCCCTGTTAAGGCACCCTTTCCTGGGGAGCCAAATGGGGTCAGTTAGGAAACTGGGTCACTCCAGAATAGTCTGTATTGCATTTAGGTGGCCAGCCAACAGAAACTGGATTGAATGAGGGCAGCACCAGCCAGCCTCAGTTCCTCCAAGGTGTCTCCCTACCACCACTGTTGGGGGAACTTTTGTATGTAGCACTATTCAGCAGCTTGTCTTCCACCATGGGTCTCTGTGGACTTGGGTTCCTGTGCCTGATATGTATGGGGTTCTATCACAGCTGTGAGTGTTTTCTAGTCTCTCGTGGGTGGTGGGAAGGATCCAGGCTGCTGCCTCTGAGCAACTCCCAAGCTGTGTGAGACCTAGTGAGAAAGAGGGAAGTAGAACAGTGGGTCCAGGATAGAAGTTTACTACCTTTTCTTATTCTTTTTCTTCACTTCAGTGTTTATGTAGGCCCTCTCCAGTCTCTTCGTCCTCCAGAGTTCTAGGCAAGTGGGATTTGTCCTTTTATTTGCTTAAATCTCTGGGAAGATTTTTTCAGGGGATGTCTTACATTGTCATGCTGATGATGTCACCCTATTTAGATATACTTTTTGACTCTTTTTGCTTTTTCAACTAGAATATTTTCTTGGTTGGATTTTTCCCCTTTTTCAGGCACCACTGTTTTTGTACCTTGTCCAATGGCAAAGGTTTTAAATTGCCAATTGTAGCAATTTTATATTATTCATTAATTCCAAAAATAGGTATGGGATTATGTTTGTGAACTTGTCCATATTTGGGTGTGATTAAATTATGATTAGGGCTTTGATTGGGCCATGTCAGTAGGGTGTTGAGTCCCTCCTTCTTGGTGGGTGGGGACTCACAGATAAAAGACATGGCAAAGGACAGAGTTGGAGTTTTGATGCTGAAATCTTGAGCTGGAGTCCCAAGAAGTAAGCAAACAGAGGAACTTGGTTGTGAGGAAAGAGGAGCAAGCCCTGGGAAAAGAGGGACCTTGAGCCCAGAGAGAAGCAAGCTCTGGGAAGAGAGGAACCCTGAACCCAGAGAGAAACAAGCCCTGGGGAAGAGAGGAACCCTGAGCCCAGAGAGAAGCAAGCCCTGGAAAGAGAGGGACCCATGCCTGAACCATGGCAGACATTGGCAGCCATCTTGCTCTAACACATGGCAAAAGACTGGTGAGGGAAGTAACTTGTGCTTTATCGCCTGGTAACTGTAAGCTTTTACCCCAAATAATTACCCAATATAAAAACCAACCAATTTCTGGTATTTTCCATCAGCATCCCTTTGGCTGACAACAGAATTTGGTACTGGGAGTGGGGTAGTGCTTTTGCAATTACCAAAATGCTGGAATGGTTTTATAAATGGGTAAGGGGTATTTTTTGGAGGAATTGTGAAATGCTTGATGGAAAAGGCTTACATTGCTTTGAAGAGACTTTTGATAGCAATAGGGATGCTAAGGAGACTTTGTAATGCCTTAGAAGTAAATGATGACACTATTATTGGAAACTGGAGGAAAGGCAATCCTTGTTTTAAAGTTGCAGAGAACTTAGCAAGATTAACTTCTGGTGTTTTATGGAAGGCAGAATTTGAAAATGGCGAGCCTGGACCTTTAGCTGAAGAACTTTCTGAAGTGAACCCAGAGGATGCAGCTTGGCTTCTCCTTGCAGCTTACAGCAAAATGCTAGATGAGAGAAATACACTGAGGACAAAACTGTTGGGCACAAAGGAAACAGAAACTGATTCTGAAAATTCCAGGCCTCTGAAAATCAAGCTCCCAGAAGATAGTGCCCCCTTTGAAGACTTAACTAAACTTGGAACTTGTAAATCAGGATTGAAGATGCAGTTATCAAGAAAAGACTTGTTGAAAGCTTATTGTCTGATGGCTTGGAACTCTGCTTCTTGCATGCTAAACTAACAAGCTTTTTGAGAGAGCTGTGTGAACAAAATCACTGTCATCTTGGACTAAAAGGGACATGGAAAGGAGAGACTGAAGGGGAAATGACTTTAAGAGGAAGTCATGGAAGCGGAGATCTGGAATTAAGACATCACCTTGGGCCAAGAGAGGCTCTCCACTCATGTGTACAGAGAGGGTGAGTTTGCCCCAGCAGTTGAAGAGGGTGGATGTTCCTACCCGATGTTCTGGGAGAGTTTTGCTGCCCCAGGGTACAGAGAAGGTGGAGCACATTCCTGCAGGGTTAGAGTTGTTAAGGCCAGCACCCCATAGGTCTGAGAGAGGTGCACCTGCACCCCATGGATTAAGGAAGGCCAGGTGGTCAACTTGTTGCTCTGAGAAGGTTGAACCTGTAAGCCAAAGGTTAGGGAGGGTATTGTCTTCACCTCACTGTACTAGGGGGAGTTAAGTCTCTAACCCAAAGATTAGGTAAGGTGTGGCAATCACCCCAGTGCTCTTGAAGGGTGAGGTCAAGCGCTTGGGTGACACCCAGATGCTTGATGAGGGTGGAACCAAGAAAATGGCCATTGGGCAAGCCTATGGAAAGATGAGTTCCTGTAAGGTCCCAGGAAGAAGAAACCATCATCTTAAGAATGACTCTCAGAGTTTGAAATAGAATGGAGGATACCCTACAGGTTTACTGAACTGTTCTGGGCCCATAACTCATGTTTCCCTCCCAGTTTCTCCTTATTGTAATGAAAATATTTATTCTTTGTCCATTTGTGTACTGGAAGCAGATAAATTGTTTTGTAAATTTCAGAGGTCTATAGCAGACAGGACTTTGCCCCAAGACAAACTGTATTTCTTTAAACTGATTGTGATATGATTCTATACTGGCATTGTTACTGATTTAAGGTTTTTTGAATATTGTAATGTATTTTTGGAATTCAGAGGGTGGAGTGTAGCAGTTTGATTTTATTCATGAATTCCAAAAATAGATATTGAATTATGTTTGTAAACTGGTCTGTACCTGGGCATAATTAAATTATGATTAGGGCTTTGATTGGGCCACGTCAGTAGGGTGTTGAGTCCCCACCCCTCTGGTTGGTGGGGACTCACAGATAAAAGACATGGCAAAGGACAGAGTTGGAGTTTTTTGATGTTGGAATTTTGATGCTGGAGCCTTGAGCTGGAGCCCCAGTAAGTAAGCACACAAGGAGCTTGGGTATGAGGAAAGAGAAGTAAGCCCCAGGAAGAGAGGAACCCAGGAAGCCTGAAACCTGGCAGACATCAGCAGCCATCTTTCTCCAACATGTGGCAACAGACTTTGGCAAGGGAAATAACTTATGCTTTATGATCTGGTAACTGTAAGCTTCTACCCCAAAATAAATACCCTTTATAAAAACCAACTGATTTCTCGTATTTTGCATCAGCACCCCTTTGGCTGACTAATAGACCTTCAGAATGTATCTACCATGAGATACTAACTCTGAGTTCTATAGCCTGACCCTTTATTTGGCAGATTTATCTAAACTTTTTGTGTTTTTAACTCTTTGCAACCATTGGTGATACATATTATGTTAAGGTTATCCTGGACTTATTTAGGACTCTGGGATTCTATGTCTTCATACAAAAAAATGTGGTTTCCTCTCATGAAAAGAGGGTAAGTGGTATAAAATTTATGTGCTTCTTTATGTGCAACTCCAGAGAAAGTTGTAAGTAAACTGGACATGTTTCTTTAGTCCTCAGCCTTCCAATCCTTTACACACATAGAACAAGTTATTTTTCATCCTGCCTTCAAGTGTTCTTCTGCCTTTACCCTCTCCTTAGTTTGGTCTCAGCCACTTTGTTATTTTTTTAAATTAATTAATTATTACATTCAGAAAAAATGAGGTCCCCATATACCCTCCACCCTCCTCACCCCACCCCTCCCCCCACAGCAACAATCTCCTCCATCATCATGAAACATTCATTGCATTTGGTGAATACATCTCTGAGCACCGCTGCACCTCATGGTCAATGGTCCACATCATAGCCCACACTCTCCCATGTTCCATCCAGTGGGCCATGGGAGGACATACAATGTCTGACAATTGTCCCTGCAGCACCACCTGGGACAACTCCAAGTCCCGAAAATGCCCCCACATCTCATCTCTTCCTCCCATTCCCCACACCCAGCAGCCACCATGGCCACTTTCTCCACACCAATGCCACATTTTCTTCGATTACTAATCACAATAGTTCATGAACAGAATATCATTAAGTCTACTCTAATCCATATTCTATTCCTCCATCCTGTGGACCTTGGATTGGTTGTGTCCACTCCACATCTATGTCAAAAGGGGGCTTAGATTCCCCCTGGATGTTGGATGTAATCTTCCTGCTTTCAGTTGTAGCCACTCTTGGCTCCATGGTATGATGGTTGACTTTCTTCAACTCCATGTTGGCTGAGTGAGGTAAGTCCAATAAACCAGAGTGTAGGAGCTGAAGTCTGTTGAGGCTCAGGGCCTGGCTATCATATGGTCAGTCCAGAGATTCAGATCCTCTGGGTATATATTAAACCCCAGCACCAACTACAGTTCTGGTAAAGGTAACAGGAGAGGCTTGTGAAAAAAGATCACATCTGAGTCCAGCTCCATCACACAGATACACAAACTCCAAAGAAGGGCCAACTGACATGGCATTGAACTCCATCTGCCATGACCATAGAACCTGTGGGTCTCTGTAGCCCTCAGAAGAACCAAAACCTGGGGTTGCATCCACCCTATCTATCTCTGGGACTCTGCTGAGGCGTGCATAAGGGCGACCCCTCTGAAAATCTCCTGGCTCCTTTTTGGAGACTCATAGCCATATAAACTCATTTGTCCTTTCCATTTCCCCCTTGATTAAGGTAAAAAAGCATTTTCAACTCCTAGTATTATATGTAGACTGAGATATTCTGCAGGTCCAAGTTGACCCTTGTATTCAAGGTCATTTTCTAGTTACATCATCAGCTGGCACTTGGCAGCAATCCCTTGGTGCCAGGGAGGCTCATCACCGGGAGTCATGTCCCACACTGGGGGGAAGGCAACGCATTTACATGCTAAGTTTGGCTTTGAGACTGTGGTCTCGGCCACTTTAATCAACTCATTCTGGTTGTTTGATTTTTCTTTCCTATTTAGAACTTATAGAAGAACCAGTAAGAAAGAAAAAGACTGGTTTTCCCTTTATAACAGGACTCAATTGTGGTTAATGACAAGGTCTTTGCTTATACTCACCATGTCTTACTATGAGAACTCAGAAGAAAAACGAATTGTCTGAACCAACTTTTGCTTTTTGTTGTTGTTTTGAGAACAAAGAAGTTGTCTTAAGAGAGGAGGAGGAGGAAAGGGCCATTCTCACAGGTGAAAAAAAAATCTGTTTTTGAAAATTCACACAATTTCAGGAAGCATTCTTTTCTCAGTTCTTGAGAGAATGGGAAACCAAGGGCAGAACTGAAATAAATGCATCACAGAGCTATTACATAGAACGGCAGATTTCTTTTGTTCATAGAAGCTATTCCTGTTGTTTGACAGGTACAGCAATTTGGGGGAGGGATCTCTTGTAACTGAAAAGCATCCTCCCCATTTCTTCCCTCCTCCTCATAACAGAAAACTGCATTACTGTTCTAAGGCTGGGTAGACTCAGTCCTTTGGGACTATTTACCCCTAAAGAGTAGTTTGTATACCATGGCACAGAGCAGGCAGACTATGGATCATCTGATTGACCATGTGGGAGCTGGGTTTGGCAACTTTTTTGAGGACCTTGAGGGTATCTGTTCTGATTGGCGACCTGAATTGGAATGGAATAGAACCTTCTTCCTTTAGAAAGAGTGTGTAGATATGGAAGGAAGGGTATTTTAAGAGACTTGACTTACTCAGTGGATTTGTGGATCAACTAGAAGAGACCTCTTCACAAATAGCAATCAGTACTCTAAAAATAATTTGAGAAAGGAAATTCAAGAAAGGTTTCCTAGGATTGTAGTAAAAAAAAGAAGTAAAAGTTTTTGATAAAGAGGCAAGTTTGCAAATAATTTAAATCCTTGAGGTTATTTGATAATGACTTCTATTTTAATGTAGCTCCTGAATTGTTGGTGACCTGTTCCATGGTCAGTTTTGCAAAAGCATTTCTTTCTGAAATGGGGATCCTCCAGATGGCACTCTTTCCTCAGGCCTGGGAGGAATGCAAGCCATGTAAGATGGTCTGTGGGAATGGAAACCAAGTAACGGCTCCATTTTGCCCTGGTCTTATATTCTGGCTTTCCTCAGCCCAGGAAATCTAGACTGAACAGCACCTGTAATATAAAGCTGCAATATGTCACTTAGCAATCTGTGAGTAGGTTAAACCATATTTTTTTGGTTAATAACATTGTTAAAAATGTGAATAATCCCACTCCCACTCTTGCAAGTACTTCTGCTATCACTTCAGGCAATGATCCCCCACCTTTTGTTGGATTTCATTCTATTGTTTATCTAACTTCCTTGGATTTTTTTCTCTCTTCTGAAACTATTAAGTGGTACACACACACAGCCTAGGGTATTTTTGTGGTAATAAGAAAACTTGCCCAAAGAAGGATTTGTCAAAGGTCCATATCTAATTTGTACCATGGATAAATGAATATATGTATGGGAAAACTTCTTAGCAGGGGGAGATAGATGTAAAACAGGAAGGGATAGCCTATTGGAAATTATCTCATGTACAAAAAGACTTGGCACAAAGTAGTCTTTCTAAATAGGATTTTTTTTTTTTTTTTACTTTTTATTTTGAAATACTTTCAAGTGGAGGTACAAACCAAAAATACAGTAGTACTGGCATTTATATTTACCCATGTTGCTATCCTCACCAGAAATCTTTACTTCTTTATGTGACTTTAATCTATTTATTGTCCTTTTTTTTCAACCTTTTTTAGCGTCTCCTGTAGGGCCAGTTTAATGGTAACAAACTCCCTCAGCTTTTGTTTATCTGGGAATGTCTTTTTTTTTTTTTTAAGATTTATTTATTTATTTCTCTCCCCTCCCCCCGCCCCAGTTGTCTGTTCTCTGTGTCTATTTGCTGCGTGTTCTTTGTCCGCTTCTGTCGTTGTCAGCGGTGTGGGAATCTGTGTTTCTTTTTGTTGTGTCACCTTGTTGTGTCAGCTCTCTGTGTGTGCGGCGCCATTCCTGGACAGGCTGCACTTTCTTTTGCGCTGGGCAGCTGTCCTTACGGGGTGCACTCCTTGCGCATGGGGCTCCCTTACGTGGGGGACACCCCTGCGTAGCACAGCACTCCTTGCGCGCATCAGCACCCATGTGGGCCAGCTCCACATGGGTCAAGGAGGCCCAGGTTTTGAACTGCGGACCTCCCATGTGGTAGATGGACGCCCTAACCATGGGCCAAGTCCGCTTCCCTCTGGGAATGTCTTAATCTTGCCCTCATTTTTGAAAGACAGTTTTGCCAGCTATAGAAATCTTGGTTGGCAATTTTCTGCTCTCAGCACTTTAAGTATGTCTTCCTACTGCCCTCCTTCCTCTAAGGTTTCCAGTGAGAAATCATCATTCAGTCTTACTGAGGTTCCCCTGTATGTGACATGTTTCCTCCTCCCATAACCTCCAGAGTTCTCTCTTCATCTTTGGCATTTAATAGTCCAATTACAACTTGGTGTGGTGTGGATCTCACTGGGTCCATCCCATCTGGAGCTTGGTGAGCATCCTGGATGTGCATATTCATGTCCTTCATTAAACCTGAGAAATCTTCAGGCATTATTTCTCCAAATATTTGCTTTGACTTTTCTCTCTTCTTCTGGAACTCCCACAATGCTTATATTGGTATGCCAGATGGTACCCCACAGTTTCCTCAGCTCTGTTCCCTTTTTTTCATTCTTTCTGCTCCTCAGACTGGCTGATTTCAATGGTCTTCTTTTCAAATTTGCTTATTCTTCTGACAGCTCGAATCTGCTATTGAATCCCTCTTGGGAATTTTTAATTTTTGCTTCTCTGATCTTCAGCTTTTTTGGTTCTTTTTTATAATCTCCATCTTTCTGGTGATATTCTCTTTGTGTTCATCTGTTGTTTTCCTGATTTCCTGCAGTTCTTCATCCATGTTTTCCTTTAGCTCTTTGAGCTTTTTTTTTAAAGTCTTTGTCTAGTATATGCCAGGTCTGATCCTCATTGATAGTTTCTTTTCTTTGTTTTAAATATATTTTTAATTTATTTTTAAAAGATACATAGATCACACAAAATGTTGCATTAAAAAATATAGGTTCCCATATGCCGCACTCCCCACACTCCCACTTTTCCCACATCAACAACTTGCATTATGAATGAAATGAATGTGGTACATTCATTGCAATTGATGAATACGTTTTGGAGCACTGCTACACAGCATGGATTATGGTTTACATTGTAGTTTACACCCTCTGCCAGTCCATTCAGTGGGTTATGGGAGGATATATAATGTCCTGTATCTGTCCCAGCAATATCATTCAGGACAACCCCAAGTCCAGAAAATGCCCTCATATTACACCTCCTTTTCCTTCTTCCTGCCTTCAGCAACTCCTGTGACCACTGTCTCCACATCAATGATATAATTTCTTCCATTGCTAGAGTCATAATAATTCTATAGTGGAATACCAGTGAGTCATTCTAATCCATATTTTATTCCTCCATCCTGAGGACCCTGGGGTGGTGATGCCCACTCCACCTCTCAGTTGAGAGGGGGCTTTGATCCCACATGGATGCTGGATGGGACTCTGTACATTGATGGACAGACCATCTATACATTGATGGTTTCTAATGCTTTGGTCCTCTCCTCTGCCTGGGGCATCACCTCCTATTTCTTTGTTTTGTAATCTTTTGTTGAAACCTGGACATTTTAGTATTTCATTATGTTATCCCTGGAATTTAGACTTTGATGCATCTGTCCCTTAAGCTTATATGTAGCTAATATAATGACAGAACTTTCCTTGAGTGCCAGGAGCTAATTAAAAAAAAAAAGGAATCCTTGCTGCATACATCTTTTCTTAGGCATGCACGTTTGACCCTAGGAATTCCTCCTTTACATAGTTTCAAATGTCCCGTCTTCCCTAATTAACAGATTCTTCATGGTCCTGGGCACTGCACTGTATGTCCTACATCCAGCAATCCCTTGCCCCAGGCACCACTTGACTGCTCTCCCACAGCTTTCTATAGGAGATCTCTCTGAGTTGCCTTCTACAGGCAGGGCACTTGCTGGGTCAGTGAGTCCCTCAAGCCACCACCAGACAGCATGGACCAGACCTGCATGCTCCCAGTATATGCATGAGGGTTACTCTGCTCCCTCTGGAACTGTGACCCGGGATCTGCACTGCGAACACATGCAGACTCCACACAGAGCCAGTGAGGGATGGTGAGGAGCCAGTCTGGGTGTGATGAGATTCTCTCACTTGTAAGTAGCTTTTTTCTTGCTTTGAAAGTGCAATTACTGCAGTCCTTTAATGTTTTCTGGAGCTTTGAGAAAGATGTTTCTGCCAGTTCTTGCTGGCTGTTCAAAGCTTCTGTGTGGGGATGAAACCCTGAAGCATCTCGCTCCACCATCTTGATGAACTCAGGGTTTTTTAAAAAATTTTTTTAAGATTTATTTATTTATTTATTTATTTATTTATTTATTTATTTATTTATTTATTCCTCTCCCCTTCCCTCCCCACCCCAGGGTTTTTTTTTTTAATTTAAAAAGATTTATTTATTTATTTATTTATTTATTTCTCTCCCCTTCCCTCCCCACCCCAGTTGTCTGTTCTCTGTGTCTGTTTGCTGCGTCTTCTTTGTCCGCTTCTGTTGTTGTCAGCGGCACGGGAATCTGTGTTTCTTTTTGTTGTGTCATCTTATTGTGTCAGCTCTCCGTGTATGTGGCACCATTCCTGGGCAGGCTGCACTTTCTTTCGCGCTGGGCAGTTCTCCTTACGCGGCACACTCCTTGTGTGTGGGGCTCCCCTACACGGGGAACACCCCTGCGTGGCACAGCACTCTTTTGCGTGCATCAGCACTGCGCATGGGCCACCTCCACATGGATCAAGGAGGCCCGGGGTTTGAACCACGGACCTCCCATGTGGTAGACGGATGCCCTAACCATTGGGCCAAGTTCGCTGCCTGAACTCAGGTTTTGAGGCTAGAAGGCTTGCTTCTTCCTGTCATCAGTATAGCCTTCTGTTGCTGGCTGCTAGTGGTTCTTGGGGTACCTTGGTGTGCATTTCTTCCTCACATCACATGGCAAAGTCCTGTGCTATCTCTTCTGGTCCTAAATTGTGTTTTGATGCCCATATTATTTCTAATCATAGAAGTGATCCTGAACATTTGTTTTGTAAAAGTATATATTTGTGGAAGCCTAAAGTTTCCTACTTTTGAGAATATATTCAATTATCATATGGTTTAGACAGAAAATTTTTCACTTTGTCATGAGGTGTTTGGTTAATAATTTTGTGTAATCACCTGATATACCTGGAGATAGCCTTACGTGTCCCTAAACCAAGTTATGAAATCTCTGCCAGGAGGTTGGGGAGGAAGGCAATAATTCTGATGAGCTATGTATAATTTCTTCACTCCTCCTCAGAAATCTGGTGCCCTAGATTTCTTGTTTAGCGCAAAAGAGTAGGGTGGGAGTAGATGGGTATTAGCTACTCCAGCTATTGAAGAAGAGACTAGTACCAAGACCAAGGACACCTCCCCCCGCTCTTGTCTCAGGCTTAAAAGTAGTTCTAAAACTTCATTCATTCATTCTACTTACACTTATTGGGTGCTTATTGGATGCCAGTCATTGTTCTATTCACTAACAAATAAAACAAACCCCAAACAAAAACTCCCTGCCATTCTGATAATTTAAATTCTAGTGACAAGAGAAAGACAAATAATAGACATAAAATAAGTAAATTATATAGTATGTTTGAAGAAATAACTACTGTGAAAAAAAATTAATGTAGAGTGATGACAACTGGGAACTCCAGAGTTGTAGGAGGAAGAGGGGGCAAGCTGCAATTCTAAGTAAGATGGTCAGAGTATACCTCATTGGGAAGCTGAGTAAGATACGTGGATATCTGGGTGGATACAACTCTAGGCAGAGAGATCAGGTGGGAGGAGTATGTCTGGAGAGAGGGTAGTAGGAAAGGAGATTAGAGAAGTAATGGAGAAGAGGAGGTTAAGATTGTATAATACCTTATAGACCAGTCTAAGGATTTTTTTAAAAATTCCAAGTCAAATAAGAAATGTAGTAGCTTTTAAAAAAACTTTACAAAAATGTAAACATATGAAGTAGAGAGAATAGCATAAAGAGCCCCCATATACCCTTTACTCAGCTTCAACATTATGATCACATGACTAATCTTGTTTCATCTGTACCCCTCCAGTCCCAAACCCCCTCTTCTAAAAACACACTGAATTTTTAAAAATTGATGCCAGATAACCTATCATTCTACCCATAAATACTTTAGTATGTATCTCTAAAGGATAAACGTGCTTCTTCTCATTTTAAATATAACCATAATCACAAGTAGGTTGTTAGCAGAGAAGAGGATAGACCCAATCTGCCTTAATCTTTGTTGAAAATAGTGGGAGCAAATTTGAAAGTAGGGAAAACAGGATCTTTTTAGCAGTATCACAAGTAAAAGATGATGGTGGTTTAGACCAGGTTGGAGGCAGTGGAGCTAGAACCTAGCTTTGAATAGGATTTCTGTTAATTAGAGTAACCCTAACTACTAGACCAGATAAACCCTGAATTCACTTGCTTAAGCTAGTGAAAATTTTCTTCTTCATGTTACAATCCAATCTGTGACTGGTTCCTGGTCCAGCAGCCTGCAACATGGTCACTGGGGACCCAAGTTCCTTCCATCTTATGCCTCCACCTTCCTCTTGGGGCTTGGAATCCTCTCCATTCAGATGGCAGATGGGGAAAGAGAATGGAGTGTCCTGCAAGGAAGGTTTTCAGTCACATAATCACATCTGACTATAAGGGAGCTGGAAAATGTCTCTCTGTACATCTAGAAAGTAGGAGAAAAGAGTTTGGTGAACATCTAGCTAGTCTCTACCTCAGGATTTCCTGATGAATTGGCTCTGGAATATGAAAGAAAAAGAGGTGTCAAGGGTGATTGCAAGGATTTTAGCCTGAAAAAAATGAGAAGACGGATTTGCTTTCAAATTAAATGAGGGGAAGACTGTAAAGGGAGCAGGATTGGAGGGAAAGATCAGTAGTTCAGGAATTTTTGATATGTTAAGGTTGGGATGTCCATTGTATATCCAAGTGGAGATGTTGAGTAGGCATGTGGAGATGTTGAGTCTGGGAAGTCTGGGCTGGAAATTTCAATTTGGGAGTTGTCAACAAACAGATGGTGTTTAAAGCAATGAGACTGGATGAGATCACAAAAGGAATAAGAGTAGATAAATTAGAGAAGAAGGTCCATGGATAGTACTTGGGTAATAGATATCCTGGCAGCAGCAGAGTCATCAGAACAGAGTAGTCCAGTGGGACCAGCTATGTTACCTTTGGAGTAGATGGGCAACATCTTAGCGGTTTCCAACTTTTTTTCTGAGACCCTTAGGAAATGCATTTCCTATCACAAATTAATGCACATGTGCACATGCACACACACACAAAATGACAAAACAAAATGTGTACCTATACCCATACCCCAAACAAAAGTTTTGTGATAAAATACTAACCCTACTAATGTAATAGACTCAGACCTTTTCCATTCTATTTCTTTTTTCTTTTTTTTTTTTAATGCTGGTTGTGAATCATTAAATTGATTTAATAACTCAGTGACTGGTAATCTGTAGTTTGAAAACAGTGATCTACAAGACTTAGGTGTTTCATGAAGAGATTCATAGCCTCCCATACTTGGAAAGCATCATCTACCCAAGGTAAGTTTTTTTTTTTCTTTCTTTCTTTCTTTTTTTTTTAAAAATTATTTATTTATTTTTAAAAATTACATTCGAAAAATATGAGGTCCCATTCACCCCCACCGCCCCCACCCCCCACTCCCCCACAGCAATACTCTCTCCTATCATCGTGACACATCCATTGCACCTGGTAGGTACATCTCTGAGTATCACTGCACCCCAAGGTAAGTTTTTGCTCCACAGCATTTCAGGTGGAATAGTTAAACCATCAAATAGTCTTGTGAGGCAAGACATGGAACTCTTCTGTTTCTAAGATGTATGCTCCATGATCACCAGATTGTGAAAATAGTCTTCTTTAAGACAAAAATGTATTCCCCTGTAATTTCTGCTGATTTGTCCTAGTTCTGACATCTAGAGTGACTCCAAATGTCCTTCTGTTCCTTTTTCCCAGTAAAAGCCCTTCAGATATTTGAAGGTAGATATTAGATTGCTCCTTCAAATCTCTTCTTTTCCAGGCAGTTTCTTCATGGTTTTTTCTTTTCTGGTTAAAGTCATTCAACATATTTAAATCA
Organism: Dasypus novemcinctus; assembly: GCF_030445035.2. Lineage (NCBI taxonomy): Eukaryota > Metazoa > Chordata > Mammalia > Cingulata > Dasypodidae > Dasypus > Dasypus novemcinctus. The sequence goes on along the minus strand of NC_080699.1, from coordinate 19,808,161 downwards.
TTGCTACTGAGTACTTATGATGTCCTAGAAACTTTCACTTACCAGCTTTAGCTCTTGCCAATGTCCCTTTTAAAGACATCATCCAGAATTCAACTTTGGTTGCAGCTGTGATAAACAGGGCATCATGGAGGCATGGCCTCCCTAATTTGGAGATGTTTTTCCTCATGTCTGCATATAGTTAACCAAAACACCCAGACCTTTTATTTTTACATGAATTATTGTCATGTCAGAGACCTTAATTTTTTAAAACCCAAATCTGTTACTGTACATGTATCTATGTGACTTTTCATCTTGTTAATTTTAGCACATACTTTTAGTTTTTGAGTTCTTCTTTGAAGTTTTGACTCAGATGCTCTGAGTATTCTTCCAAATTTTGTTTTCTTTGCAAATTAGATGAATCACTGTTCATTCACATTTATTATCAAGATGCTGAAGAGGACAATCTAAAACTGCTGTGGCTAGTTACTGGACGTTTTCCTATGAGTTGACATTGAACTGTTATTCACATAGTTATAGTTTACTTACAAAGTACAGTCATCCAACTATATTTCTCCATTTTATTCTCAAAAACATTTTCAGAAGTTTGTCACATGCCTCTATCAAATGGCCCACAAGGAACTGAATCTTGCCAAAGAACCATGTGGGTGTGCTTGGAAGTGATCCTTCCCCAGATGAGCCTGGAAATGACTGCAGCCCTAGTTGACCCTGTGAGTACAGCCTATGGGAGACCCAGAGAGGAAGGATCCAGTTCAGCCACACCCAAATTCCTGACCTATATAAACTGTGAGCTAATAAGTGTTGTTTTAAACTTCTAGGTTTTGGAGTAATTTGTTTCACAGCTATAGATAGCTAATACATTAAGTAAGCTGCCCTTGATCATTAGATAGAAAGTGTTAGAGTCAGGGTTGACTTCAAATTCCATGCTCTTTCTACTACAACACACTGCCACTCTTGAATGACATGTGAACCTTGCGTTGACCTCTAAAAGGGGACAGAATAACCTGGTCCAAAACAACATTTTGAAGAGATACTAATAATGGACAACATTTATTGAGAATATTCTGTGTGCAAGGTAAAAGCTTTTTTTTTTTTTCACGTGCACTCTAATCTTTCCAACAACATCAGGGGATGGGTATTGTTATCTCTATATTTGAGGAAACTGAGATGCAGAGAAGTTATTTAGCTTAGCCATAGTCAAAGAGCTAGTGAAAGTCAGAGTTAGGATTCAGACCAAGCTTTCATTTCAAGTGTACAGATTTTGTGTATTTTGAAGCTTTCTCTTTATGTATCCTTCTTTCAGTTCTTGTTACTTGTAACCCTCTCTTCTGCCCTCCAGGAGTTGTCCTCTAACTGCCCTTCTGCCTCCCTCTTCCCCACAACCGCCATTCTCCACTCAAGGTTACATTCATTCTCCACTCAGGCTTACCTTATATCCACTCCACTCCCATTCCCCGAATACTGGGCATTAAATAACAAACACAAAAAACACAGCCAACAGCTTACTCATGCTTCCACTTCCCTTTTGACTCTCCTTCCCTACTCCCCAGCTACTTACTCCAGCTAATCCAATTCTATAGTTTCTGGATGCCCAAAACTGCCAGGAAAGACTTTTCCTCTTACAGACTGTTTCATCAGAGAAGACATCCAGGGCCCCCTTAAAATCAGATTCTCCTGTGTCATTTTCACAGGGAATCCCAGAAGACACAGGTACCCAGTTTCAGCTACTGGGCACTAGGACTGGGTGTTGCTGGATTCCTGGAACTAGTTTGATTAAGGGAGGGCAATACCTTTACCTTAAGATCTGTCCCCTTAAAGTCTCCTTAAAATCTGTTCGGTGGCATGGGAACTGTAGCAGCACTGGCTGGCTTCTGTCTCCTGCCATTCCCTGAAATGCTGCTTTAAAAGAATTTTACTTGTCTTCATTTGCATAATGGGCTCCATTTGTGCTTGATTACCATATAGTATGATAAAAATTATGCATAACATTATGCCCGATTAACTTTTTTATAGGTTTCCTATAATTTAAATACTAAGCTCTGTTCCTAAATACAGTCTAAAGAATTTGCCATTTCTGTAGCTATGTTATTACATAAACCTAAAAAACAAGGATTTTTTGCTCACCAACTCTATTTCATATCTATTCTAGGATCTTTTGTAAAATTGACATCAATTACATTGGTCTGAAGTAGCAGTAGCTCCTTTAACCCCTTTTTGAAACTTGAGATACTTGCTCATCTCAAGAACTATGCAAAATGGTTTTGTGATTATACCTGCAGTTTCTTTTCTTTGTAACCCATGGGATATAATTCATCTGGGTCTAGAATTGTGAACTAATTTAAAACCCAGGTTTTCTTTTCCTGTCTTTTCACCTATCTTAAGTTTCATTTCCCCTTCACCTATGTTTGTTCTGTCCTTTCCAGATTAAAGATAATTCTCCTTGATAGGGAATATGGAAGTAAAATAGTATTTGAGCTGTTCAGCTTTCTTTCTCTCTCTCTCTCCCCCCCTCCTTCCCTCCATTCCTTCCTTCGCATCAACTCCAAAACATAACCTTTTTCTTTCTTGTTCCTTTCTTTCATTGACTTGACCTGCCCCCCACCTTCCTACCCCCAATCTTTTTAAATAATGAATAATGTTGTTCCTAAACTTCAGCACATTCTGGACTTTAAACTTCCTGACACTTTTCCCAGATCCAGCCAGTTTTATATTTTAGCTTATGAGGGGCCTCCCCTGTTTGTTTTCCCTGTTGTTGTTGTGTAGAGCTAATTGCTGGCGTTTACTCACAGCCATACTCCTGCTTTATATTTCATCATCATATTTTATTATATGATCCCCTGACTTTCATCCATAGTTTGATGTTTTTTCTATTAAGAATATGGGAATGAGATCATTGCTAGCGTTTTTCTGTGTTCTTTGAAATATGGTTTCCAAAATGCAGGATCTGTGCCTAGGCCAAACATTTCTTATTGTGAACTTTTCAATGGCTCTCTAACTGATATTTTTGTTAAAAAGTTACCCTCTTTTCTTCCATGACTTTCTGAATAGCTATTATTAACAAGGCAATTATAAAACACATCAGACATTCTGATTTTCAGCAGAATGGGCCTTTCAAAAGACTATGGTAGCACTGAAATCCCTTGTATCCCTGTGTCAGCTTTTATTCATTTTAGAAAAACATTGGCCACCTCTTCCATAGACTGGGTGGTTCCATAGTACATATTCATGACAGTATTATTTCTCATTCTTTTTCTGTTTCTCCTTGCCCCAAGTGCTAGGTGTTTAATATTCACTTTCTTGTCATCCTATTAGAATTTAACTTGGGATCCCTGAGAACTCAAAAGAATTTTAACTTTCTGGGTTTTTTGTTTGTCTTTTATTAATTTCTGCCAGCAAAATGTGAGAAGGAAAGAGTAATTCTGTCCAAGGAAAGCAGACCTATATGACAACTGTTTTTAAGACAAAGTCATGGTCTCACTAAAAGGTTATTCTTCCATGAAGCAAAGAGAGTTAACACCTCCTTTTAAAAATTTTCAGTGAAGTATATTTCCCCTCAGAGTTTGCTTCAGAGTAAAAGAACAGGGCTTCCAAGAAGTCCCTATTTTCAGTTCTCTTTTTTGTTACTTTATGGTATCTTGGGAGGAGTGATTGGTAGGAGCTCTGATGGAATACGTGGAGATAAACAAGGAAGAAGAAAAAAGGGTGAAAGGGAACTACTTCTAATCCTTTGCAGAGTCTTTGCTGTGGCCAGCTGGTCTACTGGCCCATGGATAAAAGGGAGGGTGTCCAAAGTAGAGTTGGAGGGGTGGGTGAAGTGCCAGCATAGGGTCTATAGTTGCAAAAATCTGGGTTTGATAGCCAAGTTTACATTTAGTTACCTCTGTGACCTTGGCCAAGTTATTTATCCTCCCTCAGACTCTTCATTTGTAAAATAGAGACAGTAGTATGACCCATCTCATGGAGTTACTGAGAAGATTAAATGAGGTAATTTCTGCAAAATAGGCAATGCAGGGCCTGACACACAGACATTAATGTTCAGCACTTCTATCTCAATGCACCCAACTGAGTTTAATTACCTAGGCAGTTCTCCAACTAAATTGGAGGTAGGAATGGAATGGTATCTAATGTTTCTCTTGTTATGGAGCTGAGCAGAGTAAACTTAAGAAATACTCAGGACTGATTTGAGGTCAGCCCCAGATAAAATGTAGCAAGGTGGTCCAAATAAAGAGAAAAGGTAACATGGCAGCTTGAGCTGAAGTATCCTTGTAAGTAACACATAAGACCTCCAACATGGGAGGGATTTTTTGGGTCCCAGGAGAGCATCTTTCTTTGGCTGTGTATGGATAATTGTGTCTAAAGAATTGTATAAAACCTATTCATTTAGAATTTATACCATCTTGAGTTTTTTTTTTTCCATTGGTTCTCTTCAGCAAAAACTTAAACCCTGGCATTGTTGCTGAAACACTGCCAAATCCTACAAGGCTTTTGATCCAGTAAAGATCAAATCATCCTGGTGCACCTGGAGTTTGGCATGTTTGATATACATTCTAATTCTTTGAGAATTGGTCTTCAGTTTTGATAGGGTAACTTTTCAAAAATATATTTTTATTAGAGAAATCCTGAACTTTTGTACAAAACAGTCATGCACATGTGTGGAATTCCCATAAAACACCACTCCACCAACACATTGTACTGTGGAACATTTGTTAAATAATATGAAATTATATCATCAGACTATTACTCTAAATATGGTCTATAGCATATATTTGGTATATTTTTTCCATCTCCCTATTATTAACACAGTATTCCTAACTGTAGTCCATAGATTACATTAATTGTAATTTTCCCATGCTTCTCCATATTCTTACCGCCTTGCGATAGTGATGTACATTTGTTCTAGTTCATAGCGGGACATTCTTATAGTTGTATCATTAATCACAATTCTCATCTACCTCTGGGTTCACTGTGTTATTCAGTCCTAGATTATTCTCTTGCTTTCTTTCAATTGACATTTACATCCTTGGTCTACCCTTTTCCACCCCAATCCCATTTATAAACCAGTTGCATTAGTTCTACTCACTATAATGTGTAACCACCCACTCTATCCATTTCCACACTTTAAGTCAAGTTAATTAAAACTTCTACATACATTAAGCATCAGTACCCTTCTCAGGCCTCCTCTAATCTCCTAATAACCTGTACTCTGAATTTTAACTCCATGTGTTTATTCTTTGTATTTAGTCCATCTTAGCAAGACCATGCAGTATTTGTCCTTTTATGTTTGGCTTATTTTCACTTAGTATAATGTCTTCAAGTTTCATCCATGTTATCATATGTGTCCCAATTTCATTTCTTCTTACAGCAGCATAGTATTCCACTATATATATATATATATATATATATATATATATACACACCATATTTTGTTTATCCATTCATCAGTTGAGGGACACCTGGGTTGCTTCCATCTTTTGGCAATTGTGAAAAACATCGTTAAAAACATTGGTGTACACTGTTTGCCACAATTTTCAGTTCTTCTGGATATATTCCTAGTAGAAAAATTGCTGGATCATATGGCAGTTCTATATTTAGCTTCCTGAGGAACTGCCAAACTGACTTCCAGAGAGGTTGTACCATTTTGTATTCCCACCAACTGAAGGAATGTTCCTATTTCTCCACATCTTCTTCAGCACTTAAGTTTTCTGTTTTTTAATAATGGCCATTTTATGTGGTGTGAGATGATATCTCTTGTTTTGAGTTGCATTTCCCTAATAGCTAGTGATATTGGACATTTTTTCATGTGTTTTTTGGTTATTTGTATTTCTTCTTTGGAGAAATATTTATTTAAGTCCTTTGCCCATTTTTAAATTGGACTGCTTGCTCTTTTTTTGTTGAGTTATATGATCTCTTTATATAGTATGGAAACCAGACTTTTATTGGAAATGTGGTTTCTGAATATTTTCTTCCATTGAGTGGGTTGCCTTTTTACCTTCTTGATGAAGTCCTTTGAATCACAAAGTGTTTAAGTTTGAGGAGGTTCCATTTATCCAGGTTTTCTTTTGTTGCTTGTGTTTTTGGTTTAAGATTTAAGAATCCACCACCTACCACCAGGTCTTTGATAGGGTAATTTTTTTTTTTAAAGATTTGTTTATTTATTTATTTCTCTCCCCTTCCCCCCACCCCCACTGCGGTTGTTTGTTCTCTGTGTCTATTTGCTGCGTCTTCTTTGTCCACTTCTGTCGTTGTGAGCGGCATGGGAATCTGTGTTTCTTTTTGTTGCGTCATCTTGTTGTGTCAGCTCTCTGTGTGTGCGGCGCCATTCCTGGACAGGCTGCACTTTCTTTCGCACTGGGTGGCTCTCCTTACGGGGCACACTCCTTGTGCGTGGGGCTCCCCTACGCGGGGGACACCCCGTGTGGCATGGCACTCCTTGTGTGCATCAGCATTGCGCATGGACCAGCTCCACACAGGTCAAGGAGGCCCGCGATTTGAACCGTGGACCTCCCATGTGGTAGACGGACGCCCTAACCACTGGGCCAAGTCCGCCGCCCTGATAGGGTAATTTTTAAATAGAATGGACAGTTAACTGAAACAATCAATTCCCAAGAATTTTAGACAAATAGGGCTTTATTATATTTCTTTATGATTATTATGTCTTTATTATTATTATTACTGAAGGTGATTTTACATTTTGTTTTATTATTCCGATTATAATTTTTGGGTGGAAATGGGAGGATTTGGTGCAGTAGGAAAGAATTATCTAACAAGCATCTTTTACCATGCAACAAAAAGGCAAAAAAGGTATATTTTTTCCCTCAGAATCTGTATGGTGTGGGTTTTCTTCAAAATCCATATGGAGTGAGCATGTACATGAGGTGGTGAGATTCACGCCCTGGGGGCTGCTGAACAAACCCTATCATCATGCCCCATATCTGGCAAGCAAAATGAAGGAGAGGGACTTCTAACCATAGAGTTGAGATCTCCAATCAAGTGGAGAGATAGAGAGAAAGAGCAAGTATGTGGTAAATTCAATGGAGCAGAAAGAATTCAGAATGAAAGCATTATTAAAACATTCACAGAATCCCAGAAAGGGTGTGGCACTATTGGCTAATGTGCATTTCGTAGTTATTTTATGAAAGTGACTCCAGCTCATTATCATCAGTATTTGCTGGGTTGTCAGAGTTTACATTGGCAGCTTGTGAGCGTGGTTGCTAAGGGACCATGTGAGAGCTGGAACTACATAAGCTTAAGACTGTATGTTTTCATATTTGATCCTAAAACCATCCCCATGAGGAGGATATTATCCCCATTTTACAGATGAGTAGTTGCAGCATGGAAAGGTTAAATATCTTGCACAAGGACATACGTGGTTAATAGCAAAGCTAGGGTCCCAATTCAGGTTTATTTGATTCCAGAACTCCTTTCATTATTCCCATGCAAAGTCCTCCCTATCTATGAGTCTTTCTGCCTCTCTCAGTTGTCCAGGCAAATCTCCTTCAGGTCATGCACCCAAGCAGCTGTGTTTTAGACACTTTGTTTACCTTGATGGAACTTTTCCTAGTGTCACTGTTGCTTTCGTCCATTTTATATAATTGGTTAGCTACAGCCATAAACAGTCACCTTCAAAGTGGGCCTGCTCACTGGAGTGAGCTTCAGGTCAATAAAGCATTCAGCAGGCTCTAATTTAATTAGCCAAGTTCCTGCAACAGCTGCTTAGTAACTGGTTCACAGAGTGTGGCAGAGAATAGAGATGAGATGGCAGAGTTCATCATTAATTCCGGGCATCCCTAATGCAGCCCCAGGTCCTAGGAACCTTGCTCTTGTTTTGTCAGGAAATGAGAAGGATGAGACTTTTGGGATTTTCTACCCTGGGTGTGTCTTTTGAAATTTAATGAGAACCGGAGTAAAAGTCAAGGCCCTTTAGCTTCATTCCTATTTTTCTTTATCTTGCCACATATTAAATTCAGTTCTCTCTCATCATTGAAAAGATTCTTGAAAACACCCTTTACTACAAAGCCCCTATGAACTGATTATTGGATTTGTCAGCTGCTTCCATCCCACCCATCCAAACTGACCACAGTTCCTCAAACCTTCCTTGTCCCTGCCCCCCAATTCAATAATATACCCACTTCTCATCTCAAGGAGCACTGACCTTGTATATCTCTCACTAGTCTTCCCAACTCTATGGGAGCCAGCTATGGAGAGAGGAAGAAAGCTCTAGGCTTGCAGTTAGAAGACCTGGATTGAATTTCATTTTTGCCTCTGACTCTGACCAGTGTGCACTTGGGCAAATCATTTAGCCCCTCTCCTCTTAGTGTGGTCATTCATTAAATGGAAGTAGAAATCCCTGCCTTGCTTATCTCTCTGGATGGTTGTGAAGACAAAATAAACTTCAAAGGAGCTGTAGCTGTACAAGATGGTGTAAAATGAAAATTATGATTTTTTATTTCTTATATTTACCACAAGACACATTACTCAGATTGTTTCATTGTCCCTACTTTCTGCATGTGTGTGTGTGTCTGAGTTGGATTGTCATTTCCAGGGGATCAGAGAATAGGTTTCCATACTTCTCTTAGTACAATGCCCAGCCCTGTACCATATGCAATTAGGCATTTAGACATATGCAATATGCAATTAGGCTCTGGATGATTGATAAAAGCCAGTTTTGGAGAATAAATAAAAGACCAGTAGATTAAAAAGTGGGAATCAAAGAAGGTTGTATATGGGGAGAGTGAATTAATTTCTCTGAATCACAAAGGTTTTATACTCATGTCAGTCATTAAATATTGATTTAAAGTTAGACAGCTCTTACTGACCTACAGGAGATGTTTAGGAAGTTATTTTTAATCTACCACATGATTGACATTTTTTTTTATTACTCCATTATGTCTTAATTAAAGCAGATGACAAATGCTCTTGACATGCAATATTGATGCCATGACTCACCAGGTGAAGAATTGTTCTTACAGTCCATCCTCAGCTGAGTGTTTCCTACATTTAAGTCTTTAGATATAAATTAGAATGACTCCAAAAAGTAAATAACTTTTAAACAATGTAACAAACTGCTTAACAAAATAAACAATTTTGTTGGGCACTTTAGTATGTAAAGTTTTTACATACTATTTTATGTCTGAGTTGAGAAATAGTCCAGTAAAAATGGATGGTTCTTTGTAGGTTTAGAAATAATTTCCTAGAATACAGCTTGGGTCCTTTGTAGTCTGAATACTTGAACAAGGAAGACCTTATGTTTCCTATTCTCCTGGGAATGCATGTGCCCACGTGGGAAGGAGAGAGCTGCGTTTCCCTTCCCTTGTACTCTGCATTGCTGCCTTCCTGGCTGGTGCAGAGAGAATGCAGGCGAGAACAGAGTGTGGCTGATTTTTTAAATTGAGGACCATTATGTGCCAGGAACTGAGAAGGTGCTAGGAATAAATATATCTATATAAAAAGCAGTCATTAATTCTGGAATTTAGGGGTTAGGGGAGAAGTTTTGGGATGCGTTGACAGTTGAGCTGTATCTTGAAGCACCAGTCATTTTGTAATTAAGAAAACACAAGGGCAGAACATTCTAGCTGAAAGCATAGCCTAGGTAAAGGCATAGAGGTGGGGGTAGATAGTCTGTTTGTAGAATATTCTAGGACTTTGATTGTAGTTGAACAGGGAAGAAAGGATGCAATGAAACATGAGCCAAAACTAGTAGTTTGAGACTGGATTTTGAAATGCATTGAATATTGGCCAGAAGAGTTTGAATTTGATCCTGCTGACCATGGGCAATCAGTAAATGTTTATGTAAGGAGCAGAGTCGCCTCACCTGACATTTGTTTAGGAAGGAACTCTAGTACCCCACTGAGGACTGATTGTGTCGAGGGAGAGATTGTTTAGAAGACAGATGAGAAGCTGAATTATGGCAGTGCAGTGGAGTTTTCCTAACTCAGCAAGATGGCAGAGGGGAGAAAATAAAATAGACTGGCAGCAGCATATGTTAATTGATTGACTCACTGAGTCAACCAACCTTTGCTGAGTGCTTACTACATGATAGACACTATGTGCTGCTGTGACTACAAAGCTGAAGAGCACAGCTACCACCGAGTGAAAAGACTCACCACCTACCATGACGTGGTGCCTGCTCCACTAGAGGAGGCCATTAGTGCCAGAGCTGCCTGCGGTGTTGGAGAAGGCAGCCGGACGTTTAACCTGGTCCTTAAGGCATGTTGGCAAGCTGATTGTGACCCTGGGCTGCTTTTAAAAATTAGTTGCCATTGATCACTCTGGAGATATGGACCAATCTTTAACATGGCTGTAAAGGCTCTGCCTAATTTGGCCTACTCACTGCTCCAGATCATCGTGAGCCCCTTCTGACATCTCCTCTTCACTGTCCCCCTCCGGCCTCACTGTTTTCTTTCAGTGCCTTGGAGGCACCAGGCTCTCTTCTGCCACAGGGATTTGTCTATTGCCTCTGCCTGGATTGCTCGTGCACCTCTCAAATCCCAGCTAAATTGTCTCTTCCTTGGGAGTCTTCAGACTCAGTAATACTTCCCTGTCACATGCTCTTAGCACCTTGTACCTCTCTTTCATAGCACTTTTATAAGGCTTATAAATATGAATTCTTTATGCGGTCCTTTGATACATGTATGACTCCTCTCACTAGAAAGAAAGCCTTTTAGGGCAGGGATGGTGTCTGGATTTGCTCACCAATATATCTTCAGTGTTGGCTCAGTGCCCGGCACCTAGGGCCTCAATAAATCAATATAGACTGACGAATGGACTAAAATAATTATTTAAAGGGGGAAAGGCATTTCTGGAATAGGGAACAACAAGAGCAAAGTTGTAGTGGTATACTCAGGGGATAGTCTAGGAACAAGTGGCTGGTTTATGGGAGAGGGAGCAAAGGGAAGGGCAAAAGATGAGGTGAGAGAAATATGTTGAGCACACTTGTGTAGCTGAGTGTGAGGGTTTCGTCCTCGCTCAGGCCCAAGAGTCGGGGGGGCTTGCTCCTGCCAGGCAGCCGGCGGGGGGTGCTCCAAGATGGAGCACCGGTTCTCCAGGCGTGGGGGACGCGCGGTTGAGGAAAAACCACGGAGACCGCTTGAGCGCAAGAACAGGTCTGCTTTATTGCGGAAGTACACTTGGTTATATAGGCAGGGAAGGGGGTGGAGTATGAAGGGGAGAGCAGGGCGGAGGGGTGGCTGCGGATTGGCTAAAACTGGGGGGGCAGACCTCTGGTAATATGCCGTAAGCAGTTACTGGGGAAGAGGGCAGACTGTAGGTTGGTAATATGGGCGGGACTGGCGGGAAGGGTGGTGGGGGCTGGAAGGGGAGGAGGGGCGGAGAAAGGCGGCAACAATTGTTCCTTTTGTTTTAAAAAGAAATTGAAGCAACAAGTTTTGGTGCGCACGGTGGGTGTGAATGGCTCGGCGTGCGCAGCAACAAAAGACAAGGATTAGGAGGAAGAGTAGGAGGAAAAGGAGGTTATAGGGACGGGCACGGGGATAAGACGAGGGGTGGGGGGAGACCACGAGGACCGGCCGGTCGTGAGCGGACAACATAGCATCTGGCCAGGATGCATGTGCCCGTCATTAGGGTCGGCGCACGCCGGCGCCTGGCGCGCGCCGAGCCTTGCCAGCGAAACGGGCCTGTGATGCCCCTGTACCCCTCGCCCGAGGGGGAGGAGTAGTTGGGGAGAAGTAAGGAGAGGAAGACAAGAAGCTATAGGCGAGTGGTCTGGAGTAGGTGGCTTTTGATGAGGTTGGGGTGAGAGGAGTTTAGAGAAGTGTACGAAGCTCTGATCAGATTAATGAGGAGGCTGGGGTACAGAGTAGGGAGTAAGCGAGGCTTGGGGTTGTGGGAGCTGAGGGAGGCAGTGGCGAGGGGGGTGCCGGGCGAAGGAGCGGGCGAGGTGGAGCCGGGCAGGGAAGGGGGCTGTGCCTTTGGAGGATTGAAAATCTGATTTGGGCCCACTGGGGTGGAACGTGTGGGAATTGGCTCCTTTTTTATAGTGATAATGGCACCGTAATTGTAGCCTACTGCATACAGGCAGGCTCCCCACATGCGGCCTCGTAACCAGAGGTCGGAGTTGGGGTCTTTGACTGTGAGTGTGATGGTGTTCCATCGAGTAGCATTACGCTGGAGAGTGAGGTATGGGTCTTTGTTAGGGGCGCTGGACCATCCGTGGGCGATGGTTTCGCACCCCCAGGAAGGACAGTAATAGTGTGTTGGGTCATGGCATCCTCTGGCGGAGGATGGGCACATGTAGAAACCTGTGGCAGCGGGGTTGTGTCCCCCCCACTCATAAGACGGAAGGTTCGTGCGTCCAGTGAGGTTGGCGACATCAGTAGTGAAAGAGGGGGCGGAGGCGGTTACGTTCGAGGCGAGGAGCCTTTTTTGTTGCCAGAGGGAGAGGGTCCAATTGAAGGGCTGGTGACTCGGGTTGGCAGCGGCTGGGAGAGTGAGGGAAGCCAGGACGAAGAGAACGGCTGCGAGGCTGTGTAGAGGCATCATCTGACGGTGCGGCATCTTGATGATGGCTGGTGCTGGATCCGGGTGAACGGGGCGACCTCTGGGCCGTATCCACTGTCAATGTTATCTCTCACCGAAGGCATAGGGTGCTGATCGTTCGGTGGAACTAATGGGTCAGTGGCAGGCCGAATGCAACGCCCAGGAACCCAGAGCGGCTGCGGCTCAGAATCTGGAAAGACACAAGCAAAGCCCCTCCCCTGTGCTAGGAGGGGAGCTGGATCTTGCCAACGATTTGTGGCAGGGTCTTTCCAATGGACGAGGGGAACTTGCGAGGGCTGCCACATGGGTCCCCAGTGTTTATGGGTGGGGGAGAGTCCATGGTTATCGAAGGTTAGGAGATTGTGATGAATGAGGCAGGCAGTCACGACGTCGGCGGGGGCCTTGTGGGGAGAGGAGGCCCTTTCTTTTTGAATGAGTAGCTTGAGCTGTTGGTGAGTGCGCTCAACGATTCCTTGCCCCTGTGGATTGTATGGAATGCCAAAATGATGCGTGATGTGATACATCTGCACGAAGCTGGCGAAGGCGGCACTGCGATACGCTGGTCCGTTGTCTGTTTTGAGATCCCATGGAATTCCCATGAACAAAATAGCTTGGCGAAGCGCCTGGATGCAGTGTTTAGCACTTTCTCCCGCAAGAGGGACTGCATAGCACAGATGCGAAAAGGTGTCAATTGCCACATGAAGATATTTGAGGCGGCCGAATGCACTGACATGAGTGACATCTAATTGCCACCTTGAGTTCGGGTGGAGGCCTCGGGGGTTAACACCTTGAGGCTGCAAAGGTCCAAGTGGCAGCAAGGGCGCGCAAGTTCGGCACGCGCGCACAAGGTGCTTGCAAGTCTCAATGGGTATGTCTGGAAAGAGCTTTCGGATGGACCGCGCAGAGAAATGAAATTGGGAATGTAAGAGCTTAGCTTGATTGACAAAGTCCCCAAGCCGCGGCCCGTCGGCAGGGCTTTCATGGAGGAGGACTGGGTTTACCTGGCGGCTTGACACAGAAGCATCAGCGAGGTCATTCCCTAGAGCCAGCGGTCCTGGTAGGCCAGAGTGGCTTCTGATATGAGCAATGAACCAGGGCTGCTGCCTCGCCTCAAGCAGTCGCTGTACGAAGGCGAGCACCCGATCGATGTTTGAGTCACCTGGTAGGAAAGTAGCAAGCGGGAGGCTGCAACACACCTGAAGAGTGTATAGGCTGTCAGTAAAGATGTTGAGAGGCTGGTCTGGGTGGAGATTGAGGACTGCAGCGACAGCTAGAAGCTCACCCACTTGAACAGAAAAGTCATTTGCGAACAGCAGTTGCCGTGGCTCAGGATTCCCAGGAGTGTATATGATGGCAGCAAACGCCGTTTTTGAGGCATCTGTGAAGGCAGTGATGGCTGAAGGGATCGGGTTCCGTGCGGGCAATGGACAGAACGGGTTGGAAAACGCCAATTGAGACATTCCCTGCAGCAATCGGTGATGAGGATAGTGGTTGCCAAAGGAGCCGCGAAAGAGCTCTACCAGGCTCTGCATTTGGGCATTGTTCATGATGAGGGAGGTAACTTCTTTGGCATCTAAAGGCCAGACAATGGTGTGTGGCGGGATACCATACGTCTGTATGGAGAGAAGTACTAAGTCAGTGGCCAGCGCGATCCAGGCCCTTAAGAAAGGGCAGATTTTTGGGAGCTTGCTTTTTGACGTATGAAGAAAGAGGAGGGGGCCATCTTGCCATAAGAGACCCGTGGGAGTGACCGGCGTTGGCAGAACTAAAGCCAAAATTGGAAGGTCAGGGGAGAACCGCTCCAGGCGGCACTGCTGCAGAGCGGCGCTGACCTGTTGGACGGCTTCTCGGGCGGCGGGGTTGATGGTGATGCTGCGAGTGGCTGCAGTTGGTGGGCTATCCTTGGTCTGCAAGAGCTCAAAGAGGGGCTGCATTTGCGCTGTTGTGATGGGAAGCGCCGAGCGAAGCCAGTTGATTTGCCTGCAAAGTTGCTGGAGCTTGGTTAGCGTCATCCTATCAGAAAGGTGGATTTTTGGGCTTGCGGGTTGGATGAACCGATGAAAATGAAAGCCTAGGAATTGAAAAGGAGGCTGGAGGTTTATTTTGTCAGGCTGCACGGTAAGCCCGAGGCTGGAGAGGTTTGTTATTATTGCCAAGAGCAGATTATTGAGGAGCGCACTGGAGCTCGCTGCTAAAAGGAGGTCGTCCATGTAGTGGAGGATGTATGTGTGCTCCGGATTGAACTTGGAGCACAGCGGCTCAACAGCATGGTTGACATACAGTTGGCACATAGTCGGGCTGTTGCACATGCCTTGAGGCAATACTCGCCACTGAAATCGCTGAGCTGCGCCTTGGTTGTTGATGCGCGGAACTGTGAACGCGAATCGTGGACAGTCCCGGGGGTGAAGAGGAATAGAGAAAAAGCAGTCCTTAATGTCAATGGTTGCCGCGTGAAAATGCTGGGGGACTGCGGTGGGATGCGGGCATCCTGGCTGAGGTGATCCCATAGGCTTAATATGTTTGTTGATCTCACGGAGGTCGTGGAGAAGGCGGTATTTGCCGGTGTTCTTTTTGCTAATGACAAAGACTGGTGAATTGTAGGGACTAGTGGATGACTCTATATGCCCTGCTTGTAGCTGCTCTTCAACGAGGGCAGAGAGAGCTTGCAGCTTGTGAGCTGGCAAGGGCCACTGCTCGACCCAGATGGGCTCCTCTGTGTCCCATTCCAGAGGGATAGGGTCAGGTTTTGAGATGGGAGCAGTGGCCCCTAGAAGGGGGGGGGGGCAGCGCAGCTGAGAAGGCTTCTGTGGTGATTTGGGCCTTTAGCTGGCTGAGGACATCTCTCCCCCATAAGATGGTTTGGACAGACGAAAGGACGAGTGGGCGAATTTGGCCTTCGTGGCCTTCTCGGTCGCTCCAATGCAGAGGTTGGGATGTTTTCCAGGAGGTAGCAGCTCCCGTGGCGCTGATGACTTGAGGGCCGGTCTCTAGGGGCCAGTGATTGAACGCAGTGACTTCGAAGGGAACACAGGAGACTTCAGCGCCAGAATCTAGAAGTCCATCGAGCCATTGCCCATTGATTTTGAGCTCCAGTGAAGATTTCTGGCGGCGTGTGATGGGCATTGTCCACATTATGGCTTGGGAATTTTCCTGAGGGCCTCTTGGGGGTGGGGCTGAGGCCTGCCCCGCTGGGAGTTTAAAGGCTGCTGGGAACTTTGGGTGGAGCTGCAGTCGCGGGCCCAGTGATATCCTTTCCCACAACGCGGACATGGTGTAGAAGGGCCCCTTGGCCGCCACAACGGCGGGTCTGAGCGAGGCGCTGGGCTTGGTTGGGAGCACTCGCGGACTAAGTGGCCGGGCTGGCCGCACCGAAAGCAGACAGAAGTGGGGCTGGATGAAACAGCCATGGCAGAGGCAAAGGCAGCAGTGAGTGTTTTGACTTGTGGGTTGACGTCACGGCAAGCAAGGACCCATTCGTGCAGAGCTTTGTCGCGTATGGGAAGGACTACGGCCCAGAACGGCGCAAGGCACCCATCAATGACTAACTCTTTGGCTAACACAAATTGGGCATCCTCGCTGGAAATTTTCCGTTGACAAGCTTCCAGGACGCGGGTGACAAATGCTGGGAAGGTCTCATTGGATTCCTGAAGCAGCTGCGCGAGCTTGGTGGGCTGCTTGGTGGAAACTAGAGAGAATGACTGCTGGACGAGGACTTTTACCCGGTGCCAAAACCCTGGGTCAATTTTGAGATAAGAACGAGGGTTTGCATAATTGTTGGTGCCCGTGTATGCATCGGAGGGATCGAGGATGCCGGCTTGGGCATTCTCCACGATTTGCCGGTCAACAGCCGCTTGGTAATGGGCGCGCCATTCAATAAATTGACCCGGCGTCAGGATGGCACGGGCTAGCAATCCAGTCATATGGGAGAACGAGTTGGGTCCCCAACTCCTCAAGTAGTTGCTGCGCATAAGGGCTGCCAATTCCGTCTTCCTTTACAGCTTTGCGGAGGGTCCTGACCTCTTTCGCTGTAAAGGGTAGCCAAGTTTGGGGTTGCTGCGGCGTGGGCTGCGGATTTAGTGGATATAGCTGGGGGGTTTGAGAAGACGTGGCACCGGGGACTGATGGAGCAGCCAAGGCAGGTGAAGGGCTATTGCCGTACGGCGGCGGCAAGGGATAAGCGGAACACGGGTGAGAAAATGGCGGCCTAGCGGCTTCCGGCCAACAACAAAATGGCGGCGGGACCCTTTCGGGCGCCGGCCAAGATGGCGGAGCAGCCACATCCGGCAGCGGGCAAAATGGCGTGAGGGGCGCTTCCGGTTTAGCGGAAGATGGCTACCATGCAGTTTCCGTGCCCGAACTGGATGCTGACTGGGCAGGAAGAGGCGGGTAGAGGCGGGAGGAGGAGGACACCGGCGGAGAAGAAGCCGGATGGGCGCCATCTTGGGCAGAAGACAAAGGCGCTGGCGGAGAAGAAGGCGGAAGTCCACCATCTTGGGGAGCGGCAGGAGTGGTTTCTGTCTGCTGCGGGGAGCTCGGGCGGGGAGGTTCGCGCTCGAGAGCAGCAGCAAGTTGGTCAGACAGAGAGTCAGTGTCGGCGGGCTCATCGGGATCACAGTCTAGAGGCCGTTTGGGAGAAGCTTCATAAACAGCCTCGGTCAGAGCGCCAAGGAGACAAGTGCAAATGGCAACGAGAACGGGTAAGAGGCCTGCTGGGAAGGTGCGTTTCTCGTGCTCCATGGCGGAGGTGACTCGATCTATGAGTCGCGAGTATGTGTCCGGGCTCCAGAGTTGGCAGGTGGCGAGCCACGGATTAAAAGGGAGCAAGAGATCCCAGTACTTTTGGAGCTGCCGCAAGGAGACACGGACTCCATTGGCATCGAGCAGGGCAGCGAGGGCTCTGACTTGCGGCGCCTGACGCAATGACAAAGAGGCGCCCATGACGGGATAGGGACGGGACGATGGCGAGGGGTCCCTTGGGGCTCGTCCGGGCGAGGGGTCCCTACCTGGAGAGGAGGATGATCACAGCAGCAGCAGCAGCAGAGAGGGGCCGGGGGAGGAGCTGCCACGTTGGGCGCCAGTTGTAGCTGAGCATGAGGGTTTCATCCTCGCTCAGGCCCAAGAGTCGGGGGGGCTTGCTCCTGCCAGGCAGCCGGCGGGGGGTGCTCCAAGATGGAGCACCGGTTCTCCAGGCGTGGGGGACGCGCGGTTGAGGAAAAACCACGGAGACCGCTTGAGCGCAAGAACAGGTCTGCTTTATTGCGGAAGTACACTTGGTTATATAGGCAGGGAAGGGGGTGGAGTATGAAGGGGAGAGCAGGGCGGAGGGGTGGCTGCAGATTGGCTAAAACTGGGGGGGCAGACCTCTGGTAATACGCCGTAAGCAGTTACTGGGGAAGAGGGCAGACTGTAGGTTGGTAATATGGGCGGGACTGGCGGGAAGGGTGGCGGGGGCTGGAAGGGGAGGAGGGGTGGAGAAAGGCGGCAACACACTTGGAAAAAACCTTATGTACTATCCTAAGGACCCCCTTCAGTCCAAGTTAACTGCTTCCATCACACCTTGTTTTTCCCCTGTCAGAGACTGTAGTCTGTCTGCTTGACTGAGCTAGACTATAAACTCCTTGAGGGTAGAGGCTCTGCCTGCCTTGTTTATTACTCCAGAGTCTAGTTACTCCGGAATCTATAACAGTGTCTGGCACTTCGTAGGAACTAATAAGCACTTGCTGAATGAATGAATGAATGCTTTTATCCTGGAGGCTATGGGGAGCCATGAAGGCTTTTTAATATATTTAAGTTTGCTCTTGGAAACTTTACTTTGGCAGCAGGATGGAAAAGAGAAGGGTCCATTTCCATTTATTTTATCCTTCCTTATTGTGATGGGTGAACTTTGGATTTCCTGAAAAGGGAGTATAGGTACAGACTGATTAGAATGAAATAGATTAGAGACAGGGGATCAGTCAGGTGGCTGTTGCAGTAATTCTGTGGAAGACGCTGGTGGATGGTTAGGATGGTGACCTTAAAGCCAGAAGAGAAGGGGTAGAACTGAGAGAGATCTAATTTGAATGACTGCATGGAAGGTGAGGATTGGGAGCAGGCAAGGATACCCCCAAGTCTTAATGATTTCTATTTGACAAAGAAGAGTCAAATTTCCTACCAGTGGGTCTTGTTAGGGAGAGGCAGGAGCAGTAAGGGAAGGTGGCTGAGTGGGAGCCACTTCTAGGTCCTTCAGGATGCCTTCTGAGGAGGCTGCCCTCCATGGTTGTTTGGGTGTCCCCTATTCTAGATATTTGTCAGATAACAAGGCAGAAAAGAAAGCTCAGAATGCAGTATGCTGATGAGTAGGCTACTGACCACAATATGGGACTGCACAGCTTTTCTTTCCCTTTTAAATACACTTTTATCCATTTCTTTGCTTTCGAAGCAAGTAAAACGGCAACAGTCACTTAGGGTTTTTTCACTGCCTATTGATATAAGTAATAGCCTGGGATAAGTTAACTGGATCTAAGATTTTCCCAGTTTTTACTCATTAAAGCTTCTGTCTTATTAGACTTAAGAATCATTCATATCTTTACTGAGGAAACCACTTTCCAGATGGCTGAATAAAAGGCATGTGGTTTGGACTCATAAGGCTGTGGGATGGCCTGGAACAGTAGAGGGTCTGGAGGCTTGTGCTTACCCCAGTGGAATGACCCACACCCAACTTGGATGGGGTGGCAGCCTGTTTGAGTGCACCTGGGGTATTGTAGACACAGGTGGACCATGCTGCAGAGTCTAGATGAGAATGAGGGACACATGGCTGATAGAGAATGAGGCCAAAGAGGGGAATGGGATGGAACTGTGACGGAGGCACAGAGCTATCAGATTCTTGATCCTACTTCTCCCTACACCCATGCTCTAATCACCTCCACCTGGATCATCAACCATTCCCTCTACTTTATTAACATTAGTCAGGGTTCACCCCCAAATGCAGAACCAGTCAGAGAACATAAGCATATATATGTACATGTATACATATGTGTGTGTGTATGAAGAGAGAGAGAGAGGAAAGATTGATTTATTACAAGGAATTGGTTTATGTGATTATGGGAGCTGTCCAAACCCATAAGGTAGGCTTGAAACCACAGGCAAGGGCTGAAGCTGCTGTCCACTGTCATATGGAAAGGGAAGATCATGAGCAGGATAGAATTCCACTGGAGCTGTTGTCCACAGGCAATTTCTTCCTTTTGAGCCTGCCTTTGCAGGGAATACATGCCTCATGTAGCATGTGTGTGTGGGATGGGAGTGGGCAAGACCTGGGACCAGATGTCAGGAGATGTGGGCTTGGGTTGCCCCCAACTTCCTGTGGGATGTTCACTTTTTAGAACCTCAGTATTTGCCTCTAATAGGAGAGGTGGTGGGTTCAATGGTATCTTTCAACTCTAAAGTTTTAAGTATAAGATGTGGTATGAACTATAACTTGAGTATTTTCATTTGGGTGGAAGGGAAAGACATTAGTAGGATCTTTCTAAAGGTGCCAAGGCCCATCTGAAGGACAGTTGAGAGAGGCTCTTGATGTTTTTGACAGTTGTTAAACAAGAGGCCAGGAAGCAAGAATTTCAAGGCCCCCATGTTGAGACTCTTGCACAGATGTGGGCATGGAGAGTTAGGAAGTTATTGGTGAAGAGAAGGCAGGAGAGTAGGGCCAGGACTAGGGGGAGGCCAGCAAGACACCAGGGCACAAAACTTAAAACATCCCTCTCAGGGTGTGCAAATAATGATGCTACACTTACTGGTGAGTGCCTCCTTAAATTTTGCACCTAGGCTCTTGCTTGCCCCACCCTAGAGGTAGGTGATTTGTCTGAACCAAGAATATGGCCAGAGCAACCCAGAAAAATTCATGTGGGATGGAAGGAAGCAGCAGATAAAAAGAAAAGAAAGAATTCTTGGGTAACTAAGCAGAGAAGGACAGCCAGAAAGAGGCCCACACAACTTTAATCCAGAATCTGCCTCTAAGGAGAGCAGAGTTGGTTTCAGCTGTAATTGCCATCTCTCCACTATCACACTACCAAAGCCATGTCTTGTACTTCCAGAACAAGATTTAGAGGGAACTCAGGGCAACTAGACTGACTTTCTCAAGAAGTGGGACTCTTGGAGAGAAGAGAGGTGACGGGAATCCCTAAGGACTGTGCCAACCGGAGTGACAGAGAAGGCAGAGAACTGAGTGCTTAGTCATTTATCCTTGCTTTCACTTGCCATCTTCTCACTGCAGGATAAAACATGTCAATGGAAGATAAAGGTAGGCTTTAATGATCCTATCTTGCCAGGGGGTTTCCACCCATCCATTATTTTATTTTACAAATACAAACCGAATACCTACTGTAGTGGTGATTAGTGCTGTTCAGCAGGTGTTTCTGGCTCTGTGCTTCTGAGAACACTGTAGGATTGCATTTTTGTGGTCTCCTTATGTTTGGAGGGAGCCATGTGAGTATTTTGGGCCGAAGAATTGGGAGTAGCCAGAGTATTTAATTGCCAGTGTGAGGCCTTCTAGAACTCTCCCTCTCTGCCATTATGCCAGCAACATTTTAGATGGAGGCTTTCCTAAAGCTTCTGGCTGGCCTTCTATGCATCTGAAGCATAAGCAAGAAATAAACCTTTGTTGTTTTAAACCACAAAGACTTGGGATTTGCTTCTTAATGCAACATAACTTGGTCTATCCTGACTAATAAGCCTACTATGTACCAGACACTATGCTAGCCACTGGAGGCACAATGCCTCCCTCACTTTAACACAATGGGTCTTTTATGGTGGAATGTTGGTTATGTAGCTGCTGATGGAGAAGTATAGCTTTCTTTGAGAAGATGATGTGGTTCTATTCAAGGTAAATACCCATACCTGAAAGGGAATGCTCGGGAACTTGTAAGTGAATAAAAGAATAGATCTTTTGTGGCACACATTTCTCCCCCCTATTTTCTGCTGCAGCTGCACTGGCCTAAAGAAGACTAAGAAGTTTATGTGAGACAGGGCTCTTCATCCGATGGATGTTAGGTTGCCTACATCAGAACTACCAGGTAAAAATACAGACTTCAAGGCCGCCACTGAGAGATGTTAGGCTTCCAGAGGTTTCAGATAGGGCTGGGGAATGAGTGTTTTAAACAAGCTCCTCAGGGAATTCAAGTGTACAGCCAGGGTTGTACTTAAATATGTCATCCCACAGCCTTCTGACCTCCATGGTTTCTGATGAAAACTTAGCAGTTAATCTTATTAAAATCCCCTGTAAGTGAAATGTTGCTTCTCTCTTGCTGCTTCCCTCCCCCACTGCCCTCCCCCCACCCCTCCCCACACAAACAAATGTCCTCAAGAAAAAGGTTGTTTATACTGGGTGAGCTCCAATCAGGTCAAATAAAGACAGTCTTGTGAATGGTATCTTCCAGGGAACCACAGGCAGTTCAAAGAATAATCCTCTGGGAATGAGGCTTTGAAGGAGCTCCAGCACTGTTCTCTCCCCTCTCATGGCTGCCAGGCTTTTAGTTTTCGTTGTGATTGCGGGGTGTTGGTTATCAAGGCTACTGTGGGGCTAGAGAGAAGAGGTTAGGAATAGGGCAAGGTAAAATGTCACAAAAATCACTGTTTTTACTGAGATTCAATTCTTTTTCTTGGAAAAAAAAACACAAAACCAAACCACTTCCCATATTGCTGTAAGCCTTTGATTAAATTCCAGAGTTCTGCAAAAGTTGATTCTGATCATTTCCCCCCCAGTTTTCTTGTTGCTTTTATGGAGGAGAGAACTTTTGAAGGTCCTTACGCTGTCATTTTTTGCTGACTTCACCTGCAATCTGTTTGAAAGACCATGCTCTGTGAGTTCCTTCTAGCTTCTCAAAACTCAGCTCAAAATTCTCTCCATTGTGAAGCCCTCTCTGTGTCCTCTGGGCAAAGTACTCAGCCATTCCTCTATTCTTCTGTTTTTGTATTTCTACCTCAGTTATTTCACTTTTCACAAATAACAGTTACATATCTGTCTTTGTTTTTCCTCCCAGCCTGTAAATTCCTAGCCTGTGACTTTTTCATCCCCATGCCCAGGCTAGTTCCTGACATACAGTAGATATTCATATTTGTAGGCTGAAGAATATTTTCCTAATGAGAACTCAGAGCCTAGCCAGGGGATTCTCCGCTCCAGCCAGCGCTTCTCTCCTCCTGCTTCTCTAGTTCATAGCTGACCTCTATCACTTTATTATATTGTATGTGGAGAGTTCTGTATGATAACCATAACCTCAGAGTCAACACATTGAGTGTATGAGTTACATAGGGGGCAAAAAGTAAAAATAAGGCCCATGTGGGTCAGATTCAACAGTAATAATAATAATAATAATAAGAGCTACTATTTACTGAATATACTATGAGCTAGACACTGGGATAAGAGCATTACATTCAATATCTCATTTAATCCTAATATCAAGCCTATGAGATAGGTACTTTTAGCCTCATTTTACAGATGAGCTAAGTAAGGTGAGTGCCAGAGCTCAGGTTGAATCAAGGCTTGTCTGACTCCAAAGCCCATATGCTTAACTGTACCATCTGAGGAATTTATGAGAGGCAGACTGGATGTTTTAGTTTACTAAAGGACCGCCAGTGCAAAGTACCAGAAATGGGTTGGATTTTCCAATGGAAATTTCATTTGGGGTAAAAACTTACAGTTCTAAGGCTGTGAAATGTCCAAATCAAGGCACCAACAGAAATACAGAAATGTTTTCTCACTAGAGTCAGCTACTGGTAATCCTGGTATCTGGTCACATGGCAAAGATGGCTGTTGATCTCTGCTTAGGCGACTGCCTTCCCCTCCAGAATGTATCATCTCCCAGAGCTTAGCTGTGGGCATCCAGACATGGGGCTTGTCTCTTTCTGGGCCTCCTCCCTCAGTCTCTCAGGGCTTCCCTGACTTTCTGCAACTGTGAGCAAACCTAGAGTCCTTTCTCTCACATGGCCAGATCAAATATGGCAGAGCTCCCTTTTCCTATGTCTCTCTCTCTGTGTCTCCATTTATATCTGTCCCAGCAAGAAGGTGGACACTCATCCTGAATCATGACTCAGAGACATACTCCAATCAAAAGGGTCTCAAATCCACAGACATGGAATAGTTAAAAAACATAATCTTTCTCTTTTTTGGGGATTTATAAAAACAAACTGTCACACTGGAGAAGGAAAAGTCATACTAGCCTTTCCCTCCCTTGGGACCTATTCTCCTTTCTTGACTAAAGAGAAATGGTTGCCAAGTATGTTCAGCCCAGCTTGGGCTCACATGAGTCAGTTTGTGTTCTGAAGCAAAATGGCAGTGAGGGTTCCTATAGAAACTGACCTCCAGGATGGCATGGCCGTGAGGCCCCATTCCCCAGGACTGGGAAGAGAGATTCAGCCCTGGGGAGAAAGGTGACATAAATTCTTCATCTTCACCCCGACAACTCCAACTGTTAACAGCCTCTAGACTGTTGGGAAAGGCAACCCGCATAGAGGTGAGATGAAATCCAGAGGGCTCAGAAACCTTTTCAACAAATGCTATTATCAGTCTCTCCAACACAGCCCTGTCAGCAAAAAGAAGAATTGTGCTAGCATGCATGGAACACACTTTTTGGCACAAGGGAACTTGTTCCTAGGGAACAGCAGCTGGCCTCCCCTCCTCCCTATAACCTTTTACTCTGTTTCTAAGCTTTCAGTTAGCATATGGGACGGGCTTGGACTGCCTAGCCCAGCCTCTCCCTTGGCCCCCTTTCCTGTAACAAGAGACCTATTCATGGGTCCTGAGCAGACTTCATTGTCTCTCTGGGGCATGTCTGTGTCTGTGTGTGGAGGGAGGACAAAAGGAGGGGCCATACACGAGCCAGGGAGGCCTTACCCGCCAAGAGAGCAGTCTGAGCTATTTAATCATTGCTGACCCCAAGAACAGGAGAAGAACTCTGTCCAGCAGACCTTGTGATTTACATCAATTGCCACTGACCCATATGGTAAGTCTACCTACCCATCTGGACCATCTCTGCTCTATCCTCTTGCTCTCTGTCTTCCCTGCTTTTAAGACTTTAGGCTGGTGAAGTAAGGCTCTTTGGGTGACACTAATGTGTGGGCTGGATCCTATAGGGGGCCCTTTTTGGTCACCCCCCTGTTTTCTCCCCAGAGACTGCCTTTTACTCTCCTCTCTTACCCCCCTATGCATAGCCAAATGCTATGCACGTAGGCGATGCTTAGCACATCATTGTTACATCAAATTCCTTCTCACAAGAAGGACCAAGAAGTCCTCTACCATTAAAGGCCATTTTTTTTTCCTCTAAGCTACTGCATGAGCCTGGTGGGCACGTGGATTTTGATGGTGGGGAAGTGATGTTTAAGCTGAATCATCTAAGTGAGGAAGGGGAGCAGCAAGTGCGAAGACCCTGTGATGTGAGAATGCGTAAGGCATTGAGGAATGGCACGTGGGCTAGTGTGACCCTGAGTTCAGCTGTGGACAGACTTAGCTGGCAGCTGACTTTGGAGAGGTGGGCAAGGGTGAGATCTTGAAGGGCTGTGTGAGCCATGTCTCAGAGCTTTGGAAATGTCCTGAAAACTGTGAAGATTCATTGGATACTTTTAAGATGGGTTAACTTAAATTTACATTTTGGAAACATTACTCTGATTTGATAGCATGGAATAAGAATGAAGGGAGATAAGGCACTAGAGAAGGGAGATTACTCATTGAGAAGCAGGGATTGCCGCTTATTCATGAGAAAATTGAAGTTTGAAGAAATGGCTCTGAGTTGTCCATATTCACATAGTCGGTTGTAGACCTGGCTTTGAACCGCTAGTCCAGTGTTGTTTCCAAGATCTCATTTTTCATTACTCTTCTTCATGACACATAAACTTCAGGCAAAATGTAAGACTTACACTGCTCTATGCTTTCTTAGCCCCATGCCTTTGCCCAGTCTATCCCCTTTGCCTAGAATCCCCAATGTCCATACATGTAAGCGCAAACCGTCTTCACTCACGAAAGCCCATCTCAGAGGCTGCCTCACCTAGGAAGACTTCTTCCACCTCCCCAGCAAGAAGTAGGCTCTCCTTTTGAATGCCAATGGTAGTTTAGCTGTACTTTTCTTCTGGCAATTAACATGCTCTGCTTTGTTGACATGCCTTACCTTCAGAATTAGTAAATTAGCTAATTCTTTGAGGCATGAAGGGGCTGGGGGATGTTGATTCTCTTGAACTCCTTACAGTGTCCCCCACAGAGACTTGTGCACTTGGGCTAAGTAGTATTTACTGAATGAATGAATGGGTGGGTGGATGCATGAGGGAGGGGGGCTCTTCCTCTTCTGAGATAGAGGGAATGGAGAAGGGTGGGGTCTTGAGGCCTGAGGAGAGGTGTAAATGGAGTTAAGCAGATATTCTTGATGCTCACAGGAGGCAGGATGAGGGGATTGAGTGTAGACTTCAGAATCGGCCCAGTATGGATTCAAGTTCTTGCTCTGAAACTTGTTGACTTAAAGTAAGGTGGGTGGGGTTAGGGGCTCCAGGTGAGCAGAGAGAGCATGGAGAAAAGTCTATGGGAACGCACAAGGAATCCCCAAGGTGAATAAAGGTTTGCAAGTGGCAGTTAGGGCTCTGCTGAGGTTAGTGAGTGGGGACTTGTAGTGGGCCAGGATACAGTTTTGTGATTTCTTTTAGCCAATCTGCAACGTGGGGATGGCAGGGATCCTGGATGTCTGACAACTATTTCCCCAGAGCCTGATGATGGATGACCAAGCCTCTAAGGAAGCTCAGTACGCAGAGGGAAGCCCAGCACTGGAGATCTTCAGAGCAGAGCTGGAAGCCCAGTTACAGACACCCAAGACTCAGCAGCAACCCAGTAGGCCAGACTGGGCCATAGGGGAGTGATGGGGTAGAGGGGGGGAGGGGAAGGCGCAGTGAAAGTATAATCTTCCTACCTCCCCCAGCTTCTCTTCTTTCCCCTGGAGCCTCCTGCGGACTGATTGTGGGAGGCTGTCTCACTATTTATCCCCAGTCCATGCCTTTGCTCCCTGTTTCCCATTTTGGGGATTGATAGGGTTCTGTTGGCTTCCATGACTAGGGCCCTGTTGCCCACCTATGCCAGGACCATGGGGCAGGGGATGTGGGCGGGGTGCAGCAGGGGCATGCTGCTGTAACTAAGTGGGTACTGAGCCCATGGTGGAGCCTCAGTGTAAAGTAAGGCAACCCAGATGCTCCTTGCCCTTCCCCACAGTCTCTTGGACAGGGTGCTGGTGCTCTGTGCGGCGTGGCTGTGTGGTGTTGGGAGCCCTGGGACTGCTGGCTGGTGTGGGTGTCGGCTCGTGGCTTCTAGGTCAGTGTGGGAGAGCCTTCAGTGGGCTGGGGAGGGACAAAGAACAGAGCTGGGGTGTATTGGAAGAGAGGAGCAGGTGCTGGGCAGACAATAAAGGTAGATGGGGTGAACATTCTTCTTCATCTACTCATAGCAACAATAAGGGGAGCAGGAGAATTTAGGCTCCACGTAAAGAAGAACTTTCTAGTCCTAAGTTACTTGAATGGATGACCCAGAAAGGCTTTAGCCATGTTTTCTGGCAATCTTTCCCAACGAGGGAAAGAGGAAGGAAGGAGGGAGAGAGGGAGAGAGGCAAAGAAGGAGAAAGGGAGAAGAAGAGGGAACAAGGGGGTGGGGAGGAGAAAGGAGGGGGGAGAGAGAGAGAGCACGAGAGCAAGAGAGGGGGCGAACACTGTGCTTCACCTCAGCAGGTTAGTTGGGGACCTGCCAAAAGGCAGGGTGTTTGATGAGGAGGCCCAGGTGTTGTCCTGCACCTTGGCCCCTCCTTTGGGAATCCCTTCTCTTGCCCTAACATCTTTTCTGTGTCCCTCTCTTTGTCTTCTCCTCTGAAGTGCTGTATCTGTGGCCACCTGCCTCTCAGCCCATTTCTGGGATCTTACAGGATGAGGAAACGACTTCAAGCTGCTCAGGGGCCAGGAGTGAGGAAGCCCTGCTCCCACCTCCTCCCAAAACAGGTGGGCCACACCCCCAAGGCTTTGAGCCTCCCTCCTCTGCCAAGGGGCCCTTCACAGTCCTGGGTCCCTCCTGGCTGGGGGCAAGAGGACCAAAATGAAGGGCCATCAACTTGCTGCCACCCACCATCTCGCCTCCTTCTGGTGTGAGAGTTGATTTTGGATTTGGTGTCTTTGGCACTCCCTCAGGACTGTCCTGACCTCTAGCAGGGGCATGGCCAGGAAGACAGTTTGGAAGAAGTTATAGACTTGCCATTTGGGGCAGAGTGAGCCCACAGCTGAGGGGCAAGAGGAGCCAGGTGTGTGTGTGTGTGGGAGGGGGGACAGGGTCTGACCAGTAGGAATCTTCATCCCACAGCCACATAGAGGGTGGTGAACATCACTCCACATCCTCCCTCCGGCTGAGAGTGGGGACCAGAGGGTACGATGCTGCCTGCCCAAGGCTGGGGGATAGATAGGTTAGATAGGATAGCAGTTAAGAGCACAGCTTTTGGAGTCAAGCTGTGTGACCTTGGGCACATTACTTCTTCAAGCTTCCATTTCCTTCTCTTTAAAATGGAAATAAAAATATTTATGCCATAAAGCTGTTATAGGTATAAAATAAGTTACTCTTTTTTTTTTAGATTTTTAAATTTATTTTTTGTTTATTTCTCTCCCCTTCCCCCTCCAACCCCCCTCCCCCCATTGTCTGTTCTCTGTGTCCATTCTCTGCGTGTTCTTCTCTGTCTGCTTCTGTTGTTGTCAGCGGCACGGGAATCTGTGTTTCTTTTTGTTGTGTCATCTTGTATGTCAGCTCTCCATGTGGGCGGTGCCATTCCTGGGCAGGCTGCACTTTCTTTCACACTGGGCGGCTTTCCTTACGGGGCTCACTCCCTGCGCGTGGGGCTCCCCTACGTGGGGGACACCCCTGTGTGGCAGGGCACTCCTTGCACGCATCAGCACTGCACATGGGCCAGCTCCACACGGGCCAAGGAGGTCTGGGGCCTGAACTGCGGACCTCTCATGTGGTAGACGGATGCCCCATCCACTGGGCCAAGTCTGCTT
The DNA here is from genome assembly GCF_030445035.2 of Dasypus novemcinctus. Lineage (NCBI taxonomy): Eukaryota > Metazoa > Chordata > Mammalia > Cingulata > Dasypodidae > Dasypus > Dasypus novemcinctus. Next base: position 19,779,646 of record NC_080699.1, on the reverse strand, counting down.
CCCAAAAATGAGTTACTCTTTTGAAAAAGCTTAGCACAGAGCCTAGAAAAAAGCAGACACTCAATAAATGGGAGCTATTACTATGACAAGATTTGAAAGCAGAAGACCTGGACTTAAGACCCGGACCTAGCACTTACTGACCCTGTGATCATGGGGAAGTCGCTTACCCTCTGTGCCTTAGCTTTCTCTCTGCAGAATGGGGAGAATAGTAAGACCCATCTCACAGGGCTGCCTGAAGACTGTGATGGAGCACACTTCAAAGCACCTGAGGCCCTCGGTGTGTGTGTGTATGTGTATCTCAAATCTGAATGGCCCCAGACTTAAGGACACAAGACAGTGGAAGAACCAAGTGAGGTGATGATTAAATGAAAGTCAGCATATTAAATTTTATTAGTGGGTTACAGGAGATATATCATGCAATACAATTCGATTTATTGATTCAATCATGAAAATTCTCTAGGTCAGGTAGCAATAGAAAAGCGTTTTCTTAATTTATTAATTTTAGCTACCAGAAAATTGCTGTCATATGTCATTTAAGAAGTGAAATATTGGAATCACCTCCATTTAAGTAAAGAGATAAGAGAAAGGTACTTTTCCCCTTTATAACCAGCCTAATTTTAGAAGCCTCAGTCAGAGCAAAAATAATAAAAATTGTAAAAAAAAGTTTATAATAGGAAATAAAACTCTCAATTTGCTGACGGTATGGCTGTTTACCTATACAGTTTCTGAATATCAAAGAAGTATTGTTTTAACTAGTATAAGAATTCAGTAACTTGGAAAATAGAAAAATAATATATAAGAATTAATGACTTTCCTATTTATCAGTAATAATTAAGTAGAAAATGCCCTGGGGAAAAAATATGATAAAAGTAACATAAACTATAAAGTACCCTAGAAATAATCCTAGCAAGAGGTGTTAAATACTTTATTGAATGTCAAAAAAAATGACTGGAGAGAAAAAGATCATGTTCTTAAATGGACAGAATCAATATACAAGAGGTCATTCCCCCCCCCCTTTTTTTAAAGTACTTGGTTAAAAAACAAAACCGAAGCACTCCATGGATAGGGGTTGTTTTGTTCTCAGAATCAACGGAAGAGTGTGACACAGAGAGGGGCCGTGTCAGGAAGACTTTGGGTGACCCAGATGTGATCCTGAAGGCCTCTTCAGGGCCCATAGCACCCAGCTCCAGTTTGCCCTGCGCCCCGCCCCCTGCAGCTGGTGGTGGTTTCCATGCCCCGCCCCCAACAGCAGGTGGACATGGTTTCCATGCCTTCCGCCCTGCAGCGGGTGGACGTGGTTTCCATGCTATGGTTTCAGTGTCTTTCAGGATAAGCACCGAGGACTTCTTGTTGGAAGTGCAGATAGGGGGCCGACCGACCTGGCTCCTGGTTTGCCACGAGGGCTGGAGCTCTGCCTTTGGGATGCAGATCTGCTGGAGCCTTGGGCACCTCAGGTAGCTGGAGCCAGACCTGGGAACTGAGGAGGGCAGAGGCCTGGGGTGGGGGTGGGGGGGGGGATGGAGAAGGTGGAGGGAGTTGGACTCCTCTGTCTGTCTATCCATCACCAACAAAGTGCTCAGGAAATGGTCTTCCCCTGGCCTCTCAGCCTGACCTGTTTCTCTCCTTTGAGTATCCCTGCATTTTAACAAAGATGAACCCCAGAAGAAATTGTTTTCTCAGTCTTTCTCTGTCTCTATTCTGGTGTGTTCCATGCACTTTCCAGGTAGGATTAAGCACCATCTCTCAGGCTGCAGTTTAAAGCCAGTTTCCTCCTGCTTTATTCCTTTCTTCTGCCAAGACTTGCTCACCACAAGGGAGTGAACCTGTCTGACATCAAGTTCAACAGCTCCCAGGGGTTTGCTCAGCTCTCTCCTAGACTGGAAAGCCTTCAGGAGGAGGTGTGGCAGCGCAGGTAGGGCTTCTGATGAGGATAGGTGAGTGGGGCCCTTCACTTTCTGGTGGGCAGTCCAGTAAATATCTTCCTTTCATGGGAGCATTGTGGTGGGAACTTTGGCGGTATAAAGATAGGACAAAGAGGACCATTTCCCAGTCAGAAATGACAAACTAGGTTCACAGGTGCCCTGCCCATTACAGCTTCATATGTATTACCTTTTTTTGCCCATCATAAGGAATATAGGGTTGGCTATTATTGCCACAGGATTTGTATTCCCATTTTACAGGTAGGAAAACTGAGGCTTCAGGTAGATAAAGGGTCTTGTCTAGGGTCATGTAACTAATTAGCAGCTAAACCCCATTTGAAGCCAGGCTCCTGTCTCCAAACTAAATGCTCTTGCAAACCTGCCACTCAATCTGCATAATTCTTGTGTCTTTGGAGAGGGAAGTATGAGTCAGCTTAAGGCTAAGAGATGCATGGTACCTGGAGAACCTCCCAGAGATGAGGACTCAGAGATGGAGAAGGTTCTTCCCCAAATGCTAGGGGTGAGATGGAGTGACTCAGGCATAAGCTGAGAGGGTCTTTGCTCCTGCCTGGGCCTCCTCAAGCTGCCCAGCAGCCTCTTGACCTGGGTGGGGGAGCATTCCAATCGGCTCTCTAAAGCCTTCCCATCCTTGTACAATTTTTCCAACCTGAGCCATTCCCTTGGGTCTCTAAAGCCTTCCCATCCTTGTAGAGCTTTTCTGATCTGTGCTATTCCCTCAGGTTCATTTGCAAAGTCCCCATCCTCTGGGTTCATCCATGGGAACATGGGCAGAGGTGGGGGCAACCCTGAATGCTTTCCTTTCTTAGATGCCTGAATGGGCAAATGGAGGCGGGGGTGGAACTGACTCCTCCAGGAGAGCCCTGAGAGGTGTGGGTTTGTGAAACTAGAAGAATCTAAGAGGACCCAGGCATTGAGGCTGTTGGGGACCAGGGATGAGAAAAGAAAAGTTTGGGTCAAAAAGGAATTGAGTCTCCTAAGCAAGTGGAGAGTAAAGAGGAGAACAAGAAAATGAATACACAGGGCCCAGGAAAGGACAGAGGATAGAGTTAAGTGTAGGAAGAAGCATGAGATGAAGAGCCTGATTCATTTATTCACTCACTTATTCATTCATCCATTTGAACACATATTTATTCAGGGACACTTAGTGAAAACAGCTGGGCTTTCCCATTTCTAAATACTCCATTTATACATTTGGGCCCTGCCCAAATCGATCCTCAAGGACCATGAAGTCCTGCTGTTGCCCTCTGGGACATGGGGCAGAGTCAGTGTCGTTGTTGTTAGGAGGAGGTAGGGAGAAGGCCGTGGCTACATGAAAAGGCTTGGTCTGACTCCACCTCCACCAGTCTCTCATTCTACATGCCCTTGGGTGGGTGTATGCAACCTTAGGGTGGGCCCCTGTCCAGCTTTCTGCTGACGCCTCTGTTTTGCAGGGACAGCTGCACTTCTGGCCGAATTGTTTCCCTCAAATGCTCTGGTGAGTGATGTCTTGAACCCAGGGAGGTGGTGGTGCAAGGAAGGAGAACCTTCCCCCCCCCCCCACCCCAGCTCTCCCATTGTGAAAGAGCCCTGTGGAGGCTCAGCTGGGTCTGGGGTAGGGTTCCCAGCCCTACTCATTTGTCTGCTGACAGAGTTGTGCCAAAACAAAGCCCTGCCTAAGTCTCTGCCATGTCCACTGCCCAGACACTGGGCTGATGGTCTTCTTGCTTCACTACCTGACCCCCTCGGCCTTGGCCTCTGATTCCCTCTTCCTTCTGGAAAGCCCCAGTCAAAGGTGAAATTCTTAGTGTGTATTGAGCGACCTGTTAGCATCTTCAGAAGACCAAGGGAGGGTGCTGACTTAGGGGCCAAACAGGAGACAGCCTGTGGAGTCCCTATCAACTGTCTTGCCATTCACCTATCCATCAGTCCATCCATGCATCTGTGTATCCATCCACACAAAACATTTATGATGTCTGCTCTGAGCTGGGCATTGCGTTAGGCCTTGGGCCTACCTAGATAATGCAGGCACAGAGCCTGCTCTTGGCAAGCTCTGGGTCTGATGGGAAGAGAGATGTGCCATCAACATTTCTACCCCTCAGGCCCCCAAACTTAGAAGACCAGGAATAATAAATGAGAGCTGTCCACACTGGCTACCTGGGGCTTGGAATGGGCCACACTCCCTGCAAGACAGAACCAGGCTGATATCCATCTCTCTTTCCTTCTTTCTAACCTTTCTGTTTGCAGAGTGTGGGGCAAGGCCCCTGGCTTCCAGGATAGTTGGTGGGCAGGCCGCGGTTCCTGGGCGCTGGCCATGGCAGGCCAGCGTGGCCCTGGGCTCCCGGCACATGTGTGGGGGCTCTGTGCTAGCGCCACACTGGGTGGTGACCGCTGCACACTGCATGCTCAGGTACGTCCCAGGGGCTGCTGGGGGGCGGCGGAATGCCTTACCACCCTTTCTGTCTTGCTGTTGGAACAACCTGTATAAAATGTCCACAGCTAACTCTCTGCTTCCAGATGTCTTCCCAAATGGGCTTGAGTCCTATTTGGGAAGTTCTCTCTTTTCAATGTCAAGAACCACTCTGCATGAATAGTAATAATAATACAAAGATTGGTTCTTCATATTTGTTCAGTTTTTAAATTTTTAAAATGCGTTCATGTTCATAGCTCCCTGTACTTCTTAATGTTTATCACTGTAATGAAATAATTTCCATGTAATTATTTGTTTAATATCATTCTTCTCCTTTAGACCGGAAACTCTCAGTCTTGTTTGCCAATTTTTCCACTGCTGTGTTCTCAGGGCCTAGAATAGTCTCTGGAATATAGTAGGTTCTTCAAAGACACTTGTTAGAGGAATGAATGGATGAATGAATGACTGAGCACTTTCGTCCTTTTCTCTGGGTGACAAGCAGGGCAGATAGTGTTATTCCTATTGTACAATGAGGAAACTGAGGGCAGAAGAGGTGAAGAGACTCCCCCAGTATCACACATAGTAATAGAGAAACAGAACTGGTTCAAGTTTTTCTAATAGCTTAGGGTTAAGATACCACACAATGCCCATTGTAAAACTTGGAGGGGCTAATGCAGGAAATAGGGGGTGGTTATTGCAGGGGACCCAAAGTGTCTTCGCCTTTCCATCTGTCAATCCTTCAGCATTTATTAAACACCTGTTGCTTGCCTGGCATCTTGCTAGTTGCTGGGAGGATGCTAAGTGGCATGGTCTCTGGGAAGTTGCAGCCTGGGAATAGAGAACCCTGCTAACAGCCTCTTCACCAGCTTCCTCCACCTGCCAGCTCAGGTTATGTCAACCTCTTCTGCTCCGTGCTTTCCGAGTTTGGCATGGATCCTGTATGCAGTTTCAGGCTGTCCCGTCTGTCCAGCTGGCGGGTTTACACGGGGCTGCTCAGCCTCAGCGCCGCCAGGCCACATCAGGGCGCTGTAGTGGAAAGGATCATCCCCCACCCGCTCTACAGCGCCCAGACTCATGACTACGACGTTGCCCTCCTGCGGCTCCGGATGCCGCTCAACTTCTCAGGTGAGAAGAGCAGGCCAGAACTGTGGGGGCAGAGGAGCAGAGATGGGGTGGGAGGAGAGGCAGGCTGGTTTCTACGGTTTCCTCCTAGCTCTACAAACATGAAAACGGTCCATTCATTTGGGAGACTGTAGTGCATTTTGGTGTAATCTGGACTTGATGTTGCTACAAGGCTCTTTTGCTACCAGGGTTCAGGCCATTTGCATGAAGGGATTTGCCTCATGGCCCCAAGCAGAGCTTCACAGATGCTCCAACTCCCAAAGGCTGTTCCACCCCACTCCCCAGGCTGGTCCCAGTTCCCAGACATTTTTTGTGACACGTTACACCTGCCAATGTCATTTCATTGAATCATCCTAAAAACCCTGACAGGTAGATAAAGCGGTTACATACAGATAAGGACACTGACGTTTAGGGAGGGAAGTGACTCTCTTCAAGATCATGCAGCAAAGAGTGTCTGAGCCTGGTGTTCTGACCCCAGGGCCAGACTCCTGCTGCCGTAGCACCTGCTCAGGGGAGCAGCCCCTCGACATGCAAGTGCACACACTCACTCACTCTCACACATGCATATACTCAAACACATTCAGACTCACACCCTCACTCACAAAACACAAAATGCGTACACATACATACATTCACTGCACACACACATGCACATCTACTCACATGCATGCACCAGATGCACACGGACCATATACACACATTCACATTCACTCTCATGTCCACACACACTACTACTGACACACACGTCTACGTTTTCACACACATGCTCACATACATACTCATTCTTGTGTTTACACACGTGTACTCATGAATGCACACACCCTTGTGTACAGTTTCGCACACACACAGTCATGTACTCAGCACTACTCCCCCCCATCCCCACCAGTACCCTTGAGTTTCCCAAACATCAGTCATTTCCATACTCTTTTCACAAATTTTATCATATATGTGCACTCTATTGTTCAACAAGTATTCTTTTTGAATCGAGTCATTTAGCTTAAATAAACATACTCAAAAGAGAAACCTTTTATTACTGCCTAACTGGAAAACAAATTAAAAGACGATAACCAAAAAAATACATAGAGTGAAAATAAAATCATTTTTTAAGCTCTCTATAGGTATTATCCTCTGCTGAAGGAGCTAGCCTGGGGCCTGCTCTGTCCTTGTTGGAATGGGAGGCCTGACAGGCATTAGAGAAGAACAGAGTAGTACCAAATGGAGCTTTTCTCCTTGATGTACTTAGAGGGACTGAAAGAGACTTGGAAAGGAAACCACTTTCTCCCATGAGAATCAGTGGTTAATGGTGTGCCATGTGCTACATGAAATCATGTTCAGGCTCCACCTCTGTGGACCACACACCCTGGGGAGAATCCAAAATGGGTCCTCATTAAAGGAGTTGTCCGCCCGTGACCAGAAGGAATTTCCACCCCCCCTGCCCCAGGCCCTGTTCCCTGGGGGGTGTTGAACTGGCTGTATTTCCACTTGTCCTCTGTCTGCGCTGACCAAGGGGTCAGTGCACGCCATGTGCAGGGCATACGAGCCCTGGCTGATGGAGGCCTGGAAGCCAGGACTCTTTGGGAAGAGGGGCAAGGGTCTACCAGCCCTGGTCCTTCCTGAGCAGGGACCAGAACTACGTGCCTCTCCACAGACACCGTGGGTGCCGTATGCCTGCCAGCCCAGGGGCAGGACTTCCCGAGGGGCTCGCCGTGCTGGGTGTCGGGCTGGGGCCACACCGACCCCAGCCACTGTGCGTAAGCTCCCTGGGCCCTGCTCCCCGGGCCCTCGGGTAAAAGGAGCGTGGGGAGGGGCTCCTTCCCCAAGATGAGGCTCCCTCTTCCCCCTTCCACCTCCCTCTCTCTCCTGGCATCACTGGGCACCCCGTCTCATCTGCCAGGTCTTTCTGGCAAGAACAACCCTGGAGCTTCCCCTAAACCCAGGCCCTTTTTCTCTTCCCTCCCTCCACCGGGTTTGAATGCCCTGGACATTGGTGGGTGTGTGAATCCCATTCTTCCTCCCCCGAGCCCTGAAGTCAGACCGGCCCCTGCCTCTTCACCCAGGGGCTACAGCTCCTACCCTGGACCGCTCTCTTTGGGTCTCTGAGCCCTGGTTCCTCTAGCCACCTCCCCTTTTTTTGCTCTGCCTTTTGGCCCTTGCTTTCTGCCCTGCTGCCTCTGCCTCCCTCCTTGTTGGTGTCTCCCGCAGCCCACAGCTCGGCCACCCTCCAGGACACGGTGGTGCCCTTGCTCAGCAGCCAGCTCTGCAACAGCTCTTGCGTGTATGGCGGAGCCCTCACCCCCCGCATGCTGTGTGCCGGCTACCTGGATGGGAGGGCTGACGCGTGCCAGGTGCGGCCCTCAGGGCCCTGGTGGTGGCAGGGGGGAGATAGAAAGGTCTGCCACGGCTTGACAGCCCGATCTGGGCATGGGGGCACCAACAAGCCTCTCATGGAGGAAAGGCCGCCAGCGGGGCGTGCTCAGGGTTTATAGGAGTGTGGCGAGTGGAATCAAAGCAGGGAGCAGGAGGGGCCGGAGAGGGAGTCCAGGTGCTCCCGAGGGAAAGGACTAACCGGCAGTTTCTCCGTGTCCCTTGCCTGGGCCCCACAGGGGGATAGTGGGGGCCCCCTGGTGTGCCCAGATGGGGCCAAGTGGCACCTGGTGGGAGTGGTCAGCTGGGGCCACGGCTGCGCAGAGCCCAATCAGCCTGGAGTCTACGCCAAGGTAGCGGAGTTCCTGGACTGGATCCACGACACCACCAGGTGAGTGTGGGGGCGGGGGCGCAGCGGAAACTGTGACCTCACCCCTTAGGCCTGAGCCCTCTTGGGGGCTGGGGAGAGGCAGTCCCCCGAGTGGCAGGAGGAAAGGCGGTGCTTATAAAATGGAAGCCATTGGATTTCTATCAATTTAGGCATTTAGCTGGGTAAGAGAAGAGGTGAGTATAGCCCAGATCTAACACTGACTGTGTGGCCTTCGGCAAGTTCTTAACTTGGTTAAACCTCAGTTTCCCTAGAATTACCACATTGCTAGTTTATATGCAGTTGTGATGATTGAAGCAGTACCTGTAAATTGCTTGGCACAGTACTAGGCTTATAGGAAGTGATCAATGAGCGTCATTTTTGTATGTGTTTGTTACCGTCCTTCACCCCTGGTCTCTAAGGCCACTAGTGACCAGTGCCTGAACTCCCTGCACAATGGACAGAGCTCAGCAGATCCTAGTCAGGGTTCTGCCACTGCTTCATTCTTGTGGCTCTGGGCAAGTCAGTGGACCTCACCTGTTCAAAGGAAGGGTCAAATGAGATAATGTCTATAAAAACACTTTATATGTATATAGTACTTTTCAAATACAGGGTATGATCATGAAAATTACCTTTCTCCAAGGTTGGTCATGGGGTGGTATATGAACTTTAGCATTTACAAGGGAGGTATATATCATCTTCTCATTCAAATAATACAGAAAACCTAGAGAAATTTTTAGCCTCATTTGATAGATGGGGAAATCAAGATCCTGGACTGTTATAAGTGATTTATTAAAATGAAAGTTACTCTGCTAGTACATGGTGGATGCAGGCTGTGAATCCAGCCCCTTTATCTTTTTTAATTTTACTTTTTCTAATTTTTAAACTGCTTTATTGAGATATAATTTGCATACCATAGTTTACCTTTTAAACTTTATTTTATTGTGATAACATGTGTAACATAAAAATTATCATTTTAACCATGTTTAAGTGTGCAGTTCAGTGGCATTATTTCTTTTACAATGTTGTGCTACCTTCACTACCCTCTGTTACTAAAATGTTTTTATCACCCCAAACAGAAATCCTTCGCCCTTTAAGCATTAACTCCCCAGTGTCCCCTCTCTCCAGCCCCTAGTAATCTCTGATCTACTTTCTGTCTCTATGAGTTTGCTTTTTCTAGGTATTTGACATAAATGGAACCATACAATATTTGTCCTTTTGTGTCTGGTTTCCTTCTCTTAGCATAATGTTTTCAAGGTTTATCCATGTGGTGTTTTGTATCAGAACTTCACTCCTTTTTAAGACTGAATAGTATTCCACCGTATGGATATACCACATTTTGTTTGTCCATTCATCTGCTGATGGACACTTGGGTTGTTTCCACCTTTTAGCTGTTGTGAATAATGCTACTGTGAATATCATTGTGCAAGTATCTGTCTGAGTCTCTGCTTTCAGTTCTTCAGAGTATATACCAGTTCCTTCATCTTTACATCCAGGGTTCTTCCCCTATGTCCCCTGTTTCCTTCAAACTCACTGAGTACCCACCTCGTGTTTCTTGGCACCTCTAGTGGGTCCATTAGATGAAGCAGCAGCTGCCACCCAGATGCAGAAGGCCTGGATCACTGACCACTCCACGACAGAGACAGTCACCACCCACACGCGCCGTAGGATGCAGCCTCTCCTCTCGGGCCGAGAAGTTGAGCCCCCTCCTCCCCAGAGAGGTTCCCTGACAGGGCAGAAGCTGGTGTGGGTTGGGAGGTGGGAGAGCTGAGGGATGTGGGGGAGGAAGAGAGAGACAGGAGCTGGAGAGGAGCAGGTGGCAGGAAGTGGCTGGTAGCCCGCCCTCCTGCACCACCCTCTCATCAGCCCCTGGACACCTCTTTTGGGAGGATACCCATGGTCCTGCCTTCTCCCTATGCCCTCAGGTAGGCTAGGTACCTCCCTAGAAGAGCCCCGGCTGCAAGCCAAAGGGGGTCAACGCGGGCTAGCCCACAGGAGCCCGGATCCTCATGGTCTCACCCACTTCCTCCTCTCCCCGCTGGGCTCTGCTTGGCCCTGCACCAGGCAGGGGCACAGTAAAACAAAGAGGACGGGGTCAGAATAGGGTGTTGGTATTAAAATTACAGTTCTATGAACTGAACCAAGGGGTTCTGTTATTAAAGGGAAATGATGTATGGCCCATTTCTTGTGTTTTCTCTCTCACACATACACACAGAAGTTAAGGAATCAAATTACAATTTTCCTCTCATACATGTTTGTTAAAGCTTTGGTGCATACTCCAGTTCGTCTACTCTAGAATCTGGAGATGTATTTATTTATTTATTTCCCTAAAGTTGGTAAATCTACAGACAATGATAAGCAAAGAAAAGCCCCAGCTGCCCAGGTGCTCCAGTGCTGTAAGTCTGAAAACCACTTGTGTACATGTTCTCTTAGGGAAGAGAGTAAGACCTATTTCTTATTCTTAGCTCTTGTTTTGAAAATGGGCCTTTTGGCTTGGGGAGATTTCTTTCTTAGTTTATGCCTAGTCAGCATTTTCTTGCTTAAGCCGTTCCCCAACTCTCTCCTCTCTAGCAATTAAAATGCAATAAGCATCCTGTTTCTAAAACCCGCAATGATTTTTTTATGGTGCTTACCCAAGGAAATGCAATCAGCGTTTAGCAATAAGAAAACTTTGTTAGTTTATCAGCATATTTGTTTTGAGGGGTAGTATAATGAATATTCATTCCTAGATGATACACTCTAAAAAATAAGGACATCAATTTAGTGTCAGTTTATTACCTGGGAAAGAGATTGCTGGGACTTTGCTGTCAAATTGTAGAAGACCTTGGCCCTGGTGATCTAGTGAGGCAAAGAGCCTCCTTCTGTGTTCTTAGAGGCCAGATCTCTGGCCTTGACCTTAAGATTAGCGGTTACTTCTAGGCTCCCTCAGGTACCCTGTTGGGGCAACAAAATCTGGGCAAAAGAATTAATGGCAAATCCATCAACTATGATCATTTTTGTGTTTCTGATGTTAACCATAAACATTTACTAGTTTTTAAAGTATTTACTACAGTCATTATGACCTGTTAATGATCAATAGCATTTGAAAAATATAGTTTTTAAAACTTGCTCCCATATTGGTAACTCATTTAAATCTCACAGTATCTATATGGTGAAGGTGTTATTATTGTCCCCATTTTACAGACCTGAGAATGATCTCAGATATTAAATGAACCAACCAACTTGCAAATGTCAAAGCCAGGATGTGAATCCAGAGTCTTTTTATTCCAAATTCACATCACTGCCTTCCATGTGGATGAATAAGATGGTTCACTATCGCACAGAAATATAGAATTAGAAGCACCTTTATAAGATCATGTGGTCAGGTCACCTGCCTATGTAATGCACTGCCATCCTTTCTTTTTATAGGTGAGGTGTCTGAAACCCATGGTAGTTAAGTGGCTCCTGCCAAAGACCTTTCTCAGGCAACATTCTTACAGGCTTTCTGTTTTCACTGAGATTCATAGTCTAACTTAAATGTTACAAATGAATATCTTCCACCAGAGAACAATAAAGAGTACCCTAATTAGAGAATTTGCTAATAGCTATTCCCTGTTTACCCATAGATGCTCAGGAGCTCTCACCTGCTCATCTTTTGATAGCATCTACCAGTCCCTTTAGGAAACCCAGAGCCTCAGTAGTCTTGGCCAGGCCCATTCCCCTGGGCCAGCTGCTGGGATGTGGGGGTGGGGGCAAGAAGGATGGGGAGATTCAGGTCTCAAGGATTTTAATGAGGACCAGCTGGTGCCCAGCTGTGTTATGCTCTGTAGGGAATTGGGAGGTAGAGAAGCTGATTGTCTTATTGGCATGTTGAGACTTATTTACAATAAATTATTAGTGACCTGCCAGGCATGAATGGTGGGGCAGGAACTGCTCTCGGAGATCCAAGCGATTCTTGTTGAGTACGTCAGGGCATCTCTGTGTGCAGGAAACCTGTGCCCTTCACAGCAAGGATACAGCATGCCCCCTTGCCTGGGCAGAGCTTTCAAGCTTCCTGAGGCTCCCTGAGAAGGTTGCTCCTTACTGCCCTTGCCTTGCTAGTCCTAATTACTGATAGGGGCTGTGGTGGGGTGCAGGCTCTTTCTCCCTATATACCTCTGTGGAGGAGTCCTGCTCTTCCTAGAAGGGCCGCCCGCAGCAAAGGGGTAGCCCTGCCATCCCTTGGGAAACATTCTTCAGGCTCTTTTCCTGAATTTTATTTTTGGAGGTGCTGGAAATTGTATAAATAATAAAAAGTGGTAAGTAGCTGTCATGAGGTGGCTTTCTGGAGTCCCTCCATTGTCCCTGTCACTCTACTCTTCCCTCTTTCTGGCCATACCTGTGGGATCCCCCTTGCTGCCCTATAGCTACCCTAAGGGTAACCCACCTGCCTCTGCCCCACCTGAACCTCCCAGAGCATCCTGGATCTGGATTCTCCCCGCCCTCCTACTCAGACACACCAACATATGTCTTTGGGTTTGCCCCATCCTCAGGACTCTGCTTCCTGCTTAGTGGATTGGAGCCAGTGTTGCCTGTGGCCCTTTAAAGCTTGTCTTGAGGACTTCCACATCTAGAAACATTCAGGAAGTGGGTAGGGAGTAGCTTCTTACTCTTGAAGGGCAAGGCAGGAAAGGGAGAGGTGGAGCAGGCGGACATCCTCCGAGGAATGCCAGCTGCCCCTGGAGACAGCAGGCTAGAACACTCCAGGGGAACCTCCTGGAATGGGTGCTGGAGTGGATGAAGTTGGGAATCCAAGAGGTCACAGCGAAAAGTCCTGGCTCAGAAAGGGTGTCATGTGCGTCTCCCAAATGTGGTAGAGGACTTAGCATGTGTTGTGGAAAGAGGCTGAGTCCTCTCAGGAGGAGGAGAAAGGGTGAAGGGGGCTGCCACACTCGTGGGAGCGGGGTAAGCCCCTTCTCCTGGCCCCTGCCTTCTGGAGGTGATCACAGAATAGCAGGTGGGCTTGAAAGAGGCAGAGAGACTTTCACAGGGTTGAGTTTACCTTCTGAACTGCAGACTCTTTCTCCCTTCCAAGGAACACCTGTTTGGGGTTTCTGATGATGGGAAACAATGTTCCAGCTGCAGAATCCCACCTAAGTCTCTAACCATGGTGGCCAGTTGTCCCGGGAATGTGCCTTTCCTGAACTAGTGCCTCAGCCTCTCTGGGTTTAGGTTTCTCCCTTGTCAAATAAGGGGTCTGGGCAAGGTGGTATCCATGGGATCTGCCCTGTTAGACTGGCCTTGCCTCAAACCTCCATTGCCTCTTCAAACACCTGCCCCACAACTTCCAGTGTGGACAGCTTTGGGGAGGACCCTGTCCCCTGGATCAGGTCTAGAGGAACAAATCTGCATGTGGCTTCTCAGGCTTCATGCCAGGACGGCGCTGAAATGCAGGTCTCCTTGAGGCCTGCCCTCTCGGTCCAAGGGAGGAGTAGGGACCAGGGCAACAGATTAAAAACATCTTTTCCCACCTTCTTCTTCTTCCCAGCATCTGTATCCTGGGAAAGCTACTGCCTGAGGCCCCAGGTTTCAAGGATGGTGTGAGCCCTTGACCTGGCAGTTTTCTGGGTGTTCCCTGGCTCACTTCCTGACAGCCCTCGCTCCCAGCAGCCCACTGGGGAACCTCCTCTACCAGAGCCACACCATTAAGACCTGAACCATTTCCTTCTTTCCTCTTTTCCCCTGACAGATTTTTCTCTGCACCCAGCCATGTTCCAGGTTCCTGGAGGGAGAAAGAATCCTCAGGGTGACCCACGCTCCCCGTTTTCCCAGGAATGTCCAGACTAAAAGTCCCACGAAGGAATCCCCTTAGTCCTGGGCAAACAGGGACCATGGGTCACCCTAAGTGCTGGCACCTCTCTTCTGTATAAAAGGAGTTTTGCCATTTCCCGTGTCCCTCAGCCTCCTCCCCTCTGCCTTTGGTCTGACTGAGCTTTATTGAAGCTTTCTCTGGGGACCCCGAGTTGGAGGAGAGAAGGTTTCTGGGAATTCTCAAAGACTGGACTGTTTTTCAAAGGCTGCAATGCCTGCAGACACTGCAGCCCCAAGCCCCTCAGAGCGAGGGTCACGGCTCCAGCGAGACCTGTGGCTGCCCCAGCTGCCCCCTCTTTCCCACAGTGGCACCTCAGACAGCCAGTGAAGCTGTGCTTTCTCCCTAATATTTTTAGGAAATAGCCTGGCCCTCCCAGGCCCAGAAACTCCCTGGCAATTTGGGGAGGCTAGGAAGTGAGGGCAGGGCTGCTACTGGAAGCCATGGATATTTTTCCTCCCAATTTCCCCAGGTCTCATTGATTTCTGGTCCCCAGAGTCTGACACAGGGCTCAGCGTGTGGCAGGTGTTAGCAGAAAGTAGGTGAGTCCTGCTCAGCAGGAGGAAAGAGGTCAAGGGGGCTGCTGCACCCATGGAGGTGGGTGAGCCCCTTCTCCTGGCCCCTGCCTTCTGGAGGTGATCACAGAGGGGCAGAGAAGAGTCTGCTAGACTGCTAGAGCCCACAGGGATTTCGTGGGTTTTGTTTTTCCTTAGCACTGTCTGCAGAGGTGAGGGCATGAATAAAAGAATATGAGATTTACTGTTCCCGCGACTTGGCAGTGAGCCCCGTATTTGTACAGCAGAGCAGGGAGAGGAGGGGCTAGAGCAGGGGGGGAGAGGGTCAAGCCCTTGCACCGTTTCTCCAGCAGGGGCCCTGAGTAGAACAGCAGGTGAGGCTGGAGGGGTATATGTAGGCCAACTCGCCAAACACTCAGGGGGTCAGAGTGCCTCCTCCGCCCTGAGGCCTTTCCGCACGGGACGTGGGATAGTGAGGAGGGTTTGAGGCGAGCAGAGACATTAGCAGTGTGGGTCTGAGAACCTCTATGCTCAGGGACATCTGGGGACCCAACATGGTGTGCTGCCAGTGGGCATGTCTGTCACGCCTGCTCCTGACAATGGACACAATTTAGAAATGAGTTTTATCATGGCCTGGTCTGGCTTGGGCCTGGCTGGGCCTGGGCAGGAGCTCGGATCTTGTCACTAAAAGTGACCTTAGAGACCGTCTAGTGTTACCTCCTCATGAGTGTCCAAGGCTATACAGCCCAAGTCTTGGGGATGTTGTGCTTCTCCCGGGGGCTCCAAAGATGGGCCACTTTTTGTGCAAAGTCAATCCAAATAAGTCAAAACTCGTGGTGAGAGGTGGCAAAAGAAAAGTGGAAAGCCTGAGCGGGCTGGCAGAAGGCCCCTGGGAGACGACGTGGTCCATGTTGTGTGTGTGTGTGTTGTGTGCTCTGTGGGAAGCCTGAAGGGTCCGAGGGAAGGGCTGCAGTGTGATGAAACTTGAGGAGTCTGGAGTAAGGCTCTATGGAATTTCTCCCCTAACCCTGGAGAGGCACATCTGATATTGGCCAGTTTCCAGGTACAGCCTCCCACCCCCCTTAGCTGCCCCCTTCATGGACAATGTCAGGGAAATCCACAGGCAGAGTTTCATACTTCTTCCCCACCAAAAAAGTCCTAATCCTTCAGGGGTGACCATGCTAATTGCCCTTCTCCCACCCCTCACACACCACCATAATGCTTTATCCTGCAGGCACAATCCTAAATTGAAAAGAATTGATTGCGATGGTCATAAATAAATACACGTCTACAGGAGCAGGTGTGTGGGAAGGTGGAAGTTTGTTTCCCCACAGAAGTTTCTGAATCTTAAATCGTCCTCTCAAGACTGTCTTCCCCAGGCTCACCTTTAATGTTTGTGGGGGCTGGGGCAAGAGAATATATGGAGGCCCAAATACCATTTGTCTAAATAGTCACAAGGTATAAATCAAGCTAACAAATAGTTACATAAAAATGTTCTATCCTTTTGCTATGACAAACATACCTTCTTAAGGATGTGGAAGGTCAGGTTCACTTGGTATTCTTGAATTCTTGAATTTCTGTCCTGAAAGGATGAAGAGAGCCACTTTGTAACCGCCTTGTCTTCCCGTCCTCAGATCCTTTCACTCCTCAGATCCACGCAAAGGGTCTTGTGTACAGGCATGTGGACATGGCGTTCTGCCTAGGCTATGCCCATCAGAGGCTCTGCCCCTAGGCAAGAGGGTTGGGCTCTGGGAGCAGGTGCTGGGCCATTTGAGTTCCAGGGTCCAGACGACGGGCTCTGTTTGGGCAGGTCCCCTCAGCCCTGTGAACTTCTCATCCTTTTGGCAGGATCTGGTCAAAGAAGGGGCAGGACAGCAGGAAGCAAGTACAGGGGATTGACTCATGTCCCCCACGAGACGTGCTCAAGTCCTAACCCCAGTCCTGTGAGAATGAACTCATTGGTAAAATCTGGCAAAACAGAATAAGAGTGTGCCTTCATCCAGTGTGACTGGAGCCCTTATAAGGAGAGGAATGTTTGGACACAGAAGCAGAAGCCAGAGGGGGAGACCAATGGAAGACAAATGGCCATGTGACAGAGGCAGAGGTTGAGCCACCGCCAGAAAGCTACAGATGTCAGAGAAAGCATGGCCGGCTGATACCTTGATTTGAACTCTAGCCTCCAAAACTAGGAGACCATAAATTCCTATTGTGTAAGCCAACTAGTCTGTGGTTTGCCCTGGCAAAGTGAAGCATCAGGTGCCAAATGTAAGGAGGCCTTCAAAGGCAAGATATACCTGCCTCGTTCGTGGCCTTGCAGGATGGGTCCCTGTAAAGCAAGGGCCAGAGCAGGCTTCTCTTGCTTGGATTGAACCGTGGTTCTGGTCTCCAGAGGGGTTAAATTTTCTTCTGCCCATGAAAGGGAGACAGAAGGTAAAATAACAGAAAAATGTCCTCTCTCCCGTGAACCCCCACTTGCCTAGGGTACTGTAAACATCCCCTGGCAACATTTCAGGTATCTCTACTTCCACAAGAGCTCTGTGGGCTGAACCTGGGCTTATTCTCGGTGGAAAAATACCCAGAATGATTCATTCTGATTCCCAACTCACAGGGCCTCCCAGAAATTAATTGAGGTAAACACTGAGAAAAACTCTATTGTTTCAATAGATTGCACTCCAGAACACTTAACTCACAGAATACATGAAAGCACCAAGTAAAATTAAATCATGAAAAGGATTTGGAGATGGCATGGAGCCAGGCAAATATAGGTTATTGTTTGTAACCTGCACCGGCAAAACTGCCAGTTGTCCTGTTTATCCAATCAAACCCCATTTATGGAATGTCTCCTCCGTGCTAGGCTTACCTAAGCCCTGGGCACACAGACCTCAATAAAACAGCACTGCCTTCAGGGGCTCACCGTGCACTTGGGAGTAGACTCTGAAAACGGGCCAAATAAATTACTTGCTTTAAGAGCACTGTAAAGGTTAGTTTAATGGGGCCCCTTGGCTCGGTTGTGGTATCCATTTGTTTGTACAAACATGAGCCTAATTGTTACTGGGGAGGTATGCCATAGATCTACCATCAGCATCTACTCAATCGTGTGAGTGGGCCTCACCTAATCAGCTGGAGTTCTTAACAGCAAGAACTGAAGGTTCCAGGGATCAGAAGGAATTCTGCCTCGAGATTACACCCTTCAGTCCTTCTGAGTTTCCAGCCGAAGGAATTTGGACTCAAAAATTCACCATCACACTCTCTGGAATTTCCAGCCTCTGGCCTGCTCTACAAATTCAGATTTGCCAGCCCCCACAAGTGCATGAGCCAATTCCATATAATAAATCTCTTTAAATATGTATTATTATACATAAATGTACTTTATATATAAATTATATAAAGCTCTTCATACAACTATATTCTGTTGGTTCTGTTTCTCTGGAGAACCCTGACACAAGCAAAAATATGGGATATTTTGAAAGGTTTTTCTATAATTACTTTACAGCCATTTACAGATGCTTGTTGACATAAAAGAATTGATGTTGTAAAGTGGAGAAATTTCCTACCTATTAGCATGTAAGGTTTTAAGAAAACCAATAGAGGCAAATGATGTTTTAATCATAATTTCAAAAGTGTGGTTTCCATACCAACATATTTATGTGGAATAAAAAGCCTAAGACAAAATGCTGCCTCTAATTCACAATAAGGCTGGCCTTGGCCGAATCATTATTTAGTAGACTAAGTCCTCCACCCTCCATGGTGCCCTGCTGAAGCATGCACCCTCCCATACACAGACAGTGGGGGGTAGATTGGGCCTTAGAGGGGTCTGATCAGGTCCTCCCTGGAATCCTGGATTCGAATCTGGGTCCGTCACTCTAAATCTCACGGTCTCAGTTTCTTCATCTGTAGGATGGGAGTAATACTGCCTCATAAGTTTTTTGCTGTGGAGATGAAATGAGATAAAAAGTATTATTTTCTTGGCAGGGTAAGAAGAGAAGAGTCTCCCAGGCAGCCCAGGAACTCAGCTTAATTGGGGAGGGTCACGTCCGTGCTTCCGGGAGGGAACAGGGGTGCTGGGAAGCTGCTGGGCTCCGTGCTTGCCTCTGCCTCGTCGGCGGGGAGAGCACGGAGGGCCCCGTCCTCCCAGCCTCTGACGTCCGGGGTCAGTTTCTAAGGTTGCACTAACAAATTACCACAAACTTATTTACAGAAATGTGTTCTTTCACAGTTGTGGAGGCCAGATTTCTGAAAAAGTATCTGCTAGACCGCCCTTGCTCCGGAGGCTCGAGGGGAGGACTGTTCCTTGCCACCGGCTTCTGGTGGCTGCCGGCGTTGCTTGGCTTGTGCGCGCCTCCCTCCAGTCTTCAAGGCGGCATCTGCAGAGCGCTGAGCTCTGTCTCCCGGCGCCCACTCCTCTGAGTGTGTCTGCTCTCCTGGCTTCCCTCTCGTAAGGAAAGTGATTGCATTTAGCACCCACCCCGATGATTCAGGCTGATTTCCTTATCTCAGGATCCTGAATCACATCTGCAAAGACCCTTTTGTCCCCCCAAATAAGGTCACATTTGCAGGTTCTAGGAATGAGGACCTGAGGTCTTTGGGGGACCATTTTCAACCTCCCACACTTCCCTCTGCACCTTCCTCTATCCTTCCTTCCCTCCTGTCCTCCTCCCTTTCCTTCCATGTTATTGCGCACCTATTGTGTGCCAGGATTTAAAGATGAACATCTTAGTCCACTATCAGGTGAGGAATTGGAATCTACACCAATGATTTCTGCACAGGACCAGGGATAAGGTTCTTTAGGAGATGAATGAGGCCTGGGGCGGGTTAGGGAGATTCTGCTTGAGTTGGGCCTTGACTGGTCAAGGTCAGAACTAAGTGGGGAGGTTTGGCTGGAAGCAGAAGGAAAA
This sequence comes from Dasypus novemcinctus, assembly GCF_030445035.2. Taxonomy (NCBI): domain Eukaryota; kingdom Metazoa; phylum Chordata; class Mammalia; order Cingulata; family Dasypodidae; genus Dasypus; species Dasypus novemcinctus. The sequence continues at coordinate 19,760,230 of NC_080699.1, read as the reverse complement.
AAGAAGGCATTGTGGGCCAAGTGAATAATATAAAAATACCCAACATATCCTGGAAAATAGTAGTTCCATCAGCTGGAGCAGGGTCTGAGCAGTCAATGAGACGACAGGGAACCATGTGTGGGAGCAGGACAGCCATGGCCCTTGTCTGCCAAGCCAGGGAGCCTCACTTTGTCTTATGGAAAATGGAGAGAAGCCACTGAAAATTTAGTCAAGAGAGTCACAGCATATAATGAAATGATTACTCTGGGAGAGGCATGAAGGAGGGCTTAGGGCATACTGGTATACCACCATCGTATGTACAGTGGAGTTTCAAAGTTGTTTTTTTCCTTTAAGATTTATTTTATTTCTTTCTCCCCACCCCCTTGTTGTTTTTCACTTGCTGTGTCTGTTCATTTTCCTTGTTTCTTTAGGAGGCACCAGGAGCAAAACTCGGGACCTTTGATGTGGGAGGTAGGTGCCCAATTGCTTGAGCTACCTCTGCTCTCTGCTTTGTTGTATCTCTCATTAGGGTTTTCCCTCCCCATGTCTCTTGTTGCATCATCTTGTTGTGTCAGCTCACTGTGCCAACCTGTCACGTTAGCTCACTGTCTTCTTTAAGGAGGCTCTAGGAACTTCTGCTCCCTGATTTGTTGGGTCTCTCATTATGTTTTTTCTTCTTGTGTTTCTTGTCATGTCAGCTTGCCAAGCCTGCCCATTGCGCCAACTCTCTGTCTTCTTTAGGAGGCATCAGAATTTGAACCAGCCACCTCCCATGTGGTAGGCAGGAGTTCAGTTGCCTGAGCCATGTCTGCTTCCCTCAAAGTTTTGTAAAAATAAAAACAAGGTCTTTGTATTAGTCAGCCTAAAGGGTGCTGATGCAAAGTACCAGAAATCTGTTGGCTTTTATAAAAGCTTTTATTTAATTGGGGTAAAAGTTTACAGTTAACAAAGCCCTAAAGGAGTCCAACTCAAATCTGCTTTCCCACCAAAATGTTGCCATGTGCTGATGCAAAATGGTCACTGATCTCTGCCTTGTCTCTCAGGCCTCCTCAGCTGCTCAGCTGCTCTGTTCTCTTCAGCTGCAAGCTCTCAGGCAAATGGCTCATCTCTCTTCCCAGGGCTTTAGCTGTTTGAGCCTTTTCCTTTCTGTCACACAGCAGGACTGAAATGATCAAGTTCTCTCTTTCTTCTGTGTGTCTTCTTGAGTGAGTGTCCATTTATATCAGCCCACCAAGGAGTGGAGACTCAATCTAAGTCATGCCCTACTGCCATAGTCGAATCAAAGCCCTAACCTTAACAGTTAATTTAATCAAGACATGTCAGCTGAATCTAATGCATTCAAAGGGTATTACAGTTAGAGCAATTGATTAGTTTGCAAACATAATCTTTCTCTTTTTTGGGCGATTCATAAATAATCTCAAACTGCCACAGTCTTTATGTGAAACCCTTAAACATAGAAGAGATAAAAGCAATATTTTGTTACTATGTATTTATTTTATAACTCCAAATTGGCAATACGTACTTATTATACAATCAATCAATGTAAATGATGGCATTGTGTTTTTTTGTTTTTACAAATAAATTTTATTGATACATATTAATAAAGCATAAATCCACCCAAAATGTACAATCAATGGTATTTGGTATAATCACATAGTTGTGCATTTATCACTTCAATCATTTTTAGAGCAGTTTCATTATTCCAGTAATAATAATAATACTAAAAATACAAAAACCAACCAACCAAACAAAAACTCATCACCTCTCAATCTCTCTATGCTTCTCCTGCCATACATAACTGGTATTCTGTTTCCTTCTCTCTAGTTTATTTGTATTTATATATTGTAAAAATGGTCTTATATATACAATATCACCCATATTTGTATTTTACATGAAGTTTCACTATGTTATATAGTGCATGTTACATTTTTTAGTTTTCTTTCTAATAGTATACATGTTCTTAGAGTTTCCTTTTCAACCAGTCATACCCATCTAATAGCTCTACTAGTCACACACACCATGATGTGCTCTCACCATTTCCATTCATTTCCAAAGATTTACAAACAACCTTTTAACCAATTCTGCACAGATTAACCATCAGCTTTCCTTCTCTACTCTTGTTCTATTTTCTGGTGACCTATATTCTAATTATTAATTCCATGAATTTACATATTTACTACATAATAGCACTGTCAGACAGTATTTGTCTTTTTGTGTCTGGCTCACTTCACTCAACATAATGTCCTTCAGGTTCATTCACATTGCCATATGCTTTACAACTTCATTTCTTCTTACCACTGCATAATATTACATTGTGTGTATACACCACAATTTGTTTTTCCATTCATGGGTTGATGGACACCTGGGTTGTTTCCAACTTTTGGCAGTTGTGCATAGCACCGCTATGAACATCAGGGTGCAGATGTCTATTCATGTCACTGCTCTCAGTTCTTCTGGGTATATACCTAGCAATGGTATTGCCAGGTCACATGGCAAGTCTATATTCAGCTTCCTCAGGAACTGTCAAACAGTCCTCCGCAGTGACTGTACCATTCTACATTCCCACCAATAGTGAATAAACATTTCTGTCTCTCCAAATCCTCTCTGACATTTACAGTTTCCAACTTTTTAATAGTGGTCATTTAATAGGTGTGAAATGATATCTCATTATAGTTTTTAATTGCATTTCCCTAATCACTAGCGATGTTGAACATCTTTTCATGATTTCCTTCACAATTTGTATTTCTTCTTTGGACAATTGTTTTTTGCCCATTTTTTAATGGAGGAGTTTGTCTTTCTGTTGTTGAGTTGTATGATCTCTTTATATATCATGGATAGTAAGTCCTTATCAGAGATGTGATTGTCAAATATTTTCTTCCATTGAGTCAGCTGCTTTTCCACCATTTTAACAAAGTTCTTTGAGGTGCAAAAGTTTTTAATTTTGAGGAGGTCCCATTTATCTATTTTTTTGTTGTTGTTGCTCCTGCTTTGGGTGTAAGGTTTAAGAAACTACTGCCTACCACAAGATCTTGAGATATATATATATAAATTTTTAATTTTTAAGAAATATATAGATCACACAAAATGTTATATTAAAAAAATATAGGGGATTCCCATATGCCCCACTCCCCAGAACCCCCACTCTTCCCACATCAACAACTTCTTTCATTAGTGCTATAAGATCTTTTTTTTTTTTTAAGATTTATTTATTTATTTAATTCCCCCCCCTCCCCTGGTTGTCTGTTCTCTGTGTCTATTTGCTGTGTCTTGTTTCTTTGTCTGCTTCTGTTGTCATCAGCGGCACGGGTAGTGTGGACGGCGCCATTCTTGGGCAGGCCGCACTTTCTTTTCACGCTGGGCTGCTCTCCTTACGGGGCGCACTCCTTCTGCAAGGGGCTCCCCTACGCGGGGGACACCCCTACGTGGCAGGGCACTCTGCGCACATCAGCAATGCGCATGGGCCAGCTCCACATGGGTCAAGGAGGCCCGGGGTTTGAACTGCGGACCTCCCATGTGGTAGACGGACACCCTAACCACTGGGCCAAGTCCGTTTCCCAGTGCTATAAGATCTTGAAGATGTTTTCCTACATTTTCTTCTAGGAGTTCTATGATTATCACTTTTATACTTAGGTCCTTGATCCATTTTAAACTAATTTTTGTGTAAGGTGTGAAATAGGGGTCCTCTTTCTTTTTTTTGGATATGGATATCTGGTTCTCCCAGCACCATTTGTTGAATAGACTGTTCTGGCCCATCTGGGTGGGCTTAGCAGTCTTGTCAAAAATCACTTGACCATAGGTTTGAGGGGCTATTTTTGAGTTCTTGATTGGGTTCCACTGGTCAATCTGTCTGTCTTTATGGATGGCATTGTTTTTTGTGTTTTTTATTTCCACCCCCCACCCCCCACCCCATTCCCCCTGTTGTGTGCTCTCTGTGTCCATTCACTGTGTGTTCCTCTGTGTCTGCTTGTTTTCTCATTAGGCGGCTTCAGGAACCGATCCTGGGACCTTCCAGAGTGGGAGAGAGGTGATTATTCTCTTGTGCCAGCTCAACTTCCTGTTCTGCTATGTCTTCTTAGTTTCTCTTCTGTCTCTTGTTGCGTTGTCTTGCTGCACCAGCTCTCTGTGTCTGCCGGCACTCCTGCACAGTGTAACACGGCCAGCACTCCATGTGGGCCAGCTTGCCACGTGGGCCAGCTTGCCTTCACCAGAAGGCCCTGGGCATTGAACCCTGGACCTCCTATATGGCAGATGGGAACCCAATTGGTTGAGCCACATCTGTTTCCCTGGATGGTACTGTTTTGATGAGCATTGGAAATTGAAATCAGGGATTATGCCTGAAGTTACAAGAGTTATATCAATCTCAGCACTCAGTTTATGTCTAGATTTTGTTTTTGGCTTCATAGCACCAAGAAATCCTGACCTATACAAGTAATTACTTACAAATAGTAATGGGTTTTTCACAACTTGATGTTTAGTCTCAGGACATTCGTTAACTAAAAAGGGAAAACTTTATTCAGAGGCCTGCATAAAAATGAGTTAATTTGGCATCCTAACTTAATGGGTTGGTGGTCATGTGTCTACACTATTTTCATTGTGGTTTACATTGTGAAAATACATTTTAAATTAAATTTAAATCAAATATTTGAAAAACCTCCAGGCATATATGGAAACTGAAGATATACAAGATTATTCCTACTTGAAAGTGAAGGGTATTATGTGACTTATTTTTGTTGGTTATTCCCTGGGAGACAGAAATTGGTCCTAACTATGGCTGAAATTGGGCTGTTAGGTTGCATTAATACAGAGTTCCCCAGTGTGGGTGCTGAGTGGCATGTTTCTCAAAACTGGTGGGACTTGGGGAGGGTGGTCGCAATATAGGGCTCACCTTTCCTAGAGACAACATGTGACTTTTATATAATCTTGGCACTTGTCTGATCTATGCCAGTGGAACACAGGGAGAAGTCAAGCAAATATCCCTGATGTCAGGATACAATGGATCCTGCATCCATATGGAACTTAGATCTCCTGTCTGAGTACTCTCAAGGTACTCCACAAAGTACAAAGGCCCACTGAGAGGAGACAGGGAGAGGCCCTCAGACTGAACACTTCATGTGGTGCACTGTTTCAGGTACTTTATACACCTTACATTTTCACAACACTACCCTTTGAGATGGTTGCTATAATTATCCCCATTTTACAGATAAAGAAAGAGAGGCAGAAAGAGCCTAAGTGTCTTGCCCGGAGTCACCCAGCTGTTCAATGGTAGAGCTGGGATTTGAGTCCAGCAGTCTGGCTCTAGAGCCTGCAGGCCTGATCCCTATACTTGATCATGCGTCTTCGAGGTAAGAACTCATGTTTGGGGAAACGGACTTGGCCCAGTGGTTAGGGCGTCCGTCTACCACATGGGAGGTCCGCGGTTCAAACCCCAGGCCTCCTTGACCCGTGTGGAGCTGGTGCATGCACAGTGCTGATGCGCGCAAGGAGCGCATAGGGGTGCCCCATGCCCAAGAGTGCGCCCTGTAAGGAGAGCCGCCCAGTGTGAAAGAAAGTGTAGTCTGCCTAAGAATGGTGCCAACACACGGAGAGCTGACACAACAAGATGACGCAACAAAAAGAAACACAGATTCCCATGCCGCTGACAACAACCAAAGCGGACAAAGAAACAAGACGCAGCAAATAGACACAGAGAACAGACAACCAGGGTGGGGTAGGAGGGGAGAGAAATAAATAAATAAATAAATCTTAAAAAAAAAAATTCATGTTTGACTTCTGAGGTCAAATATTTCTTAAATTGGGAATTAACATAGCATTTGTCCTTCCATTTCTTCCCAGTGATGCCTCCAGTACTGGTCATAGGATGTAGATTGTTATGGTGATGTTCAGGATGGGGATTTCAGTAGACATTAGGCAATATGTAATGCAGGTGGCAGGGTGGAGTTGGGGTGTGGACTCATGAACTCTTTTGAAATGCACTCTTTGGAACTGGGCTTGAACCATCCATGTCTGACATCACGATGCTATCACATATCATGAAGTCAATAAGTTCTTCAAGTCTGGAAGCCAGGCAGTCTCTGTTTTCTCTTTTAATTAAAGGATCCAAGGCACAAAGAGGGAGCACACACTTGGAACTGAAAGAGCGTGAAACACTTGAGCTCTCTGAATGTTGTGGTCTTGCCTCCTGAATCTTCCCCAAATCCTCCTGAATCCTCTCCTTTCTCGGCATTGGTCCTTCAAACAAAGAGAAGCAGCCCATTAAGGCTCTACTCTAGGCTGAAAAGCCCAAGAGGAGACCGAATGAAAGTAAACCAGCAAAGCAGGGAAATTGACAAGAAACAGCAGGATGGGGCAGCCATTGAAAAACCAGTGTATTAGTCAGCCAAAGGGGTGCTGATGCAAAATACCAGAAATCAATTGGTTTTTATAAAGGGTATTTATTTGGGGTAGGAGCTTGCAGATACTAGGCCGTAAAGCATAAGTTACTTCCCTCACCAAAGTCGATTTTCACATGTTGAAGCAAGATGGCTGCCAATGTCTGTGAGGGTTCAGACTTCCTGGGTTCCTCTCTTTCCAGGGCTCCAGCTTAAGGCTTCAGCATCAAACTACAACATCAAAACTCCACATCAAAAACCCCTAACTCCGTCCTTTGCCATGCCTTTTATCTGTGATTCCCACCCTCCAAAGTGTGGGGACTCAATGCCCTGCTGGCACAAGAGGTTTACATAATTAATCAAGTAGACCTATGAATCCAATATAATCTAATATGCCCAAAGGAAAAGATCAGTTTACAAACATAATCCAATATTTCTTTTTGGAATTCATCAGTAATATCAAACTGCTACAACCAATATATTAACAGAGGGCCCAAGAGGTCAGGCTGGACCTTCTCCAGGATGAACACTAAGCCAAGCAGTCTGAGTAAATGAAGACCTGTTAGTCAGGGGCATACTGATTGGCAGGGAGCAACATGTTCTAGAATCAGGTCGTGGTTGGGATGGAAACAGACATATTTGTAGAGTCTCAGAGTGGCCACTTCAACCCTTGAAGTTAGAAAGAGTTTATTTCAGGATTAGTAAAAGAAATCTCCTGCTGGGAGCAATTTATGGAGCTTGATACCTCTGTGTTCAAACCACAGAATGAAAATAGCATCATGAAAGGATTTAATGAGTTCTTGGAAAGTGGAGAGAGAAGGGCTATTAGGGGAAGTCTGGGAGGTTTGGGAAATTGCCTGTGTGGGAATGCTATGATGACATTCAGCACATCTCCCCCCTGATGCCCTGGTGCCACTACCTACCCAGCATTCTTGAGTCATGATTTCCAAGTGACCTTCAAGGGCTTCTGCTGAGGTTCCAGGGTGCTATAGCACCCCCAACCCATGCCGGGATTCGGTCAGAGCATCCTGCCCAGAACTCTTGCACATCTTCCTCCATCAACCTTAAGTCATTGGTCCCTGCAAATCCTTCCCTGCTCAGGCTCTCCACAAGCTGGTTCTGACATGACGACAGCTCTGTGAGTGAGTATGTGGCTTCTTTCTGTGTTTCCAAACCATTGCCCCTAGCAGAGAGAAGCAGAGAGGGAACCAGTGCCCTGCTGGCACCTGCTTAGTGTCAGGCACTGAGCCATTTATGCTACCTGACCACCACATTGGTTCACAGCATCTTTACTAAACTCCTGCTAGGTGTAGTCTTTCTCCTTTGTGCAAAAGAGGAAACTGTGGCTCAGAGTGCTCAGTGTGAACACTGAAGTTCACACAACTAGTAAGGGACACCAACAAGATGTTGATTTAAGTCCATATTTTTCTGGCTCCAAAATCTGTGCTCTTTCCAGTACTCCTGCCTCCTGAATGGAAGACAAGAAGCTTGACTCTTGCCCCTAAGACCAGAGGGATGAGGCCAAAATGATCCCCATGGGAGATAGAAGCTCCCAGTTCTGGCCCTCATCTTGGGTGAGTTGTTTGACCCTTCTGAGCCTGTTCCCAACAAGGATAAAATGGGAACAATATCTTTCAGGGCCGTGAATATAAAATTAAAGTGAGGGAAGTGGCTGTGGCTCAAGCGATTGAGCTCCCACCTACCACATGGGAAATCCCGGGTTCAGTTCCTGGTGCCCTACAGAAGACAAGCAAGACAGTGAGCTGGCATGGTGGGCTGATACAACAAGGAGATACAAAGAGGAAACACAATGAAAGATGCAACAAAGCAGGGAGCGGTGGTGGCTCTAGCAATTGAGCTCCTCTCTCGCGCATGGGCGGTCATAGGTTCAGTTCCCAGTGCCTCCTAAAGAGAAGATGAGGAGACACAGAGAGCACACTGTGAATAGACACAGAGAGCAGACAGAGAGCACAAGCAATGGGGGGAGGGGTGATAAGTAAATACAATAAATCTAAAAAAAATTAAAGCGCATGTGTAGAAGCACTTTGCAGCTGCCAAGTGCATGCTTGGTGTAGAATAAGCAGCTTTAAACTGCTCAGCTCTAAACTCTCCTCTTCCGCATTATGGTCCCATGGGGCTTGTTGATCCCGAAACCTTCTGGGCTTGAGCTGATAAAGATCTCTCTATTCAGCCCAGAGGAAAGTGATTTACAAGAGTCTGGCCATTTGTGGAGAAAAATTTCCTTTGTGCCAACACAAGAAAGCTAATTATTTTTTGATTCAAGACCTGGGCAGGTAGCCAAGCCCCAGCAGCAATGGCAACTGCCCAGGCTGGAGGTAGACGTATAAGGGATTTTCTGTACTGCTGTGTTTTGCCTTTTCTGCAAGGCTCCCCTGAGTCATGTGCCAGGCATCGTTTTGGAGGCTGGAGAAAATGGAAAAATGAATGGGCTCTGAAACTCTTCCCACCCTCCAGGCATAAACAACATGGGTTCTGTTGGCTTTTTATCAGCAAAATGCTCTGGGATCATAGTGGAAGAAATGATTCACTCTGCAAGGCCAGAGTCTGGGAGGGCTGGGCAAGAATGGAATAGTTATCAGGGAGATGAAGGATTTCACCAGGCAAAGAAAAATGGCATTCCCAGCAGAGGGAACAACATGCACAAGGGCTCAGAAGTATAAATATTCATGGTGTGGAACAGAGAAGAGCTGGAACCCAGGAGGTGTGCAAAACGTAGTTGGTAGTAGGTAAGGCTGGAGAGACGTGCTGGGCCATTGTAACCATTGTAAAGGCCTTGAACACCATGCCGAGGAATCAGCACTTTATCCTGAGGACAGGAGGGAGACACTGAAGTTTTCAAGCAAAGGAGTGACATGACCTGAACATTGGGAAAGAGAATATAGGAGAATTTCATGGCCTCTATTGGAGGCTTGTGTGGATCAGTTGGATCTGCCCTTGCATATCCCACAGGGGCTCTGGCCAGGGCCACTCGGGTACACACCACTGTTAAAGACACTTTGCAGGGCCCAAAGTTTCTCAAGTCCTGACCACCATGAGCAGGATACAATGAGCCCCGATAGTGATGCGTGCCTTTCTCCAGGGGAGCTGAGCCAGGGCCCTCTGGAGGGGAGGGGCAACCTGCAGAGACTTTTCAGAAATACAATTAACTGATATGCTAACTATTGGAGGTGGTGGGAGGGAGAGTTAGGAGAAAGGTAATAGCACACATAGGTTCAGGGCACAAGGGCACTCAATAAATATTACTTGAATAAATGAATACGAAGATTCTAGCTTTGTTTTGACATGTGGGCGATAAGGCCCACTTATATTAATTGAAACTAGTTTTGGGTGGGAAGACGAATGCCATTGTTGTATTTATTATCTTTTATTCTAACATGCCATCACAGGTAAAATGTATCAGGTACTTTTTTTTTTTAATTTTTTATTTTTTTAATTGATTTTGTAAAAATATTACATTAAAAAAAATATATGAGGACCCATTCAACCCCACCACCCCCACCCCACCACTCCCCCCCCAGCAACACTCATTCCCATCATCATGACACATCCATTGCATTTAGTAAGTACATCTCTGGGCACCTCTGCACCTCATGGTCAATGGTCCACATCATGGCCCATACTCTACCCCATTCCATCCAGTGGGCCCTTGTATCAGGTACTTAATAACAACTCTCAGGGAAATAAAAAATACTATCACATTAAATATACACACATTGTAAAACACAGCCCAATATTGAAACAAAGTGTAGGAAATGGAAGCTCTGTTGTAGTTTAGTTTGGGACAGGCTGAGTTTTAGATGTCCAAATGTCTCAGTTTGCTAGAGCTGCTAGGACAAATACCACAAATGGGTAGACTTAAACAACAAGAATTTTTTGGCTCAGTTTGGAGACTAGAAGTCCAAAATCAAGATGTTGGCAAGGTAATGCTTTCTCCAGAGTCAGCAGCAGTCTGGTGCTGGCAATTCTCCATCACATGTGGCTGTCCTTCATTTCCTCCTGTGGCTCTCTCTGCTTCCTGGCTTCTACCTCTTCTGGCTTCTCTGTGCCTGAACGTCTTTTCTTCCTAAAGCCTCCAGGAGAACAGATTAAGACCCACCCTGATTCAGTTGGTCATTCCCAAGTAGGTTCTTAGAAGATCCTAGTCAGAAATGAGTCCACACCTTAAAGATACACCAGCCAAGGGTCCTCTTTACAAATGGGTTCACACCCACCGGAATGTGGATTAAGATTAAGAACACGTCTCTTATGTGACTCAATCTACAACACCCAGGAAGACACAGGGGAAGAGACATCGGGACTGAAGATGAATGTTTGGGTGTCCTCTGTCTACTGATGACACAGGAGGGGATGAGCTCTCTCAGGGAGCTCTTGGGGAGGGAGCAGGCTAGAAGGTGGAGGAGCACCAGTAGGTAAGGGGCAAGCTTGACGGAAGAGGAAGAAAGAAGGTAAAACTTGGTGGGAGCTTAGGAGTTTAAACTTCAGTCTCCTGAGGGAGAACCAGCCTTCCTAACATGATTCAGAGGCCCTGAGTGTGCCCCCCGGCTTCAAGAATGCAGCCGCCGTCCAGCTAGCTCCTCCTTCACCTGGCTCCTCCATCGCTTCCCTCAGCCAATCATGCCAAGTCCTCCAGACCCCACCACCTCGACAGTTCTTGAATCGGCCCCTGAGTTCCCACGCTCGTGGCCCTCATTAGGTGTGAGAACTCCTGAGCTGACCTTGCAAATTCCTTCCAACTCTGGTCCCCCCCAGCTCTCTAGATCGGTGTTGCCTGTTTCCTCTTGACCTTATGGGATTCTGAGTCCCCCGCAGCCTTGCAAACATCCCCCCACAGCTGCCGCCCACACCTTCCCACCTGAGGCTCTTGGTCGGGCTAAGTCCTCCTGATCCTTCAAGACTCGCTCAATGGTTTCCTCCCCCATGAAGCTCCCTCGCTCCCCCTCCTCCCTCGCCTGGCGCAATGCCCGTCCTCCTTGATGTGCTCGCGCCTCTGCACAAGCATCTCGGGCACAGCGAGGGCTCCGCGCTGATTTTTCACCTCTGAGGCGAGGTGGTTGGTCCCCCCTCCCCTATCGGGAGCTCCCGAGGGCGAGGACTTGGCCCTGCCAGGTGTGGTCTTCCCAGTGCCCACCACAGGGCAGGGCCAGCTAGTTGGTCCTTGCGCACCATCTGCCCACTGAGTTTGGGGTGGTGGTGGTGGGAGGCGGAGGAGGGCTGAGGGGAGGGGAAGGGGGCTACGCGTTGCCCTGGCACCTTCCTTTCGTCACCTTCGGCTCTGTGGGCTCTAATCAGCTCCTGAGGGAAGGGAGAGCCTTAGCTGTGTGCTGGCCATGGAGGTTTCCCAGGAAGCGCCTGCTAGCAATGACCTTCTTCTCTGCTTAAGAACACACCTCACTCTGACAGGAAGCCACTCTCATGGCTGAGAGAGAAGGAGAAAGAAGGAGGAAAGCCTTAAGAGGAGAGAAGGAGAAGAGGCCCCCCCCAGGGCTGGTCCCCTGATGCTTATAACTGAAGCTGGGGGGCTCCCCCTGATGGGAAAACCACCCTGTGGCTGCTTGTGGGGAATAGACGCCTTCAGAGGGCTCCAGGCCAGTCTAAAAGAGAAGTCTGAGCCTCTGCACCTGGGGTGCCACTCTCAGGGCCCCGAGAGGTGCCAAGCGGCTGGGGAAGTCCTGAGGGACGGTCCTAGCCCCCGGACAGGAGGCCGGGTCACAGGGGCCTTGCTGGCGCTGACATGCTGGGCGATCTGCTCTAAAGCCTCCCTGCGGGGAGCAGGCCAGTGAGAGGTGGAACGGACAGGCTGAAGGACTGGCCCAGGCGTTTGATGAGAGGTGTGTGTGTGTTGTTGTACGTTGCGTGGGGTTACAGGTGTGTGTGTGGTGTGTGTGTGTGTGTGACGTATGGGGTGGGTCTGTGTGGTGTGTATATACGTGTGTGGTGTGTGGGCTGTGTGTGGTGTGTGTGGTGGAGGGACATGGGAGAGAGCACTGAGGAGGGGCGGCCTCAGCCGCTGGCAAGGAGGGCAGCTGCGGGCCCTGGGGCTCTGGGAGGGCAGCGGGGCTGGGGCTGGCATGGCCGGGGCTCCTTGCCCCAGCAGGAGTGAGCCGGGCACTGGCGGGGATGGATGTGGTGGTGGGCGCAGGGCCTTGGCGCTCACCGAGACCTGGAATCTCAGCCGCAACACCAGCGTGAACTTGGACAAGCTACTTTTCCTTTTGGAATCCCATTTATACACTGGGACTCCTCTTTCTTTAAAAGGTCATAGTGAGAATAAAATAAGATGATGTTTGTAAAGATCCTGTCCCAGGGGCTTCCCCCCCTCCACCCTGGCCTGGACTGTCCTCTCCCCAGATGTCAGCATGGCTCCCTTCCACCCCGTGGTGGACTGAATTGGGTGCCCCAGCTTTGACGTGGTCGGCGTCTTGGTCCGCATCCCTGCGGTGTGACCCCATTGTAAACAGGGTCTCTGGAAGGTGCTGTTTTGTTAGGGTGGGGCCCGGCTGGATGGGCTTGACCTTCATGCAGATTGTCGGAGGCCTCACAAGAGGAAGAAAGTCAGGGAAGCGGACTTGGGTCAACTGATAGCGCATCCGCCTACCACATGGGAGGTCCAGGGTTCAGACCCAGGGCCTCCTGACCCGTGGTGAGCTGGCCCATGTGCAGCGCTGCCACACGCAAGGAGGGCCCTGGCACACAGGGGTGGCCCCCGCGTACAGGTTCCCCATGCACAAAGAGTGCACCCCACAAGGAGAGCCACCCCGTGTGAAAAAAGCACAGCCTGCCCAGGAGGGGAGCCACACATGCGGAGAGCTGACACAGCAAGATGGCGCATCAAAGAGACGCAGGTTGCCAGTGCTGCTGACAAGAATGCAAGTGGACACAGAAGAACACACAGCGAATGCACAGAGAGCAGACGACGAGAGGGGAGCGGGACAGGAGAGAAGTAAATAAAAATAAATCTAAAAAAAAGAAGCAATTCAGACATGGAGAGAGAGAGCGAGTATGGGGAGGTGTCGGACGCCGGAAGTTAACAGAACCTGGAAGAGAAAGGAGAGGACATCACCCTGTGGCGTGAGGCAGGGACACAAGCCAAGGGACCACAGGCCCACAGGCAGCCAGACCAGAATGGCGCAGACCTCGGGAGAAAGCACGCCTTGCAGCTGCCTCGATTTTGGACTTCTAGTGTCAAAGCCGTAAGGCAGTAAATTCCCGTGGTGGAAGCCAACCTGCTCTTTGATATTTATCATTGCAGCCTGGAAACCGAGACCCTTCCTAACTTCAGGTCTTGGTCTTTCTGTAAAGAGCAAACTATCCCCAGGTCCAGGGAATTCTCAATCCCTGTCCCTGGGTATTTTTCCCATAGCATATACGACTTTCTGCATTATTCAGGGTATATATATTCCAAATATCACTTTGTATTCCATATATAATTATTGTCTGTTTTGTTCACTGCTGTATCCCCAATGCCTAGCACATAGTAAGTGCGCACACACATACAACACACACACACAAGTAATAAGGAATTATCCTGCAGGATTGTGGGGGCTGGCAAGCCTGCCTTCTGTATGGCAGGTCGACGGCTGGAAATTCTGGGAGTTGTGAAGTTGAAGTCTTTAGCTGAGGCCGTCAGGGAGGCAGGGAGCAGTGGGGGGTGGGGGGCTGTATTCTCAGGCAGAATTCCTTCTCCTTCTTGAAACTCTTGGTTCTCCCTTTCAAAACCCCCAACTGGTTGATGAGCCCCCTCCCATGGCTTAGGGTCATCTCCTTTACTTACAGCCAACTCATTGTAGGTGCTCATCCCATCTAGGAAACACACATTATTACTAGGCCAGGGGTTGCCTAAACAACTGGATGCCATAACCTAGCCAATTCGACACATGAAAGTAGCCATCACATCGTGTAAATTTTACTAATTTATTTGTTAATTTCCTCCTCTAGAATGTGGGCTCCACGAAGGTAGGAATTATTGTCTGTGCTGTTCACTGCTGTATCCCCAACGCCTAGCCCAGAGTAAGCACAGGAGAGGTTTGTTGAATGATTGGTTCGTAAAAGCTATTATTAAATGATCATTGCATAATTAATCACTGGCCACTTTGCCGTGCCATGGCCTGCAGGATGACCAAGGATCACCAAGCACCCAGGCCCCTGGGTCAAAGTGGACTTTATGTCCCTCAAGCACCAGAGACTTGAATATCAGTGTTCTCCACCCCAGCTGCGTGTCAGAAACACCCGGGCAGCTTCTGAAAATACAGTGACAGGGCCATCCCCAGAAATTCTGATTTAATTGCTCTGGAATGGGACTCAGGCTTGAAATTTCTTTACAAGCTTCCCTGATGATTCTGACGTTGAAGTTCAATGAACTATTTGGTCCGAGCGGCTGGAGGCTGATAAGGAAGCTGGCCTTGCACAGAGGTGGACCGCTGCGGCTGGAGGAGAGGGGGAAGAGGCTCAGGACTGTGTAAGGCACTCGCAGCCTTTAACTGAGGGACAGCAAACACTCCAGCCCCTAACTAAGGGGACCGGAGACAAAGCCCAGGGAAGGAGGACTCTCCTGCATCTTGAGTTTAGGTTGAAAGCAGCACAATTCAGCTCCCCACAGCTGGAAAACTAAGGTGGGAACCACAGTGTAAATGAGCTTGGATCTAGGGTATCCGAATCCTTCTGTACACTGAGCTGGCCCAGGGCCACTACTTGCTGCATACAATGCACCCTCTTCGGTCTCTTTGCTCCATACTTCTTCAATTATCCAGTATTGGAGATGTGGAGATTCCTGTACCCTGGAGTGAGGCTTCTTCTGCATTGGCTCCATGCAAGCAGACTCCCCCGAGAGAGAATGTCTCACCCTGCCCAGCTCTGGGTGTAAGTCTTCCTCATTCTACCTGGGCTTCTTCCCTCCTGGGTCCCAGCAGAGGGCTGGGTGCTCTCTACACTCCTGGCAAGCCAGAACGTAAAGCTGTGAACCTGTCCCCCTTCCCAGAAGCCGACCTGAGCGACCTCCTTTAGTTTCCTCCAGGGTCCCCTTTGACATTCCTGGACTGACTGCTTTCCTCCTCTCTCTCAGTCTTCTCCTCTCTTCTGGGTCTCATTTTTCCATCTTTTCAAATATTCCAAACTCTTAGATGACTTTAGCTGTGCCATTTGTACACGCCAAACTCTGTGCCAGGAATGTCCTGCCCGTTTCCCTCTCTTTCTGTTTTATTTGCCTCCTCTGGTAAGAAGGAACAGGCTCTCACTCAGATTAGTTCATTTAATAGGGACCTTATTTTAAAGATCCTAAGGGAAGCTGAGTAGATCTCAGGAAGGTCAGAAACAGGTGTGTGCATCTGACACCAAGGTGGCTAAAGGAACACCAGCAGCAGAAATTTGTGTCTTTCCTCTAGCATTCGGCCACTAAAGCGTTTCAGCAACCCTGTGTATTGCTCCTCTTGCCACTCTCTACCAACTGTCTATGCTTCTCCAATACTGTATTTTCTGTCCACTCTTTAGTTTCTGCTCACTTTTCCTTGTCTAGGCCACAGTTTCTCTTTCTTCATAACTTTGGCTTGCCATGGACCAAGTTCTGTTTCACTGGCATTTTTTCAGACAGGCCAACAAATATCCCGGTTTAAAATGAGCAAAGGGTGTGACATTTCTCCAAAGGAGATACATAAATGCCCAATAAGCCCAGGAAAAGATGCTCAACACCATTAGGGAAATGTCAATCAAAACCGCAATGAGGTGCAGCGGTGCTCAGAGATGTATTCACCAAGTGCAAGGAATGTCTCATGATGATGGAGGGGGTTGTTGTTATGGGGGAGGAGTGTGGTGAGGGGGGTGGGGGGCATATGGGGACCTCATATTTTTTGAATGTAACATTAAAAAAATAAATAAAGACAAAAAAAAAAAACCCCACAATGATAGGGGATAAGGATTTAAGGCTTAAAAAGTACAGAGTTCTTCTTTGGAATGATGGAAAGAGTTTGGCAATGGATGGTGGTGATGGTAATACAACATCGTGAACATAATGGCACTGACCTATGAATGTGGTTAAAAGGGGAAATGTTAGGTTGTATATTCGGTAATAGAATAAAAAATTTTTAAAAACCACATTGAGATACCACTTCACATCTACTGGGGATGGCTAGAATCAAAGACAGTCAAGCAAAAAGACAAATATTATATGATCTTGTTCGTATGAAATTCCTAGAAAAGCAACTTCGTGGAGACAGATAGTAGATTATAGGTTCCCAGAGGCTGGGTGGTGATGGGAACGGGGAGTTATTGCTTAACAGGTGCACGGTTTCTGCTTGAGGGGATGAAATAGTTTGGGTAGTAGATGGTGGGGATAGTAGCACAGTATTGTGAATGTAATTAATACCACTGAATTGTACACTTGAAAGTGGTTAAAGTGGGAAATTTTGAATTGTACATGG
This sequence comes from Dasypus novemcinctus, assembly GCF_030445035.2. Classification (NCBI taxonomy): domain Eukaryota; kingdom Metazoa; phylum Chordata; class Mammalia; order Cingulata; family Dasypodidae; genus Dasypus; species Dasypus novemcinctus. Next base: position 19,743,453 of record NC_080699.1, on the reverse strand, counting down.
GGTACTACAATAAAAAGTTGTTTTAAAAAGTTAGCCAATAACTTATGTTGGTGAGGTGTGGAGAAACCAGAACTCTCATACACTGCTGGTGGGAATCTAAAATGGTGCAAATGCTGTGGAAAAGTTTGGGCAAGTCCTCAAAACCCTAAACAGAGATACCATATTACCCAGCTGTTACGCTCATAGGAATATACCCAAGAGAAATGAAAACCTATGTCCACACCAAAACTGGTACATGAATATTCATAAAACCATTGTGAATAGTAGCTCCACCAGCTGATGAACGGATAAACAAAATGTGGTATAACCAAATGTATCAGTCAGGGTTCTCTAGGGAAACAGAACCAACAAAATAATTAGTAGGAGATTTTATAAAATTCTCTCATGTGACTGTGGGGTTGCACATGTCCATATTCCACAGGCAGGCTGCAAACTAGGGGCTCTGGTGAAGGTCCTTGACGAGTTCCCAGGACATGTTGGCTGCCCAATGTAGAGTTGGAAATTCTCTCTCTGAATCACTTCCCCTTTAAAGCCTTCAACTGATTGGATAAGACGTCACTTGTTGCTGAGGATAATCTCCTTTGTTGATTGTAGATGTAACCAGCCACTATGTAATCAACTCCGTGATGATTAAAGTTCATGGAATGCCCTTGTATTATAATTAGCCAGTGCTTGCTTGACCAAACAACTGGGTACCATTACCTGGCTGAGTTGACACATTAGCCTAACTGTCACACCATATAATAGAATATTATTCAGCAATTAAAAAGGATGAAGTACTGGGGAGCAGATGTGGCTCAGGCAGTTGGATGCCTACCTACTACATGGGAGGTCCCAGGTTCAGTTCCCAGTGCCTCCTAAAGAAGACAAACAAACAATGAACAGACAATGAGCAGACATCAAACAAAAACAATGAGCAGGTAATGAGCAAAAAATAACAAGCAAACAATGAAAAACAAACAAACAAAAACGAGCAGGAAGTGGATGTGGCTCAGGCAGTTGGGAGCCCACCACTCACATGGGAGGTCCTGGGTTCGGTTCCTGGTGCCTCCTAAAGAAGACAAGAAGACAATAAGCTGATGCAATGAGCAGGGAGCAGGTGTGGCTCAAGTGATTGGATGCCTGCTTCCTGTGTGGAAGGTCTCAGGTTCGATTCCCAATGTCTCCTAAAGAAGATGCATGTACACAGTGAGCAGATACAGGAACCAGATAGTGAATACAAACAACGAGCAGATAGATGAGGGAGCCATCTCCAGGTGGGGTGGGGTGGGGGGGGGAGAATAAAATAAGTAAATGAATTAATCTTAAAAAAATAAAAATGAAGAAACGAGCAGACAATGAGCAGGAAAAACAATGGGCAGACAACGAGCAAAAACAAAGTCAGATAGCTCTCATGGTTGTACACTCTGTGGATATAGCAATAGTAGACACCATTGAATTGTACATTTTAAAGGGTGAGTCTTACAGCATGTGAATTAGCACTCAAAAAAGCTATTAGAAAAAATATTATAGAATTCATGGACCCAGGTGAGCTATAGTAGCTTATGGATAAAGATTTAGAATGATGGATAGAGATGAGGTATTATGATTTTGCTTATTGTCCAATCTGGTCACGTGAAGATTCAGGCACAGCTCCCCTCTTTGGGCCCAGGAGCCATCGCTCATGTTCTTGACTGTCATATTGTCATTCCTGGCTAATTTTACATTTCCCTCTGAGAAAAAGGTAGCAATGCTATTATTACAATTCCATGCCTCCTAGAATGTGTTTTTACTAAACAATATGATCTTTTTTTGTTTTTGTTTCCTTTTTTTATTATCTTTTTTTGAGGACACATAAAATACACAAAATGTTACATTAAAAAATATAAGACGGGAAGCAGACATGGCTCAACTGATAGAGCATCTGCCTACCATATGGGAGGGTCCAGGGTTCGATACCCAGGGCCTCCAAGATGATGCAATAAAAAAAGAGACACAGTTTCCCAGTGCGGCTGAGAGTGCAAGCAGACACAGAAGAACACACAGCAAGTGGACACAGAGAGCAGACAATGAGGCGGGGGGAAGGGGAGAGAAATAAATAAAAATAAATCTTTAATAATATATATATACATATAAGAGTTTCCCATATACTCCACTCCCCACAATCCCCACTCCTCCCACATCAATAACTTCTTTCATTAGTGTGGTACATTCATTCCATTTGATAAATACAGTTTGGAGCATTGTTATATATGGATTGTAGTTTATGTTATAGTTTACACTCTTTCCTAGTCCATTCAGTGGGTTATGGCAGGTTATATAATGTCCTGCATCTGTCCCTGCAATATCACTGAGGACAACTCCAAGTCCCAAAAATGCCCCAATAGCACCCCTCTTTTTCCTTCTCCCTGCCTTCAACAACTCCCGTGGCCACTGCTTCCACATCAATGGTGTAATTTTTTCCATTGCTAGAGTCACAATAATAGATAGTAGAATACCTGTAAATCCATTGTAACCCGTATTTTTTTCTTATTGTATTTTTTACTGAAGGATATCATCCATACATGAACATACATAAATCTGAAGTGTAGAGTGAAAGTTGTGAACTTACAAAATAAACAGGCATAACGCTATACAGGGGTCCCATACATCACATATCCACCAACAACTTGCACTGTTGTCATCTATTTGTTATAATCACACATTATGACCTTGCCTCTGCAGATCTTTAATACCATGTAGTTCCTGCTGTTTAGTTACATCATTATTTATGACTTTGTACCATCCCTCTTACCACCTGTGGCTTCTAGTGACTGTCAGAAGTTGTTGCTCTGTTTCTTCATTGATGATGACCACAACTGCAAGTCTTATCCAGAGTGTGCAAGAAAGTATGAATGATGCAAAGTCACGTTAGAGTCATCCTTCAGAATTTCATAGAGTAAACATTGAAGAAAACATCTTGTAACCATGTTTTTTTTCAGCTTCTGTGGACACTTGAGAATTTGATTCCTTTCAGTGTTAACTACCTCTCCTTCATCTCCACACAGCCACCTGCAGATGAAGGGCACAAGGGTGGGAAGAGAAGGGCAGTCCCTAGTCTGGGAGGCTTTAGACTGCCCTGGAAGAACATGAAGTCACCACATCCACTGGTGGCAAGTGAGCACATTGGTCGGAAGGGCCTTTGGTGTTGTAGAGCAATGGTCTCCGAAGACCTTGGAGAAGATGGCCCAGCTGCCCCAGAGGATTATCGGCACATGGCGCAGAACATGCGGACAGGGTGGGTGACTGTCCTGTCAGCAGTGGGGTGCCCTCAGGTGCTGTAGACCGAAGGCAGCAGCTTAGTCAGAACATGGTGGGCAAGAGCTGATGCAAAGGACCATACGTGTGGCTCTGCCCCAAGGTCTGGTGGTAGACCATCCGTAGCCTGAGTCTGAGATGAGTGAGTGTCTCCAAAAGATGGCAGCCCCATCTTATGCAAGCCCAGGGAGGAAATACTGTGCCAGCAACAAAAACGTTCCACTTGCCAGGCTGCACACCTGGTACCAGAACCCAGCTCCTCGGACATCTGATCAATCCCACATGTGGGGTAGAGGACCTGAGAGCACCCCAAAGGGGAAAAACAGGAATTGGAGCCCCTGCTGGTGCAGCTCTTAGTCCAGCCTTGGGTCACCCTGCCTAAATGATACTGCTAGCCCCAGGGGATCCCAAGCACCAGAGAGAGACTTAGAATGTTTCCAGGAAGCACAGAACCTCCTGATTACAGAGCCCAGGACAGAGGCTCTGCTTGCTCTGGTCTAAGATTGTTACTGTTTGCACATTCACCGCTCACTTCCATCTTTTTTTTTTCTTTTTTCTTTTTCTGTGTTTCTTGGTTAAAAATACCAGAGAAAGGCAATCTGGTTGTTCTAGCTTATCAGTTTTGCTGTGGGCCAATAGTTCTCAGTGTGGTCCAAGGACTTCTGCATGTTCCTGAGATTCTTTCATGGGATCTGTGTGGTTGAAATTATTTTCATGATTATACTAAGATATCATTTGCCTCATCCATTGTGTTGTCATTGGTAAATACAATGGTGTATAAAACTGCTGGCACCTTAATACAAATCAAAACAGTGGCAACCAACCATTCTAGTCGGATATTTCACCACCATGCACTTGCAGTTAAAAAAAAAAAGCAATTTTCACTAAAGAATGTCCTTGATGAAGTAGTAAAGAGTATTAATTTTATTAAGTCTCCACCCCTGAGCACATGTCTTTGTGCTGCATGAAGTATACATAGTGCACTTATGCTGCGTACTGAAGTACAATGTTCTCTCCATAGCAGCACTTGTACATTTGAGTTGCAAGTTGACCTAGCCACTTTTTTCATGAACCATCATTTACTCGAGAGAATTATTGACAGAAAAACTGTGGTTATTCAGATTTAATATTTGGCAGACATTTTCTTGAAAATGACTGGAGTGAACCTGTCACTTCAAGGCAAACAACTGACAGTGTTGACAATGATACAATTTGAGTTTCCAAGTGAACATTAAGCATTTTGGAAAACTTTTATCCATCATGAGACAGATAGCTTTGCAATATTTAAGGACTTTTCCAGTGAGATTGGCGGTGATGTTAATGAATGTGACTTTTTTGATGTTGCACAATAAAAATGCATCATTTGAAAGAGTCACATAACAAAGTAAACCAATATTTTCCAAATGACCAATGCATCATGTTACACAATCATGCAAGGGTACAATAACCAGTTATAGCACAGGAGGGTCCAATGGGTTCAAACGTCACAATGTATGAAAAGATCTCTGATATGGCTGCAGATTCCACATTGCAACTAACCTTTAAGAATATATTGCTTGTTGACTTTTGATATAGTATCAAAGAGGAATATTCATAATTATTATTATTATTTTTAGATTTTTATTTATTTATTTAATTCCCGCCCTATTTGCTGCTGTCTATTTGCTGCGTCTTCTTTCTTTGTCCGCTTCTGTTGTTGTCAGCGGCATGGGAAGTGTGGGCGGTGCCATTCCTGGGCAGGCTGCACTTTCTTTCGTGCTGGGCGGCTCTCCTTACGGGGCGCACTCCTTGCGCGTGGGGCTCCCCTACGCGGGGAACACCCTTGCGTGGCACGGCACTCCTTGCGCGCATCAGCACTGCGCATGGGCCAGCTCCACACGGGTCAAGGAGGCCCGGGGTTTGAACTGCGGACCTCCCATGTGGTAGACGGATGCCCTAACCACTGGGCCAAGTCCGTTTCCCCATAATTATTTTAAAAGGCTATTGAAATATTCCTTCCTTTGCCAGTGACATATCTGTGTGAGGGTGGATCGTCTTCATACACTTCAACCAGAACAACATATCACAGCAAACTGAATGCAGAAGTAGAGAAGGGAAACTGGCTCTCTTCTCTTAAGCCAGACATTCAGCAGATATGAAAAAAATGTGAAACAGTGCCACTCTGCTCATTAAACGTTTTTTGCTCTGGAAATTTTTTTGAAAAAAACAAAAACAAAATACCTAGTTATTGATAAAAATATTATTTATGTTAAGATTTAATTGGTGTGTTATTTTTAAAATAAGTTAATAAATGCATAGTTTTAAAATGGAAATATATGGTAAATATTCATAGATAAAAACCACATCAATGAAAGTTCTCTGTGGTCCTCAATAACTTAACCGTGCAAAGATGTCCTTTAAGCCCCACCGCTCTACGCCGTGTATGTGGGGAGTCTGGGATTGGCTGCGTTGGTCAGGTTCTCACTATTATGCAATCAGCTGTGGCAAGGAGTGGAGGGGCGAGTAGGCCCAGGGTGACGACAAGGTCACGACGGCCCCTTTGACAGCTGTCCCTTAGAAGCAGCTGTGGGACTGGCTAGCCATGACCAAAATTTACTAGCCAACTTCTGCTTGTCCTTCAAGTTTCAGGTTAATCTCCATGAGCTGCCCTGAGCTGTCTCAGGCTGCTTTGGCCATTCTGCAGCACCTGTCACACCTCAAAGCATTGATGCCTTAGATGTTCAGTTAGAATATCTTGCTTATGTATGTGTCTTCACCATGAGAGTGGAAGTTCTTTGAGGGATTTATTCATATTTGTGTCACACCTTAGGAATATATATAATACAAACTGGGGGGGCGGGGGGAAGTACAAGTACCATGGAGAATAAAACAAAGGAACCAAATTTAGATTAGGATGGCCAGGAAAGTCCTCTGGTGATATGGATTTTAGGCTAAGACTTGTAGGATAACTAGAGTTAGCCAGGCCATGAGTGAGCTCTGGAACAATCTAGAGTGAGGTGGATGTCAGTGGGGTGAAGAAGGGCTGCTTTGCCTGAGAACTGTTGGAGGGAGGCTGCAGCTGGACAGACAGCTTCTAATTAGGGGTTGCCTTTGGTCCTGTGTGGTTAAGTGATGCTCTTCGAAGCCCTCTGATGCTCTCTGAATCCTTCTGGCCTGCTGGGAAAGGAAGGCCAGTCACCTGCTGGCCGCTGATGAGCTGGCGTTCTGAGAAGATGGCACGTGTGGTGGGAAGGTCATTGAAATGGAGTCACTAACGAAGCTGGTGGCCTTGGCCGAGTCACAGGGCCTCCCTGGACCTGCGTCCTCATCTTTCAGATGAGGGGGAAGGCTGAGGGTGATCCCTGAATCCCTTCCTGCTCTGCAGGTCTCAGATTAGAGGCTGAACCCCTGAGTTTGTTTCATGCTCTGTGGTTTTGTGAATTCTGTCCAGCTTCTCTTCAATACCTCTCCCTCTCTTCTCACAAGCTGGAATTTCTTTGCAAGTCAGCATTCCTTCAAGGAAGATTCAATAATGCAAAAAAGATAAGAGGTGAACATTGCAATGCTAACACCTGGCAACCCATATGTAATACTTTATATCTCATATCTTTCAGAAAAATTCAAATGAAATCTTGTAAAGACAACCATCTAACCCAGGATTTCAGGGCTAGGCTAAATTTGGGTCTGGGTCAATGCCAAACTGAAATTACCCGCCATCTCACCAGCCCAGTGTCCCTGTGTAAGGCAATAGCCTCTAATGTCAATTATCCCTGAAATGGTTTCTTTTTGATTGTTAAGGAATTTATCTCCTTTTATCAAATAGCTACTGCGCTCCTATCAGGTACAAAGTCCTATGATGGATGCTGTAGGCAACAAAGTGAACAGAACTCTCTCTTCCCTGGGGACATAATTTTCTATAAAGTGTATTTCATGCACCAGTTGTCATACGGGGTGATCACATATTTTGAGCAGCTTGAGATCCTAGCAGATTGCCTTAATAATATTACTGAAAACTTTTTAGTTAACATGAACTATGTGCTAGTCATCATGCTAAGCACTTTTTAAAAAAAGATTTATTTATTTATTTCTCTCCCCTTCCTCCTCCCCCACTCCCAGTTGTCTGCTCTCTGTCCATTCGCTGTGTGTTCTTCTTTGACCGCTTCTATCCTTATCAGTGGCACGGGAATCTGTGTTTCTTTTGGTTGTGTCATCTATTTGTGTCAGCTCTCCGTGTGTGTGGCGCCATTCCTGGGCAGGCTGCGCTTTCTTTCACGCTGGGCAGCTGTCCTTATGGGGTGCACTCCTTGCGAGTGGGGCTCCCCTATGCGAGGGACACCCCTGCGTGGCAGGGCACTCCTTGTGCGCATCAGCACTGCGCGTGGGCCAGCTCCACACGGGTCAAGGAGCCCCGGGGCTTGAACCGTGGACCTCCCATGTGGTAGGCAGATGCCCTATCCATTGGGCCAAGTCTGCTTCCCCATACTAAGCACTTTGTGGATATTTTATAATTTAGTCTCCACAGAATCCTATTCTACAGATAGGGAAACTGAGGCCCAAAGACCATAAGTAGCTTGCTAAAGTCATAAAAGCAGTCATGACAGAATAGGGACCCAAACCAGGTCTGTCTGCCACGACGTTGATCATCTGAGAAGCCTGCTCTGGGGAAAGTCAACAATCCACGAATATTGGTTGAGTTTTTGCCTAAGTGAAGAGTGAGTGCTTGAAAGCATAAATAAATGGAAGGTGGAGGAACCTGGAGTGGCTTATGCTGTCCCCTTTACTGCACTGGATCAGGTCCCAGCCCCAAAGCTGGGTGCTGTCCCACACGGTGCCTTCTGGTGCCAGTCCGAGCCCCATAAAGGATGCCACCCCACTACTGGCACATTCACCATTACCTTATGAGAGTGGAGCCTCCGCTTTGAGTCAACCAGATGATTTATTTTCAGTTTGTCTTCACCACCCCCTCCACCCCAGGCCTCCTTCCAGCGCAGCTCTTACCCAGTCTATTTCCTGACCTGAAATCCGAGATACCCTGGGATACAGCCTCTGAGTTATTTACTTATCTCCTTCCAGATGCCCAGAAAGGAGACCAGCCAGAGGAGAGGGAGACCGCCTGCTCTGCTGCTGCCCTCTGCCTCCCCCCCCACCCTCATCTGAACTCAGAGATTCTGCCAAGCCCAGCTGAGTCAGAGGCGCCCCGCAGAGACCTGGGAGCTGGGAGGCCCTGGCCCCATGGGAGTGGCCCAGCTCCGCAGCTGACTGGCCCAGCGCCAGCCCCCTGAGATTCCGGGGAGGGAGGAGAGCCTTGGAGGGCTCCCCAGGAAGTCTGTGAACTCCCTCCAGAGTGTGCAGGGAGCACGAGGTGCCCTGACCCGGGCTTTGTCTATGCTCCCTTGCTGGGGGTGCTTGGTGTTTGCACGAGGAGCCCAGGGCTCTTATGGCCTCTTCAGCCAGCTGCAAGCCCCAGCCCTGCTTCAAGAAAGGCTGAAAGCTGTGTGGGCATGGCCGGGACCACCCCAGAGCAGGGGGGGTGGGGGCATCCCTGAGAGAGCGAGGGGCTCCTCCCGGGGCACCTTGACCCAGGCAAGGCCGGGCGAGCCGAGGGAGAGAAGGGCAAGAGGCACAGAAAGCACCCTTGTGAGGGCTCTGCCAGAGCCTTGCCAGGTGGTCGTCCTTTGATTGCTACAACTGTCTTCCGAGTTTGGCTTGACTGTTCCCATTTTATAGATGAGAAATGTGAGGCTCCACCATATTCTCACAGGAAGTGGTAGGACTTGAATTTCATGCGCTTCCATGGAAATGGGTATTTCAGAGCTGGCCCCTTGCAGTCCTTCTATGGCATAGGCCCTTCTGGTCCCTTCCACTGCCTGGCGGCCTCCCCACAGCCGGCTCAGACTAGCGCTTCTACAGGGAGGGGGTGAAGCCATGTGCGTTTGCGTGTGTGTGTGTATATCTGCACACGTGCAGTCACGCAGCACGGGAGGACAGTGTGGGGAGCTGGGAGGGAGAGGACGAGGGCCCCTGATCATCCTCAGGTTCGCGGCAGGCTCGACAGAGATGCCTCCTTCCCCTGCCACCCGACCAGGGGCTCCTGTTCCTTCCCAGTCCCTCTTCTCTTGCCCAGGTTCCGGCTTGTCAGACAGCCTTCCCCAGGGCTTGGGCAGGCCTGCTGTCCTGGTGCAGGTCTTTGTCCCTGTCCCTGCAGGGGGTGGTTGCAGAATGACTCGCATGTGGAGTAGTATCACAACCAACTTTATTTTACTCCATTTCCCGTCTTCTTTTTGCTAAAAAGCACCAGGGGAAAAAAAAAAACTCTTCCAGAAAATTACACCCTGCATCTCCCTTTCTGCTGCTCCTAGGAAGTCATTTAAGATGGAAATTAGAGCCCATTATTGCACATTTAATTACCCACCAAATGAATGGCATATTTAATGGAAATGGCAAAATCCTCCAACAGGTGTAAGATTTCTAGTTCATGCATCTCCCAGACATGTTGCAAAATAATTCATTAACTAGAGATGTGAATTGCCGGGGCTGCCTCCCGGGAAATGCAGGGCCAGGAAACACGGCGAAGGATGTGGGCACCAATTAGCTGACTTCCCTGTCCTCTGGGACCAAGTAATACAGAGTTTGCTCTTGGTGTGCTTGGAGCCCCTGGTGCGCCCTCAGCAGGGCCTCGGGCAGGCCTGTCCGTAGCTGAGTGGGGAAGGAGGGGGAAGGCTAGCCCAGCTCCAGCCCTGCCCCCACTCCTGTCGCCAGGTTCCTGCAGGATCCAAGCCGCACCAGGCAACTGAGGAAGCAGGTGGGGGCAGGGGTCAACTTCAGAGATGGCAAGGTCAAGGGAACAGTTTCTGAGTCAGTTGTTGGGGGCAGGCTCTGCCACCCCCTCTCATCAATGCTCTAGCTGTGTGCTCTCAAGCTTTGGCTCCGGGCTGTTGTTACATTTTAGGGATGTTTTTTCATTCACTCAACCAGCCAACATCTGCTATTTGTGGAAAATCTGTTTGTGAATTCAACCATGCAACCAACAAATGTTCTTATTAAATACCTACTCATAAATTCATTTCATTTCCTCATTTACTTGCTCGTTTTAAGCAATGAACGAACAAGTCAACATACACTTATTCATTCATGAAACCAGTCAGCACTTACAGAATACCTACCATTTGACCACTCCTCCATCCATCCATCCATCCATCCATCCATCCATCCATCCATCCATCCAACCAATCAGCCATATTGACTGAATACTACATGCCTACTAGTAATCGTTCATACAATTAACAAATATGTATTGAGCACCTACTACATGCCAAGCATTGTGTAGGTAGCAGAGTAACAAAGCTCAAACACTGCCTTCAAGAAGCTTAGAGTCAAGTAATCCTATTAAGAGCCAACGTTTATTCAGCTTTTAATATATGTGTCCAGCATTGTGCTAATGGCTTCACACATATTAACTCATTTTCTTTCATAAGTATCATGAAGGAAAAGGTGCAGGGAAGTTAAGTAATTTTCCTCAAAGTGACACAGCTTTTGGGAGAGAGAGTGTCATTGCTGGAGGCAGACAGACTGGAGCACACTCCTAGCCCCCCCGGGGTGGGGGCAGATATATGTTGCCCTGTCCTATGGGAGCAGGGAGGGAAGATATTTGGCTGTGCCTGGAGGAGAGAGGACCTGGTATTTGAACTGGATCATAAAGGAGGTGTAGAAGTCGAGGAGCCACGGAGAGAAGGCGAGGGAAAGAGAGGCGGCCCGAGCAGGCCAAGTGTTAGTGCCTTGGAGAGTGCAGGTCACTAATGTAAAAGACACGGGCTCTGCCCTAAGGAGCCTTCACTGTAGTAGGGGAGGTGATAGATGGACACAGATAACGTCAGCACGGGAAAGGGGATGAATGACCGGCGTGAGATGGCACGTGATGAATGGTGCCCGCGGCTCAGATGAGTCGGAACTTGAGATGGGACCTTGAATCATGGCCAAGTAGGATCTGCTGGGACAGAGCTGGGGCCCTGGTGGGACGGTACCAGACAAGGCAGCGGGCTAGAAAACAAGTGAGGCTGACCGACTCCCATTCCAGGCTTAGGGATGTGAGCCGGGAGCGCAGGAAGAGTCTGGAGAGAGGGAGTGGATCGTGAAGGGGGCTGAATGTTTAGCCCGGGAATTAGGCTTCCTTGAGTAAGAGATGGGGAGTCACTGGAGGGTTCTGAGAAGGGGAGAGCACTAATTGCTCTGTTCGCGCCCTTGTTGCTGTGTGTCAGTGCATCCCCCGGCTCCCTCGCTGGCCAGCTAGCTTCTGGTTAGGTGCAGTCAGGGGGGCACTGGCAGTAGATCAGAGCATGGGAGGAGAGAGTGATCAGGAAGCATCTTCCCTGCTCCTGCTGGCCGGGGCTGTGTTGCTCCAGAAATCTATAATTTTAGCACTCGCCCCAGGTGCTTCTCATATCGGGCAGATCGTGGCATCATTGATCTACACTGTTTCCCAAGCACTTTCTAATTTAACACTGCAAGTCACAACCATATTCATGCCCATATTCTACAGCCTTAGAAAACTAAGGCTCCGAAGCACTGTGACGTGTCCAATGTCATCAACTTGTAAGCAGAATAAATAGCTGGGATTTAAACCCAGGTTTCTGATTCTATGTCCAGCTCTTTGGGGGAAACTGGGGGCAGGAAGACTAGTTGGGAAACTTGTAATAATTGAGTTGTGCTATTTCCCCAAACATATTTCCTCTTAATATTTGCATTGCCAAATGTCCATTTCTTCTCCATGGCCCATCTTAACTAGCATCTGCACCACGCAGGCGACGATGGCTCCCCAGCTGATCATGACCGCAGGGCTCTGCAGCTTCACCTGGTGTGCTGGTGTATGAGCCTGTTTTCTCTCTTTAGTGGACTAACCAGTTAAAAATGGGCAGTGTGGTGTAATGGTTAGCGCACAGCCTCTGGATTTAATAATCTCACCCACCTCCTCGGTCAAGCTTTGTGTCTTGTCATCAGCTTGAATGGCTCCACTTAGGAAATTCCAGGACATCATTTCCTAACTGCTCTCTCCAGGAGCCTCACTCTTCTTTATCTATTCCTTGTCCACTCAGCAACTCCAGTCCTCCTATCTATCTCTTTAATCCCAATCCACCAGCCCACCCATTGGTTACTCCCTTCCCTCTCCAGGGGGAGGTCTCTGAAACAATCATCAGCTTTCATGCACTGCCCCTGTCTTTCTCTTGCCTGCATCTTTGAAAATCTCGTCTTTGTTTTTTTTACTCCATCTGCCCCACAGACCTCTAACCATTTGCCTTCATCATTCTTACACTCAATATGCAGACAATTACAGAGCCATGCAGGTTGCGGTTGCTACGAACAGATGCTTTCCAGTCTCAGAAGTGCTCTTGGATGTGATCCACTCTTAGCTCTTTGCCCTACATCTTTTATCAGCACCACCTCGCTCCCTGCAGGCTCTCCTCAAACCCAAGTCCTGTGCTTGACCTTTGATCCCATCCCTTCCTGTTTCCTCCCGAACCAGAGCTATGGTGACTCCAGACTCTCTTCCTCCTTTCACAGCCAAACGTCCCAGTTGGATGGTTTACGTGTTTATACGCTATTGATTATTCCTGGCTTCCAATCTCCCTTCCCACAGCTTCCGATGGGCTTCCCTGATTTCTCCTATTTTTCTGTCCATTCCTTTTTAGTCTCCTCTCTTTACTCTCCTGAAAGGCTGGGGTGGCCCAGGCCCCAGTCCTTGCTTTGCCCACTCCCCTTTCTCCGTCTGGGCCCTTGTATCCATTACCATGGTACTGATGGCCATTCCCATAGGTGTCTGTCAAATTTCACCTCTTGCCCAGACCTCTCTCCTAAATTCTAGTCTTATATTACAGCTTCCTGTTTTATTTCTCTACCCAAATGCCCCACATATACTTCAAACTCTGTGTGCCTAAAACCGTCCCCTCCTCCCCTGCTGCACCATCTCTGCCAGGTTTCCCATCTTAGTGAAAGGTACCATCCCCTGGCCACGCTGAGCTCAGCTTCCTTCATCCTCTACGTACCACTGGTGACCAAGCCACTCAGATGCTGTTTCCTGAACAGCACACGTGCCTCTTCTATCTCCATGCTGTTGCAGTTGCTTTAATTCAGGTCCTTATCATCTCTTGCTTAAACTAGTTGCAATATTCTCCCACATGTTTCCCCTGCTTCCAGTCCACCCCCCATCTCCCCTATTATCTATATAACATTAAGGGCAATCTATTCACTAATAAAACTAAACTTGGATCACGATGGTCCCCTGCTTGGAAGCCCTCAGGGATCTGCCCTGCGCTCCCCTGCGTGGCATGGCCCACCTGCCGACCTGGCCTGCGCCTAACCTTCCAGCCTCGTTGCCCACCTTGCTCCTCCCGAAGCCTCTGCCCACCGAGATCTCTCAGAGTCGCCTGAGGGTGCCGAGCTCTTTTGTGCTTTTGCACCTTCGCCCGTAATGTCCTTTCCCTTTCTGTCCACTTGCCTGGCACTGACCTGTATTACAATATCCAACTCTAGTATAACCTGGTTTGTAAAATTTTTCCATACCTCCCAAAAGGAATCTCTCCATTGCACCCTGTGCGTATATAACTTGCACGTATAGAACTCCATTGCACCCTGTATGTATATAATATGTACATACAGAACCTCTATATATACACACATATATAACCTGTACATATAGAACCTCTCCACTGTACCCCATACATATATAAAATGTACATATAGAACCCTCCACTGCACCTTGTACATATATATAACCTGTACATATAGAACCCTTCGCTGCACCACAAACATATATAACTGGTACATATAGAACCCTCCACTGCACCCCGTACATATATATATAACCTGTACATATAGAACCCTCCACTGCACCCGTACATATATAAACTGTACATATAGAGCCCTCCACTGCACCCGTACATATATAACCTGTACATATAGAACCCTCCACTGCACCCTGTACATATATAACCTGAACATATAGACGCCTCCCCTGCACCCTGCACCTGTGGAACACTTGACAGCCTATTAGCTCACAGGGACTGAGCGCCCCGCGGTCGGGGGCGGGGCTTATTCGCTCTGGACCCCTCCTACCCCGCACAACGCCCGGCACACGGTCGGCTCTCTGTGGTTGGCTGTTCTGTTTTTATTTTATTGAAATGAACTAAAGCTCAGAGAGGTCAAGCAGGCTTCTCCAGCCAGGACTTGAACCCACGTCTGTGGGACTCGGGCGCTCAGGATCCACCTCGCACCTGGTGCCGCCCCCGACGCAGGGGTGCTAGGAGGGAGCCCCCCGAGCCACAGAGAGGGCCGCAGGGCGGGCGCAGGCCCCGGAGCGCGCTCGAGGGCTCAGCTCCATCCGCCAGGTTCCTGGGGGCTCCCGCCCCCTGCTCGGCTTCCGCCCACCTGCTCTTTTTTCCAGAAGCCCAGGATGAAAGACTCAGCGGGGCGCTGCCGGGCCCCCCCTTCCTGATCTAGCGGGGGAGACTTCCCAGGTAGACAACGGCTTTCAAAATGAAATTTAACTCCAGGCCCTGCTGAATTGTCACTAGCGTAAGCCCCATTGTGTGTGCCTCGGAGGCAGCCGATTATAGAAACTTTCATAAAGAAAATGCCTAAACGGAGGCGACGATTACTTTTCTGAACAAATGCAATGGGATTTAAGCCATCTGGTCAGGGGCTGGCATCTGGGGCCTCAGCAACTTAAGCTGAGATTCCAGGCGTCTAAGAAAATGTCAGAAAGCAGGTCCCCATTATCCCCTGGGGGTACCCCGGGGCCCCGGGGCTCCGAGCCCTCTGTTTTCTTGCTCCTCCCACCCTTCAAGTCTGCCGTGGAGGGGCCAGGCTGCCAGCTTCTGCACGGGGATCTCAGTGAGCTCGTGGGCTGCATTTTCCATGTTAACAAAATTACATCTCAGAGGAAAGGGGGAGAAAAGACTCAGAATAAGTATTTTTCAAGGGTAAGTGGTTGGAGGGGGTCTTGTAACCGACAGCATCTGGAGACATAAGGTCAAGTCCACAACTCAAAGCACATCTGCCTGGTGCGCAGAGAAAATGCTTAAAATACATTTGGGTAGGGGCGCCGCTTAACTTTCCTTCTAATTTTTGACATTAATCTCCCCTCCCCTTCCCTCCCACACCAAAGCTGTCGCTGAGGGGTTCCACGGGGTCCCCACAGGGAGCCTCCCCCCTCCCCCTCTCTGTCACTCAAGCTGCACTTCAGGGTTCCCGCTCCAGAGGCAGGGTGCACTCCCTGCACCCCAGACGCAAGTGTGTCCCATCTTGCAGGGAAGCGTCTGCCCTGTCATATCTGGGCAGGAGCTCTGTGCACCTCTGAGATTTTTAAGCGCTACAAATCTGATCTTGAAGCAGCTTGCTTGAAATCCTCATTTTCTCATATGATGGTGAGGGGGAAAAAAATCAACCTGTTCTATCCAATCATAGGAAATTCTCCTCAAGCCTGTCGGCTTGGAGTGGTCCCTCCTCTGGGCCAGGAGGTCAAGTTCTTTAATGCTAATGTGAGGCATTTGGAGGGTATGTGTCTATGGGAAGCAACTAGAGCAGATGACGTTGGCTGGACAAGGAAACCCTCTCTGTGTGTCCAGGATGGGCACTGGAGTGGAGAGAGCTTTGGGTCCTGGGTTCTAGTCTCGCCCTTGCTAGTCCTGATCTTCTGGGACTAAGACCATAGCCTTGCGGGGGTGGGGAGGGTCCCAGGATATAGTTTTGCCTCAGGCTCAGCTATGATAGTCAGGAACTTCTCACCCATCATCAACCCATCAGTCCCTCATCTTGTCTATCTTTCCATCCATCCTATGCATTTTCTTTCATTTTTAAAATAATTTTTTAAAAAGATTTATTTCTCTCCCATCCCGCCCCCCCCCCCCACCGCTCCACTCATTGTCTGCTTTCTATGTCCATTCGCTGTGCTTTCTGCTGTGTCTGCTTGCATTCTTGTCAGCAGCACGAGGAATCTGTGTCTCTTTTTGTTGTGTCATCTTGCTGCATCAGCTCTCCGTGTGTGGTAACACTCCTGGGCAGGCTATGCTTTTTTTTTGCGTGAGGTGGCTCTCCTTGCAGGTTGCACTCCTTGTATGTGGGGGACACCCCTGTGTGGCACGGCCCTCCTTGCGTGCATCAGCACTGCACATGGGCCAGCTCACCACACGGGTCAGGAGGCCCTGAGTTTGAACCCTAGACCTCCCATGTGGTAGGCGGACACTATCCATTGAGCCAAATCTCCTTCTCTCTCTCTCTCTTTTTTTTAAAGATACTTAGATTACATAAATGTTACATAAAAAATGTGGGAGATTCCCATATGCCCCACTCTCTACCCCTCCCCTCCCGTACTTTCCCACATTAACAACATCTCTCATCAGTGTGGTACATTTGTTACAATTAATGAACACATATTGGAGCACTGCCACTAAGTGTGGATTATAGTTTACATTATAGTTTAATCTCCCTCCCACACAGTGTTGTAAGTTATGACAAGAAATATAATGGCTTGGATCTGTAATTGTGACATCATTCAGGACTATTCCAGTGTTCTGAAAATGCCCCCATATTACACCTATTTTTCCCTCTCCTGCCATTTAGAACCTCCGGTGGCCACTGCTTCCACATGAGTGATAAAGGTTCTTCCATTACTAGAATAGCAATACGTCATAGCAGAGTAACAGTAGGTCTACTCTAGTCCATTGTTCATTCCCTGATCCTGAGGATTCTGGGATGGTGATGCCCACACTGCCTCAAACTGAGAGGGGCTTATGCATTTTCCTAATTAGCCAACGTCATCCATGGCTCCTCTGGCTACTCTGCATCCTTGTTTCTCAGGACCCCCTGCTTCGTGGCCTGCACCCAGTTGAACAGGCCACTCTCTCACCTGCCCTGCCAACTGTGGCACATGTTGACTGCCTCATACTCACTTCTTCTTTCACTCTTTTACCATGGGCATCTTCCACTCATCCTCAGGCTTGAATTGAAATGTCACTTCCTCCAGGAACCTCTCCTGATATCCTCTCTGTTCCCCATTGCCTATGTCTGGGTAAATGTCCTTTCTCATCCTTACTTACTTAGTATCTTGAGATTGCTCCATTAGGACACCTATTGCCTTAGTGGGGGCCATGAGTGTCACCTCATGGTCCATTTCTTTGAGCCTATTGCCTCCATCTTGGAGTTGTCTACAAGAGTGAAACCATTCTCACTGTGATCCTGATCAGTGGGATTCCCTAAAAGGATACCTCAGTCATTGACCTGTTGTTTGTTCTTGGGTGTCACAGCTGCTCCTGGGCGGTGTGGGTTCCATCTTTCCCTTCATGCATCTGTTGGGTCTGACGTCATGGCCAATTACCTCCTGCAGAGCTCTGCATTTAGGCAGGTGGAAGGAGTTGCCAGATGCCCATCTTCAGCCAATCGGCAGCTCCAGGGTTCCTTCCTGATTGGGAAGAGTGTAAAAGTGCGAAACCCTAATGAGGGAAATTTCGGGTAGAGTTACTGTGTAGGTGGGGAAGGGAGAGCTTGTTTGCAGGCAGTCTCGTTGACTCATGGCCTGGTTGGTTGGTAAATGTGCTGTCTCATTACATTTCCCAGGCCTGGGGGCTTATCTCTCTTGTTCAGGTGGAATTCCAAAGCCTATTGGAGTAAGGAACCCTGGGACAGAAGCAGGAATGTGTCACAGGTTGTTATGGTGGAGTCGTTCTTGGAATTTTAATTACCTTATCTTCACACTATTATGTATTTACATATCCTAATGATGAGCTTACACGTTTCAATTAGCATGTAATTATGGGTTCTATTACTTAAAGAAAATACTTGGGGATAATTACACAATTATGAAATACAATTAGAAAATGACATATAATTAAATGTAGAAATGCCTTTGAAACTCTCTTCCTACCCTTCCACCCAACCCCTCTGTCCAAATGAATTCTCATATTTATTTTCTCTCCTCTTTCTCTTCTTCAAATACAAGTGCAGTCCAGCTTAGTCCAACCAGAACAGGGAATGGGTATTTCCTGGAGGGCACAGGGGCATTGCATCTCTGGGAATAATTTACCCTTATGATCTCTTGGAGATTCAGTAGCATCTCTTGACTTTGCAAACTCTGCCTGAAGTTCTGGATTCATCGGACAGTTTTGCAAGTCTGGGTGGTGGTTGCGGAATCTAACCAGCAACTCCTGCTGTGAGCACAGAAAAGGAGGGGGCAGGTGGGACCTAGCACTTCCAGCAGCCAAACGTCGCAGGCTGGGCTCTGACTGGGACTAGAGGTTGGCAGGATATTGAAGGTGGACCCTCTACATGGCTACAGCAGTTAGCCATTTTGAAAACACTCTCACATGTGTCAGCTCATTCACTCCTCAGGACAATCTGATGAGGCAAGAGGGTGGGTTAAGTGTGTTCTGCTTTCTGGAATTCCTTCTTCCTTTGACTTTATACATCTGCTCTCCTGATGTCCTTAGTTCTCTGATTGCCCTTTGTGGTCTTCATTTGCTTCCTTTTCTCCTTGGCTTATGGATTAAATTTTATTGTTCTCTAGAGGTCTATCCTCTTTCCTCTCTCCTTGGCAAGTCAGATGGGTGGAGGATGCTGGTAGGATGAGGTTGGGGTGGCACCAGGGAAAGTAATCAGATGGTGCCCAGAAGCCACTGTGGCAGAGACTGGCCACTGTTTACACTCCCATTTTCCTTTGTTGTTGGGCACATAGTTAGAGCACCTTTCCAAGACTTCCCTAGTTATATGTGGCATGTAACTGTGGGCAGAAATAATGTACCCCACTTCTAGACTTGACCCATGAAAACTCTCTCTCCATCTGCCATGTTCTCTTCCTCTATCTTCTGACTATGTAGTGATGTCCAGGATAACCTTTGAAGCCACTTGGAAGAAGGCAAGGACCTCATCATTTCTAGAGTCCTCTCCTTGCCACTACTTAGAGTTTGTGTGAGAAGAAACACATATTGTATTAATGCATTGAGATTTCTAAGTTTATCTGTTGTAACAGCTGCTGAACAGCTAAAACATCCTTGCAAATATGAAATAAAACTTGGACCATAATACTTGTATTGGCAGTATTTTTAATTTTCTCCTCTGTGTAGGTTGAAAGTGAGTAAAGTTGATGAGTCTGGTGGACATCGTATTTGCCTCCCTGACATCCACTTCCTCTCCATTTAGTAATTATCCATTTTGTTCAGGTGCTGCCCTGTTTGTGCAGCCCATGTACTTGAGGGGAAGCCACCCCCACCCTCAGCTCCAAAACTGGGTCTAATAGGCCTAAGAATAACACCATTCCCTTGGGTTTGGAGATTACGGGCAAACGTGAATCAGTGCCAGCCTAAGATTGGTTCAGAATGACTGTGACTCAGTTTGGTCCAATGAGACACAAGGGCAAGTTTAGGGAGTATTCTTGGAAAGATGTTTCTTCATTCTGGAGAGAGAGCTATAGAAAATTGTGGGAATTGTGTGAAGCTGATGAGTTGAGAGTTCTGGAAACAGAAAGGCAAAGAGCCAGACCCTGTCCAAACAATGAACGCTGGGCGCTTGCCCTGTCCTTCAGACCCTGCTCTTATGACATTGTTTTCTAAGTTGGTTAAGTGGGGCCCTACTCAGTCACCCAAGCTTTAAAAACTTCAGCACCATCTTGGCCTCTTTCCTTTCTTTCCCCTGACACATCCAGTAGATCACCAAGTCTTCTAATGGCATTTCCTAAAAAGATTTCTAATCTGTCCCCTCTTCATTATGTCCAAGCCTTAGCCAAATTTCTTTTTCTTTTTTTTTTTTTTTACATGGATTATCAATATAGTTTCCTACTTGTCCCTCTGCTTCCAGGCTTATCCCTCTCAAATCCACCCAGACAGTTACCCTCAGAGCAACTTGTCTACAACACAAGTATTCATTCCTTGACTTAAAACCCCACCAGTGGCTTCCCATCACTGCTAAAGAATAAAATCCAAATTCCTCAGCCTGACGTGCAAAGCTCGTCACACCTGACCCTGCCTACCTGCTCCAACCTCTTGTACCACGATGCTCCTCATACTCTACCTTCCGGTCACCCTGAATCATTAGCTCTACTCTGAGTAAATGCTTTTCCCCATGCTTATCTCCCTGCCTAAGATGTCCCGGCTCCACTCTCTTTAGCTGATGCACGCTTCCTCATGGGTCACCTTCTCAGTGTACCGTTCCTCACCCTTTCTCCCATAGTTTGCAGCTTCATCTTTCAATTCCACCACTGCACACTTGTACAGACCTTCTACACACTCACTCACTGCATTGCTGCTGTCTCCTACCCTGGAGGATGAACCCTTTCCAGCCATGCCATCGGCCTCTGTTTACTGAATGCTCAGCCTGTGCCAGCCGCCGGGCCAGGTACAAGGGACAAACTAATAAGCCATACTGGGTAACACTCATGTAACAGTAACAATATTCCAGGCACTACTGAAAGCACTTGCCACACATTTAAAGAGAAATCATTTGTTGGGAACCATGGGAGAGAATGTGTCTTATGTTGGCCATGCATGGGGCAAAAATGAAGTGACCATTCCTTCCCTGAGAACTTGGAAATGGGGGAGATACAGCCAATCTTCTAAGTATTAAATTGTTGTACACAGATCCAATTATTTTTTTAACAAATTTAGCGGGGCCAGAGGCAGAACGTGAATCCATGTCTTTCAGCTCCAAATTTTTTGTCTTTTTGTTTGCCTCTCTGGGCTCTCAGCCTTCTTGCCGCATCCTCTTGCTGCAACACCATCTGACAGGTGCTGTTGATAAGACCTTCCTTTTTTTTTTTTAAAGATTTATTTATTTTATTTAATTCCCCCCCCCCCCCCCGTTGTCTGTTCTCTGTGTCTTTTTGCTGCGTCTTGTTTCTTTGTCCGCTTCTGTTGTCGTCAGCGGCATGGGAAGTGTGGGCAGTGCCATTCCTGGGCAGGCTGCACTTTCTTTCGTGCTGGGCGGCTCTCCTTATGGGTGCACTCCTTGTGCGTGGGGCTCCCCTACGCGGGGGACACCCCTGCGTGGCAGGGCACTCCTTGCACGCATCAGCACTGCGCAGGGGCCAGCTCCACATGGGTCAAGGAGGCCTGGGGTTTGAACCCCGGACCTCCCATGTGGTAGACGGACGCCCTAACCACTGGGCCAAGTCCGCTTCCCAAGACCTTCCTTTTCTACTTCATTAGATTTGTGAAGAGGATCCAGTAGGATGGTGGTGAAGTGCTGCAGACCACAAGGCTCTAACAAGCAAACGTGAGCCGCCCTTGTGTCTGTACCTGCGCCTAAGGAGCCACAGGTGAGCATCTGTGTGTGCCCGCAACAAGGTCCTCTCACTGTCGCTCATCCTGTAGGTGTTCTGAATCGCAGAAGAAAATGCTGCTGCCTCGTGGAGCCGGGGGTCTTGGCACCTGAGGCTTGGACTGTCTATAATTAAGTGGATTGTTTGGACCTCCTTCACTAGACGAGTTTTTAAGCTCGTGTTCACTCTTCTCTCACCCCTTACACATGCTCACACCTTCCCGCCTCTCCTTTGGGCTAAATGACTCTGGATTCTTTCCTGGTGAGCAGAAAGTGCCACCATGCCCAGTCCTGCTGGGGGTGGCTGGCTCCGACCCCCACTTACACCCTCAGGTCCAGGGAGAACCCCTCTAGGGTCAGCAGCCAGAACCTCGACTTCCCCAGCAGGCAGAGCAGAGGTGCAGGCAGGCCTGCGGGACCCCCGGCCGGTGGGAAGGGCGCCCCTGCACTTCTGCCGGGCACAGCGGCCTCCAGGCTGCCGCGCTGACCGCACACTCCTAAGGGAGGCGGGTGGGGTGGCGAGAGCCTTGTCTCATCTTTAATGAACACAGACTCAGCCTTATCTAATGGGCCTCTGATGGCTGGAAGACAATGCAAAGTTCCACCTGGGATCACCCTGGGCGGTGAAGAGGGCGCCTGTGCGGTGAGTAGGCTCCTTCTTCTCTCCGAGGCAGAATGGGTGGCCTTGGAGCAGGGAGGGACAAAGCCTTCAGCTGTGGATTCTAGAAAGGCCGAGACCAGCCTCGAGCTGGCTTTCCATAACGCACTCAGGTATACCCAGGGCGCCCTCTTGTCTTCCACCCCCTCCCTTCTTCTTTACTGGTTGCCATGACATTAGTTCTGTGGGTGTCAGAGATGACAAAGAATCCAAGGTCAAGGTGCCGTTTCTAAGAGAGAGCATCCCAGATCTGATCCAATCATTTACTCCCCATCTCCCCCACTTAAAGCTATTCAGACACCTTTAGAAGAATATCCAAACTCCTCAAAACACCCATCACGGGCCGCCGTGCCTCCTTCTCCAGTCTTCTCTCCCCAGCCCTCCCTCCCACTCTGTTCCAGCTAAACTGACCTTTCTTTGGTGCCATCGAATAGGGCACCTCTTGTTGGAAACTGAGGCACAGTGGCTTCACAAGGAGAGATGTACTGTCCCCATGGCTACGCTTGCAACCTAAGGAATGTGATAATTAAGAAGTTCCCAGCAGATAGGATGAAGCTGTTAAAGGCTGAAAGAAAAGACAAGCACATATCTTTTGTAGTAAATAGAACACTTAGATTTTGTACCTTAAGATTTTTTGAGTTCCTTAGTAATGCTAATAGTTAACTGCATGTTGCTGCTTGTTGTCATGTAGACCGGGGTATATAGAGAGCCCCTTGTAAACAATAAAGTTGGCTGATGAGCCTCTACTTGCAGACCCCCTGATCCCAGCTCTCTCGTTGTTCCTTTCTTTTTCTTTATTTCTTTCTTTCACTCTCCTTTTTCTCTTTCTTTCATTCCTGATACCTTTCAGGTCCAAATCTCCAGCACCTCCCACTGTCTTTCCTGGCCTGGGGGAAGCTGCCCAGACCCCACTCCTGCCCCTTCTCCTGGCCTGCCCCTTCCCTGTCTTCAGTTCTCAGTTTAGCCGTGACTCCTTCCAGGAACTCCTCCTGTCCCGAGCGTCAGCCTTCCTCCCTCCCTGTGTGTATTTAACACCTTAATTTGCAGGTTTCAGAGAAAACTTACAGGTGCTCTATAATCACAGATTTGCTTGTTTGTTTCCCTACTAAAATAGCTCTGCTAGGAAATGCACTGTCTCTTCGTTCGCTCCTGTAGCCCCAGCACGTATTAGGTACCGGTGAATGAGTGAATGGGAGGAGCTTCTGGGCTTTTGGGAGACCCAAGAGGTGGTGACTGCTGACATCCCCTGCTTCCCAGAGGGGGAGATTCCTGGATTCACCCCCTTTCCTCTGCCATCTGACACTATTCTTGCTCCTCTACAGCTCCTGTGCGGCTGGAGGGAATTCCACCCGCCTTTTCTGGGGTTCCTGGGAGCTCTGAAGTAAGTATTTCGGTTCGGCCTCTCAGCATTTGTGAAAGCAAGCTTCCCCTTGGGGAAGGCGTTGCTTCTAGGCTTCAGAAGAATGGCTTGCAGGGTCCCCAGGGGAGCTTGAAACAGAACGACTCGCGTGATTTTCCCCCTACTTGACATTTTTCTGCTTCGTAGCAGTTGATGAACCCTCCTGAGTTCCGTGGCAGGCCCTGTGGGGCGCGCGGCCCTGCGGCTTCCTAAGCCGACCCTGCTGGCTGAGCTCTGAGCAGGGTGCGGGTGGGCCGGGAGGACTCAGGGCTGCTCTGCCGCTTGCAGCCCTTCTGCTGGCTGGTGGCGGCAGCAGGGGCCAGGGGAAGGCAGCTGCTCCCCCTAGAACGCTCGGGAAATAAAACACTGTTGACATTCTGGTGAAGACTGAGATGCGAGGCCAACGAAGAAGTTTCAAAGCCAGTCCACGAGGGAGTCGGGCAGGCAGCGATAGGATGGCAGCTATTTGAAGCAATTGCTCTCCTGAAAGCCACAGGGCTGGCATTGCCCCGGGACCTGCCCCTCAGAATGTCAAAACCTGGCTGAGTTTGGCCCCGGGCCCCTGCAGGCAGCATGGTTTTGAACTCAACAGTCCGGTGTTTGCACTTTATGGATCGTGGTAAAAATACTGAACATGCAAAGGTTTTTTTTTCTGCCTCTCTTTTCAAATTGTCAGAGGTTTAATTAGGGCATGAAGAGACTTTTATGTACACAAGCAATACCTTTGAATGCAAAATATAAGCTGTAGTAGTTGTCGATTTTGCTCTCCATCTCTGTCTTTTTGGTCTGTTCTGCACGTTTTTTTGTTTGTTTGCTTGTTTATTTTATTTTATTTTTTAAAATTTATTTCTCTCCCCTCCCCCCTTCCCCCCAGTTGTCTGCTCTCTATGTCCATTCACTGTGTGTTCTGTGACCGCTTCTATCCTTATCAGCGGCACCGGGAATTCTGTGTTTCTTTTTGTTGCATCATCTTGTCGTGTTAGCTTTCCATGTGTGCAGCGCCATTCCTGGGAGGCTTTCGCGCTGGGCAGCTCTCCCTTCGGGGCACACTCCTTGCGCGTGGGGCTCCCCTACGTGGGGGACACCCCTGTGTGGCAGGGCACTCCTTGCGCTCATCAGCACTGCGCATGGGCCAGCTCCACACAGGGCAAGGAGGCCCGGGGTTTGAACCGCGGACCTCCCATGTGGTAGGCGGATGCCCTAACCACTGAGCCAAGTCTGCTTCCCTGCACATTTTTTTAAATCAAGTGTGCCTGGTATATTTCCTTGGGACCCACCTGTCAACTCTAATGGGGACATTGTAGAAACCCTCCTGCAAGTTCTTTCTCCTCATAGTCACTTTCTGGCTGGTAATGGGACGGGGCGAATTCCAAATGTTAATATTTGGAGGCAAATATTTGTGATGCTTTGCTAAGAGTGCTGGAAAACTTTGTGCACCTTCATTAAAGAATAATAAGATTAATTGTTGGTGAGGAAACGGGAGCAGAATAAAGGAGGAAAGGATTCTACTCTGTTTCTTGTGGGGGAGATGGAAGAGCTCTGGAGTCCTAGCTGGAGGCAGAGAATGGTAAGAGCTGGGAACGACTTTGGCTTAGAAAGGGGCAGGTGAGTCCTGGAGAGAACTCTTCGGAGGCAGGGGAAGATGATATCTTTCCTGAGCAGGGAAGTGAAGATTGGGTGGAGATCTTACAGCAGAGCTGAACAGCTTCAACTCAATGGCTAGAATATTAGGGTACCCAAGGTCAAACCATCCTCTTTATTCTTTTCTTTTTCTTTTCTAATTGAGGAGGAGGCAGGGGTCTAGAGAACTGAAGTGAGCAGCCCAAATTGCACAGCTAATCATGGAGGTCCACTGAAAGCTGACTGTCTGTCTGGTGGGGTGGCAAGTAGGAGCCGCTGCGGGCATGGTTTAAGAGATGCCTCAGAGAGTGACAGCTGTGCTCTGTGGAGAGCTCCCAGGCCGGCAGAGGGGGCCAGGGCTTTGAGGTGAGGAGCAGTCTGGTCTTGCTTCCTCCCAACACCCTGGCCTCCTTTAAGTTCTGGGGGATGTTCTAGAAAAGAAGAAGACACTTTTTGCTGGTAGTGCCTTGGGGAATTTTCTACAGGAGGCAAAATTCAAGAACTCTACAGGAAAGAATAATAGGACTTCTTAAGAAAGACTTCAGGGAAGTGGACTTGGCTCAACAGTAGAGCATCTGCCTACCACATGGGAGGTCCAGGGTTCAAACCCAGGGTCTTCTGACCCGTGTGGAGCTGGCCCATGTGCAGTGCTGATGCGCGCAAGGAGTGCCGTGCCACGCAGGGGTGTCCCCTGCATAGGGGAGCCCCACGCACAAGGAGTGCGCCCTCTAAGGAGAGGCACCCTGTGCGAAAAAAGCACAGCCTACCCTGGAGTGGCGCCACACACACGGAGAGTTGACGCAACAAGATGATGCAACAAAAAGAGACACAGATTCCCAGTGCTGCTGACAAGAATGCAAGTGGACAGAAGAACACACAGCAAATGAACACAGAGAGCAGACAACTGGGGCGGGGGGGAGGGGAGGTGGGAGAGGAGAGAAATTGGAAAAAAAAAAAAGAAAGACTTCAATGAATGCTATTTGACCAAGCTTTACATAGTTCACAGGAACTACGTCTCTTATAAGGTATATCAGGAAGGTACCTTCTGGGTGTTCTGTCTTTTCTAAGGCCTTAACTTCTTTCTGTTATCTGTGGGCTACAGAACCACCAAGTCTAAATTGGACCGTATCTGACCAACAGATTTACTGGAGTGAAATTCTAGCATCTCAGGAGGCAGTGATGGATAGTGGTCAAGGGTGCAGGCTCTGGCTCCCCTGTGTGATGGAATTAGACTCAGCAGTTGTTTCCCTATGCATGACTCTTCTGTCCTTCTCTTTGAACCTATAATTAGTACTAGAGTTGCTAGGTGTACATCCAAGAAACTTAAATCTTTGGGCTGTCCTTGTGCCAGGTGGGCCCTGAATCTCAAAGGAGTTGCAACATATACTCTCCAGTTCAATGGACTCACCCAGAACACTAATGGGGAGGAGACGATGAACAAACAACATATCAAGGAACCGAGACTGCCTACAACAGCAAGCAAGAGCGTCCCATCCATTGGCTGTATGGGATCAAAGCCCCCTCAATTAATGATGGAGTGGGCATCACCATCCCAGGTTCCTCAGAATTTGGAAATGAACTATGGACTAAAATAAATGTACTAGTATTCTACTATATATTTATTGTGATTCTAGCAATGGACGAAATACCATTGTTGTGGAGGCAGTGACCCACGGATATTCTGGAGTTAGGGAGAAGGAAAAACAGGTATAATTGGGGGGGCATTTTCGGAACTTGGGAATCACCCCGAATGACATTACAATGAGAGATACAGGCCATTATATATCCGGCCATAACCTACAGAGTCAAATGAGAGAGAGTGTAAACTGCAAAGTAAACTATAATCCATGCTTAGTGGCAATGCTCCAAAATGTGTTTATCAATGAATGTACCACACTGATGAAAGATGTTTCTAAATGTGGAAAATGTGAGAGGTGTGGGGAGTGGGGCATATGGGAACCCCCTATATATTCTCTGTAACATTTATGTAATTGAAGTATCTTTTAAAAAATAAAAAAGTGGAAAAAAAAGAGTGAAGGCTCTGAAGTCAAATTGTGTAATCTTGGGAAAGTTGTCTATTCCTGTGCTTTGATTTTGCTTGTATAAAAAATGGGAACAGCAATTTTGCTTAACTTACTAGAGTGTTGGTAAGGACTGAAGAAATTTATGTATACACAAACATACACATGCAACACTTAGAATGATGCCCAGCATATAGAAAGCACTCAGTAAGTGTTCCATATCATTTTCCCTTTGAAGAGCCAAGTACTGGGATCACCAAATAATTTATCATCTAAAATGAAACATGAAAGAGAGACTATTGGTTAGGCATACAGGGACATTTGGTCACCCTGAGATAGGATCCACATTTTACATGTTGGGGTATGGATGGCAGCATTAGGTTGCCATACTATCAGAAAGCCATAAAAGGCTGGAAGTAAGAAACATGAGAACTATTGTTGGTATTGAGTCATTCCCCAGCCCTCTGTCCCCCAAAAAAGACACATTCAAGTTTTAATCACATTCCTGTGAGTGGGAGCCCATTTATAAATAGGATCTTTGAAGACGTTAGTTAGTGTGGACTCCCTAGGGAATAAGATCATTTAAGACCCTGTTTAGATGAGCCAGATTGAATCAGGATGGGCCTTAATCCATATGTCTGAAGTCCTTATAAGGAGAGGAAATCTTGACAGAGACACAGATGACTGAGCAGGACATATGGAAGTCAGGAGGAAAAGTCATGGGACAGAGGCAGAGATGCCAGCCGAGGATTGCAGTAAGCCAACACTGGAATGCTACAAATTCCAGGAGAAAGCATGGCCTATTGAGACCCTAATTTTGGACTTATAGCTTTAAAAAATGTGAGCCGATAAATTCCCATTCTTTAAACCTACCCATTGTGGTGTTTATCATAGTGGTCCTGGAAAAGTATGACAACTCCTTGGGATATTTAAAAACAAAGCCGGAAGAAAAATAAACAAAAGGAAAAATACATATACATAGGTTTGACCATTAAAGTCATTCTGCCTTAAAATAATGGTAAATCTCCATAGACTGGAGGGTGAGAAATTTCCCATTCAAAGTTTACTCCTTTCTGTTAGAATGCTCGACCACCACAAACTTGATACCTGTTAAGTAGCAGCGTGTGCAAAGGTTTGGAGGCATGCAAGAGCATGGTAGAATCAAGAGCAGGAGCTGGAGCCTAGGAGAGGAAGTAGGTGAGTGCACAAATGCTGGCTTTGAGAGGTGAGGAGGAGCTCTGCCCAAGAGTGTGCAAGAAGGGTGGCCCTCAGCACCTCTGGGGGCACGTCATGAAGGCTCATCCTCAGGAAAGACACAGGCCATCTTCAGAGCCAGGCAGACAAGAAACACAATGTCTCCATGGGCCTTTCCGTCTGCGGGAAGGGCCAAAGAGCTCCAAGTATTGAAAGGCAAGTAAGTGTCCTGTTGATGTTTTGTCTGGGTCCCAGATCCATTTTCCAAATGAATATGAAAAAACTGAAATAAATTTAAGGGTATATCTAAACATCATAGAATTTTGATTCTGAGAGAGGGATGAGTCTTTGAAGGACTTGGTCCTCAAAGAGCCATTTTCCATATCCAAATGGAAATATTCCATTTCCATTTTCCATATCTGAGTCCAGATATGTTTGAATAAACCAAGGCGACATTCTGGGAGCAAAGAGCCAATGTGTCCCCTTTACAAAGTCCACCAGAAATAACCTATTGATTATGCAAAATTGAGTTTATTAAATTTGCTGAGAAAGGGGGAGATAGAGTCTTAGTAATGATTTGTCTGGAAAAGTTAGAGGGTTTTGAGGTTGGATAGTGATAGGGTGGTTTCATGGCAGAAGTTATAAAGTCTGGTCAGAGATTGATCAGAACTGGTAAACCAAGCAAATTGCTGGAACAGGCAGTGGTCTTTTCTCTGGAGTTCATGCAGAGTTACTGTTAAATCATTTGGCCCATGGTCTTATCATAGAACATATAGGTGTGTATGAGCTGATGTTCAAATAATCTCATCTTAGTTTATGCTCCAAGGCATGGTTTAGTATAGTGTATCTATTTTGCAAGTCAAGGTAAATTTCTGCAGTTGGTGATTTCAGTTTTATTTCTTATCCCCAGGGAAAGGAGAACTTGACTTCCAAAGAACTACCTGTTCTTTGATTGAGTCCAGGAAAAAGTCCCTAATGGAGGGGAGAATGAACACCTGTTCCTGTTGAGAGTGTCCCATTCACTGTCTTCTCAGGCTATACCAGGGAAAGTCTCAATCTCCTCAATGAATCAGGGATCTTCCTGGATCTGGCCCCTTCACCCATCACCACTCACCACCCATTCATCACTGTCACCCATCATCACCACCTCCCCTGCCTGCCTGTTGCCCCCTCCCCATCACTCACAACTTGCACCACTTATTAAGCATGCGCTATGTGCCCAGAACTGGGCTACAGGTGTTTGCAACCACTGTGTTAGCCAATCTCCACTATAGCTGTATGCTATGGATTAGTGGTTCTTAACTAAAATCCAGAAGCACTGAATCAGAAATTCTTGGATTGGGGCCCAGATATCTCTATTTTAAAAATATGCCATAGATGATTTTGCTGCATAGACAACTTCAAGAGCCATAGATACAAATAATATTAGCCCTATTTTACAGATGGGCCCAGAGAGAGAGAGGATAACAAAATGATCCTCCTGTGATCCCAAGAATGGTGGTTTCTGAGATGAGTTTGAGAAAATAGTGTCAAAGAATCAAGGAAACATAATTACTTCTACTGCTTAGTACTACCTAACCTAACCTACTTATCGCATTTTATACACGAGAAAAATACAACCCAGAGATGTTAAGTAAATTACCCAATGTCACACAGCTCATAAGGGGTGGAACCAGAATTCAAAAGCAGATCTGCCCGATCCCATGTGCTGTGCTCCTTCCTGGACACCACGGAAACTCCAGGAAGCCTCTCTTAGGCTAACTTAGCTGGTTTTTTGTTTTATAAACATAAGCCCATGTTTCTGCTTCTACACTCATGGAAACATAGCTTTCCCACCAAAAATGGCCTCCTCTCTGCCGTCCTAGCTTTCATGTGCTTCCATCTTCCCCCAGCACTGTCAGGTCCCTGTTGTTCTTTCTGGCATCAGGATTTGACACTGATATTTTTTCTCCTTCTTTCACTCTATCCAGTCATGACTTACTGTCTACCTTTTCCCCAGTGTATTTCCTCCCCTTGTCTTCCTCTAATCCCACTGCTGGTGCTCCAGCTCTGCACGCTCTCTGAATCCTTACAAAGTCCGTTTACTGGTCTCATTGGCACCTCCAGTTTCTTCCCCAGGTTATCCACCCTCAGCCCCCAAAACTTCCATCCTCCCAGAATACTGTGACTGTTACTCCTGACGCCAAAACCCTATGAAGCCCACCCAAAGCTTCCCCCAATATGTCCCCACCCGATCTGATTCATTAAAAAATAATGAACTCTAACCCATTTTTGTTTAAAAATTACTGCACGAGCAAAGAGCTAAGCAATTTTGCCATTCTAACTGATAGCTGGGCTCATACTGAGACAGTAATGTGTTGTGGTTAACATAATGTCAGTGTGGATAAAAATCAGAGGGTGAATTTGGACAAAACACTTGCTCTAATTTCACATAACACAACACTTCTAGTGTTTATTAGGCTTCCCTTTCTAGAAATCAATCTTTTCTATGGTAATTAAGATTTTGGTAATGCTCAATATCCAGCTCTCAAAAGTATTTTGGATATGTGCTCCTTGCTACTTCAAGAAATGGTTGCTTTTCATTTTATATTCCAACTGAGATAAAAAATTTAACCTAGTATCATCATATCTGATAGGTGTAAAAATAGGACCATTATTTCTAAGAACAAATCTATAGTTGGAATCTTTGACTATTTTGGAAAGCGTTTAAATACTGAATATTACAAATCCTCAGCTCCCTGCAAATAATTACTTCTTGGATTCCTTCTACAATTTTTAAATTTCAGATGTGATCTTTGTCCCTTTTGTAATGTGAAACTTTAATTTACCAGTTGTGAGATTAGTTTGTACACATAGTATAAAAACAAATTTGGCTTTATTTATTATTATTTTAGATTTATTTCTCTCTCCCCCCCCCCCCCCGCCATTGTCTGCTCTCTGTGTCCATTTGCTGTATGTTCTTCTGTGTCCACTGGCATGCTTGTCAGCGGCACTGGAAATCTGTCTTTTTTGGTTGTGTCATCTTGCTGTGTCAGCTCTCCTTGTGTGTGGCGCCACTCCTGGGCAGGCTGTGCTTCTTTCATGTGGGGCTCCTTGCGGGGCGCACATCTTGTGCGTGGGGCTCCCCTATGTGGGGGACACCCCTGTGTGGCACGGCATTCCTTGTGTGCATCAGCACTTAGCGTGCACCAGCTCACCATATGGGTCAGGAGGCCCTGGGTTTGAGCCCTGGACTTCTCATACGGTAGGTGGACGCTCTATCCATTGAGCCAAATCCACTTCCCTAATTTGGCTTTAAACATTATTTTCTGGCAAAAGGTCATTCTGTGTGTCTGAATGACCCTGGGTGGTATATGAGCCGTTGCTTTCACTCACTCTTGTCTCAAATCCTAAAAGAGTCACACCTGTTTTACTTCTTGAATTGGGTTACTGATGGGAACATTACTGCATAGTCAGGGTTCTCTGGCCACTATAACTAATAGCTGGCCACCACTAACTAACACTAGATACTGTCATTAATCTTCAAATCTTCATGGTCCATCAACACATCTTCATGGTCCATCAACACATAAATTTGTGTCTTACAAAAGTCTGATGATGTTGGGTTATTCTATTGGGCAGCTCCCCTCCCAGTGGTGGCTCAGGGACCTAGCCAGGTCCTTCCATGTTACGGTTCTGCCCGGCTCTTGGGTGGGACGTTTGGTGTGGGACCTGTCAGGGCCAGTTCTAAGTGGCACACTTTACTTTTGTCCACGCCCCTTTGGTTGGAACTCTGTCACTTGGCCAGTCTACATCAAGGGGTCTGGGAAATGTTGAGGAGCACGCAGATTTGGCTAGGGCCACTAGCTTCTAAAACAGGACAGACAAGTTTACCTCCAGGAGTGGGATGGGAAGGCTGGGCATCATAGAATTAGGAAATCATGGGAGCTAAGGTAGGAAGGAGTTCACCTTCTAAATTTTAATTAGGAGGTTGAATATATTGGGGGCTCAAATGGGAAGTCAGAAACCTGAATTGCCTGTCTAACCTGTAGCCTATGGACCGAATTAGGTCTACTTAAAAGGTTTTGTGAGAGCTGATGTGGCTCAAGCAGTTAAGTGCCTGCTTCCAACATGGGAGGTCCTGGGTTTGGTTCCTGGTGCCTCCTAAGGAAAATGGGAACAAACAAGAAGGATAAACAAATATAAAAAAACCAACTCAGGGTTGTTGATGTGGCTCAGTGGTTGAGTGCTAGCTTCCACATACGAGGTCCCAGGTTCAATTCCTGGTCCCTGGTACTTCAAAAAAAAAGTTTTGTAAAACTTTATTTCATTCAATTAACTAATACAATACCCATGAACTAGAAGATGAAAGAGTAGGGGCCAACTTTATGCTAAGAGGCTTAGATTAATTAAGTTTAAACTTGAATATAATCAATTATATCGTTCTGAACGCCTCATTTTCAATTCACTAAAGCAATCCTTCTCTTACTTTACTGTGCATAAGCATCACCTGGGGATCTTGTTAAAGTGTAGCTTCTGATTCAGGAGGTCAGAATGGGGCCCAAGAGTCTGCATTTTAACAAGCTCCCAGGTGATGCTCTTTTCTGAGGACATGCTGAGTAGCAAAGCACCAAAGTGGAGCACAAACCAGGCATTAGAAAAAAGCATTGACAAAGAAAAGACAGTGATGAGTATTCTTGACTCATTTTTGAGTCATGTTTAATTTTGTTGCTCATGTGAATGCTATTAGAAGTACAACCTGACCTAATGTATAGAAGAAGTAAGTGCCATGGAATTAAGAAGACTTGGGTTTAAATCCTAACCCTGTCCTTTATTGGCTGTGTGACCTTGAGTTAGTAACACAACCCTCTGAGTCTCTGATTCCTTCTCTGTGAAGAGGGAGGAACAATATGACAATATAATCAAATGATGGTTGTGAGAATTAAATGAGAGTTCTTGGTATGGTTCCTGGTTCAGAACCGGCACTGAACAGGTTGTAGTTTTTATTCTTAGCTCACCTTTGATATCAACAAAACAGTCATTTGACTGACGTGCAGGAGAATTTTGACCCTGGACCTACATCGGAGAAAACAAAAACCCAATGTGCCTGACCAGGCTGTGCCCGTTCCTCCTGGACGAAGGCACAGGAGTCAACTTTTCCCATCCCTGGAGTGCAGGAATCTTTCCTGAGTTCTGGGACAGATTTTTATGGAGGCATCTGGAAACCTTTGGCTTTGTCTCTTTCAGCCTGGGTGCTGCATTGATCTTTCACACACTAGTTGACTGGAAGCTTTACCTCAGGATGCAGTTTCTAGAGTTTTTTTTTTTTTGCTAAGGGCCATGTCTAACAAGCTTGTTGATACTTATACAAGACTCCACATACCCCTTGAGTTTTATAATTACTTACTTAATTTTAAAATTTCACCTTTGATTTTTCAAGTAATACACAAATATATTATCCTTAAAAAAAAAAGACCCTTATTGAAAAGACTACTCTCTCCTCCGTCTCAGTACTCTTTCTCCCTTCCCCTAAAGTGACCACTTTCTAAAATAATACTTTTTAAGTTTTTTAAAAAGATACTTAAATAACATAAAAAATATGGGGTATTCCCATATGCCCCGCTCCCTACCTCTCCCACATTTTCCCACAATAACCACATCCTTCATTAGTGTGGTACATTCATTACAGTTGATGAACACATTTTGGAGCATTGCCACTAAGTGTGGATTATAGTATACATTGTAGTTTACACTCTCTCCTGCACAATTTTGTAAGTTTTAACAAGATATATAATGGCTTGTATCTGTCATTGCAATGTCATTCAGGATGATTCCCAGTCCCAAAAATGCCCCCATATTACACCTATTTTTCCCTCTCCCCTAGAACCTCCAGTGACCACTGTCTCCACATCAATGATAAAAGTTCTTCCATTGCTAGAATCACAATAAGTCTATAGTAGAATAACAGTACGTCTACTGTAGTCTATTGTTCATTCTCCAATCCTGAGGATTCTGGGATGGTGGTGCCTGCTCTGCCTCCAATTGAGAAGGGACTTAGATCCCATGGAGAAGATCGATGGGACTATCTTGCTTGCAGTTACAGACTCTCCCTGTTCCTCGGGATGGTCATTGTCCATCATCATCTCCTTGTTAGTTGTCCTGGGTGAATCCAATGAACTGGAGAGAGTGTTGCAATTCTGCTGAGATTCAGGGCCCAATTGGCACATGGAAAGCCCAAAGATTTAAAGTCTCTTGGAGGGAAACGGACTTTGGCCCAGTGGTTAGGGCGTCCGTCTACCACATGGGAGGTCCGCGGTTCAAGCCCCGGGCCTCCTTGACCCGTGTGGAGCTGGCCCATGCACAGTGCTGATGCGCGCAAGGAGTGCCATGCCACACAGGGGTGTTCCCCGCATAGGGGAGCCCCACGCGCAAGGAGTGCACCCATAAGGAGAGCCGCCCAGCGCGAAGGAGGGAGCAGCCTGCCAAGGAATGGCGCCACCCACACTTCCTGTGCCGCTGACGACAACAGAAGCGGACAAAGAAACAAGACGCAGCAAAAAGACACAGAAAACAGACAACCGGAGGGGAGGGGAATTAAATAAATAAAAATAAATCTTTAAAAAAAAAAAAAAGTCTCTTGGAAACATACCTATCCACTCTAGTACTAACTGTAGGTTCAAATAGAAGAGGAAGAGCCATGTGTAGGGAAACCACAACTGAGTCCAACTCTGTCATACTGGGGAGGATAAATTCTGATATAGGACTCACTGGCAGGGTGCCAAACTCCTGAGCTGTCTCCCCTGCCTATAGTGTCTAGGTGTCTCCAGAGCCCTCAGGAACCCTGCTATTTGAGGCATTATTTATTTTGGCAGTCAATGAGATCCTGTTGAGAGGTACATAAGTGTTACCTCTGGAATGACCTCCCAACTCACTTTGAAGTTTCTTAACCATATAAACTCATTTGTCTTTACACCTTTCCCCATTTGGTCAAAGTTTTTTTTCAGTTGTTTTGCTAGTTGGTTCTTGGTAGTAATCCCTCTGTGCCAGGGAGGGCCATCCCTGGGAGTCATGTCCCACACTGGGGGGAAGGGGAAGATAGTGCATTTATATGCTGAGCTTGGCTTAGAGAGAGCCCACCTTTGAGCAACAAGGAGGCTCTCGGGAGGTAACTGTTAGGCACCCTATAAAACTAGACTAAGTTTCAATTTCAAAAGTAAAGGTTCATAAGTATAGTCATCACTATTAAGGGCCCATCAATGGTCCATCCTCCTTCACTAGTCTTTTTTTTTTTTAAAGATTTATTTATTTATTTAATTCCCCCCCTCCCCTGGTTGTCTGCTCTCTGTGTCTATTTGCTGTGTCTTGTTTCTTTGTCCGCTTCTGTTGTCGTCAGTGGCACGGGAAGTGTGGGCGGCACCATTCCTGGGCAGGCTGCACTTTTGTTTCACGCTGGGCGGCTCTCCTTATGGGGCGCACTCCTTGAGTGTGGGGCTCCCCTACGCGGGGGACACCCCTGCGTGGCAGGGCACTCCTTGCGCGCATCAGCACTGCGCATGGGCCAGCTCCACACGGGTCAAGGAGGCCCGGGGTTTGAACCACGGACCTCCCATGTGGTAGACGGATGCCCTAACCACTGGGCCAAGTCCGTTTCCCCTTCACTAGTCTTTTATGAGCTTAACTTCTCTCTCTCTTCAATGTTGAAGAGGAGTTTTTAGTCTGAAATTCTGTAAACCCTTAAAAGTGTTTGTTATGAATGTAAGGGTTTGCTCTACCATGTGCTTTTCTTGAATTTAAATGTATTTTGTGGGCCACCTCATCTAGACTCTATGCCCAGAATTTGTATCTTTAGCCCAGATCTCTCTCTTGAGCTTTAGAACTATCTAAGTCTCCCTGGACATCTCCATCTAGAAACCCCATAGATACCTTGGTCCCAGCTTGTCTAAATCTGAACTTATAAGCTTCCTCCTAAACTTCTTCCTCCTTCTGGTTTTGCTTTCACATTTAGATACCATGATGCACACAATTGCCCAAGTCAAAAAAAAAAAAAAAGATATTTATTGCATGCCTATTCAATTCTCTTATGAATCTGACTGTTTAAAAAGGGAAGTCTTAATGTTCAGGAGACTTCTATTAAATTAGTATAATTAAAATAATAATATCTAATGCTGGCAAGGGTGGTAAAACACATGGCCTTGTAAATTGGTACAATCCTTTGAAAAATCAATTTGGCAGGTATGACAAGTGCCATGGAAGTGTACATTTATTTAGTGTGGTCTAATGATTCTTTTTATAGGATTCTTTTCCAAGGAAACAATAGAAAACTTAGGGGAAAGGTTATTCATATAGATGTTCAACTTGGTGTTATTATTAAGAGAGAACTTTATCCATAATAGGTTTTTTGATTTGTTAGGCTCAATGCTAAGTGTTTTGCATGTATCATATAATTTTCTCTTTATAACAACCTTTTGAGCTAAGTTGTATTGTTATGCCTATTTTAGAAAGTAGGAATTTAATGTTTAAAGTATTCTGTATAAGGTCATACAGCTAATAAGTTAAGTAATCGGGATCTGATCCCAGGTCTAGTTTCCTGGTCTGCATTCTTAATTACTAATTAAGCAAATTTTTATGTTTCAGGTTCTAAGTGTTTGAATGAGTTGGGGAGGGCTTGGGAGTGGTAGTCACCAAGGTTTAGAACATGGTGAGAGAGTTACCTCTGGTCTCCAATCCCCAGCAGAAAGCTGGGGGTTAGACAGGAGCAGGGAGAGAGGATTGTTATTCACCTTTAACATATTTTTACAAGAAAAGCAAACACTTTA
Organism: Dasypus novemcinctus; assembly: GCF_030445035.2. NCBI lineage: Eukaryota > Metazoa > Chordata > Mammalia > Cingulata > Dasypodidae > Dasypus > Dasypus novemcinctus. The sequence goes on along the minus strand of NC_080699.1, from coordinate 19,706,217 downwards.
AAAACAAACCCATCGCTTTTGTACATGTCTATATATATTTTTAGAAGTGGGTAGAATTATGAGTTTCTGATGCAGGGCCTTTTTATAAACAGGTTAGAGTAGCATCATTCAGACTTCTCTGTTGTTTTTATCCCCATTTTTTCCCTTATGTTGTGATACTAATCTAATTTATATATGTTTTTAGATTCACCCTCTCCTATAGAAATAAAAGTGACTTATCTTGGCAAAAAAGGAATAAATTACATAATCCATTTAATGAAGCATCATACAGATGCTAAAGAAGATGATGGAAAGATTATGTTGGAGGGTAAAAAATACAGTTCAGTCTTTTATGCAACAAATATTTATTGCTGAATATATTCATTTCTGAATGAATAAAATGTTGAGCCGGGGAGTGGACTTGGCACAAGGGATAGGGCATCCGCCTACCACATGGGAGGTCCGCGGTTCAAACCCTGGGCCTCCTTGACCAGTGTGGAGCTGGCCCATGCGCAGTGCTGATGCGCGCAAGGAGTGCCCTGCCACGTGGGGATGTCCCCCACATAGGGGAACTCCACACGCAAGGAGTGTGCCCCATAAGGAGAGCCACCCAGCGCGAAAGAAAGTGCAGCCTGCCCAAGAATGGCGCTGCACATACGGAGAGCTGACACAACAAGATGATGCAACAAAAAGAAACACAGATTCCCGGTACCGCTGATAAGGGTAGAAGCAGTCACAGAAGAACACACAGTGAGTGGACACAGAAAGCAGACAACTGGGGGATGGAGAGAGAAATAAAAAAATAAATCTTTTTAAAAAATGTTAAGCAAACAAAACCTGTGGAAAATGGCATAGACATACTGTATAAAAATATGTAGGAAAAATACTGGAAGGACAAACAACAAATCATTAACCCTGATCATATTAGAATGGTGGACTTACAGATTTTTTCCTCTAGTGGTTCTATTTTTAATAATGTGTTCTATTACTTTTAAAGTCGTTTCTATCTGTTCCTTATGGGAAATTTCAAACATTTTTAAAAAGTAAAGACACTAGTGGTAAGCGGCTGTGGCTCAATCAGTTGGGCTCCCATCTACCATACCGGAGGCCCTGGGTTCACGTCCCGGGGCCTCCTTGTGAAGGCAGGCTTCGCCCGGGCACCGCTGAGTGCCACTGGCCTACAAGTGCCACTGAGTGCTGGTGGCCTGTAGGCGCCCCAGAGAGCCAGCTCAGCAAGGTGATGCAATAAAAAAGGGAGACAAGCAAAAATGCAGAAGAATGCACAGTGAATGGACACAGAGAGCAGACAGCAAGCAAGCCATGAGGGGCGGGGGTGGGGAAAGAAATAAAAATAAATACAGGCACAGAAGAATGCACAGTGAATGGACACAGAGAGCAGACAGCATGCAAAAAGCTGCAAGGCGGGAGAGAGGGGATAAAAAAAAGTAAAGAGACTAGTATCATGAGTACCACTGTACCCATTACCTAGCTTCAACAATAATTAGCTCAGCCAGTTTCATTTCCTAGTACCCCCAAGTCCTGTCTCTCCCACCTCCTAGATTGCTTTGAAGCAAATCCCAGAAAGCCTATAATTTTACCCACAAATATTTCAGTATGTATCTTTAAAAGTTAAGTATTTAAAAAATAACTACGATACCACTACCTAAAATTATTAATAATTCCTTAATACAATCAAATATCCAATTAGGATCAAATTGATCCCATTATCTCCTAAGTTTTCTCTTTTTACAGTTTGTTAGAATCAAGGTCCAAATAAGGTCCACGCATTGCAAGTAGATGATGTTTTTTAATCTCTTTTCTTTGCTGGGTTTGCTCTTTTTTTTTCTCCCTTTGCAATTTATTTGTTGTATAAGCACAGTCATTTGCCTGTAGAGTTTCCCATTTTCTGGATTTTGCTGATGGCATGTCCATGGTATTGCTTACCATGTTTTTCTGTTGCCTGCATTTACTGTAATTTGGTAGCTAGATCTAACGTCTTTATCAGAGTCAGAGTCAATTTTTTGTTTTTGGAAAAAGTTCTTCCTATATGGTGTTATATACTTGTATGAGGTGGTATATAATATCTGGTCAACTTTGTTTAATGCTGTTAGCAGCCATTGGTGTTTATTGCCTACATCAGTGGTGCCCAATAGAAACAGACTGTCAGATGCATAGGCAATGTTAAACTTTCTAGTAGCCGTATGGACAAAAGTAAAAAGAAATAGGTGAAATTAACGTTATTATATTCTACTTAACCCAATATATTCCACATATTGTCATTTCAACATGTAATCAACATAAATTTATTAATAAAATATTTTCCTTTCTTTTTTTCATACTATGTCTTTGAAATTCAATGTGTATTTTGCTCTCATGGGACATCTCTTTTGAGTTAGCCACGTTTCAAGTGCTCGATAGCCATACGTGGCTAGTGGCTACCATATTGGAGAGAGCGGGCCTAGGTCCATTCTGTCTTTGGAGGTGACAACATGGTAATGTTCTAATTCAAACATCCATTTACTAGCTGAAATGTATTATGGAAAGAAACTTCCCCTCACCAACTACTTACTTACCCTGAGGTAATTCATATAAGAAAGGCACGGTAAATCTAGTTTCCTTCCCTTTATTTTCCAGTTTCCAAATTGTGAGTTGGCTCTTTAGCATGCTCCAAAGGTGACCAATGAGCTGTGTTTTAAATTTTTTTTATTGTTTTTTTTTAGGAGGTACTGGGAATTGGACCCTGGAACTTGTATATGGGAAGCAGGAGTTCAACCACTTGAACTACATTGGCCCCCCTGATCTGTGTTTTTTAAAGTAGCATTATGAACTCTTGGATTTAAACATTTTAATGTGTTTCAATTCATTGGAATTATCCTTATTGATACTCAAATTGTCCGATCTTTGGCCAGTGGGAACCCCCTCAAATTAGAGCCAAAGATCTCTTGAATCTCTAACCTTTGGTAGATTTCGGGTAAAATAAGATTTTCCAGATTCATCTTGTACATCTTCTGCTAAGACCTGGAATCAGCCATTTCTACCGAGACCCTGGTTTGTTTCAGTGGGAAACTGCATTTTTAAAGATTGCAAACTGGGTGCTAGGGGTGCTCAGTGTGACTGGTTTGGATATTATTTTCAGGTCTTTTCAGTAGGCAGAATTAGGAAATATTTTAAAAATATATCATTAGTTCTTACTAATAGTTCCAACTCAAATTCAGGACTACAAGATTTTACTTAAATGTTTTAATTTTGCACCTGTATCTCTTCCGTGCTAAAAATCTTGGTCCTCAATGACATCAATAAAATTATTCATTTCCTTTATCCCACAACAGTCTCAGGATAGCAATGCCAACACTTCTACCAACAATGTGGTTGAAAGAAACATTTAAGTTTTTCTGAAGTTCTTTGGTCTTCAGGGTATATTCTTGTCCCTAGGTTTATTCTAGGGTATATATATATTTTAAAATAAAATTTTATTGAAGTATATCATTCATACATGAACATACATAAACAATAAATGTACAGTAAAATCTGTGAATTTACAAAAAAAATATGCATAGCATCATACAAGGCTCCTATACATCTCCCCACCACCAACACCTTGCATTGTGAAACCTTTGTTAGAAAGGATGAATGCACATCATCAAAATATTACTACAAACTATAGTCAATACTTACATTTGGTGTAATTTCCCCAAACCCACCCAATTATTAACACCCTATATTTGTATTAGGTATTTGTTATCTTTCAGGAAAGAACATTCTCATATCTGTCCTGTTTACCACAGTCCATCTTCCACCACTGGATTCCCTGTGTTATACAGTCCCATGCTTTGCATAATCCATTCAAGGCGTATACTCAGTGGCTCTCATTCTCCTCACAGAGTTGTGCTCTCAGCACTTCAGTCAATTTTAGAACGATTTCATTACTCCAAAAAGAAAATCCCATACCGCCTTATATCTCCCTGTTGTTGTACCTTAGTATTGAAAAAAATCTTCTTGCCATCGCTGTAAAATATTATAATGTTACTGTTAACTATTGTCCATAAGTTACATTAGTTGTGATTTTCCCATGTATCACCATATTCTTAGCACTTTGTAAAAGAAGAGCGTTCTTATATTTATACTACTAACCACAATATTCATCCACCAACGAAATTACTATGTTGTACAGTCACTAGATTATTCTCTAGTTTCCTTTCAATCAACATTTAAGTCCACATGCTACCCCTTGCAGCCACAATCACATTTATAATTCAACAGTATTAGTTATACTCATTGTAATATGTTACTCACAACTCTATTCACGTCCACACTTTTACAATTAACCATGGTAATAATCCTACATACATTAAGAATCATCTCCCACTCTCAACAAAACTTCTATTTCTCCGCAGTTTATACTCTAGAGTTTACCTCTCTGATTTTACTCATTGTAAGAAACAAAGATTAGTTTAGTTTTCACATAAAGGAAGAAAACAATGATTAATGTAACCTGGCAGCCTACTGCCTCAGTCTCCCACTCCCAGGTTAAACAGCAACAAAGGAAACCAGCTTAAGCCAGTCCTATAGGCAGTAAAAAAAAAAAAAAAGAAGATGCCCAAGAAAGACCTAAGCCAATACCAATTCAGCACTACATTCTTTTCCTTATTTGACAAAGGGGAGCAGGTAAAAACAAAAATGGTTGGAATGTGATGGGGGGAGCAGTTAATCACAAACTTTTGCGCGGGAAAGTTAGATCTTCTCGGATAGGCTGTAACTTCTGAAGCATCCAATCTATGGAGAAACAGAGGAAGGGCTTGCGTGCTAGGCTTAGGGGTACAAATTGTGTCATTTTTCTTTGTTCGGGGCGCCAGCCATGTTTTCTGGTTGTGCACCCCTTCTTGCAAGATTGAGAATAAATTCTTTTCTTCTCCACAATCGGGTGAGCCTTATTTTCTTCCAGAAGAAGATTTCTTTCTAACACTCGTCATGTTAGTTCATATTAGTGAGACCACACAATATTTGTCCTTTGGTGTCTGGCTCATTTCACTCCCCATAATATCCTCTAGGTTCATCCATGTTGTCATATGCATCCTGATTTCATTTCTTCTCACAGTGGAGTAGTATTTCATGGTGTGTATATACCACATTTTGTTTAGCCATTCATTGGTTGATGGACACTTGGGTTGGTTCCACATTTTAGCAATTGTGAATGCTGCTGCTATAAGCATCGGTGTGTAAATGTCAGTTCACATCCTTGCTTTCACTTCTTCTCACTATACTCCCAGTAACAGGATTGCTAGATCATACGGCAATTCTGTCTTCAACTTCTTGAGATACTACCAAATTGTCTTCCACAGAGGCTGCACCATTCTACATTCCCACTAACAGTGAAGGAGTCCTCCTATTTCTCTACATCCTTTCCAGCTCTTGTAGTTTTCTGTGTTGTTGTTTTTTTAAATAGTGGCCATTCTATAAAGTATGTAATGGTATCTCATTGTAGTTTTTTTTTTTTAAGATTTATTTATTTATTTACCCCCTTCCCCTCCTCCCGCCCTGCTGTTTTTGCTGTCTGTGTTGTCTTCTCATTTTCTCTCCTCTAGGATTCACTCTGATTCTATCCTTGAGACCTCTGATGTGGAGAGAGTTTCCCTGTCAACTGCACCACCTCGGTTACTGGTTTCCGCTGTGCTTCACCTTGACTCTCCCCTTGTCTCTCTTTTCATGTGTCATCATCTTGCTGCATGACTCTCTTGCACAGGCACTGGCTCACCACATGGGCACTTGCGCAGGCACTTGTGCGGGCACTGGTTTACCATGCGGGCACTCATGCAGGCGCTGGCTTGCTGCATGGGCATGCTTTCTCTTCTTTTTCACCAGGAGGCCCCAGGGATCGAACCCAGGTCCTCCCATATGATAGGCTCTATCACTTGAGCCACTTTCACTTCCCTCATTGTAGTTTTGATCTGCATTTCTCCAACAACTAGTGATGCTGAGCATTTTTCCATGTGCTTTTGGCCATTTGTATTTCCTTTTTGGAGAAATGTCTAGTCAATTCAATAGCAGTTTGGTATTATTTATGAATTCCAAAAATAGATATTGGATTATGTTTGTAAATTGGTTTTTTCCTCTGGGATTGTATTGGTTTCAGAGGTTTTACTTTTACTTGATTAAGTTATGATTAAGGCTTTGATTGGGCCATATCAGTAGGACTTCAAGGGGGTGGGCCTTCACAGAAAAAAACAACATGGCAGAGAAGACAGTTATGGAGTTTCTAATACTGGAGCCCCAAGGAAGTAAATACACAGAGAAACAGATACATGAGGAAAGAGAGAAGGTTCCATTAGACATGGCAGAGGCCCAGGAAGAGAGATGAGCCATTCACCTGATAAGGCTATGGCTGACCTTGTGGAGAGAACAGAGAAGCTGAGCCCAGAGAGAAATGAGCTCTGGGAGAGATAAGACTTATCCCAGCCCACATCTGATATTTGAAGGAGCTGGGACCACAGAGACTTAAGCAGAAGAGGAAGCCCTAAACCCTTGCAGATGTCGGCAGCCATCTTGCTCCAACACGTGGCAACAGACTTTGGTGAGGGAAGTAGCTTACATTTTATGGCCTGGTAACTGTAAGCTTCTACCCCAAATAAATACCCTTTATAAAAGCTAACAGATTTCTGGCATTTTGCATCAGCACCCCTTTGACTGATTAAAACAAAGTCTTTTGCCCATTTTTTAACTGGGTTGTTTGTCTTTTTATCATTGAATTGTATGATCTCTTTATATAACATGGATAGTAAATCTAGGGTATATTTTAAATTAAAATTTTAAAAGGAAAAAAGGAAGCTAAGGATTTGAATGAATTTTGGACATTAAATTTTTTTCTGACTTTCACATTTTGTTTTAAAGGTAAATTCAGCTTAATGTAAGTTGAAACTTTGTTACCTTTGGTATATACTATGAAAACATTTGAAATATAAATTCCTTGTAGATTGTAGCTTAGAATATAAATTGTTGAGAATGTTCACAAATTATTTTTGTCATTTGAGTCAGGAAATCATTAAGATAAAAATTTACTGATTTACGCATAGACCTTTAATTTTTCAAAGTATCCAAAACCATTGGTGTGGATATTCAGATTAAATATTGTGTGTGTGTATGTGTGTGTGTGTAGGTACATGAACATGTCTGTATAAACATAGGCAAATATTCTGTGCTGGTCTGAGTCTTTTGTGGACCCCAGAAAATCCTGTTCTTAAAGCAAACCCATTCCTGTGCCTGTAAACCTATTGTAGATGGGACCTTTGATGAGATTACTTGAGTTAAGGGCCTTTAATTAGATTGTGGGATCCAGGGTGGGTCTTAATCCTCTAACTGGAGCCTTTTATAATTGGAGAACTGAAAAACTGCAGACACAGAGAAAAAAACTGCAGAAATGTAAAGAAGGGGCCCAGGAGCTCAGAGAGGAACCAAGGAAAGAAGAAGCTAGAGACAGAGCAGCCAGCAGCTGAAGCAAGGAGACCTGGAAGAGAAGCAGCTGTCTCCATGTGCCTTGTCAAGTGAGAAAAGACTCTAGGATTCCCAGCAGCCAGTCACCTGGTGATGTCTTGATTTGGACACTTTCACAGTCTAAGAACTGTAGGCTTTTAACTTAATAAATTCCCCTTAAAAAGCAAACCCATAGCTTAGTATTTTATGTTGCCTAAGAGTCACCTACTGAGAGCCTCCTTACTGCTCAAATGTGGCCTCTTTCTAAACCAAACTCAGCATATAAGAGCACTGCATTCCCCCACAGTATGGGACATGACTCCTGGGGATGAGCCTTCCTGGCACTGAGGGATTATTACCAAGTGCCAACAAGCAAGGCACCTGGAAAAAGACCTTGACTAAAACGGGGAAATGACAAATACAAGGAGTTCTTATGGCTAAAAGATTTCAAAGTGAGTTAGGGGAAGCGGTTGTGGCTCAACCGATAGAGCATCCACCTACCATATGGAGGGTCCAGGTTTTAATACCCAGGGCCTCCTGACCCATGTGGTGAGCTGGCCCACACGCAGTGCTGCCCAGTGCAAGGAGTGCCATGCCACACAGGGGTGTCCCCTGTATAGGGGTGCCCCACACGCAAGGAGTGTGCACCACAAGGAAAGCCGCCCCGCACAAGTAAAGCACACCTGCCCAGGAGTGGCACCACACACACAGAGAACTGACGCAGCAAGATGACACAACAAAAAAGGTGATACAGTTTCTTGGTGCCACTGAGAAGAATCCAAGCAGACACAGAAGAACACACAGCAAAAGACACAGAGAGCAGACAATGGGGGGAAGTAGAGAGAAATCAATAAAATAACTCTTAAAAAAGAAAAGTAACAAAGTGAGTCAGGAGGTCATTCCAGAGGTTACGCTTATGCACATCTCAGCAGGATCTCATTGGCTGCCACAGTAAATATTGCCTCAAATAGCAGGGCTCATGAGGGCTCTATAGACACCTAGACACTATAGGCAGGGCAGACAGCTCAGGAGTTTGGCACCCTGCAGTAGACTTACCTTGGAATTTGCTCCCCAGTGTGACAGAGTTGGACTCATTTATGGTTTCCCTACACATGGCTTTTCTGCCCCTTCTATTTGGACCTATAGTTAGTACTAGAGTTGATAGGTTTATGTGCAAGAGACAAAATTGCAACACCTCCCATCATTAGTGGGCAATGCTTCAATATGTGTTCATCAATGGTAACTAATGTACCACACTAATGAAGGATGTTTTTAATGTGGGAAAGTGAGGAAGGAGGAGCGAGTGGGTCATGTGGGAATCTTATATATTTTTTATGTAACATTTATGTAATGTAATGTTTCTTTAAAAAAAAAAACAATCCTTTTCTGGTATATTGCTCTCAGCAGCTTTCAGCCAACTAAAATATATACAAACATAAATTTTGTTAATTAGCCTCTCAGGAGTAACTGTACTATTGGTGTGGATTCCTATACCTGAAGAGTAAGAATAATTTAATTGAAGAAATTTATTGATTTGCGCATATTTCTTTTATTATGAAGTAGGTCCAATCTTTGATAATCTAGTTAAAATACATAGGTTTCAGTGAATTTTGTGTTCCTTGTTTGAAGACATTTAAATCAAAAAAATTTTACATCTAGAATTAATTTCTTTGTAGATCTCCAAATCATCTCAACTAATCCAGGCTATTTTCATCAACAACATTTACCATTTCATTTTAATTTATTTTTGCTCTATGTAGTATATTTTAAGAAGCAGGATATGTGACAATATATTTCAGTGGATGACTCTGGAAATTTTGTGAATTGTAGTGTTTTGTAAACAGCAATACTCTAAAATTTTGGATTTCTAATTCAGCCTATGAAACTACAGTGTTTTTAACTTATTCATTTATTGCAACACTAGAAAAAAGCAAAGAGACCAAGATAACCAGACTGTAAATGCACGTGAGAAGGGTCCACCTTGCTACTCTTCAGGGCACAAAACATGCCTCTGAGATGAAGCTGGGAGCAGCACTGTTCATTCCCAGCTCCAGAGCAGAGCTGTTCACCTTTCTCTTTTCTCAGTAGAACTTACTGTTGTTTTAAGACTTGACTCCCAGCTCCTTAGGATATTAGAGATAGGAGGTACTGAGAGGGCTAATCTCAACCCTTTACTTTAAAGATGAGGAAACCGAGGCTTGCGAGGGATGAGGAAAATTTCCAAAGAGTACAAAGTTAACAGTTTTTAGAATTCAGAGCCATATAACAAATAACAAAGAGTACCTAAAATAAAAAACGTCAGTATTCATGTCTTCTTTGACAGAATTAATACAAGTCCCGCGGAGTTGGAACTGACTGGCCCCATTGTTGAAATTTGGTGAAATAAAATGGGACTTATGATTAAGGAAGGGAACCTATAGAAGAGCTCTCTTTTGCTTCTGAAATATTACTAGAATTCTATTGAGATGATGTTATACTGTTCTGTAATCTGTATTCATATCTGCAAAGTCAGTTCAATTCCCCTGATGTACAAAAGGTGGGAACTTCTGATGGTGGGAATGGCTGCTCTTACAGCCCAAAATGAATTGGAAATTCAGTACATGTGAGATAGCAGCAATTCTGTGAAAGTCTCACAAGACACGTGAGCTGCCATTTTCCTTTTAAAAAGGGGAAAGTTAGCACCTGAAATAGCTGGTGTAACTAGTTGATCTGGGGGCGAAGGGCCAGGGTTTGAATTGGGGTCTCTGGTGTTACTTGCCAATAGGTAGACCTTATACAGGAAAGGTAACTTCAGAAGGTTAGAAATGCCTTACTTTGGAGAGTGATATGCCTTTAGTTTTCTCACATTGAATGTGAGCACCCTAAATATTTTAAATGGCAAATTTGGAATTGTAGTGCTACCCTACTGGTGGCTGAGTCAGCTTCAGCTCCCTTATACCCTGAAATTTGGACAAGGAGGGACCATTAGAAGAACAGACACACAAGGGAGCAGACTGTAATCTTACTGGGGAGACTGGGCCACCAGTAACATAGGGTCCAAGATAGAGAAAACCTCATATCACCAAACCTGGAAGTGTAATATTCAGGGAAGATGTAGACAGAGCAGGTTAGGACTATGATGCTCAAACCTGATATATACAGAGCAGATAACACCTTCACTTTAAGTTGTTATGCCCACCCTGCAAGAGTAAGGTTTCCAGGTAAAGCCTTTCATTCACTGCACGCCTACGGCATATAGAGAAATAGGTAGAAAGGTAGGGGAAGAGGCAGCTTGCTACAAAGGTGCAAAATCCAAGAGAAGGGGGATTTCCAAGGAGGCAGGTGTTGCAGGCAGGTTAAGAAGGGTGAAAAAGTTTAAAACTCATTGAAAATATAAATTATTAGGAAGCTTCCAGGAGGAATTTCTGTAATGGAATAATTCTTAAACTCAGGGTCTATTACGAGTATCTAGAATGCATTAAAAGTTCAGGTTTCTAGGCCCCAACTCCAGAGACTTTGATTCTTTGCATTTGAACCACACTTCTTAGGTGATTCTGAAGCAAGTGGCCCATGGCAAGCACTGCTGTAAAAAGATAATTTTGGTATGTGTGGCAAGTTGTAAGGGGCAAGTTGTTAAAGCATGATCAGTTAGTGAGGAAGCGGAGGCAGTAAGTGTGGTCTTTGTGGAGAAATTTGAGAGTGGAGAAAAGGTGGCAGAGTTGAGGAGGAGGTTTTGAGACTGGGAGACCTAAGGTTGTTGACAGTAGAGAGGAAGAAACTGGTGAAGAAAAGAGAAAATATGCAGAAAGGATGGTGGGGTTGGATCAGATAGAGCTCTTTTGATTACAAGTAACCGAAACATGAACTCAAAACTGGCTTAGGTCAAAGGAGACCATATTTGCTCACAAGATGGAAAAATTTTAGGAGTGTTCTGGTTCTGTATAGCTGGATCCAGCTGAATCAAAGGAGCTCGAATGGTGTCACCAGGACCTCGTGTAGCTCCATCTCTTAACTCCTTTATTTTGGCTTCATTATGCAGTTCCTGATGGTGGCAAGATGACTACCAGAAGTTGAACACATCCTCCCAAGTTCAAGTTGAACAAAAGAGTGTGTGCTTCTCTCCCAGCAGTCAAAATGAAAAATCCCACTGATCACATATTCATCCCAGAACCAATCACTGTGTCTAGGAGGATGCAATGCTCTGATTGGTCAGGCTTGAGTCTCATGACCCCCTGCCCTTGAGGTATTGGGGGTCGATTTTACTAAAGCTCCATGGACCAAGAGTTGAAAGACTTAGTATCCCAGGTGAAAAGCAGGGTGCCATTACTAGAAGAAGAGTCTATAGATGTTGTTGAATAGTTTAAAAAAAAATTCAAATGTTCGCTATGAGGATTATAGTTGATAGAGCTAGGAAAAGAACATAGCCCCATTTCTTTTTGTCTATTTAATTAAATTGTGTATATTGTGTAATCTTTTAAACACGAAGACAAGAATAAAGAGTATAAAACAAACATCCTTGTATCTACCATCTAGCTTTATGAAGATTGCCTGTAAACCACATTTTCTTCAAAAATCTACTCATATGCTATCTCATTTTAATTGGAAAGGGAAAAGATGATCATCCCAAGAGATGCAGGAAGAACATTTGATATAAAATTGAATACTCTTTCGTGACTAAAACAAACAAATAAATCCCCTCATAACAGGTTATTGTTAACAGGAGGCTTCCTCAGCCTGATAAAGGACACTTCCAAAAGGCCTAGAGCAAACAACTCAGCGGTGAGGTCGTAGAAGCACTCCCATTCCAGCAGGAGCGAGACAAGGACTACTGCGATCCTTGATGGCCACGGCAGTAAAACAAGAAGAGGAAACAAGGAGTAAAGTTTGGAAAAAACCCAAGAGAATCTAGAAAGTGGTAAAGCTCATAAACATCTTAGCATGTTTGCTGGATAACAAATCAACACACAAAGTCAAGAACAGCATTCCTTCGCAAAAGAATATCCATCAGAAGTGCAATCCCACAGTACCACAGAGGCCATAAGACGTTAGGCATAAACCCATCAAAAGATGTGCAAGTCCTCCCTGAAGAAAATCTTCGGAGTGAGCGGTTTTTCTCTTTAGTTTTTCTTGTCCCCTCTCTCTCCAGCCTTGCTGTCTAGCGCTTGGAGCTGACCTCCTGCCAGCCTAGGTATCCATATTCCAGAACCAGCCTTTAGAGTAGTGATGTTAACTGAGGGCTTTGCAGCTCCCAGGACCTGGAGAGCTCCCAGGCCGGTGGCCCTGGCCTCCACCTCCCTGGGCTGCAGCTCACAAGGAGGTGTACCCGTGGTCAGCATTTGTCAGTAACATTTTCTAGCCTCTTTCCTCTGTGGGAGGGGATTAGGGTTGGGAGATGGGGTGGCAAAAACTGCTGGCTCTAGTTCCTTGTTTTGTGTGAAGGATTTAAAATTCCTTAACTAGTCAGGAGCTGAATTCCTAGAGCTCAGCAAGCTCCTGTCAGGCTCTCCTTTCATGTCATGTTTATGTTGTTTCTGATAAGCAGAGATGCTTATCTTTTTTTTCAATTCCCCCCACCACTGCCACCATAGCTATTTGCTTGTTGTCTGCTCTCTGTGTCCATTCGCTGTGTGTGTTTCTGTGTCTGTATTTATTTTTATTTATTTATTTATCCTCCCTCCTTGCGGCTTGCTTGCTGTCTGCTCTCTGTGTCCATTTGCTGTGAACTCCTCTGTGTCTTGCTTGTCTCCCTCTTCTGTTGGGTCACCTTGCTGAGTCAGCGCTCTGTGGCATCTGCGGGCCGGGCAGTGCTCCACGGCGTCTGCAGGCGAGCCTGCCTTCACAAGGAGATCCCGGGACCCGAACCCAGGGCCTCCCATATGGTAGATGGGAGTCCAACTGATTGAGCCACAGCCGCTTCCCCAAGGATGCTTATCTTTTATTTATTTGAGTTTATGTGTTTTTGTTTTGATTTGCTTTTACTTTTTACTTCACAGCTCTGTGTTTAGACTGTGGGTGAGTGGGGAGGGGGTATCAGGCATGAACTCATGATCCATCTTAACCAGAGAGATTTCTTTCCTTTTCTTTGAGAGCAAAGGGACGAAGAGGATGAAACAAGAAATGTTCCTTTAAATGGTTACCGATGAACACTGACTGATGTAAGCATCCAATTTAAAGAGCCCACTGGAAAATGGGCAAGAGGAAAGTGAAGAAAGATCTGAAAGGAGTGAAGGAGTGGGAGACTCAGGATATTGGGAGACAAGGACACCAGAGAGGGGTGGAAGAGGAAGTCCTGCTCCAGCACTGGCTTCTCTTTGGTCCACTTGAATTATTATTATTATTTTTTAAAGATTTATTTATTTCTCTCCCCTCACCCCCCCACCCCGGTTGTCTGTTCTCTGTGTCTATTTGCTGCGTTGTCTTCTTTTTCTGCTTCTGTTGTTGTCAGCGGCATGGGAATCTGTGTCTCTTTTTGTTGCATCATCTTGTGTGTCAGCTCTCCATGTGTGTGGTGCCATTCCTGGGCAGGCTGCACTTTCTTTTGCGCTGTGCGGCTCTCCTTACAGGGCGCGCTCCTTGCACGTAGGGCTCCCCTAAGCGGGGACACCCCTGCGTGGCAGGGCACTCCTTGCGCGTATCAGCACTGTGCATGGGCCAGCTGCACGCGGGTCAAGGAGGCCCGGGGTTTGAACCGCGGACCTCCCATGTGGTAGACGGATGCCCTATCCACTCGGCCAAGTCCACTTCCCTGAATTCTGACCCTTTTCTTGAGCATGGGCTTGAGTCCTCTTCCTCGCCTCCCATTCTTCCTACTCCTGGCCCACTTCCTCCCTTTCTTCCAAGAAGAGTGGTGGTGATGGTGGTGGGAGCTCGTGGTTTCTTTTCCCTCTTTGCCTCCTGACTCTACATAAATGAGAGACCCAAAGATGCCCCCAGGACTCAGCTAGGCCTTCCCTGGGTTCCTGAATCGTGATCTCCAGTTTGGGAAGCTGATTTGAAATCAAATTTTCCCCAGAACACAGTTCAAGGGCTTGCCTGATGAACTCTAACTTTCTTTCTTGGGTGCAGTATTTTCAAATACTTGCAATGTACCAGGCTCAGAGACCCCAGAGGGGACACATAGGTAAGAAATGAAGGACGTCTTTGAGCAGGCCACCCTCAGTAGTGGAGACATCCTCTGATTGCTGAATGCCTCTTCCAGGCTTCTCCTCTCCTTTCCCCACACGGCTGCCAGTCTCTGAGCCAAGAAGCCTGAGCTGGATCTCTGGTTGAAGAGCCAAGATCCCCGATGATTCCTGGCTCTCTAGCATTCTCTCTCCATGAGGACCCTGGCTTTGAAAGCATCTCTGCCTTGGCTACTGGCCATTATCTGCTGAGGTCACTTGAGGAGGCCAGTGCTGTCCTCGTGGCCACCAGTCTGTGAGGGCCAGTCCTGGGGCTCTTCCAGGCCCCAACTCCAGGAGGCAAACTGCAGATGGTGCTTCTATTTATAGCTCCCGGGCCGCTGCCAGTGAATGAGCCAATGACCTGGAAGAGCCAATTCTCCCTCCCAGTCTGTCTCTAACTCCCCATTTCCCTTCAGTGTTCTACCAGAATTTCCCTTTGTCTGTGGGACTAGGATGCAATTACCTAAATTAACTGAGCAGGACCTTGGCCTGTTGTCCCATGCACACACTTGACACAGCGGCCACCAAGCCTGGTCTTAGGCTGAACTGGGCAGCTTGTTACATCAGGAGTCACCAAAATGTTTCATAATGCTTTCTTATCCATAATATATTTTTGGGCATATACCCCATGTTTTGTTATGTGATGATTCATAAATACATGTACTTTGTACTAACATATTATATGTGCTATAATCCTTAAACAGAAAAGAGAGATTTTAAAGGCTAAGATAGTTCTAAAGGATTCAAAATTCTGATATTCTTTTCTTGAACCCTATAGATCTTCTGGCGCCTTCCATTGTTCTACATAGTTAAATGAAACAATAAGAAACTTTTTTTTTTCAGTTGCAATGCTAGCTATTATTGATTTTGGGATTAATGGGAAGGTTTTTGTTGGCTAAGCTATTTTCTGCTTCCTAATAAGTAGAAAGATCTGACATTTCTTTATTAAAGAACCAATAACTTTGGGTTAAGCATTGCCTTCTCTCAGGTTTCTCTTTTTATTTTTAAGATTTATTTAATTTATTTATTTCTCCCCACTCCCTCATTGTTTGCATTCATTGTGTCTGTTTTTTGTGTGCAGGTCTTCTCTTTTTGGAAGGCACCAAGAACCTAACTGGGGACTTCCCATGTAGGCGGGAGACGCCTAATCTCCTGAGCCACCTCCGCTCCCTGCTTTGCTGCATCTCTCCTTGCGTTTCCTGCCTGTGTCTCTTGGTTGCATCATCTCACTGCATCAGCTTGCCAGCCCATCGCATTTGCTTGCTGTCTTGCACGACATCTCTAGGAAGCAGTGGGAACTGAACCTGGATCCCCATGTGGCATGTGGGAGCTCGGTTGTGTGAGCTGCATCCGCTTCCCTGAGGCTCTTAAAATACCAATCCTCCTGAAAGAAGTTGGGAGAAGCAGGTTTCATTTCTCAACCTTTGGATTGGTGCCTAAATCTGTCTGCTTCCCCCAGATTACCATGTGCCTGGCACGTAGTAAGAACTCAGTAAATATTTGTTGAATAAGTGAATGAGTACAGAAAGGACTCAGATGGGAAAGACCAACAAGACAGAAGGAGAAAGAATATTGGGAGATAGAGAGAATTTACCTTTCCTTCTCTTCCTAATTTTGCCCAAGCCATCTCTTTTGACACGTTCAAGGTATTACCTAGGCAACAGAAGGAAAGTTGTTTTTCCTGAGAAGAGGTACATGTTGAACTAAATTCCCATCCTCAATAGATACCCATCTAGTCCCAATTGGTACCATTTAGTCAGCTGTGAGCAGGTTTCTTGTTTTACCTCTTCGTTCCAAAACTGGAAAGGGATGTGTGCCGATTAGATTAAGATGAAAGACGGAGCAAGAACATCTCCCCCTCGACATACCTTAGAAGAAAGGTATTTATAATGTTTAAATACATGTCTCTCTGTGCGGGTAACTCCATAAGCAGCATCAATTTAATTTGACTTGCATTGAATGTATAGATTTGCTTGGTAGAATTGACATCTTTGCAATTTTTGCAATATTGAACTTCCACATTCAGGAAAAAGGTGTATTGTGCTCTGTCTCTCCATTTTTCATGTCATCTTTAATGTCTTTGAGTCAATTTTACAGTTATCATTATATAAGTCAGTTGAGTTTCATTTGTTCAATCCTTGGAAATTCATTTTTTGTTTTAGTATTGTGCATTGCTTATTTTTTCTACTTATTTTCAAGCTGATTTTTTGCTAGTTGGCATCCTTAGCTTTCCAAATAAATTATGGAATTATTTTGTCAAGTTACTAAAAAATTTCAACTGGTGCTTTTTTTAGAATTGCATCCATTTTAGAAATTACTCTGGACACAATTAGAACCTTCTAATTATTGATCTTCTTTTATATCTTTTAAACATGTTTTCAAAAATTTAATAGAGTTTTAACCTCTTTACAGAAGCCTGTGCACTCCTTACTAACATTTCATAGATATGTTTGAGACTTTGTTGCTATTTTGAATAGTACTCTATTTTCTAGGTAGTTATTACAAATCTGCCGAAATGCTACCAATTTTTGTAGATTGATCTTGTATCCAGCTCCCTTGCTTGAACTCTAATTAGATCTTAAAGCTTGTCTTTGGATGTAATGGGATTCTTCAGCCTTTGTGAAGTTAAGGGAGCTCCTACTTACATAGTTAGAAAAAAATTCCTATTTTTCTAAGAGTTTTATTATAAATATATATATTATCAAATGCTTTTTTTCTGGATCACTTAAGAAATCATTTTATTTTTCTCCTTTAAGTTATATTAATCGATTTCTATTGTCAAATCATATTTACATTACTGGAACAAATCTTACTTAATCATTATGTATCACTTTTTAATATGCTGTTGAATTCAGATGGCTTGTATTTTGTTCATGATTTGGGAATCTATGTAAGTTAAAAAACTGCTCTTTTATTTTTTTCTCCTAATCCTATTAGGTTTTGGAGTCAATCTAATACTAATAAAATAGAATGAATTTTAAATTGGTAGGGAAATAGTGAACTATTCAATATCTATTGATAAGACAACAAACTTTTAAAAACTTTTTATTTCGAAATACTTTTAAACTTATAGAAGAATTATAAAAATAATGCAAACCTCAAAAAGAGAACCCTAACATACTTCTCCCCCTCCTAAATACACAGATCCATCACTTTTAAGATTTTGCCACATTTGCCATGTCATTCTACCTATCTTTCCATCTCTTTGTCTATTTATTAGTCCATTTGCTAAAGACTTTAGTGTAAATTGTATACATCATGCCTCTTGATCATTTAATGTACTAACATGTACATTGCTAAGAACAAGGATATTCACTTATGTAACCACCTTAGGTGCAGTTATCAAGTTCAAGAAATTTAACATTGATATAAGGCTTACAGTCTAAATTCTAATTTTTCCTTGTTTCCCTTTAATGTCCCTTTGAGCCTTTTTCTTCCCTTACTAGATTCCATCCAGGATTACGTATTACATTTAATTGTTATTGTCCCTTTTTGAAAACTGTGGGAGCATATATATACAACATAAACTTTCCCATCTCAACCACTCCCAAGCATACCATTCCATAGGATAATTCACATTCACAATGTTGCAGTGCCCTGCTCACCGTCCATTACAAAAAATTTTCCATTTCCCCAAACAGAAACCCTATGCCCATTATGCATTAGCACCTCTTAGGAGGCTTCCATGGTGAGAGGTCAGATCAGAATTGGTGAGGCCTGAAGGGTGGAAATGGAGAGGGAGAGAAGTAATACCAACCTAAATCGAGAGGTGGAATCTGTAGGTCCTGGTGCCTGGACACGGAAGGGAAGGAGGAGGAGGAGCCAGGATGACTTCCAGGTTTCTGACCTGAGTAGCAGGATGACCGGGGTTGCCCTTCTTGAGACATGGAGCCCAGAGAGAGGAGGCTGCGGTGGGGAGAGAGTCGGGGTGGGGTAGATGATGAGCCCAGTTCTGGGTGTGTAGAAGTACTGCTATACAGTTTTTCATTAGAAGAGAAAAGAAAAATATTGGAAAACATGAATGAAAAGTAAATCATAGACAAAATGCTGTTTTTAGTCCTTGTAGGACTTACTTTAAGTTCATTGGAATGTTAGCTTGTAATTGACAGAGGGGCCTAGTGGAGCTGGAAATCTTATTTTTGTTGATTCTGGTTCTCCTCTTGTCTCTTTGACTATACGTGTTTTCAGTCTTCTTCCCTCCTGCACCCCCAGTGTTGTTGGTTTTTTTAAAATGAACTTTTAATTATAGACTATTTTTCATTGTTTTTTTTTAGCTTTTTAAAATTTATTTATTTATTTTAATTCATTTTTTATTACACTCAAAAAATATGAGGTCCCCATGTACCCCCCAACCCCCTCACCATATTACTCCCCCCATAGCAACATTCTCCTCTATCATCATGACACATTCATTGCATTTGGTGAATACATCTTCGAGCATCGCTGCACCTCATGGTCAATGGTCCACATCATAGCCCACACTCTCCCACGTTCCATCCAGTGGGCCATGGGAGGATCTACAATGTCCGGTAATTGTCCCTGCAGCACCACCCAGGACATCTCCAAGTCCTGAAAACGCCTCCACATCTCATCTCTTCCTCCCATTCCCCAAAGCCAGCAGCCACCATGGCCACTTTTTCCATACCAATGCCACATTTTCTTTGATTACCAACCACAATAGTTCATGAATAGAATATCAGTAAGTCCACTCTCATCCATATTTTGTTCCTCCATCCTGTGGACCTTGGATTGGTTGTGTCCATTCCACATCTATGTCAAGAGGGGGCTTAGATTCCACATGGATGCTGGATGCAATCCTCCTGCTTCCAGTTGTAGGCACTCTTGGCTCCATGGTGTGATGGTTGACATTCTTCAACTCCATGTTAGCTGAGTGGGGTAAGTCCAATAAACCAGAGTGTAGGAACTGAAGTCTGTTGAGGCTCAGGGCCTGGCTATCATATGGTCAGTTCAGAGATTCAGATCCCCTATATATATCTTAAATCCCAGCACCAACTACAATTCTGGTAAAGTAACAGGAAAGCCTTGTGGAAAGAGATCACATCTGAGTCCAGCTCCATCACACAGAAACACCAACTCCAAAGAAGGGCCAACTGGCATGGCAGTGAACTCCATCTGCCATGACCATAAAACCTGTGGGTCTCTGTAGCCCTCAGAAGAACCAATACCTGGGGTTGTATCTACTTTATCTGTCTCTGAGACTCTGCTCAGGTGTGCATAAGGGCAACCCCTTTGATAACTTCCAGGCTCTTTTTTAGAGACTCATAGCCATATAAACTCATTTGTCCTTTCCATTTCCCCCTTGATTTAGGTCAGAAAGCATTTTTAAATCCTGTTTTTTATGTAGACAGGGATATTCTGCTGGTCCAAGTTGAACCTTTTATTCAAGGTCATTTTCTAGTTACATCATCAGCTGGTACTTGGTAGTGATCCCTTGGCACCAGGGAGGCTCATCCCTGGGAGTCATGTCCCATGCTGGGGGAAGGCAATGCATTTACATGCTGAGTTTGGCTTTGAGACTGGCCACATTTGAGCAACATGGAGGCTCTCAGAAGGGAACTCTTAGGCACACTGCTGCTCTAGGCCTTGTTCTTATTTCAAGTGCACAGGCTCACAAGCATAGTCATTAGTATCAGGGGCTCATTGTTGGACCTTCATTCCTTTTTGGTCTTTGCCGTTG
This sequence comes from Dasypus novemcinctus, assembly GCF_030445035.2. Lineage (NCBI taxonomy): Eukaryota > Metazoa > Chordata > Mammalia > Cingulata > Dasypodidae > Dasypus > Dasypus novemcinctus. The sequence goes on along the minus strand of NC_080699.1, from coordinate 19,685,934 downwards.
CACTTGGGGGATTGTTGCTGTTCCTTTAGGGACTGTGATAGAGCTCCCCTGGCTAGGAACTCAGCACTCCCTCAGTTGTTGTTTTTAATTGTTTCCACTATGAAAATATCCAAACATTTTTTGTACCCTGGATATATGCCCTGTAGAACTCCCTGTCAACCATATGTCCCCTGTCAATAACATCCCACACCAGTATTCCTCCACTGCCATTGTTGAACCTCTCTGTGATCCAAAACTTCCTGAAAAGTGAAGCCCAATACATTGCCATGTTCCCTTAATAGTAAAATGGAATATAGCGATGAGTTTAAAGGTTAGATATAGAATACGTATTAATTTGGAAAAATTCTACATCCTATCTTTTTCTTTTCTTTTTTCTAATTATTAAGCTTATCTTCACAAGAGTTTTGGATCACAGTAATTCATATATACAATATACAGTACTCCCACATATCCAACATAAAACCTTTTCCCTTCCACAGCAACAATCTTTTAAGATATTCATACCATATTAACAGAAAAGTTGCAAGGATAGTAGAGAGAGTTCCTGTATACCCTGCACCCAGTATCCACAACTGTTAACATCTTACATTAAAATGGGGCAGTTGTCCCAACTAGTTAACCAATACTGATTTAGTATTATTAAGTGTACTCCATACTTTATTTGGACTTCCTTAGTCTTAATGTCCTTTTCCTGTCCCAGGATCCCATCCAATATACCACAGTACCCCCATCATCTCCTTAGGGTCCTCTAGACTGTGGCAATTTCCCAGACTTCCCTTGTTTTTGATTACCTTGACAGTTTTCAGGAGTACTGGTCCAGTACTCAGTTTGCGTTTGATGTTTTTCTCATGGGTAGACAGGGTTGTGGGTGTTGGGGAGGAAGATCAGAGGTCAAGGGCCATTGTTATCCCATTGTATCCAGGGTCCGTGCTATACACACTGCTCCTCACTGTGTATGTTGCCCTGGACCACCTGGTTGAGGGGGTTTGTAGCTGTGAAGTTACTCTTTGTCCCGTCTTTTCATACTGTACCCTCAGCAAGAAGTCACTATGCACAGCTCACACTTACTGGTGGGGGGAGTTATGCCCCATCTCCTTGAGGGGAATGTATTGACATAAATTATTTGTCACTTCCCCCCTTTATTTACTCAATCATTGGTATAAGTATGGACTTATGGATATTTATTTTATATTTTGTGCTTAATCTAATGCTGTTTTATTTTACTGCTCAAAAATTTTCCAGCTTTGTCCATTGGGAACTGATTCAGGGCTCCTATGTCCCTTTGGCATTCCTTCATTGGTTATTTTTTCCCCTTGCCCATTTACTTATTTTTTTTCCATTTTTTTTCCCATTAATAGAAATAACTTTATTTTGAAAAATATTTTTAAAGTCCTTTTTTGTGGGAAAGTAAGGGAGGGGGAGAGAGTGGGGCACACGAGAATGCCCTATATATTTTTTCTTATTTTTAAAAAATTTATTGAAGCATATCACTCATACATAAACATACATAAACAATCAGTGTATAGTAATAATTGTGAACTTATGAAACAAACACGCATAACATCATACAGGGCTTTCATACCTAACCCTACCACCAATATCTTGCATTGCCGTGAAACATTTTTAACTAATGATTAAGGAGCATCCTCAAAATATTGCTACCAACCAAAATATTTTGCCCTAACCCACTTTATTATTATTATTTTTAATTTTTATATCATTTACACATGATTTTTTATTTCTTTTAACAATGGTTATAGTTTTCTGAATACAAGTGCTTTACATTGTTGGTTAAGTTTATTCCTAAATATTTAGGTTTTATCTGTCATATTTTATTTTTACCACCTTTTAACATTTTTAGTTACTTTTACTGATATAATCTTCATTTCTAGACTCTCTTCCAGGCCATTCTCTCCTGTCTTTTCTTTTCAGGCTATAGCACACCCTTTAGTATTTCCCACAAAGCCAGTCTCTTGGTTACAAACTCTCTCAGTTTCTGTTTGTCTGTGAATATTCTAAACTCACCCCCATTTTTGAAAGATAACCTTGCTGGATATAAGATTCTTGGCTGGAAGTTTCTCTCTTGCAGTATCTTAAAAATATCACACCACTGTCTTCTTGCCTCCATGGTTTCCAATGGGAAATCGCCACTCAATCTTCTTAGGTATCCCTTATATGTTGTGCATGGCTTTTCTCTTGCTGTTCTCAGAATTCTCACTTTTGCATTTTACATTCTGATTAGTATGTGTCTTGGAGTTCATCTATTTTGATTTATTAAGATGGGAGTATGTTGTGCTTCTTGGACTTGGACATCTGTGACCTTCAATAGGGTTGGGAAATTTTCTACCATTATTTCTTCATATATTCCTTCTACCACTTTTCCCTTCTCTTCTCCATCTGGGACACCCATGACATGTATGTTTGCATGTCTCTTGCTGTCGTTTAGTTCCCTGAGACCTTGTTCAATTTTTTCCATTCTTTTCTTCATCTGTTCTTTTGTAAGTTCATGTTCAGAGGCCATTTCTTCAAGCTCACCAATCCTTTCTTCTGTCTTCTCAAATCTGCTATTATATGATTCTAGTGTATTTTAAATTTCATTTATTGTGCCTTTTGTTATCATAAAATCTGCTATTTTTCTATATATGCTTTCAAATTCTTCTTTGTGCTTATTCAATGTCTTCTTAATATCCTTAATCTCTTTAGCAATCTCACTGAATTTATTAAAGAGCTTTGTTTGAACATCTATAATTAGTTGTCTCAACTCCTTTATGTCATCTGGAGGCTTATCTTATTTCTTTAACTGGGCCATATCTCCCTGTTTCTTGGAATGGATTGTAATTTTTTGTTGCTCTCTTGGCATCTGGCTTACTAGATGTATTTATTCTGGATGCAGTTTCTCTCTTTAATTTAGGGCTTTCTTGCCCTTTCTCCCTTGCTGGTTTTGTAGTAGAGGCCCAAGGAAGTAGTTGGTGCTATACGCTGTGGAGGCTCAAGCTGCCCTCATCGCCCCAGGGACTGATGATGTTTCTCCCAACTTTCTCCTTTGCCAGGGGTAGGGACAGAGCCACAGCCATGTGTAATTATCCAATTCATGCAGGCCTAGACTGTCATTGCCCAGAGAAACTGATGAAGCCTCACACCTCTTTCTCCCCTGCCTGGGGCAGGGATGGGGCTGCAGGTGTGAGCAGCAATTTATGCCATGTGGGTCCAAAATGACCACAGTTGCCCCAGTGGACTTCCAAGTACTCAGTCTGTGCCAATCAATGTTCCTGCAGTTACCCAGAGAGGCTGGTGCAGGCCTGCCAGCTTCCTCCCTGCTAGAGGTGGGGCTAAAGCCTAGGCTAGGGCTGCAGGCTGATCTGGATGAAAGAAACCAATACCTACCATCCCTGTGATTTTCAATCAGCCCAGCTTACCCTCATGCTGGGGGTGGAGTAAAAATGGCAACCACTGCCCACTTTCTGACTTGGACAGTTTCAAACTTTAGCTGTTCTTAGGATTATACTTTAGCCCATGAAATTTACTAATCAGTAGCTGAAGTTGGTGCCCAGCTGTCTCTTCCTCTCTCGTTTTTGGGAAGTGGAGCTTCCAATTCCAGCCCTGGAACAGCTCCTGGGACAGCTTGTACCACCAGAATAGGTAATCACTGGTCTCCAAGGCATGGCCTGTATTTCCCTGGAGAGGCTGGAGCAGGTCCTCCCAGCTTCCTCCCTGCCAGTGGTGGAGCTGGGGCTTAGGCTAGAGCTGCAATTCGATCTGGATGGAAAGCAGCTGGTCTTTACCGAAACTGTGATTTTCAGTCCACCCTACTTCCCCTTGTGGCAGGTGTGGAGTTAAAACGGTGGCTATGGCTTCTTTCCGACTTGGACAGGTTCAAACTTTAGCTGTTCTCAGGATTATACTTTAACCTGCCAAATTTACTAATACGTAGCTGAAGTTGATGCCCAACCGTCTCTTCCTTCCCCGTTTTTGGGAAGTGGAGCTTCCAATTCTAGCCACAGAACAGCTCCTGAGGCGGCTTGTGCCTTCAGTGCAGGATGGGCACTGGCCTCTGTGACATGGAGCTCTCTACTTATGAGTCTTCTCTGTACATGCACAGTCTCCTCCTTTCATGCCCCCAAGGATGTTGCAGGATGCTCTTCTGGTCCTGGAGCCCCCAAGCAGGTGCTTTAGATAGCTCTGGGTGGTCACTAACCGCCCTGTAGCACAAGCTGACTCTAGGAGCTCCTTACTTTGCCACCATCTTGCTAGTTGTCCCCTGCCCATTTATTTGTTATTTTTTCATTTTTTAAAAAGATTTTTTATTTATTTCTATCCCCTTCCCCCCCCACCAGTTGTCTGCTCTCTGTGTCCACCCACCGTGTGCCCTTCTGTGACTGCCGCTATCCTTATCAGTGGCACCAGGAATCTGTATTTCCTTCTGAACATTTTAAAAGATTGAGATATAATTCACATGCCATATAAAATTAACCACCATTTTGAAATGTTCAATTCAGTAGTTTTTAGTAAATTTGCAGAATTGTGCAATCATCACCACTATATAATTTGAGAACATTTTCACCATCCAAAAAAAAAATGTATATCCATCCCTTCAACCCCCAAAACTTGAAATCTACTAATTGACTTTGTCTTTATAGACTTGCCCATTCTGGACAGTTCATATGAATGGATTCATAAAATATGTGTTTTTTTGTGCCTGGCTTCTTTCGCGTAGCGCAATGTTTTCAAGATTCATCCACGTTGTAACATGTGTCAGTACTTTATTCCTTTTTTATAGCCAGATACTATTCCACTGTTTGAATATACATCATACCTCAGAGATATTGAGAAAGAGTTCAGTTCCAGACTGCTGTAATAAAGCGAATATTGCAAAAAGCAAGTCACATGAATTTTTTTATTTCTAAGAGCATATAAAAGTTATGTTCACACTATACTGTAGTCTATTAAGTGTACGATAGTATTATTTCTAAAAAAAGTATATGCCTTAATTAAAATGTGACACAGAGACACCAAGTGAGCACATGCTGTTGGAAAAATGGTGCTGATAGATTTGTCCAATGCAGGGTTGCCACAAACCTTCAGTATGTAAAAAACGCAGTATCTGCAAAGTGCAATAAAGTGAAGTGCAATAAAATGAGGTATGCCTGCACCACGTTTTGTTTATCCATTCATCAGTTAATGGACATTTGGGTTGTTTCCACTTTCTTAGCTATTATGCATAACAATGCTAAGAGCATTTATGTGCGAGTTTTGGTATGCACATATGTTTTCAGGTCTTTCGGGGATATATCTAGGAATGGAATTGCTGGGTCACATGGTAACTGTGTTTAGCTTGTTGAGGAAGTGCCAGACTGTTTTCCACGGTGGCTGCACCATTTTACATTCCCTTCAGCAATGTGTGAGGGTTCCAATTTCTCTACATCCTTGTCAAAATATATAATTTTGGGGGTTCTGGTTTTTTGATTATAGCCTTCCCTGTGGTTGAAAAGTAGTATCTTATTGTGGTTTTGAGTTGCATTTCACTAAGAACTAATAACGTTGAGCCGCCTTTCACGTGATTGTTGGCCATTTGTCTATTCATAACTTTTGCCCATTTAAAAATTGCTTGTCTTTTTTATTATTGAGTTGCAAAAGTTCTTTATATATTATGAACTCTAGACACTTGTTGGATCTATATATAGAAAAATTTGCAAATATTATCACCCAGTCTGTGAGCTATCTTTTCACTTTCTTGACTACTTGACATTTTGCCTCATCCTCTTTGCAGCTTGACTTGGGAATCTCCTTGGAAGCAGACTTACCTGTTGGCATAAGTTTCAGGGCTCAGGGGAGCCAAGATTCTCTGAAGGGAGGAAGCAGTTAACCACTTATTCTGGCGAAAGGAGCTGTTTTCAGGTGAATGTTAGTTAATTAAACAAAAGTTCTGAATTCAATCAGGATCCAATTTTGGCATCAGCAGAGATTCAATTAGCTGTGATTACAGCCCGAGACTGGAAATGCGCTGCTCTCAGGCCCCTTTACCCCCTGCAAGTTCAGGCCCAAGGGCAGTGTCTGGAGTGCCTGGTGTGGGCGGGAGCCGGTCCAGACAATTCAGGCCACGCAGCTGCGCAGTGACAGCGGAAGCCAAACTCTTCGCGGTGGCAATGCCGCAGGCTGTACTTAACCCTGCCAGGGACCACTTTCCTTTGCCCGAGCTAGAGAGGGTCTGCAAGATCTGTGGCCAGGCTTTCCCCATGGTTTTGCTAAGGGGCTCTCCTGCTAAATGGGATCAATCTACTTCTCTTTGGCAGATCTTGTGCCGTTAGAGCCTGCCAGCTTCTCCTGCAGGTGCCATCGTTCCAGGATGGTCTCTTCCTTAGGGCTTTTCTTGAAAACACTCAGAAAGGGCCTGGAGCAGCTTGAGGAGGGTGGCGTGATGGAACCTGTCCTGAAGGCTGGAGGGCCTTCTGTCTGCCCAGGCTTTTGTGTCTTCAGCATGCATTGAACACTGCGTGCCATGGTACCTCGCCAAGGTGATGGTCGAGTATTGAACAAATGCAGGACTCCTGGGATGATCAGTATTGATTCCTTCATTGTATATATGAGGAAACTGAGGCTCAGAAAGGTTAAAATCATGTGGGCACTAAGTGCAGAGCTAGGGCTGTTTTGACTTTAGATCCTGAGCGCTTTCCATAGAAAGCCTCATTTTGGAATGGGGCTGATGAATCTGTGAAGCTCAGTTAAAAAGCACATCTGGAACACAAAACTGCTCACCTAAGACTTGTTCCTGGAAACAGATGTGGCTCAAGCAATTGAGCACCTGCTTTGCACATGGGAGGTCCCCAGTTTGGGGCCCAGTGCCTCCTAAAAACTAAACAAACTAACAAATGAGAAAACCAACTCAGGGGAGCCGATGTGGCTCAGGGTTGATGGTGGCTTCTCACATACAAGGTCCCAAGTTTAATCCCCCAGCCCAAGTACCTTAAAAAAAAAGATCTGTTCTCTTCCTTCCCCCTTGATATCCTTGAGAGCCCAACTCATACTCAGGCTTCAACACAGGAAGTCCCATCTTTCTCAGGATGCCTGGAATACCTTCTTGCCTCCCACCCATCTGCCCACCTTACCCTGTCCCCTTTTCTCCCTGTATCAAAAAGCAGTGCAAAGGCTATATGGAAACTGTCCAAATTAGTTTTGCAACTTTCCCATTAATCTAGAACTAATGTAAAATTAAAAGTTTTTTTTTTTTTTTAAGTCAGGACAATGGTCCCCTCTAATTAGGATGACCGATTTGTCCCAGTTTTTCCAGGACTTTCCCAGTTTGAAAACTGGAATTTCCGTGTCCCAGGAATCCCTTGGTTCTCAGCAGACCAGGGCAGTTGGTCACCCTATGTGCTCCGGGGACCTTGGTGGGCCCTATTTCTTGTCCTGGATGGTGGTTACATGGGTGCTTGCCCCATAATTACTATTTAAGCTGCATATGCAACTGTCTCTATGTTTATTGTCACATAGAAGGAAAAAGCAATATTATTTTCAAACAAGGGAAAAAAAGCAGTGCAAAATTTTTCTCTATATAAGAGCAGCTCAAATTTGGCTCTTCTGAGTAGTCTTCCTAGATTGAGCCCGCCAAATTCTCTGTCACTCCAGCTGCCTGTTGTCCCACTATACCTGTTCCAGGGGTACAATACGAGGCTTTATTGTCTTTGTCATATGCACCCCTATATGGGGGTCTTGTATTCCCACCACTTTGTGAGCCCCTAAGAGCAGGGCATGGGGCTTCTCCTTCATCTGTATCTTCATTCTTAGCTCTATCTGCCCAGAGAGTCTGGGGAACAAGAGCCAATCACCTGGGGATCTCTCCTGGCTTGGCCACCTACAATGTGATGGATAAAGCAAGAGGATCCCTTCCTTCTAAAACAGAACTTAGATCCTTCAGTTTAAGGAATTTAAGCAATTTGTCCATAAATAACTCAGGAAGGGTGAACCCTAGAACAGTCTGAAGGGCTCAGAATCTGCCAACCTTGCGGGGAGCCCTCCTCATTGTCCCCTTCTCACTGACTAAAGTCCAGCCAAGGGTCGAAGGAAAGAAAAGGTGTAGAAAGGAAGGAGCCAGGCTGGCACTGGAGCTAGAGGTACTGGGGACATCTTCCGGAGCTCTGCCAGGTGTCGTGGGGAGGAGGGTTGGGGGGAAGGGAACTCTGCCCATGTTCCTCACCCCTCCCTCTCTTCCCTCCCTTTGCCTTCTGATCCAGATCCAATTCACATGGGACCTCTTGGAGCTGATGACCATCAAGGGGCAGCATAAGGTGGAGGCTCTGCTGAATAGGGAGCTTGACTACATCTTACTCCAATACCCAATATCTCTCAGACTCCTGTCCCTGGGCAAGGTACTTAGCTGTTGGGACTTCAGTTTCCTCATCTACAAAGGACTAAAGATGCTTTGGGGAATGTCTTCTGTTACCTTCCAAACTCTGCAACACTTAACAACGAGCTTAGACATAGCAGGTGATCAGCATGTTCTCTTTTATTTGAACTGTGCCGAAACCTACCTCATTTATAGAGTTGTTCTGAATATCTAATGAGATCATGCAGGAGAAAGATCTTGAGAACTCCATGACCTCCTAAAGCACAAGGCTTTACAGTCCTCATGGACAGAAAAGACATTCCCTCCCTGGCCAAACCATAGTCAAATGCTGACCTGCTGTTACAAGCTGCTTGTAGGAATTCATAGCAGCTTAGCTTGTAATTGCCCACAATTGGAAACAACCCAATTGTCCATCAATAGGTGAAGGGATAAACAAGGTGTGATGTATCTTTTGTACAATGGAATGCCTCTTAGTAATAATAGGGAATTATTGATCAGAGTACATAATTCCATTCATTAAACGTTCTAGAATAGATTCTAGAAATATAAATTAATCTATGGGGGAGGAATGAGTTACAAAGGGGCATGAGGAAATTGAGAGTTGATGGAATCATCTTGATAATGATTTCATGGGTGCATGCATATGTTAAAACTCATCTAGTCGAGCACTTTAAATATGTGTTATGTATTATCCTTCAATTATACATTAATAAAGCTGCTTCAGAAAAGATTAGCCTGGGATGGGTTTCTACTTGGGACTCTCTTTCACCCTCCCTTTCTCCCCTTCCAGAGAAAAGGTTTGAGAGATGGGTATGTGATTGTCCTTTGGGGTGAAGTGGGTGGGGGAAACCCTGTCTTTGTTGAGTTCTACTCTATTTCTTCCTGAAGTTTCTCCCCAGCCTGACTGCAAGGGAATCAGCCTCTTTATAATTTACTGTTCACTCTGTGCCTGCTCCCTTCTCAAGGCATTGGTTAATTACCTTGGCAGATTTTGGGATGGAGGACAGGAGTATGATGGCAGCACCCCAAGCTAGGCTTGGACCCATCCTTCAGAACCACTCCTCGTCCATCCCCCCCTCCTCCAATTCTCCAAGATACCCCTTGACCCTACTCTATCACTTGCATCCCATCTGAGCTTGGCTGTCACCGAGAACATGGTACCCTCATGATCATTTTCCATAAAAGCAGAGATGAGTCCAGCTTTTCTACAAAGCTCCTGGCTCTTTGGGGATGGAGCTGGGGAGAAACATCAGGTGGGTATAAAATCTCTTGGCTGTAGAGATCCCCTCTTCGTACCCAGAGTCAGTCCCTAACAACTAAGTCCAACTTCATTGGAGGCCTGCTGAGTTTTGCTAGTCCTCAAGTTCCCAAGGCTTTTCTCAGCCTGTCACTTGGTGTTGCTAGCATCCTCCTGAGTTTTTCAGCCCCATTTCCCTGCAGAGAGTAATGACAACACCCTCAACAATACAGAGACCTTGGGGGCCCTCTGACTCTGCCTGCAGAGATAAAAGCATGCCAAATAAGAAGTCAGGGATGGTACTTTATTTAGTAGTGAGGGCACCGAGACCAGAGGGGCATGTGACTTGGTCACATCCAGAAGAGACAGGGTAAGAGTGGAGCTCATTGTTGACCGGAGAAAGGATGACACTCTATCCTCTAGTCTACCCACTTTGGCTGTGAATGTGGGCCTGGGGAAGGGAAGGGGGCTGGCAGTAAGGAGGTATCTGCTCCCAGACCCAAGCTGGAGGCACCCTCCCTTGATCAGCCTAGTCTAACATCAGTGATTCGGGATGGACTGCCCATCTGCTGCAAATTCCACTTCAGCTCCCCCCTGCCCCTTAGACAGGGATCCCTGACTCTATTTTCCATAGACCTCCCTCCATCCCTCTCCATCTCCCTTGGGAGCCCTGGAGCTTTTCGGATAAAGGGCAGGGCACGATTAAAAAAGGAGGAGGGGTGCACAGCCGCAGTTGCCTTGGACCACATGTGTCCACCTCTCCCAAACCATGCCCTCAGCAGTTCGCTTTCCTCAGAAGGGTGCAAAATCCTAGCTGGAGGGACAGGGTCTGGCTGCCTGCTCTGGACAGCTGGGGCTTGTGCCATCAATGAGACCGCAGCCTCCAGACCCTGGCCCTGGACTTGGAGTGATGGCCAAACCGAGCAGTGCCTGTGAGCCCCTGACCCACCAGGGTCCCCTGCCCTGGCTTCCCAGATGCCTTGCCTAGGGGGATTCTGGCCCAGTGGCCCACACAAGGCCCAGCTCTAGCCTCTTGCCTATTTTTCTTTCTTTTCCAAAACTTGCCCTCAGATAATAATAAGTTATCATAATCTAAGGTGTATTAGCTTCCTAGGTGGCCATAACAAATAGTACAAACCGGATGGCTTGAAATCACAGAAGTTTATTGCCTTGGAGGCCAGGTCCAAAACCAAGGTGTTGGCAGGACCCTGCTCCCTCCAGAGCCTCCAGGGAAGGGTCCTACCGGCCTCTGCTTGCTCCTGGGAGCCCCAGGTCTCCTGGCTCCCAGTGGCACAACTCCCATTTCTGCCGCCATCTACACATGGCCATCTTCCCGAGGTCTCTTCTTATAAGGACACACGTCACGGGATTAGTGCCCACACTAGTTCAGTATGATCCCATCTTCACTGGTTACATCTGCAAAGACCCTTTTTCCAAATAAGGCCACACCCACAGATACCAGGCATAAAACTAGAACATAATTTTGGGGGGACATAATTCAACCCACGGCAAATGGCTAACAGTCTCTACCTTTAGATATATTATCCAATTATATTACCTCTGTTATAGACAGATGAGGCAACAAACTCCAATAGTCGCTTGTCCAAGGCCACTCAGAAAACTTAAGGGGCCTTGGAAATCATGTCCTTCACTCTACAGATGAGAACCCTGGGGACTCAAGGTCCTGCACAGAGGGGGGAGGCGGGGAGGAGTTGGAGGCGGCTCTGGAAGAGGCTGGAGCTTGGGGAGTCCTGAGGACCCCCCAGGGTTCACCTCTGCAGACCTCTGTGGTGTGTGAGCTTAAACAGGGCGGGGCCAGTTCCAGGGCTCCCAGCTCTGGGAGGGAGAGAGAATGAATGAGATTAATGGCAAGCCTCCTTGTGGACAGGGATTTGGTGCTCTGCCACCTTGAAAGTCATCCCAGATAGAAGAGAAGCAGGGGAAGGCCTCTGAGAGGTTTCAAAGATAAGGAGATTCCGTTTCAGAGCAGAGTGTGTCCGGAGAGCTGAGATGGTGGAGAGAATTGGTTGTGGCCCTCAAAGGTGCTCTTTGCAGCTCGACAGAGAGACAGCAAGAGGCAAGGCTATTTCACCCAGAGCCTCAGGACAGTGGACCTTATCACTCTGAGAATGTGTGCAGGCTGAAAATATAGTCAAAGCTGTACAGTCTTAGCCCGGGCATTAGCCTTCTGGGCACTATAAGAGGTCAGAAGAGTTGTTAATGGGAGGCAATGCAGTGGAGGGGAAACTGCTCTGAATGGAGTGGCAAGGACGGGGCCCAGTTTACTGAAAAAATGATCAGATCTAGGTGCTAAACCCCTCTCTGACCTTAACTAGCTGTGTGATCGCGGGCAAGTAGCTGAAAGTTCTCCAGGCCTGTTTCCTTCTATGCACAATGAGGGTGTCAGGCTAAGTAGTGTTTAGGTCCCCCCACGCCCGCTCCGCTCCCAACACTTACAAGAGTCCACGGTCCATGGGTCAGAGTGGCCAAGAAGGCTGACAAGGAGGTGGATGGTGCCAGAAACGGGCTCCATGTATTTTGTCTAGAGAGGGCCTACCAAGGAGAACGCCTTCTCCAGAGAACAACCCACGGGCAATCATCGGAGACACCATGCCTTGTAGGCCTCTTCAGTGGTACAGATTGGAAGGCTATACAGTCACTGGTTAAGGAAAGAAACTTTGGGAGAAGACAAACTTGCCTTTGAATCCCAGTTCTGTGTTTACTAGCTGAGTGTCTTTGGGCAAATTACATAATCTTTTTGTGCTCAGATACTTCACCAGTAAAATCAGGATAATAATACATTCTTTCCAGAGCTGTTACAAGAAATAATTTAGATAATGTATATCGAGCAGTCAGCACAGTTCCTGGTAAGCTGGAGATCCTCATTACATGGTTATTTAATGTTATTATTACTATTAGTTGGCAGCAGCTCTGGTGGGAACAGGAGACAGTCCGATTCAGCCGGGATGGGCTAATGCTCCTTCTGCAGGCTTGGCCTGAATTCCTGGACACTGCATGCCTCCCTGAAACTGGAATCCAAGGTTTGGCAGTCAGCGAGATGGCTATTTGGCTAATTAAGGGGCTAAGAAAGAGCCAAGAAGCTGAGAGAGGCATTCCAGAAAAGGACTTCAAGACCAACGCAAATAAATCCACAGAGCTATTGAAGTATAATTACATTTTTTTACTGCAATATTTATGGAGATCTTTTACTCCTTGGTAGAGTTATACGGTTAAGCATAAATGATTTGGAAAGAACAGTTGGGGGAATATTAAATGTTCCAAGTAAAAAATGCTAAGACTCTATACAAAGAATTTAAAAATTGGTCTCTTTTTCTGCTGAATAACTTAGTATGCCCTTGTATGTCTCTGACATGAGAATGGAGAATGGAGGTGACTTTGTTTCTGGAAGACAGCAAGCCACTTCAGACACAGGCTCACAGACCCGGAGCATGTAAGAAACTCAGATGGCACATGAAAGGCACTGGCTGCAGTGGACTCTGCCGGAGGGTTCCTGAGTCCTGATTCCAGCATAAATTTGATCATAGATTTTTTAAAAAGGGCATAACCAGCTGCCTCCTCCTGCTACCCAAAGTGTCACCAATAAGTTGTTAAAATGCAAACACCATGCCTAGGATGCAGGAGGGGGAGGGTGTCACTGTGGTCTGGAGGTGACCACCAGCCACCCCTGATGGCCTGTAGCTCAAGAAGGGCAGAAGAAAGTCAGAGGGAGGCCCAGTCATGACAGGCCCACCAATCTGAGAGTTTTCAAGGCCAAGCTCTGCAATTTCTATGTTGAAAGGTGATTTATCTTGTGGATCAGAGCGTGGCTTTTGATCCAAACTTGATCTGAGTTTGAATTCCACTGTTCAAATAAGTCCAACTCTCTGAGGCTCGGTTTCTTCCTTTGTAATAGGGAGATGATAACAGCTCCTTCCAGGATCGTGGGAGGGGATAAGCGGATAATGCATGGGCAGTGTGCCTGGGTGCCCGTTGCACCTGCTACTCCCGACAGCACGCACAGTCCCTGGCACCCACCAGACTGCCACGGTCTGCTTGTGAGGCCATTCCTGGGCCGGAGGGAGAGCAGGGAAGGATGTTGGGGGCATGGGGTGTGGGCCAGCGGGAAATGCATCTGGAGAATGGGCAGGAGTGGGCTCCCTGAGAGGTCCAGCACTGCCTGGAGCTGCTAGGTGGATGGAGCAGGCAGGCTAATGGATCCTGGTGACTCCTTCACGGAGAAAAGAGCTGGCAGGGCATGTATCAGTACACTCCTCCGTTCACAGTTGAGAAAATCAAGGTTCAGAGAGGTAGCCATGGCGGTTCAATGCCACGTAAGTAGCAAAGAAGGTGACTTTAGATCCAGGTTCCTGCTTGGCCCGAGCTCATTAAGCTGTATGGTGACCTTGACCTGACGGAGGTCTGGCATCTCATTGGACCCAGCCTGACGGGGCCACCTGCCTTTGAGGACGTCTGACCGAGTCCTTAAGTCCTCCAGAGAAGGAATCTCCGTGACTCTTCTTGGCACGTTCCAGAGCCTCACACCCTCTGGGCAAACATTCTTCTTTAACTCTGGCAGAGCCTTCCATGCTGTGGGCCTGGAGCAGGGAGGACGGGGCAGCCCCGGGCCCCGTGTGCACCCTCCTGGGATGTGCTCCCTTGCCTTCCTCAGTTTCCCCCCTGGGCTGTCCTAGCACACCCCGTTGAGAGCATGAGATGGCTGCTGAGGCTGGGTTGCAAGTTCTTTAATGTTCACTTTTGAAACAAGGACATGAAGTTACCTGAAACTTTAGGCTTCTAGCTTGCTGAGCTCTGCACCTCTTTGTGGGACTGGCTGCTGCCGTCAAAAAGAATAGAGCCGTCATTCTCCAGGAGGGTTTAGATGATAATAGGGTTTTTGCCTCCTAAGATTTGGAAAGGTGCTAATCTAGTGACTCATGAGCTCCATATAAGAAAAAAAAAAAAACAACAAAAAAAAAACTACCACCTTGGAAATGAAACTGCATCGTATTTTCTGAGCACCTCATCTCCTTATGCAGTCGGGAGGGCGAGCTGGGTTTAGCTGTACGGGCCAGAGCCCTGTCGTCCTGGCAGCCCTGCTGGAGTGACCACATACCTGGTCCTCGCCCCTCCAACTTGCTCAGTGACGCAGAGAGCGGGAGGGATGGACACCAGCCTGGTGACTGGGGCGGCAAGGGATGGTGGCATCTCAATAGGTGTGCAAAGAAGAGTCATTAGAAAATCCATGGTGGACCCAGGACGGTGGGGGTGAGGGTGGGTGTGTGAGTGCAAACACGCGTGGGCATGTGCACACATGATTCTGGGTGTCCACGTGCAGGCTGGGCCGAGTGTGTGGCATGTGTGGGCTTGCAGAGAGCACGGGAGAGTGTGTGTGTATGTGTGCACGTGTACACAGATGTGGCCTGACCTGAATGTCCCTTCTCTGAATGTTTTACTTCTTCTATCCATTTTGTAGCCTTTGAGCTTTAAGGGCCCGGGCTCAATCCCAAGAGCTGGCCTTCTGTGGACAGGTACCTTGGCTGGAGGACGGGGCCAGGACTTGCTGGCATTTTGGTTGGACAGACAACTCTCCAGAGGGCCCCCTGGGCCTGCCCCACGCCTGGACTCCCTCTACAGTGCTCAGAGCTGCAGTGCTGCCTCCGTGTCCGTCCCTGCCTCCCCTCCACGCCCGCTGTGCCCCCTGTGCCAGGAAATCTCAGCCCCGCTCCGCCCCACCCCGTGACCCTGCCATCCCGGGAGCCCTGCCCTGGGCACGCACCCCAGGCCCTTGGAGCCCAGAAGCTCAGTCTTCCCTGCACAGTCCGCCCCCAGCCTTCCTGCCGGCAGCTTCCAGCCTGAGTCACGGTCCCTGGAGGCTCTTCTCTCCTCCCCCCCTCCCACTTCCTTCATTAGCTTCATTGACTCTAATAATCCTGCAATTCCATTGTCTCCTCTTAATTCCAATTTCCTTTTGTCCCAAGGGGCAAATCAGCAGAGTGAAAATAGTGAAGTGGCAGGCACAGCCTCCCGTGTGTTAATTAGGGGAGCATTAACGAGCTGATAAAAACACGCCTTCAGCTCCAGGGTGCTGCTCACCCCGCCTCCCATCCCCCTTTCTGGCTCCCCTTTTCCCCTGCTCGGCCCTGGCCAGAACTGGAAGAAGTCAAGCCCAGGGCAGCGGCCTGGAGCACCCACCCAGCTCTGCCTGACTCCTGGGTGGCAGCCCCCGGAGGTGCCTGGCCATCGGCCCCCTGGGCTGGTGCCACATGTGTGGGAGGAATGTCACCCACTGTGCCCCGAGTTGGGAACCTGCCAGTTGTCCCGCCCCCACTAGCTCCCTCACCCCCTCATCAAATCAGTCACCGAACACAGAGATTCACCCCCTAAGTTTGCCTCAAATCCTTCTAGAGCTCCCTGTTCCTGCCGCAGCCCCTGTCCACACCCCTCTCCACATCTAGGTGACCGGGGTGGCCTCCCAGCGGGCCTCACTGCCTTGGGGCTTGCCCTGCTCAAACTCTTTCTCTGTCCCGAACCAGAGGCAGCACATGCTGCTGCTGCTTCTGGAAACCCAGTCCAGCTCCTGTCACCTGCTGAGCCCCTACCCCTCCCTCTTGGGTGTCTTTTTTCCCAGGAAGTCTTCTCTGATCTGCAGGGTAGGCCAGGAGAGCTGCAGGGTGTCCCAGAGCAGTGTGGCCTACCCCTGGCCTCCTTCGCCTCCCGTTTGTGTCGGAGTACAACTGCCTGTGGTCGCTCCGGCTTTCCCACCTGCAGTCCGGGAGAAAGGCTTTTGGGATTGGGCAGTGGGGGGTATGCTAATGAATCATGCCCTCAGCTCCGAGTTTGAATCAGTTGGGAAATAGCTCAGGAGTCAGATGGGGTCAACAGGCCAGTTTTTCTTTTTCCTTTTTTTAAAATTAAAGTTAATAGATCACATAGAACGTTGCATTAAAAAAACTTAAGAGGTTCCCATGTAATCCGCCCCCATTATTTTTGTAAATTGTATTTTTTTGAAGACTTATACATCTCAAAAAATGTTACATCAAAAAACATAAGAGATTCCCGTATCCCCCACCCCCACCCCACTCCTCCCACACCAACCACCTCCCCCATCATTGCAGCACACTCATCACACTCAGTGAACACATTTTGGGGCACTGCTGTGCCACATGGATAATAGTTTACCCTGTAGTTCACACTCTCCCCCAGTACGTTCAGTGGGTTATGGCAGGATATATAAAGTCCAGCATCTGTCCCTGCAATATCATTTAGGACAACTCAAAATCCCAAAAATGCCCCCACATCACATCTTTTCCTCCCTCTCCCTGCCCTCAGCAACTACCATGGCCACTTCCTCCACATCGATGCTACATTTCTTCTATCACTAGTCACAATAGTTCTATAGTAGAATATCAGTAGATCCACTCTAATCTGTACTTTTTTCCTCCATCCTGTGGACCCTGGGATGGCAATGTCCCCTCCACCTCTAGATCAAGAGGGGGCTTAGACTCCACCTGGATGACGGATGGGATTGGAGCAGGCCTGTTTTATTGCTGGTAAATCTGCGTAGAGAGGGTGACTCGGCCAAGACCTGCAAGCGCGCCTGCCCCTTCCCTCCTGGATTGAGTTTGCCCTTCTGGTCATGGGCAGCGCAGGACAATCGCAGGCCCCCGTGCTGGGCAGAGTCTGCCTTAGCGTCTTAAATGGAGGAAGGACGGGGGTCCCTGAATTGCAGTGCAAAAAACGAGCCAAGGTGTGTGGTCACCCAGCAGCGTGACCATTTCCCAGTCTCAGCAATCAGATATTCACTCCTGCTTCTGGGGGCAGAATCAATGAGAGGGCGGAGCGGAGGCGGTGGTTTTTGCCCAGCAGGTGTTACAGGCCAATAAGAATGAGGAGAGATAGTTGCTTCTCCCTTCACAAACTCTCTGGTTTTCCATTGAGTCTCAGTACATGGCCCAGAGCCTGGCAGGTCAATAAAAGTTTGCCAAGTGGAGGAAAGGTCTTCACTCACTGACTTCATAAAACAGAGGAGTCCCGCGTGCCTGGGGACCCATGGTCACAGATCACAGTGTCTTCCCTCTCTGTCCAGCCTTCTTCCTTTACTCTCATGCCTCCTGGTTCAGAGGTGGCCAGATGGGAGCCGGAACTGCTGCAAGACAAGCACAATGTCCCAAGTGGACCAGGAGACATGGGGCGAGGGTGGCTCAGGAGGGGAGCGCTTTGGAGCCGGGCTTGAGGAACAGGGAGTGGTCAGCCCAGAGAGAAAGGACCTTCTCTACAGCACCATTCAGTGGCACAAGAATGAAGCTTCCGCTGGATATTCCCCGAGGACAGACTGTGGACCAATGAGAAGCATATTTTGTTTAGCTCATGAAATTCCAGGCATGTTTATAAGGCACTGGGCTGTGTGCCCGTGTGGACATGCCCCCACTGCCGAGGAGCATTTGGTCTAGTTGAGTCACGGACAACACAGTGTCAGAGATGCCTGGGACAGGTATTCTCTGGGGGGTACAAGAGCACAGAAGAGGCCCCCCCGGCTCAGCTTTGCGCCAGGTGAAACATGGGCGGTCAGAGAAGATTTCAAGGAGGCGTTTTCGTCTAATAGGAGAATTTTCTAATAACTAGAATTTTCTCATAGAGCCAACCAAACTGGAAGGGGCAGCCTGAAAGGATGTGGATAGAAGAAGAAGAAATGGGGATTTCAAGACCCCTTCCTCCTTGTAATGCCATGATTCTAGGCGGCACGAGGAGGGGTCAGGATGACCGGCGGGGGGTGGGGGGGCGGGGGGCAGACTTGAGGGACCTCAGGCCTGACCGGTGCACAAAACCCAAACCAGATCAGACCTCCTCTGCCTCCTCCTCTGAGCCAATAGGCAACGTCACACTGTGCGCTTCCAAGTGACCTTTAGGGATGAAATGTGGCCCCCAAAAGAAATTCCCAAATGCTGAGCCCCGGTCCTGGGAATGCGACCGTCTCTGGATCCAGGGTCTTTGCAGATGGCATTGGAAAAGCTGAGGCTATCCTGGAGTGGGCTGTATCCTAAATCCAGTATGACTGGTGTCCCTACCAGACGAGAGAAGACACAGCCGCGGGGGAAGGCAGCGGGTCACGATGCTGTCAGGTGCAGTGGCCGCACGCCGAGGAGCACCGAGGACTGCCAGCTGTCACGGGAGAGGCCAGGGAGTCTCCCCTACGGAGTCCAGAGGCCACCCGGCCCTGGACACCTTGATTTCCAGAGAGCCCAGCCATCTCCCTGTTTCCCGCAGCTTTTTTGCGGTTCTTTGCGGGTTTTTGCGGTTACGGTACCCCAGGAACCCCGTGCACCGACGCCCCCACCCCGCAGGCCCCGCCAGCTGAGAGTGAACTCTCTGCTTCCCCGGCCTCCTCCTCGCCTTGCTGGAAGGTGGGGAGAAGTGGGAAGGGAGGGGTCCCCGCCTTCCCCGGAGAGCTACTCTGTCGGACCCAGAGAGCAGCCTGCTGTGCGCCAGGGTTCTAGGGCTCTCTGAGGGAGTGACAAGGACATTGGGATCAGGAGGCAAGGGGGGGGGCGCCAGCCTTCTGGGGAGGGAAGCGTGGTGACAACTGCAGGCACAGGCTGCCTGCTGCTCTTCCCCTTTGTCGCCACCTCCCCTTGTCTGGAGAATCTACAGCTCTGGCCCCCTCGCCTCACCTCTCTTCCTCGCCTCTCCTCCCCGAGGGGCTTCATCCCAGCAGCCCCTCAATCCAGCCCACCCAAGAGCAACGGGCAACTGCTTTTGCTGGACAATGAAGAGTGAGCAGTTCACAGAGGGGGCCTGAGGCCAGTCGCAGAGACGGCTCTTGCTGCTTTCCTCCCCTGAAAACCTGTTTCTGGCTCCCGCAGTGGTCCAATCCGCAAGAGATGTTTTCCTGCAAGTCTCCTTTTGACTCGTCTTCCCTAAATTCTGCACAGGTCCATCTTCAGCCTCATCCCTGCTCTCTTCCCTGATCCTGTTCTTTAGCAATAGTCACCCTAGGTCAGTTCCTGCCCTAGAATTAAGGGACATGGTTTATGCCATGGAGCTAACGTAGCCACCCTGAGATCCTGGAGAGCAGAGAGAGAGGGAAGCTCTTGCCCTGGAGATATCGGCCTCCAAGAGCCTTACCCACAGGCTTGACCTGCATTTCACAGCCCGGCCCCGGACCCTCTGTGCCTGCCCTGCCTGGCGCTGCCCCGCTGAATGTGATTCCCTCTTGAATTCACTCAGCAAAATTTTGCGGATATCCAATCCTTCTTTGCCAAGACCTGTGGAGGAAAAAGCACACAATAATAGCAATCCATCTGGTGGCACTCTGTAGTTACTATGCTTTCAAGTATTTTTTTTTTTTCATTTATTTTCACAATTCCTATGTAGGAAGAGAAGGTGCTATTATTTCCTCTTCCAGACGAGGAAACCAAGGCTCCTAGAGGTCACAGACTTGGTTTGAAACCAAGCTGGAGTTTGGATCCAGATCTGACTACTTCAAGGAAAGATCAAGCGGATTTGATTTTGTTAAAACTGTAGTTTAGGGGAGTGAATGTGGCTCAACAATTGGGTGCCTGCCTCCCACATGGGCGGTCCCAGGTTTGGTTCCTGGTGCCTCCTAAAGGAAATGAGCAGATGCTGCAGTGAGCAGGTGCTGCAACGAGCAATCTCCGCAATGAGAAGATACCATAATGAGCAGATACTGCAACTGCCACAACGAGTAGATGCCACAACCAGCAGGCACTGCAGCTGCTCCAACAAGCAGACACCACAACCAAAAGGCACTGTAACTGCTACAATGAGCAGATGCCACAACAAGCAGATGCCGCAACTGCTGCAGCAAGCAGACACTGCAAGGAGCAGATGTTGCAACCAGCAGATGACGTGACCAGCAGATGATGCAAGCAGCAGAGAGTGGAAGTGGTTCTGATGTGGGCTATGGGTGGAAGGCTCTTTGTCTCTTCAGAGATGACCTAAGCTGAAGGCTGTGCGTGTGGAACGGTAAGAGGCTGCAGTCCTGCCCTTAGGGACAATGGCAATGGCTCCGGTCATAGGAAACAGTTTAACAATGCAAGGGCTATAAACTTTAAGTATTTAGGGGAAATGCAAAAACCAAATATGCTAAAAGCTTATCTAGAATATCTGGAGTCCATGCTAAAAGCTTACCTAAGATGTGGAAGATATATATGCTAATTGAAGCCTATTGAGAACTGAAACAAAGGGACCATTTGGCCTTTCCTCTCTGTATAAAAGATGTTTGAAAATCTTGTTCAGGGCTCGGGATTCAAACAGAAAGCTCCCGAGTCTGGCCGGCCGTCAATAAACCATTTTTCCTTCTCAAAATCATTCCTGAGTCCTGGCCTCTCTATACTCAAATAATTGAACTTCTCTCAAATTCTACAACAGTTCAAGTGGTTGGGCACTCACCTCCCACATGGGAGCCCTGGATTTGGTGTCCAGTTCCACCTAAAGAAGATGAGCAGACAAGAGGCAGGCAAATGAGGGAGCTATCTTAGGGGGGGAAGGGAAGTTGATTAAAATTTTTTTTCATTAAAAAAACAAACTGTAGTTTATTTTTCAGTCCTCTCTGCCTTCTTTCTTTAGGGTCTCAGCTCACTTATATACATGTTCTAGAGAAGTCCCTTTTAGAAGATCCCATGTGTAGTAGTTTTTTAAAAATGACGTCAAAATCTTGGACACTGCACCCACTGAGAGTCTGTGTTCCTTGTTGAATCTATGTGGGATTATGACTGCTTTGGCCAGTTAAATACAGAAAAAATGACACTACGGTTCTTCTGAGTGGAGGCCATGAAAGGGGTGGAAGCTTCTGCCTGGTTCTCCTGGGACACTCCCTCTTGGAACCCAGCCCACCTGCTATGAGAAGCCCAAGATGGACAAGCCAGAGCTGGGCAGCTGGTGGGTGACCTGGCCCAGCCCAGCCTCCAGCCAGCCCAGCCCAGGCTCACGGGAGAGAAAAATTGCCTAGAGGATTCCGACCCTAGCTGTTCAAGGCCTCTTAGCTGTTTGAGTTTTCTAAGATACGGCCCTAAACATCGTAGAGCAGAGCTAAGTCATTCCTGCAGCTCCCCGTCTGAATTCCTGACCCACAGAATCTGGCAGCCTAAGAAAGTGACCTTTGTTCTATGCCACCTTTTGTGGCTTGTTATAGCAACCAGAAATGGAACATTATGCTAGACCAAAAGGCAGTGAAAACTCATTTCCTCAGGCTGCCTAACTGAATTTCTAATTGCTTGCAGGCAAGATGTGGGCTGTAGGAAGCAGGCAAAGATTGGTCCATGGGAGCGATTGCCAGGCCTAGATGTGACAATGGGGCCACTTTGTTTTTCCTTCCTGCCAATCACTATGCTAAAAGGGAAAGAAAAATGGGCTGTTAATCTCCCTTCGCTCTCCTCCCTCTTTCCGTCTCTCTGCAGGGTAGTGCTCGCAGTCTCCCAGCCAGCCTGGAGCCCTGAACCCCGGAGGGGAGGGTTCTGGCCCCAGGGCCAAGTCAATACCTGCCTCTGAGCCAGCAATTAAGGAATCTTAGTACAGCATTTGCAAAATGACTCTATCGACCACAGGAGAAGATAATTGCAAGTGACAAATGCCCACTTAGGTGCCTGGCTCTCTCTGGGGCCTGGCCGTGCCACAGCCTCCTGGGTTCACGTCATACGTCTGGGTGTGGGGATGGATTGGTACACAAGAGTCTGGGCTTAATTGGGGGGATGTCAAAAGAGGGGTATGTGTGGGGGGCTTTGACAAGTAGAGCATTCAGTCTCTAAGTCCTTTAGGGGTATCAGACAAGGTCCTGGACAGGGCTGCTTTGGTCTGCTGCTGCTTTTTTTTTTTTTAAAGATTTATTTTCTATTTATTCCCCCTCCCTGCCACTTGCACTTACTGTCTGCTCTCTGTGTCCATTTCCTGGGGGTTCCTCTGTGTCTGCTTGTCTTCTCACCTTTTCTTTAGGATGCACTGGGACCCAATCCTGGGGCCTCCGATGTAGGGAAAAGGCACTTAATTGCTTGAGCCACCTCAGCTCCCCGGTTTGTTGTGTCTCTCATTGTCTTTTTCCTCTGTGTCTCATCTTTGCTGTTGTTGCATCAGTTCTCCGCATAGGCTGCCAGCTCTCTGCGCGGGCCAGCTTTTGCCTTTACCAGGAGACCCTGGGAATCGAACTTGGGACCTCCCATAGGGTAGACAGGAGCCCAACCGCTAATTTCGTGTCTTTCATGAGGCCTAGGGAAGGTGGAGCTGCTTCCTTCTCAGTCCTCTTCTGTAACCACCTCCTCCGGGAACTCAGGGGCCAGGGTGGACCACACGCAGCAGGGATTGAGAAGAGGGAAAACACTGACCTCCTTGTGCAAGACCAGAACCTGGACGACCAGTTAGGTCACCTGTTAGGTTGTGGGCACTTAATACATTCTCAAAACAGTGCTTTCTTTCATACCAATGGCAGCATATCATAATGCCATCCTATCCCGCGCTTCCCCCCTACACACACACTTTACAGTATCTATTGAGATTGTTCTTTATCAGTTCACACAGAGGCCCCTTAATTTTTCAGTGGGTGCAAATAAAATTTCATTTTATGGTGGTAATATAATTTATTTAATCAACTTCCGGTTAATGGGTATTTTGACAATTGCTTCTCAAACTTGAAAATACATATGAATTGTCTAGTGATCTTGAGAAATGCAAATTCTGATTCAGTAGGTCTAGGGTAGGGCCTGAGATTTTTGTTTTGGATGCGCTCCTGGCTGATGCTGATGTATTGGTCCATTGACCATTATTTGAGAGGATTCACATTATAGTCAATAGTTTATCATTATAGACAATGCTGCAATAAATATTTTTGGATGTGCCTAGCATATATGTGCAAGTTTATTCACAGGATATATTTATAGACATAGAAGCTCTGGGCCAAAGCTATGTGCCCTGGTAATTTCAATTGATTTTGCAAATGGTGCTTCTTAGAATTTCCACTCCATCAGCACATATGTGAGTGTGTGTTGCCCCCTCACTCTTGCCAATTAGGGAGTATTATTAAACATGTGTTTCCATTTTTTAAAACTATTTTTAGTTTTTATTTTTATTTATTGATACACAGATATTCAGGCCTCTTAGACTCTCATTGTGAATTGTACCCTTTATATAAAGTACTTTCTTGTCTTTAATGTTTTTTGTCCTGCGTTCCAACTTTGAATATGCGCTTGCCTGGTGTGCTTTTTAGCCCATGCTCTCTTTGATATTTCTATTTAATATTTTCTCACACTTACAGTTAATTTATCAATTAGTTTACCTGCATATGCATATTTAAAGTCATATGTGAAATCAGGTATCAATTAGAAATGTATTTTTTCCCTCCACCCTCGTAATTCATGAAGCCATTTTGTTCAAATTCTTTTTCAACATTAGGCTTTTCTTCTCTATCATTAGAGATAATTTTCTGAGTCATTTATCCCAATTTCCCAGAGCTTATCATCTTCACTTCCTTCTAAAAGTTGAGCTACCACTATTTCTGTACCCATGTTTAATATCACTGCAAAAGTTATCACAAACCACGAGAACCTGTTCTTTAAAAATTCAGTTGTTTTTTCTTCTTGTCCTGTGGGTATTTATTTAGCTAACAAATGTACCTTTTGGCTGAGTTGCATTTTTCCTTTTCAGTAAATTTGCTTTCTTATGAGCAGTATACAGGTATACATATAAATGTCAAACATTCCATGAAGTTTATCTTTTAACTGGCATTTCCTTTTCTTGGTCCTTTTCATCCTCCATTTCCACACAAGGCAAACCATTTGCATGCTTAGTTTTTCTGGCATTTTCTCTGTATTTCTAAATAACACACTCTTATTGCTATTTCTTACTTCCCGTCCACCCCAAGATGGCTCCCTCGTCTGTCTGCTCTTTGTTTCTACTCACTCTTTATGCTCGTTGTCTGCTTGTCTTCTTTAGGAGGCACTGGGAACTGAACCTGCCGCCTCCCATGTGGAGGTGGATGCCCCACTGCGTGAGCCACATCTGCTCCCTTACTTTTTAAAGGTTTAGATATTATTGATTGACTTCCTACAATGGAAAATGTGGATTTAGCTCTTTCCCCATTTCCCTCTCAATTCTAAAGTTACATTACAATTTTTTGAGTTGACTAAGTATTCACTGTTTATGATTATATGGATACCATTTAGAATTGAGCCAGATGATAAAGCATAGTTTCATTTCCTTTCTTGTGCAACTTTGTTTTTTCTAAAGTTACTACATATTTGGTTTTTTTTCATTTGCTTAGTTTTCCCTGTATTTGTCATTATGCCCAACTCTGACAGAAGTATACTTCTCTCAGAATGTTCAAAGACTCCACTACGGTATCTTCCTGTTTCCCTTGGCCCCTTGCTCCCACCCAGATGGGTCGTGCTCTTGGCCTGCTGCCCAGACTCCTGCCCAGGAGCTCCCTTCACCGTCCCCGGGGCCCTCTGCTCTCTCCTGTGCTGGCCCCTTGTCTTCTGGATCTCAGAGCTTTCCCTTTATTTATTCTTATTTTGCTGGCACTGTCTTCCAGTAGCTTCCTGAGAAAGGGTGGACAGATGATCAAACTTTTGAGAATTTCCATTTCTGAAAATGGTTTTATTCTATTTCCATAGTTAATTGATAGTTTGACTAGCTATCAAATTCAGAATTTGAAGGCCCCGTTGTCTACTAGCTTCCAGTATTGCTGAGAAATTGCTCTGACATTGGATTCTTTGATGTATCCCCAACCTTTCCCTTCTCCCGCCAATACATCACTGCTCTGGATATGTAAGTCATCTCTTTACACTAGTGCTCTGATTTTTACTATAATGTGCTTAGAAATAGGTTGTTTTCATTTGTTGTGCTGAACTCTTGATGAAGGAACTTTAAATATAGAAACTCAGGTCTTTCAGGTCTAAGAAATTAACTTGCATAGTATTATATTTTCGGACAGTTTCCTTCTTGTTTTTCTTTCTTCTCTCTTCCAAAATTCCTATTATTACTGTACCTGAACCTCCAGAACAAGTCCTCTGTTTTCTCTCTTTCCTATTTTGTTTCATTATCCTTTTAGTCTGTTCTAAGAAAGTGTCTTACCTTTATCTTTTAACCCTTCTATTGATTTTTCCATTCCTGCAATTACATGTGTTCTAAGTTCCTGAATCTTGTCCCTATCCCCACCCCCACCTCCATTTCTTCAGCATCCTGTTCTAATTTCTGTGGATGCAATAGCTTCTTTTATCTCTGAGCATTTTAACTGTAGTGCTGGGGGCGTTTTCCTCTGCTTTCTACCTTGACTCGCTTTAAGTTATTTTCCTCTTTGGTGGCTGTTTTTCATATTAGAGGCTTTCCTAAATCTGTTGATGACTGGCTGGTCGTTGATGCCCAAGAGTGGAGCATGGCAATGCGGACTGGAAGTTCTAATACGTGGACCAGATGTTTGAGTGGTGGGCTTCGCCGTGGGGTTCCTGGGCAGGGACCCAGCTGTCTCACAGAGGATCCCCTCCTCCCCCTGCCGTGCTATTGTCTTTTCTCCTGACCAGTCAGTTTCCTCAGAGAGGGATCTGCCAGTCTCCAGCCCTGGGTGATGGAGTAGGGGTGGAAATATATCAGATGCCAACAGAGCTGGGGTTTTAGTGTCCTCGGTTCCTCAAGCCAACACCAAGCAATGGGTTGGCTTAATGGGAATGTAATGGTTCACAGTTTTGAGGTTAGGAAAAAAGTCCAAGTCAAGACTTCAACAAGGCGATGCTTTCTTCCAGAAGACTGTGGTCTTCCAGGGCCGCTGCTGCCGGTCCTGGGTCCCAGGCTCCTCTGTCACATGGCAATGCAAATGGCGGCCTCTCCCGGCCTCTCCCTTCTCCTGGGTTCCGTTGATGTTCAGCCTCTGGTTGTGATGTAGGCTATGGGTGGGAGGCTCTTTGTCTCTTCAGAGATAACCTAAGCTATCTGTGACTTGTGGGTGTGGGATGATAAAAGGCTGCAGTCCTGCCCTTGGTGAGCAGGAAACAGTTTAACAATGCAAGGTCTATAAACTTTAAGTATTCAGGGGAAATGCAAATCAAATATGCTAAAAGCTTATCGAATGCCTGAGGTCCATGCTAAAAGCTTACCTAAGATGTGGAAATATATGCTAATTCAAGCCTATTGAGAACTGAAACAAAAGGACCATTTGGCCTTTCCTCTCTGTATAAAAGGGACTAAAAAATCTTGTTCAGGGCTCGGGATTGAAACAGAAATTTCCTGAGTCCGGCCGGCCGTCAATAAACCATTTTTCCTTCTCAAAATCATTCCTGAGTCCTGGCCTCTCTATACTCAAATAATTGAACCTCTCTCAAATTCTACAACAGCTGCTTCTTCCACATGTGTCTGAATTTCCTTCCTTTATAAAGGATTCCAGTAACAGGATTAAGATCTGTCCTGACTGAGGTGGATCAACTGAAGTAACCACATCCTGCTCCTCCATTGTCCTACTTACAGCGGATTCAGTTTAAGAACACGTTTTTCGTGCATACATACAGGGGGAAGGGGCCCTCCTCATTTAACATAGACTTTCCCTTGATACCCTTGTTTGTGGATGCCAGGCTCACTTTCAGAATCCCTCTGCCTCCCTCTCCGGAGAGGAAGCCTCTTGTCTGGCTGTGTGAGGTGGGGAGGGCCTGGCTGCTTCTGATGCAGATGGTGAGCCAGTCCACTTGCCGTTGGCCACACCCACGCTCCTGCCTTGACGGCCCTTGGTGGCTTGTGCCTGGCCTTGCTGGGACTGTGTGTGCTGCAGCCTGCCCATGCGGGCAGTTAGGCCCAGCTCCTTGCATCTGCTACGTTTCTTTGAGCTCCTTCCATGTTTTTCCCCAAAATTGCAAAATTTTGTTTATATCTTTTGCCTGCTTTCCTCTCCTTTCTGTTCTCTTTGTTGTAGTTTTATGCCTTTTTTCATCCTTTCACTTGCCATCTTTTTAGTCACATCTGGGAGGAGACAGAAAAATATGTTTCCAACCCCATGGCATCACACCACCCTTTAATTTCCACCCCTCTGAACCACTTTGCTTTACGTATGTCAGAGTGACCTTTTCAAGTAGCGAGGCTGATTTTCTCTCTCTTTGACTTAAAATCCTCAAGGCTACCAGTGTTTTCTTAAGATGAAAGTCCAAAGCCTTTAGCGTGGCTTCCGGGGCGTGCATCACCTGCCACCCCCTTAGCCTCCCCAAGATCACCAGGCTGGATTTCCAGCCCTCTGCCTGCAATCGACTTCCCTCAGCCACCTTCCCGTGCTTAATTCCTTTCATCCTTCTTCAATTACCCCTCATATCCCTTCTTCAACGAAGCCTCTCTCACCGCAGACCAGGTCAGGCTCCCTGTTACCTGCCCCATAGCCCTCTGTACATAAATTTTTTAAAAATTGTCTTTTTTTAAAAAAGATACATAGATCACAAAATTGTTACATTAAAAAAGATACGAGGTTCCCACCCCCCCCCACTCCTACCACATCAACACTCTCTTTCATCATTGTGCCACATTCACTGCATTTGATGAGTACATTTTGGAGCACTGCTGCACTGCATGGATTATAGTTTACACTGTAGTTCACACTCTCGCCCAGTCCATCCAGTGGGTTACGGCAGGATAGAAAACGTCCAGCATCTGTCTCTGCAGTATCATTCAGGACAACTCCAAGTACCGAAAATGTCCCCACATCACATCTCTTCTCTCTCCCTGCCCTCAGCAACTCCCACAGCCACTGTCTCCAGATCAATGCTACAATTTCTTCCATTGCTAGAGTCACAATAGTTCCATAGTAGAATATCAGTAAGTCCACTCTAACCCATATTTTATTCCTCCATCCTGTGGACCCTGGCGTGGCGATGTCCACTCACCTCTAAACACCTCATGAGTTGCTTGGTGTTGCTTGATGTCTGTGTCCACCGCTAAAGTGAAAGGGTTTAGCTCTAGTAGTGGGCTCGGCTAGGAGGGAGAGAGGTCAGGCTGGGGTCCGGGAGATGCCTGCCTTCTTCAGGACCGGGTCCCCGAGGTGGGCACAGCGCTTGCACACACAGGCTGCTGCTCCAAGAGTCGCTGCTGAAGGAAGGGATGAAGGGATGAATGGATGTGCACCTGCTCTCAGGGGATGTTAGAGCAGAGGAGCCTCGGGGAAGGTCTGGCTCGCTATCTCCTTTTCACAGCCGAGGACACCGAGGCGCAGGGGCGTGGGGAAGCCCCCATCTTCCGGACACACTGCATCGCAAATGCAAGTAACGCTCCTCTGTGGTAGCGCAAGCTTGTGAATCTAATTTAAACCACTAATTGTATATTTGAAAACGGTTAAAACTGGAAATTTTATGTAGCATATATTTTACTATTATACTAATTAAAAAAAAACACAACCCGGTAATACAAAATTCTGAGGTGATTTCCATCATTCTCCTTTTACAGGGGAGGAAACTAAGGCTCAGAGGGTTAAAGTAACCTGCCTGACATCACACAGCTGCTGGGTATCAGAGCTGGGATTAGCAGTCCAAAGCCCAAACACTTCTTTACCCCATGGTCCCCTGCATGCTAACATCTAGGTCATGTTTAGACACGATCCACTGGGATTCGGGCAAGTAGTGTAGTAGTCTGCTTTTGCTATTATTTAATATAACAAGCCCTGGACCTCATGGCTGAAACTCATGGACATGGCTCTGGGCTGAGGGTCAAGCTCAGATCTCCTCCACGTGTTTCTCTTTCCAGGACTGTGCTGGAGATGCCTCCGGTCTCTGGGTTCTCCTGGTAGAGAGCAGAAGCTCAAGTGCGCTGCCCTAAACGTGCCATTTTTCTCAAAGCTTCGGACAGGGAGGCCACATCTACTCACATCCCATTGGCCAAAACAAGTGACATGGCCAAGCCCAGCATCCCAAACGTGGGAAGCTGCCGCAGGGAGGTGGGGGCAGTAGAGAACAAATATTTACTGGGTGCTAACACGACCACGGCAAGAGACAGAGTGACCTTCATGGACAATGAAAACATGTGAACTCTGCCCAATGGTAATGCCTCCTGGAAAGGACCTTCATTGCAACCCAAATACGAAACACGCAACATGTCTAAATACCTGTTTATTCGTACATGGCTGTGGGGTCGATATGCAGCCAAGCCTCACTGGTGAGGAGGGACTGGTGTTGGAGCTGGCATTTCCTCTGATGGGCTGGTGCCCACACTTTCACCAGTCGCTAAATATATTAAGCACTGCCCCTGAATATATGTAAATGCTAGCAACATGGCAACTTTTCCGACCGCAGGCACTTTACCCCTCTCTGCGATTGGATGGTTTAGTAGCCAGAATCTGCCACCTACACAGGGACCCCAGGGGGCAATGTTTTTACATGAAAGCACACAAAGAAGAGTTTCCTGTCTGCTGCAGTTATGGGTTACAAAGGGAAGTTCTTTTATTCATTTCACAAACTTCTTCTTAGATACCTTTACGGGCCAGGCACTCTGCGGCTACCTGGAGGAAATGTATCACACACAGTTGGGGCAGGGTTGGAAAGGACATTTTCTGTCATGACATGTTAGGGTAGGATGGGTCCTAAGAGGCCTGCGGATGGAGCCTTGCAGAGAGAAAGTCTGTTTTACCCAGTTAGTGGAATGGCAGCACTGGGATGGGATTGCCAGCCGGCACTTTCCTGGTTAACTGTGCTTCACTGTCTTCAGAGAACACAGAACGCCAATTTTGGGAGCAAACCCCTGGGTGGGAAGACGCCTGGTGGCTGCTCTGTGGGCGCAGGATCCGCCTCTGGTCAAGCTCCTGTGCGCCGGGCTTCCCTGGGCCTCCGCAGGGTCCTGGCCCCTGAGCCCTTGTCTCTCTAGAGGCTGTGGCTCTGGGGGGACCCACCCCCAGCCCCACAGATTGCCCTGGAGCTTGGGGGCTGGGGCCGGGGTGGGCAGGCTGGCACCAGCAGCCTCTGCAGCTGATTTAATCATTGCGAGGTGTGTGTGGGAGCCACCGTTCCTTCTCTCTGCTTAATCCACACCATATTAAAAACAAGCATCTCCCGGGGCCTCTGTTAATAACAAGCAGTTTCTGCCGCTGCCTCCAGTGGGGGGGTTATGCGCATTCCATTCATCCCCCACCTTCTGTCCCACCCCCTCCTCCTGTGCCTGTGGCTGGCTGGAGGAAGAAATAGAAGGCTGGTTTAAAAATGTTCAAATGGTTGGTATGAATAAGGATTTGTTTTTTGCAGCGCTTACTGCCAGGGTTTCTTTATGGCTTCTAAACCTCTAAGCTGGTGGGATTACCTGGGGCAGAGGAGGGATTGGCAGGCCCGGTGAGGTTCTCAGTGTAAGGTCCAGCCAGCCTCAGTTGGCCCTTCCACCTGCAGGAAAACCCGGTGTGCTCGGAGAGGGGGCGGTGGGAGGGCAACTCTCCCCCCCACACTCCACAGCCCTGCAGCCCGGGTCCAAAGAGAGCCCGGGAGGAGCCCCAGTGCTGCTACTTTTGTGTTGGAATTTAGGCAAGTGGTGTTGCCTCAGGGCCTGCATTTCCTTAGCTGCCCGGCAGGAATCTGGATCTGCAATGGAGGCGCACAAGGGAGGAGAGAGGGGCAGGGAAGCGGGGCTGGGGCTTGTCATCATCGCAAGCCCGCCATGGGGAGGGGTCTCCTGCTTTCCACCAGGCGGTGTAGGTGAGGAGGGGTCCCGGGGAAGAACTGGAAGGCAGCAGGACCCCAGGGCCCCGTGCCCCGGGTAGCTGCGATCAGCGCCCACCGCAGCCCACAACCGGGCAGTGCCGGTCGCCCCTCCAGCCAGCGCACACGAGTGTCCCCCGCGTGGCGCCGCCTGCGCCCGAGGGCCGTGATTAGGCTCCAGGCAGGAATGTAAAGGGGCTGTGCAAGAGCTGGGTCTGAGCACCCAGGCCAGAGGGAGGCCGGCCACTCCCCCGCCTCCGATGCCAGGGACAGACCGTGCCACCCGCCCGTGCCACCCGCCTCTGCCGCGAGCCTTGCCCTGTCTGGGCTTCTGAGCCGTCTGCCTACAAATATCCCCCCGGGGGGAATTTCAAGCCGTGTCCCTCCCATGCACAGCAGCAGGGCCCCTCCTCACCCCTGCTCTGTCTAGACACAATGAAGAGCTTGTTGTGCGGGCTCTTTGGGGTATGTCTTTCCCCACTGGCTTCCTGCAGTGTTTCAGGAATCTGGGATTCTGGGTGAGAAGGGAGACTTGAGAGTGTTCGGCCAACCTAGGTCCTAGCCCCCCGGCCCTCGCCAGACGCCGGGCTCCTGTTTGGAGCTTTGAACCCGAGTAGAGGTTCCCAGAGCCCAGGCTGGGAGAAGAGCAGCTCCGACTCCAGAATAGAAACACCACCTCGAAGTGGGTTTAAACTCCAGCCCTGACATTTAATTAGCAACTTTTGCAGCTCCCACACTTGAAGAGTACCTGTTCTTTCTTCTTTTACTCCCAATACACTGAAAGCCAGGAGCGTTTTCCTGAGCTCCCCAACCTCTCATCAGAAGTCAATCACTTTTGGAAGCATGCTCAATGCTTCTGCAAGTCTCCCGGGGACGGTGGCTCCTGAAGAGGCGACGATCAGGAGGCCACAGCGTGGACAGGTTTCTGCAGAAGCACCCAGCTTTTCACCTGCCCTCCCCTCCCCATAACCCTAACCAGGCCCCCTCTCCCAGCCTCTGAGGAGAGCAAGGGGAGCGCCCGGGAAGCCGTGCGGATGCAGCCCGTGGGAGCCTGGGCAGTGCGGGGCGGTGCAGAATGGTTGAAGAGAGGCCGCGTGGAGTGGTCTCACATGTAAATAGTAAGTGCAGTGGCGGTGGGTGCCAGGAAGGAAAGGCACACCCTGGGCAGGGCAGGGGTCTTAGGCTGACCACGTGGACAAGGAGGAGTGACACTTCCCTGGAAGCTTCTAGGCAGAGGAAACTGTGTGCTATGCCCTGCAGCAGGAGGGCCGGTGCCTTCCAGGAATGCAATTAAGTGTTCGTTCCCTGCGCCCCTTTCCCCCTGCCCCACCGCCCCTGCTGTCCTGCTGCAGGCCTGGCCCCAGCGTTAGCCTCCTATGAGCCTCTGGTCTTTTCCTTACTCCTTTCCAAACCACCTGGCAGTTGCCAGCAGGTTCATCTCTGGAAACTCTTAATACTGACAGATTGGGAAGCAGCTCGTGTCTCCAGGGGCCAGCTGAAATAAGGCGTGGCACGCTGCGTGCCCCCTCGGTCCCTCTTCTCCCACCGTTTTCCTGCTGGAGGTCTCTGTGTCCGTGACACACGCCCTGCGCTGTCCTGCCCTGGCCCCGATGCTCTTGCCTGAACTTGCATTTGCATGAAGGCCTGTACCATCCAACCCGTGCCATAGGCCCCTTCCCAAAGGCCTCTTCTCCCCAAAGCCCCTTGACATGAGCACCCCTGCAGCGTGGTTGCACCATCCGGGGCACCCGCCCCTGCACAGTTGTCAGGCCCCATGTGCCATAAGTCACCCAGGAGAGCCAGGAACGGCTGGGGCTGGAGGCTGAGGAAGTCGAGCCACGCCCCAGGGGCGGGGTCTCCAGGGAGGCCTAAGGACTGGTTTATTAATTGTGCGGTAGCCTCACGTAGCCCCCTTGCCGGGGACTTTCAAAACCCGGCATGGGCGCCCCTCTAGCTCCAACCCCACTCCTCAGGTGGGGTCTGGGAGGGGTCTTGCCGCCCTGAGCGTATTAGCTGCGTGAGTGCCTGGAGGGCCTTGGTCCCCATTTTACTGCCACTTTAGCTTCTTTTCCCCTTGGCTGCCTGGGCCGACAGGTGGGCTCAGAGGTGCACCAGGGAATGCTGCGCAGAGCCTGGATTTCCAGTCTGAGCGCCCGGGTTCCCAGCCCTGCTCTGCCATCCACTCTCGGGCATGTTAGGTAAACCTTCTGAGCCTCTGTTTCCATGGCACCTTAAGACTCCCCTTTTGGTGTGTTATGAGGGTTAAATGAGGGAAACGAGCTCATGCAATGGCCTTGAACCGTAATAGCTCCTGGTTTTAGGGGCCCCCAAGAGAAAGGTGACTCTCTCCTCTGGAAGAAGCCTCCCCGTGATTCTTTTGATCAGTTCCCTCGCAGTGGACGGGGTGAGGAGTGCTTGGATTCTGGACAGCGTTTTGGGCTCTAGGAGAGAAGAGCCCTGCCGTTCAAAGCGTTCCCCTCCCCTATCCTTCACCCCTCACAGACCGTGGTTAGATGTTCCTCACCGGCTTCATCCTCCGTGAAGGCGGGGCTCCCTCAGGTGTGACCGCTGCCGAGCTGGCGGGGCTCACCTGGGGAAGGGCAGACCAGGGGGCATTCCCACCACCCACAGCCAAGCTGCCGGGGCCAGCTCAGACCAGAGGGGCCTTCGGTCCCTCGGATTAAGCACCTGGGGTAGAACTGTGGGCACCTGGAACGCCCCTTCGCTAAGGCTTGTGCCATTTGTCAGAAAAGTCTCTTTTTGTCCACAAGTTAGGCGTGCTAAGTGATGTTCTGGT
This sequence comes from Dasypus novemcinctus, assembly GCF_030445035.2. Classification (NCBI taxonomy): domain Eukaryota; kingdom Metazoa; phylum Chordata; class Mammalia; order Cingulata; family Dasypodidae; genus Dasypus; species Dasypus novemcinctus. Next base: position 19,651,921 of record NC_080699.1, on the reverse strand, counting down.
GTCAGGCAGGCCCGCAGGCAGATTCTGACTCTCTGGCTTGTTAACTGGGGAGCCCTGGGCAAACTGCTTCATTCTCAAGGCTTAGTTTTCTCTTCAAACCGGGGTAGAGTTATTGTGGAGATTAAATACAGTCATGAATTTCAAACACTCAGGACATTGAAGGGCCTACAATGTATCAAGTGCAGTTCTAGGTGTTGGAGATTTGGACCCGAAGGGTATCGGGAATGAAAGAAAGAGAAAAGGGAGAAGGAAACAAAGAGAAAGAAAGAGCGAGAGAAGAAGAGTGAGAGAAGAACGAGAGAGCTGGGATCAGGGGGTCTCCTGTAGAGACTCATCAGGAAACTTTATTGTTCACAAGGGGCTCCCTATATACCCCAGTCCACATGGGCAGAAGCAGCAACATGCAGTTAACCATCAACATTACCCATAGTCTAAGGAATTAAAAAATCCCATCTCAAGGTACAAAGTTTAAGTGTTCTATTTACTACACAAATGTTACCTGCTCATCTTTTCTTTCAGCCTTTCACAGCTTCATCCTGTTTGCTGGGAACTCTTAATTACCACATTCCTTAGATTGCAAGCATAGCCATGGAGACAACACGTCTCTCCTTAAGAGGCCACTGTGCCTCAGTTTCCAACAATAGGTGCTGAGGATGCTGGACAAAAACACCTCTCTTCTTAGGACTGACATTCTAGTGGTGTTGTAGAATTTGAGAGAGGTTCAATTATTTGTGTATAGAGAGGCCAGGACTCAGGAATGATTTTGAGGAGGAAAACTGGTTTATTGATGGCCCGCTGGACTTGGGAGCTTTCTGTTTCAAACCCGAGCCCTGAACAAGATTTTAAAGTTCCTTTTATACAGGGTAAGGGTAAAGCGTTCTTTGTTTCAGTGCTCAACAGGTTTGAATTAGCATATATATCTCCCACATCCTAGGTAAGCTTTTAGCATGGACTTCATACATTCTAGATAAGATTTTAACACATTTGGTTTGCATTTTACTTGAATATTTAAAGTTTATAGAGTTTGCATTGCTAAACTGTTTCTCCTGGACTGAAGTCAGTGCCATGGTCGCCAAGGGCAGGGCTGCAGCCCCTTACCATCCCACACCCACAGGTCAAGACAGACAGCTTAGGTTAAGGTTATCTTCAAAGAGACAAAGAGCTTCCCACCCATTGCCCACATCAGTGGGAATGGAAGACAAGGAGAGTCAAGACTGGGAATAAAAGCTGTGTGAGAGGGGTTGGGAGTTTTGGCAGGGGTGAGGGGGGCCTCCCGGAGAAGGGGACATTTAGGCCGCACCCTGGAGGAGGTGAGGGAGGGGGACTGAGCCAGGTGCATATGGGGAGTAGGGTATTCCCACAGAGGGAGGGGCCCGGGCAGAGGGTTACGAGCAGACGGGTAAGCTAATCTGATGGATTTTTTTTTTAAGATTTATTTTTTATTTGTTTCTCTCCCCTTACCCCCCTCCCTCCCCAGTTGTCTGCTCTCTGTGCTCATTCGTCACATGTTCTTCGTTGCATGTTCTTCTGTGTCTGCTTCTATCCTTATTAGCAGCACTGGGAATCTGTGTTTCTTTTTGTTGCGTCATCTTGCTTCATCAGCTCTCCGTGTGGGCGATGCCATTCTTAGGCAGGCTACACTTTCCTTCGCCCTGGGCGGCTCTCCTTACAGGGCGCACTCCTTGTGCATGGGGTTCCCTTACACGGGGAACACCCCCGTGTGGCAGGGCACTCCTTGTGTGCATCAGCACTGCGCATGGGCCAGCTCCACACGGGTCAAGGAGGCCTGCGGTTTGAACTGCAGACCTCCCATGTGGTAGGCGGACGCCCTAACCACTGGGCCAAGTCTGTTTCCCCTGATGATTATTTTTAAGATTTATTTATTATTGGGAGCCGAGAGGACGAGCTGGAGGCCCAGGGCGTTCAGTGGAGGTGGAGTGGAAATGGCCAAGGATGGAGCCCGGGGTTCTCCAGCCAGGGCTTGATCTCTCAGCAGCCGCTCCTTCCCAGGAGGGGACCCTGAGCTGCCCAGTCAGAACTGTTACTGGATTTTGTCTAGGTTCTTGACTGTACTGCAGAAATGAATTTCAAGGGCACGTCGGGTGAGTTAGGCCAGTAATTTATTTAGGTAGGGAGGGATGAGAAATGGGGGAAAATAACAGATTAGGGGGCCCAGGTAGAGAGGAAGGGGCTGAAAAGTGATAAAGAGGATGATTTACAGACAATTCCTCATTATAGGTTTTACCTGCGTGGCCACATTGATGTGGGCTATGGGTGGGAGGCTCTTTGCCTCTTCAGAGATAACCTAAGCTGTCTGACTTGTGGGTGTGGGACGGTGAGAGGCTGCAGTCCTGCCCGTGGTGACCACCCCAACGACTCCAGTCCCAGGAAACAGTTTAACAATGCAAGATCTATAAACTTTAAGTATTCAGGGGAAGTGCAAACAAAATATGCTAAAAGCTTATCTAGAATGTATGAAATCCATGCTAAAAGCTTACCTAAGATGTGGAAGATATATATGCTAATTCAAGCCTATTGAGAACTGAAACAAAGGGACCATTTAACCTTTCCTCTCTGTATAAAAGAAACTCTAAAGTCTTGTTCAGGGCTTGGGATTGAAACAGAAAGCTCCCGAGTCCGGCTGGCCGTCAATAAACCATTTTTCCTTCTCAAAATCATTCCTGAGTCCTGGCCTCTCTATACGCAAATTATTGAACCTCTCTCAAATTCTACAACAACACGGCAGAGGGAAAATGGTGAGAGCAGGGTGCAGAGGGCAGGAGCAGGGTCCACAGGTGACAGAGTGCCCGAAAGAGAGCTCATACCTAGTGCCTGCTTTTTGAACTGTTAATTATCCCAGCCCTTTGCTAATGGCAGGGGAGGAGTTTCAGCTGTTTACTCTTTTGATGGATTATCTCTCCCATCAATCTCCCATGAGGGCCCTATGATAAAGTCCTTGGGGAATACCCCGGGCTTCTCCTGGCTTCCGGAACAAGTCTTTGTTCTGAGTTGCAGAATCTTGGGTGGGGGTCTGCCAGCAGCCATCTTGAGGCTTTTGATGTTCACATGGACTCCATGGCAGGTTCCAGATCCATCTATAGATTCCCTATCTTACTAGCTGGTTTCAACACCACCCTCCCTTTTTCTCTGGAATGTCTTAATGCCTACATAGATGACTCCAAACGAGAGTCTCCTTTCGGGAACTCCGGCAAGCTTCTGCCTCTTAGATTTCCTGACACATAAATTTGCCGCCCCCTCCCCCTGCAGTTACTGCATTAGGACAATGGAACAAGCCGGATGAGTGTTCTAAAAAGTCTTGGTGTCATGAAGGAAAGCTCTGCTGGGCGTAACGATGAAGGAAATCGTCCTACCCCTCCATCAGCAGGACTTTATGCCACATATTCTGTAAGTTAAAAACTCAAGTAACAAAACCCAGCATGTTTTATTTTCTCAAACAATCTCTTCGTTCTTCTGAACAAATTCTGTAAACTTTTCCCCCCACATATATGTGTGTGTATGTATCTCACAAAAGTACATACACACATACTCAATCTGTCCTCCAGCCTGGCTCTGGATTTCCTTTCTACTGTATTCTTTGCTTTGTTTCTGAGACTCCCCATGGCTTTAAAAACAGACTTGAATTTCTTTTCAAAGGTACATTTGACCTTGTTAGTATCACACCAGATGTATCAAATGTCAATTAGCAGTCTTGGAGTTTATTTACTTGGAAGATGAGGCCTGGCTCCCATTGAGCCCAAAACAATTCCTGGAAAAGTGTGTGTGTCTTTGGTGTCCTCGCGGATGAGAGCCAGCTCATGCAGTCCGTGCATTAAGAAGCAAGGTTTGGTTCCCGGCTGCAGGCTTACCGTGAAATCCTCTCCTTTCTTTCTGCACGTGGCTCTTGAGTAAATGACAAAAAAAATACACACTTCAAAATTGAGTCTGGGATTTTATTTCCACAAGTTAAGGAGCGCAGGCAGGAGGGATGGGCACCCGGCTCCATCCTAAGAGCCTCCGCCCACCTCACCCACTTACTACACCTCCTTGGGGACACAGCCCCAGGAAGTCACCTGACTGCTTTGTATGCAAAATCCTCGCCTTTGGGTGAAGTGAGTTTTACGAAGTTTTGTTCTGTGGAGAGGGAGGTGTTCCTTTGAAATCTTCATCAGCCGCTGGGCTATCAAGGGGTACTGTGGTTTATAGAGTTTAACTAACGAGAAAATGTAAATGTTGGATGCAAATTAGGCATACTATTAACTCAAGAGAGGAGAGCAAAGGAGACAGGGAGACAGCTCTGAGGCTTTCTTCTGTCTAGACAAACCCAGGAGATCCATTGTCAACATGCGGGCATGCTGTGACATCTTTCTGATGGCTTCTCTAAGCCTCGTGGAAGTAGATAGAGGCTACGGTGTTAATAGAAGCGAGCTGTTCTCCACACAGACCTGGGACTGGACAACTAGAATCTCTCCAGGAACTGACCTGCTCTTAGCTGTGGTCCACCTTCCTCGAGCTGGCAGGAGAGAGCTGGGCCTCAGGCTCAGACAGGGCAAGTTGCTCTGGAGGGGCCACCACTCCAGCTCCCACCTGCCTGCAGTAATCCCACCCTTCAGCCTCCATGTCCGCCTCCCGAGGTGCCAAATTCTATTCGCTGGAGAGATTACCTGTTCCATACCTGCCCCTCTAATCACCAGCCTCCTGCAGGCGGATTAATTAAGATGTACATACAAATGCATTAGTTGCAAACACAGTGTCCCACTTCACATGCAAATGCAATCAATAGATACCAAGGTGATTTACATAATGGAAAAAAGTAAAGAAGTGCTTTGTTATGCGGCTTTTGTGGTGAAACTTGAACACCCAATGTATGTCGACCATAACCTAAGCCTGCCTGGGAGTCTGCCACAGCCTGTCCTGTATTCTGCTCCCCAGAAAACAATCAGTCTATGGTCTGGGGCGCTTCTGCCTGGAAGCCCTCCTGGTTCAGTACCACCCCATTCTGTCTGCTCCCTCATTCCCGCCCCTCGGTACATAGGCTTCCGGTCGGGGCCAGGTCGCTGCTTTGCAAGGGCTTTTCTTTTTTCAAACTTTTTTAAAAAAAAAATTAAAGTTAATAGATCACAAGGAATGTTACATTAAAAAACATAAAAAACAAAAAACATAAGAGGTTCCCATATAACCCACTCCCCACCCCCCACCACATCATTTTTGTAAATTGTATCTTTTTGAAGAGATATACATCACACAAAAAAGTTACATTAAAAAATACAAATAAAAAATATAATCCCCCCCACCCTCCCTACTCCTCCCACACCAACAACCTCCCCCATCCTTGTGGCACACTCATCGTACTCCGTGAACACATTCTGGGGCACTGCTGCACTACACAGATATAGTTTACCTTGTAGTTTGCACTCTCACCCCGTACACTCAGTGGGTTATGGCAGGATATATAATGTCCAGGGTCTGACCCTTCTATATCATTTAGGACAACTCAAAATCCCAAAAATGCCCCCACATCACATCTCTTCTACCCTCTCCCTGCCCTCAGCAACTACTGTGGCCACTTTCTCCACCTCGATGCTAAAATTTCTTCTATGACTCATCACAATAGTTTCACAGTAGAATATCAGTAAGTCCACTCTCGTCCATATTTTATTCTACATGACCTCTCTGATACGAAACAAGCAAACCGAGCTGTCTCAGAGAGCTAAAGACTGGAAGATAGGCTTAAAGGAATTTGGGGGGCAGAGGAAGGTTGTGAGCTGCAAGTGCTTTTCCTGTAAACTTGGGGCCAGAGAAGCACGGCTGGCCTCACCCACAGCTGTGTTTAGAAGCTGAGACTCTCCACACTGGAGGGAACCTCAGAGACTGCCTAAGAACACCCCATCGTCATTCATTTGGGGGGACGGAGGCCTGTGAGGAGAGAGGACCTGGCTAAGGCTACACTGACTATCCCTGGTGGAGCTCCCCCTAGAATTAAGCCAGCCCGAGGGAGTGCTGGAGACTGTGGGGAGGTGGCGGTCACACGGGGACTTTGCTTTCCCTCTGGCTGTCACTGCTGTACCTTGTCGCTTTGCCTGAAGGTGTGTGAGTCTCTTGAGAGATGTTTGACATTAAATAACTCGACAAAACTCCACCTGAGGGCTGGAGAGTTCCAGAACACAGAGAAGGCATAGTACCTGTCCTAAGGACCTCTATATCAATAAGCTTTTTTTAATATATGAAGAACCCTTTTCACGTCAGAAAAAAATGTTAGGGCCTTCTCGTGACACAGCTGCCATTGTGCGAAATTAATTAAGATGATGGAAAATGACAGGAAGTCTAGCAGCAGGACATCCATTTCAAAAATAGCTCGGATATGGGACAACATTATCTTTTCAGCCCATAGGCAGAGCTTGGAGGGCCCTTGGATGGTGGATTCTTTAGTGACTCTACTGGCCCAGAGCTTCTAGGGTAGACAGAGCTTTTGTCTTGGAGTCTAGACCCTAGAATAGAATCCGTTGTCTGGTCTTTTCAGGGGGCTCAGGCAGGGGGTAACCAGCCAAGAGGATCCTTCCTCCAAATTTCCTTTGAGTCTTGAGGGAGACTGGGGAGTGGAGAGATGGGGGGAGTGGAGTTTCCAAAACATCAAGTCATGTCTCAGAAGGCTGTGGACCTTAGCCCTAGAGCACGAAACACGTGGCTAAAACTGTGCAAAAAGAGTGTGTGTGTGTGTGTGTGTCTAATCCCCCAGATAAATCCTAGGGCCTTAGGTTCACCAGTCTTTGCACTGAGTCATATTTAAGAAGCAAATTCTAGCAGCCAAAAGCAATTAAACAGGAATTCCAATTTTTACTGGCATCTCTCAAAGAACATTAAAATGATTAAATGCAAGTCTCCGAGTAAAATCTCTCCAAGTTGCCTTTCCTTCTGCAATTCTATCACACTCTGCAGGCTACTTAGAAGCCTCTCACTTGGCAAACACTGTAGAATCCTCACCTCGGTGTGTTTTGCTGCTGGCTGGTTGGCCTCTCTCCCTGAGATCTTGGCCAGGCAGACAGGCTTTCTCTGACATCACATCCAGCTCCTCCTGCCTCCCTGGTGCTGGCTATCCCAGCCCAGGCTTCCTAATTTGCACCACAATGAAAACCAGACCACCTGGCAGGCAGAGAGAGAACTCCCCTTACAGCTCAGGGGCGCAGACAGGCTGAGCAGAATTGTCCAAGGCAGGGAGGGGAGGATTGGTGGGCGGAGGAGAAAGTGGATGGAGACTGGAAATATCACATGTTGGTGAATTGGGTTCTTGTCCTACCCATTTAATGATTTCATCTTCATAATTACCCTTCGTGGGAGGTGTAAGTAGCCTCACGTTACAAGTGAGGCTTATAAGAGCGGATGGAGACAAAGCACGGAGTGGCTTAGCTGCCCTCAGGGAAGTCCCCCAGCCTCGTTCCCAAGCCTTGGCAGCATTTTGATGCCAGGAATTCTGTTCCAAAGAATTCTGGCTTGGCCTTGGGGGTTCTGGTCACCTCTTGCCCACTTCCTCAGTCCAAATCACTTTCTATTCTAGTTTTTCGGCTTGCCAGCACCCTGGATTTTCATGCCGTGGATGCAAACCACAATATGGTTGCTCTGGAGAGAAAATAGCATTTATTCTCCAGGAATTCTATACATACTCTGGCCATGCCCACCTATTCTCCGCTTTCAAACATGGCTTTACGGTGCTCATCCTTCTGTCTGTGAAAGATCTTCGCAACCCAGGAACCTGCCTCTCACCCCATGCTCTACCAGGCTGGCCTGCAGCCAGCTAATGACTGCTGGGTCCCCACAGGAAGGCATTTGGCACAGGCCCCCATCCTAGAATCAATTCTACGGAAGCTGAAAATAGCCCAAGGAGTCCTGGGCCTGGCTGTGCACCCCAGAGAGGGTGCCAAGTGGCCTGCCCCAAACCTGGGTCCTCTCGGGAAATAATTCTCCTTCAGGCCAAGTTAATACTATTTTTTTTTTTTTAAAGATTTATTTATTTATTTTTAATTCCCCCCCTCCCCTGGTTGTCTGTTCTCTGTGTCTATTTGCTGCGTCTTGTTTCTTTGTCCGCTTCTGTTGTCATCAGCGGCTCGGGAAGTGTGGGCGGCGCCATTCCTGGGCAGGCTGCACTTTCTTTCGCGCTGGGCGGCTCTCCTTACGGGGTGCACTCCTTGCACGTGGGGCTCCCCTACGCGGGGGACACTCCTGCGTGACAGGGCACTCCTTGCGTGCATCAGCACTGCGCATGGGCCAGCTCCACACGGGTCAAGGAGGCCCGGGGTTTGAACCGCGGACCTCCCATGTGGTAGACGGATGCCCTAACCACTGGGCCAAGTCCGTTTCCCAATACTACTTTTTTTTCTTCCCCCCTTCCTGCCCCAGTTGTCTGTTCTCTGTGTCCATTTGCTGCATGTTCTTTTTTTGTCTGCTTCTGTTGTTGTCAGTGGCACGGGAATCTGTGTTTCTTTTTGTTGTGTCAGCTCTCCGTGTGTGTGGCACCATTCCTGGGCAGGCTACACTTTCTTTCGCGCTGGGCGGCTCTCCTTACGGGGTGCACTCCTTGCGTGTGGGGCTCCCCTACTCAGGGGGGGCACCCCTGCGTGGCACGGCACTCCTTGTGTGCATCAGCACTGCGCATGGGCTAGCTGCACAAGGGTCAAGGAGGCCCAGGGTTTGAACCACGGACCTCCCATGTGGTAGACGGACGCCCTAGCCACTGGGTCAAGTCCACTTCCCTCAAGTTAGTACTTTGAGGAAGCTCAGCTGCGAGGAGGCCGCCAGGCTCCTGAAGAATGGTAGGAGTGAGTCAGAGGAGCATCCCACGGACCTTCTCATTCAAGTATGGTCTGTGGCCAGCAGCACTGGCCTCACCTGGTACCTCATTAGAAATGCAGAAACGGGTCTATTGAGTCAGAAGCTTCAGTGTAATAAGGGCTCCAGGTGATGACTGTGAACACTAAAGTCTGAGAAGGCCCAGACCCTTGATCTGGGGACAGTTCTAGTCATAACTGACCTGTGTATCTACCATGCACCCTCCTCATACCCGGAGAGTCCAACTAGGAAGCTAGGGCGGTGGTTCTCAATCTTGGCTACACATTAGAATCACAGAGGAGGTTGCTTTGCTTTTTTTTTTTTTTAAGATTTATTTATTTTTTACTTATTTCTCTCCCCTTCCTCACCGCCTGCCCCCCCCCCCAGTTGTCTGCTCTCTGTGTCCATTCACTGTGTGTTCTTCTGTGTCTGCTTTTATTCTTGTCAGCGGCACCCGGAATCCGTGTCTCTTTTTTGTTGCATCATTTTGCTGCATCAGCTCTCCATGTGTGTGGTCCCACTCCTGGGCAGGCTGCACTTTTTACGCACTGGGCGGTTCTCTTTGCGGGGCGCACTCCTTGCATGTGGGATTCCCCTATGCACGGGACACCCCTGCGTGGCACGGCACTCCTTGCATGCATCAGCACTGAGCGTGGGCCAGCTCACCACACGAGTCAGGAGGCCCGGGGTTTGAACCCTGGACCTCCCATGTGGTAGGTGGATGCTCGATCTGTCAAGCCAAATCCACTTCCCTGTTTGTTTGTTTTTTGACCTACGGGGGACCAGGGATTGAACCTGGGACTTTGTATGTGGAAAGCCAGCACTCAACCACTGGGCTGCATAGACTCCCCTTGAGTTGGTTTTTTCCTTTGTTTTGCTTATTTTTTTGAGGCATTGGGAACCCGACTTGGGACCCCCATGTGGGAAGCAGGCCTCAACTGCTTGAGCCACATCTGCTCCCCTAGAGAGGTGCTCTTGAGACTTCTCATGGTGAGGCTGTACTCTAGTACAGATATGTGAGAGTCTCTGTGGGGAGTGGGGAGAAGACTCAGGCATCAATATTTTTTTAAAGCTCTTCAAATGATTCCAATCTGTGGCCAAACTTGAGAATGCATCAGCTATCAATCGCCTCATAACGAACAACCCCAAAACTTAGTGGCTTAAAACAGTGATCATTTACTTAGATGATGATTCCATAGCTTGGCAGTTTCAGACTAGGATCTGCTAGGCACTTCCATCTCGACTGGGCTCGTTCATGGACCTGCAATCGGCCTCAGATCAGCAGGGTGGCTGCTGCTGGGGAGAGCTGCCACATGGCAGCTTGGCAGGTTTCAGAGTGGGAGAGGGAGAGGGAGAGAAAGAGGGAGAGGGAGGGAAGGGTGGAGCAGGGCGGGGGAGAGGAAGAGCTATGAGAGAGGAACAGGAGGAGGGAGAGACTGTGGGCAAAAGCAGGCTGAGAACTGGCTCAGTGTTGCCTCCACCATTTTCTTTTTTTTTTTTTTAATAACACTTTTCAAAATTAAAGTTAATAGATCACATAGAACGTTACATTAAAAAAACATAAGAGGTTCCCAAATAACCCACCCCCACCCCCGTCATTTTTGTAAAGTGTCTTTTTTTTGAAGATACATACATCACAAAAAAGGTTACTTTATAAAAAACATAAGAGGTTCCCGTATACACCCCATCCCCCCACCCCACTCCTCCCACACCAACCACCTCCTCCATCGTTGCGGCACACACATCGCACTAGGTGAACACATTTTGGAGCACTGCTGCACCACGTGGATAATAGTTTACCCTGTAGTTCACACTCTCCCCCCGTACGTTCAGTGGACTATGGCAGGATATATAATGTCCAGCATCTGACCCTGCAATATCATTTAGGACAACTCCAAGTCCTAAAAATGCCCCCTCATCACATCTCTTCTTCCCTCTCCCTGCGACCACTTTCTCCCCATCAATGCTACAATTTCTTCTATTACTAGTCAAAATAGTTCCATAGTAGAATATCAGTAAATCCACTCTAATTCATATTTTATTCCTCCATTCTGGGGGCCCTGGGATTGTGATGTCCACTTCGCCTCTTTATCAAGAGGGGTCTTAGATCCCCCCTGGATGATGGATGCAATTCTCCTGCTTGCTGTTGTAGGCACTCTCAGTTCCCTAAATTCCAGCCCGGATTAGAGGGGGAATGGGGAAATAGGCCCCACCTCCTGATGGGAGGAGCCTCAGAGTCCCTCTGCAAAAGGCATGGATACCGGGAGGGGTGCAGAGCTGCGGCCGTTTTTGCAGTCTACCCTGTGAGACCCCTGAGTAGCGCGCCCCCTCTCCTTGCCCGGCCTGCGTCTCCTCACACAGCGGCTTTGCCCTGGTCTGAACTTACTGCCTGTTACCGGTGTTTTGGAGGCTGACGTCGCTCTTCTGAAGAAAAGGGACTGCAGCAATTTGCTGCCTAGAGCCTCACAGTGACCTGTGTTTAAAGCCCAGAGGTCTATTTGTGCTTTCAGACCAAAAAGAGTGTGCCCTTGCCCTCTCTTAAGCTGAAATCTCTTATAAATGAGGATAAAACCTACCTACCGAGCAGGCTTGAAGAGCTTAAGCAAAGTAGCTGGGAAAGCTGCTAGCTCACAGGTGTTCAGTCAATTGGGTTTTCTTTTCTTACAGAAAAATTTCATTAATTGGGATTTACTAGGGCAAAGGCCAGTCTGAATGAACAAAATGTCCCCCTGGAGAGTGTCTCCCCCTAAAAGTTCTATTTGCTAAACCACATCGAGGAACCGCACGAAACGTTCCTGGCAAGAGGGTGGCCTTGGAGAGCTGCCACCTCCAGGAGCATCCTCACAATCCACTCGCAGGGATTCGAACCGTGGGCCTCTTGCGGCTCGTGCCGCGACACACAGTAGGCTTTTCACGCAGGTTGAGCGAAACGGGAACGCGTGTGCCTTCCGCTCTTCTGGTAATACTCACAACAGGCCGATGCCACCTGCCCTGCACGGAGGGCTGAGGACGCGCCCAGCTCTCCACGTGGGTGACCTTAACTGAAGCCCCGCCCACCCCAGAGGACAGGAACTGGCCGCCTTCCTTCTAGGAGCGGGACCTCGCCTGGGCCTCCCGAGGTCTGCAAATGAGACTGCAGAGAGAACGGGGTGGTGACCGCACATGTGACCCCAGTCACCCCTCCCAGGTGGTGCTGGAGGCCCCTGGGCCTGAAGCCGCGCACCAGGGGGCACCCGCAGCGCAGCTGGAGGGGAGCGCGGGCCTGGGCGCCCACGGCGAGCGGGGCGAGACGGCGGTGCTGCCGGCGGGGGGCGCCTCGGCCGCGGGGACGCCGCCTAGACCGGCCCGCGGGGGCCTCTGCGGCAGCCCCCGGAGGCCGCCCGCCGTCCCCTGTCTCTAACCCCGCTCTCCCGCTGCTGGTGGGATGTCTCTTAGCTGAGATTTCGGGTACACCGGGCCTGGCACTCTGAAAGCCTGACTTTGGCAACGGGGCTGTGGTCTGCCAGGCTCAGGCTGTGCGGAGGTGCCTTTCTCCTCCGCTTGATTGTTTCTGGACAAATTCCAAGCTGCTCCAAGTTTGCCTGCCAGCCTGTCGTTGGCCTCTGAGGTCACCTCAGGGCAGGGAGGCCCTCCGACGCCACCTTGCAGGGGGCTGTCTCAGAGAAGGGGTGCGAGTCCGCTGGAGGGGTGGGCCTCAAAGCTGAGGTTGTCGACGGGGGTCCGTGGGCTCAGTGGGAGACACGTGGGCGCGTTTCACAAGGTTCCGGAGCCTCCTGAAATTGTGCACAAAATTTTGCCTATGAACTTTTCTGTAGAGAGGGCCTGAAATTTTTATGTGATTCTCCATAAGATTGAGAATCCCGGAAGCTGGAGAATCACTCATTTAAAGGACAGGGATTGGAGAACTGGGAGCAATTAGAGGCAGTGGCTGCTGTCTCTAGAGAACAAGAGGATGCCATGGATTCTCAATAACTCCGAAGGTTTGTTTTTGTAATGAAACTTTATTCAAATACAGTTTCTGAAGACTTCCAGTGTGTGAGCTGGTACACGTAACCCTTGTAACAGCCCTCTGGGACAGATTTCACATTCTCGTTTTGTTGTGGAATTTAAGAGAAGTTCAATTATTTGAGTATAGAGAGGCCAGGACTCAGCAATGATTTTGAGAAGGAAAAATGGTTTATTGACGGCCGGCCGGACTCGGGAGCTTTCAGTTTGAATCCCGAGCCCCGAACAAGATTTTCAAACGTCTTTTATACAGAGAGGAAAGGCCAAATGGTCCCTTTGTTTCAGTTCTCAATAGGCTTCAATTAGCATATATCTCTTTCACATCTTAGGTAAGCTTTTAGCAAGGACTCCAGACATTTTAGATAAGCCTTGGTTTTTGCATTTCCCCTAAATACTTAAAGTTTATAGCCCTTGCTTTGTTAAACATTTCCTGGGACTGGAGCCTGCTGGTCCCTAAGAGCAGGACTGCAGCCTCTTACCGTTTCACACCCACAAGTCAAACAACTTAGTTATCTCTGAAGAGACAAAGAGCCTTCCACCCATAGCCCACATCAGTTTTACAAATCAGGAAATGGGTACTCAGAGTCACAGAGAAGAACGCTGGTGTTGGGATTTGAATGTGGTTTTACCCATCTCCAAAGCACAAATTAGCCATAAGGAAAAACTTTCTGCTGCATGACTGACTCTACATTGAGATACAGAGATTTTACATAATTTCTTTCATTTTTATAGTGCTTGATGCCTTAAAAAAGACTAGCATGTAAATTGCTGTGTTCAGAGCTTCCCAACTGGCTGACAGGTAAATAGGGTAGGTATTATTTCCTCCATTTCAGAGTGATACAAACTCACCAAGATTCTGTAATGAGGTAGCTGCAGCCCCAGGTTCCCCAAACTCTTTCTGTATGGAGGGCTTCCCCCACCTACCCACGAGGTGGGCTTGCAGGTGTGATTGGCTGGAGGCGGAGGGCAGGAGCAGAGCACCTCTGCGAATCCCTCCCCGCTCAGGCTCCCATATTTTGAAAACTGGTTATAGTGGTGGGAGGTTTCTGTAATCAGTGACAGTGACGTCTTTTGTTTTGTGCTTTCCTCCTAAAGTCCTTTTTTTAATTTATTACATTTTATTGAAGTGTATCATATGTACACATACGTACATAAACAGTAAGTACATAGCAGAAGTTGTGACCCTACAAAAACAAACATGCGTGTCGTCATGCAGGGCTCCCATACCTCACCCCACCACCAGCACCTTGCATTGCTGAGAAACAGTTGTTACAAACTGTGAGCTAAGCATAGCCCATATTTTACATTTCGTGGATTTTTTTCTTCCAACCCACTTGATTATATATATTTTTTTTTATTGTCACAAAACTTAATATATTTAGAATTAGCCAGCTGGACTCAGTTTAGATGATCCCAATTTTGTTGGCAACATCCAAAGCATCATAGTCAGGAGCCAGTCGAACATATGCCTTCTTCTCTCCATCAGGCCTGATCAGGGTGTTGACCTTGGCCACATCAATGTCATAGAGCTTCTTCACAGCTTGCTTGATCTGGTGCTTGTTGGCCTTGACATCCACAATGAACACAAGTGTGTTGTTGTCTTCAATCTTCTTCATGGCTGACTCAGTGGTCAGGGGGAACTTGATGATGGCATAGTAGTCAAGCTTGTTTCTCCTGGGGGCGCTTTTCTGAGGATATTTGGGCTGTCTCCTGAGACGCAGCGTCTTAGGCCGCCAGAAGGTGGATGACGTGCGGATCTTCTTTTTTTTGTGGCTGTGGACGCCTTTCAGTACTGCCTTCTTGGCTTTCAAAGCTTTTGCTTTGGCTTCTGTTTTGGGAGGGGCAGGCGCTTCCTTCTTCGCTTTCGGCGCCATCTTCGTGAAAAGGCCCACTTGATTATTAACACCCTGTATTAGTATTGTATATTTATTATAGTGCAGGAGAGATCGTTCTCATACTTGCTCTGTTAAGCACCGTCCGTCAGCCACCTGTGGACTCCCTGTGTTACACAGTCCCGTGCTTTGTACGGCCACTCCAAGTGCGCACTCAGTGGCTCTCATTTTCATCACAGAGTTATGCTGTCATCACCTCAGTCAAGTCCTTCTAAAGTTCTTTATCTTTCTGAAAGAAGATAGAAAAAAAGAAATGTCATGAAAAAAACACACATGATGTTTTTCTTACAGCCCAAAATGTCAAAACAGCTTCACTCAGACCCAGCTTGAGAGAGACACAGATGGGAGTGACCCACATGCACGGACTCAAGCCAAGCAGCTCTCGCTCCACTGTGCCAGCCACGGTCACGGGCCCAGGAAGTCTAAGTTCAGCTCCACTTGGGGAGGTTTTAGGAGCAAGCAGCTGGCGGCGGCGTTTCCTAACTGCTGGCTCAAGGAGAGATCAAGGTTGCAGTGTATGTGTGTGTGTGTGTGTGTGTGTGTGTGGCAGGGCCAGGTCTAGGGTGAGGCTAGTGAAGCTCCTAGGGTGCAAAATACAAGGAGGCACTCGCTCAGGAGAATGCAAGTGTCTCGCTCGCCTCTCCCTAGTCCAGGGACTGCACGTCTCCATCTCTAGCTTGCAAAAGCCAGTGAGCAGAATGGTTGTTTCAATAATCGCATCCCCCTAAAAGGAGCAGTCAGAGCTGTCGGGGGGGCATATGGAGCGAGCACATGCAGCTAAACACTGCTCACTGCTCTGGTGGGCGGGGGCACGCCACGGCAGATAAACCGTTCCTACAATTAGTCATGTTTTGTGTCATTTTTATTCCAAATGGACCACTGGTTGAAGACAGGAATCATAAGGAACACACATGTCGACATTCAAAAGATAAGGAGAATTGGTTGTCTCATGATCATCTTGATCAAATCAGCAAGCTGCTTTTAGTTAATAGGAATTCTGATAGAGTACATCCAGGTGTCTCTAACACTGCCAAAATCAATCTTAAAAAGAAAGGAAAAACGCATTTCATTTTAGCTTTTCATTTATTGGGGAAAATGTTATTCATGAATGTTTTTTGTTTGCAGGGAGATGCTTGCAAATGGCAGCCTGAAACCTATCTTGTTTAGGAACACAGTATGAAAAAAAAAAATTTTTAGCCAGTTTTTTAACGTGCGAAATGGAATAATTTCAAGCATCAGGTAGTCAAAGCCATTTTTGATGCTGTAATACAGTCAAAATTTAATCTGCATTTTAATATGCATTTAGGCCGCTAACCAAACACGTTAGGCTGAAAGGATGCTTTAAATTCTCGAAGGGAGTTCTCAAGTCCTCTTGCTGTGACATGACTGGGTGATGCTGCTGAGAAAGAAAGAGTCCAAGCTTTGGTGCCAGAGGGGCCTGGCTTGGAAGTCCTGCTGGGGGAGCTTCTCAACCCACCCAGCCTCTGCTCGCCCAGCTGCAGCACCAGGCCTGTGAAGATTCAATGAGCGTAGGTATACACTGGGTGCCTAATAGGCATGAGCTTTCCAGGGATGGCAACTTCTTCTTATTCAGGTTTTGGCTCAGCTGTCACCTTATCAGGGAGGTCTCTCTTGACAAACAACGTCATTGCCCCGCCCTCCCCCCACACACACACATCTGAAGCTGCCTCCAGCCTGAGCCCCGTCTTCATTGTATCCTGCACATGGGCAAGTTTCCTGGGGCTGCCATGACAAAGTACCACAAACTGGGTGACTCAAAACAGCAGAAATTTATTCTCTCACCCTTCTGGAGGCCGGAAGTCCAAAATCAAGGTGTCGGCTAGGCCAGGCCCCGTCCGGAGGCTCTAGGGGAAGGTCCTTCCTGCCTCTTCCCAGCTCACGGTGGTTGCCCCCATCTTGGCATCTCCTGACCTGTAGCTGCCTCACTCCAACCTCAGCCTCCGTTGTCCTGGGTCTTCTTCCCCGTGGGGCTTTGTGCCCACATTTCCCTCTTCTTATAAGGATGCCAGTCACTGGCACTAGGCCCATCCTCTTCCAGTAGGACCTCACCCTAATCCAGTAGGACCTCACCCTAATCCAGTGGGACCTCACCCTAATCCAGTAGGACCTCACCCTAATCCAGTAGGACCTCATCCTAATCCAGTAGGACCTCACCCTAATCCAGTGGGACCTCATCCTAATCCAGTGGGACCTCATCCTAATCCAGTGGGACCTCACCCTAATCCAGTGGGACCTCACCCTAATCCAGTAGGACCTCACCCTAACATGATTACATCTGAAAGGCCCTCCTTCCAAATCGGGTCACCTTCATAGGTACCGGGGTCACACCTCAATGTGTCTTCTTTGGGGACACAACTCAACCTATAACTTAGCATTTATCTCCGTCCAAAAGGATCTCGTTCATTTATTTGTTGTACGGTCTGCTGTCCTTAAGGAATGTGAGGTTCAGGAGAAGCAGGGACCTTTTCGGTTTTCTTTATCGGACAACTATGTTTGGACTAGCCTGGCAGGTGATAGATGCTCAATAAATATTTGTTGGATGAATGCTGAATGACTTCCCATTTCTTTTTCCTCTTTCATGACTTGCTGTGACAGACATCTCATCTCTCCATGGCTGAGGATCATTCATCACACAAGCACATTAGTCTCCATCAGCCATGGACACACTGCAGCTCTCTTGCCCACTGCCTGTTTTTGTAATAAAGTTTTATCGGTACATGACCATGCTCCTTTGTTTACATGTTGTGTACGGCTGCTTTGGAACTGTAATGGTGGAACTGGGTAGTTGAAACAGAACAGTACAGCTGGCAAACCTAGAATATTTACTATCTGGCCCTTTATAGAAAAAATTTGCTGACCCCTGTTCTGGATGCACTCAGATCCTTATACTCTTGATACTTTTAATATGTGTAATACCCACCTGATGTTTGCTGGTCTGTGTAATAAACCACTGATTGATTTTCTGGAACTTCTTTGAAGTTTTGTTTTAGGCCACGAATTGACTTTGGTGGTAGAGTTTACACTAAGTGCTTCATTCATTTTTTTCATTACCTTTCAGTTTTCTTCCAAAAAGGATTTAAGCCCTAAAGGGTATAATTGTTGTCACCTTGAAACTCACTGGAACTTTTCCTTGCCACCAGCAACTTCACTGCCAGGATGGGATTGCCTGAATTACTGAGCTTTCGAGCATGCTTGGCTTTGGAATCCATAAATGTTTCTAGCTGGTATTGCCCCAGCTTCAATGTCACAAAACATCAGCTGAGAACTGGAGGAGGAGAAGGAGGGCGGCGGGTTCCTTATTTCTCTGAGGAGTCTCTTCCCTTTTAAGCTCCCTGCCCACACAGTTCCACAAAGGACTGTGTTTCAGAAGTGAGGGGTTGTGATCTAATTGAAAGAACACAGGGTTTGGCATGAGAGCAATTTTGGTTCGCGTTCCACATCTGCCACTTAGTAGCTACGTGATTCTGAACAAGTCACATAGCCTTCCTAAGCCTCAGTTTGCTCCCCTGTGAAGTGGAGATGGACGGATCAGCCCTTCATAAGGAGACTGAATATTGATGGTCACTTAATAAATAGTATTTGAGCACCTGGGACACGCCAGGCATTATTCTAGGTTCTGGGTTTACAGCAGTAAACAAAACAGTTCATGTGCCTGCTCATGAAGCTCGTGTGTCAGTGTGGGGAGTAGACAAAAAAACACTTAATATAACAGTGAGTGCCATGAAGAAAAATAAACCAGGGTGAAGGGAAAGAGAACAATGGAAGGGTGCTATTTAATTTAATAGGATGGTCAGGGAGCCCCTCTTTAAGGAGGTGGCATTTGACTGGAGACCTGAAGGAAGTGAGGGAGAGAGACACTAGACTCCAGGAACAATATTCCAGGTGAAAGAGAGAGTGTGCAAAGGCCCTGGCACAGACAGAAGCATGCTTGATGTGTCCGAAGAAGAGCAGGAGGGCCAGAGTGGCCTGAGCAAGGGAGGGAGCAATGGGGATGGGACCTGAGGTGGGAGGAGCAGTCCAGGCTTGGGTCACACAGGAGCTTGGGAGGCCGTGGGAGAGGCCTGGGATTCTATTCTCAGGGCCAGGGAAAGAGAATGCAATGGGGCTGTGGCACGCGCTGATTTATGCTTTAAACAACTCTGGCTGTTGTGCAGAGAATAAATAGTGAACTATTTTGAAAAATGCCTGTTACAATTTCTTGACCATAGTAGGCCCATAATAAAGGTTAAATGCTGGAAAGTGGATGTGGCTCAATGGATGGCGTGTCCGCTTACCACATGGGAGGTCCAGGGTTCAAACCCAGGGCCTCCTGGCCCATGTGACGAGCTGGCCCATGCGCAGTACTGATGTGTGCAAGGAGTGCTGTGTCATGCAGGGGTGTCCCCCGCATAGGGAAGCCCCATGTGCAAGGAATGCACCCCTCAAGGAGAGCTGCCCTGCGTGAAAAAAGCACTGCTCACCCAGGAGTGATGTTGTACACACGGAGAGCTGACGCAGAAAGATGATGCAACAAGAAGAGATATAGATTCCTGGTGCCACCGAGAATGCAAGCGGACACAGAAGAACACACAGCGAATGGACATGAGAGCAGACAACTGGGGGGCGGGGTGGGAGAATAAATAAAATAAATCTTAAAAAAAAAAAAGGGTTAAATGCCCGCTCTGGTGGGGCTAATTTAGAAGGAATTACTTTGTAAGATGGTGCGAGGTTAATTGTGAAACCCTCCTATCGCTGAAGAGTGAGAGGAGAGCCTCCCCTTGGCAAAGTGCTTCCCATCCCGGTGGGGACTGGGCTGACCCTCGCAGTCCTGCCTGGCAGCTGGGGACGGCCCTCGGTCCTGGCTGGCCTGTCTCCTGGGGTTGGTGGCCCTGCCCAGCCGTCCTCCTGGGTAGCCTGGAGCAGTCATTAGAGGACTCTGGCTGGGCTGGGCCACACCGGCCACACCTGAAATTGGATCCTGGAGGTGGGGGAAGACTACAAGTGCTTTAGGAAGACACCAGTAAGCACCGGCCCCCGCCCCCCAACCCTGGTCAGTCTCTGGGAGGTCCCCACCTGGGGCTGCTTAGCAGAGCCTCTCGCAGGCACGCGCGGTTAATCGTTGACGGGCGGCAGGGGAGTTCTTGCAGGAATGGCTGGAGGGGATGGCATAGCGGAGCGTGGCACTAAAATAATCGTGTGAGTTTTAAAATCGGGATCCCGAGTGGCGGACCAGCTGCTCTGTACCCTCAGTTAGGCTGACTCCAAAAGGGGGAACGGGGAGGCAGCCTTACTGTCTAGTCACAAACCTCCCGGGGAGCCCCCTCTCTCAGCCCAGGGTGGGGGTCCCTTGAAGGCTCAAGGCAGAACCCTCCTTGCCTCTTCCCAGTTCCTGGAGGCTCCTGGCAATTCTTGGCGTTCCTTGGCTTATAGCTACCTCCCTCCGATCCGTGTGCCCAACGTCACGTGTGTGTCTGTGTTTCTGAGACTCTGTCTCCTTAGAAAGACACCAGTCATTGGGTTAGGGCCACCTCCTCCAGTATGACCTCATCTTAACATGGTCACATTGGCAAAGACCCTATTTCCAAACGTCACCTTCACAGGTCTGAGGATTAGGACGTCAACACACCTTTTTGGGGAACACAGTTCAACCCAAAACATTGTTTTCTTGAGATATAATTTCCATTCCATATAATTCACTTGTTTAAAGTATACAATTCAGTTGTTTTTAGTGTATACACAGAATTGTGCAACCATCACCACAATCGTTTTAGGACATTTCATCACCCCCAAAAAACCCCATGCCCATTAGCAGTCACTCCCCATTTCCTCCCAGCTTTCCCTCCCCCAGCCTTAGGCCACCACGAATCTAATTTCTGTCTCTATAAATTTGCCTATTCTGGGCAAATTAATGGAATAAATGGAATCAAACAATGTGTGGCCTTTTGTGCCTGGCCTCTGTCACGCAGCATGATGCTTGCAAGGTTCATTCATGTTGGAATATGTATCAACACTTCATTCCTTTTTGTTTGCTGAGTAATATTTCACTGTATGGATATGCTACATTTTATTTATCTGTTCGTCAATTGATGGACATTTGGGTTGTTTCTACTTTGTGGTTATTATGAATAATGCTGCTATGAATATCTGTGTACAAATTTTTTGCACAGATAAATATTTTCATTTCTCTTGAGTGTCTTCTTAGGAGTGGAGTTTCTGGGTCACACAGTTACACTATGTTTAACCTTTTGAGGAACTGCCAGGCTGTGTTCCAACGTGGCTACACCATCTAACATTCCCACCAGCAGTGTGTATGGAGTTTCCCAATTCTCCACATCTTCACCCAAAATTGTTCTTATCTGTTTTGGGTTATAACCATTCTAGGAGGTATGAAGAGGTGTGTCATTGTGATTTTGATTTGCATTTCCCTGATGTCTAATAACTGGGGGCTATGTTTTATCCTTGCTTATATTTGAGTACTTGGCACAGTGGCTGGGGCAAATTTGGTGCTTCGTGCTTGGCCGTTGAATCCTTAGTGCTGGAATGGATCCCATCAGGTTTTCGTTGCTAGAGGGAACTTGTGTATATGACCAATGTGGGTGGGTCCTCAGGGACTATAAGAAAGCTCTGGGGGAGCAGGTGTAGCTCAGTGGCTGAGCACCTGCTTCCCAAGTGTGGGGTCCCAGGCTCAATCCTGTAGGATATAATCAGGGCAGAGCAGAGATTAAGGGGCCTTCCACACTGGGGTGGGCAAGGTCTGTCATACAAAGGGCACGGGCTCGATGCCAGACAGATACCAGCTCAGACCTTCCCACTGAGACCCAGGCTCTCCCCGGGGGGGACGGGGGTGGGCACAGAGCAGCAAGTCCATGAGTTTTGAGGCTGGAGAGGGCGAGACTGTGGAGAATTTTGTGTGACTTAGTTTGGAGTTTTATCCCGAGGGTTCTTGGGAGCCTGGCGTTCCTATCAGCAGGGTGGTGGCCAAGGCAGATTTGCGTTTTGGAAAGGGCCCTCTAGCAGCAGCGTGGAGAACAGATCACGACCAGAGCCAGGATGTGGAGGTGGCTGCAGGAATGCAGGGAATGGTGTTGGAGGCTGGACAGAAGCAGTGGCCCAAGAGAGGCTTCTGGAAAGTGACTCAACGCGGCGAGGGTCAGGAATGCCTTTGCAAGTCTGATGACATCCAAAGACCTTTTCCCCAGAAATAAATGTCCCAAGACTCAGCAGACCTTCTCAGGGGAGGCAAGAGCACTGGACTCAGAGCCCAAGATGGTTCTCATCTTGGCGTAGCCCCTGCCTCGCTGGGCACAACCAGCAAACTGCTTTCCCTCTCCAGCTGGCCTGGTCTCCTCTGTGAAATAAAGGGGCCGCCGGGACTCTCAACTGCCTCCCCTGTTCTGAGGGTCTCTGCCACTGGGACTTTCCCAGTGGGGCCAGGCCTGCAGATCCCCCCATGGGAGGCCGTGGAGCGTGAGTCAGGACACCTGACGGTGTCACGAAACCACACCTTAGGGCCGGCTTTGTTTGCTTGTGGCTTTTATTGAATATCTGGGAAGAAAAATGCTCAAAATGTAATCCACATAATGTGTTCCCCACCTTATAAATAATGCATCCGACAGAAGTGGCCCAGAGAACGAGCCCTTGCTGTCTGGCCTCATCGTTGTTTATTACTTCCTCAAGAGCTTGAATTATTTCAGAATTCAAATCCAGGCATTTGATGAAAAATTTGGTTTGGTTTCTAGTCATCAGATCCCTCCCAAAGTGATTATTCTCAACATGCATCCCGGGGGCCCCCACTGCTCCCTGCTACTTAGGCTGGGTTTGGAATGAGCAGCACCCCAAGACGTTTATTTCTGCTGAGGGTGGGGTGGAATTCCTGGAGGCCACGTGCTACTGTTCAAATGCGTCCTCTGCTTCTCAGCTCTTGTTCTGAGACGAACTAGGGTGAAACAAATTGCACTAGATAAAGCACTTGACCTGGCACTGTGTTCACCCCCTGAAAAATATAGCTGTGCGATCAATCTTTAAAATGCCCTTAGCACCAACGGTTTACAATGTACGGGGGCTTTGCTTCAGGTTATCTTTGTTCTTTTAAGACCGTGATTCTCCAAATTGATCATCAGCCCATGACAAGCTGGCTGGTTAAGGATCATCTGGGAGCTTGTTAAAAATACAGTATCTGGGGGAGTGGATGTGGCTCAAGTGGTTGAGCGCCGGCTTCCCACATACGAAGTCCCAGGCTCAAGCCTCAGGTCCCGGTACCTTGAAAAACAACAACAAAACCAGATTCTGGGCTTCTAGGACCAGAGATTCTAATTTAAGAGGTCTGGAATGGGACGTGGGAAATTGTATCCTTAGTTTTATTTTTTTAATACTCATTTACTAATTTAAAAATACATACATATATTTTCACTCCCCCCCTCCAATTTGCTAAGGTGATTCTAATACATATCCAGGGTTGGGAACCGAACCATGATTTCAGGTAAATATTATTGTATTTCAATTCAATTTGATAAAAAGTTATGAAGTACCTAGTATGTGCAAGGTATTTTGCTCAATAAGATGAAAAATAAAAGGCACAATTTCTGCTTTAGTTCACAATCTGGTAATGGAGAAGAGTAAGCATTGGTTATATTCTAGTGTGAGAGGTGTAATAAGTACATGTACCAGAAACAGAGGAGGGAATGAATGAAGCTGTCTGGAAATGGCAGGTAGGATGCAGGCGAGGAAGCAGACAGCTCCAGGCTTTTAAGGGCAAATTACCTGGACACTGAACTTGTTACTCCATCCTGCAAGACCTGTCTTTCGATCATAATTGGTTTTCTGCTAAACCAATACCAACAATTTAACAGCGAACCAAACAATGGAGGCATTTACATTTAAATCAAGGATGACACAAGAATCACTGTTATTTTGGAACGTTCTGGAAATTCTTTAATTCAATATGCATGAACCAGATTAAGTAATATAAACTTGGGAAAGAGGAGATAAACATTATAAATCGGTGATATGTTTGTGTACTAGAAAACCCAAAAGAATAAACTGAAAACTGTGAAAAATAATAGGACAATTTGGTAGCTGAAAATAAGCTATGATATAAAAATCCCTAGCAGTAGAAGCACATCAGTGGATGCCCGAGAATGTTGGCAGTAGGGTTTGGAGGTGGGATTACAAAAGGTCATGAAGAAACTGGGACGGTGACAGATTTGTTCACTGTCATAATTGTGCTCATGATTTCATAGGTATATACGTATGTCAAAATTTATCACATCCTCACTTTAAATACAGGCAGTTTATTATAAAAGCGGTTAAAAAAAAAAAAGAGTTCTTTTTACCAGCAAGAAATAATTAGCAAACATAATGAAAAAACAATCTCACTTATTGTAGTAATAAAATCCATAAACTTATGCGGGGAGCTTATGCAAAGAAAGCATAAAATTGTACTGAGAGCCATAAAAGAAGGCTGGAGCCTTCCTGAATGGAAAGGCTCTTCTGGCAATTCTTCCTAAACTACTGTGCAAATTTAAAACATGGTCAATCAAGACAACAGAGTTGCTTGCATTTTGGGGAGGAGAGTAGGGGAAAGAAGTGGATCCTGAGGATTAGGGGCAGCTGCGGCATGTAGGGCTCTGAAGCTAGGTCCCCAAGATCCTTGGCCCTGCTTGTTCAATCACGCCGATTGCCCTCTAAAAGCAGGGCATTTTCTCCGGCTGGTGGCAGAAGAGAAAATTAGACCCCGAGGGGCTCCTGCTGGCTTGGAGGAAGAGGAAGCAAACTCCTGTGCTGTGCACAGCTGTGGGGCCACATGCCAGGGACCCAGCGAGCTTGGAAGAGGACCCAGCCTTGGCAGAGAGTACCACTGACACTTCGGTTTCAGCCTGAGACCTGAGCTGAGGACCCAGCCAAGCCCTACCTAGATGCATGGCCTGTGGAACTGTGAGACAAGAGACACATATTGTTTCATAGCCCCTGAGCTTGTGGTAATTTGTTATGGTGGCAACAAGAAACTAATATGGCAGCATAGCATGGTGGTTCAGAGGGCAGACTCTGGAGCCAGACTGGGTTCAAAGAGCAGCTCTACAGCACTTACTGCATGTGTGACTTGAGGAAGTTATTTATGCCTCAGTTGCCTCATCTGAAAAGTGAGGTAAGAATAGTCCTTGCCTCGCAAGGTTGTTGTGAGAGTTATGGTAGTTGATGCCTCGAAAGTGCTCAGGACATGCCAGGCGCATAGTGGGCACTTTATAATTGTCATTTTCATGCCTCTAAATTTATTGGGAAGAATAACCAGTCAGAAATGACAAAGAGGGCAAGTGAAAAAGAAGAGTGATATGAGAAACAGCTGTATCACATTTTCAAAACTGTTTCTGAGGCTACAGTAATGAAATCAGTATGGTAATAGTTCAAGACTAGACTAATGATTCAATAAAATGGAATCAATAACCAGATACACACATGAACGCATATGTATCCATTCTTTAACAAATACTTATGGGGCTCCTACCGTGTACCAAGTGCCATTCTACACTCTGGGGATATGACAGTACAAAACCAAAACAGAAACAAAAACCTATAGTGTAGCTTCTGACTATAAAGCTACATATTCTACTTATTTCATATAAATGAGACCATACAGTATTTGTCCTTGCGTGTATGGCTTCTCTCAAGATGATGTCTTCAAGGTTCATCTATGTTACGGCTAAATATTACTCAATTGCATGTATTTAGCACATTTTGTTAATCCACTCATCTGTTAATGGACACTTGGGTTGCTTCTATCTTTTGGCGTTGTGAACATCAGTGTGCAAATAGCTGTTGGAGGTCCTGCTTTAAATTCTTTGGGGCATATACCTAGAAGTGGGATTACTGGGTGATATAGTAATTCTATACTTATCTTTCTGAGGAATCCCTAAACTGTTTTCCACAATGGCTACACAATTTTACATTCCCATCAATGGGTGAATGTTCCTATTTTCCTGCATCCTTATCAACACTTAAAATTTTCTCTTTTTTAAAAAAGATTTATTTATTTTTATTCCCCCCCCCCCAATCCAGTTGTCTGTTCCGTACGTCCATTTGCTGCATGTGCTTCATTTTTTTTTGCCTGCTTCTGTTGTTGTCAGTGGCACGGGAATCTGTATTTCTTATTTTTTGTTGTTGTTGCATCATCTTGCTGCGTCAGCTCTCCGTGTGTGCGGCGCCATTCCTGGGCAAGCTGAACTTTCTTTTGCGCTGGGCAGCTCTCCTTATGGGGCGCACTCCTTGCTCATGGGGCTCTCCTACGTGGGGGATACCCCTGCGTGGCAGGGCACTCCTTGCGTGCATCAGCACTGTGCATGGGCCAGCTCCACACGGGTCAAGGAGGCCCGGGGTTTGAACCGCGGACCTCCCATGTGGTAGACGGACACCCTATTCACTGGACCAAGTTCACTTCCCTTTTTTTCTTTTTTTTTTAATAGTTGTCATTCTAGTGAGTGTGAAATGGTATCTCACTCTAGTTTTTATTTGAATTTCCCTAATGACCAATGACATTGAGCATCTTTTCATGTGTTTATTGGTCATATGTGTATTTTCTTTGGAGGAATGTCTATTCAAGTCTTTTCCCCAGTATTTAATTGGGTTGTTTCTTTCTTTCTTATTGACTTGTAAGTGTTCTTTATGTGTTATGGATATTAATTATTAGGAATATGATTTCCAAATATTTTCTCCCATTCTATAGGTTTCTTTTTACTTTCTTGATAATATCCTTTTATGCACAAAGATTTTTATTTTTATAAAGTCCCACTTTTCCCTTTTTTCCTTTTGTTACTCATGCTTTTGGAGTAAAGTCTAAGAAACCACTACCTGACAAAAGATCCTGAAGATACTTTCTTATGTTTTCTTCCAGGAATTTTTTTTTTTTTAAAGGTATTTCCTTTATTATTATTTTTTCTCTCCCTCCCCCATACTCTGTTGTTTTTGCTCTCTGTATCCATTTGCTGTGTTATCTTCTGTGTTTCTTTTGATCTTCTCTTTTTGTTTTCTCCTCTAGGCTTCACTGGGATTTGATCCCGGGGACCTCTGATATGGGAGAGCAGTTCCCTGTTGCTTGCACGCCTCAGTTCCTGGTTTCTGTTGCATCTCACCTTGACTTTCCCCTTTGTCTCTCTTTTGTTGCATCGTCATCTTGCCGTGTTGCTCACTGCACAGGCCTGGCTCACCACACGGGCATGCCTTTACCAGGAGGCCCTGGGCATTGAACCTGGGTCCTCCCATACGATAGACAGAAGCCCAATCTCTTGAGCCATAGCCACTTCCCTCTTCTAGGAGTTTTACAGTTCTGTTTCTTATATTTAATTCTTTGGTGATTTTAAGTTAATTTTTGCATATGGTGTGAGGTGGAGGGCCACCTTCATTTTTTTGTATATGGCTATCCAGAACCATTTGTGAAGAGACTACTCTTTCCCCACTGAGTGGACTTGCCAACCTTGTCAAAAACCAATTGGCCAAAGGTGTGAGGGTCTATTTCTGGACTCTCAATTTGGTTCCATTTATTTATATGTCTGTCCTTGTGCTAGTACCATGCTGCTTTGATTACTGTAGCTTTATATCAAGTTTTAAAGTCAGCAAGTATGAGGCCTTGAGCTTCTCAAACTTTGTTCTTTCTTTCAAGGTGGTTTTTACTATTCAGGGCCCCTTACCATTCCATATGATTTTGATAATCGGCTTTTCTATATCTTTAAAGAAGCCTGTTGGAATTTTGATTGGAATTGTGCCAAATTTGTATAACACCTTGGGAAATACACCTTAACAATATTTAGTCTTCCAATCCATCAACCCAAAACATCCCTCCATTTATTTAGATCTTTAATTTCTTTATGCAATGTTCTGTAGTTTTCCTTGTACGAGTTCTTTACATCTTTGGTTAAAGTTATTCCTAGATTATTTGATTCTTTTGGTTGCTATTGTAAACAGAATTTTCCCCCTCGATTTCCTCTTTGGATTGTGCATTGCTAGTGTATAAAGATACCACTGATTTTGGCATGTTGATATTGTACTTTACCATTTTGTTTAATTTATTAGCCCTAGTAGCTTTGTTTGTGGATTTTTCAGAATTCTCTACTTACAAGATCATGTCACCTACAAATAGGGAGAGTTTTCCTTTCCAATTTGAATGCCTTTTTTTTTTTAAGATTTATTTTTTATTTTATTTATTCCAACCCCCCTCCCCCCACCACCTGCCCTTGCTCTCTGCTCTCTGTGTCCATTTGCTGAGAGTTCTTCTGAGTCTGCTTGTCTTCTCTTCTCATCTTCTCTTTAGGAGGCACCAGGAACTGATCCTGGGACCTCCAACGTGGGAGAGAGGCACTCAATTGCTTAAACCACTCAGCTCCCTGGTTTGTTCCATCTTTCACTGTCTTTCCACTACGTCTCTTTTTTGTTGCATCATCTTGTTGTGTCAGCTTGCGGCACAGGCCAGCTCACTGCAGTGTGGGCTGTCAGCTCTTTGCGGCATGGGCCAGCTTGCCTTCACCAGGAGGCCTCAGAAACCAAACCTGGGACCCCCCATATGGTAGATGACAGCCCAAACTCTTGAATCACATCCATTTCCCTTGAATGCCTTTTATGTCTTTTTCTTTCCTAACTGCTCTGCCTGGAACATCTAGTGCAACGTTGAACAGTAGTGGTGGCAGTGGGCATCCTTGTCTTGTTCCTAATCTTAGAGGGAAGGCCTTTAGTCGTCTATCATTGAGTAGGATATTAGCTGTGGGTTTTTCATATATGCCCTTTATCATAAGAATGTTTTCTTTTAGTCCTAGTTTTCTGAGTGTTTTTATCAGGAAGGGATACTGAATTTTGACAAATGCCTTTTCTGCATTGATTGAGACAATCTTGTGTTTTTTTCCCCCTTCATTATGGTATAGTACACTAATTGATTTTCTTATGTTGGGCTAGTCGCAAATGCCCAGGATAAATCTCCCTCGATCATGATGTACAATTTTTTAATGAGCTGTTGGATTCAGTTTGCTGGTATTTTGTTGAGGATTTTTGCATTTATATTCATGAGGAATATTGGTCTGTAATTTAACTTTCTTGTGATATCATCTGTGGATTTTTAACCAGATAGTTGCCAGAAAATATACAGGAAGTAAGTTAAATTTGAACTTTAGAAAAATAATTTTTAAGTATAAGTGTGTTCCGTGCAATATTTGGCACATACTTATACCAAAAATTTTTGTTGTTTCTCTGAAATTCAAATTTAACTGAATGTGCTGAATTTTGTTTGTTAAATCTGGCAACCCTAATCTGGGGAAGATGATTATGACCTAATGGTAAATTTAAAAACCGTGATATAAAATTAGGTTTCATGTACCATCTCAACCATATAAAAAATGTATGGAAAAAATGCATGTGAAGGAGCACACTAAAATGTTAACCCTCTTTTTTTCTAGATGCTAGGCTAATGGGATTTTAATACCATGTCTCTTTTTTGGCTTCTTAATAGGTTTCTGTAATTTCCCTATATACCACAGTGGGTCCAACAATTTCAAGTGCGTAGGAGAGTGCCGAGGCCTTCCTGTGTAGCCTCTGGATTAATAGTTGTTGATTATTGGGTAAATTGTGCCTCTGTTATTTTAAAACTAGGGAAACTTAAGTTCATCTGGGTGGAGCAGCCACACGCAAGTTTGCTATAAATAGCTCCCAGAAAGGGAAGGGACCCGAGTGTTTCGGGGGAAACCTTGGTCGCCCACTGCTGTGTCGAGCGCAGGAGAAGAGGTGACTGTTCCTGCCCGAGGCTCCCACGTGGGTCTGTAGGTCCCGGGAGGTTTGGCTGATGGTGTGATCGTGAGCCCGTGAGCTGGGACCGTGTGAGGCAGGAATGGACAGGGGTGGACACAGGGAGGTTAGCAGGGGCCTCTGAGACTTGCAGGCCTTTCACTCTGTGGCCGCAGGAGGCCTGCGGGTCCATCACGATGCTTTGGGAATAGCCCGAGCCAAGTGCTCGTCTCCCCTCACCCCTGAGTTAAGTATTTGGGGGAACAGGGGGGCATTTCTATTCTTCCGAAAGCATCACAAAGGAGGCCAGGTCAGTCCCTGAAATGTACTGGGATTGAGCAAACTGATCCCCTGGAGGCCTGTAGCCCTCCACCTGCTGAAGCCCCGGGGATTTGGAGTCTACCCTTAACGAGCACGATGCTTCAATAATTCATCTTCCTGTTGGCAACTGCAAGCTTCTGGAATGCCAAACCTCAGCGCGCACGTGCTCCGGCCCATGTAATAAAAAACAAAAAAGAGCACGAGACTAGGCGGGTGAATAGGGGAGAAATCTTTGATGGGAGATCAAAGCCCCAGATAGCCATGGATCCCTCCGGCCGTGAGGAGGGGGCTTTTGGGTGCAGTCGACAGGCTGTCTACCCCCTAGACGACTCCGCGTTGGTCCTTGTACCCCCTAAGCTTGTCCAGGGTCTGGCCCCTAGCGGGCCAGGCCCACACGTGTTTGTTGATGCCCCTGAGCTCCCACTTGAGTCCCGCAAGTGGAAATGAAGCCCCAAGAATCTCTCCTTAAGAAACAAGACCGTCTGCGCCACAGCGCCAACATTCCAGCCTCTAGAGCAGTCCAGAGGTCATCAGCGAGATGAGGCCCTCCCTAGCCCGGCAGACTGGTGTCCTTAGAAGGAGAGGAAATTTGGAGACAGACAGAAAGAAGACAGACGTGATGGGGGCAGAGGCCACACGGATGGCCGGTGGCCACTGCCAGAAGCCTGGAGACTGCAGTGGAAGGTGGCCCTGCTGTCGCCGGACTTGGGACGTCTCCTCTCCAGGACCGAGAGAAAATTGGTTTCCGTTGTTCCGAGTCCCCGGGTGTGCTGTGTGTGCCATCCCACACTCCGCCTCACCCACCCCGATCACTAGGTGCCAAGCACCCCGCTCTGAGCCTCCAGCGGTGCCACCCTGGCTCAGGGCTCCTGGGCCCCTCGCGGGGCCTGCAGCATCTTCCCTGGATCGTCCCAGACTGGCTCCTTCTCATCATGCAGCTCCAAGGTCACCTCCATCCCCCCGACGGCCTCCCTCGGCCGCCCTTTCTGCTCCCTGAACTTGCTTTCCAGCGTTTGGTTAGCGCAGTATTGTTTGCTAGCTCGCTGAGGAACGCCAGCTCTCTGAGAACGGGGACCCTTTCTGCTGTGTGTAAGGTCTCACCCTAACCCTCCGGGCTTGGCACACAGTAGGTGCTCATGAAGCTTTGACGAGGCATCTCCTGCAGGGCTACCGTTGCCTCTCCTGGCCTTCAGGGGCGCTCTGATCTCCCCAACTCTGCTCGCCCAGGGAACCAACATTTTAAACGTTGCTTGGCCCATAGGAGTTGACATTTTTGGAAAGAAAGATGAGGCTAAGAAGGAAAACTCACTAGCTCCTCCAACTTGTATCCTTGGGTGACCTGGGGGCTCACGGGCTTGACAGGAGTCCTGGCTGGAATGCCTGAGCAGCTGCCCCTCCTCCCCGCCGGGCCAGAGGGTCTGCCAGGGCCTGCGGCTCCCTGCCCGGTTGCCTTGCGCATCCCCCCTGCAGCCCACCAGGGCCTTTGCCGTGGGCAAGGTGGCTTTACCAAAACAGGCCTTGGGTTCCTGGCCACCCTGCGCTGGCAGCAGACACCTCTGTCGCTTCTGGAAGCGTCTCTGACTCGGTTTCTCTAGTCTCCTTGTCTGCAGCATGTCTGCTAGCTGGGCTTGTGGGTGATTATTTTTCTTTTTGTTCAGATGAGGTCATCTTTCCCTACCTGGTCTAGGCAAGTGCCTGGCCCAGCCTCACCTGAGGCCCCGTGGCCCTGAAATGGGAGCTGTCCACTTCCCGCCTGCCTCATAAAGTTTTCTGAGGTCCAAAGAGATCCTGAATGTACCAGAGCTGTCGACGTGAGGAAAAGGCAGATAGGATCGTTGTTATTAGAACCCCGGGATCTTCAGCCCCGTTTCCCCTGGAGCTGCTGCCGTGGCTGCTAGGAGGCTCAGGACGCTCCTGAAAGCGAGCCCTGGCTTCTGCCGATCTTTGGGAGAGGCCACTGGCAGGTTCCACCCCAGGCAGGCAGTGTGGTGCAGGCCGAGGACATTAGACTGGGAATCGGGGGGCCGGGTTTTGAGTCCGACTCGGTGACCCTGACCACATGTTCCCCTCTTCGGCTCTGCCATGTCTTCTGGTCTGTGCAACGTGAGAAGTCTAGGGAGTTGGAAGAGCGCTTTCAAGGAGAGAGAAACTGCTTGGTGAGGAGGGCTGCAAGGCAAGCTGCTCGCAGAGCTCAATGGGATTTTGCGATGAGCAGAGAAGGAGCTTCCTTGGTCCCTCGTCCCTCGTTGGCTGCACCCTCCACACTTTATCAAAGCTCCTTGGAAAGCGGAGGTTTTTTGCCTGGCTCCTGATGGAAGCAGCAGCCCAGCAGCGCTGGGGACCTCCTGTGGGCATGAGGTTAGAGAGGTCAGGCTGGTGACCCTGACAGCCCAGGCTGCACCTGCTGCTCTCTGTGTCAGCTGGTCCGTCCAGCTGGCCAAGGCCACAAGGAGCAGAGAACAAGCCAGTGGGGCAAGCCTCCGTCAACCAGGTGCTGCTGGTAACAGCTGGGCCCCCTGGGGAAGCAGTCAAGCCACCTGCCCTTCCCCGTTTTGTGAGCCTGAGATAAGGATGGTGCGATCATCTTTGCTTTTCCAGAATGTGGGGCCATCATTGAGACTGAGACTGGAACTTCCTCACTTGGAAGAAGCCCAAGCAGCACCCACGTCAACTGCCAGGAGAGAGGGGCCTGATGTATTTATTTATTCTGCATGTAATACTTCATTTCAATTTAGCTAGTGTTTATTGTCCTGTTCATGAGCTAAGCCCTGTGCTACTTACTTGGCCACCCAAAACTGCATAGGACATGTCTTCTGCCTGGCACCTGCCACCCAACCAGGACTCACGTTCTAAGTCCCACTCTCCTCCCTTAGCGTAAACTTCCCGTTCTGCCGACCATCCTTTGCCTGATAATTTCTGAGCCCTTCTCAGCCTTCTGGCTGAATTCCAATCTCTTAGCCACATTATGTGTTTTATCTCATTTAATCCTCATAATGGCACTCCCCTCCCCGAGTTGGTATTTTAAGCACCGTTTTGCAGATGAGAGCAGGGAGGCTGGGAGATGTCCGTAGTAAGTGTGGAACCCAAGGGAGTGTGAGTGCATAAAGGCTTTGTGGACAGAGGGCCTCTGGCCTGGATTTTTGTGAGTGAGTTGGAGCGCAGTGGGCAGATGAGAAGGGGGAGGCCATGCCAAGCTTAGGGGTGGGAAGCAGCTTCCTGTGCCAGGCAGGCAGCCAGCAGTTGTATTTCAAGTACAGAGAAGTCAGAAAGGCCCTTAGATACCGGGCTAAGGAGTTGGGGCTTTCTCCTGAGGGCAATGCTGAGCCTGTGCATGTGTGCGCTTGTGTGTGCACGAGTGTGCATGTGTGTGCACATGCAGTTGTGGTGGTGAGAATCACCGATAGGTTGAGGATTTGGTCACGCCTCTGGTGAGTAGGTAATGGCACTGGGGTGAGGGTGAGGCTGGAGCAGGCCGGCCGGTTGGGAGGGTAATATCAAGTGGTCTTCACTGGGTCCTTATCCCACTCCAGGCACGGCTCTGTGCACATCACAAGCATCATCTCCTTAGTCCTGCAACATCCCTGCTGCGGGATTCATTGTCAGCCTCATACTACATTCGAGGGACCTGAAATTCCAACAGGTTAAATGACATGCCCAAGAGCATTCAGCTTCCCACACCAGCTGGGGTTTATAAGCTGCTCTCCCTGGCCAGTTTCCAGACCCTTGGCCATTCTTACCTAGCACGACAGCCTCTAAATTTGGGCAGAGACAGTGAAAGGAGATGGAAGATCTGAGAAAGATTTAGGAAGTAAACTGAGATTTTGGTGAGAGGATGGATTTAGGGAACTAGTGAGAGGGAGATGCTTTTGGCCTGGATGGCACAGGACCCTGGAGACAAAAAATATGTTTTGCGAAGAAGGCCTTGCTTTTTGACCCAGCTGATGTAGATATAGCTGTATCCTTACAGCTCACCAACACATGGGCTGATGTTATTTATAAGTGAGCAGCCATCCACCCCCTTGCCCGGTCGATAATAAGAGTGTTGGCCGGGACAGGCCCAGGAAAGAGCCCTGCTTCCACCCTGCAGGGACCTCTTCCAGCTGGGTGTTGACCCAGGAGGCTGCTCCCTTGGGCTATGGCGACTCCATCAGTTAATTAGCCCCTCACTGCCTTGTCAGTCAAGAAAGATACCGCACGTTCCAGCTCTTCATCTAATAACTCCATCAGAAAAGGAAACGAGGGCTTCTTGATGGACCTGTACCCACCTGGGGGTCTCATCCTGAGGGCCACGAGCCACATGTTCAACAAGTGGTTCCAGGATTTTACCAGGAATGGACCTCAGGCACACCACCTACCCATTTTGGAAAATCAAGTTAATTTCTTGTTTCTAACCCCTTTAAGCCTTATTCAGCAAATTTTAATTAAGCACTTGTTATGTGCCCAGCATTTATTTGGCTCTTTTTCCCATTCAGTGTGATTCCTCAAGAATCGCCAAGAGCAACCTCTCCATTCTGCAAGTTATCCGCAAACCCTGGAATGTATTTCATGTGAGTCAAAAGGCTTGGCCTTATTTTAAGAAGCCAGGTGTTACTTGGATTTGTAAATTCTCCTTATCAATGTTCATTGTAGATTTTCTAGCCTGAGGATCCTTGTCCCTGGCAGAAAGATGGAAGCAAAGTAGAAGGGAAGAGAAAGAGTGCTGCTTGTTGTTAACTTTAAGCCATTAGTCCTAGGAGGATGGCAGGGAAACGGCACCTGATGCTTTTTTGTAAGCCTTCCTCTCTATGCTAGGTTTAAAAAAATTATTTGAAAGTGTTATCCGGTGCAATCCTCCTAACCAACCTGCAGGATAGGAATTATTATCTCATCTGACGGATGAGGAAACTGAGGCTCAGGGGGGTTAAGAAAACTGGCCAAGGTCAGGGCTGGTTAGCAGAGAGGTGGATAGAGCCCTTTGTTCTCTTGGCTCTGCCTGTACCCAAAAGAGCCTTCGGGTGTTTGTCTTCAGCTGATTCAGGCTCCAGCCTTCCAGATAGGAGAGTGAAGGTGGGTGTCAGTTCTTTGTATTCATCCCCCACCAGAGCCATTTGAAATTGTATTGACGGAATTTCATTGTTGAAAGCCAACCCTCTGGAGCTGTTTTCCTTTAGAAGTTCAGGTCACGGATTCAGCCTATCTTTTTCTGGGAAGCGTTCGCCACCCGCCTTCCTAAAGACTGAGGCACGGGGTCAGACCTTGTCCAGCCCTTTTCTCCTCGAAGAGCATGAATGGTGAGCTGTCCTGGCTACTATTGCTCAGGATTTCTCTCCCCGTCCCTTCTCCAAGCATTTCAGCCTTGTTGGGTTAGAATCAGGTGTAGGGCAGGTGCATACCCTCTCCCTCCCCTCCCCACCCCCCCAGCCTCTGCCTATGCTGGCTCTGCTTTCTGAGAGATTAAATGCTGAGGCAAACCACTAATATAGTGGCTGCTCATTGCTTTTACCTGAAATGATAATCCCTGCAATGAAAAGTACTTGTAAATAAAGTTGATTAGATAAAATAGACGGGGAGATGATTCTCTTTCTGTGCATTTTTAAAATAGGAATTTGGATTGGTCTCTATAACATCTTTCCGAAACTTGGATCTCTAGCTGTGCCTGCTAATGTAAATAAGAACATGTGTGACTCTCAGCAGAGCTACGCTGGCATGTATGCGTGGTTTTATGCAAAACAAGTTACTTCATATGAGGTAGACAATATAGGGGAGCAGTTAAGATCATGAATTTTTGGAGTCAAAGAGAGATCGATTTCACGGTCTTCCCAGCACTTCATTCGCTCTGAGATTTGCATGGATTCCTAAGATCTTTAAGCTTTGGTTTTCTGATCTGTGCTAAAGTGATCGTGCTATGGTATCTGTATCTATCTCAGAAGAGTTGTGTGAAGAGTAAATGAGATAAATGCTGAGCAGGCTTGACACATATTAAAATACTTGCCCTTTGCTATTATTATGTGTAGCTAAATCTGTTCTTACGGGAACTTGTTCTGGTTTGTATCAATCTGAATGCCAATATCCTAGTATATGTTTCTGTAATATTTTAGTCGACTCTTGCTGCTACTTTTCGACACAGATGTTCACAGACACATTCAGCGTGTTTGGAGGATGGGGAGAAGTTGAAGGCGAGCAGGCTGGAGTCTTCTAAAACAAGGGTCAGAAGAGAGAGGGAGGCTTTAAGTTGGAGAAGAGAAGCGGCTTTGAAGTGCACGTGGGCAGGACATGAAAGCTGCTCCCAATACCTGAAGTGCCATGGCAGGGTAGAAGGCTGAGCCTTCTTGTGTTTCCTCCAAAGGGCAGAAGGGAGATTAGGGGTGAAGGCAGTTTTCAATTCAATGAAAGGAAGACGGAGCTCTGCCTTCCCAAGCTGCCTGCGGATGGGGCGCGTCGGGGCGTGGGGCACCCACAGGCCGGGTGGCGGTCCTCTCCTCGGGTCCTCTCCTCGGCACCTCTGTCCCCCCAGGGGGTCAAACTAGAGTGTTGCTAGGCGTCGTCCAGCCCTGCTGTCCTCCTGGGAAAGAGCAGCGGCCCGCGGGGGTGGATTTCCTCTGCTGAAACACCAGCTTCCATTTCCAGGCAGCACAACATTTGTTTTTTAGAAGAAACCAGCCAGCTCGGAGGTGACGAGGGTGACAGGCCTGCAATTATCACCTGCTCCTCAGCACGGCTCTGCTGTGGGGAAGGCGCTGACAGCTCTGAACTCTGTGTGGGGAGCTGAAGCCCCCAACCTCTGCTCAGAACATTTGTCACAGACAGACAGCTGTGGGACCGGCGTGGGGGCGGGTGGGGGCCTGTCACCTCCTTGCCCCTCAGCCCCCCCACCTTCACTCCGTGGGAGCGGCCTGAGAGGCCCTCCAGGTGTTTCCATTCTTGGACAAATGATTACAAGACTCAGCTAGCCTTCACTGAAGAGTTCTCGGGGTGCTCCGTGCCAGACCCTAGGAAAAAGAGAAGAAAACAATGGGCATTAATTAGAGATTACGGGACCACTATTGGTCTAAACGCAGGGGGTAGGATGGAGGCGTGACCTCTAGAGGGCGCCAGAGGGATTCAATGGTAAGTAGCTGCTGGGACCGCGGGTGGAAAGGTTTGGGTTAAAAACCTGATTCTGCTTCTTACTAGACATGTGGCCTTGGACAACTGGCCTAACCTATCAGAGCGTCAGTGTCGTCATCTATCAAATGAGAACAGCAATATCTACCTGGAAGGGTTATCATAAAGACTAAATGAGGCAAATTAGGATTAAATGAGCTAATGCAGGCAAAGTGGGGGCTGAAGGGAAAGACTTACTGCAAAATAATCCAGCTCATTATCTGAACCCTGAGTTAACATTGCCGGCTCACAGTGTTCAACCATTTTCCGTACACACAGCGATCTTATAAGAGGCAGGCCATGAATTCAGTGAAAAGCAACCTTGAATTGGACTTCTTATGGCCTTGTAACCATAAGCTTTTACCCCAGATAAATACCCTTTATAAAAGCCAACAGATTTCGGCAGCCCTTTGGCAGACTGTATGGAATTCAAAGGAAAGACTGCTATTCTTTGAGGGCTCCCCAGTTTCCAGGGATCCCCAGAGTGGGTCACCCTCTGGGCTGGCTCTGAGAACGGTTGGGGTCATTCTGCTGGTGGCCCATCTTTTTGCCCAGAAGTTCGCCCGGCCTGCACAGCAGAAAGCATGGGTCTGTGCACGTGCCTGGTGCACAAGGGTTCCGGACAAAAGAGCAGGAATGTACGCCCCATGCTGCTGGAGAAGGGGCCAGAGCACAGAATTTCCCTTGGGCCCAACAGCCCTGGAGCTTCTGTAGTGTTGCTGAGCAATACTATTTTTCTTTTCTAACATCAAAAACCCTGGGAGGCTGGAGTTTTGTGCGATTTTTGCTGCAGGTACACTTGTGAGGAGGTTCCAGAGAAAGGGAGCATCAAAGCAAAGCCGGAATATCCTTTCTTCTCCCTGAAAAGGCTGCTCACATTTACACTCAGCTGTAGCTCTCCCTGGGGTGTTTCTATTTTATGGTTGTGCTTTGATTTGGGGGCTCCAATTCTCTTACTTAGGTCTGGCTATTGTTGGCAGCCCTGGTCCCAGTGAATGACCTTGGCACAGAAGGCAGCTGCAGTGACCAGCCCAGGCTGCCAGGAGTCAGGAACATGAGAGTTTCCATTTTGTCCTGTTTCAGTTAGCTAATGCTGTATAACAAATTCCCCCAAAACTTAGTAGCTTAAATGAACAGTGGTTTATGGTTACTCACAAGTCTAGGTTGACTGGGCTCAGCTGGGTGATTCTTATCTTCTACACGATGTAGCTGAGGTCATGCAAGAGGCTGCACTCAGCTGGGAGCTCAATAGGGGCTGGATTGTCCAAGATGACCTCTCATCCTCCAGGGTCACTGTGGGAGGGTTCGATGTAGGGTGTAAATACTGGGAGATGCAGTTTTTTGGGAACCAATGTAACTTTGTACCACATGGTCTTTGGAAGTGGAGCTGCCAGTAGCTGCTCAAGAAAGTAGTTCAGGGCTTGATGGGGGCAAATCTAAAATGTGGGAAAGCAGTCCTGGGAGGTGCACATGGCTTTAACATATTTCATTCCATCAGTCACTCAACAAGTACTAAGTCATTCAAAAAGCAGTTCTGGGTGGTGCATGTG
This sequence comes from Dasypus novemcinctus, assembly GCF_030445035.2. Lineage (NCBI taxonomy): Eukaryota > Metazoa > Chordata > Mammalia > Cingulata > Dasypodidae > Dasypus > Dasypus novemcinctus. Next base: position 19,613,460 of record NC_080699.1, on the reverse strand, counting down.
GCTTTGCATATCTCATTCCAGCAATCAGTCAACAAGTCCTAAGTCATTTAGATTTTCTAACCCATGCTGGGCACTTTCCCAGATGCTAAGAATACAAGACAACCAAGATACCCTCCTTGCTGTCACAGAGTTCACAGACCAAAGGGTACAGACAGACAAGGAAGCAATACTGCAGTACTAGGATAGCATTATGCATCGAATACTATAGAGTCAAAGAGAACAGGGGTTTAAATCAGACTGAGGGCTAGCGAAGGCTTCTTTGAGTTTCAAGAACAAAACTAGGACTTGACTGGGTACATTTTCAGTTGGACATTCAAGCATAGGAAATAGCATGGATGAAGGCCCAGGGAAATGGAATGCCTTGAAGCAACCAGAAAATGGAATGTAGTTCCTGGTTTTGTGCATCTCTTCTAGAGGAGAAGGAATTGTACAAGAGATGAGACAAGGAAGCCTAGCACATGAAGGTTCCTGTATGGTATCATAAAGGCATCTTCTTCTTGCATAAGGGCATTTAAATGGCTTCCTATGAAACATGTTTACTTGTGCAAAATATAACATAAATGGGAAAACATTATTCCAGCAGCCCACACTGAATGAGGAGGCTGTTGCCAAAATGTAGTTATGATATGATGGCAGCCTGAAAGGAATCAAAGGCAGTTGGAAAGAGGAAGAGGGGAGACACACGAGAGCCATTTCAGAAGTGACATCGGTGAGATCTGGTGCAGATTGAATAGGTCTGCTCCTCACCTGTACACCTGCCTCCAGGGGCCGTGGAAAGGTCAGCGCTGCCCGCGGGCACTGCTTGGCAGACTGGGAGCTTCTGAAAGGAGGATGGAACTTGACCGGTGTTAACACTTGGTCCACCTGGGGAGCATTCAGCAGACACACGTGGCCCACAGCAGGCGCTCTGAGCCGCCAGCTTCTGGGGCTCTGCAGTAGGCCAGCGGGGCTTCAGTCCTGGCTCAGGTGCTCCCTTGCTCTGTGATTGTAGACAAGTTACCATACTCTCTGGGCCTCAGCTTCCTGGTCTCCGGAAGGGATCCTTCATAGGAGAACCCAGCGGATAATGCTTACCCAGTCTTGAAGAATGCTGAAACCTAGAGTGTGCCCAATACATGGCAAAACTGCTAATTTTGAAGATAGTTTTTGCCTGATTATGGAATAGGTAAAGCTTTCAAATGGGTCAAATTTCAAAAATACAAAATTATTTGTACAGTGAAAAGTCTCTCTCACCACTGCACGTGGACAGCTTGGTCTTCTTGTCGGCAGTGACAAATGTTACTAGCTTCTTGGGAATTCTTCCCAAGAGAGCTTGTGTATATCCAAGAAGACACAACTTATACCCCCACCACTTTACTGCATAATTGGTGACATGCTTCAGAACGTTATGCTGCACTTTCCTCCAGCACATTTTAAGTGCAATTGCTCCTAAGTAAACTCTGTTTTTTTATAGCGACAGATTATTCCATTAAATGTGTGTATTATACTCTCTTTAGTCTGCTGTCCAGCCTTTTGCTATGACAAGCTAGACTGCAACAAAGAACAAGTATGATGAGCAAAGGACATTATTTCATTCATGCTGGAATATAGCTATAGGATAAATTTGGGAAATAGACTTTTTTGGGTCAAAAGGCACATGCGTTTTATATTTTGATAGATATTGCTAAATTACTTTCCATAGAGGTTATACCAATTTATACTTTCATGATCAATGTATGAGCTTGGTGAGCATGTTGGGAAATATTTTCTCATACATTGTTGGAGAAAGTGTAAATTGGTATACCTCTAACCTCTATGAAGAGTGATTTAGCAATATCTAACAAAATGTATTATCAAACATTTTGATCTTTGCCAATCCAATAGGTGACAAATTTCAGTATAGTTTTATTTTGCAGTTCTCTTATGTATGAAGCACTTTTTCATATGGTTAAAAATCTACTTACATGTCTTCCTTTCAGTAAACTCTTCCATATCGTTTTGTTCATTTTCCTATTGTGTTTTTAGTTTTTTTCCCTTTATTGATCTGTGAGCTCTTTATATGTTAAAGAAATTATGAGGTGATTCACAAATATTTTCTCAGTTATTAGATTGTCTTCTTTTCTTTCCCATGGTGGTTTTTTTTTTGCCATGTAGATCTTTAAAAATGTTTATGTTGATGAGTAGCAAGTTTTCTTTTATGGAGTCTGAGTTTTGCATTATACTTAGACCTTTCACAATCTGAGATGATATAAAAAAATTCTGCCATGTTTCCTGCTGACATTTTTTTTATGGTAGCAATTTTACATTGAAAACTTTTATTCATTTTGAATAAAATTCTTGGGTAAGGTGCTGTATGAATGAAATTTAATTTCTTTTCCAGATTTCCATCCTATTTTCTCAACATCGTTTTAAAAACATCACCCTCTCTGACTTAATATGTCTCCTTTATAATATACTAATTTACAATATAGTACTTTACTAATATGCTAATTTATAATATACTAATTTCCTGACTGATTTGGACTTATTTCTGGTCTTTATACTTTATTCCATTGATTGTCAGCCTATTCATACGCAAAATCACAATGCTTTAATTTTGTAGTTTTATAATGTGTTTAAAGATAGAGAAAGGCTAGCACCTCCTTATTACTATTGTTTTTCATAATATTCTGGCTTTTTTCATTTTTCCACATGAACTTCAAAACAGCTGGACAATACTTTTAAAAATTAACATTAAATTCATAGTTTGAGGAGAATTTACATCCTTATGATGTTGAGTGTTGCTAATACCATGGTATGCCCTTTCACTTGTGAAGTCTTTTGTGTTTTTAGAGTTTCTTCATAGAGATCTTGCACATTTTTCATTGATTTTTATTGCTAGGTATTTCATCTTTATGTGTGTATGTTTGCTACTATAAATGGGCTCTTTTCTTCTATTATGCTTTCAAATTGGCTATTGTTTGCTTACATGAAGGCTCTTAAGTTCTGTATACTTTTACCTTCTCTTTTTCGATGTTTATAACTTTTTTCCCTATGTCTAATTACTGATTAGTATTTCTAGTACAGTGTTAAATAGTAGTGGAGCTAGTGGATATGTTTTCTGCATTCCTACCATAAATGCAAATGCTTCCAATATTTTTTCATTAAATTTTGGGTTTTAGAGTGGTATATACTTTTAATATATTTTTATTAGAGAAGTTGTGAACTTACAAAACAACCGTATACATGTGTGGAATTCCCATACAACACCCTTCCACCAACACACTACGTTGTTGTGGAGCATTTGTTACAGATTATGAAATAATATCATCAGACTATTATCACTAACTGTGATCTATAGCATACATTTGGTGAGTATATATATATATTTTAAATTTCTCTCCCCTCCCCCTGTTATCTGCTCTCTGAGTTCATTCACTGTGTGTTCTTCTGTGTCCGCTTGCATTCTTGTCAGTGGCACCAGGAATCTGTGTCTCTTTTTGTTGCATCATCTTGATGCATCAGCTCTCCATGTGTGTAGTGCCATTCCTAGACAGGTTGCACTTTTTTTTCACATGGAGTGGGAGTGGCTCTCCTTATGGGTCACACTCCTTGCACGTGGGGCTTCCCTATGTGGGGGACACCCCTGCGTGGCACGGCACTCCTTGCGTGCATCAGCATTGCACATGGGCCAGGTCACCACACGGGCCAGAAGGCCCTGGGTACTGAACCCTGGACCTCCTATGTGGTAGGCGGACGCTCTATCAGTTGAGCCAAATCCACTTCCCTGGTATATATTTTCCCATATCCCCTATTATTAACAGAGTACATCCTTGGCATTGATGGAAGAATATTACAGTATTGCTATTAACTGTAGTCCATAAGTTACATTAATTATTTGTGTTTTTCCCATGCTTCTCCGCATTCTTACCACCTTGCAATAGTATGTACATTTGTTCTAGTTCATAGAAGGACATTCTTGTATTTGCACTATTAACCACAATTCTCATCCACCTCTGGGTTTACTGTGTTATTCAGTCCTTAGATTATTCTTTCAATTGACATTTACATTCCTAGACTACTCTTTTCAGCCACAAGCCCATTTATAAAACAGCTGCATTAACTGTATTCATCATAGTGTGTTACCATCACCTCTATCCATTTCTACACTTTTATAGTCAAGTTAATGAAAACCATCACATGCATTAAGCATCAGTACCTTTTCTCAGCTCTCCTCCTATCTCCTAATAACCTATACTCTAGGTTTTAATTCCATGCATTTATTCTTCATATTTAGTTCATAATAGTGAGACCATGCAATATTTGTCCTTTTGTGTCTGGTTTATTTCACTTAGCGTAATATCAGAGCGATCTATTTTTATCATATTAGGGGAGTTTCCATGTATTCTTACTTAACTAAGAGGCGTTAATTAATCTGGCAAGGGATGTATACTGTATAATTCCATTTATATGAAGTTCATGAATGGACAAAAAACTAATCTATTGTGATAGAAGTGAGAATGATGGTTACCTTGGTGGAGGAATTATTGCCCGGGAGTCTTCTGGAGGGCTGGAAATAGTCAATACCTTGATCTGGGTGGTGATTATATAAATGTAAAAATTTTTGGAGTTGTATGCATAAGGTTTATTGTATGTTACATCTAAATAAAAAATTAAAAAAAGAAAGATTATTGAATTCTATCATGCCTTTTTGGCATCTATGGAGAAAATCATGCCATTTTTCTCCTTATATCTAGTAATATGATGGATATGTTAATAGATTTCCTAATATTGAATATTGCTTTCATTCCTGGAAAGAATCTTATTTGGTCTTGGTTTGTCTTTTTATTTAGAAATTTTGCAATTTTATGTATGAGGGTGCTGATCTATAGTTGAGTTTTGGAATCAAGGTGATGCTTGCTTCATTCAAAAGAAGGTTTGGAAGATTTTCTTCTTTTTCCATGCTCTAGAAAAGTTTAAATAATTTTAGATATCACCCCTTTTTTTCTTTTTCTTTAAAAAAAAAATAGGCATAGAAAATAACCTCGTAACAATTTCTGACCTGGTTGTTTTATGGAGGGTAAGTTTGCAAATTTTTTCTATTCATTCTTTTGTAAATGGTCTCTTAAGCTTTTATATCTTTTCTAGAGTCTTTTTAATAAATTACATGATTTATAGAATTATTTCCTTCAATTTTTAAAATTGCATTTACATAGTGTTGAGTAAAGTAGTCTTTTAATTTCTTCTAGATCTGTGGATTTCTTTTTTTATCCTTCTTAATTTTATGGATTATGGCTTTCTCTCTCTTTTATTAATCAGATTACTTATTTATCTATTTTCCCAAGAGTCAGCTCTTGGATTTATTAGGTCTACCATTTTCCTCTTTTAAAATTAATATATTAATTTCTGATCTTAGTTATCAAATCCTTCCTTCTGCTTTCCTAAGGTTTGTTTTGTTTTTTAACTTGTATAATTAGATGCTTAACTCATTTATTTTATACATTATTATTAATGCTAGCATTTAGTGCAATAAAATTTCCTCCTGATATTACTTTAGTTGTATCCCATAGAATTTATATATATTGTTTTTTAAAAACATGTTTTTAGAGAAGTTGCAGGTTTACAGAAAAATCATGCAGGAAGTCCTGAGTTCCCATCAGTCACCTTTACACACTCAGTTTTCCCTATTAATAACATTTTGCATTAGTGTAGTAACTTGGTTACAATTGAAGAAACAATATTATTATAATTTTACTGTTAACTATAGTCCATAGTTTACATTAGACTTCACGATTTTGTTGTACAGTTTTATGGTTTTTAAAAATTATGATTATAGCAACATGTATACAACCTAAAATTTCTCTTTTTAGCCACGTTCAAATATATAATTCAGTGAAGTTAATTACATCCACAATGTTGTACTACCACCACCACCATCTATCACTAAAACTTTTCCAACATCCCAGTTGGAAACTGTATAATTAGAACATTAAACTCCCCCTTCCCTACCTCTTCATGGGCCCCTGGTAACCTATATTTTAATTTCTGCCTTTTTGAATTTGCTTATCCTAATTATTGCATATCAGTGAAATCAACAGTATTTGTCTTCTTGTGTCTGACTTATTTCACTCAATATGTTGTCTTTAAGGCTCATCCATGCTGTTGCATATATCAGGACTTCATTCCTTTTTACAGCTGAATAATATTCCATTGTAGGAATAGACCCTATTTGTTTATCCATTCATCACTGATGGACACCTGGGTTGCTTCCATCTTTTGGCAATCGTGAATAATGCTGCTATATAAGTATCTGTTCAAGGCCCATAAACTTCTTTTCATATATTAGAAGTGGGATTTCTGGGTCATATGGTAATTCTATATGGAACTGTCTGAAGAACTGTCAAACTGTTTTCCACAACAGCTGTACTGTTTTACATTCCCACTGACAATGGGCAAGTGTTCCCATTTCTCTGCATCCTCTCCAGCACTTGTAATTTCCCTTAAAAAAAAATAGCAGCCATTCTAATGGGTGTGAAATGGTATTTCATTGTGGTTTTGATTTGCATTTCCCTAGTGGCTAATCATGTTGAGCATCTTCTCATGTACTTATCAGCCATTAGTACATCTTATTTGGCAAAATGTTCATTTAAGTCTTTTTCCTATTTTTTAATTAGGTTGTCTTTTTATTGTTGAGTTATGGGAGTTCTTTATATATTCAGGATTTTAAACCCTTATCAAATACGTGGTTTCCAAATATTTCTCCCATTTTATAGGCTGTCTTTTTAACTTTCATGATACAGTCCTTCGACACACAAATGTTTTTAATTTTGATGAAGTCCCACTTACCTATTTTTTTCTTTTGTTGCTCATGCTTTTGGTGTAAAGTCTAAGAAACCACTTCTAAACACGTGGTACTAAAGATGGTTTCCTATGACTTCCTCTGGGAGTTTTATAGTTTTGGCTCCTATATTTAGCTCTTTGATCCATTTTGCGTTAATTTTTTTTACATGGTGGTGAAGTTGTGATCTGCTTTTATTCTTTTGTATATGGATATCCACTTCTGTCCCCATGAGCAGACTTGGGGTCCCTGTCAGAGATTAATTAGCCAAAGATGTGAAGGTTTTTCTGAGCTCTCAATTCAACCTTTTTTTTTTTTTTTTAGGAGGCACCGGGAACCAAACGCTGGACCTCCCATGTGGAAGGGAGGCACTGAATGGCTTGAACCACTTTTGCTCCCTAATTCAATTTTATTAGTCTATGTGTCTGTCCTTATGCCAGCACCATGCTCTTTTGATTACTGAAGCTTTGTTATAAGGTTTAAAGTCAGGAAGTGTGAGTCCTCCAACTCTATTCTTCTTTTGCAAGATGGTTTTGGCTATTTGGGGCTGCTTACCTTTCCATATGAATTTGATGATTGGCTTTTCTTTTTCTGTGAAGAAGTCTATTGGAAGTTTGATTAGAATTGTGTTGAATCTGTATATCACTTTGGGTGGAACTGACTCTTAAAAACATTTAGTCTTTCAATCCATGAACTTGGAATGTCCTTCCATTTATCTGGGTTTTCTTTAACTTCTTTCAGCAATATTTTGTAGTTTTCCATGTATAAGTTCTTTACATCCTTGGTTAAAGTTATTCTTAGATATTTGATTCTTTTGGTTGCTATTGTAATTGGAATTTTTTCTTGATTTCCTCTTTGGATTGTGCATTACTAGTATATGGAAACAACACTGATTTTTGCATGTTGATATTGTATCCCACCCCTTTGTTGGATTTGTTAGCCTTAATAACTTTGTGGGGGATTTTTCAGAATTCTCTGCATATAGAATCATGCCATCTAGGAATAGTTTTCCTTTCCAATTCTAATGTCTTTTATTTCTTTTTCTTGTCCAATTGCTTTTCCTGGAACTTACAGTTCAATATGTATTTTTAAAATACTTCAAAAAAACTTTTAAAAGATACTTAGATTAAATAAATGTTACTTAAAAAATATAGGGGATTCCCATATGCCCCGCTCCCTACCCCACCCACACGTTCCCACCTTAACAACATCCTTCATTACTGTGGTACATTTATTACAATTGATGAACACATTTTGGAGCATTGCCACTAAGCATGGATTATAGATTACATTGTAGTTTACACTCTCTCCTGCACAAGTTTGTAAATTATGACAAAATATACAATGGCCTGCATCTGTCTTTGCAATGTCATTCAGGATGATTCTCAAGTCCTGAGAATGTCCCATTTACACCTATTTTTCCCTCTCCCTCCCCCCAGAATCTCCAGTGGCCACTGCCTCCATAACAATGACAAAAGTTCTTCCATTGCTAGAATCATAGTAAGTCTATAGTAGAATAATAGTAAGTATACTTGTAGCAGTTTGGCATTGTTCATGATTTCCCAAATCGTTATTGTATTATGTTTGCAAACTGGTCTGTCAGTGGTATCACTTTTAATTGATTAAATTATGATTAGAACTTTGATTGGGCCTCATCAGTAGGGCATTGAATCCCCACCCCTTGGTGGGTGGGGACTCACAGAGAAAAGACATGGCAAAGGACAGAGTTGGGAGTTTTTGAGCTGAAGCCTGGGAAATGAATGCAAAGGAGAAGAACACAGAGGAATAGAGACGGCTCCTTAGACACAGCAGAAGCCCTGGGAAGAGAAAAAGAACCATTCACATGAGAGTCTACAGTTGGCCTTGTGGAGAAAGCACAGCAGTTGAGCCCAGAGAGAAACGGAGTTCCGGGAAGAGAGGAACCCAGGAAGCCTGCACTCTTGGCAGATGTCAGCAGCCTTCTTGCTCCAACATGTGGAAATAGACTTTGATGAGGGAAATAACTTACGCTTTGTGGCCTGGTAACTGTAAGCTCCTATCTCAAATAAATATCCTTTATAAAAGCCAACCAATTTCTGGTATTTTGTATCAGCACCCCTTTGGCTGACTAATACAATACTCTAGTCCATCATTCACTCCCCAGTCCTGAGGATTCTGGGATGGAGATGCCCACTCCACCTCCAACTGAGATGGGCTTAGATCTCATGGGAAGATGGATGGGACTATCTTGCTTTTAGTTGCAAACTCTCTCTGTTCCTTGGAATGGTCGTTGTCCATCATCATCTCCTTGTTAGTTGTCTTGGGTGAGTCCAATGACACAGTTCAATACTGAATAGTGGACATCCTTGTCGTGTTCCTAATCTAAGGGGAAAGCTTTTGGTTTTCACCAATGAGTATGAGGTTAACTCTGGGTTTTTTAATATATGACCTTTGTCATGTTAAGGATATTTTCCTCTAGTTTTCTGAGTCTTTTTATCAGGAAGGAATGCTGAATTTTTTAAAACAAATCAATTTTTTGATACATATCAATAAAGCATAAATGTATCCAAAGTGTACAATCAATGGTATTTGGTGTAATCTCGTATTTGTGCATTCATCACTTCAGTCATTCTTAGAGCACTTTCATTATTCCAATAATAATAAGAACAAACAAGCAAACAAAACTCATCACCTCTCAATCTCCCTATGCTTCCCTTGCCATACAAAGCTGCTATTCTTTTTCCTTCTCTCTAGTATATTTGTACTTATATGTTAAAACTGTCTTATATATGCAATATAACCCATATTTGTGTTTTACATGAGGTTTTACTATCTTATACAGTCCCATGTTACAGTTTTTAGCTTTCCTTCTACAATATACATGTCCTTAGACTTTCCCTATCAACCACTGTCATGCCCATACAATAGCACTGCTAGTTACAAACATGCTTTAACCATTTCTATTCTTTTCCTAAGATTTACAAACAGCCTTTTTACCATTTCTGCACAGATAAACCCTTAGCTTTCTATTCTCTACCTTCCTATTTTCTGGTGACTTACATTCTAATTATTAACTCCATGAGTTTACACAATATATTTAATTCATATTAGTGCAATCATACAGTATTGGTCCTTTTATGTCTGGCTTGTTTCACTCAATATAATGTCCTCCAGGTTCATCCATTTTGCCACATGCTTCACGACTTCATTTCTTCTTACCGCTGCATAATATTTCACCATGTGTATACACCATGATTTGTTTATCCATTCATCAGTTGATGGACACCTGGATTGTTTCCAACTATTGGCAATCATGAATAATTGAATGCTGAATTGTATCAGGTGCCTTCTGAAGCAGTTGAGATGATCACGTGTTTTTTCCCTTTCATCCTATTAGTGTGGTATGTGATATTAATTGGTTTTCTTATGTTGCACCAAAGTTGCATACCTGGGATAAATCCCACTTGATCAGAGTACATACTTTTAAAAAAATCCACCCCACCACCACCACCACAATGACTCCATTGTCTGTCTGGTCATTTTCTGCTGGGTGTGTCTGCTCATTGTGTCTGCTTGTCTTCTCTAGGAGGCACTGGGAACTCAACCTGGGATCACCCACATGGTAAGTGAGTGCCTGGTCACCTGAGCCACATCCACTCCCTGCTGGTTGTGACATCTAATTGTTGTGGCAGTTGTTGCATCTGCTGGTTGCAGCATCTGCTTGTTGTGGTGGTTGCAGCGTTTGCTCGTTGCAGCGACTGCTCATTGCAGTGTTTGTGGAGTCTGCTCATTGTGGCGTCTGTTTGTCTTCTTTAGGAGGGATCAGGAACCGAACCCGGAACCTCTCATGTGGGAGGTAGACGCCACCTTGAGCCATATCCACTCACACGGTGTATACTTTTTAAAAGAGCTGTTGGATTCAGTTTGCTGGTATTTTGTTGAAGTTTTTGCATTTATATTCGTGAGGAATATTGGTCTGTAATTTCCTTTTCTTGTGGTATCATTATCTGGCTTTGCTAGTAGGATGATAGAAAGAGTTAGGAAATGTTCACTCTTCCTCAATTTTTTAGAAGGGTTTGGGCAGGATTGGTGTTAATTCTTCTTGGAGCGTTTGGTAAACTATACCTGTTAAGCAATAGGGCATGCTTGCTGCATTTTTTTTTCCTGGGAGGTTTTATATGACTGATTCAATCTCTTTACATGTTATTGGTCTATTGAGATCTTATATAAATGGGTTTTAATTATCATCATTATTCAGTAATTCTGTCATATTTATTTGTTTTTGTTTTTTTTACCTAACCTTTTTTTAAAAAGACTTTTAAAGATTTTTCAGTGGTGAGGATTTTTTATTTTTGCTTTTATTTATTCATTCACAGGTGTGTATGTGTGTGTGCTGTATAGTCAGGGAATGAATTGTACACTGTTTTACTGTGGGTGCATTTTCAATGAAGATGTATTCTCTATTTTGAGAGTACAGAGTTTGAAATAAATGTACCTTATTAAGTTGTTATTTTGAGTACTGTAAACTTATTTTTTATCCACTTCATCTTTGATCATAGAGAGTTGAATTAAAGGCTTTTACTACCTATTTCTTGTATCATCTGTGAATTTTGCTTTTTAAATATTGTTGCTATGCTATTTTGTTCATAGTAGTCATAACTATACTGCATTGTGAATTATACCTTTTAGCATTATAATGTGTCAGTCTTTGTCTCGGTTAATGATTTCCATCAAATTCAGCCTTTCTGATGTTAGGATTATGACCTGTTTTTTATTTTTTTGTGCATGTATGTGGTATATCACTGTCCTTTTATTTTCAACCTCTCTAAATTCCTTTGTTTCAGGTATGCTTTTATATGTAGCAGAACTGGTTTTGCTTTGTGATACAATCTGAAGTCTTTTTCTTTTAATAAGTAAGTTTAGTTCATTAACATGTATTGATATGATGTGTTTGGTCTTAGTTATGTCTTTTGTTTCATGTTATGCTTTCTGTTTTTAGATTAAAAAAAATTTTTTTTGTGGTCTTTCCCTATCCCCATCCCCTTTTATATGTATTTCTTCTGGTAAATTGGAATGATTATATTTTTTTTCCTGGTAGTTTCCTTTATAACTATAATTTTGCACAAAGCTCTTAATGTCCTATTTCTTTAGACAGTATCTATTAATTTGATAATACACTTGATTCTCTATTTCTTTAGATAACGGGTATTTTTCTCACATCTTTGTTCAGTGCTTTTGCTTCGCAGAGATAATTGTCTCATTACTTGCTTTTTTAAAAAATTACAGTGAAATATTTAGTTACAGTTTTTATCTTGTCTATAAAAACATTCTTCTGGTGACTCTTCTTCACCTATTGTTTTTCCTAATCCCTTTCTTTTTTTCCTCTTTCTTCCTTTATATAGATTCTGTGCTGGTTTCTTTTTGGATACTTATTTTTGAAGGAGGTGAGTTTTTTTTCTCCCTAGAACTGCTATGTGCAGTTGGTTTGTGTATAGGAAGGGCTGGGCTGCATTCCAGTCTATTAGGATTTCTCATTAGGCTTCTGGGTTTTATATATATACAAGTTTCTTGGGCTATTTTTCTCCTGTCAGTGAGGATAGGCCATTGTAAGACATTCATGAGGCAAAACCTCTTCACCTCCAACCCCACTGTCACAAAGATAGTTTCTTACCAATATGACTTCACATGTGATACCTCGCCTCACCCTACTTTCTCTATTTCTTGTAATGGGGTCCAGGACACCTCATTGCTCCACTCTGTGCATTCCATTCCTGCCTTTGAAGGTAAGAGATTTTGATTTTATATCTCAAGGAGGGCTTCTCACCTTCTAGATTGTATTTGAAAGTTCCTTCTGAGCTTGGCTGCTGTGACTTCCTTTCTCTACTTCTTCCAACTTGATCTCCCTTCTTTTGATGGTGCTTCTGTCTGTCTTGTGGCTCTAAGTTTCAGGTCTCTCCTACTTTCCGAAAATGCAGTTTGTGTTCCTCTCATTCTCCTTGCTGCTTTGAGGTAATTTCCAAGAGGAAGAGGAAATGTCAGCTTTATGTTACTTTAGTCCAACTGGAGGTTGACTATGTTAGCTGTATTATTATCATCACAACTGTGTTGCTGGGCATTGGTTAACAGTAAGAGGTGGACCTGCCTGGAGACAGGAGAATGGCTCCTAGGTTTAAGTCTTAGGGTTTGTAGAGGTTGGAGACTAGGTGGAGGATGAGAATAATCCCACACACCAATGCTTCTTTCCCAGGAGGGCTGGTATAAGGGTCTCTGATTAGTAGCATTGCCAAGGGTATCTCTATAGACAAAGGTTGAGAGTTGTGGCTCCATTCCAGAAACTTTGCCAATGATGGAACCCCATGTATACATCCCTGACAGATGTCCATCCAGCCTATGCTTGAAAACTGTCAGAGTGGTGAGATTCAGACCTCAGGCAGCAGCTTGACTAGGTGAAAGCTTTCACTGCTACTGAGCTGCCTGTGGTTCTCAAGTGCCCTGTTTTGCCTTCTAGAGAGAGACTCTGTCCTGCAAACCACCTAAAGCAGATGTTTCTGCAGAGCAGAGGGTCTGTGTGCCCATGCTAAGTTCATATGCTCTCAGATTCCCTCACCAGTTCTTTGCAGCACCAGCACCTACAACTTTGCAGCAGGGCTGCAGGAACTCATTTGCCTGGGAATCAATATCTTCCCAAGAGAGCCCTTCAACAAGTTGGGGTATAAATAACCCAGCTCCCCTGCTCCTTGGCTGAGATAATTCCAAGGTATATGTATTACACCGTTTTCCAGAATTTTCCTGCAGGATTAAGCTCTGGTCACCTACTGGGCAGCTGGTTTATTAACATGCCCTTTAGAGGCTGTCTCCCTCCCCTGTATTTCTTGTACTTCTCAATAAATTGTACTTGCACCCTTGGCTCAGAGGCTCCTTCTGGAGGAACCCAAATCAATAAACCTAACCACAAAAGGTAAGACCCTTTTTGGAAAAAAATGTGTTGAAGCAAACAAATGGAGAAAGGTACCACATTCATGAATGGGAAGACATGACTCTCAATCTGTCGCTTCTCCTCAGTGAATATGTTTAATGCCATTTTAATCAGAGTCCTAGTAGAATATTTGAGAAATTTGAAAAATGAGCCCCCCAGATGGTAGAATAAAGGAAACAAATTGCTCAATTTTGAGAAAGACAACTAAGGAGAGAACCTGGCTTGGCCACATATCAAGACAAATTCAAAACTGTTGAAATAAAACCAGCTTGGCAATGCTCCCGGATTGGACAAGTAGAACCATGGAAAAGACTGCCAGCAAGAGGTAACATCACAGGTCAGGGAGGAAGTAAAGGGCCTTGAGGTACAGGGAGGAAGTAAAGCGCCACCAGCTGCTCGCAGAGGCTGGAACTAAGGAAATGGATAGGATTCTAGCGGAGGGATGCTGGTGAGGTATAAGAAAAGACAGGCAGGCTGTCAGTGGTGTCAAGTGCAGGGCCAGATGACTGAGGGAAGCAGTGGCATTTCTCATTGGATAATTAGAAGCTCCTGTTTTGAGAAATCGAGGGTTTGCCTGGCAACGTGAGTTCTGTATGCTGTTTCCTGGTTTGTTCAACATATACCGGTCACTTTTTGGGACAGGCGGTACTAATTGACATAGCAGCCTGGGGCTGCATATTTGAATGCGGCACTTTCCACTCCGCGGTTGTGTGATCTCACAAGAGAGCCCTGCACAGCAGGATAATGCGAACCTTTCTGGCAGGGACGCGTCCACATGGACACAAGGAGCAGGTGCTCGCTTCATTGGCCAGCACAGAGAAGCCACAGGTTTCCTGGGACCAGCATCTGGCCACATCCATTCCCTGACACTCAGACGCAGACCTGGAGTGGCCGTTTCACGTCTCCCCAACACTGGGACACCCCCGCCTACCCCCCCCCAAGGAGGCACACAGTGTGGCTCTGGTAGGGTCTTCCCACACTTGCTGTGAGGACATTTGGATAAGATTTGCCACCAAATCCCATAGCAGGGACCTTCCCCGGTGCTGAGAGCTGGCGAGGGGATGGGAGACAGCGTCTTCAACTCCTCCACAAAACAACGCACGCACACATCCATGCACACACACACATACACCTGCATGCACACACATACACACACATGTACATGCACAAATGCATGCTGACTGCCTAATTATTTCTCCTTCCCTCCCTCCTCTGCCTCCCAGTCCCTGAGGAGCCTAAGGGTGGCTGGGGATGGAAGCAGGAACTCCAGAGCCAGCATCCCAAGAGCAGACAGGAGGCCCTGGGGCTGACTCTGGGAGACCCTCCTGGGGGAGCTCTATGCATGGCACCCTCATGAAGCCTGCCCCTCCCTCGACCTGGAGTTTCTTCACCCTTGTCCAGATCTCCTAGAATGTTCCTGGGAAGGCACTGCTGAACCACACCACCACCCGCGGGACTGGACGGTCTTAAGAAGCTCCCTTCTCTCCACCTCTTCTCCACTCTGCCCTTCTCTTCTTTTTGCTGCTACCCACTCAGCGGGACCCATGCAGTCTTAGCTGTTCTCAGGTCCTGATTAAACAGACCCTGAGCTTAGAGAGAGGAAGGAACCCCACCAGGAATTGGAAACAGGTCCCTGAGCCTCACTTCCACCACTTCCTAGTCACATGATCTTGACTGTGTCCCTCGACAACCCCCTTTCCTTGCCTGTGAAATGAGGAGGGTGATAAGATGGTCTGTGAGGATGGGAGTCTGGGGGGCCTCTGCTCCATGCCCAGCTTGGTGTGCCTGGCACCTGGTGGGACACAATATTTGCTGCATGTTGTTGAAAGATGGAATGACAGAGAGCTGTGTTTGACCCCAGTGTATGTCAAGTTGCTATGCTTCCTAATTCTCAATTTCAGTAGAAAGGTGTGTCTCAAAAATGACCATACCTGTGAAAAGGATCTTTCCCCCTCAAGGTGGCCTAATTTCCTACTTTGGGTACCATGCGGTTGCAAGACCTGACACTTCTCAGTGCTGTATTTCCTAACATTTCTGGGATGTCAGGGATTGAAGTAGACTCATCGTTAGGGCATATAGTCACCTCAGTAGTTCTGTGATTGATGCTTTGCCATCAGCATTTCACAGATGTGGAAGGAGACACTCAGATGGTGAAGTGGTCCTTCCAAAGTGACTGAGCTGAGAGCCGAGCATGTGTTTGTTCCTTCACCCATCCATTCCTCCATCCATCCATCCATCCATCCATCCATCCATCCATCCATCCATCCACAGGTTCTCCAGATTCTGTGCTTGACACTGGACAAACAGGTGATCAGACAGACAGGGCTCCTAAGGCAGTGGGACTTGGATTGTTGAGTCTGAGCCCAGAGCTGTTCCCCTCTCCCTCTGCTGGTGGTCTCTAGGAGGTTCCATCTCCACCACTTTGATTCTGCAGTTCCATTCTGGTTCTTGGTCTGGCACAGTAACCTCTACTCTATGTCAGCAGGCGTCAGCAGTCCCCTGGGTCCAAGTGACGGAGAGGGGATGACAAATCGCACATTTAGTCTATGCGCTAGGAGTCCCACCAATCCTTGTCCTGTCCTCAAACATTTGTTTCAGCTGCTGGACATGCCAACGTTGGAAGCCCTATGGGGGAGCATCCTGGTGCCCATCATCCCTGAGGAGATGGAACCTAAGACAGACAAGGTGAATGGAGAAAAGTGGGAAGGCCTCCTGAGGAGGCAGGGTGCAGCCAGGACTGCTGGGTGCTGGGGGTTGAGACAGAGCAGATTTGACCATGTGGCTCTCCTTCTTCAATCCTTCCAGTTAAAGGACCACCCTCTTTAAGTGTCTTCCAAGGAACCCCTGATAACTCCTGCCCATGCAGGGCCTCCTCAGCCTGGGTTGGGTGCCCATGCTTTGGGTGAGTCTATCCTAGCAGATCTGATCCTAAATATCATTTGTGCGTCTGTCCCCCCAGTCACTGGACTGGGGTCCTCCGGGGCACAGACCTCCAGGCCTTGCCAACAGTGGGTGTTAAATCACTACATGGCTGAGTGAATGAATGAATACAAGGCCGGGTGAACGTCAGGGGGCTAAGCCTAAGCCCTGGAGACCGGGCTCAGAGAACTGGGCACCTCCCTTGGGCTGCCTTTTCCAGATGGGTGGCAGCCCTCTGTCCCCAGGCTCCTGCCCACAGCTTCGCCTTCCCTTTCAGAGTCTGTAATTAAAGTACCTTCAGTAATAAACATGCGCCTCATAGGCTCCAATCTTTCTCATTAGGGGCTGAGGCGGATTGCATCTTCTTTTCCTGGTGCTGATGAATGAATCATGCTGCCCGGCATATGGCCCTGTCCTGCCCTGGGGAGGAGATGGCACTCCCGTCCTTTCACAGCCTGGGGTCCTGCAGCTCCTTGCAGTGTGTTCCCGTCTCCTCCAGGACCTCGCCGATGCAGTTCCCCCTCGCTGACTCCTTTCCAGGCCTCTCTGAAGCCGGCTCTTGGTGAAGGATCCTGTAAACGGGAAACCTACTCCATGAAACCTTCTGAAGCCCGTGTGCTCCTCTTTCACCCACAGAGGATGCCTTCCAGTCCCAGCTTTGCAATTAACTGTGGTCACCTCACCTATACCTGTCTCAGATTCCTTGTCTTTAGAGGAAGGAAAATCCCTCCACTGTCTTCAGGTGAAGTTAAAGGACCTTCACTCATTTGCCATGTACACACATTCATTCTGTATCCACTGCAAGCCATGCAGGGCTAGGCATAGAGGGCAAAAGAGAATAAAGCACATACCTTCACCCTCAAGTAACTTGTAGTACCGTGGAAAATAATCTATAAAATACTACTACTAATACCACCCGCTTCCCGTTTATGCTTTCCACGCCCACGGCACCCCGGGCAAACTGCCCGAGGTAGAGACAAATACAGAGAAGATTCTCATCCCAAGTAATGAAGCGCTATGAAATTAGATAAAGTCTCGAGTAAATGAAGGCGATGTTGTTACCAGGACTTATCTTTAAATGTCAGTCTGTCTTGGCTCCCCAGTTAGCCTGCAGGCGCCAGGAGTTAGCCTTCTCTGTGACTCCGTGGTGCCTTCGGTCACGTCCGCCTCAATTCCTGATTGTTGGAGGATTGGTCAACCCTGAGACGACAGGGGAGAGGCCACCTGGACAGAAGTCTAGGCCCCTGGATGCCGGTCAGCCGGGCCTAACGGAAGTCATCCCAGCCTGCACCTGCCATCGGCCGGAGGAGCCGGCCTAGGTCCTTGGACTTCCTTGGGGTAGGAGCGTCTGCTTTTCCCAGTCACTCCTGAGTGTCTGCCTCTTGTTCACTGAAAATCCTTGCCTGGGTCTCACTCCCTTTGTCCAGCTCTTCTCTCCTACACATCCCTGGGCCCCCATGGTTGAGGGTCTGTGGGCAAGGCCGAGCCGAGGAGGGGAGAGCCGGCTTCCATTCTGCAGCAGCAGCTTCTCCCCTCCCCACGCAACAGAAGCCTGAGGCTTTCAGCCATTCCAGTCTGAACCATCTTCTAAGAAACTCATTCACACCACATTGGTGGGAAAAGGACTGAGCAGCAGAAGTCCCAGACTTGGCCTGGACGGTGGAGCTGCCCCACCTCCAAGCCTCGGTTTCTGCCATGGTCAGCTCTGAAGAGCAGCCCCTGCTCGGCCTCTGGCGGGCTGAGGATGAGGCTCCAATTGGACCACGTGCTAATGCACTTCATGTACAGTGATAATGTCTTGGGTGGGACAGAGGTAAGGGATCATTACGATTTGCATTTTAAAGAGAAATCTTTAGATTTTAAGTTTTAAAGAGGTTTTACTCAACTGAACAGTGGATGTTCAGACCAAGTGGCCTCTGGGCAGAAAAGAGATACGGGACTCCCGGGCCTCGCTGGTGGCACCGTCCAAGGAGGCACAAGTCCTTCTCGGTCACACGGGGTTGGTGCTGCAGGAGGGTGAGGAAGGGAAGGGGAGACTCGGGCCATTCGTGCAGGAGCAGGGTCAGATGGAGAGGTCACCAACATCCGTCTCGGGGCAAGATGCCCCCTGGGGACCAGCCGGCCTCCAGGTCACTTTGCGAAAGGTCACTGCACCTGCACGGATTTTCCAGCTTTTAATGAGGCCACCCAGGCAGTGCGTCTGTAAAATTCAGCCTCTAATCCCCAATTAAGGCGCCCGGCCCTAGCTGCATCCGGCATCTGGTTGCCGATGGCTATGGTGATTGCGTTTCTCGCTCTCTCTCGCTCGCTCTTGCTCATTTTCCAGGACAGTTTCCAGGGGGAGGGGATCCCTCCCTCCAGCTCCTGAAAGTCAGCACCCTCTGCCCTGGGTGACGTTGCAGAGTGTGTGGGGACCCTCTGCATCCAGCCTGGCCTCCAGCCCACCCCCATGTCCCTGTCCAGTCTCATCTTCACCCCTGCCCCCTTCAGATCCCTGCCCATTGGCCCTTGTGGTCTTTTATGAAGAAGCTACTCTGTGCCAGGCACTTGGCATACTTTGTCATTTAATTCTCAAAGCAAGTTTTGGCATAAGAACGACCCCTCCTTTCCAGCAGGAGGGAGCTGAGGGTCTTAGAAAGGGCTGGACTTACTCCAGCCCCGCAGATGGGAAAGGACAGATGCTTGGACTTGCCCTGTGTCTGTCTGAGCCTAAGTCCTCCGCGTTGTTCCCACCCCACCCTCTGTGGCATGGCTCTGTAGGAGCCTGGGGCTTAGGAAAAGGAGGGGTGGCCCTGCCATGGTCCAACAGTGGTTTACAATAACTGGCCAAATAAACATTTCTGAGCCAGTGGCCTGGCGTTGAGTAGATTTAGCTTTTGAGTGGATGTATGTAGGGCACATTACTATCTCTCATCCGGTCTTCCCCCAAATCCTTCCAGATCAGGTAACATTACCCTACAAACGGAGACATGGAGAAATTAAATAATTTATCTAAGGCTTCATGGGGCTGAGCTATATGAAATCACCACTTTTGTAGGTTAGAAATTGAGAAAATATCAACTTCATATGGCTCAACCTAATTATAAATAGTGTCCATTTATATTTATAAACTGATTTGAACCCAGTTTTTTCTTTATTCCAAAATTCCTGCCTTCTGCACTATTCCTTAACCTTCTTTTTGCAGTTTATTTTTGCAGTTTATTTTTTTAAATAGTAGGATATAATGGAAGGGAATTGGTGGCTTGCAAAGTAGACTATGAGCTCTGCCAACCTTTTCCATCAACTTGGGAAGGCCCTTTTCCTGCTCTAAGGAAGCAGTGGCCTGGTGAGAATTTCCTGAGCAGGAATCATCTACAACAGCTGCCAAACAGAAACAAACTGGCTGGACTTTGCATTTGGAAGAACCACAACCGTAGAGACAAATGACTCTCTAAATATAAATGCGGGGCGGCAGGGAAGCAACTCCTGAGTAGGTCGAGGTTATGACTTAGCGCTGTCCCTGAGATGGGGCAGGCCAGAGAGGGGGATCCCTGAAGACGTGAAAGAGAATGGGCTGGGGTCTAGCTACATACCTGTCCTGGGCTCAGCAGAATGTACATCTCTCATTAGAGCCAGATTCCCGGTTGTGGACATGAGATTTGGATTTACTGTGCTTTCCAAAAGTGAACATCTGGACCAGCTTCTCCACACCAGAAAAGTGCATTCGTTATTCACCAGTCACCTGGAAATATCAGCTTAGGAAGTAATGACTAACTTCTCATTCCACCCATCCGAGTCCTATGGAAGAAGGTAATATTAGAGCCTTTTGGGGCCTCAGAGATTTTCTTTGTGAGCTCCTTTAACGGAGACATGGAGGCCACGAGGGAGGAAAAGACACACATGTCCCACAGTTGACTGTGGCCACCATGGGCTTACTGTGTGCCTTGTACTGTTGGCAGTGGGATGGGGAATGGACTTCAAGGGAAGGAAGACAGGGAAGGCGGAGCTCTCAGGCAAACAACATACCATTCTCTTCTCCATGCATTGGCTTATGCCCTTCTATCTGCCTGTAGTTACCCTCTTGCTCATGACATCTGTGTTCCTAACACAGTACATCCAAATCAGTGAATGTTCAGTATTGGATGAACCAATGAAGACTCTTCTAGAGTCTTCCTCTCCAGGAACTGCTTGTGTCCTAATTCTACATCACATTGATTTTCTCTTTGTCTTACCCCACCTTTGGTGTGTTGCATAGACTTGTGCAGTAGCTCTTACACTGCTGCGCTGTATTTCTGTTGACTTGTCTCTCCCCCACCCAAGACCAGGAGCTCACTGAGGGTTGGGTCTATGCCATTTGTATTTCTAGGTCCCCAGTGTCTGGCAGAGTCCCTGACTCATAGTAGGTGCTCAAAAGTGTTGATGAAAATATTGACAAAAGTGTGGACAAAAGAGTATACATAGTGGAGTGAGATGGGAGATGGCTGCTGCTGCCCCTAAGCCATGGCCGTTCCCCTTAGAAATGGCGGCAACACTGTGAGCACAGGAACACCTTGCTTCACAAAAGACTTCACATGGTTAATGGGACGAGGCCCTTCCCAGGTCCACTTTGTGCTCTGACCACCTCGAGGGGCCGAGGGAAGCTTCTTCCTTCTTTGGGGCAGCACTGAGACCTATGCCCTTTGAATGCTGCCCTGGACCAGTCAGTTCTTTCCTTCTTGTCCTCCCTAACCTCTGCCTGGTGGAAGCTACTGAAGATATTTAACAGGCTGGAATGCCCACCACGATGGCTCCCATCTTCAGGGATGCTTTGTGGAGCCCTCCCGCAAGGACCAGAACCCTCCCGACTGCCTCACCTCCAGCTTTCAAGACTTCCTTCATGCCTACGCTATGATATTGGAATCATCTGGAGCACTTTTTAAAAATATTGATGCCTGGGTTCATCATCAAGATATTCTCTTTTAATTGCTCTGGAGTATAGGCCAGGCATTAGGATTTTCAAAAGTTCTCCAGGTCTTTTTAATGTGCAGGCAAGCCTGAGGACCTCTGCATTAGATCAGAAGTTCCATGCCATCACCTAACATAGTCCCTGGCATTCAAGGAATGTTTGCTGAATGAATGAATGATGACTGACTGACTAAATGAATACAGGGCTTCCTACCCAGGAAAGAGCAGTGGAATAACCTGGGAATATTTTGCAAAACATATACACCCAGGCCCAATACCCTTGCCATTCTCTACACCCCTCCCTAAATTCCTCCCTGTCCTGCACTAGTTCTGATTTGGTGTGTTGGGGCTATAGGTTTGATCTGTACGCTTTGAAAAAGGCTCTCTAGGTGCTTCCAGTATGCAGGTCTGGTTAAGAAAAATGAGTGCGTGAATGAATGAATGAATGAATGAATGAATGAATGAATGAATGAATGAAATAGCTGAGCTAATAGAATTTGTTTCAGTTGGGGCCAAAAAACTGAAGAAGCCAAGATGGCTAGATGAGCATTCCACATGGTTTAGGAATTGGTGGGTGTGCTCCTGGACTAGTCTTGCTTCCTTCAGTCACTGGCCAAATAAACAGCACTTGCTGGGGAGGCAGGAGGCAGCCCTTTCCTGCTCTCTGTCTTTCCTTCGCCTTTCTAGGAGAAGCTAGTAATTGCCCAGAAATGTGAGTCTGGCCTTTTCTCTCTGGATTCCAATTTTCAGGCTGTGGTATTTGCGGCCTTATTGTTAACACATGTATCAGGCTGGAAATTGAGGTCGTGGTGAGTAGGGGAACTAGAAAAGGGTGTGTGTGTGGGGAGGTGGGGGTTGGTACTTAATTCCCCACGCTCGGCTCAGTCTGGCAGGACCTGGAGCCTGGGGAGCTGGTCAGGCCATTTAACCTGCATTCATCAGGAACACCAGGGAGTAACAGAGGACGTGGGGTTTGAGGATGGAGAAAGCAAGCAAGCAGCAAGTCAGCACCCTGCAAGCAGCGGGGAGTTGCCTCTGAAGAGTCAGGGAGGCACCGTACCACTCAGCAGGGACACTCCTCCACTCAGCCTGCAGTGCCCTCTACGGCCAGTCAGGAGAAAGTGAGGCAGGATATCCTGAAGCCCAGGGGTCTGCAAACCCACCAAGAGCCAGGCTTACAGCAATTTTTAGTGGAAACAGGAAGGTGAACATACAAAGAACCACAAAACCACAGGGTCAGGACGATACCAGCAATGTCCAATCTCATTTTCTGCAGTGGTGGAATGTTCCATACCACGCTGTCCAATATGGCGACCATTGCCTACGCATGGTTCTTGGACCTTAAAATGCTGCTAGCAAAGAGAACTGAAGTTTTGAATTTATTTCATTGTACTTATATTTAACAGCTATATTAGCTAGCGGCTACCATATTGGATAGCACAGAACTCTACTGTGGGGTGAGTGGGTGGGGAGGGAGAGGGCTGAACTTGGGATGGGGTAGGAAAGGAAAACACTGGTACAGCTCCACAGAACTTGCGTGAAAATCTCTAGTCCCAGGTGGATGGGGTGGAACACTTTATACAAATGTCTCCCTTGTTGTAAGAACCAGCTTCTTGGGATCCCCAGCTACTGCAGAGAGTTCTTGTTCTCATGATGCCCCCAACCCCATGAGGGAAGGCTATGGCGAAATCCTGCTGCACACAAGGGGATGCACTTTTGACCAAGGCTCATATTAAAAAAGAGAAACAATTCCGTTTTTCCATTGCAACATTTCTCAAAACTCTTCCCAGAGAGGAGACTTAAAGAACACGCCTTCTCCTCCTGGGCTGAGGGCGCTGAACTGGGATTAGAACTCAGAGCTGTCTAGCTCTGAAACCCCCAGACTCTCAACTCCATGAAGTTGCCTCTCAAATTGGGAGTCAAGACTCCTTCCGGTCAGATTCCACGTTCACTTGCTAAGGGCTGTTGAGGAAATCACTTTATTTCTCTGAGCCTTATCTGTAAAATGAGGGGGTTGAACGGAGTTGCCAACAATTCCTTTTAGCTTTAAAACACTACATTTCTAAACATTAAAAATTCCTCCACTAGACTCAAATTGAAGTCAAATGAGGAGCCGAATGTCTTCTCTCTCACTGCAGTGAGCTTTTCTTTCAACCCTAATTACCCTCGACATTAGCTGTTTTATTTATTAAGTTATCATTACTATCAGAACAGCGACTATTTTCTGCTGCTCAGCCTGTATCACCCCGGAAAACCATTGCCACACTTCAGCCAGGCCTGAGTGGGCAGGGGGCTGGAAACTTGTACAAATCAGCCCTGAGACAAACGGGGTTCACAAAGAGAGCACGTATTCTCTCCCCGCTTCTATTTCTTCCTTGCCTTGTCATTCTTTTCCTGCACTGTCTTCTTCTCCCTTTTCCCTTTTCCCTTTCTCTTTTCTCCCCCCCCCCCCATCTCTTTCCGCTGGCTCCCCTTTTCCTCTTTTCCCTCATCTCCAGCCCCCTCCTTCCATCTCCCACCACTCCCTTCCCAGGTCTCCAACCCCCTTTCTACTATCACCTATCCTCTCTCTGACTCAAATCCTTTGGTTTTATGATCTTTCCAAGCCACGGAATAAGCCAACACTTTGACCATCACAGAGGGGACTTGCACCTTGACCAAACGCTGAGGCCTTCATCTCACGGAGAGAGGTGGGTTAAGGAGGGACCCAAACCTGGGGAAAGCCAGAAACTTTAGTGAGGAAGCCTCGAACTCATCTATCTGAAACTCCAGGCTCCTCAGCCTGGCTGCCTTGCTGTACAGACTTTTTGGAGGGGCCACCCTGGCTTGGGCTGGAGACTTGTGAGTGCAGTTTGTGTGCCTCTCTTCTTCGCCCAAACTGGGATATTGAAAGAAAAGTCCTGGTGTACAGGGACTGTGCTCTCAGCAAAGTCTTGGAGGTTTGCAGCTGCTCAACTTAGTCACGCTTGCTTGATCTCCCATACCCACTGCCCCATTCTATAAGGATCCCTGCTTCACAGAGTAAAGATTGGGGACCCTGGTGACCCCTGGGACAAGCCCCTTTCCATGTCCCATTCCTCTTTGTCGGGGGCAGCTAGGAAACAGGGTTGGGGAAAATGGTCTGAACGGTTCTTCTGAATCTGGAGGGCCAGCCCACGGTAGTGGGTCAAGTCCCAAGTCTGGGTTCCTGGCCAAGGTCACGACTCATTGACCTTGTGTTCTCATTTTATTCATCTCCTTCATTGGGTTCTAATGAGGATTGAAGAGATTAATAGGCAACCCT
The DNA here is from genome assembly GCF_030445035.2 of Dasypus novemcinctus. Classification (NCBI taxonomy): domain Eukaryota; kingdom Metazoa; phylum Chordata; class Mammalia; order Cingulata; family Dasypodidae; genus Dasypus; species Dasypus novemcinctus. The sequence goes on along the minus strand of NC_080699.1, from coordinate 19,588,584 downwards.
TTGTCTTGGAGAGCGAATGTTTGGTTTGGTTGGCTTGGAAACTGGAGGGTGGACCCAAGGACCTCTTCAGGTCACAGCTTTTCTTGGGCATCTATAACTCGAGGGAAACTTAAGTGATTCTACAAATGACCATGCAGCTGGCCAAGGTGGGTGAGGCTTCACAGCTCGTTACTTGTGCAGTTGACTAAGTGTCAGGGCCCCCAGGCAATTTTGAGCCAGGCAAGGGAAGCTGCCAATAATGAGCATCTCTTTAACATCTGGAGTGATTTTTCAGGCATCACACGTCAATTTCCAGCAGCTCCTGCTGATTTGGTTTTCATGGTGGTGTGGTGTGCAACACTGACGCTGATGTGCTGGGAGGAGGAGAACAAAGGAGCATTGTCACATTTGAGTAATGTTGATGCTTAGCCAGGAACAAAGGCGCTTGTTATGCAATAGACATAATGGGAAGGACCAACCCGGGCAGCAGCCCTGGATTGCGGAGCTGTGGACTACAATTTAGCCAAGGGAGATAAAACCAAACTCATTTGGCTAAGCCAAAAGAGGCTGGCCCTCCTCCACAGAGAGATGTTTTCAATCACCACCACCTACCAGGACCCCTGTGACTGGTGACACAGACGAGTGATAAGTGATAAGCTTGGGAGATTACAGGGCTATGAAGAAAAGGCAGGTGACAGGCAGCCAATATGGTGTTCAGGACATTGGTTGGCATAAAAGAATCAGGTAAGTTTCAAAGGTCAAGGCCAGCTCAGATACCAGGAGAGCAGCACCACGAACAGGAGACACCAACCAAAGCTCATCCCGCAGCAGCAGCAGCTGCCGGTCCTCACCCTCCTTATTTTCCCCTGTAGTAGCAGACGAAGGATGGTGGAGGATGGGGGCCCGGATGGAGGGTCTCTTCATGACCAGGACGGAGTAGTTAAGCTTCCCATGAGGTTAGGGCATTTGTTCATGGAGGAAAGAAAAGATGTCCTGCAGTTCCGTTAGAAAGGATTTATTCACAGAAAGGTCCCCTCCTATTTTCTGCTTCCATCGAGGAAAGAGGGTTTAATTATTGTTGCAAAACCACAAGTGAAAGGCTGGGGATGAATTTTCTGCCCACAAGGACTTGTAAACATTACATGTTTGCAAGAAAATGGGGAGATTTTTTTTTTAAGATTTATTTTATTCCCTCCCCCTCCCCCATTGTCTGTTCTCTGTGTGCATTTGCTGTGTGTTCTTCTGCATCTGCTTGTATTCCCATTAGGCAGCCCTGGGAACCAATCCTGGGACCTTCTGGAGTAGGAGAGAGGCGATTACTCTCTTGCGCCACCTCAGCTCCCCATTCTGCTATGTCTTCTTATTGTCTCTCCTCTGTGTCTCTTGTTGGGCTATCTTGCTGTGCCAGCTCTCCACGTCGGCTGGCACTCCTGCGTGGGGCCGCTTTCTCGTGTGGGGCGGCATTCCCACCCAGGGTGGCACTCCTGTACAGGGCTGTGTTCCTGCATGGGCTGGCACTCCACGTGGGCCAGTTTGCCCTCACCAGGAAGCCCTGAGCATCGAACCCTGGACCTCCTATATGGTAGACGGGATCCCAGTTGGTTGAGCCACATTCGTTTCCCCTGGGAGATGTCTTTTGAAAGAGACATGGCAGCGTGGGAGAAGATCCAAGAGTCTCTAAAATATAGGAGGCTGCTTTCTGCCTGGGAAGCTTAAGTGTGGCTTGCCTTGTAGGCAAGGGATGGATGAATAGCCTCTTTGACTCATGACTCTACGATTTTATGATCCATCTGGAGGTATTCTACCTCCCCGCTACGTAACTTGTCCAGCCAGATTCAGTCCATGTGTTAGTGCTGGGTGTCTTATCAGCTGTGCTGTTTATCAGAGCAGATTGTTTTCTATCTAAATATAGATAATGGCCTGATCTGCATGAACAGCAGAGTAATCACTTTCTGACTTTCTTAAATGAAGTTATGAACAGCATGGTATTGCTGCCGCTTCAGCCTGCTCTGGCACATCAAAACGGCCAGGCTTCTCTCCCTCTTCCTCCTCCCCTCTGTCTCTGGCTCTTTCTGTGTACCTCTTTCTATATAGCAAATCCCACTTGTGTACGCACACATGTGCCCATCAGAAGCTAGCCCTATTTTTTGAATGTAACATTAAAAATAAATAAATAAAGACAAAGAAATTAAAAAAAAAAGAGGGGATGGGGGGTATGTGGGGACCTCATATTTTTTAAATGTAACATTTAAAAAAATAAAGACAAAGAAATTTTTAAAAAAAGCTAGCCCTGTACCACATACCTAAACTTGGCCCTCAAATCCTGACATCGTCATTGGCACAGCATACATGTGAGCCATTTGTGTATGTGAATCGAGGCGGGTTATTCGCAGGACACCCTGGGACAGTCTCGTCCCTTGGCTTCCTGCCATTCCGCTGTTTAAGGGTTATGTTTCTCAGCGGCATCCAGAGCAAAAGGGGGGAAACAGAAGGAGGTTCCAGGACTGTGGAGCAGAGAGCGAGGAGGGCAAAAGAAAGTTGCGCACTGTTCTCGTCTCCAGTAAAGGCTTGGAAAACATTGCCATCCTGCTGGCAGTGGTCCCGATTACAGCCCAGTTAATCACGAGCATCGCCCTGGGAGCATCTGCAGTATGTATTTACATGCATCACTGTATTTACTCCTCTCATCAAACCCAGGAGGTAAATATCACTATTCCCTTTTACAAAAGGCAAGACAGGTTGTCCAGCCTCCCAGGCAGTGGAAGAGCCAGATTTTCCAAACCCGAGTTATTCTGTCTCTAGAGGTTTCTGTGCTCTTGACCCCCCACTCTTCCTTGTTCGGCTGGCCCTCTGTGACCTGGCTTTTTTCAGGGAACAAATCCCAGTTTCTTCACCCAGACCCGAGGCCAGCTTTTTAAAAAATTTTTAAAAATTTAATTTATTTATGGTTACTATTTTTTTAATGTTACATTAAAAAAATATGAGGTCCCCATATAGCCCCCACCCCCTCACCCCACTCCTCCTTATTCCTGCTATTGTTCAGCTGCCAGAGTTGCCGAGGAATGCATCTCGCACCCTCAGCCTCCCCTCCTGGCCTGGCTTCAGTCTGGTCTGCCTTCGGCCATCTGAACTCCAGGCAGGTATTGATGGCGGGCCCCGGGTGCCTGCTCTGCCATCCTAAAAGTCTGGGGTACAGGAGTGTGCCTGGGGGGTAAGGCAACCTGTCCACAGTCAGAGCTGGGCAGAGCAACGACCTGTAACTTTCATCTTTTAAAACTGTATCTTTATTTGTTCTCTATTATAAAAATAGTCTTTGAAAGGTAGGCTCTATTGAGACATAGCCCAGGGCAGTGGTTAAGGGTGTGGGTAAAACAATATAGATTCATTAACAGCAGCTTAATATTCCTTAGATGAACCACAATTTAGAAAACCTTTAAACTACCAAAGGCTGTTTCTGGTTTTTGTCACTGTAAATAGTGAAAAAAGAAAATATATACGTACATACAAATACATACTTATAGATGCTGGTGTTTTTATTTTATAAGAGCAATTCCCAGAAGTGGGATTTCTGAATCAACACGTTGGGGTATGTGTGTGCGTGTTAAATGCCATTTTTTTTTAAAAAGATATATTTTTATTTATTTCTCTCCCCTTCCCCCCAACCCCCCAGTTGTCTGCTCTCTGTGTCCATTTTTGCTACATGTTCTTCTTTGTCTGCTTCTGTTGTTGTCAGCAGCACGGGAATCTATGTCTCTTTATGTTGTGTCATCTTGCTGCATCAATTCTCCTTGTGTGCGGCGCCAATCCTGGGCAGGCTGCACTTTCTTTCTCACTGGGCGGCTCTACTTACGGGGTGCACTCCTTTCGTGTGGGGCTCCCCTACGCGGGGGACACCCCTACGTGGCACGGCACTCCTTGAGCTCATCAGCACTGCGCATGGACCAGCTGCACACGGGTCAAGGAGGCCCAGGGTTTGAACCGCGGACCTCCCATGTGGTAGACGGATGCCCTAACCACTGGGCCAAGTCCACTTCCCACCATTGTTAATAATCATTGTGGTTTGTCATTTCAAGCTATTTGACTTTTTTTTTTTTGAGGTTGTGGGGACTGTGGATTTAAACTGGGACCTTGTATGCACTCAGCCACTGAGCCGCACTGGTTTTCCTGAGTTGGTTTTTTCACTTGTTCATGTTTTTTTCGGGAGGCACTTGGAACTGAACCTGGGACCTCCCATATAGGAGGCAAGAGCTCAAGTGCTTGAGCCACATCTGCTCCCTATTTGATCTTTTCTGTGGAATTTTCTAGACATGGAATTTCTAGGAATGAAACAACTATTTGTGACAGAGTTGAATTTTCTTTTGTTCTAAGGCAACATTTTTGTGATGTTTGCCTTTCTCCCAACATTTAAAACTTTTCAAACATGCATCAAAGTTGAAAGACTTTTACAGTGAACACTCTTATACCCACCACCTCAATTCTACCTTTCATTAACATTTCACTTCACTTGTTTTTTTACATATCTAACTATCCAAACTTCTAACCCCCCAGCAATCCATCTTATTTTTTATATATTTCAAAGTATATCTCAGGCATCAATATATATCCCGCAAGTACTTTGGTGAGCATAAAAGGTTATTAGAGTTTCGTATGTTTCTTTTTCTCTTGGTGTAAAATTTACATACAATAAAATGCTTGAATCTTTTTTTTTTTTAGGATTTATTTATTTATGTATTTCTCTCCCCTTCTCCCTCCCACCCCAATAGTCTGTTCTCTGTGTCTATTTGCTGTGTCTTCTTTGTCCACTTCTGTTGTCAGTGGCACGGGAATCTGTGTTTCTCTTTGTTGCATCATCTTGTTGTGTCAGCTCTCCATGTGGGCGGCACCATTCCTGGGCAGGCTGCACTTTCTTTCACACTGGGCAGCTCTCCTCAGGGGCGCACTCCTTGTGCATGGGGCTCCCTTACGCAGGGGACACCCCTTCATGGCATGGCACTACTTGCGCACGTCAGCACTGCGCATGGGCCAGCTCCACACGGGTCAAGGAGGCCCGGGGTTTGAACCGTGGACCTCCCATGTGGTAGACGGACACCCTAACCACTGGGCCAAGTCTACCGTCAAAATGCTTGACAAATGCAAACTGTTGTAAACCAAATGTCTATCACAATATAGAACATTACCATCATTCTGGAAAGTTCCCTCATGCCCTCTCTTAGTGAATCCATACCCTCACTGCCCATCTAAGTATATTTTAAACTTTATGTATATTGACAGTTGACTTTCTAAAGTGCTGGTAGGAATTTACAGCCCACCAGTAATGCATGAGAATGATTATTTTGCTCCACTGCCCCACTCATTATTAGAAATAACAAGTGCTGACATTTATCGGTTGCCTATTTGTATGCGGAATTATTCTAAGCCTTTTATCTGCAGTAGCTCATTAATTTCTCATAACAAACCTGTAGGTAGATATGATTATTTTCCTTGTTTTACAGGTTAGGATGCTTAGGCACAGAGAGGCTAAGTAACTGGACAAAATAAATATTGGATTATGTTTGTAATCTGGTCTGTACCTGGGCATGGTTGAGTTATGATTAGGGCTTTGATTGGGCAGTGTCATCAGGGCATTGAGTCCCCACCCACCAAGGGGTGGGGACTCACAGATAAAAGGCATGGCAAAGGACAGATTTGGGGGTTCTTAATGTTGGAGTTTGAAGCTGAAGTCTTAAGCTGGCATCCCGGGAAGTAAGCTCACAGAGGAAAGAGAAACAAGCAACAGGAAGAAAGGAACCTTGAACCCAGAGAGAAGCAAGATCCCAGAAGGAAGGAACCCAGGAAGCCTGAACCCTTGCAGATGTTGGCAGCCATCTTGCTCCAACATGCGAAAATAGACTTTGGTAAGGGAAGTAATGTATGCTTTATGGCCTAGTATCTGTAAGCTCCTGCCCCAAATAAATACCCTTCATAAAAACCAACCAATTTCTGGTATTTTGCATTACCATCCCTTTTGGCTGATTAATACACTTTCCTTGTGGTGTCTTTTGTTATAAAATTTTAAAAAATCTTATATAGTTAAATATGACCATCTTTTCCTCTTTCCTTATATAACCATTGGGTTTCATGTTTGCTTAGGAATGTCTTCCCCACTAGAAGTTTATGTTCTTTTATGTTGGTTTAACATACGTATTGCTTTATTTTTGCTACTTAAATACTTCATCTGAAATTACAAGTAGGTGATCTGGCTTTGTTTTCTTTCCGGATGTTTAGTCAATCGTATGCAAAATTGTTTACTAAACAAACCGTCCTTTTCCCAATGAATCAAATAGCATTTTTGGGGGGTAATATATTAACGTTTCCATATTTGCTTTGTTTAGATTTTTATATATGTCTTCTAGTATATTTTTAGTATTTTCTGAATGAACGGTTTGTCCTTTTCTTGTAAATTATATTCCTCCATATTTTAGTTTTGGTCACTTTGGAGAATGGGACTTTTGTTTCCATCCATTGCAATTTCTAACTGATAATTATTGAATGCAAAGAAAGGAAAGTTATATATATATGATATATATATTGTATCTCCACCACACCCAATTATTTTATTATAGAAGTGGGTTTTTTCAAAACTGGGTCCCTTGGATCTTCTAATGAGAAAAGCATAGCAATTTCAAATCAATATAATTTTGTTTCTTCTGATATTTATATGGATTATTTAATTTTTAAAATATTAACTAGATTCTCCAAATAATTTTTAATAAACCTAATAGCAAGCAGCCCTGCCCTGTTTCTGATTTTAATGGAAACGATTTAGAATTTCAGTTTGGTATAAGGTTTGTTATTTAAATATTCATATTTTGCAAAAAAAAAAACCCTACAAAATAATGTTAGTGACACTCACACACATATATATATAAATTATGAAGTCTAGTGATGAAATGAATACCTGTGAACCCATTACCCACTTAAGAACTGCAACTTGACTGATCTTAACCCTCCCTGCTCCTCCCCTACTCTTTCCCCTTGTCTCCTTGACCCTCAGAAGATCACTACTAAGGTGCAGTTGCCTGTAGGAAAAGAGTCTTTGTCATATTATTTGAGTTCCTTTCTTTCTATTATACTTCGCATTTTTATTAAGAATTGATGTGAAATTTTGTCAAATGCTTTATCAGAATCTGTTATTAAACCACTTGGCTTTTCTCTTCTGATAGGTTGAAGCTGAAAATTATGTTGCTAGGTTTCTGGATGTTGAATTTATATTAATATTCCTGTAATAATCCATACTTGGTCTTGATATATTAATCTTTTGATAGCATAGATTTTATTCACTACTATTGCCTAAGTGAAATTGATCAATATATTTATATTTTGCACTAAGATCTTGGCATTAAGTTAAACTAGCTTTATTATTCATAAAATAAATTAGAACACTTTCTACCTTGTCAATAGTCTGGAATATTTTAAATAACATAGAAATTTATCTATTTTCCAAAGGTTAAGGCAAAACATGCCTATAAACACATCTAAACCCAGAGCCATTTTTTTTTTACTTTTTTTTATTCCCACCCCCCTTGCGGCTTGCTTGCTATTTGCTCTCTGCGTCCATTTGCTGTGCATTCTTCTGTGTGTCTGTATTTATTTTCATTTATTACTGCCCCCTTGCGGCTTGCTTGTTATCTGCTCTCTGTGTCCATTTGCTGCACGCTCTTCTGTGTTTTTCCTTGTCTCCCTTTTTGTTGTGTCACCTTGCTGAGCCTGCTCTCTGTTGTAATTGTGGGCCGGCAGCTCTCCGCAGCGTGCGGGTGGGCGGCATTCCGCGGGCCCCAGGCTGGCAGCTCTCTGCAAGGTACAGGTAAGTCTGTCTTTACAAGGAGGCCCTGGGACGTGAACCCAGGGCCTCCCATATGGTAGATGAGAGCCCAACTGATTGAGTCACAGTCGCTTCCCCCAGAGCCATTTTTAATGGTGCATCTTAAATTATCTTCGGGCTAAGCAGAGATTATCTTATTTTATTATCTTTTTCTCAAAAAATAGTTTTTGGTATTGTTTATTCTTCTAATTGTTTCATTGCTTTTTCCATTACATTAATTTAAATACTTCTCTTTTTAATTACCTTTCCTAATCACTTTTGGTTTATTTTGTTATCACACCCCTGGTGATTAAAACTGAATTCTTACTTGATTTATTTTCAATTTTAATTAATAGTAAAAGGTAAGATTTAGACCTTAAAATTTTCCATACATACAGATTTAGCTGTGCTGGGCAAGTTTTGATATGCAGTATTTTCCTTCCCATTATTTCCTGTGTATTTATAATATAAAATACAATAGATTTAAGAAAGTAACTACTATATTTGAAATGATAAAAACAAAAGTTTTCCTTGCTTTCAGGTAGTTTCTAGATGTTTAATACCTTTTTTGAGAGGGAGTATTTTTTATTGTTGATTATTAGATTTTTAATCAAAGAATATGGCCTATTAAAATCTCATATTTTGAAACTTATTAAACTTCTCTTTTACCCCAAGTGCATGATGAATTGTAATAAATCTTCCATTGACATAGAAAAGGAATGTAGTATGTTCTCATCAAAAAGAATGATTAAATCAAGTTTGTTGATTGTATTATTATCCTTGTTATTCTTCCACTACTTGAAATCAAGCTTTTAAAATGTATTTAATTCCCTCACTATTTTAATTAAATTTTCTTATTTTTGTAGTTTTAAAAAAAATTCTGGTTCTGCTACTGTGGCAGTTTGAGATTATTTTATGACTCCCCAAAGAGAAAGATTATGTTTGTAAACTACTCTATTGCTCTGGGTTTGATACCCTTTGATTGCATTAAATTCAGTTGAGGGGCCTTTGATTACATTATTTGATAATATTGCTTTCGGGCTTTTGATTGGACTATATCAGTGAGGCATGACTCAGGATGAGTCCCCATCCCTTTGCTAGGTCTGATATAAATCGACTCACATGGACAGATACGGGAAAAAGGGACTGTCAGGTTTGATTCTGCCGTGTAAGAGAACAGACTCCAGTTTTGCCCACAGCTGAGCTTTAAGGAGAGCAGTCCTATGACACAAGCCTTATGCCAGGTGAGAGAGGATTAGAGGAATGCTTAAGCACGAAGCCTCCAAGAGGCTTTAGCGCATTATACTGCATATTCTTCCTTCTAAAATATTTCCAATGACTTTATATTGTATTTTCTTGTTTTCTTTCTCCCCCCTAATTTTAAAGGTGGTAATTTAGTCAAGGCTTCTGTTGCAAATGACAGGAACCCAACTAAACCAAACTTAACCCAAAATAGGAATTTGTGTGTCACATATGAAAAGTTCAGAAGATAGAACTAGATAAGGCTAGATCCAGGAGGTCAAGTGATGCCACCAGGAATCTTCTCTCTCCTTCTCTCCACTTGTATTTCCTCTATGTTCATGTCACACACAGGCATGTTCTTTCTATGAGGAAACAAAGATGATCACCAGAAGCTCCAGGCTCATATTTTATCTGCTTAGCAATTCTACGGGAAAGAAAGTTTCTCTTTACCAATAATTCCAGCAAAAAGTTAAGAGACCTTTCCCTTGGTTCAGCTTGGGTCAAATGCCCATCCCTAAAGCAAACATATCATTGTCAAGGGGGAAGGGATGCTCTGATTGGCATTTATGAAGTCTGGGTCAGACTGGAAGGAAAGGTTGGGTCAGCTCCACATGAAACACAGGCAGAGTGGAGGAGGGAAATTGTCCCTCACTTTTCCCTTTTGTAGAATGGGTTATTGGAGGATTAAATGAATAAGTATTGGTAAAGATGTTAGAATAGTACCTGATCCCCATAAAAGTACTACATTAGAGTTTATTAAGTAAAAGTAAACCTGGGTGCAGTTAACAGAAGAGAGGAGAATGGATATTGGGAAGGCAAAACCAGAAGATATCCACTAGGTTGGCTGGGTTGAATTTAAGCTTATTCTCTTCTCCTCTCATTAATTTTGATGTTTTATTATGCTTTCCATTTCTGTTGTCTATTGCTTTCCCATTCCTAACATTCATAATTACCCTGATCATTTCTATTATATTAAAATTCTCTTCCCACATTTACATAATACTGCACATCTTTCCCCCAAGATGAACCCTGATCATTTGTAGAATAGTTGCAATTCTGCAGCATTCTAATTGTATTGTTGCAGATGAGATTCTCTTTCATGTGTAAGCTGCTTCCCCCCCCCCCCACTTTGAATAGTTTTAATATTTTTTTCACCCTCTGTAGTAAATTGATATTGTTATGAATTCCAAAAATAGATATTGGATTATGTCTATAAATTAGTCTGTACCTGGGAGTGATTAAATTATGATTAAGGCTTTGATTGGGCCTCATCAGCAGTGTGTTGAGTCCCCACCCCTTGGTGGGTGGAGACTCAGATAAAATACAAGGCAAAGGACAGAGTTGGAGTTTTTTGATGCTGAAGTTTTGATGCTGGAGTCTTGAGCTGGAGCCCTGGGAAGTAAGCACACAGAGGACTTGGTTGTGAGGACAGAGAAGCAAGCCCCGGGAAGAGAGGGACCCAGGAAGCCTGGGCCCTGGCAGATGTTAGCAGCCATCTTGCCCCAACACGTGACAATAGACTTTGGTGAGGGAAGTAACTTGTACTTTGTGTCCTGGTAACTGTAAGCTTCTACCCCATAAATACCCATTTATAAAAACCAACTGATTTCTGGTATTTTACATCAGCAACCCCTTTGGCTAGCTAATATACCCTCTGAGAAGACTTAGTGTGGTAATTTAGGTATTTTGCTAGTATATTTCTAAGTATGGGTCTATTTCATCAATCCTGGCTTGGCTCGTCTATATCCTTTCAATTTGCATACACAAGTCTATCGAGCTCAGGAGATGTTCTCTCTGTTTGTACCTTTTTTCTCCTTCTGGATCTCTTATTATTTACATGTTAGCTCTTCTAGATCTTTCTCCAAGCTAATTGTCTTTTCCTTTATTAATTAATCTCTGTGTTTTTATTTTATGTGATGAGGCTTTTCCCATGGTATTATAGGTCTCTAATTTGATGGTATTATAGATCTCTGATTGACTATCTAGTGCAATCCCCAGGAGCCTCTGAGTTCTCAGATGTACCCTCCGGTTTCTCCAGCTTGGTTATAGTATTATTCTACACCATTTCAGGTAGCTGCAGCTAATTCATTTTCATTCTCTATAGTATTCCATTATGTATACTATAATTTATTCATTCATTCTGTAGCTGAAGGACTTTGGGTTTATTTCCAACCTGGGACTATTATTATTGATGCTTTACAAACTTCCTTCTAGTAATTTCCTGGTGTATATGGGCATGCATTTCTCTAGAGCAGTGACTTGCAAAATGTAACCTGACCCCCATTGGAATCCCTAGGACCCTTTCAGGGGTAATAAGCTCAGAACTTTTCACAGCACATTATTAACTTTTTTTTCACTGTGCTGACAGCTGCCTGATGGTAGAACAGTGGGTGCCTTAGCCTGAATCAAGGTGGTGACATCATACTGTACTAGGAGTCTTTGTATTACTCACTACAAAAGATTGCAGTTTAAAAAATTGTCAGTTTCACTTAAGAATGTCCTTGAATGAGCAGGAAGAATTATTCATTTTATTGAATCTTGACCCTTGTGTATATCAAGTACCTTGGAAATATCTTGAAAGGACCAGACTTTTGCAAGGAAAACTCTGTAACTTCATCGAGGGACATTGACTAAGATTTAAGCAAGTGGCGAGATATACCACATATATAAATCAGAAGGTTCAATGTTGTAAATATTGTAAATATTTTAAGGATGCTAGTTCTGTAAAGATGTAGATTCAGTGCACAGGGATTGGGGATATTTTGTATTTTTTTGCAAAATTCTTTAATGTCTGGCTCAACAGAAGACAGCTAGATTCCTAGGTACTTGATTTTTTTTTTTTATCCTATTATAAATGGTGTCTTTCATAAATTTCATTTCCTTTCTTCCAGTGTGGCTGATATTTAAAGAGTACAAGTGTTTGTTTTTTTTTCTTTTCCTCCCCTGCCCTGCCCCATTGTAGTTTTGTGTTCGCTGTCTGCTCTCTGTGTCCATTCATTGTGTGTTCTTCCGTATCTGCTTGTCCTTTTTTTCTTCTTGTCTTTATGTTTTGGAGGCACTAGGAACCATTTCGGGACCTCGGTTGTGGGAGACAGGAACTCAATTGCTGGAGCCACCTCAGCTCCCTGGTCTGCTGCATTTCTCGCTGTCTTTCCTCTGCGTCTCCCTTTGTTGCGTCATCTTGTTGTGCCAGCTCTCCATGGCATGGGCCAGGCCTTGCCTTCAAACCTAGGGCCTCCCATATGGTAGACACGGGCCCAATTGCTTGAGCCACATGTTTCCCCGATTGTTTTTAAAAACATTAACTTCGGATTCCGCAAGCTTACTATACTCTTGTACTAATGCTAATAGTTTCAATGCAGATTCTTTTAGATTTTCTAGGTGCACAATAATTTCCTTTTTGTTTCTTCCTTTCCAGTATTTATACTTTCTTTTCTTTTCTTAATGCACCAACAAGGGTGCCCAGTACAGTGTTGGACTGCAGTGATTATGAGACTTCCTTGTCTTGTTCACCATTTAAAAAATATTCTAGCAGATAAAGAAAACACCCCTCTATTTATATTCAGCTAAATGGTTTTTAAAAAATTATAAAATAAATGGAGGTTGCATTTTATCAAATGATTTTCTACATCTGTTGTGATAATCATGTGATTTTTTTCCCCTTAACTATTGAAAAGGTTAATTATATTGATTGATTTTTTTTCTATTGTTAAATTAGCCTTTCCATTCCTGCATTAAATACAACTTATTCATGGTATATGTATTTTGGTAAATTGTTGAACTTGGCTTTTAAATTTTATTTTAGGATTTTGCATCTATGTTCATGAGTGAGGTTTGCTTATAATTTTTCTTTCTCTTAATACTTATGTCAGATTTTAGTATCAAGAGTATACCTGAGCTGGGAATTATTCCCTTTTTTTAAATTCCCTGAATGTGTGCATAAGGATTTAAATATTTCACCCATAAATGCTGATAGACTTACTGATGAAGACATCTGGACCTGGAGTTTCACAAACAGCAATATTTTTACTTTTAATTCAATTTATTTAAATAATACAGAATTATTCAGATTTTCTCCATAATTTATTTATTTAAACTCTATATGGAAGTGTAGATTACTTCCAGTTTTCACTGTTGCAAAGGATGCTGTGACAAACACATTTATACAACTTTCTTTGCAAACTAGTGTGTTTCTGTATTTTAATATATTTGTATAAGATACATCTGTATCTGATGAATTTCTCAAGGAGTCTGAACATTTTTGAAGTTGTCTTGGTCTTGCCAGACTGTTTCTTTCCTGAAGAAGCAGTATGGGAGAAGAGAAATGCTCTCTTTTATTAGTTCTCTGTTGTGTATAGCAAATTACCTCAAAACTTAGTGACTTAAAGCAATAAATCTTTATTATGCACACAGTTTCTATGGATCAGAAATTTGGGCATTGCTTGGATGGACAGTTCTGACTTGGGGTCTCTCCTGAGAAGGTCAAGATGACAGCAGGGCTGCAGTAATCTGACATCTTGACAGAGACTGGAAGATCCTCTTCCAAGGAGGTTCCATCATGCGGAGGGCAAGTAGGTGCTGGTTGTTGATAGGAGGTCACTTGCTTCTCCCACATGGGCTCTCCACAGACAGTGTCATCACAATATGGCAGCTGGCCTCCCCAGAGCAAATGATGACAGAGAGGGAGAGGGAGAGGGAGAGGGAGAGGGGGGCAGAAATGTCTTTTTAGAACTAGCTTTGGAAATCTCACACCGCCACTTCTGCCACATTCTATTCATTTTGAAGCCAGTCATTGATTCTGACCTGCATTGAAGGAAAATGGAATTAGATTACACCTTTTGAAGAAGCAAGTGTCAATGAAATTGTGAACATATTTTAAGACCATCAGAGGGCCTCTCTGTAAGCCTAGTTTAAGTGGATTGATCTCGTGGGCAAGGGCCTTCAAAAACATGTTTCTAAGAAGTTCTCAGCCCGCTGAAGTCACGGAGGCAAATGAGATCTGTTGGTGAGAATGTGGTACTGGGGCTACAAGCTGTCAAGAACCTGCTCCCCTTCGTGTCCAGGCCCCAATGTCCTGGCTACTGGCCAGGCTCAAGATTTATGTCTCAATTATGTAAATGGAGAGGTTATACCATCAGGGGCTCTGGGCAGCTAATTACTAAACAAGAAATCAATGCCACTGAAGTGAAGACTAATGAATCCCAGTGCTCTTAACATTCTGCAATAGTGAGGATTTTATTTCAACAGACCATGCCAGCTGGTAGCAAGAGGGCCCTGCTCGCTGTTATTGATTCACTGAGACTCTATCCAAGGTTCCTTTTCTCTGTGCATGCTGGGGGCTGCAAACAATCCCTGGCCAGCCCTCCCCCATCCCATGGCCACCTGTGCACCTGCCCAAGCAGTGCTCAGGCCAGTCACCCTGGGAAGCAACCAGTACCAGTGAAAGAGACTTCAGCCCGCTCAAGTGGTCATGATGTTTTGCATTTGGAGAACTGAGGCAGGGTGAGAGGGTTTCATTGGGACCCCTTTCTCTCCCTCTGCTGTGCAGGAGGGGACCAATTGCCCCCAACAACCGTCAAGGCTGGACGAAGAGGCCTCCTGGAGGCACCGGAGCGCCTGCTGTCCTCATCTTCCCTTCTTCATTCCCCCCACCCCCCGCCCCACTCCTCCACCGCAGGGCCCTGGGCTCTGTCTCCCTCGCTCTGTGATTCCAAATTGCCTGAGCTTGTCTTCAGCTTTTATCCCCCCAGTGCGGCCACAAGAAATAGCCATGAGCAATCTAAGCCTGCAGTTATTATTAAAATACTGTTGAGGACCGTGACTGGTACATCTGCAACGAGATGGTGAGGGGGATTTCTGTGCTGTTCTAGAATTGTGGCTAAGGCCCAAACCAAAGCAGAGGACAAGAGAGTGAGAACCCCTGCCTAGACGGTGCTGCCCAGTACAGGGCCAATGCGTCCTGGCGATATGGTGAGGGGGTTTATAAACTACAGGGTGCAGAACCAGCCTGCCACCTTCAACTGGCCCTGACCCCCATTCCTCCACTGCCATTTACATCTGGGGAGTGGTGGGGAAGGTGGCGTCTGAGCTATCAACTTTAAGTGTAGGTAGTAAGGTGTAATTCCCTTTTCTCCCCATACGAAGATGTGAGTGATGAGAGGCCACTGGCCACTTCCGGTCTGGAGATTTCTATGAGAGGCCTATGGAGGTTGTCCATGCAAGCAGAGAGTAAAGGGACTGTACAGGGTACCCCTACCCCAGTTCCCCAAAGCCCACGGAAGTCCACAGACTTTTCTGCGGCTCCAGTAAAAGGCCCATGGAATTGGGATGGGCAGGAGTTGTGGCTGTCCCTGTAGTTATGAGAGCAAGTGAGGAGCCTCCATGTGGAGACAGGGTGGTGGCACAGCCTGCCGCCTGAGCTCAAGGGGGCTTGCACTACACTTCCTCTCTGAGTGTGAGAGACCAGGGTTAAGTGGAATGCTGCTCAAACCCACCGCCGCCCTTCCACATGGAGGCTGCCCCTTCAGCAAAGTCCACCAGCCTCTCACAGAACCAGCCCGAAGCCGGCCAAGATCAGCCCCCTGTGCACCACCACTGACACTCAGCCTCGCTGAGGGGACGCCTGCCTCGTCCCCCTCCCTCCTTCCTGCCCCTAAGCCTGGAACCGCCAGACCTCAAAGAGGAGGAGAAGAAGGAACAGACCAACGGCTCCTCCGCCTTCAGGACCTAGAGCCACAGTCTTCCTGGGGTTGGGAAGAGGAAGAGCTTTGGGTCAGATACAAACATGGAGTTTTAAGCTGACTAGACTGGGTTTTTAATAACTGAAAGTGAATGAACATTCAGTTTCTGCTCAAAATACCAAGTGATGAGAGAAAGGGATTCAACAGAAAACAGTAGGAAGCAGTGAGTGGAAAAAATTAACTTCTGTGTTTATACTCCACTGAATCGAGACTCCTCAATAACCCACTGCACATCCTGCCAGTCAATGCTCTTTAAATAAAACCCTGTGGAGGAAATTTTCCTGAATTTTTTGCAGGACTATCCAGAAGGTGGGGAAATGAGCAACTTCACACTCTCTGGAAGTAAAGGGAAATTGGTAGGGCCTTTGGAGGGAGCAATTTGAAATATGTATCATAAACCTGAAAAAGTGTTTAGCTTTTGTAGCAGTTTGATATGGTTATGAATTCCAAAAATAGATATGGGATTATGTTTGTAATCTGATGTGTACCTGGGTGTGACTAAGTTATGATTAGGGCTTTGATTGGGCCACATCATTAGGACATTGCCTCCCAACCGGCATGGAAAAGGACAGAGTTGAGAGTTTTTGATGCTGGAGTTTGATGCTGAAGCCTTAAGCTGGAGCCCTGGGAAGTAAGCTCACAGAGGAAAGAGAAGCAAGCCCAGGAAGAGAGGAACCCTGAGCCCAGGAAGAAGTAAACCCTGGGAAGAGAGGAACCCTGAACCCAAAGAGAAGCAAGACCCTGGAGGGGAGGAACCCAGGAAGCCTGAACCCTCACAGACATCGGCAGCCATCTTACCCCAACATGTGAAAATAGACTTTGGTGAGGGAAGTAATGTATGCTTTATGGCCTGGTATCTGTAAGCTCCTACCCCAAATCAATAACCTTTATAAAAACCAACCAATTTCTGGTATTTTGCATCAGCACCCCTTTGGCTGACTAATGTACCACTGACTCAGCAGTTTTATCTCAGGAAATTTAGTTATTTATTGTCCATTGCATTTTTACTGGAGACTGACTATGTGCCCAGCACTGCTAGGTATGTTGACCAACAGATACGGACCCTGCTCCCACGGGCCTTATACCTTGGTGCGGGAGAGACAGGAAAGCAGGACGTTCCAGTAATCTGATCATGCTCTCACGGGATGAAGAGCAGTGACTGTGGACAACATCAGAGGCACCGGACCCCGTCTGCGGCGGTGGTGGCAGGGTCTAGAGGCTCACCCGAGGAATGATGTCTCAGCTGAGAGCTGAAAGAGGAGGCGGTGTTTCCTAGTCAAGGACTCCCAAATGGTAGAAGGGCAGTGGGAAAGTATGTACAAAAGGGAGAAAGAGACAGCATGGCCTGTTTAAGGAACCAGAAGACTTTCAGTTTGGCCAGAAACGGAAGCAATAGTGAGAGGAAAAAAAAGGTGAGAGTCTGGAAAGGGAGTCCAGGGACCCCAAGGTCATAATTCACGATGCGTACAAAGACTAGCAAAGCATCATGATGATGGCATCTGATGCTTGGAGACAACTTAGATGTCAAACAATAGGTCACTGGTGACATCACAATAGAACACTACTCAGTTATAAAAGGATGCTATGAAAACTATTTATTGGCATGAAAAGATGTTTTATGTTATATTGTCAGATAAAAGTCAGGAAATGAAATTTCCCAGAAAACTGGATGTCCATGTGTAAAAGAGTGAAGGTGGACCTCTATCTCACACGTTGAAAAAATCAACTCAATGTGGATGATAAACCTAAATATATGAACTGGAACTATAAAACTCCTAGAAGAAAATATAAGACAGCATTTTCAGGACCCTGTGTTAGGCAATGGTTTCTACGACTTTACAACCAAAGCACAAGAAAAAATAAAAAATAAATGGAATCTCATCAAAATTGAAAACTTTTGTTCCTCAAAGGATTGCATCATGAAACTAAAAAAGACAAATCTACTCAATGGGAGAAAATATTTGGAAGCCACATATCTGAAAAGGGTTAAATATCCAGAATATATGAAGAAATCTTACAACTCAATAAAAAGACAAGCAACCTATTTTTAAAAATGAGCAAAAGACTTGAATAGACATTTCTCCAAAGATATACAAATGGCCAAAGAGCACATGAAAAATGCTCAGCATCACTGACTGTTAGGGAAATGCAAATAAAAACCATGAGCTACCATTTCATACCCACTAGAGTGGCTACTATTAAGAAATGGAAAAGTTACAGGTGTTGGCAAGGCTGCAGAGAAATAGGAAACCACTCATTGTTGGTGTTAGAGGTTTGCAATAATTAGCAAGCTGTAGCTCAGTTTTCCCTAATATGCGTTGGGGAAAGGCTAACCCCATCCTCCATAAGCCTAAGTGTCTAAGGGCACAGCGCTTCCCCACAGGTTAAACAAAGAAACCACATAGAGATGGGAGTAAAGGGAAATGGAAACCTTCCCTACCTACATATTGGAGAGATAAAATTCCTACAGAACAAAGAAACATCTCCTGCAGCATTCCAAGAAACCGTAACTCCCTAACCCCCTATCTTCTAGTCACTGTCAGGGAAAGGTTTCACCTCTAGGGCTTCCTATTGGCCCCTACACCTCACTTGGACCCTCAACCCCCTCCCACCAACTATAATTCCCCTGCCTAGAAAAGTTCTGTATAAATTCAAATCCCCCCTTCCAGGAGTGGGCTGAAGTCTGTTCTTCAGACCCCCTCTATTGGGAGAGCTTCCCAATAAATTCTTTCTCTGCCTGTGATCATATCAGTTTCCATGTCCCAGTAAGTGCTAATTTTCTCCAACAGTTGGTCAATGTGAAATGGTGCAGCCACTGTGAAAGTCAGTTTGATGATTTCTTGGAAAGTTAAGTGTATTATCATATGGCCTGGCAATCCCACTTCTGTATATATACCCAAAAGATTTGAAAGCACGGACTCAAACAAATATTTGCACACTGATATTCATGGTGGCATTATTTTCATTTGCCAAAATATGGAAGCAGCTCAAGTGTCTATCAACTGATGAATGGATAAATAAAACATGGTATATACATACAATGGAATATTATTCAGATGTAAAAGGAAATGGAGTTCTGATACATGCAACATCAGAGATGAACCTTGAGGACATCATGTTGAGTGAAATAAGCCAGACACAAAAGTACTAATGTTGTATGACCTCACCGATGTGAAAAAATTAGAATAAGCAAACTCATAGAGTCAGATACTAGAATATAGGTTTCCAGACAATGGCGTGGGAGTAGGGGATGGGGAGTTAATGCTTAAGTTGTAGAGTTTTAATTTGGGTTGATCATAAAGTTTTTTGCTTTTGTTTTTTTTAGGAGGTACTAGGGATTGAATACAGGACCTCATACTTGGGAAACAGGTGCTCAACCACTGAGCTACATCTGCTCTCCAATGAGTTGATTTTTCATTTGTTTGTTTTTAGGAGGTACTGGGGATTGAACCTGGGACCTTGAACATAGGAAGCAGGTGCTCAACCACTGAGCTACATCTGCTCCCCATAAAGTTTTGCTAATGGATGGTGGTAATAGTGCCACAACATTGTAAATGTAATTGACAGGACTGAAATATATATTTGAGTGTAGTTAAAAGGTGAAAATTCAGGTTGCAAATATGTTACCAGAATAAAATTTTAAAAAAACATAGGACTGTGCAGCACAGTGAGTCCTATTGTAAATGATAGACTACAGTTAATGGTACAATTATAAAAATGTTCTTTCATGAATTGTAACAAATGTACCGTACTAATGTAAGGTGCTCATAGTTAATAATAAGGTCGTATATGGGAACTACGTATTTTCTGCATGATTTTTTCTGTAAACCCACAACTTCTCTAGTAAACAATAATAATATGTATAGTATGATTTTATTTTTGTTTAATAAAATTGTACAAAGATTCTGGGAGAATATATGTCAATGGGTTAACAGTAGTTATCTTGGGGTGCTGGGATTGTGAGTGATTTTCATTTTTTCCTTTTTGCTCACCTGTAGTTTCTGCTGTAGTTTGGGTGCCAGTACTGCTTGGGTAATAAAGAAGAACTGAAAGTTACAAGACATAAAATTCCTGAAAAGTCAGCGTAAAAAAATTAGTACCAGGGAAATCTTGGTTTCTCTGTTTAACATGAAGAAAATACTCAAAAGTGAGAAGGGCAAGTTGATATAATGGAACTGACACAGAAAATCAGTTTTAACATTTATGGGCTTCAACACAATCTGTATGCTCCTTCAAATGGTCTCCACCCCACACACAGGCTACCACTCCCAGCTGCATGCAGGAGCAGCCACACCCCAGGTAGCACCAGCTTCTCATGGGGTTCCAATTCTGGCTCCTCTTTTTATCTTTGTGTAATAAAGCTACATTCTTTGGCTTCATCCCAGATCGTTCTTGGACTATAAGGAATGGCAAACAGATAATCTGACAACTTTATGCTGGGATCTAGTCCCGTCTTTATGAATTCTAGTGAATTCCAGTGTGCTCACACTCACTCTGTCTCAGAAGTAAACATCTTCTTCTGGTCCCACTAGGGTGGCCCATTGTTGGACCTGGATATGCACATCCAGCATGACATATATCACCACTGTCTACAGAAGCTTGTACAGTAAAGGATAAAGAAGTTGGTAATATATTTTCTTCTTTCTGATAACAATGCTGTGTTACTTAGCATGTTTCCTTTTTGCCCTGGATGCCTGGGATCATAGTCAATTTGATGCTCCAATATGAGGATAAAAGAGAAGCTACTGATTCAGCACTTTGAGTTCAATCTTATCCTTGGCTATGAAGCTTCTCCAACCATGTGGACTCCCTTTAGCAGATTAATCTCTTCTCTGACCTTTGGATGAAGCATTCTGTTCTCCTTTCCATTCCCATGTTCATGCTGGTCCTCTCACCAGGAAATTCCTTTTCCATGCTGCTTGTGGGCCATCCAAATGCTACTGATCTGTCACAGTCCACTTCAAGTCTCACCTGTGTGAATGCTTTCCCAGTGCTACTGATGTGGGCTATGAGTGGGAGGCTCTTTGTCTCTTCGGAGATAACCTTAACCTAGGCTGTGTCCTGACTTTTGGGTGTGGGATGATGGGGGGCTGCAGTTCTGCCCTTGGTGACCATGGCAATGACTCCAGTCCCAGGAAACAGTTTATCAATGCAAACTCTATAGACTTTGAATATTCAGGGGAAATGCAAACCAAATGTGCTAGAATGTATGAAGTCCATTCTAAAAGTTTACCTAGGATGTGGAAGATATATGCTAATTCAAGCCTATTGAGAACTAAAACAAAAGAACCATTTGGCCTTTCCTCTCTGTATAAAAGAGACTCAAAAATCTTGTTCGGGGCTCAGAACTGAAACAGAAAGCTCCCGAGTCCGGCCGGCTGTCAATAAACCATTTTTCCTTCTCGAAAACATTCCTGAGTCCTGGCCTCTCTATATGCAAATAATTGAACCTCTCTCAAATTCTACAACACTACGATTTGCATGATCTGGACTCAACGTACTCCATGGAAAGAATAGATTTTGCTACTGGAAAACCTAAGATCCAGTTGTGACTTCACTACTTATTAGCTGGGTGATCTTGGGTAATTTGTTTAACCTTTAGGAACTTCGGTTTTTCACAGAGATGTTCTGAGGACTATAGAATATTATAATTTAAGTGCTTTAAATTACTGAACACTACATGTATTCAACTAATTTATTAAGTACCAGCTATGTGATAGACAATGTACTAGACATTACATAGATATTAGTTTTCTTGTAACACTTTAACAAACCATAATAGTCTTCCAGGAATGTAGCAAATAGCATGCTATTCTTTGTTTTCAATGTTTCACTTGTGAAAGTCTTGTTAATGATTTTGTGTTTTAAATGCTAATTCTTTTGTATTCCCAAATATTTATTGAATTCTTACTTTGAGCCCGGTGGGGGATAAAAGAGTGAACTAGAACCTGCATTTCTGCAGTTTTATGGATGTAATGGGGAAACTTCTGAAACTTTCAAGCAAGAGAGTGGTTTGATGAGATTTGTGTCTTAAAAATGCTTGTTTTTTTCCAATCACTTGGAAATTTCTTCCTTTCTTTGCCTAAGTCCAGTCCTTCCTTTTCAGTTTTATGCCACTTCCTCTAGGGACACTTCCCTGCCCCTGAGCCTGGGTCATGTGCCCTCCCCTGGCCTCCTTTCGTACCCCTTGCCCAGCCTGTATCACACTGGATTGCACTTGTTGATGCTCCTAGACCATGAGCTCCGTGAGAACGGAGACCATGCCTGTCTGTCCACATTTGCATCCCAAATGTCTAGCAAGAGGAAGTGCTCACATGACCCTGGCAAGAGCAGTTTCAGAGACTAATAGGTGCTGCAATGGAATTTAGCCAAACTCCAAAGTCAGAGGGAAGAGTTCCCAGAAGACTGCCCTACTTCCGTCAGCAGCTGCAGGTTTGGGGGTCCTCAGGACTTCAGACCAGCTGGCTACAAATTTGGGGAAGCCCACAACCAGCTTCAGGTTTGACAATCTGCTAGAAAATCTATTCTACTCCACGGCTTCATTTATTTCAAGGAAAGGGTACAAATTAGAACCAGACAAAGGAAGGGCAAAGTCTGGGAGGGTTCCACATAGGAGGATTCCAAGTGGGAAGTTTCTATCATTCTCTGGATACTTTATCCTTCTAGCACGGGTGTGCGACAATATGCAGAGTGTTGCCAACCCAGGAAGCTCCCCTCAGCTGCTGTTCTTATTGGGGCTTTGTTACATAGACATGATTGGTGGACTCATTCCCTGTGTGGTTGAACTCAGTCCTTGTATTTGTCAGCCAAAAGGAGCTGATGCAAAGTACCAGAAAGCTGTTGGCTTTTATAAAAGGTATTTATTTGGGGTAAAAGCTTGACAGTTACAAGGCCGTGCTCAAGGCTGCTTTCTCACCAAAGTCAGTTGTCATGTGTTGAAGCAAGACAGCAGTTGATCTCTGCCTGGTCTCTCCTTCTTTCTTCCTCTTAAGTCTCCATAGGCCAGCTTCTTCTGATCTTGGCTGTAGGCTGGCATAGTTCTCTCTTCTTCTTCTTGCCTTTTTCTGTGTGTCTTCTTGACTGAGTGTCCATTTATATCAGCCCATCAAGGGGACCACTAACCTACTAATGTGGTCTAACCAAAGCTCGAGTCTTAAGAGGTAATCTAATCAAGACATGTCAGCTGAATGTAATGCATTCAGAGCGTAGCACACCCAGAGGAACAGATTAGTTTACAAACATAATCTCCCTTTTGGGGATTCATAAATAGTCTCAAACTGTCATGGTCCCCCTCCCAAAGGGCTGGCTGGTATCACGTGACCTAATGCTCCAATCCTCTAATCACATGGTTGGTTCTTCTGGCATAGCCAGCCCCCGCCCTAAGACTTGAGGTCTGAGGGACCCACCGTGAATAATAGACACTTTGTTCACTCAGGCAACTGCCAAGCTTTAGAGGTTACCTCTCAGGAGCCAGGCCTCTCTTTAGTTGGGGTTAAGATCCTCACTACACTGGAGTGGAGCCTGATTAGAGAAAGGTGAAGTGAGAACGAGAGGTGATGCCTGGGGACCGGGAGGACAGGCACATCTTTCAAGAATATTCCTAAGAGAATGAATGACAGGGGCAATTGCCAGAAGAGTTAAAGGGGCAGGTAGAAGGTTTTGTTTTATAAGATGGGAGAGACTTGAACATTTTTAAATATTGATGGAAAGCAGCCGGAAGAAAGGAGGAGGCTCAAGAAATAGGAGACTGTATTAGTCAGGTATTGCTGCAACAGTGCTGCAGAATGACCACCACTCTCAGTGGCTTACGGTAACAATGAACATTTTTCAACCCATTCATGTGTCTGGTTGGCTGAGTGGCTCTGTATCAAGTTTCTTCCACGGTACTTACCATAGAAGGTTTTGTGGGAAGTAAATGAATCATCATACAGAGCACTTAGCTCAGTACCTGACACAAGGTAAACTCTCAATAAACATTCACTATCATTCTTATCATCATCATCATAATTATTAGAAGGCAATAGAAAGGTCCAGAAGAGCCTTCTGATCTGTGTTCCAATTTTATCTCCTCTCTTTTGGAGGGAAGAAACATTATTATAGATGATGCCTTCTTCATTGGAAAGGGGGATGGCTCTCCTCTCTGGTCCAGGCAGGGAAAAGGGCCAGCAGCCTGCTATGCAGCAGTAATATGACCCCTATTGCTTCCGATGCTCTGGAATTACCTGCCCAGAAATTTCAAAGCCGTTGGTTATGGGCTTTTATTTCTTAATTAACATTTATGAGGTTTGCCCTAACAATTAAATTACCAAGTCAACTTCTCCAATTAAATGATAATTAGCTTTCATGTCCTATCAGGAATTTACCAACCACTTTATGAAAAAGAGCTTAATGAAACAATTAAGACACAATACAAGGAAGGATCCCATGGGAGGATTTGCAACATCTATCAGTGAAGTGGAGAGTAATGGGACTTCGTGGTAAACACAGAAGCCGTATTGGCTGTGACAGATCCAACGACATTTGAAGGGTACTATGGCCAACAGGGAAGACTGGGTACTTTTCATCTTGACATAGCCTTAGGAAGCTGGTGCATGTGTGTGGGCTATAGCTTTGGTAGCATAATAGCTAATAACAATGACACAACCGCAACAACAGCAAATGTCTGTTAAGTTCCTCCTTTGTGGAAGGCATGACACCAGGTGCTTTATTAGTAGTACGTCAGCTCACACTTTCTGAAATCATATGAGGTTAAGTATTAGACTTATCTATCCTTTATGAGGAAGCACTGAGGCTCAAAGAGGTTGACTAACTTGCTTGAGGTCACATGCTCAGTAAGAAGCAAAGCTGGGACTTGAATCTTGGTTGAGAGGAAGCTACTCCTCCACGGGCCAGGTGATGGATGTAAAGTAGAGAGGCCCTGGAGACAATGGCACCTGCCACTAAGGCCATGTGGCTCCCGCAAAAACAGCTTGGACAAAGAGTGGCAAATATATGGCATGTGGTGGCCTGACACCCTCTCAGCTAGCCCCATACCAGTCATCTCTAATTTATCATCATACTCTCCCCCACTGATCACAGAGTGGCCTCGTCATCCTTCTCACCACAGCCCTCCAGGCGGCCACTAAGTCAGTCAGGACTGACAGGGGAGAGGGAATCCCTTTGCCATCCCTGGCTTAGATGCCCCATGGAAACTTCAGGAACAAAAGCACTGGCCTTGGAGTTCGAGGGGACCAGGTTTGAGGGGACCAGGTTTGGATCCTTGTTCTTCTACTTCAAGTCATTTCCAAGCCTCTTTCACCCATGAAATCTAAAAGGTTGTGAGGAACCAATGGCCTACTGCCTGCCCATGTGTGCTCCAGAGTGTCTGAAGCGGAGTAAGTTTAGGGAAGCATTAGTTTACTCTCACCAAGGGTGGGCAGAACATTCAGACTTGGGTCAGGGGCAAGGGTAGGTTTCTCAAAGTCTTAGAAACCTCGGTAGTGGAGAAAGGCAGTGACAGAAGAGCCTGGGTCCCAGGGAATCTGTGGAGAGTCATAAGATCCAGGGACAATCTGGAAGGAGTCTTATCTCCATCTAAATTGGAAGCTCCCAGAAGACGAGGCCTTGCCTGGGACCATGTTACGTCCTCCCATGTCAATGTCAATCAGGGATGGTGCTGAGAACTAGGGGTGGGAGCTGAGTCTGATGGTGGGGGTCAAGTGTCCTCAGGTATGCAGAAGGAAGGGAAGGAGAGCCTGGGAAAAGGCAAGGTGAGACCGCAGTCAGCCCAGGCCAAGTCAAGGCTCCCTCTCTATCTAGGTGTCTAGGTACAGAGACTGGCTGTCGTTGGAAGGCATCGTCCCACATCTTATTTTGCACAGTGATAAGGAGGTTGAGAGGTCCAAACAATAACCTAGAGCCGCTAGTTTTTCCCTCCACATTGGATTATGTTGTCTTTCAACTGTGCATCTTGTTTCTTTCTTGTCTCTGTCCAGATTGGAAGCTCTCAGTGGGCAAGTCCTGGACAATGAGTGGTTCTCAGCTCAAAACTGAATGGGGAAGGTGGGGCAACCAATCAGAAGAGCAAACAGATTTTGAAGAGCCCTGATCCTGGGTGCAGATGTGACTCAAGCTGTTGGGCACCTGCCTCCCACACAGGAGGTCCCAGGTTTGGTTCCTGGTGCCTCCTGGGGGAATGTGAAAGAACAACAAAAACACATGAAACAAAAAACAACTATAACAAAAAACAACAACTCAGGGAAGCTGATGTGGCTTGAGGGCCAGTTTCCCACATATGAGGTCCCAGGTTCAATCTCTGGCCCCCAGTATCTCAAAAAAAAAAAAAAAAAAAAGCCCTGACCTGGGAATCCACATGCGCAACTCATCCTGCGGTACGCCCACTCTCCATGCCTCAGCATGAACCCCATACTTTTCTTGTTTCTTAAGAAACTCTTCACTCCCTTGCCTAAAAAAAATAAAAAAGAATGGCAAAGCAGGTGTATAACTCAGTGGTTGAGTGCCTGCTTCACATATACAAGGGCCTGGGTTCAACACCCAGTACCTCCTGAAAAACAACAACTAAAAAAAAAACCCAAAACTGAATGGCCCCAGGCCTCCACACTGTCCACCCAACTCTTACAAAAGTACCATAACCTGAGAGGTCGGATAGATGGTTATTGTTAATACGTAGTGGCATAGCTGGGTTCCAGAAGTTAATGCAGCCGGAGGAAGTCACCTGGGAAGTCATCTGGAGTGAGCCAAAAGATGTTGTGCCTTAGGCTGTGGATTAGCTTGGGCTGGTGTGGACCCTTGGAGCCAACCTCAGCTCAAGCCAGGACATGTCCTCTGAGTCCTTTGGGAGAGCTCCGTGCCACTGTGCATCAGAGTCCTTGGTTGCAAGCAACGGACACTGACCCTGGTTAGCTGATACAACGTGAGGAAATGTAGGGGAAAGGCAGAACACGCTCCTAACACAGAGACCCAGACTTTGAAGATGGGCAGTTGCCAAGGTAGCTGTCATGAGGGGAAGGCGCGCATGGGGTCCTTTTTGGCAGGAGCAGTCTGTCCAGGGCACCCCCATGGCCTCTGCAGATCCCCATGGCCACCCATGAAGGACTCTCAGCAGCTTTTCATTGTAGGGTCACCAGCTCCGGAGTTGAGGTCAGAGCATCCAGTTGGCTGAGCCCAGGCTACATGTCCACGCCTTACTTGCCATGAGGCGAGAAAAGGGAAGACTCCTCCTTCAGTCTATGGAGTGAAGGGCGGGGCAGCAAGAGCCAACCAATGTCACCACAGTGGGTAATTGTCTCCAAGTAGGAGAGGGGATTGGATGGTGGACAGGCAAAATAGAAAGCCAAATTCCTCTGCTGCCTAAAAACTGTCCAGTTGAATTAATTCAGACTGCTTTTTATTCTGCTCAGCCTTCTCACACCTGTAGCTTCGTTTGGTGTGCCAGGGTCCCGACTTTGACTCTCATTCGTGACAATGACTCGGCTCATTTACTCCACCATGCTCCCAACAGCCTGTGCCCTGATACCTGATTTTTACTTTGGGCTCTCTATCAGAGTTCCAACAGGAAACAGATGGCATACTCAAATTGGATAATTTGAGATTTTAGTTTTAAAAAAAGACTATTTGCAAATGTGTAGGAGGGCACAGGAAGTCTTCCAGGACTACTAACAGTGGGGCCCCATTGCCCCTGGAAGGGCCTGGAGGGGCCAAGGGAAGGGGAGAGGGAGAGGAAAGAGAGCAGGGAGCGCTGTGTGGAGAGGGCCGCAGGCAGAGCTGTGATATACCCACCACCGAGGGGGGCATGCAGCGCCCAAGAGGGAGCTGGAGATCATCTGGAGATGGAGCCTGACCTCATTCTCCTCCTGCCTTCGATTTCCCTCCAGTGCTCCCAATTGGCCCAACCCAACTGGAAGCCAGAGGCAAAGGGGCTTGATGCAGGTCAGCGTCCCAGGGCAGAGGCAGAACTCAGAAGCGTAGAGGTAGATCCCAGCACAACAGCTTTTCTCCTAGCAGTGGTCTCGAATCCAGAATTTGATCACTGTTATGCTGGTACCTAAATTTTCTGGGTTAGGTATTTATTAGTTTTCATTTTATTTTGCCTTATTTTATCTGTGAGATTTTTTTTTTTTATTAGAGAAGATGTGGGTTTGCAGAACAATAAGCATAAAAGACAACATTCTCATTTACCACCCACCACCAACACCTTACGTCAGGGTGGAACATTTTTTACAATTGACAGTAGCACATTTAAAAATATATATTTATTTTATTTATTTATTTCTCTCCCCTTCCCCTCCCACCCTGGTTGTCTGTTCTCTGTGTCTGTTTGCTGCGTCGTCTTCTTTGTCCGCTTTGGTTGTTGTCAGTGGCACGGGGATCTGTGTTTCTTTTTGTTGCGTCATCTTGTTGTGTCAGCTCTCCATGTGGGCAGCGCCATTCTTGGGCAGGCTGCACTTTCTTTCGCACTGGGCGGCTCTCCTTACGGGGCGCACTCCTTTCGAGTGGGGCTCTCCTACGCAGTGGACACCCCTGTGTGGCTCAGCACTCCTTGTGTGCATCAGCACTGCACGTGGGCCAGCTCCACATGGGTCAAGGAGGCCCGGGGCTTGAACTGCGGACCTCCCACATGGTAGACGGACGCCCTAACCACTGGGCCAAGTCTGCCACTGGTAGCACACTTTTATAATTGTATTATTAAAGTCCATGGTTTCAACTTAGGGTTCACTGTGTAGTGTAGGTTCATGGATTAATTTTTAAATATTTTTATTCTGTTACAACATATGCCATGTAACATTTCCCCTTTTAATCATATTTAGATATATATTTCAGTGCTGTCAATTGCATTCACAATGTTGTGCTACCGTCACCACCATCCATTATCAGCACATTTCCATCCTTCCAAATAGGAACGCTGTACACTTTAAGCCTTAGCTTCCCATTCCCTATTCTTACCTCCTCCCCTGGTAACCTATATGTTAGATTCTGAAACTAATTGTTTCAAAACAGTGAGCTCATGCAATATTTGTCCTTTGGTGTCTGGCTTATTGCACTCAACATGATGTCTTCAAGTTTCATCCATGTTGTCACATGTATCAGGACTTCATTCCTCTTTACAGCTGAATAGTATGCCATTGTGCATGTATACCATATTTTATTTATCCATTCATCGGTCAATGGACACTTGGGTTGCTTCCATCTTTCACAATTGTGAATAAAGCCACTATGAACGTAGCTGTGCAAATATCTGTTCGAGTCCCTGTTTTCTATTCTTTTGGGTATATACTTAGTAATGGGATCGCGGGGTCATATGGTGGTTCTATACTTAGCTTTCTGAGGAACCACCGAACTGTCTTCCATTTGACATTGCCACCAGCAAGGACTTGAGCTAGGTTTTATTACTCACACCCGGAGGCTGGCACAGAGCCAAGAAGAGGAGACAAAAACCTAAACAGCAGCAAAGATGACCTAATGGTGAGGAAGCAGGCCCCAGGGGAGAGGAGGTTGGAAGGCGTGGAGGGATGGCGAGTCTGGCAGAAGAAGTGGATGCCTGGAGCTCTGGACAGCAGACAGCAGGTCAGTGGTGCAATTGTGGGCACCGGGAGGTCCAATATGGAGGAGCATGTGGCCCAGCCATCCAACCACGAGGACGCTCAGAGCAGGCAGGATTCAGAGCCCTCAGCAGAAAAACTCAGCTCCACATTCATGGAATCCTCTTCCCTCTTTCTGGTAGTGTCCTGGGCCCTGGGAAATTAAAGATGGCGAGGGCGATCCTTTCCACTGAGGAACTTGCAGTCTACCTGGGGAAACAGAAACCAGCCAGTATTTCAGAGTGATGAGTGGGATTCGCTGGAGGTGTGCCAACATGCTCTGGGGGGCTCCCGCCTGGGGCTGGCTGGAGAGGAGGCCGCCTGGACCCCTCCTGAAGGATGAGGGGGAATCGGACCAAATGGGAGGGAAGAATATTCCAGCAGAAGGAATGGTGCAGCAGAGCCTGTGGATGTGAGGGCAACACAGGTGTGGTCAGGGAATCTACAGAGTCGAAAGGAGGTGAGGTGAGAGGCGTGGGGTGAGGCTGGAGATGGGGATGGAGGCAGGGCAGGGCGGACAAGGAGGAGCACAATTCACTTTGTGCCATTGGGCAGAGCTGGAAGGGTTTGGGAAAAGGAGCAATGAGGTAAAGTCTGCATTAAGAAAACTTTTTTTAATATCTTTTTTTTAAAGATACATAAATCACACAAAATGTTACAATAAAAAATATAAGAGGTTCCCATATACCCCACTCCCCATACCCCCCACTCCTCCCACACCAACAACCTCTTTCATTAATGTGGCACATTCATTGCATTTGATGAGTACATTTTGGAGCACTGCTGCACAGCATGGATTATAGTTTACACTGTAGTTCACACTCTCTCCCAGTGCATCCAGTGGGTTATGGCAGGATAGATGTCCTGCATCTGTCCCTGCAATATCATTCAGGACAACTTCAAGTCCTGAAAATGCCCCCACATCACACCTCTTCTTCCCTCTCCCTGCCCTCAGCAACTCCGGCAGCCACTGTCTCCACATCGATGATATAATTTCCTCCACATCAATGATATTTCTTCCATGGCTAGAGTCACAGTAACACTCTAGTAGAATACCCGCTCGTCCCCTCTAATCCATATGTTACTCCTCCATCCTGAGGACCCTGGGGACGGCGATGCCCATCCCGCTCTGAATCTGCATTTGGATGGCCCTCTCTGGAGGCCGCGCAGAAGCTGGGTCTAAGGGTAATGCTGGAGACAGAGAGCCATGAGGGAGCCACTGCGATGGCCCAGGCGGGAGGTGACGAGGGCCGGGGCTAAGCAATAACGCCAGCCTCCTGTCCCTTTACTTCCCTCTGCTTGAACTCCTACAATGGAACCTGTGGAATCCGAGGCAGAAACTCGGGCTCTGGGGAACGCAGTGTGGCCGGGGGCTCGGCAGGGGAGCAGCAGACCCCCAGGCTCCCTGCCGCTGCTCCCCACACCCGGCGGTCCTGAAGCCCTCCCTGGAAGGGGCTCAAAGGATGGCTGCTGCTGCCTCCTGTTGCAGGGTGGGCTTCCCAGCTGTCTACGGAGCAGGAATTTACCCTCAACTCGACTCACGGTTTTAACTAAGCAAACGATATTGCCTGTAGGTAATTCCAAGATGGTCTAATGGGGCCAGGGAAACCCAGGTAGTCCTCAGGTTTCTAGCCCGAGTGGCAAAGGAGGTAAGTCAGGGCCCTCTGGGAAGGCTTGCTGGGAGCTCTGGGCGCTGGACAAGGTGGGGGACAAGGAAGGCTGGCCACCCCACTAGCTGGGGAGCCTCACATGGCCCCGTGAGAGTCACAGGGAGGGAACAGGATGTTTCTGGAAGCAGGTAGGTATACTCCACAATTCCTGCTAAATTGCCTGTCCTGAGGCCGAGCACCTCACTGGAAATGGTGAAGCCCCGTTACTGAGCAGCTCTACAGCCGTGCACGCCCCCTCGAGGCGCTCTCACATGCAGAACTGCATGGAAGCCCCTAGCAGCTTTTTAAAACAAATCACCACTATAGCCACTTTATAGAGAAGGAAACGGAGACTCTCTTAAGCAATTTGCTCAAGGCCACTAAACCAGGCAGTGACCGATACCTTTGCAGCCATCCCTAGGTTTGACCATCACAGCACGGAGCCCGGGAGCAAGTGGGCCATGCCCCTGGGGGAGGGTGAATCATAGGGCGAAGGCAAGCCCTAGTTCCGCGTGAAGGTCAGGAACACGGGCCCGGGATTGTTCTCTTGGATTTCTGTGCTGCCCTCCCTCCAACACAAGCTTGGTCAGGACTGGGGGGCAAGGTGGGGGCGGTCATGACTGGGCTCGCTCCTTTCTGTCCTAGCTCATTGAGGAAAGCAAGAGATGTCCAAGTACAAAGAGGGCCAGGCATGCGTCTGGTTCCATCGCCCTCTCCATCTTCCCCCTGCCCTCTCTGCTACGCCCTGCCTCCTCTCTCCTTCTCTTTCTACACCTTCTTATATCCCGGTGCCTCAACATCTAACAACATCCAGCTGCTCTCAGGACACTCAGAGTTAGGCCCGTACTGTTCAACAGCCCCCACCCTGTCCAGGTGCTGGGCACAGGGATGGCTCCTCCCCTGACCCCCACTCTCCTCTTCCCGACCAGCAACAGATCTCCCACCCCCAGGGCCTCTGAGCTATGTGGTCAAGCATTAATATAAGCCACTTCCCACTACGGTGGGTCTGACAGACAAGGCTGGCCAACAAACTTTTTGAGAATCTCCCCAGTGAGAGGCTCTGTGCTGGGGCAGTGGGAATGCAGGTGAGTCAGAAGATTTCACTCTTAGTCAAGAAGTAAGAACGGAACACAGAGAACAGGCCAATAAATGCCTTGAGGAGGTTCATGTCTTTCCCGTGCCTGGATGGGCTGAGGGAGATGAGGGAAACCAGCAGAATCTACACGGACAGAAAGAGAGGGGCGGGTCAGACAAAAGCAGAGTGGGACAAAGGCCGGGATAAAGGAGGGTAGGGAAGAAATACAATTTACAAAAATGATGTGGTGGGGGGGGTGGGGAGTGGGTTATATGGGGAAAAATAAATAAATAAAGGGGAAAAAAAAGAAAAGCCACTGGAAGCAAACGTTGGATGAATTGTATAAGGCATGAAACTGTATAACGCAGTGAACCCTGCATTGCATGATGGTAGATGACGGTTGTTAACAGTACAAATATCAGAACCTTGTTTCGTGAACTGTAACAAATGCACAATACTAATACATGGTGCTAATAATAGGGAAAACTAGGCCTTATGTAAGTACGGACTAGTATAGTTGCTAGGAATATTCTGATGTCTTTTATCAATTGTAACAAATATTCCAAAACCAGGCAAGGTGTTGGTGATGGGGTGGTGTATGGGAACCCTGTATGATTTGCATGATTGTTTATAAATTCACAACCGCTCTAGTAAAAAAAATGAAAAATAAGATAATAAAAAATACAATACAATACAAGCAGGGGCATGCTGGAGTTGGCTTATACAAGCTTTTGAGAGCCATTTTGTGTGTATCTTCCTAAATCCATGATCAGTGGCCTCAATTTGGTAGCTTGAAATTGGCTGTGGTAGGAGTTGCTACACCACAGAAATTGACAAACCCTAAAAGTCAGGATTCTGGGGAGAGAATGTAGCTCAAGTAGTTGAGCTCCTGCTTCCTTTGTATAAGGTCCTGGGTTTGATTCCCAATAACTACTAAAAACAAATAGACAAACAATTAAAAAAAAAAAACATAAAAAAACCCAACCAAACAAAAAAAGAAAGCAACTACAATTCCAGTGTGTTCACGAAGGTCTGTCCACTTGAAAGCAGGTGGAGCAAGGGGTTCCCTTAAATCCCATCCTTCATTTTACTCCTACAGGGAAGGACTTGAGGTCTCCAATTGTTTTTCCTCCCTTCTCATCAGATGCCCCACCAGTCCAGTCTCCCCTCACTGGAAGGAAGGGCTGAAGGCTTTGGTGTTCCTCAGAATCTCTGAGGACTTGCCTTGGGCCACCTCCC
Organism: Dasypus novemcinctus; assembly: GCF_030445035.2. Lineage (NCBI taxonomy): Eukaryota > Metazoa > Chordata > Mammalia > Cingulata > Dasypodidae > Dasypus > Dasypus novemcinctus. Next base: position 19,555,243 of record NC_080699.1, on the reverse strand, counting down.
AGAAACCCATCTCCAAATCCATGGGTAGACCCACCTGTCATCAGATCCGTCAGAGCCCAGTTATGGCCTCAGAAAAGTGGCCCAGTCTTTCCCATGGCTCCTCTCCTGCCCTACGGGCTGACCCCCAAAATTCTTGGTTTCTATAACTGTAATAACGCCCTCCCTCTGAATACCTTACCCACTATTTATGCCTAATTACCATGAGGCATAATAATGATTACGTATTGCACTAAATGTGTCGGATTAACTTTGCTCAGTGCTTTGCTTCATTACAACACCAAACTCCATTCATACACCTTAAGTATTTAACTTCTCTGAGCCTCAGCTTCCACATATGTAAAATGGGGTGGGTGGTAGGGTAATGGACTAGATTAGAGCTTCTCCACCTCACTGGCCTTCAGAATCTCTGGTTGGCTTTTTGAAATACAGAACCCTAACTCAAGCAGCTAAATTCTGATCTAGTAGGTCTCAGGTTGGGCCCCCAAATGTGTACTTTTTTTCTCTGTTTCCCAGGGGTTTCTATTACATCCAATCTAAGGACTGACATTTAGGAAACTCTGACGTAGACAATCACTGCAACTCTTTTCATGAAACACTCATTGGTTCATTTACTAAGAGGGAAAAGTACCAAAGATGAGGCAGGAGAGAAAGAGAGAGAGAGGCAGAGAGAGGACAGATGTGGCAGACTTTTAATCCATTTTAACAAGATTAGAATTTATCCCAGAGGCAATGGAAAGACTTTGAAGGGTTTTAAGCAGAGGATGACATGATCTGATTGTTTTAGAAGCAGCATTCCTATGCAGTGTGCAAGATGGGCTGACAGTGGGAGAGTGGTTGGAAGCTTTGGTAATAATCCACATGAAAGAGGATGATGACCTGGATTGGAGTGGTGCCAGTGAGAATGGAGGGAGCAGATGGATTTGCATGGCATTCAGAAAGTAGAATGGACAGGACTTAGTGATTTCCTTTTTCTCTGAATCTGGGATATGGTGGACACTTCTTCTTTGATTCCAAAGCCTTCTTCTGCTGGGGAACCCCTCCCTGTGGGGTTCTTGGTGGGAGACAGAGTCCACATCCCACTGAAGGGTGAGGCTCATGAACCAGGCCCAACCAATCAGAGGCAGCTGCCCGGATTTTGACTCACAATCTGGTGATTCAGAAAAGCAGGGACAATGGAGCAGGGCGGGCCAAGTAGCAGCAGCTTTCCAGGCGCAGCATAGCAGAGCGCCAGGGGAATGCCAGCGCCTGCTGCTGGCAGCTGGGAAGGGGTGATCTGGTGCCCTGTGTGAAGTTAGCCACCATAGTTGAGTCCTCAGTGGACTGCTGCTCGGGCTTTTCGTTTAAAGACTAAGTGTCTAGCTCTTTTGTTCCTGTCTGCTTTACCAACCTGGCTCTCTAATCATCCCTCTGATTCTGTGAGCCATTACAGTATTTTTAATGAATTGCTTTTCTGCTTAAACTGCCCGGAGCTGTTTCTGTTTCTTACATCCCTATTCCCTAGCTGATACACAGATTATGTTGGAAGAAGCAGCGGCAGGAGCAGTGGGTGGTATCGTCCTCAAGGCCTCAGAGGTGGGGAACACATGCAGAGGAGTTGGTTTTAAGATGGAGAAGCCCAAACGCTGCTGGTTGCTTTGTGGACTAAAGCCACCTCTGCGCCTTATTTTCTCACCCTCGGATGAAGACAGCTTGGGTGAAGAATTTCACACCTGAGCTGGGCTGCTCGAGTCCATCCAGAACCCAACGGCCAGACCTTGCATTTGCAGATGACCTGAAAACTACCATCCTAGTTTCCTGCCTCCTCCCATCCCTTGGAAGGGGAAACCCCCTAAAAATCTTCCCCACACTCTCCCGAATTGGTGGCATTATTGACATTGAAAGGGTATTAGAAGGTAAATGAGATTATAGATGAAAAAGTGCTTTGTTAGTTATAGAAGAGGTTGAAGAAATCCAAGGCAGTACTGATTGGATTACTCTCAATACAACTGAAGACCCTGGATATAAGTTAATTGTCTTCTAAATTCAATCACTTTCCCACCTATGTACCTGGTTATTCCCAAGATGTTTTATTTTGTTTTCATATATATTGGTGACTGCAGTGTCTCTGAAATACAAGATGTATATTTTTATGACCTCTTTCCATCAAGGAACTAAATAAATTTGTAATATGGATAGTTGCACTCCGATTAAAGAGTAGGATAGAATTTTTTAAAAGTGGGTGACACCTGTATTCTCTATTGTTCTAAATAGAAGGATGCAAATAACATCTGTAAATGTGCATTTCACACTGATAGGGGAGAAAATTGCCTCGTACCCAGTGAGGAGATCATTCTTTAAGGGTGAATTGCACATGCAAATGTCAAAACTCTCAGGTAACTCTCTCTGCTCTCCTGGCTTGCTCAGAGCACCCCAGACGTCTGTGTTTGGAGAGAACGCTCTCCCTCCCCACCCCTCCCAGGGGACTGCCAGCCTAGCTATTTCCGTTGCTTAACTGGTGTATCTCGACAGCAGTAACCAAGGATTCTGCTCTTATCTAAGATTTTCTATATTTTGAGAGAGAAAAAAAAGGTACAAAAGGAAGAGTTCATTTTCTTTTGCTCCAGATGGATGTCTACCCTAGAGTTCCTGGAGTCATTTGCCAATGGAATAAGAACAAAATGACGAGAGAGGAGGATGAGAGAAAAAGAATCCCCAGAGCTTGAAAGTAGAGCTGGGTTTTCATGTGCCGAGTAGGTTAAATCTCTAGCAGGAGCATCACACGGAGGGCGGCTGCCTCTCTCCAGGGCTTCTCCAGCTGAGGTGTGCTGTCAGGGGCGAGAACAGGGAAACAGAGTGAACACAGCTCAGTCAGGTGTGCTTCTCCCTAAGCTTCATGGTAATGCTGCAGTCTGGATCTCTAGTCCTATTTTACAGTCGAGGAAACTGAGGCTTAAAAACAATCAGATCTTTTCCAAGGTTGCAGAGTGGGGACTTAATCAAAGCCCTGGGTATCTCCAAAAGTACTGCTTAACCCCCGCGCCCCTCTGTCTCGACTCCTCAGATGTGGGCTTGAGGGGGGCTAGGGTTGGGAGGATGGGTCAGATGACCCAAGGAATTGGGGGGATGGCTGGGGGGGAACCGTTGAATATGGGAGAATGTCAGGTATATGGTTGAAACTATACTGTTGAGAAAACTCTTTAGAAAATATAATAAGGAAGGATCACGTGTTTAAGGTACTTAAGGGGGAGGGCATCTGGTACAGGGGCAAGCTTCTAGGGAGTATGTGAGTGTTCATTTTGTCTTAGTGTGTTATATCATTGGATGGAGACTCATACAATGAGTGTGAAGGTGTATCCACATCCTGGGGAGAACTCATGTTCCCAAAGAGTGGGAAATTTGTCTCTCGGAAGATCGCTGGCTCCCAATTAGTTAGGGCAGGCTAGTATGTCAAGCCCTCAGCATTGTTGCAGTATCTGTAAATCTGGCTCCTCAAGTAGTGAAGATTGAGTGTCACAGTGTGCCCTGAGGGCAAGGGGAGAGAGATATAGCATGGATGGAAGCAGGGAACTGGGGGGCAATGGAAGTGCTCCACAAGATCGTGCAGTGATGGACATGTCAACTTACATCTAAAGTGTATAAAAGTCTATAAGCTAAAATGTAAACTATAATGTAAAACATAAGGAAACTAAAAATTTAGAATTTTTTACCGTCTAAAATATAAACAATAATGTAAACCAAAATGGAACCATGTTAGATAGCTATGTTTCAAAATTTGTACATCAGCTGCAGTAAATATAACATGAACACGTAAAGAGATCATTGCTGGGGAAAGGGGAAAAGGGTTTGATGTTGGATATCTGGGAGTCCCCTATATTGTGTATGTGAATTACTGTGATCTAAAACTTTTTTGAAGACAAAATTAAAAATTAGAAGAAGAAAAAAAAAAGAAAAGATGTAGACATTGAGGAAGAAATGAAAGTGCCTTGCCACTGTACATACAGGCCAACAACTATTCCAGTGATGAAAGGCAAAAAGTTAGAAATAAAGCTTCATAATATTTTTCATTTTATTAATGCACCAATTTATTTTTACTTCATTTTAGTATTTCTAAATTACTATGTATTCTATTTCTAAACTTTAAACCCATCACTGTATTTCAATTTCCTATTAATTGAATTTGGCAACATATTAGACTTCACTGTTAGAGAAGTTTTGGACCACAGAGAGGTTCAGCTGTGGCAGGGGAGGAACTCTGGTGGGGTATTATTGATGGGGGGCACATGGGTAAGGGGGAGTTCTCCAGGACATGTATATAGGGAACATAAATATGTTAGGATGTATGTTGGGTATTTTTATAGTAGGTACAGTTACAAATGTCAACTGAGGGAGTGCTGAGTTCCCACCCAGGGGAGTTCTATCACATTCCCCAATGGAACAACAATAATCCCCTAAGTGCAACGGCAAAGATCAACAGGGAAGGAGGGTCCAATAATTGACCTGATGACTCTGCTTAGGAGCCTGTTTGCCTGAAATATGAACTAGGTCTAGTGCTGCAGGGTGCCTAAGAGTTACCTCCTGAGAGACTCCACGTTGCTCAAATGTGGCCACTCTCTAAGCCAAACTCAGCATGTAAATGCATTACCTTCCCCCCAATGTGGGACATGACTCCTGGGGATGAGCCTCCCTAGCGCCAAGGGATTACTACCCATCACTAACTGGAGAAGCAACTAGAAAGAGACCTCGAATAAAAGGGTCAACTCAGACCAGCAGAATATCTCAGCCTACGTGTTAGATCAAGTGTTAAAAACTGCTCTTTGGCCTCGAATAAAAGGGGGAAATGGCAAAGAAAAATAAGTTGATATGGCTAAGGTCTTCCGAAAAGAGTTGGGAGGTCATCAGAGGGGTTGTGTTTACACACACCTCAGCAGGACCCCAGAAAAAGCCAAAGTAGATACAGCCTTAGGTACTGGTTCTCCTGAAGGCTGTGGAAATCCACAGGGTATATAGTCATGGCAGCTGGATTTGGAGCTCTGTGCCATGTCAGAGGGCCCCATTTTGGAATTTGTAACCCGAGTGTGACAGAGTTGGACTCAGATGTGACTTTTCTACACATGCCTCTTCTGTCACTTTTACTGAACCTATGGTTGGTGCTAGGGAAGGTTCATACTCAGGAGACTTGAATCTGGACTGCCCATGTGCCCGCTGGGCCCTGAGCCTCAGCAGAGTGGCGACTCCTACTCTCTGATTTGTTGGACTTATCCAGGTCAGCTAACAGGGAGGTAAAGATGGTACCACCACACCAGGGAATCAAGAGTGCCTACAATTGTAAGCAGAGGAATTGTATCCATCATCCATGTGGAGTCTAAGCCCCCTCTTGATCTAGAGGTGGAGAGGACATCACCATCCCAGGATCCACAGATTGGAGGAATAAAATATGGACTAGAGTAGACTTATTGATATTCTGCTATAAAACTATTGTGATGAGTAATAGAAGAAATTTTAGCATCGAGGTGGAGAAAGTGGCCACAGTAGTCGCTGAGGGCAGGGAGAGGGAAGAAGAGATGTGATGTGGGGTATTTTTGGAATTTTGAGTTGTCCTTAATGATATGGCAGGGTCAGATGCTGGACTTTATATATCCTGCCATAACCCACTGAATGTACTGGGGGAGAGTGCGAACTACAGGGTAACCTATTATCTGTGTAGTGCAGCAGTGCCCCAAAACGTGTTCACCGAGCACGATGAGTGTGCCACAAGGATGGGGGACGTTGTTGGTGTGGGAGGAGTGGGGTAGAGGGGTGGGGGGCTACAGGAACCTCTTGTATTTTTTAGTGTAACATTTTTTGTGTGTGATGTCTGTTATCTTCAAAAAAATACAGTTTACAAAAATGATGTGGTGGGGGGGTGGGGAGTGGGTTATATGGGAACCTCTTATGTTTCTTGTTTTTTCATGTTTTTTAATGTAACATTCCTTGTGATCTACTAACTTTAATTTTTAAAAATTAAAATAAATAAATAAATAAACTCCACCTCCTGGAGGGGGACTATCTATTAAAAAAAAAAAGTACTGCTTAACCCCCCGCCCCCCTTCTGTCTCGACTCCTCGGATGAGGGCATGTCCCTGGGAATAACTGGCCACAGCCTGTGACTCTCTGGCCCTGCATTAGAGACCAGTGGGGGGCCCAGCCCTCCACAGCCCACCATCCCTCATTCTCCACCTTAGTACCCGTTTGTTCAATTCTTTCTTTCCTCCTTCCAAAGGGTCAAGAAAACCCGGAGCAAGCCCTAAATTTATCTTCAGCTCCTACTCCTCATTTGCTTACCATCTTCACCCATGAAAAGGGTAGAAAAAAAGATTTGAGCAGCACTGAGGAAGGACTTCCTGACTCCGGGGCTCTGGAACATACCATGAGGATAAGGCCCACCCCCCCCCTTCTTTTATTCTGGGAAGCTCTAAGGAAAAGGCGCCCCCTGCCCCGCCCCCTCGGCCTGGGCACGTGGTTGTGCCCGGGGCGCGGGCAGCCTCCACTTGCAGCCGCCCGCTTGGCCGCAGATGCTCTGTCATCCATCACGCCGTGCGCATCTGTTCCCTGTGCCGCTTGTTTAAAGAGCGAGGCGTTTGCTAATTGAAAACGAAAAGATCCATCCGTCTCACTCACAGCCAGCATGAAATCCACTCAGCCGTGCAAGCCCGGGGTAAAAAAGGCAGCGCAGGGCCAGCCTCCTCTGGTGGGCGCAGCTCCCTGGAGGGCATCTTGCTTCCAAAGTGCCTTGGACTGAGCATGGCTCCCCCGGTACCCCCACGGAGCAGCCAGGGGTCAGGCAGGGGTCACACATGTTCAGTTCGACTAACACTTGCATCTCTATAATTTTCAAGGCAGCCCAGAGAAATAGGTGTTTTTAGCCTGGATTTAAAGATGGGGAAACTGAGGCTCAGAACGCTTAAACAATGTAGCCAAGATCACACAACTGGTAGTTGGCAGAGGCAGGAAACCAGCCCAGGTCCTCTGTCAGGACAAGGGGAGCCGGCTCGCTCGCTCGCTCTGTCTCTGGGCTGATGTAGAAGTGCTGAGCTGGGAGGTAACGAGTCCCTCCTTAAGTGGATTAAACCTTAGAAAAAATGGCCCCGAGGTAAAGGAGGGGAGCGCTGGGATTTCAACCGTATCTGTGAGGTTTTTTATTTTATTTTATTTTTTATGAGCATTTATTTATATTTTATTGTATTTTTTTGAAGATACATAGATCACAAAAAAATGTTACATTAATTTCGGTCAACTGATAGAGTGCCTGCCTACCATATGGGAGGTCCAGGATTCAAACCCAGGGCCTCTTGACCCATGTGGTGAGCTGGCCCATGCATAGCACTGATGTGCGCAAGGAGTGCCATGCCACGCAAGGGCGTCCCCCACGTAGGGGAGCCCCACGCGCAAGGAGTACGCCCCGTAAGGAGAGCTGCCCTGTGCGAAAAAAGCACAGCCTGCCCAGAAATGGCAGCCCACACACAGGGAGCTGATGCAGGAAGATGATGCAACAAAAAAGACACAAATTCCTAGTGCTGCTGACAAGAATGCAAGCAGACACAGAAGAACACACAGTGAATGGACACAGAGAGCAGACAACTGGGGGTTGGGGGTTGGGGGTGGGTGGGAAGGGAGGTTGGGGAGGGGGAGGAAAGAGAAATTAAAAAAAAAATATATATATATATATATATAAGAGGTTTAAGAGGTTCTCACATACCCCACACCCCAGCCCACCCCACTCCTCCCACATCAACAACCTCCTTCATCATTGTGGCACATTCATTGCATTTGTGAATACATCTTGGAGCACTGCTGCACCACATGGACTATAGTTCACATTGTAGTTCACACTCTCCCCCAGTCCATTCAGTGGGTTATGGCAGGATATATAATGTCCAGCATCTGTCCCTGAAATATCATTTAGGACAACGCCAAGTCCTGAAAATGCCTCCACATCACATCTCTTCTTCCCTCTCCCTGTCCTCAGCAACTATTACTTTAAAAGCAAATATGGCAGGGAAGTGGATGTGACTCAAGAGACTGAGCTCCTGCCTACCACATGGGAGGTCCCGAGTTCAGTTCCTGGTGCCTCCTGGAGAAGACGATCAAGAAAGTGAGTTGGCGCCAGGGGCAGGCACGGGGAGCTGACACAAGTTGGTGCAACAAGGAGACACAAAGAGGAAAGACAATGAGAGACAAAACAAAGCAGGGAGCTGAGGTGGCTCAAGTGCCTGAGACTTCCACATGGGAGGTCCCAGTGCCTCCTAAAGAGAAGAAGAGCAGACACAGAGAGCACATTGCAAATGGACACAGAGCAGACAGTGAGCTCAAACAACCGGGTGTGGGGGTGGGGGTAATAAATTAAAATAAATCTTTTAAGAAAAGGTGGATTTCCAATAAAATTTTTAAAAAAGCAAATATGACAAAAAAAAAAAAAAACAGGAAGAAAAAGAACCTCCCCCAATTCAAACAACCACACACACACAAAAAATAAAAGCAAAGTGTTAAGATTGCTGATGTGTCATCAAGCCTGTTGGGGAGGGGGGTGCAGGGGAGAGGCTCGCGCTGCTCTGCCATCCCCCGTGCTCCCGGAGCTGAAGTGCTGGCCTGCACCTCCGGGGGCGGGGGCTGCGCCAGCGCTGGGTCTGTGTGGGAGGTGGGCGGGCTCCCATCTCTGGGCCTCGCTTCCCCCTTGAAGCTGTCTCCATAGCTGCGTTGGTCCCTGGAGGACATACTGGGGCACATTCCACCTCTGTGACCATCCACCCTGCAATGAGTCCCTGCTCTGCAGGGCCAGGCCCCTCTGCTTGGAAGGCTGGGCCGCCTTCTGCCCCTCGGGCACTGCCACTGCTCCTTGAGCGCCCAGCTCCTAGGAGAAGCCTCCCTCTTCTGGGGCACAGGGGCTGTGACTCGCTCCAGCTGTCCACTCTGGGTGGGCAGCGCATCAGAGCAGGGGCCTGGTCTTAGTTCTTTCTGCGCCCTGACTCTGACACCCAGCCCGAGAAAGAGGCGTCAACCAACCGCCAAGGAAGAAAAAAAGGGGAGCGAGGACGGTTGCCAATGGCCCTGGGCACCCCGCCGCCCGCCCCGCCCTTGGATCAAAGGCCAGCTGCCACCCGGGGGTCCTCCTGTCCAATCTCCACCTGAGGTCAACCCCAAGCAGGCTTGTCCTCGGGAAGGGTAAAGCAACGGAGCTGGCCACAGGGATTCCAAGGCCGGGCCTCTCCTACTCCTCCTTCCCGGCGCCTCCCCCAGTCCTGGGCTCCGACTCCCCAAAGGCGGCGACACGTTCCGCCGAGCGAGGACCCCTGGCCGAGGTAGCCCTTACGGAGGGCGTGTGTGCGGGGTGGGGCCGAGCGGGCCCTCGAGGGCTCAGCTCCGGCCCCGGCACCTTTGGGCCACCTGACGGCGCAAAGCAGGGGGACCGTGGAGCGCGTCGCTGTCCCCCCCGGGGCCCCGCCGCGCGGAGCGGACGAACCCGCGCGCGGGGGGCGGGGCCTGGCCCAGGGGCGGGGCGCGGGGCTCCTCGTGGCCGGGGCGGCCCCGCCTCTCCCCAGCGCGCCCCGCGCTCCCGGCGCGGCGGAGCTGTCCGGCCGCAGTGCTGGAGCCGTCGCCTCCCGCGCGCCCCGCGCCGCCTCCGCGCCGCGCCCGCGCCTGCCCTCGCCGCCCGCCGCCCCGCCCCGCCCCGCCGCGCCTCTGCCCCCCGCGGCCCGGGCCGGCCGAGCGGCTGCCCGCCGGGGCTCCGAACGGCGCCGCTGGACCCGGGCTCCGGGCCCGGGAGCCGGGGACCCGCCAGGAGAGCCGCGGCCCCGGACGGCTGGATGCGGCGGGAGCCGGGAGCCTCGAGCAGCCGGCGCCGTCTCTGCCCCCGGGCGCCTTATGGCTTGAAGGTAAGCGCGGGCGGCACGACAGGCGCCGGGGCCGGGGCGCTCGGGGCGGGGGACCCGAAGTGTGTCCGGCCATTCCCGCGCCGTCTGCCCAGGGCGCCCCGCCGGGGGCCGAGCTCAACACGCACTCGCCGTCGGGCCGCCTTCGGGGGATGCCCGGGACGCGGCGGCCGCCAACACCCCGCGCTGGCTCTCGGGGGTCCTTCGCGCCGCAAGGACGGGAATCCTCGCCCCGGGCATGGGGGGCGCGGCCGGATCAGCCTCCCGACGAGCTCGCCCGGCCGCGGCTCCCGAGCATCTCGTGCGTGCGGGCACTTTACCGCTGGCGCCCGAGGTCGGCACCCCCGGGCGCGCGGCCAGTTTCCGATTGCCCGGGAGGAAGAAGGGTTCCCGGCAACTCGTCCTTCTTGTGACCCGAGACCTCGCAGCTTCTAAGGGCAGGAGCCAAGGACGCGGGAGAAGCCAGTTTGGGCGTCACGCCCCAGCTCCCTCCCTTGTCCGCTGTCCCTGGCCCTGATTTTTCCTTCTCTGTCCCTTCTCTCTGGTTCGCGATCCAGTCGGGGAGGGAGGCTGGGGTTTCAGACCCATCTCGGTCAGGGGGTGGGAGTGACTGGGGGGGTCGTAGTGGAGGGTGCTTGTCCGGCCCTGGAACGGACCAAGAGCCCTGATAGGTGGTGTAAGCGGAGACCGGAGGCAGCTCTAAGCGCCAGACCGCGCGTCCCGCGTCCCCTGTCTGCGGCGGGCAGCCTGGGAGCGGTTCCTCTTGGTGCGTATGCATCTGTCTACACAACAGGCTTTGCCATGGACACAAGTCAGCGCTGCAGCTCCGGAGGGACAGGCCCTTGCTTTCAACCACAGGGAAGCTGTCTGCGCGAGTCACTCTTGTCCTGCCTGACACCCCACTACTTTTTGTGCGGGGGGGGGGGGGGCTCCTGAGATTGGGTGAGGTGAAAGGCACTTGGTACACCCCCCCCCCCCCCCCAGGTCCTTCTGCAGATCCCACCGTATCTGGATTTTGGCCAGGCTGCAAACCTTCCAGGCTAATTACTGCTCCTCCCCAGGGAATTAGGTGTTCAGTGATTCAACCCCCTCTGGATGCAAATACTTATGCTTATTCCTGATTCATCCTGCAGCATTAGGACTACTTGAAAAAGAAATAATAATTCTCATCTTTCCCCCTGTGTCTGCTCTTTGATGAGGGTAGGCAGAGAGAGAGGCGGTGGTGAGTGTGACCAGTTGCAAGAGAATCGGTGAGATAGTTTGCGGGATCCCAGCAAGCCTTGGACTTCTCTGCTTGGTGTTCAACAATGTTGACACTTTTGTCCCAGGGTGTTTTGAGGCTATCTCTGGGCTCGGGCTTCTGACTGGGGAGAGGTTTGGGGAGGGGTTAGACCTAGAGCCAAGGCGAGGCCATGGCATCCCAGGCCTTGGTCTCTTGAAGAAGATTCTGAGTTCCTTCCACCTTCCCCTGCAATGACTGGGGGTAAAGGTGTTTGAAAAGGGGGATTCTGATTTGTCGCAGAGGTCTGGGGAAGCATTGCTCTAAGTGTTTTTTCAATAAACCCCATGCATCTGAATCACTTAGGAAGCTTGTTAAAAATTCATATTTTTGTTTTTCCCCCAGATCTCCTATATGAGAATCTCAAACCAGGAATTTATATTTTAACAAGATTTCTGGATGAGTCGTATGCACAATAGGTTAAGGAATCAGCTCTTCCATGTATAAAAAAAGTTCTGACCCATTAGACTAGAGGGAATGTGATTAAGGCCTTTAATTGACCCCCTTGCCTCTTGTGGTTAAACATTAAATTCTTCAGGCGTAGGACTGTCGGTAGAAGGACCAGTCCTTGACTCAATCCCTTTGCTGCAATGAAGGATGCATCCCAGTCTCTCCTCTCCTTGCAAGATCCTCCTGGGCTTTTTTTCTTTCAGAAACATAGTTCTGGGTCTCTGTGAGAATCACTGATATGGCTTCAGGTTGATTTGTGTAACTACTAACTGCCCCCCTCAGGGGACCCCCCTAGTGTATTCTTTCTACTCTCTTCTTCTGGGTGAGTTACTCTCTTTCATGATGCTTGTTCTGTGGTTTGCTAACCCAACCACTCCTGAAATGCCAAGGAGCGATTAGTTCAGCCTGGAAGCACATCATGTTCCCCAAGGCTGGTAGCTGCTCGTGCCTGGCTGGCAGTGACATATTGACTGTTCTGATTTGGCTCTTGTGCTCCATAAACTAGGAAGCTGGCAGGGATGAAAAGGCCAGGAATGATGCTTGGGGCTAGTCAGTCTTCTACCCTCACCTGCAAGGACGGGTTGTTTCTGTCTTCTAGAACATGTGATTATAATTTTGAGAATGACGAAAGAGACCACAAACATGTAAGAAGTCCTTCTGTTCCTCCTCCTATACCATGGGAAGTAAAAGGAAGTGCATAACTCGTAGGAATCGGACATTACCTACTCCTGAGATTGACCTGCTGAAGCCAGGCTGCTCTGAAGTCACTGCTCTCTGGGTAAACAAATGGCAGGGGAAAGGCAGGTGGGCTCTGGCCTGGGGAGAGCTATCGCCATCTCATCTGCAAGTGAAATTTGCATTTGGATGGTGAGGGTAGCATTTTTGGCTGTGAAGATAGCACATCGGGGGTGGGGTGGGGGCTATAGTAAAAACTCCTTGGGCCACCCCTGACCCTTCCAGTGGCTCACATTTTGTGACCTGCCACCTCCCCTTTCTCCCTCCCTTATGAATCTCCAGCAGTGCAAGTGTTTCAGCAGCTAGGAAGGGAGAAGAGAATCAACACTGAGGTTTTATGATGCCAGGACCCCAAGCCATATTTGCGATATCTCCCAGAATCAGGTTGTGTACCTGCAGGTCACAGCAACCTAAGATCTGAGGTCTTGAAAGAAACTTAAAATGACTGCCCAGTCCCTTGCATTTCCCCTGGGACGCTGTTTGCGGGACTTCGGATCCTTATATTTGGTCCCTCAGAGGTCATCCTGGTTCCTCTGACTCCAAACAGGTCAGCTGTACCCTTAGTCTAGAAACGTGGTCATCTGTTTCTTGTTGTTAGAGTTCTCCCCAGAGGAGTGGTGTGAGCTTTCTAGTTCCAGGGCACCTGGATCGAATTTAGTGACCAAAGCCTCTCCGTCCTCCCAGGGTGCTGCATAGAAGGGGAGCATGCTGCACTTAGGAAATGCTTGGAAACCACAGGCTGCAGGAAGGACTCAGCTTGCTGCAGGGTCTCACCTTCTGTGTGGCCTGTCACTTAGCTGAATCCCAGCACCATTTGTCCCTTCAATGGGGCAACTTGTGGTCTCGGGAAGACTCTGAGATTTGACTTTGCAATTATTTGAAAGTACTCATCTCTCCAGGATACTAAATAAAGCCACTAAGGGTGTGCAAGTTGCTTATTTACCAGTTCTGGGTGGGAGTCCGATATTAATGATCTCCAGCCTCTTTAATTACTCTAATAGTGTTGGAATTCAATGTTAATACACCCCTGCCTCTCACCTTCCCCCATCAACAATGCAATTGAAGATTCCTTTCCTTTTTTTTTTTTTTTAGGCAATAGACTCATATTATCTAAATGCATGGGCTTGGAAAATAGCTTGATTATAGTGTCAGTGCATGTAGGTGGAGGAGGGAAACTATAAGATTCAGCCACTTAGTTTGCTTCCGTTTGGGTCCACAAAAAGGAGAGGTTCTTTCCTTCCGGACTGTGCATCTCCCCTCTTCTTATCCCTTTCACCTGAGCAGTGGGTTAAATCGACACTGTTGGTGGCTTGGCTGCCCCCCGGGAGGGTATAGCCTCTTCTCTCCCTGGGAGACATGGGGACTGTTTCTGTGCCGAAGACACACAGGGAGGAGCCGGGGATGACACGCTTGGACCTGGGGACTCCCCCCTCCGCTGCATAGAAGAGGCTGTGCTGAGACCTGGATGCCGCTGAGGAGGGGGAAGGTGGGATATGGGAGCGGATGGGGCAGTGCCAGGATGTGGGACCCAAGACCCGGGCTCCCTGAAGCCCTCGGAAGAGGCTGGCATTCATCTGCCCTGTGTACTGGCACCGGCTTAGTGCAGTTTGGGCAATTTTGGGGCATAATGATGGCATCTGCAGGGATTTTCACTTTTTCCCAGAGGAGACAGAGGACTTCTTGGCTGGCTCAGGGATGGGAAGGGGTGGGAGGGAAGACCCCTGGCTTTGCCCAAAGCCTCCTGAGTGATGGCAGTTGCTCTCAGACAGAGGATGGTTAGTGCAGCTGGCCCGCGGGGGCCCCATCCATCGGCATGGGCAGACCTTGGCCTCAAGGACACCTGCCTGCGGATGTCTGGGAGTCACAGTGAGTGCCGGGGCCGTGCATTCCTCATCTGGTTCCTGCAGAACGTGCCTGCCCTTCCACGCCCGCCTGGTTATTGTTTGGGTTCTCAGCGGCCCAGCAGGGGAAAGGCATTAGCAGTGGAATTATTTGTGTTGCACGATGTATAACTGCGTCCTCCTCCTTCCTGTTCCCCGGGCAGCAGCCCTAGACTTCGTGGGAACCTGGGATCTGGGAAGTGACTCATTCCCAGGCTTCCTTGGAAAAGGCTGCTTGTGACAAGTGGTCCTGCTCACCAGTGCCCCTACCATATATTGTGCGCTTGCTGTGTGCATGACACGGCGGTGAGTGCCTTACACGTGATTGTACACCAACCTTCCATCCTCCAACAACTCTCTGAAATTGATGCTCTTATGATTCCCAGTTTACAGAGGAAGCTGCATGGGCACAGAGCCTCGCCCGCTTTGAACATTTCTTCTGACCTATGTAAGTGGCAGAAAGAAAAACAAAAGGGGGAGAGTGAGGATAAGAAGGCTCTTTCTTTAACAAACTGTAGTGATGGGGAGTTTTGTTTTTGTTACCAGGAAAGCGGGGAGGGGAGATAGAAGAGGGAGAAAGACGGATGAAATAGCTTCTTGGGGTTCTTAAATTTGGGGGCCGTCTAAGAAGGGTTGTTCTGTGACCTGGGTGTGGGCCACTTTGGATGGAGAGCCTTGGGAATGAACCTCAGCAAGCCAGGGGAGCAGAAAGGAAGCAGCGTCGTCGGAGCCTTCCAGCCGAGGGCAGGGCAGGGGAGGAGAGGCTGGTGAAGGCAGTGGGTGGCTTATCGACGCCCTTGCCTGGGATCCCATCGCCTTCTCTCTCACCTCTCTTTGAGGTGAGCTGAACCGTCGAGAGTATCTTTAAGGACCCGTTTGGTCAGCGCTCTTGAGGTGGACAGAGACAGGAGATGGCTGGTGGCCCTGAGCGGGTTGCTTCGCTAGAATATCAGTTTCTTCACATACAGGAGAAGGGAATTGTTTATGTGCTGACTAAATAGATTGGAATTTCCAAGACTTGACAGCCCCGAAGCCTCCACCAAAATGACTGCATAGCGATGGTCACTTCGTAACGAGCTGGGAGACGTCTCATCTGTGTAGTTGAACCTCCCCGTGAGTTTTATCAATGACATGACATGGAGCCACATTTGGTTCCTTATTTAAACCTTTTACAAAACAACATCAAGTGGCGGGTGAGCTGGTGGGCTCTGGAGTTAGACTACCAGAATTTGAAACCTGATTCTAACACTTAGTGTGACCTTGAGAAAGTTGATTGACCGCCATCACCTAGAGTTTCTCATCTGTAAATGAGGATGCTGATATGATCTCATTGGTTTCCTGTGATTAATTAAGGGAATAGATATAAGATATTTGAAAGAGTCCCAGGCAAAATTAATCACTCAATAAATGTTAATTGTAGTGACCACTCTTGTTACTATTAAGAAACTCGAAGGGGGGGGCGTTTTCTGTTACAGCACTTCCGCATTAATTCAGCATCTGCTTTTGCCTCCCCGAAATTAAGCACATTTCTGAAACTTTTTACAAAATCCAAGCTTTCCCTTCTTTCTAATGCTCTCTGCCGGAATTCATGGGTGCTCATCTGTCAGAAGCTCTTACTCATTTTGAGTGAGACAGGTTCAAATTGCTTGTCATCCCTTTGAATTAGGTGCTGCTGAACTGGCATCCTTCCCCAGCAACCAGGAAGAGGCATCAGCCTTCGGTGGTGATGGCTGTCATGGCCCTCTACCTGCTGGCTCCTGGTCCTCCGTCAGCTTCCTTCCTGACTGGTTTTGTCACGAGGGATGGTGCACTGTGGCACAGGCCACTTTTATTAAAAAGAACGATAAGGAGAACTTACTGGCACCCAAGGACAAGTTCCTTGGCTGAGAGGGTCTCCAAAGCCAGCTGAAATATGTGCTCTCCACCTTTCAGATCATCGATGGCAGGAGCAAGTGCCACCGCTTTTTTGATCAAGTGTGGACCTGCCTGAAAGAGGAGGATGAAACATCATAGCCTCTAGCCTTGGGACGCTCCAACATAGGAGATTATTTCCTCTCTGATTTTTCTTTTTCTATGAATCTTTCCATGGGGAAAGCTCTTTCCTAATTGACACATCTGCTCCTGTCCAATTAAAAAGACTTGCTGCTTAGTGATAGGAGAACATCTTCCTTGGGTTGTGTGGCCATTCCTTTCTTGGTCCCTGTGCTCCTTCAGCCTTTTCATTCATTTATGGCAGGGTCAACAAGAGAAGGATATTGAAAGGCATGAACTAGCATCCTGGGTCCCCAGCAGAGGATGTCAAGGCCCCGAAAGTGATCCATGTTTCCACGTACATCTTTTCTGGAGCAATGCAGAGAGCTGAAGGCCCAGGACCACTCCAGATGATGAATGGCACAAAGTCTGTACCATGACCAGACTGCTCTGGGGAGCTGGAAGGTGGTAGCAGGAGGTAATGATGGCTCTGCTTAGAACCATCATCCCTCCATACATCCTGGATTCCTCCTGGGTTCCGTGCTGTGTGGTAGCTAGCCTCCAAGATGGGCCTCGGCGCACCCCGCTTCCTGGTGTTCACGTTCTTGTATAAGCCCCTCCTACATTCAATGGGCGAGTGAACGACAGAGCGAGGCTTTTGATAGGTCGTGAAAGGCACCATGGCTTCTACCTTGTTCTCTCTTGGATCACTCATTTTGGGGAAGGTCGGCCACCGTGTCGTGAGGACCCCACGTGCAACCCAGTAGAAAGGTCCACGAGTTGAGCAGCCAGGACCTCCTGCCCATGGCCATGCGAGTTTACCATCTTGGGAGCAGACGTTGGAGCCCAGTCCAGCCTTCCAATGACCACCCACAGCAGAGGTCTTGACTGTCACTTTGGAGGAGCCCTGGGTCAGAATCACCCCCTGAAGCTGCCTGGATTCATAACCCAGAGAAACTGCGAGAGAATAAATGCTTGTTGTTTTAAGTTGTGAGGTTTGGGGGTAATTTGTCATGAAACAATAGATGACTAACACACACCCTGAAATAATTCACAGGGAAGTTAATTCAACCCTGTCTTCCGCAGTGACTCAGTGTCTGCTGACTACCCACTGTATAAAGATGGACATCCTCTTACGAGACCAAAACGACCTCTTGTGAGCTCCGAGGGGGGCCCTCTGGATATGCTGCTCTGGGGTCCGAAAGCACCCATGTTCACACACGTGCCACGCGCCCTCTCGGCCATCACCTTTCCAGACCATGCAGCCTGCCCTGAATGCTTTCCGAGGTGGTGGCCACTCAGCATGCCTTTTTCAGAAAGTTATTTCATTCAACAAATAGTTCTTGAGCACCTTCTATGTACTAGGCATTCTTCATAGTTGCAGATACATCAGTGACCAAAGCAAAACCCCCTGACCCCCTGGAGTTTATATTCTGGGTGAGGGAGAGAAACGGTAAACAATAAACATACAAAAGTTAATTCTTAAGTGTGTGAGAAGGTAATAAAGATATAGGGAAAGAAAAAATAGATGAGAGTAATGGTTACCCGGGGTACCTAGGGGGGAGGAGGGGGACAGGGTACATTTTTAAATAGGGCGGTCGGAGCTGGCCCAATTAGGAAAGTGACATTTGAGAAAAGACTTAAAGGATATGGGGAGAGTGCGCTTTGCAAATATCAGAGGGCAGAGCTGGCGCGGCAGAGGACTGGCCAGCCAGCAGATACTTCTTACTGGCGTTGTTTTTTTAAGTTTTTATTTTATATACAAAGAGATCACATGTTTCTTTAGTCAGGTGGATGTCTTGGGCAGTCCCTTCAAGGAAGAGCACATAGTCCAACTTGACGAAGCCTGCACCCTTTGCATACAGATGGAAGCATTGGTGGCACACGTTGAGGCTGCATTTCTGGATCAGACCGTGCGCCTTTGAGCAGATGCAGCAGGAGCGGGAACCCGGGCTGAATTTTCATGGGTGGCTCCGGTAAAGTTGACGGTAACCCGTTTGCTCTGCAGGAACGCAGCGAGGCAAAAGGCAGCAGGCATTTTTTAAAAATTGAGATTCATTTCACCTAAAATTAACCATTTTAAAGTGAACAATTCAGTGGCATTTTGTACGTACATGATCTTGTGCCATTACCAGTTCTACCTCATTCCCAAACATTTTCATCACTCCGACATGAAACCCTGGCCCATTCAGCAGTTAATCCTATTCCCCTGCCCGAGTCAGTATGCACCTTTAAGCTCTTTTAAAAAGTATCTCTCCCCACCCCCATCAATGGAATGCATTTGTCATTCCCTTTTAATTTTCAAAACCTGTGAGACAATAATAATCTCTTCTATTTGTAATGCACTTGCACACACACTGTCTATGTTGATCCTTAGAATAACCTATTGAAGTAGATATTATAACCCTCATTTGCATATGTGGTTCGAAGAAGTCAGACTTGCACAGTCACAGGGCTAGAAAGTCCCTGAATGCTGCCCTGTGGCATTGCTTGCCCTCCTTTCTTATACTGCCATCTTCATGCTTAATGCTAGCCTCTCAATTGTCTATTTCTTACCTTCCCCACCAGACTGTGAGCTCCTTAAAGGAGAGACCCTGTCTCATATTTCTCTCGACTCCATTACAACCTAAAGGAGTGCCAAGCACTTGGCAGTCAGTTAAATTGTTACTTCCGCGTAGTGGCACACTCTCCGCTTCCCCTGAAGCCCAACAGGAGTATCTGGCAGTGTCTAAGGGACCTTCCTCAGGTCAAGTAGGTCAACAAAACTGCTTCATACTTTCCTTTTTCCCTCTCAGCCAGCACTGCCTGGCTACCTTCAGCCATGACTGCATTTGGGGTTGGCTGGAGGTGTTCACAGTTGTGGGGCATGGATGTTCGCGTACTGAGTAGTTGCAATCTGCCTCAGTTGAACACGCACACAGAGAAGGGGGAATGGGATGAGCTGTCAAGGAAACATATAGATGTGTTGGTCCAGGTCAGCCTGGGGACCTGGAGACAAACTGGATCGAGCAGTTGTTTGGGGGTTGACTTTGGAGCTCTGGGTAGTTTCTGTGTTTTTAAGTTGAGACTCAGTTTGGGGAACTGGGCTTTTAGTTTAAAAGCTACAGGTGAGCATCATTCTCCCTGAGACCTGCTGAAAGCAGTAATAGTTTAAACCTACTATCTTTCTCGAACCACTTCTAAAATATTGGACACCCATCCCTTGCCCATCCAGCTACTCAGTATAACAAAGTGATCCAGGCCATGAAATTGGAAGCCCGAATGATGGGGTTTGGCTCATTGTCCTACCAATAACCAGATGTATGGCCTTGATGCTGTTACTTTGAGACTCCGTTTTCTCCATAAATTAGAGATAGCCATGGTACTTACTGCAGAAAGTTTTGTGGGAAGTAAATGAATCATGCATAGACAGCCCTTAGCCCAGTACCTGATGGTAGGCTCTCAAGCAACATTCACTATCATTTCTTATCATCATCATAATTATTAGAAAGCATAGAAAGGTCCAGAAGACCCTTCTGATCTATGTTCCAAATTTTATCTCCTCTCTTCTGGAGGGAAGTAACAGGTCATTATAAAGGAGGAAACTGGACAGGTTGTGGTCTGATACATAGTGTGTTCTCCCTGGAGGAACCCAGTATCACACAACAAGAGTGTGGCAGAGCTGGACCAGAACTTGCTGCTGCCCCGGGGCCCCCTCCTCCATACCTGCTGCTGCCCTGGCCTCAGGCTGGAGAATGGAGCATTCAAGGAACTCAAGGAACTTAGGTTGGTTGGAGAGCAGAATTGAAGTGGGTGGTATGGGGTGGCACAAGGGGCATAGGCAAGGGCCAGATTATGAACTTCGTGGTCTGGGGAAGAGAACTGGACTTTATCCCAAGGATGAGGAGAAGCTGCTTCAAAGGGTTTTAAACAGGGGAATAACTTAATTGATTTGATTTGCATTTAAAAAACCACAGAGGCTGCTGTGTGGGGAATCTATCATAGAGCAAGCAAGATTGGGAGATCAACTTGGAGAGTTTGCAGTTGTCCAGGAACGAGATGCTGGGCGCCTGGACGAAGGTGGGAGCAGTGGAGGTAGAAAGACATGAAGGATATTTAACACGCAGCAGAGCTGGGTGATTGATGGGATGTGGAGGATGAGGGGAAGAGAGAAGCCAAGGATGATTTAAGGACAGTGAAGCAAGGGAAGTAAGGATATTCGTAAGGTGTCTGAGGTCTGGGCCAGGAACCTAACCACGTAGAAAGGACAGTGAAGACAGGCTGTGGGCATTAGTGGGGGCCTCAGGGGGACTGATGTGGGTCTGAGGTCAGGGGACTGGTATACCTGAGTGATGGGGTGCCCGAGCTGGGACACAGGCAACTGTGATAACCAAGGGGAAGAACCGAGTTTCTGATTTCAGAGAAGAGCAGTCCCGGGTGGTGACAAAGTCCAGATGTAGTCATGGAACAGGTCCTGGAAGTGGAGAGGAGGACTTGGAGATGTGGAGGTCAAGTTGCTGAGAGACCAAGGTGTTGGAAGGTGACGCGTCCCAATCAATGGCAGGACTTGGGGTGCAGTGAAGACAGAGAGTTAGGTACCCGAGTCTTCAGCGAGGAAGGGGATGCGACCAGGAATTTGTTCATGGCTGTGACAAAGAGGGGCAGAGGGTGCCATGGGTGGGTGGCATGCACCTCTCAAGAACAGGTTTTTACAAGAGGATGAGGGTGGCAATGAGGTGCAGGGGTGGGGGTGTGAGGGGTCTCCTGGAAGAGCTGGAGAGGAAGAGGTGCCCTCACCTGAGGAGTTCCTCTGCCCCACTGACCCGTATCTAAACTTTGACTCTGCTGTTTTCTCTGCCTGGGATGTTGGTGTCCTTAACCTGGCTAACATCCATGCAGCGTTTAAAGCAGAGCACAGGCACCCCCTCTTCCAGGGAGCCTTCCCTGACTTTCTCCCTGACTTTCCACCAGCTGGGGTTTGTACCCAGTCCTCTCTATTTTCATAGCGCGCACTGCAGGCTTTATCACATTGTCTTGTAACTGCGTGTTTATGGGGCCTGTTTCCCCCATCAGGTGGTAATTCCTTGAAGGCAGGAAGAGAGTCCTTCATGCTTCTGGGCCTAGGTACCAGCCCACTGCATGTGGGGGGACTAGGGTGATCAGGGCGATGACCCCCACACACACACACCGTACAATACTGAGAAAGGAGCACACCCTGCCTTCTGCTCATCCTTGAACTCCCCGCAGGCCAGAAAGTTCCTGGAGCATGGCAGAGCTGGGCAGGACTTAGGGAGCTCTACCACGTCGTCACGCGCAGCTGAGAACCGTGCTCAGCGGCCCGGGCAGCCTCCCAGCAGCCCCTTCCCCATGCTGGCCCCGTCCTGCTCCCGCCCGATGACCTGGGCCCCTCTACTCGACCTCGGGTAACCTCGCCAAAAGCTTCCCCGACTTAGCCAGCTTGGAAAATCACCCTCTCATCCTTTTTCCCCATTTCTGGGTCCAAAATTGCTGATTTGGTGACCCTGATCCCTCGGCTCTGTGCGCTCGCCTGGGAAATACAGATAAGTGAAATGCACAGTCCGTATGTATTTTGAGGGGTTCCCAGCTGTGAGGGATGGGGCTGCAGAGCCATCAACATTCCCATTTTCTTACAAAGAAGCAGATTGTAGGCACATTGGTGCTCAGTCTATCGAGTGACATGCAAAAAACTCTTGGAATGCTGTGTTAATAAGAACATACCTTTTATAAAGAAAAATGAGCATTCATAGAGGAGAGAAGGGCTCAGATTGGCATTTTAGGAAGCGCCCTCTGGCTGCTCAGTGGAGCGTGGATCAAGGGACTGGGAAGGGCAGGCCGGAGGGAGACCCCCCAGGAGGCTGAGAGGGCGGCAGTGGGCAGGACTGGAGAGCAAGCAGATGGCCGTGCAGGATGCAGCGCTGAAGGACCTGCCAGGGCCTGAGGGCTTCCTGGGCCTGGGGGTTCTGGGAGGAAGAACCTGGAAGACTTGGGTCTGGGCTGGAGGCCGGGGGCCTGGCGGCGGACCAGTCTGCGGGTGGGTGAGCTCAGACCTGGGCCTGGCGAGCTGGAGCTGGTGGCTCCCGGGCAGCCGCGGGAGAGGACGTGATGACCCGCTCGCCCCACGAGGAGCGGGCTCGCCTGTGCCAGGCCCTGGAGCAAGCCCCTTCCTGAACGTCCACTTCACAGTAAGCCCATGAGGCGGAGTGGTAGCCCTGTTTGAAGAAGAGCAGACGGAGGCTCAGAAGAGTGACGTGATTTCTTGAAAAACAAGTGCTGAAGTTGCAGAACTCAGGGGAGAATGAGTGTGGTGATTACTCCTTTGTCATTAGTCAGGTGTTTTTTTTTTTTTCCTTTAGGTGCAACATGTTAGGTCATCTTTTATTGTTTCCTTTTAACAACTCTTTTCAAACATAAAATGATACATCAATCTACCCCTCTATCAGTCTTTTTTTTCCCCTTCTTTATTTTTTAAAAATGTTACATTCAAAAAATATGAGGTCCCCATATACCCCGCACCCCCCTCACCCTACTCCTCCCACATCAGCAACCTCTTTCATCGTCGTGGCACATTCAGTGCATTTGGTGAATACATTTTGGAGCAGTGCTGCACCGCATGGATAGTGGTTTACATTGTAGTTTACACTCTCCCCCAGTCAGGTCTTAGAGACTGGGCAGTTGGGGGCGGTGTGGGAGAAGGGGTGGTTCCCACACCCTACAGCTCGCATGCCTGCCAGGCGGTGGGCTGTCGTAATGCTGCATACACACACGAATGAATGGATACCGTCCTCTTGCAGAGCAGGCTGAGATTTGCCCAGAAGCTGCTATCTCACATACCAGCCCCCTACCGCCACCCCGAACTGGGTGAAAACCAGGCAACCGGCCCAGAGGCCCATTTCCTCCCTTTCTAGGCACTTTGGCTTGGCTCCTAAATGTGGTAGGAAAAACACGTAGCACAGGATGGCTGCAAACTCACGGGGGAGGCCTGGAGCCCCAGGGCATCAGGGAGGTCTCCAGAGGGAGAGGGTGGGCAGGCCTCTGCACCCATCACAGCCACACGCTGTGAACCTGGGTGGGGATTTCCCAGGGCTCCTGGAGCAGAGTAGCACCAACAGGGCAGTTTATGACATTGGAAGCTTCATCTCTCACATTTAGGGCGCCAGAAGTCCACAACCCAGGTTTGGCAGAGCCGTCCTCCCTGCAGGGGTCCTGGGGCAGGGGCTTCCTTGCTCGCCTCTCCTGGCCCCTGGTGGTCCCAGGCACGCCTGGCTTGTAGCAGCCTAGCTCCAATCTCTGCCTCCGTCTTCACGTGCTGTTTACTCCAGACACCTCCCTCTGTCCTCTCCTTTCTTATAAGGACGCCAGTTAGCGTCTATCCCAATCCAGTAGGATCTCATCTCCACCCTTCATTAATTACATATGCAAAGACCCCCTTTCCTAAGAAGGCTGCATGCTGAGGCTCTGGGGGAAGGGCTTTTGGGGGGCACTGTTCAGCCCTGTCCAGGGGCTTCCCACCTGGCTGCTTCCTGGTCTCCTAAGATATCTTTTCTCCTCCTCCAGAGCAGGACCATTTCCCTCCCGTTCTGGGAACAGCTGTCCTTCTTATCTAATTGAAGCTTCATCTCTTGAATTAGAAGGCAAATAAGGACAAGAAGAAAAGCAATGAGTTGACCTTGGAGTTGAACCCAAAAGGGGATTCACTAGCCCTCTGGAGCAGTGGGTTAGTAAGGGGGAATTTGGAGGAAGAGAGGGGAAGGAAAGGGGTCCCTTGAATGTTCCAGAAAAGAGAGGCTCATGGCAACCATCCATGGGAACCTGGGTTCCTGAGCCTCGGGCCCTGGGCACGAATACAAAGAACCGGCTCTAGCCATAAGGAACCCGGGGACTGGAGTTGTTCATGCAACATTTGTTCTACGGGATTTATTAAATGCCTTCTGTGTGCCGGGTCCTGAGGCTAATACTCTCATTTCACAGGTGGGAAAACTGAGGCTCCACTAGGCCAAGTGAATTGCCCAGGGCCTCTCGGGGGCAGAGTTAGGGCTAAAATCTAAGTCTTCTGAGTCTCGCTGCTCCTCCCACAAAGCAGTGTTCTTCCCATGTACTCCGCTCCACCCCGGGGAGCCCCAGTCTCTGCTGGGTAACCGTGATAATACTAAAACCTCTGTGCCTCTGTTCGGCGCCTGGCCAAGCCTAAGCGTGTTGCTGGAAGGGAACTGCTGCTGTCCCGGATGTGGAGGGGGAGGAGGCAGGGGCGACGAGGGCTTCCTGCCTCCTGCCTCCTCCCGCTGAGTTCGGCTCTGCTCGGGGTGGGAGAGGGAGGCCAGGGAGCTGTCCTCCCTGCAGAGAAGGAGCAGGGCCAGCACTTCACTGACAGAGGCCAGCCGGGCTCACCCTCCTCCGCCGCCGTTCCCTGGGCCCAGCTGGCCAGTCTGCCAGGACACGGGAGGTCCCGTGGCACTAGGGAGGCTGGCCGGGCCCTTGGGCCTGGAGTCACATTCCCGCAAACGAGGAGCCCGTGATCCTGCAGATACACTGGTCCCGTGGGCCTGTCTAGCAGCCGGCAGGGCTCCCAGGGGGGCTGGACCCGTCGGAGCCTGCCCTCCTGGGGTTTCCAATCTGGTCTAGAATGACCTGGTCCATAGTAGATGCTCAGTAATTACTTACTGAATCAAATAAGCCCAGAGGGGAAACCGAACCCTGTCTCTGTGACAGGAGCGGGCGGTATCAGGGCAAAGGGGTGGGGGGCTTCCAAGGAGCCGTTCTCAGCCCAGCTTTGGGACTTTGAGCCTCAGTCTGGGACTTGACTTGGGACCCGCCCTAGCCCCCTGAGCACCCAGCGCTCCAGGGCCTCCCGGCCTCTCAGGCTCCCACCTTGTCTTCATCCCGGCGCAGCTACCTGCCCTCGGCAGCCTCTGCCCCCTCCCTGTCTCCATGGTAATGTCACAGCCACAGGAGTCCCCTGGCGGGGGGAGGGGGCGGGGAGGAAAGGGCAGGGACGGGAGCATCGCTGCCCAGCAGTGTCCACGTGCCTCTCCTGGGCAGCACGGCTTCGACAGGCCAGGGAGGGTTCCCTCCCACCCCCCAGGCTGGAGTGAGGGGGGGCCAGGCGGAGGGCTGCACAGCAGCACCCCCAAACATTCTGAGGTCCAGACAGAGAGCCGCAGAGGGAGCCACGTTGGGGAAGTGTTCGAAGGCTGCGTGCCCCATCCTTCTCAGATGTAGCCCACGGTTTCTCCTCCTCCCCTGTCCTGCCCCTGTCCCTGTTGCCCCGGCCAGCAGCTTCTCCCCTCCCACTCACGCGTCTGCCTGGGGCAGACCACTGACTCAGTGGGGGCTGCTGCGCGGGGACAGGGAGCAGCCAGGCTGGAGGACCGTCGATTTGCTGATGCCTCTCATCAGAGCTGCGGAGCCTCTGTCCCCCAGGCACAGACGCCCGGGGAACCTCATAGAATGGACCCAAAAAGCCAAGGGATGGGGAAACATATGTGGTTTGAGCATTGGGCTCCTGCCTACCACACGAGAGGTCCCGGGTTCGGTTCCTAGTGCCTCCTAAAGAAGACAAGCAAGGCAGAGAGCTGATGCAACAGGCTGGTGTGATGAGCTGATGCAAAAAGATGATGCACCCAGAAGACACAATGAGGAAACACAATGAGAGACCCAACAAGCAGGGAGCAGATGTGGCTCAAGTGATTAGGCACCTTCCTCCCACATGGGAGGTCCCAAGTTCAGTTACTGGTGCCTCCTAAAAAGAAGATGAGCAGACAGCGAGTGCAAACAACTGTGGGGGGAGGGTGGGGAGAAATAAATAAAAATAAATCTTTTAAAAAAAAAAAAGCCAAAAAGGGATGAAAAGCAGAGTCAGAACTCAGGACATTGCTTCCCGACTCAGCAGATTCCTTGGGTTCCACCTCCTGGGTTCTTTGAGATTTGGTGATCTGCTAATTCTTGGGCTTTCTTTCTGTGCAAACTAGACCCATAGGGGTATTTCTAGAGGCTTAGAAAGCCAGGAGTCTTGGGTTCGAGTCCAAATTCTGTCATCCTAATTGAGATATTTAACTTCTCTTGTCCTCTGATGCCTCATTTTTAAAATGAGGGGATTGGCTTGGACAAGGTCCCTTCCTGTGTTAACAGACCCTGATCTGAGAGTCAGCTACGCACAGCAGCTCTTGTTCCAGCCAGAGATGCACAACCACTATTAAGATGTTAATTTTACAACTGGAAGCCCTCTCACCCACAGTCGTATTCAGTTTATCCAAGTGGACAGTGATAATGTCTAGCATTTAAAAATACTGACTCTATTATATGCCTTATACCATCCTCTTTAATTCTTGTGATAGCCCAAAATTCGGAATTTTGTAGACTTGCTTTAAAACATGCAAATATGGTGCACAGGGCCATGCACAGTGGTAAGCATTCAATCAATACAAAGTTGCACATGCAAACACACACACCACATCACACTCACCACTGACTCATGCCACACACAGGCTGGTTTGTGTTGGCTTACACGCAGCACAAGTTGTGGTGGACAATCACTTCTTCCAGGCCGCGACTGACGCATGCCATTTCAAGTAAGTTGATGCCTTCAACTTGGCTCATTTGTCTGGAAGCAACAGCAAGTTTTCATGCCTGCTCAAGGCTGAGCCCTGGGACCTCTATCAAAACCCACAACTGCTGTGTTTTCCCAGTAGCAGACACTGAGAAGCAGTAAACTCAGCGCTCTTCTCCTCTTTTCCTGGTGATGCCCTAGGCCCACTGCTGGCACTGTCACCCATGTGTGACAGATCACAAATGCATTAAGAATGGAGGCAAGGCACAAAATGAGGAAATTGGTGAGCGAAGCATTTATTAAAATATGAGACCTGGAAAATAATTTTACATGAAAACAACAACACAGAGTGCTCTGTGTGCGTTGCAGGGTGTTTCTGTCCTAAAGTCGTTAAATGCTCAGGGTAGACCCTATTTAACAGGCTGAGCTGCTGCCCGAGGCAGGTGTTTTGCTAACTGCTGGGCTTGGCTGCCTCACCAGCTAGCTGGGAGCCCAGGGAGCAAAGAGTCTTGTCTGCCCTTTTCATCCCTTTGAGACGACCTGGTTTCCCCACCGCCCTGGCCCAGAAGGGCACGGGGCTTCGGAACCCGTGTCCAGTCCGTCCAGTGCCCGCACACACACCCAGGGGGCAGCCTCGGGAGGTTCGGCTTCAGGGCGCGGCCGTCATTTGCTCATTGGCCCTGATGAGCAGGGCCAAGGTGACAAGGCCCATCGGCTGCTTGACCTGCCACCTGCGGAGGGACCGGGGCCAGCATCAAGCCAGCAGGCTGGACCGCTGCCTCTAGGACAGCCCATAATTTCCACATTAGCTGCTTCTGAAGCCTGGACTTGGCCGTGCAGATAGAGCTCCCGCAGGCTGCGCTGGCAGCTGCTGCAGGAAGCAGACAGATGGAAATGACCCAGGGAAAGCGCTTTCCTTCACGGTCAGCAGACCCGGGGCTTCCCTTCCCCTCATTTCCGTTTAGACGCAAATTCAAATCCGGCTTTTGTTTCCAGGGAGTCCCCTTGCTTTGGTCCTGCTTCTGTGATGGAGGGGGCTTGGGGATCTGGGGGACTGAGTTATCAGAACCTGGAGGAGGGGCCGGAGGTGGTTGGACCCGGTAAAGCCCGAGACTGCTGGGAATCGGTTCTGGGGCACTCTCTCAACTCCTGGGCAGCAGAAGGGCTCTAAGCCTGCGGGTCTAGCCTCAAGGTCCCTGCTGGACACATACAGCCCAGCGAGAATCCTGGACTGAGAAGGCGGCATTGCTTTGCTTGCCGAGAACACACCTTCTTCCTGTTTGCTCGTAGCTTTCTACGATGGAGTGAATGAATGTTTACTGGTAAAAGCAGCACACCGCCATAGGCATTTAACCTATTATCCTCCCGACCCCCCAGGGACATGGCCCCCGAGCCTCAGAGAGGCCCCCCGGGGGGGCTGCCTGGACAGGATTCCAGTGCAACTTCGCCCCACTTCCAAGTCTGATGGTCTTTCCAATACCTTGGCCACCCTTGTGCTCACCTGCCTCCCGCACCCGAGTACAAGTACGAGCTTTAAGGAGAAGGAGTGCGTTGTCCTTACATCACCCCATGTGGTGGTTTGAAGCTGTTTGCACCCCAGAAAAACAGGTTCTTCCACCTACTCCCTTCCTGTGGGTGTGAGCCCACCGGCAGCAGGACCTCTGCAGGCTGGTCTTAGTCCTGTTACTGGAGTCCTTTATAAGCAGAGGGAAATTCAGACAGACAGACAGCTACAGGAAGCAAGAGGCCGGACATCAAGGAACCCGAAGAGAAGGGAGAGGCCACAAGCTAAGGACCGAGGATCGCCAGCAGCCAACCCCAGACGCCACGGTCTTTGGGAAGAAAGTATCGCCTTCATGATGCCTTGATCTGGACTTTCTTTTAGCCTCAAAGCCATAAGCAAATAGATTCCCATTGTTTAGCCCCGCTCATTTCATGGTCTTTGCTTGAGCAGGCAAGGAAACTAAAACAACCCTATCAAGCTGGACTCAGATGTGGTCTTTGTCCACAAGCCTCTCCTGTTACTTTTACCAGATCTGTAGTTGGCGCTGGGGTTTAGTGTATACCCAGGGGACCTGAATCTCTGGAATGGCCATGTGATAGCCAGGCCCTGAGCCTCAACAGACTTGCAACTCCTACCCTCTGATTTATTGGTCTTAACCCACTCAACTAACATGGAGGTGAAGAAGG
This sequence comes from Dasypus novemcinctus, assembly GCF_030445035.2. Lineage (NCBI taxonomy): Eukaryota > Metazoa > Chordata > Mammalia > Cingulata > Dasypodidae > Dasypus > Dasypus novemcinctus. The sequence continues at coordinate 19,526,311 of NC_080699.1, read as the reverse complement.
TCAACCACACACCAGGGAGCCAAGAGTGCCCACAACTGAAAGCAAGAGGATTGCATCCAGCATCCATGTGGAATCTAAACCCCCTCTTGATATAGATGTGGAGTGGACACAACCATTCCAAGGTCCACAGGATGGAGGAATAGAGTATGGATTAGAGTGGACTTACTGATACTCTATTCATGAACTATTGTGATTAGTAGTAATCAAAGAAAATGTGGCATTGGTGTGGAGAAAGTGGCCATGGTGGCTGCTGGGGGTAGGGAGTAGGAGGAAGAGATGTGATGTGGGGGCATTTTCGGGATTTGGAGTTGTCTTGGGGGGGTGCTGCAGGAACAGTTACTGGACATTGTATGTCTTCCCATGGCCCACTGGGTGGACTGTGGGAGAGTGTGGACTATGGTGTGGACCATTGACCATGAGGTGCAGTGGTGCTCAGAGATGTGTTCACCAAATGCAATGAATGTCTCATGATGATGGAGGAGGTTGTTGTTATGGGGGGAAGAGTGGGGTGAGGGGGGTGGGGGGTATATGGAGACCTCATATTTTTTTAATGTAACATTAAAAAAAAAAAAAAGACCAAAAATAAATAAATAAATAAAACAGCCCTATCAAGACTAACGAAATGCTTTGCAGGCCCAGACAAGCATTTGTTAACTTTAAAAAGTACGTTCGTGCTTTAGAATTCTTACAAAACCGCGTATCCCTGTCCTTCTTAGCAATGGCAGCCTGGCACATCACGAACAGTTTATGGCCTCAGTCTCCTCCAAGGAGAATCTTAGATGATGGTTCCCTCCTGAACTGGTGGGGTCAGCTCAGGACGGTCCCCCGGGCCAGGGGCCCTGTGGTGGCTGCCCCCCCAGTAGATACACAGGAAGGCTCGCCGTCAGCACTGTGGTTCACCTCATTGTTGGAGGAATCGAACAAAGTGGACGAGGGGGAAGCAGGTATCGCGGGGCTCTCACAGACCTTGGCCTGGGTCCAGGGAGCCCCAATTTTTACAAGGAGACTGAGTAAAGGGGAACCCTTCCCGCTCTCCCCTTCAACCAGGGCGCAGTACTGTGGATGTGCTAATCTGTGCCTGATCAAGCCGTGGGGCACGGGACAGGGTCACAGGTTACAGAAGAGACAGCCAGGGCTTTGAGGTCAGGCAGGTTCAATCCCATCTGTCCTCTGTGTCTATCGTCTATACGACCTCTCTCAATTGACTTAACCTTTCTGACCCCTGACATCCTCATCTGTAAAATAGATGATTGTGGGAGAGCCATACAGTCGGTGCTGCTAAGTGTTTAACAACCAGCTCTCCAAGGAAAAAAAAAAAGCTCTGATTTGTAGAGTCTGCCAATTGCTGTTGTGTAAATACTCAAAGTGTGACTGATTTCAAGCTGCCAACCTCACGTCCCAGAATGGGAAGAGATCTGCACAGCCGGCTCCGGCACGCTGTTAGGCCACGTGGAAAATGCCTCCCAGCATTTGGGATGTGGCAGAATCTCTACTAATATTAGTTCCCTTTCCTCCCCTCCCCCTAAAGGACTCTAGATCGTAGGCTGCGCCAATGTTTATTCAGAAAATATATAGTGTGCTTCTGTTATACACAAAACCTTGTGCTAGGAGCAGAGCATGTGCCTTGGAGGAACATGGAGAATTTTTTTAACGCAGGTGACAGCCTTGCCTCCAGCTTGGCTAGGTGGTCCTCCCATGTGCTCCTGTGTCATCTCTATCATGTATTATTTTAATCACCCATGTCCTTGTCACTCGTTCTCACTGAGGTGTGATCTCCTTGAAGGCTTCAACTATGTTTTATTTATTTTGAAATCCACAATGCCACATAGTATTCAATAAATATTTGTTAAGTGATTTCATAAGCTTGGAATCTACCCGAGGAGGCAAAATGGACACATCTGAAACAGCCAGAGACTAATGCAAGATAATGGGAATTATAATTACAAAACTTCTCGTTTGATGAGTTTTACTGCTTCAGAGAATTTTTCAGTTAATAACAGTGAACACTTATTAAATGCTGATGATACGTCAGGGATCAATATAATCACTCGGCACACATCATTTCTTTTAATATTTACCGTCAGTACTCTTACTATCATCATTCCCGTTTCATAAATGAGTAAAATAAGCCACAGTCATCAGGTAGATTTGCCAAGGTCATAATATTGTATGTGGCATGGTCAAGATTTGAACCCAAGACTTGATCCTTATAGCCCCGTGAAGCAGAGAGCCCACATTTTATAGATGAGAAAATTGTGACTTAGGGAGGGGGAGATTAAGTAAGTGACTTTCCTGAAGCTGACTGCAGATCCAGCATGAAGACTAGGCCTTCTAATTCCTAATGAAATAATTAGCCCAGTGAAGTGTAGTGTGAGATACTGCAGACAACAAGAGGTAGTTCAGGGAAGGGCGAGCCTACTGGGAAGTCGCAAGGTCGGGGGAGACTTCCAGAAGATGTGTGGGTTGAGTTGGACCCGGGGGAACTGGAGGTGGGGGGCAGGTAGGCCTGGATCAGCCGGCATCCCCTCCTGTCCCCAGCACACACACACCCGCCAGCGGCCCTGTCTCCAGCTTTCCAACACGGACAGCAAATGATGACCTTTAGACAGCCCGTCTGATGGGGATCCCAGGAGAAGGGCTTGGCAGCTGCTGCTGCCACTCCCTGTTACCTGTTTTTCAAATTATTTGCCTAAAGGAATCCCCCAGCCCCAGGCTGCCCGGATGATGGCCTTTTCCATCTCTGAATCCTGGAGGTGTTGCCGAGCTTCGCTTACCTGGCAAGGCTTTGAGGGCAGGATGGCGACCACAGACGCTGAGCCCGAGACCTGAACCACCTGCGAGCAAGAAGTGTGTGGTTGTCACTCGGCCTCTTCCACGGCTGCCGGGCAGGCTGGGTGCCAGTCAAGGGTGCTGGCTGCTGGAGCCGGGTGAGGTGAGAAGAAACCTGAGAGCTGGCCTCGTGCGCCTCCCAGCCTGTGCCCAGCCGCTGCTTTTCCTGAGAGCGTTGATTACTTTTAATCATATAAACTGTTAGCATAATAGTGTTCAAGAAGTTTAGAGCGTATTTCTCAAAGATTTACATGCCAAAGATTTATTTAACTCCTTCGTGGGGAGCTAGTGGGACAACAAACCTGGGTTCAAAGGAAGATACATATCGAGCAAAATCAAAGAGGTTTTAGCCTCCTGAAAAGGAAGGAAAAAGAACATTCTTTGCATAAACTGTAATGGTTTACATGGAGCAAAAGGAAGATACAAAAAATATATACAGCTGAGCAGGTGTAATGCAGTAGTTGCATGTGTGCTTTGTATGCACAAATTCCGGGATTCAATCCCTGGTACCTCCTAAAAAAAAAAAATATATATATATATATATATATACACACACACACACACACACACATATATATCATTTGAATAAGGCCGCTGATATATATATATATGTATCAGTGGAAGAAAGGAAGAATGCTTCAGTAAGTCTGCTAAATTAGATTAAAAAACTTGTTAATGTCTTACAGGGCAGTACAATCACAACACTTGGGGATTACCTTCCCTACAGGTCAGAACTAATTTGCATGTTATCAATTTTCCTTCCAGGGTCTGGGTCCTTATGAATAGCCAACAGGAACCAAATAAAATGACATGCCCGGCTTGCTGCCATATTCCAAGTTCCGGGTGCATTTTCTGAACAGCTCAAAGGAAACCAGCCGGGCCTGTGCTGGGCAACAGGCTCTGGTCTAGGACGACGTGAGGCTGGGGAGAGGAGCCTGAGAAAAAGAGGCATGAGTCTGGTCCTTGCCGCATGCTAGCCGGCCTGTGACCTTAGGCAAACGCTCTGGACCAGTTCCTCCACTCCTCCAAGCAGGTAGTCAGCCCAGTACAGGTCAGGCCTGTAAAAGCCCTTGGAAATTCAGTGCCGTCTTTAAACCGCGCCTGTTCTTTTAGGTTCTGTGTGTAGATGGTGTGGGTGGAGGGTGCAAGTCAGAGCTGGCCTGTGGAAGTGCTTTGGCGCAAATGCTGTGACGAATTAGCTGCCAGCGTTTAAAAATAAGGCATGTTCAAATACAAATCCAGATTTCTGTCTTTTGAAACATTGGAATCGCTGTCGGGTTCTCCTAGGCTAGACTAGATCGAGGGACCTCCTTTAAGTGAGGCTGTCCCCTCCCATTGACCACCCCACCCCACCGCTTCATTTATGAAACACTGCATTTATTGAGGACGCACCCAGGCGCGGGGCTAGATGCTGAGGATAGATGCGCGTAAAATGTGAAAAGGTCCACCAGTGCAGGGCGACAAGGGCCGTGAGCAGGGCCAGTCCTCGAGAAGCCCTAGCTGAGGGAGCGCTCTGCTCTGCCCGCGACGGGGCTGTGCCTGCCTCAGCGAGCTAAACGCGCCCCCAGATTCCTTCTTGGGCTTTCAGCCATCTTGCTCTGACTTTGGGGTGACTTTTCAAACCTCTGGGAGTCTCCTTGGCTCCAGTTCTTGGAAGATCCATTTGGCTTGTTAGTGGCATACTCATCTGCCAGATATTAAAGCCATTTCTGCTCTTTGGTAGGTTCGGCTTCTTCAAATATTAGTCCAGCTTCAAAATTGGCCTAAACCTCCAGCAGGTCTCCCGTGGCAGCATCTCCGTGGACACAGCTCCATGCTGTGTAGCGCAGTTTCCCCTGATATGCACTGGGGAAAGGCTACCCCCATCCCCCATAAGCCTACGTGTCCAAGGGCACGGCACTTCCCCACAGGTTAAATAAAGAAACCACAAAGAGACAGGAGTAAAGGGAAACGGAAACCTTCCCTACCTGCATATCGGAGGGAGATAAAATTCCTACAGAACAAAGAAACATCTGCTCCTGCAGCATTCCAAGAAACCATATCTCCCTAACCCACTATCTTCTACTCACTGTCAGGGAAAGTGTTCACCTCTAGGGCTTCCTATTGGTCCCTGCACTTCACTCAGACCCTCGACCCCCTCCCACCAACTATCATTCCCCTGCCTAGGAAAGTTCAGTATAAATTCAAATCCCCCCCTTCCAGGAGGGGGCTGAAGTGTCACTTCAGACCCACCTTGCTGGTGGGGGGACTGAAGACTGTTCTTCAGAGCCCCTCCTTGGGAGAGCTTCTCAATAAATCTTTGTCTATAATCGTATCAGTCTCTGTGTCCCTGTAAGTGCCGTATTTTCTCCAACAGTAACTCTGCTAGTGCAGCAATTTTTCACTTAGCAAATTTTACTGAGCACTTACGATGGATGTGTGTAATCAGTGCACTTGGCTCACTGTGCCACCTGCAGCTCATTTGCATAACATGGACGTTTGGGGCACCCTCACGTGGTGGGTGCCCAAGCCCTTGCCGTCCCCAGCGACTTAGCTTCCCACAGCATCCCACGGTCCTTCCTCCCCAGGGACTTAGGAGGCTCCTCTCTGTTTTCTTTTTAAAGATTTTATTATTTTTTTTCTCCCCACCCTCTCCTCCACCCACCTCATTGTTTGCACTCACCATCTTCTCTGTGTGTGTGTTTGTTGTCTGTTGTTGTCTGTTCCCCTTCTTTTTAGGAGGCACCAGAAACTGAACCCAGGCCCTCCCATGTGGGAGGAAGGTGCCCAATGGCTCGAGCCACCTCCACTCCCATCTCCTCTGCTTTGTTTTTGTTTTTTATAAGATTTATTTTTATTTATTTCTTTCCCCTTCTTCCCCTCCCCCCAGTTGTCTGTTCTCTGTGTCTATTTGCTGCGTGTTCTTCATTTTCCGCTTCTGTTGTTGTCAGCGGCACGGGAATCTGTGTCTCTTTTTTGTTGTTGTTGCGTCATCTTGCTGTGTCAGCTCTCCATGTGTGCAGCACCATTCTTGGGCAGGCTGCACTTTCTTTTGCGCTGGGCGGCTCTCCTTACGGGGCGCACTCCTTGCACTTGGGGCTCCCCTAAGCAGGGGGACACCCCTGTGTGGCAGGGCACTCCTTGCGCGCATCAGCACTGCGCGTGGGCCAGCTCCACACGGGTCAAGGAGGCCCGGGGTTTGAACCGCAGACCTGAACCGTGGTAGACGGATGCCCTAACCACTGGGCCAAGTCCGCTTCCCCTCCTCTGCTTTGTAGTGAGAACTAGTTATAGATGGCGTATCACACTCCACGGGAGGTCAGAAGGAAGAGCTCCTGCTGGCCTTGGGTAGTTCAGCCCAGAAAGTCTCCTCTAGGGGGCAGGCTGTGCTCCTTGAAGGGCAGGTGGGATTGGGACTGCAAAGGATGGAGGCAGGAGGAGAAATGGTGACACTCGAAGCTGAGGGACTGGGGAGGAGGTGGTAGGAAAAATCCAACTTGAGTGTAGATTTTCTACAGGAGAAGAGGAGCAGGTTTAGTTAGGGAGGTCGAAAGCAGAGGTCCAAAGAATCTCGACTTGATCCTTCAGTGGCGTCTCTGCAGGTATTGAGGGCAAGGTGTCGACCTGCGCCTCAAGCCATGGCTTCTGGAGATGGCCCTAGCGGACGTGCAGAAGGCCGGAGAGCGGGGATGCAGACGGGAGCTGGAGGAGTGGCTCGGAAGTGCAGGTCTCCTGAGGCTGCCCTGTCTCCTCCAGCCAGGCTCCGGCCCGGGGCATGGTCTCACCTGCACTGGCCGAGCGAGGCGCCTCCGAGGTGGCCGGGGACAGCAGCCCGTCCTTCCTCATCGACCCCAGCACCCCAGGAAGCGAGAACGGGCTTGAGGGAGGGACAGAGTGGCCGGCACCGCTTTCTCCTTGCCCTTGGGTGAGGACTGTTAGCAACAGCAGCCCCCCCTCCCCAGCTCTGCCTTCCAGTTCCTTCTCTCTCTGCTGGGGCTGGGACTGAGAAGCGATTAGAGCTGCTGCCGAGGGAGCACCAAGTGGCAATCGCTGCCACGCCAGCTCCTCCAGAGGAGAAAATATTGTGGCAGCGACTCCTGGGCTTGTTCCAGTGGGGAGTGGCTCTGCGAGGGTGCCAGGCGCCTCAGAGCTTCCAGGAAGAGCCAAGGAGTTCCCGCGGAGGTCGGCCCTGGTTCCCAGCGGGTGGGGGGCGGTGGGGAAGCCATGGCTGGCTGCCCCAGGCTGAGGCCAGGTGCCTGAGGGCATGGGCGCCCTGCTGGCCAAGGAGCCAGAGAGCCCACCGGGATTTGAAAGGGGCGTGGGGACAATTCTGCGTCTGCCCTTCCCAGAGTTCGCTGCCTCCCGCTGCCCCCCGGGCACCCTCTCCCAGGGCCCTTTGAAGTCCTCCGCCACTTTCTCTGTGGCGAGGTCACCCCAGGGACCTCTCGGAACCCTTTTGTGCAGAGCGCCTCCCCTCAGCCACAGGAGTCTGCTTTGCGTGTGCAGTGGCCGTCGCAGACAACTGTCCTCTGACAGGAAGGGGCTCTCTGAGTGCCCTCCTTAGACTACGTCCCCTCGGCATGGACAGGCTGGAGAGCGCCCCACGGCAGACTGGCTCTCAGGATTGGGGGGCAGAAGCATCTAGCCCAGCCCTTGTTGGAAAATGAAGCTGAGGCCCAGAGGAGGGAAGGGCCTGGCCTGAGGCCCCCCAGCTGGATTAAGGGGGAGCGGGGGAGCTGGGACCAGAACTCGGGGCTGCTGGCCCCTGGCCCTCTTTGCCAGCACACCCCTGCTCCTGAGTGTGCCCCCCACCCTCACACCCCAGAGCGCCCTCTTTGTTTTCCACTGCCCCGTGGCCTGTGGCTATGCAAGGTGGATAGAGAATCTGGTGGCTGACTGGCTCATGGACTCCATAGGTGCTGGAAGACGCAGAAGACGTAGTACCTGGAAGACGTAGGTGCTGGAAGGACTCATTTTTCAGAGAGTGTTTAAAAAAACCATTGAAAAGTGGTAAAGTTTTCTTTTCACAGCCCCTTCTTACCTGGCATTCTCAGCAACAGGGATGTGCCCCAAATTGCAAATTCAATAAGAAAGCTGAGGGAGCAGGTCCAGGAAAGGTGCAGGAGTGGGAGAGGATTGTATCGTTCCAGAAGCAGCATCGTGGAGCCTGTGCCACTGCAGCGCAGCCACAGCGGGGAGAGAGGTGGGCTCGGTGACCGAGAAGGCAGCCGCGCAGGGCAGTGGGTGTCCTGGCCTCACCCCTGCCTTCACACTGCCCAGGCCAGGGGTGGCATCTGTGGAGGCTGGAGCAGAATTAGAAAAGCACTGGACTTCCAAGGGCTGTGGTGTGCCACGGGGCCCTGAGGGCTTCTAACAGGTCTGTGCTTGCTCCGCCTGCCCCCCGGCCCAGTTCTAGCCCTGCTTGTAGGTCAAGGCTGCAGAGGACATCAGCAGCGGCCAGTCTAGTGGCTTTGGAACTGGACAAGCCCAGTCTCCAGGCCTCTGCTGCCACTCAGTAGCTGTGCTGGGTTAGTTAACCTCTCTTCGTCCACTCAGTTCATCTGTAGTAAAGGGGCTACTGAGATTTAAGAATTAGAAAAAAGTTGCATAAAGTGCCCAACACTGTGCCGGGTACACAGCAAGCAGTCAGTCAACAGTAGCTCTGATTACTGTTGTTGTCATTGTTATGGTAACCACAGGAGCGTTCCCTAGCACCTGCCGCAGCCCCGTGTCTGATCCTCAGCAATCACTACTTGGACTCCTTGGACGAAGTTTCAAGGGAACTCACACTCTTGGGCCCCTGGAAATGCTCTAGCTCAGTGGAAGTGCCTCTGAGGCCAGGCCGCTGCGCTCTCCTGTGTCCAGCGCTGGCTCTGGGGGCAGGCAGGCCTGGGTTAGGGTCCTGCTTTGCGGCCTAACAGCTGGGACTTTGGATAAATGACAGTATCCTGGAAAATGAGGATGTTATAAGAATTAAAAGAGAGCATCAGTATAAGGAGTTTAGCTGTGCCTGCATACAGTAGGTGATTTAAAAATGCTGATATTAAAAATGTACCAATCGGGGAGTGGATGTGGCCAAGCAGTTGAGCACCTGTCTCCCACATGGGAGGTGCCGAGTTCAGTTCCTGGTACCTCCTAAAAAAACAAAAACAGACAGAAAAACCAACTCAGGGAAGCTGGTGTGTCTCAGGGGTTGGGTGCCGGCTTCCCACATACGAGGCCTGGGTTCAATCCCCAGCCCCCAGTACCTTGGGGGAAAAAAACACCAAAAAAGAAAACCAATTGACCGACATGAATTCCCCTCTGTTCCTCTGCCTCCTGCCCCTTGCACCAGAACCCAGCACATGCCTGACACACGCTCTGCAGGCCCCGTCCGTGGGTGCGTGAGCAGGTAGCTCCTCTTTCCATAGGAGGAGCCCCGAGTTTTGCCTGCAGTGGAAGGAGGAGGTGTGGCCTCAGCAGGGCTGGACGGTCCAGTGACACTATGGCCCAGCCCTTCACACACACACCTGCCATCAGAGGTGCCCGCCTTGGCCATTCAGTGTCCTACACTGGAATGCCCATGTTTTATGGTTTTATTAACTTCTTGAGATAATTTTAGGCTTACAGAAGAGCCCCAGAAGCAGAGAGAGTTCCCATATACGTTTTTTTTTTTTAAGATTTATTATTTATTTAATTCCTCTCCCCTCCCCTCCCCCGGTTGTCTGTTTTCTGTGTCTTTTTGCTGCGTCTTGTTTCTTTGTCCGCTTCTGTTGTCGTCAGCGGCACGGGAAGTGTGGGTGGCGCCATTCCTCGGCAGGCTGCTCCCTCCTTCGCGCTGGGCGGCTCTCCTTATGGGCGCACTCCTTGCGCGTGGGGCTCCCCTACGCGGGGGACAGCCCTGTGTAGCACGGCACTCCTTGCGCGCATCAGCACTGCGCATGGGCCAGCTCCACACGGGTCAAGTAGGCCCGGGGCTTGAACCACAGACCTCCCATGTGGTAGACGGACGCCCTAACCACTGGGCCAAAGTCCGTTTCCCCCATATACGTTTTACTCAACATCCCCTAACCTCACATAACCTTATATAACCGTAACACAGTTCTCCAAACTAAGAAAGTACTGTTGTTCAATACTGTTAACTAAATGATGGATTTATTGGTATCTCGCCAGTTTTTCCACTAATGTCCTTTTCCGATCCGAGGTCTAATGCTGGCTCCCATATTTCATTTCATTGTCGTGGCTCCCCGGTCCCCTCCAGTCTGTGACTGTTCCTCAGTCTTCCCTTGTCTTTGCAGAATGTGGGGCCTCTTTTAAACATGGGTGAAGCAGCCGGCAGCACTGCGATTTGCAGTCTTGCTTTAGTGCCTTTCCACTTCCACTTCCATCTTCATTATCTGCAGATTCTGTATTCACAGATTTGCCTACTTGCTAAAATGTGTTTGTAACTCCCAAATCAATACTTGTAGCACTTCTGCAGTTACATGTGGCATGGAAAATTTGAGTTGCCTGACACGTGTGTTATCAGCTGAGGTCAACCAAGGTGATGCACTGCCTTCTGTGTCAGCTCTCACGCTGAAAACAGGTGTCCTTTTCGCGGTATAGTTAGCGCTATGTGTTTTACATTTTTGTGCTTTTTGTTAGTGATTTCGCTTTTTAAAATAGCCCCCAAATGTAGAGCTGAAGTACTATCTAGTGTTTCCAAGTGCAAGAATATGGTGATATGCCTTATGGAGAAAATACGTGTGTCAGATAAGTTTTGACCAGGCATAAGTTATAGGTCTGTTGGCCCTAAGTTCAATGTGAATCAACTGTATATTAATAAGTATATAAAGTATATATAAGTATATAAACTGTATATAAATAAGGTGCCTTTAAACAGAAACCATGTAAAACAAGGCTATGTATTGGTCATTAGCGAAAATGTGACCAGAGACTTGCAGGAACCTAACCCTCACTTCCTCTGGTTCAGTGTTCCCTAGTTCACTGTTGGTGGCTACTTTGTAGAATGCAACTACCGCAAATAATGAGAACTGACGGTATTTCACTAGACTCCCAGAGCCTCTCCTTCTGCTAAAAATCTGTCCTGTGGAGTGAAAGATCCCATTCAGCTACAAAAGTGGTAGGAAGTCAGTCTGTTTAGGGGACCATATTAGCTATGTCACTGCCCCCCAAAAAGTGTATCTTCTTCTTCTTTCCTTCTTGCACTGTCCAGCCTGCCGTGCACCTGCCGTGCATCCAGCAGTCTCTCTCCATCTAGATGGTAAGCTCCGTGGAGAACAGGGGTTGTCCCTCTTGTTCAGTGACACAGCCTCACTTCCTAATCGGTGTTGGCACTTAATAGAGGCTCTACAAATACACACTGAATAAATGAGCAATTGCCATCGCATCCAACCATCCACCATTTATAGATGACCCACGAATGCAGGGGACAGGCATGCAGTTGCAGAAGTAACAGCATATCATTGCCGCGGGGACACACAGCACCATTAGGGAGGCAGCAAACATGCAGAAATAGCTAATCTACTGGCAGCCTCTTAGCCAGAATAATTGACTGATCAGTGGGAAAAGTTCATTAAAGAGGACATTTATTTTAAAAATGATACTTCATACGTTCCATTTACCTGAGGACATTCATGTACACTCATTCATTTATCAGTCTTTTTGTGTATGTCCTGGGCCTTATTATTTATTTATTTTTTTAATATGAGTCCACTTAAAGTGATACATCCTTTTATTTGCATAAATATGCTCATAATACAACTTCCAATTCTACAACTTCCAATTTTTTAGTCATTATTGTGAAATTATAACAAAGACTTAAACAAGGTAAGCATGGACTCCTAGATGTTCCGAATTTTCAGAGCTCTCTCTTCTACATATAACTTGTTAGGATTTCTTAAAAAGTGGCATTTCTTTATTAAAATGTTTCTCTAATGCATTCAACTTAGGTTTTAATGGAATTGAGAATTCAGTTTGGCCTTCTTATTTCACTGTTGATGAAACGGTGAGCTGAATTGTATAGTTACAATGACAAGAACGGATCGCATCAGCTGGCTTGGGAGGAGACCTGACTGGAAGGGAAGCACGCAGCGCTGCTGTTAGGGGGAGGGGGAGTGGGCAGGGAGAGCCTAGCACCCCAGCAGGTGGCTCCCGGTCCCCGCAGGTCTCCATCGGCATCTCTCCCGAGGAAGGGGGAGCGGTGACTAATCCACTGCGCTGGTAGCATGGAGGCCATCGGAGAGCTTCCCTGGTGTGTGGTCTTCATCTCAACGCATTGTCACTTGCTGAGCCCCCACTCCACGCCTAGCATGCACGAGACACTGGAGGAGGGAAAGAGGAGTAGGGCACGTGCGACCTTGCCATGAAAGAGCATGCTAGATGGGAAGAGACAGACCTGCAGGCTGCCCAAGCACCGAGAAAACAAATCAGTGCCCTGACTCCAGAGAGGAATAAACAAGTAGTTCTGCCTGGGGAGATCGTGAAGGCCCCTTGGAGGAGGTGGCCTCCGCTGGGTAATGGGAACCATCTGGAGAAGGGCATTTGGAAGAGGCAGAGACCCCCCTCTCCAAGAATACAAACGAGCCCGTTCTAGGAGTTCTCTGAAGCAGATGCTCTCTGAAAGGGAGGTCAAAGGCGAGCAGTGGCGATGGCTTTACCCTCCTCACCATCCATCCCGGAAGGGGCCAGAACCCCTCCCCATCAAGTGTAATTACAGATAAGGGGAGAGGGGGGAGTCACAGAATCCGCCTTCCCTCAGGGAGCTCAGCACTGCCAGGTGAGGGCAGCGCACCTGCCACGGTCATGCCAGCCTGCCTAGCGGGGGGTGCACGTGGCAAGCTTCAGGCCCCCCGCTGTCTCGTGCCGGGGAGGTGGAATGCTTGCTCTCTACCTGAGGTTGTGTCCTGGGTGCTGAAGAGGTTACCACTTCTGGGCCACAGGTGTAATGAGAAAGTCTAAAGCAAATGCAGCCTTTGTGGAGAGAGGTTTGTTTTCACCGTGCCACTTGAGCTATCAGCAGGGTATGAATGGGCCCCAAGGGAGCAGGGCTTCAGAAATGGTGGGACAGGGGCCTCGAGAGAGAGAGGATTGAACTCTCAAGGCAAGGCAGGGGAGGTAGAGAAAATCGCAGCTCTGCCCCAAGGCACCGGTGCTTCCTTAAGGCTCCCCTGTGCCAGCCTTGATGGTGAGGATGAGGAAAGAGGACACTAGAGCATCACTGGGACACAGCCTGTGTAGTTCAGCGACATAGTAACAGCCCTCCTGACACTGTCATAAAACAGGAGCCACAGACTTGAATATGTTCTGGAGCTGGCAGTCAATGTAAATTGAGTGAAGCCAACAGGGTATAGGGCTATAAGGATTGGTGGAGACTGTGGTAAACTTGAGGACACATGCCCCATATAAGGAGGGCTGCCTCTGCTCAGTTCCAGCTTTATTGTTGCCATGTAGAAACACTGACCCAGTGTTTCTAAGACCTGTGATCCTTTTTACAAGAGAAGCTAGAGATCTGAATTTTAACGTGGGGCCCCCGAATTTTAAATATTGATGTCTTCGTTTCCTCGGGCTGCCATAACAAAGTGGCACATGCTGGATGGCTTTAAACATCAGAAATGTATTCTTTTACAGTTCTGGAGGCCGGAAGTCCAAACTGGAGGTGTCGGCAGGGCCGTGCCCTCTTTGCAGGCTGTAGAGAAGCCTTGTCCTTGCCTGCTCCAGGCGTCTGGTGTCGGCTGGCGATCTTTGGCGAACCTCGGCTTGTGGCCGCGTCGCCCAGGCCGGGCCTCTGCCCGTACGTGGTCCTGCTCCCTCCATGCCTCCCTTCTCTGTGTCTTCGTGTCCACAAAGCCCTCTCCTCTCTCTTACAAAGACCCCAGCCATGGGATTTCGGGCTCACCCCCAATGCTCTCATCTTAACTTGATTGCATCTGCAAAGATTCTATTTCCAAGTAAGGACATATTTACAGGTGCCAGGGGTTAGGCCTTGAGGGGACACAAGTCAACCCACTACAACTGACAATACATTCAAATTTTTCAAAAATACTCTGTGAGACAAACAAAACAAATATGTACGTTGAATTCCGGCTTTAAGGCTACCAGTTTGCAACCTCTGGTATAAAAACCTCAAGCTTGTCAGTGCTGAGTCTGTTGCTGGACTGTCAGAGAGTATATCTAACCTGTAGGCAGCCTTGCAAATAAGGAGGATTTACCAGCCTGCATTGCCCCCATGCAACAATATGGATGGATCCCTTGTTTCAATCTGCCCCAAGTTGTTACTGGCTCAAGGTTTAATGCATTTGGCTCTTTGTGGGAAGATGGCGAACTCTGTTTCTCGGATACGCAAAGGTTTAAACTTTTTGGATGGCTACTTGGTGTGTGAGAACACATGATTCGCAGGGGGGAGCTGAGGTGTCTTGGCATCAGAGGTTATTTGCACGAGCGTGGCAGCTCGAACTGCTCCCCGAGGAGAGCTCCCCTCCTCCTTGCCACAGCCATCAAAGCTCTCAGTCAGCCCCGTGCATCAGGGAGCTGTCACAGCCTCATTACTGCTAATTCATCTTCACTTAGTGCATCAAAAGGCTGATTGATCCAATTGGGTGGGCGCACAGGAAGTTTGATTAGCGACATTATGTTGTTTGCCATGACGGTCTCAGAAAACTTGGCTCATTGGTGTCCCAGGAGTCCCAAGACGAGACTGAGTGTTTCTGCTCTGCCTCAGGAGCTCTCAGGATTGGAAGCCAGGGTGGCAGCTCCAGCCAGGGGTGTTCCCTCAGCCACGTTCCCCACGAGTGTCCTCCACTTGTCTCCCTCCTTCTCTCCCTGCTTTGCTCTCCCCCCACCCCTCGCCCCCTGCCAATAGGCGGGTCTTTGGAGTCAAGTGCACTTATCTCTTCTCAAAAGAGGCTCTGGCCTGAGCAGGGTACCTGGCCCGGTCCCATCATCCTCTGTGGCTCAGCAGCTCTCCTGCTGTGCCCCCCTTCATTGCCCCGCTCGGCTGCTGAGCAGCAGATGCAGAGGTTCACGCAATGGATCGGAAAACCCCACTCCAATTAGACGGTTTCAGGAAGCAGCAGTCCAACAGGAACCCCACAAGCCTCATGGCCCAGAGGCTGCTACCTTGAACGTCTTGGGAAACTACCCACGGGCTCGTGGCGGGTGTGCCTTCATCTCTACCCAGGGGAAAGCAAGAGAGTGGTATCCGCCTTGGAAAGCAGCCCTTGTTAAAAAAGTGAAAAGGGAAATGGCTATTGGCAGGAACCGACCTGGCCAGAGGGACTGTGGCGGTTGACAGCACCACCGAGAGCCCGCTGTTCCCCATCCCTGCTGAGGACCCGGGGGGGGGGGAATGAGCACCCCCCGAGGGGGAGGAATTGAGGTTGCAGGAAAGACACTCACAGAGGCTCCAGAACCATCCTCTTGTGGCCGACTTCATTTCAGGTCGAAGGTGCAAATGGGGATGGCAATGGCAGTGATCACGACGGAAGCTAACACCTGCCGTTGGTGGAACCCTTTCCCTGCCGAAGAGAGCTCTGTGTCGGGGAGGGCGGGAGGCCAGTCTGCAGCCCTTAAGAGCAATCCTGACTCCACGGCAACTGGCTCTGTGAACTTGGGTGAATTATTTCACGTTTCTGGGCGTGAGTTTTTTAATCTCTAAAATGAAGGAATTAGATTAGATGTTCTCTAAGGTTTTTTCCAACAGTAGAAGTCAATATTCTACATTTTCCCAGCTTAGCTACTGTAATGAATGGAATTGAGCCCCCTAAAGATATGTTCAAGCCCTAACCCTAACCAGCCCTGGGAATGTGCCTTTATTTGGAAGTAGAGTCTTTGAAGATGTGATTAGTTAAGATGAGGTCAAACTGCATTAGGGTGGGCCCTGGCCCGATGTGTCCAACATCCTTATATGAAGAGGGAAATGTGGACATTGAGACAGACGCAGGGGGGACAGCCACAGGGGGACAGGAGCAGACTGGGGTGCTACAAGAAACACCCGGGACTGGTGGCAAACACCAGAAGCTGAGATTGGCAAGGAAGCCTTCTCCTTCCTGGTTTGGAGGGAGCTTGGTGGCACTGACACCTTGGTGTTGGAATTCTGGTCCCCAAAACTGCGAGACAGTACATCTCTGTTGTTTTCAGCCAGTTTGGGGCACTCTGTCACTGCAACCCTTGGAGACTGAGGAACAGTCGAGTGCCTTCTGAGCTATGGACTCAAGGCATTTCATTTAATCTTCACAAGAGCCCTGCGTGAAAGGGGAACTCAACCCAGTTTTAGAGCCATCCAGAGCTGCACTATCAACACCTACCGCTGCCCAAAACATTTTTTATTACTGAGCTCGTAGCCTTCCTACTAGGTGCTAAGGATACACACAGGTTGAAGACAGCCTCTGTCCATCTGGACTCACAGACTCAGCAGAGAGATGGGGCAGACACAGACCAAAGAAATACCAAAGAGCACAGGCACAGAGCAAGTGAATGGTGCCGACCACTACTGCTTCTCAGTGAGGCCCTGGGTGCAGTCAGTGGATAGACGGGGATAGACGGCAGAGAAGGGTCTAGAGTGGGCCAAGAACACACTGACCTTTTATAGCACTTTTGAGTTTGTAAGATGCTTGGAAATATACCATCTTGATTCTTCAATCACTCTCTGACATTAGTTATGACAGTGCTCATTACTAAATTATTGCCTAATAAGTTAAAAATTAGAGAACTTTTAAGTGACTCAGCCAAAAGAACTCAATTAGCCCTGTGCATGTCAGACAGCCACACAGGCGAGCTCATCCAGGGCTAACGATTCCCTGAGACCTCCTGTCTTACCTCAAGGGAGAGGCAGCTCAGGGATTTCCGTGTCTTTAGAATTGACCAGGAAGGCTACAGGTCAAGTAAGGCCTTTTTTCCCCTCAGAAAGGTAGAGGGAGGAGCCAAGGTTGCTGCAAACCTGCAGGGCATACATGGAGAGGACTTGACCAAGGTCACCTGCCAGGCGCGCCTGACATCTCAGGGCTGGGTGGTGGGAACCAGCGGCTGGGCATGGCTAGGCTCTCTGGAGTGTGCAGAGAAGCGGGGAACACAGAGAAGTCGGGGGGGCTCTGTTTCTCTCCGTCCCACCCTGCCCGCTTGGGTCTTCTGCCTCCGGCCCTCACACAGCTCGTTGGCATCTCTCTGGCGGCTGGAGTGGCCATCTTCATGGCCGTAGCCGCCATCTTTTGAGCACCCACCGTGAGGATCCCTGAGGAGAAGACTGGGGCCCAGGAGGCTGCCTTCTCAAGGCCGCCCTGCTAGGAAGTAGTGAGAGTGGGCTGGGAACCCAGGTCTGTCGGTGGGATTCCAAGAAAACAGGCTCCCACTGATTCCCACTGCTCCTGGGATAGAAGGAAGCACCCTTCCTTTATTCATCACTGCTCAGGAGAGCCCCAAATGTTGACTTAGAGGGGAGGAGGGGGTTGTACAGTGGGCCCTCGGGCTGCGCGCCCATCCCTGCGGCTGCCCTTCCCGCCTGATTCCATTGGGTGGATGAGGAAGTGGGGGGCCCCCCCTTGGGGTGGGGGAGCTGCCCCCCGTGGCTTCGGTGGCGGTGCCCACGCCCCCTGCTCTGAGCGAGGCACAGGAGCCCCGGGCTCGGCAGGGTGCCCTGACCTGCAGGGTCGCCACTGGCAGAGCCAGGCCCTGGGCCCACGGCCGAGCGGCGGGCGGGTGTGTGGGCGAGCCGCAGCCCTCATCCAGTGTCCCTGGCAAACCCCCTCCCTCTCTCCTCCCAGAATCCAGCACGTTCTGTACTCCTAAGAGCCCACTTTGTAGCCTGATGCCCTGGAGGAGCCAAGAGTGTTGTTTTCTGGGAAGAAACCAATTGCCTCAGGGTGCCCGGGAGCTCTGAGGAAATTCCGAGCCTCCCAGGCCTCGACTTCCCTTTTTGTAAGGCTGCGAGGGGCTCGTCCTGGCCGCCAGCCCGAGACCACCAGCCTGGGGGATCCGTGCTTGCGCTAAGGTAAAGGCTCTGCCGCGCAGCTGGGCCTTGGGTCTGCAAGCCCTTCCCTCTCCCGTCCTAGGTCCAGAATCAGCTTCTCGAATGAGGGAAAGAGCATGGGGTGGAGACAGAGACACCCGAGTTCAACCACTCCGCCTGGGCAGACTCGGGCGTGTGGCTCACCCCCATCCCTGGGCCCGGTTCTGTCGTCCCGTGGGAACAGTATCTCCTAGAGCTGTCGTGCACATGAAGTCCCGCGTGCACGGCGTCGCACAGTGCTGGTGTACAGGAGGAGCTCAGGAGCTGCTGTATTTGTCTTAACGTAGGCGTCTGTCCCCACCCGAGATGGCGCTCTCGGCCCAAGCCACAGAAAGTATCGCCAGGGCTTCTCTCTCAAGGTAGGGCCTGCCTGGGCTCCAGCTGAGTCCGGGCAGGGCCCAGGAGGAACGGGATGCGGGGAGGGGCTGGCAGGCTAGACTCAGGAAGGGAAGCCAGGATGGGCTCAGACGTCTTGACTCCTGGGCTATATAACCCACCTTTTTTTGGGGGGGCGGGGCAGGAAGCTGAAGAGCAGATTCGACTTTTTAAAACAACATTTTTTGTTCTAGAAAATTTCAAACATGCACAAAAGTAGAAAGAATAGTACAATAACCTTCTCCATTCATCCATTAATCAGCTTCAACCACAATTAAATGGTGGCCAGTTGCGTTTCATCTGTGCCCACTTCCCTCCCATATACTTTTCGCATAAACCCCTGACATCGTATAATTTCATTTGCAAATATTTCAGTGTGTATCTCTAAAAAAGAAGAGCTAGAATGCCATTGGCCAACCTATAAAATAGTATCAATAATTCCTTAATATAAAAAAAAAATCCAGTGTTTAAAATTTCAATTGTCTCATAAATGTCCAGAATTTTAAAATGTGGGTGACTTTGAAACAGGCTTCCAGTGAGGCCCACGCACTGCCATTGGCTGACACAGCTTTAGGTTTCTTTCATGATAGAGGCTCCCCCTCCATCTCATCTTTGTTTCTTTGTGATTTATTTGGGGAAGAAATGGGGTGGTTTCACATAATCTGGATTTTGCTGATTGCTTTCAATTGTCTTTAAGGTCCTGACCCTAGCTAGGTATTTGCCTGGAAGTCACAGAGTTAAAACTTGCTTGCCGCACCTGCTTTCTCCTTTGTCACCGGGAAAAGAAATGTCCCTCCCCAGGCCAGGGGCTGCGGCAGGGCTTGGCCCTCTCAAGTCAGCTGCTGGAGCTGAGGAGTCGGGTATGGGGAGAAAGGCTTCCAAGGGCTGCAGCCGCGTCACCGGGACCTCGGCTGTTATTTGGACTGGCCCCGTCTCCTTTATGAACACGGGTATCTTTTCATAAAGCAGAGCAATTTTCTGCCAAATAGCGAGGATTGTTTTCCCTCCTTCTAGAGCAATAAGGTTCGGAATTTGTCTCTGTCTTGACTTTCAAGAGCATGTTTTCTCAATTCTCGCCTGAAATTAAAGGAAAGGTCAAGGAGGCTGGACTGAGACCCAGCCCCCCTCCCGGCCCCAGCTCCTGCAGTGGAGGTGGGCAGCCTGGGGAGCCCCGGGACTGGCCCAGCCCCCCAGGGCAAAACCAGCTCAGCTGACCCAGTCTTTTCTCTGGGGGAGGGGGCTTGGAGGAGGGAGAGGGAGAAGGAGGGTGGGGAGGAGGACCTGGAGCCAGCCCCCCGGGTGCCTTCTGAGCCACGTCTAGAGGCTCCACTCTCCCCATTGTGCTCGCTTTCTCAGGGAGGGGGCCTTTAGGGGCCACCCCCCCACCCCATCCACCTACTCCACCCTCCACCCCCTCTACCCCTCCACCCTCATCCCCTCCACCCCCTCTACCCTCTCCACCCTCCACCTCCTCCTCTACCCTCCACCCTCCACCCCTCCACCCCCACCCCCTCTACCCCTCCACCCCCATCCCTTCTACCTCCTCCACCTTCCATCCTCCACCTCCTCCTCCGCCCTCCACCTTCCACCCCCCACCCCCTTCACCCCCTCTCCACCCACCCTCCAATTTTCTGCTCCTCGAGGGAGCCACCCCAGGGACGGCCCCTTCCCTTGCCGAGCTTGAGCACCAAGTTTCAACCAAAAGGCAGCGTGCGCAGAGCAGCCCCAGCGCCACCCGCCTGGCATGACGGAGCCGTTCTCCCCCACCCCCTCCCCACACTGAGTCACTTCAGCTAACAGTTAATTAATTTGTGACACTTTGACAGTTGGTAAGGAGAAATTTTTACGGAGCCATCAAAAACCATGGGGATGGGACTGTCAGGCAGACACCCCTCCTGCATTCCCCATCTCTCCAATCTCTCCAAACCCTACCGTGCCCCACTGCAGGGCCCGGGGAGGGGGGCAGGGCCCAGGGGGCCCCGGGGGAGGCGGGCGCCCCCCTCCCGGCCACGGCCCGCCCTGGGGACACCCGGCCAACTGGGCAGGGGAGGGGATGTCGGGGATGAGTGCATCCGAGACAAGGAGGCCCCCTCCTCCATCGTGTCCCAGTCCTCCTAGACGAGTCCCCCACCACAGCTGGATGGGGAGGGGTGCGCACTCCAGCCTCCCCCCCGGGTACCCCCACCCCACTCCGTGCGCTCCCTGTAAACGCCTCATGGATGCTGAAGTGAGAGGGGGCTCGCCATGGTGGAGCTGCCGTCTAGACGCTATGAAATCCCAGGCTCCCAGGCCCCCGTCCAGGAGCCCAGAGGCCACGGCCACCCGCTCTGCACTTGCCTTGCCCTAGAGCTCATATTGGCTGTGACCCCTCCCCACACACCTGCACCCACCCGCATGCGCACACACTCTCTCATCTCTCGTGATGCCCTAAACCCCACGTGCCACCCTGGTCAGACTTCAGCCAGCTGGACCTCCTACCCCAGCTACTGCCGTGACCGGGACCCAGAGGGCTGGGGGGAGACTCAGAGGCTCCTGGTACCCCTGGAGAAGGACCCAGGGAGAGAAATGACACCCAGCAGAAAGAGCCAGGAGTGGTCTCCTTCACTGCGCGCTGCCCACTCTCCTGCACGGCCCCCCACGTGTCCTGGCCCCCGCCGGCCGCCAGGCTCAGGCTGGGGAGCGAGAGGACCTTGAAATGAGGCAGACATGGGCCTCATGCTGCTGTGGCTCACAGTTTGCAAGAACACACACACACACACACACACACACACACACACACACACGAGGACCGGGCTGCACTAGAGCACCAGGAAGGCTTCTGGAGAGGTGGCTAAGGTGGTCCTGCAGGGCCAGGTGGAGGGGTCTTACAGGGCAAGAGGCCAGCCCCAGGACGGGTCCTGAGCTCAGGCAGAAGGACAGGGATGCTGGAGCATGACGGGAGGTGCAGGGGGCTGTCCATGCTGGTAGGTTTGGGGGACCGAGGATGGCTTTTACTTTTGCTGTGATGGGCTGCCTGAGTAGGGTTTAGCTCCAGGCGCCAGGGGACAGGCTCTGAGCAGGTGACAGGGCTGAGCCTGAGCTGCCGGACAGGAGCCACTGAGGCTGGGCTCCTGATGACCCTGGAGACGGTGCCTTCCCTCCTCCCCACAGTCACGCGGAGCAGGGCCAGGAAACCCGACGACTTCCCCCGTGGGAAATGCACCTGCGTCTGCGCTTTTGCGTAGCTGGGTGGCCCTGTCCCCTGCTCCCGCCCGCTGCCCGGGTGGCCAGGTCCCCTGCTCCCTCCAGCTTCTGGGTGGCCCTGTCCCCTGCTCCCGCCAGCTGCCTGGGTGACCAGGTCCCCTGCTCCCTCCAGCTTCTGGGTGGCCCTGTCCCCTGCTCCCTCCAGCTGCCGGGTGGCCTGTACCCTGCTCCCTCCAGCTGCTGGGTGGCCCTGTCCCCTGCTCCCTCCAGCTGCTGGGTGGCCCTGTCACCTGCTCCCTCCAGCTGCCGGGTGGCCCTGTCCCCTGCTCCCTGGCATTGGGCTCGGCATTGGGCTGGGGAGGCTCCCCTACCTGGAGGGACTATGAGGAGGGGTCAGAGTGTGGCCTCGCCCACCTCCCACGCCCCACAGCAGAAGCCTCTCCTGCCCCAAAAGGGTAGGCCCGGCCTCCCGAGGACCGTTCCCCACTAGCCCAACTCTCTCACCACAGTCGGCGGGGAGCAGGGCACCCCACCCCACCCCAGAGCCCCAGAGGGCCAAGGCTCGGGCAGGAGCTGGAGCTCGTGGAGCCTGAGGATTTCTGGAAGCAGGGCCATCCCCCTAACTGGGAAAGGGGCTTCCTTAGCAGGACTTGCAGCCAGAATTGCCCCTGAGCCTGCCCACGTGCTCGCCGCCCGCACCCCTGCACTAACAGGGCTGGGGCGCAGGGCAAGCTGTTCCCAGGCAGGAGAGGGCAAGCGTGGGCTTGGTGGCATCTGTGACCCCCTCCCCTGGGCTGTTCACCATCCCAGCATTCCCTGCCCTTCCTCCTCCTCCTCCTCTTCCTCCCCTCAGGAGCTTCCACACACAGCACTTGTCCCCCAGCCCCAGGGCCTTGCTTGGAGCGCTTTCTTTTCTGAGAAGGCTGTGATTGCCCCTGTGTAGCCCCCACTCTGTCTCCCCAAGGCCAGGCTGCTGCACCCACTGGCCCCGGCCTCTGAGGTCTTACTCTGCTCCCTGCGGAGGCTGCCCATCTCAGGCCCTGGGAAGCCACACCACGCCACGCCACGCCGTGCTCAGTGCCTCTTCCCTGCCTTCTCGTTGAGAGTGGGGAGGACTGAAGCGCCTCCTTCCCGTCCTTTCCTCCCTGGGGCTGCAGGAGGGCCTGCAGCCACCTCCTGAGCCAAGCGTGGACTTGCCACTGGGAGCAGAGCTCCAAGATCTCCCCAGTGGGGCCACCAGACTACCCTTGATCCACTCACTCCCAATTCCCCTCCAACTCCTGCCAGCTCCAACACACTGCTTTTGAGATGCAAATGCTAATCTTTTTTTTCCCATCTTCTTTTTCATCGAAATGCTTCATGTCTCAGGAGAGAGGGAAAAATGATGTGTTTAAGACAGCAGTGTCTCACCCGCCATCGGAGCCTGATAAGGAATTGTTAAATTTTAATTAGACAATTTGATTCCTTCAAATCCCAAACTTTCAAGGAGGCAGCGCCAGCGACCCAGGCTGAGAGCGAAACCCAGAAAACAGATTTCTTGGGTTCGCACTGTGCACAGGGGTCCTCGCCCCTCGCCTCCCCAGCTCTGTGCCCGAGTTTGGCTGTTTATGGAATAGAAACGAGGGAGAGGACCCTCTCCTCCATGGTCCCAGGCAGCCCTGCCAGATGGGGCCTCGGACCCCACCCTGCCAGGCTGGGACCAAGGGGCACAGCTGCCAAGTTCTTCCAGAAAGCAAATGTCAGGTTTCCGTGTCATCTTTGACCCGTGGAGCCTTAAAGGACCTTTGTATTCCAACAAATCTTTGCGGGAAGCTCCTTCTGTTTACAGCCCTGGGGTGAGGCTGGGAGGGCAGCCTCCCGCCTGGAGAACTGCCCACATCCCTGCCCCCTGCTCCTCCGCTGCAGCCCTGGGCAGTGGACCAGTTCAGACCCAGCGGTGGGTCTGAGTTCTAACAGTAATTCTCAACCCTTTTCAAATTAGGGCACCTACTGGAAATGGTACCATTTGTAAGGCACGTGGAGGCCAGGAGAGGCTGCTGAAGGCAGGAACGCCTGGCTCCAATCTCTAAGGACACGGATATTGCCCCAGGTCTCCAGGCACTCCAGGTATCATGTTGGGAAACCCTGCACTGAAGTTGCAGTCAAAAGCAGGCTGGAGTTAGGCTGCACAGCAGGTGGAACGTGGTGGGGAGGGGCGTCCAGGTGCCGAGCCCTGGAGTCCGCGGTTCTGGAAGATCTTTAAGTAGACCTTTGCCCTCTGAGCTGGGGCAGGGCACCTGCTCCTAAGACAGGCACAAGGCACTTGCGCCACCGAGGCTTGCAGGCCACCCATGCCAGTGGAGTCTTTGCTTTATCCCTGGCTTCCTCCTTCCCACAACCTGGGTAGCGTGAGAGAAAAGCCTGGAAGCCCCAAAGCACCCATGGGACCTTGTCTGTAAGCTGTCTGCCTGGCGGGGTGGGTGGGAGGAGCCAGAGCCCCCCTTTGCTGCCCAGGAAAGGTGAAGATGGCTCATTTGGAGGAGGGTGAGGCCACCCATCTCTCTCCCAGGAAAAGCTGAGAAACGGCAGTGAGTCAGCCCCTCTCCATGCAGGTAGTTGGTGCTCAGTAAGTGCGTGTTGTTTGGGGACTGGGATTTGGAGATTTTATCCCTGCAGCAGGGGCCAACCTTGGAGGGAGATTGAGGTTGGTGAGCAAGTTGATCCTATTTTCAAAACCCCAAACCAAGATGCTTGTTCTGACAAAATAATTTTAAAAGCAACAATTTTGTGAGCTTGTTTATCTAAAAAGTCTTATAACTGTAAGATTATTCACCTTTGCTTATGTGTTTAGACCATCTCGTTTTTTGAAAAAAGAAGCAATGAGGACTGTCCTGACAAGTTCAGGGTGCTGGGTGCCGTGGGGGCTCGTCAGTCCCCACCCCCAGGAGCCCCGGAATGGGCCTCGCCCTCCCCTGGTTTCCCTGGAGCCAGGCCCAGGCCGGAATCCTGGAGCAGCCCAGAGCTGCTCAGTGAGACCCTACCCCCGCAGAGAGGGGCTCTAGGCACAGGGTGAGAGCAGCCTGAGGGGTCCCAGGTGCCCCTGGAGTGAAAAAGACCCTGGCCTCGCTCCTCCCAGTACCTTCTCACTGGACACTCTTTGGAGCCCAAGAACCAGTTCAGCCCAGGGGCCAACGGCCAGGAGAAGGGATGGATGGAGCCAGAGCTGGAGCAGGGGGAGGCCGGGAAGGCCTCCTGGCTACAGTGAGCAGCAGAGAGATGCCAGGAAGCCACCGCCTGTTAGCCACCATCAGATGAACATTTCCCTCCAGATCTTAATGTCCCTGAAATCAGAATGCATTTTATAATCAATGGCATCTTCGAGCTGTATTGGTTGGATGACTCTTTCTCTCTCAGTGGTACATAAAATAATGGTGCCCCTAGCATTCCATCCTATCTCAGAGTCTGTGAAATGTGGAAATTGATATCATAGTCATTGGCTACAGCAGGTCCTCTGGGAGAGCTGCAGCTTTCAGGCAAGAGATTGCCCGACCCCGAGGGTCCCTCGGATTTGTCCTGTGGCCAGGGTGCAGGGACAGGCTATGCCTTTCCTTTGCCTGACTCCCTCCCAGGAGATTGGCTGCTGCAGCTGGAACCTTCCCCAACCCCCCTCCAGCACCCCTCTTCAGCAGACCCCACAAGCAGATCATGGAGAGGGGGGCAGCGGGGTACAGCAGGAGCAGCCCAGGAGGACAGTCACTTCACCTCTCTGAGCCTCGGGTTTGTGGTTTGATAGCTTGTTTAGGTTTCGTTTAATTCTTTGCTTAGCTTGGTTCTGAAAGTTATCCTTCCTTGAGGTCTTACCTGTGCCAGGCTCATGCATGCATTATCTCACTTAATCCTCATAACAGTTATTACTGTCCCTATCTTGCAGATGGGCAAACTGAGGCTCAGGGAAGCCAGATAACTTATCAAAGCCCCGAAACTAGCAAGCGGTAGAATTGGGGTTTGAACCCAGGTTTTTTGGACTTCAGCCCCTACGCTATCCTACCACCCCACCCCATGCTGCTGTGACTCATCTGTGGGGTGGGTTTGCTGCTGTCTGAAAAGAGGAAGCGGGATGTCAGCTCGTTATTCTACGATGCAAGCTGGCCAGGAAGGCCCTGCTTGGGAGAGGGGGGAGGCGAGGATGTGGGGGCATTGGGGTTGGCTCCTGGGGTTAGAAGACAGCTCTGTACCAAGAGGCTGGTAGGTTTTATGGGCATTTAGGCATGTGCCACAGTTTCCCCGTTTTTCTATGTACATATACTTCATTTGTATCAGCGAAGAAGCAATAAGAAGTGTCGAAAATAAACGTGGCATTAGAAAATTAAATGTATGACGCAAAGACTCCCCCTTGCTTTGCAGAGCAATCCAGACCCGGGGATGAGTGCTCCCTCCCACCCCATCCTGGTCTGCAGTGCACCCTGGTTTTTTTCCTTTTAATTTTTCTTTTAGTAACATATATACAACCTAAACTTGCCTTTTTCAACCACATTCACACATATCATTCTGTGCGGTTACTTACATTCACACATGGTGCTACCGTCACCGCCATTCATTACCAAAACTTTTCCCTCACGCCAAACAAATTCTGTAGACGATGCTCATTGAACTGTATCTGTAATTTCCAGTGCCAGGGTAAGGTCCCCCTCCTCCAGGAAGCCTTCCGTGAACAGCTGGCCGCGTGCTTGTGCGCGTCCCCTCCCTCTCTGCGCATGCTCTGGAGCGGATGGTGTGCCACCCTGACTCCCCTTCAGGCCTGGAGCCCCCATGGCCTGACTAGAGGGTTGGCCCCTCTCCAGGCCGCACCCATTTCCCAGGACAACCCACGGCCAGGGCTGTGAGAGGGGTGAAGCCCCGCCCTGCCGCCCTCACTGGGGGCGACGCTGAGGCTCCCTGGGGGGGGCCGGGCAGCCCCAGGCCTCCCTGGCCCAGCCCTGCTCCTTCACTTCCCACAGGGGCTGCTGAGAGCACTAGCCAGGACTTTTCCTGCAGGCTCATTTCCTCCTCAGTGTGCACTCTGGGGAACCCACAGGCACCCTCCGCCCTGCTCTAGGTCTGCAGCCCTCCTTGTCCCTCCTTACAGCTGGTGGCCTCTGTTCACGTTACACCTCAGGGGTGGCGGGGTCTTCTTCCAGTGGGAGCCGCAGAGGCTTTGACTCGGCTTCACGAGCATCCGCTGAGCACTTGCTGTGTGCAAAGCACAGGAACCAAAAAAGGAGACGGTATAATTTTACATGTGTGTATTCCGCAAAGAATAAGTGGCAGGAGCAGGACACGGTGCAGTCCTTGAGAAGCTTAATGCCAGTGAAATAGACAGAAAAAAAGGCTGTGTTCCAGAACAGACCCCTGAGCCAAGGTTGTGGGGGTCCCGAGGGCCGAGGGAAATGGCCCAACAGGAGCCCCTCGATGACTTCCAGGGGGGCTTCTGAGAGGGGCTTTGAAGATTGTGCAGCAACTGGGTTAGTGGGGTGGGGAGGTCAAGGGGTTTTCCGGGCAGTTTTCTGTGGGGATAACAACTACAAATCCCCGAGGGTTGTTTTAAGGATAAATGGTACAGTCTATCAAAAAAGCTTGGCAAGCGATCACATCCCTTCCAAGCATACGACGCGGGCGTGCCAGCGGTTTAGGATTGTGCTGCAGAAACCCCGGTCTGCTCGGGTGTGGAGAATGGGAGGGCTGGGCAGAGCCAGGGAGCTGAGAGCCCCAGTGGCCACTGCCCTGCTGGGAGAGGGACTCAAAGGGCGAGGAGGGGCAGAGCGGATGTGAGGATCCCGGCGCCGTGAGCGCGTCCTGCCCGTCTCTGCAGTGCTCTGTGCCTGGCAGGCTCAGTATATGGTCACTGAGTAAATGAACGGCAGAGGCTGCCCCAGGTGCCCGATCCACATGCACATCCGGGCCTCCTGCTGTGTGATCCAAATGGGAAGGGGGATCGATTGGCTTTGCAGGGTGTGCATCAGAATGCTACTGACAGCTGGAAGAGTGGTTGCACGGGCGTATGGCTACACATGGAATTGGGCATTTTGCTTTTCTCCAAGACTCCAAAATGGTGGGGCTGGGTTGGACATCATCCATCCTTCTCTGCTAAGAGCTGGCAGAGCCGGTGTGTCAGACAGGGGTGCAGGTATCCTGGGGTCCCGTCTGATCTGTTGCAGCTGGTGTGCCCTCCCGCTCGATTTGGACACAGAACCACATCTATCCTTAATGGCCTACGTTGGTGATTTTCAAAACCTTTTGAGTAGCAACGCATGGGAAGTCATGAAGCTTTGTGCTGAATGCCTTGGAATGCTGATAACTTTAATTCCATTGTGTGAAAAGGAACACTTTTGTTAGCAGGAAAGCCAACTATATTATATGTGCATTATGTTTCAATCACAACCCAAACACAGGCTGTCAAGCTCATTACAGCTCCTCGCCTGCAAGGCTGCCTCCCAGCCCCTCAGCCTGTTTCCTCAGTGAGCACCACCACCAGCCCCCCCAGAGCCCAAGACATTTGGGGGGACCCTGGGTGACCCCTCTCTGTGCTTATCCCCACCCCTACTCGCACCCCACTTCTATACAATGACCAAGTTCAATCCAATAGACTTCTTTTTTTTCAGTAAAGATTTATTTTATCTCTCCTCATCCCCTCGTTGTTTGCACTTACTTTGTCTGTTCATCCTTTTTGTTTCTTTAGGAGAAACTGGGAACTGAACCCAGGACCACCGATGTGGGAGGGAGGTGCCTCATTGCATAAGCCACCTCCACTCCCTGCTTTGCTGAGTCTCTCATTATGCTTTTCCTCCTGTGTCTCTTGTTGCATCAGCTCACTGCACCTGCCCATCACACCAGCTCACTCTCTTCTTTAGGAGGCACCAGGAACCAAACCATGGACCTCCTGTGTGGTTGGGGGCCTAAGCCACATCCGCTTCCTGTCAACTTCTGAGTTAGCTCTTTTTTTTTTTAATAGTCTTACATATGTTTTTAAAATTTTTTTTGTCTTTATTTTTTTAATATTACATTCAAAAAATATGAGGTCCCCATACACCCCCCACCCCCCTCACCCCACTCCTCCCCCCATGACAACAATCTCCTCCATCATCATGAGACATTCATTGCATTTGGTGAATACATCTCAGAGCACCGCTGCACCTCATGGTCAGTGGTTCACATCATAGCCCACACTCTCCCGCAGTCCACCCAGTGGGCCATGGGAGGACATACAATGTCCGGTAACTGTCCCTGCAGCACCACCCAGGACAACTCCAAGTCCCGAAAACGCCCCCACATCTCATCTCTTCCTCCCATTCTCTATCCCCAGCAGCCACCATGGCCATTTTCTCCACACCAATGCCACATTTTCTTCAATTACTAATCACAGTAGTTCATGAATAGAATATCAGTAAGTCCACTCTAATCCATACTCTATTCCTCCATCCTGTGGACCCTGGAATGGTTGTGTCCACTCCACATCTATATCAAGAGGGGGCTTAGATTCCACATGGATGCTGGATGCAATCCTCCTGCTTTCAGTTGTAGGCACTCTTGGCTCCCTGGTGTGGTGGTTGACCTTCTTCACCTCCATGTTAGCTGAGTGGGGTAAGTCCAGATTCTGACCACTTCTCTCCATCCTCACCCAGTGACCACGCCTCTCACCTGAATTGCAGCCGCTCCTCACTGCCCTCCCAGGTCTCGGCCACACCGCAGCGGCCAGTGACCTTTCAAAAACCCCAGTTCACCGGGGGTCCTTCCTTTCAGTCCAAGCTTTCAGCGGCTCCCTGAGGTTTACAAGACCTGGCCTGGTCCACGAACAACCCTCCAGTTTCTTATTCCTCAACCTCACACTCATGCCCTACATTTTAGCCAAAGAATGATTTGCTGTTTGGGATTTGCTGTGTTCTCCCTGGCTGGGGCATCTCCCCGAACTCAGTTACCCAGCTACTTCCTCCCCATGGTCATCTCAGGACATCTCCTTCGGTCTTCTCTTCCCTGGGATGCTTATTCCTGAGGGACATGCAAAACCTCGTCATCTCCTACTTGGACTCTTGCACCAGTCTCCTAGCTGGGAAGCTGTCTTCACTTTTTTTTTTAGGTGGTACTGGGAATTGAACCCAGGACCTCATACATGGGAGGCAGGTGCTTAACCACTGAGCTACACCCACTTCCCAAGGAGAGTTGGTTTTTTCATTTGTTTGGTTTTAGGAGGTACCAGGAACCAAACCTGGGACCTCGTACATGGGAAGCAGGTGCTCAACCATTTGAGCTACATCTGCGTCCCTGCCTTCACTCTTGGCCCCCTCCCATCCACTCTGTACTCTGCAGTCAGAATCATCTTTCTGAACAACAAATCTTATCATGTGATTCCCACTTCGGATCAGGCCCAAACTCCTAGCATGACTTATAAGGCCCTCTATGATCTTACCTATTGCAAACTCCTCAGATTCAGCTCTTGCCAACTCCTTGTTTGCTTCAGCTATCCTGAATCCCTTTCAATTGCTCTGCATATGCTGCTTCCTAGTCTAGAACTCTCCACCTGGCTCCCAACTCTTAGCCTGGTTAATTCCTCACATTCTTTAGGTATCTGTTG
Source organism: Dasypus novemcinctus (assembly GCF_030445035.2). Lineage (NCBI taxonomy): Eukaryota > Metazoa > Chordata > Mammalia > Cingulata > Dasypodidae > Dasypus > Dasypus novemcinctus. The sequence continues at coordinate 19,496,381 of NC_080699.1, read as the reverse complement.
AACAACACTTCCTGTAGAAAGCTGTACTAGTCTGCAAAAGGCAGTGCTGACGCAAAGTACCAGAAATTTGTTGGCTTTTATAAAGGTGTTTATTTGGGATAAAAGTTTACAGTTACAAGGCCATAAGGAGTTCAACTCAAGATTGCTTTCTCACCAAAGTCAGCTGCCATGTATTGAAGCGAGATGGCAGGCCATCTTTGCCAGGTTTCAGCCTTCCCCTCTGGGATTTCTATATCAGTCTCGGCTCTCTCCCCAAGATCAGCTGTAAGCTATCAGGCAAATGGTCATCTCTCCTCAGGACCCAAGATCAAAAATGACAGTGCTCTCTCTCTTCCCATGTCTTTTTTTTTTTATTTAGTTTTTAATTGTCTTTTTTTTTTAAAAAAAAAAAGATACATAGATCACAAAAAAAGTTACAGTAAAAAATATAAGAGGTTCCCATATACCGCACACCATACCATTTTACTCCCATTAGACTGGCAACTATCAAAAAATCAGAAGACTACAATTGTTGGAGAGGATGTGGGGGAATGGGAACCCTCATCCACCGCTGGTGGGAATGCAGAAGGATCCAGCCATTCTGGAGGACGGTTTGGCGGTTCCTCAAAAACCTCCCTCTAGATTCCCATGTCTTTCTGAGTGGGTGTCTTTTCATATTGGCTCACCAAGGGGGCAAGGACTCAACCTGAGTCATGCCTTACTGATGTGGTGGAACCAAAGGAAGCCCTCAAGGCAATCTTAACAGGTCATCCAGTCAATGGCTTCTCAACTGAATCCAATGTAATCAAAGGGTATTGACCCAGGAGAATAGACTAGTTTACAAACAACCTTTCTCTTTTTGGGATTCACAAAAATAATCTCAAACTGTCACAAAGGCCTTCCTTGAATTTCTGAACAAGGATGCATGTCTCTCCCCCATTCCTTTTCCTGGTGCCTACCACTTAATTTTTCTTCTAGACTGTGAGCTATAGAACCTCGTCTGTTTTGTTCCTGCCTATGTCTTTAGCACTATACAGAACCGTGCTCAATAAATATTTATAGAATCAAGAATGAATGAATGCATATTTCTGCTCCTACTACTAGAAACTGGAACTCTTAAGTGTGTTATTCTGCTTGAAGCTGGACTTCAACTTGCCTTAAGTGTGTTGTACATGGGATTGGTAAATAAGTGCCTGTTGAATGAATGAATGATCAGTTCTTCTCATGCTCATTTGCTTCATTATTCTTTGTAAAAAGTTATACTTGCTCATCTACTATGTAATTATATAAAAATGATAGTTTTACTATCTGCAAGAACTTGCTAGCAGAATAGTGGCAGTGGGCCCCAGCATTTTAAGGAAAATTGTTGGATGCAAAACCTAAAGTCCTGAAGTTGGAGACTTCTGTCTCTCACCTGCCAGTGGTTGGTTTTAGCATAGAGCCCTCCGTGGGGGGCAGCGTGCTTTGGCAGGCCCTCCCGCTCACTCTCTGTGTCCGTTTTTCCTGGCCAGAGCCTGGCCACCCAGTGGCTCTGCTGCCCCAATGGATTCACTGAATCTGTCCTGGTGCAAGAATGAGCTGGAGAGCCACACCTGGAACCGGTCCTTCAACGGGTCCGAAGGGAAGACGGACAGGACCCCTTACAACTACTATGCCATGCTGCTCACGCTGCTCATCTTCGTCATCGTCTTCGGCAACGTGCTGGTGTGCATGGCCGTGTCCCGCGAGAAGGCGCTGCAGACCACCACCAACTACCTGATCGTCAGCCTCGCCGTGGCCGATCTGCTGGTGGCCACGCTCGTCATGCCCTGGGTCGTCTACCTGGAGGTAGGTCTGGGCCCGCCCTGCTCCAGCGCCGCCCACGGGAGGGCGCTGTGCCGAAGCCTGGACCCCGGGGCTCTTGAGGTTTCTACCGACAAGTCATCTGGTGCTCTCCCAGGGGCTCTCTTACTCTACTCTGGGCCCAGTATCTTCCCTCCTTGTAGGACGGGGAGTGGTCTCCTTAATCGTCTTAGCTGTCATTTACGGAGCCCTTCCTGAGTGCGGGACCTTGTGCTAAGCTGAAACGCAGTGTTATCCACGTGACCCCCACAGCAGCCTTGAGAGGGGGGCCTTGTTCACCATCTTACAGATGACCACCCCGGTGCTCAGAGAAGTTGGGTGACTTCTCCAGCACCACCCCGCTGGCGGGTGCAGGCTGGGTTGTCCCTGTCCGTCTCCAGCGCTGGTTCTGTGCTCTCTGGAGTTTGTTCTTAGGATGCAGCAGCGGAAATGGGAGTAAGCAGTAGGGATCCCCAGGGAAGAGACATGTTCACACTACAAGGCCTGAAATCTTGGTTCCTCTCTCCCTGCTCCAAAATGGGGGCTGCTGTCCAGGCTCTCCCTATTCTCACCCCCCCACACTTTATTCTGGAGCCTGTGCCTGAGACCTCCAGGTAGACACTGCCGTGAACTGCGCCGCAGCCCCCCTTGTCCTCAGGAAGGACCACGTGGTGACCCGCTTCTCAGCCTGGGACAGAGCCCAGCTCTGCACTTGGTGGCATGGGTCTGGCCCCCTGCTCTGGCCCAGGAACTGTGCCTGGCATTTTGTGGTCATCGACTCACTAAATACAGAAATCCTGGGCGTCGCTACTGTTCTTCTCTGTGCAGAATATGAAATGGACGCTTGGAGAAGTGGCCTCTCTTGACCCAGGTCACACAGCCATGGGAGAAACTGACGGAGAAGCCCCTAAGTGTGGACCCTCCTCCGGGGGATCTGGGGAGCTTGCAGAGACGGCAGGCAGGTCGGGAGGGCCGAGGGGGTGCCAGGGGCCATGAGCTGACCCTGCCCCTTTCCCTGCCCAGGATCTAGGGGAACCCATCTGGGGCTGGGACTGGCCTGAGGGTCTGGGAGCCCAGGAAGGGGGACAAGACATTCAGGAAGAGCCGACACTCCGGTCGTGGGCCCTTGCCTTCCTGCCCTTGACCGCAGAGGCGCGTCCCTGTGCGGCGGAGGCGGCCCCGCCTGGGAGGGAAGGGCTTCCATTGCTGATGGGCAGCGTGCAAGCTCTGAGGCCGAGCAGGAGGGGACCCTCAGGCGGGCACACCGCCCCGGGCCCGAGACCTCCTGGCGGTCCTCCTTGTCACCGCCACAGTGGCCTTCGAGGGTCCCCAGTCCCTCCTAGTCCATCATTTCCTTGGTTTCCTTTAGCATGGCCAAACCAGGCCGGAAGGTTTTCAAGATTATGGAAGAAACTGAAGGGGAAAAAAGTCAAACAAGAACATAAAAGCACACGGGAGACCCAGGCCAACGGCCCAGTTCCTTCAGCACGCTCGTGTTTACGGGGGTCACTAGCTCGGTCCACCCCACCTCCTGCCTGAGGACCCCTCCCTGAGGAGCCCCTTCTTAGTGCTTAGACTTGTTCCCCTCCGGCTCCCTTTCGAAAGAGAGTCCAGGCCTCAGACCATCGGAAGAAAAGGATGGGCATTTAGTGGAGCGAACCTAACCTCTCTGTGCCTCAGTTTACTTGTCTCTAAAATGGAGATAATGATAGTACACACCCCTTGTTTGAGGATCCAATGAATTAGTAGATGAAAAGTGCTTAGAACAGTACTTGGCCCATAGTAAGCACCATCCGAATGCCACCTTGACGATGGTGATGGAGATAAGGATGACAACAGATACCCAGTGCCTCCCCCTTCACCCTCCCCTGTCCAGGCCAAGAAGCACCCTCCTCCCAGAGGGAGGCCTGCTCGCCCAGGATCCAGGCATGGGGCCTGCTGACTTCCACATCCGTCATCGCTCCCCGGACACTCTAGGGCAGGGCTGACTCCAGCCGTGGGCTGTACTGGGACTCCTGGGAATCGCGTGAGTCCTTCAGACAGGTATCATCTACCCACACTTGTTCCCCAGCATTTTCAAGGTGAAGCTGAATGTCGTGGGCACCGAGTGGAGAAGGGCGTTCTCAGACGCCAGTGCTCAAACCCTCCCCGAGCATCCTCGTCGGAGCAATAGCTGGGCAGTGAGCCCGACCTAAAGGACACTGTCCCACTTTTCACTGTCCCTAGGGAATGCTCCAAGCGGGGTCTTTGACATCTTGTCCAAGTGTCCTCACAACCATGTACTATGTCCTTTCCAAGAGGATTTTCCATCCCATTCCATTTCCAGCGATATTGGATGCCCCTGAGAGCCTGTTAGGCCAGCACCTGTCTGGCTCGGGAATGGGTGTGCATTATTTACTTGCTCAGTATCTGGAAAGCCTGCAGAATTTGGAGTGGGAGGACTGGCTTCAATTCCAGACTCTTCCACCTTCCATCTGGATAGCCATAGAAGAAATTCTTGGGAGAAGAGAGCCAGGGGCGCGATTCCAGCAAGTCCTCACAACCCTTTGACATGAGAGTGACTAGGTGCATGTTCAAGGGAAGGAGATGAGGTTGAGGGGGTGGCCAGCCCCTAGACCGTGGAGTTATTTATTCACTCCTTGAGCACTTCTCTGCCCACCCCCATCCTGGGGTCTGGGTCGGAGGTGCTGCCCCTGCCATCAGTGAGCAGACCTGCAGGGCTGTCACAGTGCAGCCTGCGGGAAGTCACAACACAGCAGTCCCCACAGGAGATGTGGGAGCAACACAGGGCCCCTGGGAAAGGCTTGCAGGAAGGAATGACGCTGTAGGAAGGCCTTCCAAGGCAGAGGGAAAACGTGTGCCGAGTTCACCAAGCAGCAAGAGGCCGTGGCTGCCGGAGGTTCCATGGAGAGGTGGCCCATGATTTACCTCCTGGCTTGCTGTCAGCCTTACATAGGCATGAATGGAAAAGCACCTGGCACACGGTAAGCACTTAATATATGCTGGTCATTAGTATTCTTTAGCCCTATAGGCCTCAGCTTCACACGCTTGTTCAAAGGTGCAGAGAAAAGAGCCCTGGGAGGGACTAGAAAAGTCGCTGGCCTCGGCCACTCAATCACCAACAGACCTTGGCCAAGCCTACTTTCCTCTCTGACCGTCAGTTTGTCCATCCAGGAAATTACGGCCTCTCCTTCTCATGCTTGATGTTTACCAAGTGCTTCTCAAATCATGAGCTCCTCTTTTGACCAGCTAGATGCGCCCCCGCCCCGAGGCAGCTCGGGAAAGAGCACAGGCTGTATGCAGAGAAACGGGCTTCAGAGGCCAGCTCTGCTGCCGGCAAGCGGGCTGGAGCCCGCCGTGGTTCTTAGCCTCGCCGAGCGCCGTTCCTCATCCGTGAAGTGGAGAGAATCAATCTCCCCTTGCTTAAAAACAACAGATAAGATGAGGTGCAGTGCCCCAGGAGACGTTCGAGAAGCGCTGAGCTGCCAATACTTTTCTCCTTGCGTCCTTGGGCCTGCTGCGCCACCTGCTCCCTAGAACAGCTGCTGCTGCGACCAGAGGAGACCCCTGCTTTCTGGGCTGGGGACTGAGAACTGGCTGAAGGCAGGGTCTGTGTGTGTACTGTTCCCAACCGTACCCCAGGGGCTAGGCTAGAGCCCGGCCCATCGTAGGTTGCTCAATGTTTGCTGGAAAGAAGGAATGCAGAGAGGGGCCTGACATCTCAAGCCGAGGTCCCCAGTCACAGGAAAGTCACTCCCAAATACCAGTCCTAGGAGGGACCTCCAGGTGGCAGGTGATGGGGGCTGGGGCCCTGACCAGGGGCTTCCCGAAGGTAGCCCCCCAGCTGCCACCTCCGCACTGCAGCACAGGCCACCCAGGATGCAGCCACCTGAGTGCCAGGGCCACACAAGAAGCTTCCTGTCTTCTGGAAAAGCTGCTGTTGCCCCCACGCTCCATCAGCAGCTTCACCGCCCACTGTTGGGATCGAAGGCCAACGTTTGGTTTTCTGCCCCAGCACGGAGAAGGCACAGGGATGAGGGTGACGTCGCAATCAGCCTGGCGGGGCTCCCTGACGCTCAGGCGGAACCGCCCTGCTCGGCTCACCGGGAGGGGGCGCGCTTGCTCCCCTCTTCTTTGTGGACACCGAAGGTCCAGCTCCCTGTCCTGACTGTGTCCCCAGGGATTGGTCCAGCTCCCTGTCCTGACTGTGTCCCCAGGGATTGGGCTGCTCCAGATTTTCAGTCGTTGGGGTCAGCCTGCTGCATGCGGGTGCGTGTGTGAATGTGCAAGTGGGGGGCATGGGAGTGTGTAAGTGTGTGTGTGCACGCCTGAGTGTAGGGGGCTGGAGGAGGTGTGGATGGTGCTTGTGTGGATGTGTGTGAGGGAGAGGATGGGCGCTCACATGTGTATGCACACCCGAGTGCATGTGAGGTGGGGAGAGGGGCACAGTGCTCCTGCAGGGAGCCAGACGCCTCATTTCCCATCATGCAAAGCATAGGTCATTCTAGCTCCCCCTCCCCAACCCACCCTGGTGTCTCCCAAAGCTCTGTCCCGGGTTCTCCTTCTTCTCTTGGTATAATGAGGGGCAGAAGTTTCTTCCCTGCTTCATAGAGAGGTGTCACCTTCACCATTATCTTAATAGCATTTATGCGCCCAGAAGCCTGGGCCAGAGCAGGACCAGAAGCTGAGCTCAAAGATTTTGGGCAAGTCACTGCGCTCCCTGAGGCTCTGTTCCTCATTGGTAACGTGGGGATGGCAGGTGCTCACCCAGCTGTTTTGCAGATTTGGGTTCAAGGTCGAGGTGGCCAGTATATGTTCTTCTGTGTCTGCTTGTATTATCAGGTAGCACTGGGAAACTGCAACTTTTTTTTGATGTTGTTGTCGCATCATCTTGCTGCGTCAGCTCTCTGTGTGTGCGGCGCCAGTCCTGGGCAGGCCGTGCTTTTTTCCATGCAGGGTGGCTCTCCTTGCGGGGCGCACTCTTTGCACATGGGGCACCCCTACTCGGGGGGACACCTCCGCACGGCACTCCTTGCGTGTGGCAGCACTGCGCACGGGCCAGCTCACCACACAAGTCAGGATGCCTTGGGGATAGAACCCTGCGCACTCCACATGATAGGAGGGTCAACTCTCTCAGTTGAGCCATGTCTGCTCCCAGTTGTCTTTCTTCTAGCACAGTCTGGCACAAAGTCAACTCACATCTGGGAGTAGAGGGGCCAGGGCCTCAGACACCCATGGGCCTGACGCCCCATTGTGGTCCCTCTTCTGCCCCAGGACCAAGCTACCGGGCCAAGGCTAATTCTGCCTCCACACCTCCCCCCACCCCGCATTCCACCCATTATGCTGCTTTGTCCCCAGGTGGTGGGCGAGTGGAAGTTCAGCAGGATTCACTGTGACATCTTTGTCACTCTGGATGTCATGATGTGCACAGCGAGCATCCTCAACCTGTGTGCCATCAGCATCGACAGGTGAGCGGCAGCCAGGGTGGGAGAGGTGACCCTGGTCATTCACCTTTCTGTCTGTCCCCCACTCTGACAGGGTCAGGTTTGGTCTGTGACGCTATGCATGTGATGGTGTTTGTGTGACTTCATGTGTTCGTGTGTGCGTGTGTGTGTATGTGCCTGGAGAGTGCAGACTCTCATCTATGGATGACCTTCAACCGAAACCCTAGCTCTGTCACTTCCTAGTATGTGACCTTGGGTAGAGGTTGTGGAAGTTCTCAGAACCCTAGAGCGATTGGGATGATGCAGGAGTAAACCATAGCGGGTGAGTCATTAAGAACTTGAGTGGGCATCACCACTTGCCCTCCCTGTCTGAGTTTGGGGACAGGAGGCTCCCAGAGGTAGACCAGCTGTCCAGCCCCAAGGAGTGGGGGGTTGTCTGCTATATGCATGTTGTGGAGTGAGGGGACCCTGGGCCCAAACCCCGTCTCAGGGTCCCCTCTGCACCCCACTCCCCCCCCTTACAGGTACACAGCCGTGGCCATGCCCATGCTCTACAACACACGCTACAGCTCCAAGCGCCGAGTCACCGTCATGATCGCCATCGTCTGGGTCCTGTCCTTCACCATCTCCTGTCCGCTGCTCTTCGGACTCAACGGCAAAGGTGAGTCCTGCCTCCGTCTGTCCGGGGATTTGGCTGCTCCCGGGTCGCTGCTACTGCAGACCCCCAGGGAGCTGAGTTCCCGGTGCAGGTATGGGTGGGGGCAAATGGGACCCCATTCGTCTCCCAGGAACCGAGACCAGGCTGGGGCTCGTGGGCCAAGCCCAACCCACAGTTTTTCCAGGTCGGGCCAGAGAGGACCCGGTGGCCTGGGGCACTGTGGAGTTGGACAGTTGGCTGAGGAGTGGGACAATGACGCAGAGGATGCCTGGGTATTCTCAACTGTGTTTATGCAGCTGAAGCACACCGGTCGGCCAAGCGAGCCCTGTGCGTGTGTACACGTCGGGGGGCTGCTGCCGGCCTGCCAGGCGCCCGACAATGGAATTTTTTGTAATGAGGTTGCAGACCCCAGGGTGGTAGTAACGAGTAGGAGGTGAGCCTGCCCCGCGCTCGGTCTTGTGCGAGGCTGGATGTCAGGAGTGTCGTAGACAGAGGGGCCAGGGACACAGGGAGCTGCCGGTGTGGAGCTTTAGGAAGACAGTGCAGCCGCACCTGCTAGACACCATACCAAGACTGGAAACCCCGAAGGCTTGAAAATGTGTGGTACAGAATCTAAGTGTCGCGGCAATTCCAAGAAGTGGGAAGAGGGCTCAATGGACTTGGATTAATCTGGGCAGGCCCGAGCTAGAGCACAGGCTTCCGCTGGAACTGGGAGGGAGCGTGAAATTTAGCTAAATTAGTGGTTCTCAAAGCAGATGCCTTTGACCCCGGGTGAGTTAAACAACCAGGACTGAGTTATTTCATCCCTCCAATTAAAAGGTGGCAGGTATTCCCCCCAAATACGGGAAAGGCTGAAATAACGGTTGACTCTTTTTAATTTTAAACTTTCTTCCATCATTTTTTCCTGGCTCTGCCTCTGTGCTCACAAATGACAAGACTGATGACCAAGGGAACTGCTTATGGCAAAACCTGGCACTGGTCAACCACAGCTTAGTTTTTTGCGCGCGGTCGTGTTTTGGACACTCTGATGTATATTCTGCACACTTGTGTACCTCTGCCACGTCCAGGCCCCTTTGGACACTTAGTCTTATTCCCTGTGAGCTGGCTTCTCCTTGCTGTGAAGGAGGTGCATGTGCCCGGCGGGCACTGGGGCCCCAGGACCTGCTCACGCCCTGCCCTGGGCTCTCCTCCCCGCAGACCAGAAAGAGTGCGTCATCGACAACCCCATCTTCGTGGTCTACTCCTCCATCGTCTCCTTCTACGTGCCCTTCATCATCACCCTGCTGGTCTACATCAAGATCTACATCGTCCTCCGCAAGCGGCGCAAGCGGGTCAACACCAAGCGCAGCAGCCGAGCTTTCAGGGCCAACCTGAGGGGCCCGCTCAAGGTCCAGAGACCCCCCCCTTCCTCCAAGGGTCCCCACCACCCCCTCACCAAGGGGGCTGGCCCCGTGCTCCGTGGGGCCTGGGACACTGCAGCAGGCCGAGGTCCAGGGGGAGCTGGAGGAGGGCAGGAGCCCAGTGGCCCGACCTTGAACTCCAAGGGGTGGCAGGTGGAGTGCGTAGTGGGTCCAGCTGGGAGAAGACTTGGCTTGGAGATCTCGGGACCATGTCTAAATGCAGCAGCTCCTAGGGCCACCGTGGACCTCCCCTCCTCTTTCCTCAGCCTTCCCTCTCCCCAGCCCGGCCTCGGTCTCCCTTTCTCTACCTCTGACCCCCCCATCCCACTTCCTGTGCCTCTGACCCTCTCTGACCTCCCCTCCATGCACGCCTCCTTTCTCACCTCCTCTTGCCTGGTTCTCCACGCTGCCCCTCTTTCACCTCTCAGACCTCTCCTCTCACCTCCTCTTCTTTGTCTGGTGAATTCTCCCCGCTCCTGAGCCCTCGCTGGGGAACACAGTGTGGGTGTGGAAGGAACAAGAGCTTTGGGTTAGAGGCATCGGGTTCAAATCCTGGCACAGCCACTTTTTCCCCCTGTGTGACCTTGGGAAAGCTGCTTAACCTCTCAGAGCCTCGGTTTCCTCACCTGTTAATTGGGAATCAGCATACTGACCTCACTGGGTGTTTCTGAGGATTCAACGTGAGAAAGGATGCCCTGTAGCAGGTGCTCCACGGAAGTCAGGGCCCTCGGTCCCTCGACCTGCCCCCCACTTCTCAGCACAGTAGCCACCTCCCCTCCCTGCCCTGTCCTTCTCTGACCTTCTTTGAGCCCCCGTGCCCAGTGTGAGCTCTCCACGGACTGGCCCGCCTTGGGTTTCCCTCTGCTGCCTGGGCCCTCGCCGCCTTCATGACCCTTGTGCTGGCTCACTCCACAGGGCAGCTACACTCACCCGGAAGACATGAAACTCTGCACCGTACTCATGAAGTCTAATGGGAGTTTCCCAGTGAACAGGCGGAGAGTGGTAAGTGCCAGGGCGAGGACCCAGAGCCACGTCTTTCTGTCCCTAGAGAGAGCCACCCACTGTGCTTCCCAGCCACCTCGGCATCCGTTCAGAGGGAGACGAGCCTCCCAAGGCCCTCAACTGGCCTCTGCTGAGGGCCTACTCACCACGCATACTTGACAAGCCGGCACAGAGCGAGATGGCTTGATGCTGAAAGGCACAGCAATGTGCCCCTAGCCCAAGAAATGGGTTGGGAGAAAGGACTGGCCATAATAATACATTTTTAAAAAATAATGGCTGTTCCCATTTATTGAACACCTACCATGTTCTGTTATTTTTACCAAATCCTCACAACAACCCTGAGAGGTATGTCTTATTGATCTAGAGGATCTTCATTTTACAAAAGAGGAAACAGAGGCACAGAGAGGTTAGGTGACTCCCCCCAGGCTGCACAGTTAGTGGGAGAGTGCATATTTGAACCCAGACTTATATGGCCCCAGAATCCATGCCCGTGTTCTTTTGGCTTCCAGACAGCGAGGCTCTGGGGCTGGAGGTTGGGAGCTCGGGGTGGAGGGAGCAGAGCTAGCTGCAGGGCTTGGGGGGAGATGCAGAGAAGGAGAGCCTAGAGGTATAGCACCACAGCAGACCCCGGGCTCGCCCAGTGATAGGAGCCCCAGCGTCCAAGCAGGGGTGGCAGTTGTCCCATCCTCCCCACGGGCTGCGGCCACACACAGAGTGCAGGTCAGGTGTCCTCGAGGAGCAGGGTCTCCGCCATTCTTCTGGGCTGCAAGGACTCCAAAGAGTAGGTTAGAAGGCAGATGCCAAGACACCTGCAGAGGGAGCAGCCCGAGGCCTCAGAACAGGGGTGCATAAGGAAGAACTTAGAAGACTAGGGGCAGGTTCATCCAGGGCCCCCAGGTGAGCCCAGCAGGGAAAATGTGGAGGCCCAGGTGTCAGCCCTTTGGCACTTGGCTCCATCTAGGTGGGGAGAATATGGAGCCCAAGTGCGGGTGCTGGTGCCTCAGGCAGCCTGGCAGCCCTTGATGCAGGAGCACAGGTCCCCTGCATTCGGCCTGGCAGGAGGAACAGGGGTGCTCTCTATGCAGAGTGAGAGCAGGAGCTCTTGGAGGCAGCGACTGAACGTCATCCAGTTGTTTGTCTGCAGCAGCCAGCTTGACGCCTGGCACTTAGCACTCAATAAGTGTTTGCTCAGTTAATGAAAGAGAAGTGCCTTGGAACTAAGCCCTACTTCTCCCTTCCCAGAATATTTGTGGGGGTCACTGAGGCCAAATAAGGGTTGCTCTGAGAAGAAGGCCAGAGCTGACCCCGTAGACAAGGGCCGATGTGGGTCCTGGGTTCTGTGCCCCAATAGTTCATCTCCTAGGGATCATCCTCCGTGGCGCTACGGGAATGTGACCCTGTGCTGTTTGTAGGACTCTCCAGAGTGGGAGCGGGAGGATCTGGGAGAGCTGGATGAAGCTGGGCGTCTGATGCCTGAGAACTTGCCCGGCTCTACCCAGAGTTCTCTGGCTCTGGTGCAGGAGGCTGCCCGCCGAGCCCAGGAGCTGGAGATGGAGATGCTCTCCAGCACCAGCCCACCCGAGAGGACCCGGTACAGCCCCATCCCACCCAGCCACCACCAGCTGACCCTCCCTGACGCTTCTCACCATGGCCTCCACACCACTCCCGACAGCCCCGCCAAACCAGAGAAGAATGGGCATGCCAAAGACCACTCCAGGATTGCCAAGTTCTTTGAGATCCAGACCATGCCCAATGGCAAAACTCGGACCTCTCTCAAGACCATAAGCCGCAGGAAGCTCTCCCAGCAGAAGGAGAAGAAAGCCACTCAGATGCTCGCCATCGTGCTGGGTGAGTTGGCCTGGCTGCTGGCGGCAGCCCTGTGCTGCCCAGCCCGGGCAGGGGAACGGGTCCTTCGCCGCAGGTCCCGTCACTGCCGTGGGCTTCCTAGCCGTGGCTGAGCAGTCGTGGGCTGGCGCTTACTTGGGTCCAGGCCAAGGCCTTGGAGTACAGCCAGGCAGCCCTAGGGGTGGAGTCTGTGCTGGTTTACAGATGGGGAAACAGGTGTCCGGAGGTTACACAACTTGACTAAGGAGGACCCATGGTTTGAACCCAGGCAGTCTGACTCCAGAGTCTGTGAACTTGGCCAGTCTACCGTGACATTCCCAGCTCATGATCTTGGACAAGTCACTTTCTGTCTCTAGTCTCTTGTCAGAGGGTGGGTTGCTTCTTAGGGTTGTTGTGGTGAAATGGCATCCATTTGGTGAAAGGACTTCATAAAATGGAAAGCGGTACACATACTAATTGTTATTTTGTTAACATGGCTGAGAAATTCAGTTCACTTGTACTCAACCAAGTAAGTCCCTGTGGGACCATAGCTGTGACCGTGAAAGAGGGCACGGGGCGGTGGGTGGCCCCTGATCTAATTATGGTGTGGTGCTGTCAGCTGGGCAAGACTGTTAAGTAAAGATCCCCTAGAAAACCATACAAGAAAGTCCCCAGATCCAGGGGCAGGCTGACGTGGCAGTTGGAGCACTGATGAGGCCTTTGGGGTAGCGCGCAGGGCAGTTTAAGAAGCCATGTCAATTGGCACTTGCTTTTGGCCCCCCGGCCATCCTGTGACAGAAGTGGAGCAGCTGCTACTCCCCATTCTACGGAATAGAGACGAGCGTGGGGCAGGGCGCGGGCCAGCCCTTACGGGGCTCAGCTCTGCAGGCCTTTCTTCCCAGCATGCCACTCTGCCCCGGGGACCCCTCGAGGGCCTGAGGGGTGTGGTGTGCGCCCCATGCCTGCAGGCAGAATGCCCCTCCAGGTAGAAGGCTCCCTGGGAAAGGCACACCTGGCTCAGACAGGCAGCAGGTGCTGGAAGGTGACCGGATGGAGACGGCCATCAGCGCTCTCTTTTCTCCTGGTGGCGGCCGGCCTGAACTGGGCCTTCCTGCCCGGCAGTGAACAAACTCGCCCCACTTCCAGCTTCTAAGGAGGGATTGTTCTCTAAGACGATGGGAAACTAGACCAGGTGTTTCCCTTTCTACTGGCTGACTGGCGTCCCTAGGTTAACTGGGCTTGTTCTGGAAACATCCGTTCTTCGCTTTGAGGGCGGTATCCTTATGTCCGTCTGACAGACGAGGGGCACGGGGCTCAGGGGGATGGAGTGACCTGGCCGCCGCACACAGGAGGCAGGTCTAGAATCCAAGACCCGGGCTCCCCCGGCTGTGTTCCTTCTGCTGCGGCCGCAGCCTCCATGCTCGGGGCAGGCCCCAGGCACCCCAGCCCGGCCTCGCCCAGGGCGCTAACCGCCGCCCTCTCCCCCAGGCGTGTTCATCATCTGCTGGCTGCCCTTCTTCATCACGCACATCCTCAACATACACTGTGACTGCAACATCCCGCCCGTGCTGTACAGCGCCTTCACGTGGCTGGGCTACGTCAACAGCGCCGTCAACCCCGTCATCTACACCACCTTCAACATCGAGTTCCGCAAGGCCTTCCTGAAGATCCTACACTGCTGAGCCCGCCGCCCAGCCCCCTGCCCGGGCTGGCCCGGCCCCCAGCCCCGGGAGCCCGGCGCACCGGACGCCGCCTTCTCTTGGGCCCCGGCGGGCTCTGCAGCGTTAGCTTGGCTCCGTGCCCCTCACTGCCCGCGTACCCTCGCCCCGCCGGGGCAGTGCCGGAGAGCCCGGCACGGTGCCAGCCCTCGGGCTGGACCCCTTGGCGCAGGGGCCCTCACCCCGCCCAGGCCCCCTCTCCTCGGCACCAAAGATGCGGCCTCCTTCCCTGACCTTCTCTGGGGTTCTGGGGCGGCCGGGCCAGCTCGGGGCTCAGAGGCCGAGCGCTCTCTGCCTGTTGGGCTCGGCTGGGTCTTCTTCTGGTGGAGCAGGCAGCGGGGAGAGACGGGCGATTCACATCCCGGCAGGCCCACTCGTGGGAAGCGAGAGCTCTCGCCAAGGCCCCAGGCCGCTTTAGCCCTGGGAGACCCCTGTACATACCAGCCAGCAGAATGGACCCCAGAGTGGCCAAGCCAAACAGCTCAGCCCCTCCCCGCCCTGACGTGAGCCGCTGCTTTCCAGAGCAGTGGATCCTCATCTCCCACCCGCGACAGCTCCCCGCGTGGCCTCTGCACTCTGGGAAGGGAGGGACCCTGATGTAGCAGGGCCCGAAGAGGGTCCCTGGGGAGAGGAACTCTGCCTGCCCCCGAGCCTGCTCTGCTGCCCCTGAAGGACCTACCTGGGGCCACCTGGGGCAGGCAGGGAAGCGGGGCCTGGGAATCATGTCTGGGGACCGCAGCCCCCCTGCCCTGTAGCCACGTTCCTTTCCTCTGCCTCTTTGCCTCTTCTCCCTCCCTTTCTCCTTCCCTCCACTGCCTCTGCCTTAGAGGAGCCCGAGCTGAGAAGCTGCTGAGCACCATTTGGCCTGGCCCTGCCTTGAGGGAGGACGGGAAGTTGCAGCTTCGGGGGAGCCCCCCGGGCCCCAGACTCTGTAACGTCACTATACATGCACCACACCTAATAAAACTTTGACAAGAGTCGCATTTGACACCCTTGGGTGGCAGGACTCAGCACGCCTGCATCTCCAGCAGGTGTCCGTGCCAGGGAACAGAGTGTGCGAGGCCTTTTGAAGGTGGCATCGTGCGTGGCCGTCAGGGTGGACCCAACGGTGGGGAAAAGGAGGAGAGAAGCTGCCCCAGGCAGGAGCAAGTAGAGGTGGGCGTGGGGACGCAGGGCACTTCCTGCTGACACCTCCCCTCTTTTCCCATCCTCTGGTCTCACGCAGCATGAGCACTCCCAGCCTCAAGAGTTACTTCCAACCCAGGTGGCCGCATGGCCCTGGCCCCCAATTGCCAACCGGGATGAGAGGGGGGCACGTCTCCAGTGGGGGTCCCCTGGCACGCCCAGGACTCCTCGGCAGCTGAGCAGCTGGTCCGTCCCACTTTCCCACCTCCTCCCCGCAGGCCCCCGGCTCCTCAGGAGGACCCAGCCTGTGCCCTGCTCACCCACGGGGGCTCCTTGGGAAAGGTGCCTTCGAGGCGCTGGCTTTGCCTGTCTGGCTCTCCCTGGCCAGGTCAGAATTGCCTTCCCCTGGGGCAAGCGGGAAGCAGGGCTGGTCCCGAGTGATGGGGCCTGGACAGTTCTCCCTCCTGGCAACTGAAATCTGGCTTTTAAAAAAATGAAATAGAAATCAACCTGGCGAAGGAGGAATGTTCCTGCCACCTTGAGAATAGCGGCGGTGATGATAAACAAGGTGCGGGCTCCCACGGCTGGGGAGCTGTCAGGGCATAATTTGCATACTAAATACAATATTTTTAGCACCAAAGTTTGGAACACTTAACTTGCCCTGAACACTTAATTATGGACTTTGATCTCCTCCCTGAACTTGACTGTAGCGCTAAGCCCTGGGAGAGGCAGAGCACCCTGGTTCCGGAAGGTGGGCAAAACACCTGGCCATAACGCAATGGCCAGCTCCCAGGGAAGGTGTCAGACCCCCAAGGGGACTAGAAAGCCCAGGGACATCTCAGCAAAAGCCCGGGACTTCGCGGCTGCTGAACACACCACTGATGGAAGCACTCGACCTGGAGGCAAGCGAGAAAGTTCAGCCTCATGGTTAGAAATCTTCTGAGGTCACACAGGTTGATCAGCTGTGGGACTCCAGCAGAGGTGACAAAGGGAGGGAGAGAAAGAGGAAGGACCAGAGGGAGGGAGGGAGGACAAAAGGAAGGAGGGAGGGAGGGGAGAAGGAGGGAGGGAAAGAGGAGGGAGGGAAGGGGGAGCAAGGCCAGCGCAATCTGGATTCTGGAGCGAGAACAGTGACAAGGAGAAGAGGGGAAGAGGGCAGGGCAGGGGCGGGAGGCGGGGCTGAGGAAAGTTGCCCACAGCTGTCACGAAGCTTCACGTCTTTCTGCCAGACAGGGATTGACAGCTGGAGTGGGCAGGGGGAGGGCTCCACCCCCTCCCCCCTCCGTACTGCAGGGGCAAAAGGAACAGGAGTGGGACCCGGGAACACTGAGGGGGAAGGGGTGGCCCAGCCCTGGCGCTCTCGACAGCGAGGGCGGAAAGGAAGGCGGAGGGCTGGCGCGGGCCCTGGGGTTTCTCTCCCCTCTGCCTTCCCTGGGGCTTCTGTCCCTGTGCCTGTCTTTCTCAGAAGGTCTTTTAATGAAAGGAGCGTTCATTTGTCTTACAGCAGATGGAGACAGCGGCATGCACCCCTCCCCACCCGGCTCCACCCCTCCCCTAGAGCCCAGCGAGGAATCTCAGCTTCCCGAGGGGCCTTCCGGTGGGCAGAGCCCGGCACTTTGCAGATGTCACCTCACATCGTCCTCACAGCAGCCCTGGGGGTGGGGGATGCTCCCCCTTCATTCAGATGAGAAGCCGCGTCCCGTCCCGTAGTTACAAAGGGGCCGCACGTCGCCCAGGTTGCCAGCCCTTATTTCTCCCCAGGTGGGTGCCGCAGTGCCCGGTGGCCTTGGGGGGGGACGTTTTGGGAATGGCAAAGGTGAGTTGTCCAGCCCGCTGAGAAACGGTCATTCCATCCATCCGTCCGCCCCGCCATTGTCTTACTCAGAAAATATTTATTGAGCAACTGTTGTGCTCCAGGCCCTGGGAAAGGGGTTGGGAATAAATCAGTGGAAAGGTGGACACCATCCTTTGGTGGACACTGCTTTCAGGGAGCCTTCGGGGAGCCCACAAATGGGACATTAATCAAATAATGGCACAGCAGTAACAGTAAAAGCCCCCACTTGCCCCATGGATAGGGGCCTGGCTAGGGGTGGAGACTGCTGCCTTGGGTGGGTGGGTGGGGGGCACACAACCAGCTGCCCAGTTCCAGGGGCACCACTTACCCAGATGAGGCGAGGTGGCTTCAGGTGGTGGTCAGCGGGTGAGGGTGAGACCGGCAGTCTGGAGAACTCGGGCAGCCAGGGCGGAAGATGCAGAAAGGAGCACCCAGAGGTCCCACTTCCCAGGTGGCCTCAGAGCAGGTGCAGCCAGGTGCCTGCAGGTGCAGCCAGGTGCTTGCAGTAGGAACACTGAGGACCAGCCGGCCTACCTGGGATCCCCTCCGGAACCAGCCCTGTCCCTGGGGATGGCATGGCTTCCTTTACCTGCTGGCCCTGCGCTGTGCTCCCCCCAGGACCCAGGCAGCACCTGTGCCTTAACATCTATGTGGGGGCCACTTGGGGCTTGCCCACAGCACCCCGTGTTCTCCTGGAACGCCTGCAGGGCCCGAACTCCTGTTCCCACTTGAGAAGAAAAGCCTCTCCCACAGGGAGGGCAGTCCGGCCAGGTGGCGTGTGAATCCACATCTCACACAAGCCATCCCATCCCAGGGTTCTGACCGGCCCTGAGTGAAGCTGGAGGAGGCTGGTGCAGTCAGGAGGTTAAAGAGAGAGAAAGAAAATGGGGCGGCCTGTAGGTTGCAGCCCTCGGGGCACATGTGAACAGCCTCCAGCAAGCAAGGGAGTGGGGGTGGGGGTGGAGCAGGGGCACAGGGTTTCATGGGGTGTCCGTAGCGAGAGGGCCAGAGTCTGGGCACATATGTGCCTGGGGCACCTCTCTTGGCAACCAGGTGCCGCTGGGTCAGCCCCACCCAGCTCTGGAGGGTCTAGGTGGAGCAGGAAGCTGGTGGGAGAAAGTGGGCCACTTTTGGAGCCAGAAGAGCCCCCTGACTTTGTGGGTCCATAGGGAGAGGGGGACGGGGGTGCCTGGGGGGAACAGCTCCCCACCCCTCCCACCCCAGGTCTGCTAGGGCACATAAGATGGCACCAGGGCAGAGGGCCAGGGGCACCCCGGGAAAGGGGGTGGAGCAAGAACAGCTGGGGCCAAACCCCTGGCCTGGAGGGGGCTGGAGAGCCTCCTAACCCCAGCTGGGTGACAGCCCCCCATCCACAGGAAGCGGCTCGTGAGCACAGCCGTGCTTGGGACTTCCTCCCGTGTCCCCACGCTGGCGTCCGTCCTGGGACCTGGAAGTGTGTGAGAGGCCAGAGAGGGGACTGGGGGGAGAAGGGGCAGCAGCTGCTGCAGGGGAGTGAAGGATGGTGGTCAGGCAATGGGGGGGGTGTGAGGGTGGGGCCCGGGGGAGGGGCTGCAGTCCACACCGGGGTTCTCCTGGCCACACCCCATTCTGCTGTCGGATGAGTGTGCAGGCCGTGGAGCGCCACGCAGGAGGCCAGGCTCCTTGCTGCGTGGGGGCGAGGGAGGGAGGGGGAGGGTAGAGCACGGGGAGGCTGCTCACCCACCAGCTTTCCTCCGGGGCTGGGAAGCAGACAGCAGGGTCTCTCCCCAGCACCTCGGGACCTCCCAGCCCTCCCTCGCCTTCTCCCCGCAGCCTCTGGATCTGCCCCCTTTCCTCTGCGCATGCCCAGCCCTCAAGGGGCCTCTGCCCATTTGAAGGCAGAGTACGGTACAGCCAAGCAGCTCATTGGCCTCCGACCCTGCCCTGTCCCAAACCATCGGCAAGCACATGGGTGCAAACATGTGGCCACCTCTCTTTGCCCTCCTGGGCCCCACTGTAGGCACTTGGGGCTCTGGGGAATAAGCTCAGTGGCTGTTCCTCTAGCGGCAGGGCACGACAGCCTGGGGAGGCAGCTTGGCTCCCACCCTAGCTGACTTGATGCTACTCTAGGCATGTCCCTCGGAGACATCTTTACCAAGACATCACCACTCACCCCACGGGGACTGAAGGAGAGGCAGCTCCCCAGAACGGGCTGGCAAAGGAGAATGGACGGCCGCTTCCCAGGGCAGCCTGGCCGAGGCTCAAAAAGGCTATGTTGTCTGTGCTCTCTTCCAATAAGAAAATTTCCACTGAGGTTAGAGAAACGGCAGGAAACTAACGTAGAGTGTTTACTAAGTGCCAGGCCTTTGCCCCACATGGCATCTGAGTTGATTATTACAACCCAGTGGGATAAGCATCGTCACCATTACAGATGCAATGGAGGCGCAGGAAGTCCAGCAGCCTCAGGTCACACAGCAAGAGAACGGCTCAGCCAGGGCTGGACTCTGGGCTACCCGGCTTCAAAGCCGGTGGTCCCTCCACTGAACCCAGCCTCCCGCAGCTTCCCTCCTCTGCTCAGCCCAGCCAGATCCAGAGGGTGACAACTGCAAGCACCCCTAAGCGCCCCATAGCAGGCAGCGCTATTGCAAGGGGGCCCAGGGTAGCTGCTGTGCGTGTCAGACCAGAGGTACCTTGAGAAGGGAGAGAAGGAGCCAGCAGGTGCAGAGCTGGCCTGACCGAGTTACCTCCCTTCTCCCCAGGAGGAAGGGGTCTGAGGGGCTCAGCCTCGACCCAGGGGTCTTCAGAGTTGAAGGGGTGCCTCGGGATCCATCTCCGTGGGATCCCTGCCCTTCACTGGCCTGGACGATAAGTGCAGAAAGATCGTCTACTTCTTCTGACCCCTCTCCCAGTCTCCATGCTGCCTTTCCTTAAACGCTTTCAAACAGGCTGAAGATGACACTGTCCTCTAAGGCCCAGTCCTGCCAACCCCCACCGCCTGATCTGAGCTCAGCCTGCTCTGAATAAGCAGCCTTCATCCCTTGTCTGCTCTGGATGGAATCCTGGACTTGGAGCTAGACTTCAGGGTGCAGGAGGAACAGGCGGCACCGGGCGCCCTCCCCGTGGCTCCTCCCTGCTCAGCCCTGCGCTGGGAAAGGCACAGCTCCCCGGGGCATTTCTAACTAAAAGCCTTGCCCGAGGCTTAGTCTCAGGGAGAACGAGGAGCATGGACCAGGCGGCTATCGGGGACTAGGAGGATGGGACAATCTGCTACGTGTCCCCTGCCCCCAGTCCTCAGGAGTCCCACTCACCAACCAAGATTCCAAGAGACCCCCCCCCCCCACCAGCCCACTGGGCTGCTGGCCAGTGGCTGCCTTCAAGGTTCAGCTACAGTAAGGCTCCGAGGAACCGTGGGGCGCCCCCTGGCGGTGGCTCCCTTCGCAGCCCGCTCTTCAGACTCCCCCGGGAAGTCGTTACCTAATGCTAGCCCGGATCCTACCCTGAGATTCCGATTAACTGGCTGCGGGTAGGGCCAAGTATTGGTACTTTTTTAAAGCCCCTCCGCCAACCCCTAACTCGCCCAGGAGGTTCTAGCCGCCACGCAGCACTGCTTCCCCAGGCCCAGCCCAGCTCAGCGCTGCGCCCCGGCCCGCCTGGCTCTCCACTGTGACCGTGGGTGGGGGCATAATGGTGGGGTGACGTCTCCAGGGTCCCAAAGGCTGGAGCCGCCGTGAGGGGCCACAGGGCCGAGGCACAAGCCTCGTGCACGCAGGGGATGGCTGGGGAGCGACAGGCTCCCTCGGCCCCACCCTCCATTCACGCAGAGGTGGAGGCTGCACGCTGGCGGCCCTGCCCAGGACAGCCAGGTGGCTGGAGAGCGACAAGCCCAGGAGGGCCACCAACTGGGTGGGGGGCGAGCCTGCCAGGGGTGGGGGCAGACCCCATTCTCTGACGTCACAGAGCATCCTCCCATTGGGGTGGTGGCTTTCGGTGCCTAGCGCCGCAGCACGGAGAGGTCAAGAGTGGCAAGACCAGTCCTGCCCCCGCGCCCAATGCCACACGCCCGGGCAGGGCAGGAGCCCGCACACACTGGAGCTGGGGGCCGGGGTGCCAGCCTGCCCCGCCACCTGCATGTGGGTGGAGGGCTAGGGGTGACCGGGGAGGGCTCCTAGCCACGCCCGAGGAGCAGCGCCACGTGCTCAGCTCCCCCCTCTGCATCCCCACCTCCAGAGACCTCACACACACAACAACCCCCACACACACCCCCTCCAGCCCCCTCACCTGCAACCCCGTGCCCCCCATACGAACTCACACACACGGAGCAGACCCACCCAGTGCCCCAACCACAGCGCACACGCGCACGTCCTGCTGACACGCTCCTGGCCCCGTACACCACCTGGTCCGCCGATCCGTCCTTCTCTGAGGGGACCCTCAGAGCCACGGTTTTTTTGCTTTTTTTTAAAGATTTATTTTTTGTTAATTTCTCTCCCCTTCCTCCCCCGCCCCATCCCTGTTATCTGCTCTCTGTGTCTATTCACTGCATATTCTTCCGTGTCCGCTTTCATTGTTGTATTGTTTTCAGCGGCACCAGGAATCTGTGTCTATTCTTGTTGTGTCATCTTGCTGTGCCAGCTCTCCGTGTGTGCGGCACCATTCCTGGGCAGGCTGCACTTTCTTTCACGCTGGGTGGCTCTCCTTAAGGGGCGCACTCCTTGCGCGTGGGGCTCCCCTACACGGGGACACCCCTGCGTGGCACGGCACTCCTTGCGCGCATCAGCACTGCGCATGGGCCAGCTCCACACGGGTCAAGGAGGCCCGGGGTTTGAACCGCGGACCTCCCATGTGGTAGACGGACGCCCTATCCGTTGGGCCAAGTCCACTTCCTCAGGGCCACAGTTTTAAAGACTCCAAGGTTTGAAACCCCCCAGCATAATGGGACCCGCAGAAGGGTGGGGCAGGGGCCCCAGGGAGCCAGCGACCCACAGAGGTCACTCGTCTGCAGTCCTTCACTCCCAAGAGACCGTGGGGGGGGGGCCTGGGCACTCGGACCAGGGCCGCCAGAGACGAGCTCAGTGTGGCGCAGGGGGCTGGCTGGGGCTTTACACAGCGACCCTCAGCCCGTGCCCTTGGAGCAAAGCCAGAGAGGCTGGCCCTCCTGCCAGGGCGGCGAGGGGCCACGGAGCACAAGGTGTATGCTGCAAGGGGTCGCTGCCGCACAGCCAGGCTCCCCGCAGCCTCTGACGGTTTCCTAGGACCCACGGGGGCAAGTGGCAGAAGTGACAGAAGTCTTAGGAATGGAGAAGGAATTCCCTTTGGGGGCTTGAGTCCTGGGGGTCGGGGAGGGGCTGGGGGTCTGGGGAGCTGCACGTGGGGAGGAAGGAAGCTCTCCAAGCCAGGGGCCCCTTCTGCAGTGGCCACCTCAGAGGTGCCTCTGCCCTATCCCTCAGCACCCAGGAGACCAGGATCCTGTTTAAGGGCAGGTGGGGAGAGCAGAGGTCAAAGGTCTGCTAGAAGCCCAGCTTCCTTTCCGCCAGCCCCTCGGCCTCCCAGGTAAGGAGCTGCCAGGTGCTCTAAGGGTCCACCTGGGCTCCAGGAAGACGGTGATGCCCTGCCTCTGGCTTCGGAGGGCCAGCTGCAGGGGGGTACAGCCCACCCCGTCCTGATGTCCAGTCGGGTGCCAGCCCTGACCAGCTCTTTGAGGATGGTTGTGCTGTCCCGGACGGCGGCCAGGTGGGCAGGTGTGCAGCCCACCTTGTTGTGGGCCTGGACGTCTGTGTGGCGTTCCAGGAGGGTGATGACGCTCAGGAGGGTCCCCCCTCTGAACGGCCAGGTGCAGGGGGGTCCAGTCTGACTGCTCGGCAGCACTGGGGTCAGCCCCACGCCGCAGCAGTACCGACACCACCGCCTCCCCCCGTGGCGGGCGGCCAGGGGCAGGGGGTCCAGCTCCTGGCTCTGTGAGCACCCAAGTAGGCGTGACTCTCAGCCAGCAGATGGATGCTCTGCAGGTGGCCCCTGAAGGCTGCAAGGTGCAGGGGCGTCCGGCCCTGCTGGGTCCACAGCTTGGTGTCGGTCCCCGGGCAGCACCTTGCAGATCAGGTACTTGCCTCTGGCAGCCACGGTGTGCAGGGGGCCGTAGCTGCGCTGATCGAGGGCATCGGGGGCTGCCCCGTTCTTGAGAAGATACTGGATGGCCCTGACCTTGCCCTGCTCCACAGCCGGGTGCAGCGGGGCCCTCAGGTTTCTCTTTCGAGCATGCATCTCGGCCCCCTGGCCGGTCAGCAGCTTGACCAGGCTGATGTGGCCAAAGTAGGCAGCCACGCAGATGGGGCGCTTGCCTTCGGCCTCGTGGACTGGGGCCAGCTTGGCGGGAGACCAGAAGGCATGCCGTGTTCTCAAAGCTGCTCTGCACAGCCCGGTGGTGCGGCGTCGCCCCTCATGCTCCTGGACATCCACGTGGGCCCCGCGGGCCGGGAGCAGGTGGGCGATCCAGTCATCCCCATTCTGGGCCGCGAAGGAGCGGGGGCCCAGCTGTCCTCGCCCACCCAGTTGGCATCGGCCCATGCTCCAGGAGCAGCGCACATGGGCCCCGCCGCTGGTCCTGCGCGGCAATGGGGAGGGGCACGTAGCCGCAGGCCGTCCCGCAGTCCACGTCCTTCTCGTGGGCGACCAGCAGCCTCATCTGCCCCGGGCCACCAGCAAGCGGAGGTGGGTGACCTCGTTCCCATAGATGTGCAGCTCCTCATCACTGGGGACCAAGCTCTCGCTGGCCGGAGTCAGGTGGTCCCCTGAGGCTGCTGGGAGCAAGATGGGGTTGAAGAGACTTGGCCAAGGTCGTCTTGGCCCTCCCCCTCCAAGTGAGAAGAGAGACCGGGGAGAGGGTGATATAAGAACACCAACGGCTCCACAGTTATCACGGCTCTCTTTGCAGTCAGACGCTGCGCCACGGTCTTGGAGAGCTGAGTCCGGCAGCTCTCCCTGCAGAGAGGGAGGAGAGAGCACTGGCCTCAGGAGGCCTGAGTTCAAATCCCGACTCCATCCCAATTCTCCACCTCTTTGAACCTCTGTGTCCTGATCAGGGGTGACTAGCAATGCCAGCCTCATCCTGCGCCCGAGAGGACAAACTGTGGTGGTCAAAGCTTTCAGGAGAGTGCCTGGCACTCAGTAAATCATGACAAGTTGGCAGTCAATTTGTGGTTGGAGCTCTACAACCTGAGGTCAATAAGGACCCACTGCCTCCTGCTCCACCCAATGCAGATTAGAACTGAAAGGAAAACATAAACCAAAGCCCCGCGGGGGCCCACCCCAGGATTCAGATTGAAGTGGCCTGAGTGGGGCCCAGGCAGCTGCACCCCCCACCCCCAGCAGGGCAGGAAGGGAGGCAGAGCACCTTGCCATTCAGAGGGCAAGGAAAGCAGAGCCAGGAACCCAGGAGTGTGTGCATTTCTGGAACACGGCCCAGTGCCAGGACGCGGCACCCTGGACTTGGGACAGCCCGGGGGGAGGGCCGCGCAGGAGGAGGACAGGGAGAGCGTAAGGGGTGGGGGCCCCTGCTGCCTCTGCTGGGAATTCCCTGGCCCCCCTCCTGCGCCTGGACTCACCGCTGTCCTTTAGCTCCCGGCTGACATGCTCGGTGACCTGCGGAGGGGAAGCGGAAGCGTCAGGATGAGCCGGCAGTGCGGGTCTGTGCCACCCTCCCTCTCTCCGGCGCCCTCATGGCCCGTAGGTCCCCCACCGCGCCTGGGCTGGGAGACACTCCTCTGATCCTCCCGACACTGCCGTGTCTGGAGGAGAGGACTGAGCAGGGAAGGGCCTGCCAGAAAGAGGGGGCAAGGTCTTGACCCCCCCTGGGCCTGTGAAACGCAGGGTGAGTGGGTGGGCCCAAAAGGGAGGGCGAGGCTAGCCTGCGGCGGCCTCCCTGCGGGAGAAGAGTCATGACCTTTGTGCCCGCGGGCCTGGAAGCTTGGGAGAGGGTCCCGGGCCCTCCCTCTGCAGGACCCGGCTCTGCAGAGTCCCACCCCCTGGGGAGAAGCTTGACGTCTCAGGGGTTGGGAGCCAGGGACAGCGCCAGCCCACAGGGCACCTTAATGCAGATCAGGAGCTGGCGTGCCCCAGGAGGGGAGGCTTGGCGAGAGCCTACCCCAGCCGGGCCACCTGGGGAAGGGCACAGAGCAGGACAGGCCGCCCCGTGGACAGGAGTGCCTGCCCAGCCCGCAGCGGTCATCTCCTGGGGCCGGCGCGGCGCCGGCTTGCAGGACACCTTGCTGGCCCACGCCTTGCTCTCGGGGTCGGCTGCGGGACTCTGGAGCAGGGACAGCAGCAGGTCTGCCTCCACCATGTCTGCTCAGTAGGGAGAGGGGACAGCAAGCAACAGGCTGGCCAGCAGGTCCTTCCCCACGTTAGGCACCCTGACATGGCCCATGTGCCCCACGTCCATTTCCAGGTTCATTTACATTCTTTTTTTAAAAAAAAGATTTTATTTCTCTCCCCTCCCCCCCACCCCAGTTGTCTCTTCTCTGTGTCTATTTGCTGCGTCATCTTCTTTGTCTGCTTCTGTTGTTGTCAGCAGCATGGGAATCTGTGTCTCTTTTGGTTGTATCACCTTGTTGTGTCAGCTCTCTGTGTGGGCGGTGCCATTCCTGGGCAGGCTGCACTTTCTTTTGCGCTGGGCGGCTCTCCTTATGGGGTGCACTCCTTGCGCGTGGGGCTCCCCTACGCGGGGGGCACCCCTGTGTGGCAGGGCACTCCTTGTGCGCATCAGCACTGCACATGGGCCAGCTCCACACGGGTCAAGGAGGCCCGGGGTTTGAACCGCAGACCTCCCATGTGGTAGACGACGCCCTAACCACTGGGCCAAGTCCGCTTCCCATTTACACTCTTGCACATGCTCGAGGGGACAAGGAGCTTGGGTCCCAGCCTCCGCTCAGCTGGGCTGCCTTCGTGGAGCTGCTGACCCCCTCTGGGGCCAGGGAGACCCAGGTGGAAGCCTTGCTAAGACACTCACGGGCTTTCAGAGTCTCTAGAGGACTGGGTAACGCCAAGGCCCGTCCTGTGCCCGCGAACCTGTCATCTGGGAACATTTCACACACGAGGGCTCTGCAGGTCACAAAGGACCCAGGGCTGCCGAAGAACTCGGCGCCAGAGCCAGTCCGGGTCCTGTCTCCTCCACTTCCTGCCATGAGAGCGTCCTCAACACAGGTGGATCCTGGGTCTTTAAAGCGGAGTCTGCGTTAAAGTGGCGCCAGGCTCAGGAGCGGCCTCGGGGCTCTACCTGCCTCCTCTCCTGGGCCCCTCGTAACTCCGAACCCCCCAGCTCCCCTGGCAGGTGAGGCTGGATGAGAACCTGGAGAGCTTGGCCTCTTCTTGGGGTCCTGGTCCCAGCAGTGCTTCATCAGGTCCACCATCTGCTGGGCCTCCCCTCATCACCCCTCAGAGACAAGCTGCTGGGAGGGGGCCCGCGGCCAGGCGGACGAGGAGGGCCATCACGATGAGCCCTGTGAGAGGGGGTCCAGGTCGGGTGGGTGCCGGGAGGCCCGGGCCAAGGGGCCAGGCCAGGGGGCAGAGGCTCGGGGGATCCCGGAGCACAATGCACACAGTAGGGGCTGCCTAAATGCCTGGTGACTAAACGGCTCAATTGCAAGCGGATGAGGCTCAGGTACAGCAATTGCCTCGGGCCCAGCTCCAGTCACCTCCAGGCCAAGAGCTTGTCCGTCTGCTCCTTGGTGGCCTCTGCTGCCCTAGGCGTCAGGACAGCACTCGGGCCTCTGCAAGGCCTCGCCTTCCCCCTGGCGGGCGTCCAAGCCCCCAAGCATCTCCCCGTCTCCCCGGCATCCTGGTGGCAGAGGCAGGTGCGAGAACGCAGGGGAGGGCGGGGGGAGCGCTGTGGAAGGCAAGAGACTGAGAGCCGGCGGGCGGGGCGGGCAGGGCGGACTTTCGCCCCCTCTTTACTGTTAACCTGAGTGCTAGAAAATGAGGGAAGAACCTCGGAGCCCCTAAAGAATACGGGGTTCCCCAAAACAAACCGGCCTCTTCCTCAGCCCCCCCACAGTCCCTTCCCGGGGCCCGTCTGCAGGGTGCCTCCCCCCTCCCCAGATACAAAGCCAAGGCCGCTCTACCTGCATGTGGCTTCTTCTGAGTGAAGATCTCCCAGGTGACAATTCCAAAGCTGTGGATGAGGGAAATCGTCCCCGAGGGACTCTCGGGTGTCTGCGGGCACTCCAGCCAGGGGACGCCGTGACCAGCCAATCTAGCCAAAGCCTCTCCGGGCAGAGTGGCTCTCCACGGCGGTGGCAGCGAGGCCCCCAGGGGAGCAGCTGGGCGCCCCCCGCCCCCCTCACCTGTACACATTGTATCTGGGCCCCGGCACCTTGCAGCTCTCCAGGAACATTTCGGGGGGTGGGGTATGTAGCTGAGGGTGCCCCGCAGAGCTGACCGCTCGATGTCCTGCACCCGGGTCGACTGGTCCATCCACTTGGACAGGCCAAAGTCCGAAATCTGCGAGGACACCAGAGGTGGGGAGCAGGGTGGCAACCCAGTCTTGTTTCCAGAAAACCGCTCAGGTTTCTCACCCTCCCGCCGCCCGCCCCCTCCAGCGGAGTGCGGTGGCCAGGGCTGGGCCTCTCCCAGCTCCACCTCCCACGGCCTGGATGATTTTGGATGAGGTACTTACTTCTCAGAGCCTCAATGTGCTCATCTGTAGATGGAAATCATGTGTGTACTTCACTCATAATGACACGGTGAGGATTAAACGACGTAAAAGGCAAAAAGCACCGAGAGCAGGGCCTGGCACAAGTGAGTGCCTGGCAGGTACCGCCGTGACCCAGAGGGCTACGGATAACACTGGCAAAGAAATGCCACCTTGGGTCAGCCTTTGTTCACCCATCGATTCACTCATTCACCGATTTATCACTCACTGAGGGCAGCTGGGTGCTGAGATCAGACAGGAGACGAGAGAGGTGAGACCCCCTTACGCTCAGGAGCGCTGAGTAGAGGGGGAGCTGTCATCACTGATGAAATGATTTCACACGCGATTATACACTGGCAACTGGCGTTAGCACTAGGAAGGAGCAGGTGCAGTGAGGTACACACAAGGGCCCGCTGGGGGAGCGGGGCGGCCGCCCTGCAGAAGTGACGTTGAAGGCTGAAGGATGAGCAGGTGGTTACTCGATAGAGAGAGCAAGTGGGGAAGTGTTCCAGGCAGAGGGAACAGAATGTGCAAACGTCTCAATGGACTAGAGTGTGGCGTGATTTAGGAACAGAAAAATGGCCATTCTGACCTTTCCCAGGGATTACCTCATTTATGTCCATCCTCATCCTAAGAACAGGTAGGGATAGGGCCTATTCTACCCATTTTAGAAGTGGAAAACTGAGGCCAGCTTTCACTGTCCATCCTTCTCTGTTTTAGGTGTGACACCAGCCTTTGGTAATTGTCTGCCAAGCGAGTTTCTTGAAGGTCTTGACCGGCCAAAGGGCAGGGAGGTAGAAAATTCTGCTCACCCAGCAGGGGTTCTGGGGCCAAATGGGGCCGAGGCATTGAACTTGAGCTGCCCACAGAGGCTATGGGTGGGCAGCATCTTCTCCAGGGAGCCATTGGCCATGAACTCCATCACAATGCCCAGGGGCTGCCTGCACACCCCATTGATGGAGACGACGTGCTGAAACTTGATCTTCTCCTTCATGGTGTCTTCTTCAATGAGACAGTTCACGTCGGAGCTATGGAGAGCGGGGAACAGGAGATGGAGGTGGACGCCCCATTAATTGCCAGTGCAATCAGCTGGTGCCAGGCTGTGCAGACCCAGGAAGCCTTGAGAGCTTACAAGGAAGTGGAGGATAAAAGAGAAGCATGACCTGGCGCCCAGCAGGCAGCACAGGTTAAGGGCCAGATGCCCAGCAGGGACAAGACAGAAAGGAAAGGAATCTGAGGTGTAGGAGCAAGCCCGTCCTGCAGAGGTGACAGCTGAAGGCACAGAGGCCAGCCTGCCTTTTATTCTGGCCGCTTGTTTGTGTGTATATCTCCCCTGGTATATCCTGAGCCCCTGGAAGGCCAATATTTGCCTCATGCTTCTGTTTTAAAATATCATTCATTGTTATTTTGATTGTGAAAGCAATACATATACTTTCTAATAGAAAATCTAGGGAACACAGCGAGCTATAAAGGCTATGCAATCATCAGCAACCCAATCTGCCTCCACTAATGTTTTAATATATTCTTTTACCATATGTTTTCAAGGTAGCTCTTTCCCTGCTTCCCTCCCCTTCTCTCTGCTCTCCTCCTCTCTCGTCCTCTCTTTCATTCGTGTGGTCCAAGCTCCTTTGTGATCTGCTTCTCTGGTTAATGTAGCACAAGCACTTCCTCACATTGTGAGCCTCTAGACGCACGTCTTTAACGGCTGCGTGGAGCTCCATTTTATGGAAAAACTGTAATTGCTCCTCTTTGTACTGAGTACACCCTATTGCCATGCACGGCACCACCTGCCTTGGTTGAAGTGAGCAGAAGTCAGGCCTTCAGGGAAGTCCTTACAAAATGAGCTTTCACAAACTCTCCCGCTCATCTCACTCTATGTGCCCAGAGAACAGTAAACGTGGGAATTGTCCAGGATCGCGGGATGGGGGTGAAGGAGAAGTGACGGCTTTAAAAGCACAGTGTTTGCCAAACTGCGGTGGCACTGCAGTCAGAGGCTGCTTGTAGCCTGCCCAGGGGCCTGCTCGGGCAGCGGGCTGACCCGCCAGCTCAGGGACTGCCTCCGCTGTCCCTCCGCAGCTGGACGGACGGCTCCTATTCTTGCCTTCCCTCCTCTCCTGTCCCTGGGGTCCCCCACCCCCTCCCCACCTCCGCAATTTATTTGATCTGTGTCCTCTTGAGTCCACAGGAACTGGGAAGACATTTGTCAAGAAGTGGGAAAAGCCTGGGATCTGGGCTCAGGCCAGCCTGATCTCACCATTTCTTACCTGCATGGCCTTGGGCTAGGAAGCCTCCAGGGCCGGCTTCTTACCTGTGCAGTGGGAATGATGGTTCCCCTTCACTGAAGACTTCTTGAAAGCACTCACTTCACCTGCTGCCTCTTTTCCTCCTCCTCCGCCCCCTTTCGCCTGGCCTCTGGCCTCCGCGCGTCACCGGACAGCCGTTGCTAAGGTCGCGGGTGACCGCCCTGGTGCTACACATTGGGCGTTTTTCATTTCCTGGCTGACTCATCTCCGCCGCTGCACAGGGCACTGCTGGTCCCTCACCCTCGTTTTTGAAATACTCCCTCGCCTGGGCCATGGGCCAGCCTGCGCCTGGCTCGTGCCGCCTCTTTCTGGTCCCTTCCTCCGTTTCCTCTGTGGGCCCCTGTTCCTTGACCTCGGGCTCCACCTGAGGCCCCCCTCTCCTCTCCTCGCTCTGCCCTCTCTCTTCAGGCACCCCTGACGTGTGAGCTGGGCACCCAACACCTAACGTGCCTAAAGCTCGCCCCTGATTCGCCCCTTCAGCCCACTCCTCCCTCCAGGTCCTCCTCTTCGTGAACGTGAACGGGGCCGCCGTCTTCTCAGGTCTCCGGCCAAGGCCTCGCGTGATCCTGGCTCCTTTTCTCCTCTCCTTCCCCTCACCCATCCCCCTGCAAGTCCTGTCACTCTACCTTCAGACAGCAAGGATCTGACCCCTTCCCCCACCTCTACTGTTTGCCCCTCGGCCCAAGCCTCCTACCTGGTGTCTCCGCTTCTCCCCCTTCCCCTCCAGCACCTTTTCTCAACCCAGCAGTCTGCGCAGTCCTTTAAAAATGTAAGATGGTTTCCTCAAAATGTTCAACGTAGAATTTCCATAGGATCTGGCAACTCCTCTCCTAGGTCTACACCCCAAAGACTTGGAAACAGGAACCCAGTTCTGTTCATAGCAGCATCATTCACAACAGCCAAAAGGGAGAAACCACCCAAGTGTCACCAACAGATGAATGACTACACAAAATGTCGTTACATCCACTCAGTGACATATTATTCAGCCATGAAAAAGAATGAGGTTCCGATACAGGCGACGGCATGGATGAATCTGCAAAACGTTATGCTACGTGACACAAAAGGACAAGAATTGTATGATTCCACTTACATGAAATGTTCAGAATAGGCAAGTCACAGAGACAAAAAAAAAAAAGAAAAAAAGAAACAGATTAGAGGTTACCAGGGAGCGGGGAGAGGGGAGAATGGAGAGCTATTGTTTAATGGGTATGGAATTTTGGGTGACAAAAAACATTCTGGAAATAGTGGTGAATGTACTTAATGTCACTGAATTGTACACTTAGAAATGGTTAAAATGGTAAATTTTAAGTCATGGATATTTTACCACAATAACAAAAGTAAAGGGAAAAAAAAAAAAGAAAAAAAAAGGAAGGCAGAACTTGTCCCTGCTCTGCCCAGACCTTCCACTGGCTTTCATCTCACAGTGAGAACCAAACCCTTCCGGTGGCACACAGAGCGCGACGTCATCTGCCCTATCCCTGGGCAAGCTTCCCTGAGCTCGTGTCCTACTAACCGCTCCCTCCCTCCCCTGCTCCTGCCACATCAGCCTCCTGCTGTTGTTCCATCATGCCACGGGTATTTCCACCTCGGGGCTTTGCACGTGCTTTCCCGCTACCTAGAACCCTCTTCCTTAAGACGGCTGGCTCCTTCATTTGCTCCAAATCTCTACTCAAATGATATATTATTAGCAAGGATTTCACAGAGTTCTCTATAAAATAACAACTCCACCCCAACCCAGGCACTCATTATCCCCCATGCACAGATGTCCCACAACTGGATAGTTCTAGTCCCAACCATCTTCTCTGATGATCAGACCTACTCAATTGCTAGGAACTTTAGACAAGAAAACCTCAAGTGGTCACGAGTGCTATAGGCAAAAACATTTACAATTTTATGTTTATTTCGGTCTTCCTCTATTAAATAGATTGCAAGCTCCATGAGGACAGGCATTTTGATTTTTTTTCATTTAGTGCTTAGAATGAATCAACCTCACCCATGCCCTCGTTTCAATTACCACCTAACAAATGGTGCACAAATTTTAATACTGCTAGCCTGGACTTCTGCTCGGAAGTCTCCATGACAACTGATCTTGGCTGTTTGAAGGCCCCTTAATCTCAATATGTACAGAACCAAACTCATGAACCTCCTCTGCAAACTCGGGCTTCTTTTCATGTTTCCTTTACCACCACCCTTCAGTAACTATTTATGAAACACTGACTATGTGTCAGGCATTGTGGGGAGAAGAATGGGGGGAAAAAACAGACATAAGAAAGCAGACGTAAACACATCCCAGCAGACCAGACATCGAGACGTCACCTCTGGCACTCATCTCCATCATGTCCCAATAGGCAATCTAACACCAAGTCAGGTGGATTGTCACCTGCTAAATATTGCTTAATCCATTCCTCTCCTTCCACCTCCTCCACCAGTTCTCCAGTCGAGGCCTCTAACTTTTTGCCTGAATGATGACAACAGTCTCCTTGCTGGACCAGCGTCCACCCAGCGCCCTCTAATCCATTCTCCAAACTGCACATCTGACCATTTCCCACCATCGCCCCCAACACCACTCCAACAACCTGGTTGTCAACTCTTCCCTGTCTTTCTACCACTCCCTCATTCTCTCAGTTCCATCCATTTTGACCTTTTCCCATCCCTCATACCATCATGGCCCTACTCCAGGGCCTTTGCACAATCTGTTGCCTCTTCCAGGAGAGACTTCTGTTTATCTGATTAACCGGAACTCATTCTTCACATTTCAGCTCCAGCGTTCCTTCCTTAGGAAGCTTTTTCTGAACTTGGTCAAACCCTCTAAGATGAGTTCCAGGTGGCCTGAGGGACCTACGAGGGAGCCCTGCCCCGAGGGTCTGG
This sequence comes from Dasypus novemcinctus, assembly GCF_030445035.2. NCBI lineage: Eukaryota > Metazoa > Chordata > Mammalia > Cingulata > Dasypodidae > Dasypus > Dasypus novemcinctus. The sequence goes on along the minus strand of NC_080699.1, from coordinate 19,463,748 downwards.
GGACGGCAGGAAGGTGGCAGGGGCGGTTTGGGACAGTCAACCACCCCACACTCAGGAGCGAGGCGCTGGAGAGCAGGAGGCAGGACCTGTTTGAAAGGTCAGATGGGACAGAGGCAGCTGTGGAGGGCAGTTCCTGCTCACCTTCGACCTCTGTCCTTTCCACAAACAGGTGCCGAGTGTCACCTCTCCACCAGGTAAAGAAAGAGCGGACTGGCTGTGCCTGTGGGCGCGCAGGCTTCTGGGCAGAATTTCGAAAGGAGGGGAGGAAAAGCCTCAGCATCCAACTCCGCCCAGCCCTCCCGAGGACCTCCCTGCGCCAAAGGCTGCACGGCCTCAGTTTCTCCTCCATGAAAGGAGGGCACCGGCCAGCGGGCGGCGCCGCAGCTACCCGGAGGCCGCCGGCAGGAGGCCGGGGGCGCGCTTGACGGCGTACTGGGTCCGCCTGAGCTTGCGCTGCGCCTGGAACACTCGGCCAAAGCCGCCGCTGGCCACTGGGCGCCAGACGCCCTCGAAGTCGTGGCGGCCGAAGACGCTAGGCTGCCCGGCAGCGCACACTCCCGCGCGCGCGCTGCGGCCACCGGGAGCCGCCGCTTCCCGCTCCTCCGGTGGGTGGGGACGGCGGGAGCCTCCCTCCTTCCGCGCCCAGGAGGAGGCGCTCCTGCCCACGAAGGAGGGGCCGCCCAGACCCGAGCCCTGGCACCCAGGAAGGGTGGGATGAGGGGAGAGGCGCAGCTCCTGCCCTGGGAAGAGGGTGTATCCCTCGGAAGCACCCCCCCAGAGACCCCTCTCCTCCAAAACGCCCCTGGGCACCCCAGCATCCTTCCCCAGGCTCAGCCTTGCGGGAAGGACGGGAGTGCTGGGAGAGAAGCTGGCTTCCTGTAGCTGTGCTCGGGCTTAGTGTTTAGGGCGGTCCCTGCAAGATGCCCACCTGCCTTGGTGCGCTGACGTGCCCCCAGGGCCTCTGCAGGCACAGAGCCGGCGTTTCTGCCGGGAGCTCTGCTCCGTGGAGCTGCTCTCTGCCCAGACCCGGAGGTCTGCGCTCCTGGCCTGCGCTGGACCTTGGGGAGGACTGGGGGTACCTTGTTGCCAGGGACCAGGCAGGAGGCTCCAGGGAGCAGCTGGACCCGGCTGAGGCCTCGTCCGCTGGGAGGAGGGGCAGCGCCGGCCGAGAGGACCACAGAGCCGCGCTGGGGCTAGCCGAGAGCTCAAGGCAGAGGCTTGGCAGGAGCGGGGAAAGTACACCTGTGGAGGCACAGTGGGTTGCTGGGCACGGTGAGTGGAGTTGACCAGGGTGGCAGGGGGAGGAGCAGCCTCCCCGAGAAGTGGCGGGTGGCACGTCGGGTGGCCCCCGCCTGCCCTACCTCTGTCTGGGTCCCCTGCTTCTCACCTCCTCCCTGGTGTCCCCTACAGGAGGTGCCTTGGCCCACAACTGGGGATGTCAGTGAGGAGGGTGGAGAGCTCCCCAGGGCTGGGCCTGGAGTTTCCTCGGGGGTCCTTAGACCCCGGAGTGACCCTGTGATCCCAGAGAACCACAGAGTGGGGCAAGTTATTAGCACCTGGACAGAGGGGCCTCCCAGGGGCACTCCAGGGCTCCCTGGAGAAGGTGAAGGTGATGAAACCTGCATCTGGAGCAGGAGACACACCCCGAAGGCAATGTCAGAGGAGCAAGGCAGGAAACCTTCCGCCCCTAGAGCAGCCCTGCCTGCCCCTGTCGAGTCTAAAGGGAGCTAGGAAGGTGGCAGAGGTGGGGAGGTGGAGAAGAGCCGTCTCACCTTTCTCCAGGTGAGTGAGCACGGATGGAGAAGGGGAGCAGCCGCTGCCCTGGGGAAGCGTGGCTCAGGCCTGGATCCCCGACACTCACCAAGAGCTGCCTCAGTGACTGGAGGAAGCCCCAGGAAGACCCACTGGCTGGAGGGCTGGAATCGGTTGCAGAAATTTCTCTTGGCCTCGTTACACCCGAAACGGCTGTCCAGGGAGTGGAGGAAAGCCAAAGCTGCCGTGCGCTGTCCGCAGAGGCTCTCGTGGGAGTGTTGAAGAAGGAGGGGACACCCAGCCATCAAGGCAGGTGGTCAGGATCCCAGATAAAACACCCCAGAGACTGTCTCTTCAGGGATGGAGGTGGAGGGACATGCAAGATCGTGGGGTGTTCCTTCTGAGCCTCCTGGAGAAACAGCCAAGCTGTGGGTTCAAGGCCAGCCGAGGCTTCTGAGGAATCTGGCAGATGGGGAGCTCCTTGCTGGCAGAAGAGCTGCACATGTATACCTGTAGCATCGGCGTCATGAGACTGGGGTTGGGCTATGCCTCAGTCTCTCCATAGTGGGCCAGGAGCTAAGTCTAGTCATATTTGGATAAGCTTGGGAGAAGTGGTAAGGGGAGGGGACCTTACTGAGTGTAGTTCATAAAGGCAAAGAACTCCTAGCTCCCTCCTTAATAACTGGGGTGCTCCTTAGAGATTTGGGGAAGAGCAAGGTCAACCCAGAGGCTGCTGATTACTTTCCAGGGGTCTGAGTCCAGAGGTCTGTGTGGCAGTGAAGTCCACAGCCAGTGGAGAGGACAGGCTTGGAGAAAAAGCTCCACCTTCAGCTGCCCACTCCTACCCATGAGAGGGAATGGATAACAAGGGGGGGGATAGTCCGACCATGACCCAGTCTCACCAGAAGGGGCAAGAAACATAAAAACACGAAACCATGGGGGTTTGCTCCAAGATGCCCCAAGTCCTTCCTTTTGACCTCTACCAATTGTCTTTTGGGTGTTCAACCATTTCAACCTGCCGCCTCCAGGTTAGCGAGCTGGCAGTCTTCCAGAAGGTGCTGAAATCCCATGGGTGCCGTTCAGAACCAGAATGACAAGCCAATTTGCCAGCTGTTCACACACAGGGAGATTCCCCAATTTGTCCCCCATTCTCCACCCTGGAAATATGTCCCAGGAGGATACCCGGGCAAGTTCTGGCAGGCTCCCACCTCTGGTAGCCTCTGTACCGAGGTGAGGGTAAGGTTGGTTATGATAAAGGGGTGTGAGCAGGAAACTGGAATGTCTTCTCAGAAAGCAAGACTATTCCAGAGGGAAAGAGGGAGCATGAGGCAAGATGGAGCAGGGAGAGGGGTGAGAGCGTCTGAGTCAGTTAGAACTACGTTCAAACCTTGACTTTCCTCTGCCACTTATTAGCTATTGGGCCTTGGGCATATTACTAAGTCTCTATGGGTTTCTCTGTCTGTAAAATGGGATGGTAGTAATAATAATAATACCCACTCCAAAGGGTTGCTGTTAGGATTAAAACTTTAAAATGCATCTAGGCAGAGCAATGAATCTTGTTCTACACCTTGCACCTTACAAAAAATATTAGCTCAAAATTGATCATGGACTTAAATGCAAATGTAAAACTCTAAAACTTTTTGAAGAAAAAAGAAACAGAAAAAAACCTTCAGGGCCTAGGGTTAGGCACAATGTTTAGACTTGACACCAAAAGCAGGATTCATAAAAGGCAAGATTCATAAATTGGACTTCATTGTAGTTTAAACCTTTCACTATGTGAAAGTCCCTGTGAAGAGGATGAAAAGACAAGCTACAGACTGGAAGAAAATATTTTCATACCACATAGCTGACAAAGGACTAGTTTCTGGAATTTATAAAGAGCTTTCAAAACTCAACACACTATCCAGTTAGAAAATAGACAAAAGACATGCACAGGCATTTCACCGAAGAGGATATACACATGGCAAATAAGTGCATCAAAAGATAATTAATGTCATTAGCCATTAAGGAAGTGCAAATTACAACCACAATGAAATAGCACCCACACCTACCAGAATGGATCAAATAAAAAACAGTGACAACATGAAATACTGGGGAAGGTGCAGAGAAACAGATCACTCACACCTTTCTGGTGGGAATGCTGGGGCCGGGGGTGGAGGGTGGAGTGTCCGAGGCTATAAAAGGATAGCACAAGGAATCCTTGTGATGAAACTCTTCTGTGTCTTGACTGTGTGTAGAATTAAATACACACACACACACACACAAATGAGTGCATGTGAAACCAGTGGAGTCTGAATAGGATCCATAGATTGTATCCATGTCAATTTTCTGGTTGTGTTGTACTTTTGCAAGATGGTATCTTTGGGGGAAACTGGGTGAAGGGTACATGAGCTCTCTATTATTTCTTACAATAAGAGGTGAATCTACAGTGATCTCAAAACAAAGAGTCACTAAGTCCCTTACATGAGACCAATGTACCAAGGATGCTGCCGCCTCCATCCATTTAGGATTGCCCATGGCCAAGGCATCAGAGAAATCTCAGTCTTGCCCTGGGCTTTGCCAGGCTTAGAGCACATCATTGGCTCCAAGAGGTCATCTACAATACCTTCTCCAAGAGTTACAAGGAGAATGAATTTTAAAAATAACCCTTTTGGGCGGCAGACTTGGCCCAGTGGTTAGGGCGTCCGTCTACCACATGGGAGGTCCGTGGTTCAAACCCCGGGCCTCCTTGACCCATGTGGAGCTGGCCCATGCGCAATGCTGATGCGCGCAAGGAGTGTCCTACCACATGGGGGTGTCCCCCGTGTAGGGGAGCCCCATGCGCAAGAAGTGCACCCCGTAAGGAGAGCTGCCCAGCGCCGAAGAAAGTGCAGCCTGCCCAGGAATGGCGCTGCACACACGAAGAGCTGACACAGCAAGAGGACGCGACAAAAAGAAACACAGATTCCCGTGCCACTGACAACAGAAGCGGACAAAGAAGACGCAGCAAATAGACACAGAGAACAGACAACCGGGGGAGGAGGGAGGGGAGAGAAATAAAATAAATAAATCTTAAAAAATAATAATAATAACCCTTTTAATCTAATAATGAGCCAGGTTGGGAGATGCGAGGAAATAACCTTGACCCTCCTTTGAACCGGGACCTGGAGGGGAGCGGCGTCCCTATGTCGACCTTGAGAATGGTCAGGGTTGGACAGTTTATCTGGGGATAAGCCATCCTCCCCCTCCTCTGGGCCCCTCCTGGGAGGGCCTGAGCAAGGCAGAGCCGGGTCTAGGGAGGACCTGAGCCCTAAAAGGCCCTTTTCTCGTACTGCAGGATGCACTGAAAACCTCCTAGCTGTGTTGGAAAAACACTGTGACTGATTCCGTGTTTCTGGTATTTTGTTTGTTCTTTTCCTATTTTCCTTTTTGTTCAGCAAAATTCTTCCTTCCTTCTGTTCTTCTTTTTTAAGGGTGGGGTGTACGTTAGGCTGCTTAGGCCACACTGAAAGGGACCAAGAAAAGTTTTCATTTGTTCGTTCCTTCACCATCCAGGCCAAGGGGGTTGTGACAAATCCATCTCTTACAGGTTGAAGCATCGGCTTCGTATACTTTACACCCAAAGCACGAGTAACCCTCCCCCAATAGATAAATGGGACCTCATCAAAATTAAAAACGTTCATTCCTCAGAGAACTTTATCATGAAAGTAAAATGGCAATCTAGACAATGAGAGAAGCTGTTTGGAAACCACATATCCAATAGAGGTGTGGGTTTTTGTTTTTAATTACTATTACTGTTTCTTTTTTTTTAAGATTTATTTTATTTGTTGAATTCTCCCCACCCCCTTGTTGTTTGCATTTGCTGTGTCTGTCTGTTGTGTGCTGGTCTTTTTTTAAGGAGGCACCGGGAACTGAACCGGGGACCTCCCATGTGGCAAGCAGGAGCTCAATTGCTTGAGCCACATCCACTTCCTCTGATAAAGACATAATATCCAGTTTATATAAAGAAATCCCTCAATTTAACAAGAAAAAGACAAATGACCCAATTTAAAAATGGGCAAAAGACTTGAAGAGACATCTCTCCAAAGAAGATACACAAACGACCGGAAACCACGTGAAAAGATGCTCAACGTCGTTAGCCATCAGGGGAATGCAGACCAAAACCACGAGATACCATTTCACACGCACTAGAATGGCTGCTACTAAAAAAAAAATAATACTTGTTAGAGGGGATGCAAAGAAATGGGAACACTCATTCTTTGCTGGTGGCGCTATAAAATGGTGCAGCCACAGTGGAAGACACTGTAGTGGTTCCTCAGAAAGCTAAATATAGAACTACCATATGACCTGGCAATCCCACCTCCAGGTATCTACACCAAATAATTGAAAGCAGGGAATCTTGAAAGATATTTGCACATCAATGTTCCTATTATCATTATTCCAAATTTCCAAAAGATGGAAGCAATCCAAGTGTCCATCAACTGATAAATGAAGAAATAAAATGTGGTATACACACACAATGAACATTACTCAGCCCTAAAAAGGAATAAAGTCCTCATATATCTGGCAACATTGATGAACCTTAAAAGCATCATGTTGAGTGAAATAATCCAGACACCAAAGGACAAATATTTTATGATCTCACTGATATGAAATAATTAGAATAAGCAAAGTTACAGCAGCAGAATCTAGAATAAAAGTTACCAAGGGATGGGGTGAGGATAGGGAATGGAAAGCTAAGGCTTAAAATGTATAGGGCTTCTATTCAGATGAAAATGTTTTGGCAATGAATGGTGGTGAATGGTAGCACAACATTGTGAATGTAATTACAGAACTGAAATATATATATATGAATATGCTTAAATATGCATATATGGCAACAGAATAAACATTTTTTTAAAAAAAATCCATGGGACTACACTACACAGTGAATCCTAAATTAAACCATGGACTACAGTCAACAGTAAAATTATAGAAATATGCTATCAATTATAATTTCTACACTAAAGCTCGGTGTTAATAATAAGGTATATATGGGAATCCTCTATTTTCTGATGATTGTTCTGCAAACCTACAACTTCTCTAATAAAGAAACAAACAAAAAAGCCCAGGAAAGGTGTTTTCAAAGTTGTTTAAGTGACAAACTCTGTCCAAAAGAAATATTACAGATGAAAGAGGGGCATTCCCAGATTGAGGTCTAGATGGGGCTCCCCCAGCTCCCCAGGCAGCCTTTGAGGTATCTACTTTTGAGGCTGAGCCCCTGGGTGTCCCGTGAGCTCCAAAAGTCTGAGCAGCCTCAAGGCCACCAAGTCCCTGCCTCTTGGTGCCTCAGGCCCAGGCTCAGCCACAACTCCAAGGATCCAGGAACCGTCTCCGGCAGAGCTGACCACCTCCTGAAAAATAAAAACACAAATATTTTTCTAAGATAAGTAATCCCATAATAGGTACAAAAAAGAGGGATAGTTGGATTGATCCAAGGAAGGGGGTTTTGCAGGGTGAGTTTGACAGGAAGGCAGAGGGAGCAGCCAGAAACTAAAAATCAGAAGAAGCTGGAAGGGAAGGGAGAGGCCAGGAGAGGCCGCCGTGTGCATCGCCACGTGACAGAGGAGCCAGAGACCGAGGGTGACCAGCAGCCAGCCCCAGAACACGACAGTCTTCTGGGAGAAAGCATCATCTTGACAATGCCTTGGTTTTGGACTTCTTCAAAACCATGAGCCAATAAATTCCCATTGTTCAAGCCAATCCATTGCATGGTATTTGAATTGGCAGCCAGGAAACAGAATCAAATATTTTTCTAAGATACACAGTGTAATCCCGTAATAGGTACAAAGAAGAGGGATATTTGGATTGATCCAAGGAGGGGGATTTTATAGGGTGAATTTGCAGGAAGGCCATTGGATAAGGGGTTGAAGGTATGAGCAAAATGTGTTTGAAATGATAGATGATGGAATCCAATGTAGATAAGGAATATAAAGATAGAAGTTAGCTAATATAAAAGAAGAAAGGATAGAGGTCAAAGAATAAGAGAAACCAGAGTATGATTTAAAATACTTTTAAAGTTAGACACACCTTTACTATATGACCCAGCAAATATGCTCCTAGTGGGATTTTGTCACAAGAAATGAAAACATACGTCCACAAAAAGACCTGTCTGGAAATGTTTATGGCAGCTTTATTTATAATTGTGCCAAACTGGAAACAACACAATTGTGCTACAACTCATGAACAGAGACGCAAACTGCCTTCCATCAGCACAATGGAATACTACTCAACAATGGGAAGGAATGAACTGCTGATGTAAGTGGCAACATGGCTTAATCTCAAAAGGTTTAGGCTGAGAGAAGCCAAACACAAAAGGATGCATATTGTATGTTTCCATTTATATGACATTCTAAAAAGACAGATCAGATGGGTGTTTGCCAGGGGTGGGAGTGGAGAGAAGGGATTGACAACAAAGAGGCTCAAGGGAACTTTTGGGTGATGGAAATACTCTATATCTTGATTGTGGCGGTGGTTCCAAGATTATATACATCTGTCAAATTGCATATTGTATTATTTTGTCAAAAAGAATTGCATATCTTGATAGTGTGGATTTTACTATAGATAAACTACACTGCACTGGAAACGAAAGCATATTTCCACAAATACTTGTGTATGAATTTTCAGAGCAATCTTATCTGTAATTACGAAGCTGGCAATATCTCAATGTCTAGCCAGTAACTACTGAATGGATGATTGAACATCCCTGCAATGGAATACTACTCAGCAATAAAAAGTAAGGAGGGAAGCGGCTGTGGCTCAATGGATTGGGCTGCCGTCTACCATATGGGAGGCCCTGGGTTCGCATCCTGGGGCCTCCTTGTGAAAGCAAGCTCGCCCACACCCCACAGAGACCTGCTGGCCCACAAGCACCATGGAGTGCTGCCCAGCCCACAAGCACCACAGAGAACCAATTCAGCAAGGTGACTCAACGAAAAGGGAGACAAGTAAAAAATAAAAAATCACAGAAGAGCACGGAGCAAATGGACAGAGAGCAGACAACAAGCAAGTCGCAAGGTGGGGGGAATAAATAAAAATAAATACAGACACACAGAAGAACGCACAGCGAGTGGACACAGAGAACAGAAAGCAAGCATCCACAAGTGGGGGAGGTAATGAACTTCTGATGCCTGCAGCAACACGGATGGATCTCAAAGTGAAAGACGTCAAGCGAAGACTAGTGTATAATTCCATTTATATGAAATTCTAGAAAATATAAGCTACTCTGTAGTGACAGAAAGCAGATAAGTGGTTGCCTATGAGGGAGTGTTGCATGGGGAGAGATAAGGGAATATGAACGGACATGAGAAAACTTTTGGGAGTGATAGATATATTCATTGTATTGAATGTGATGATTCACAATCAATGGTTTCACGGGTATATACACATATGTCAAAACTCATTAAAATGTATTCTTTAAATATGTGCAGTTTACTGTTCACCAGTCATGCGTGGATAAAGCTTAAAAAACTTGTACTCCAATAAACCTGCTTTTGGAAAAAAAAAAAAGAATGAATGTATTAGAATAATTGAGTACAAAATACGTAGATTGAGTCATGTGCCCCTCAAGGACACGATCAAGTGCTAGCTCTGGTCCTGTGGATGTGAACTCATTTTAAACAGGATGTTCACGTGTCCTATCAAGACGAGGCCAAACTGAAACAAGGCGGGCTTAATCCAATATGGCTGGAGCCCTTATAAGCAAAGGGAATTTGGACATACAAGCAGAAGCCAGAGGAGACAGATCGCCGTGTGACAGAGGCAGAGTTTGAGTCATCACCAGAATGCTACAGACTTCCCAGACAGCACGACCTGGCGATACCTTGATTTTGGATGTCTAACCTCCAAAATGTGAGACAAATCCCAGTTGTTTAAGCCAATCAGCTTGTAGTATTTTGTCACGTGGGCCCTGGCAAACTAAGCCAAACAAATGGGCCAAGGCTGGGCTAAACGATGGGACTACCTGAACAGAAGACGGGGTTTAGGAGGGAACCAAGTCAAGGGCGTGCCCTTGGGAGCGGAGGTGAAGAGAGGTGAAGAAACCAACGAGGAAATGAAAGGCCCAAGTGTGCCATGGCTCCAAGATGGACGTTGACATTGCAAGGTGCTGCAGGACTTGGGATGGAGAGAAGACCAAAGCCAGCTGGAACGGTGGAGGCAGCAGTGCAGGGCAAGGAGGGTGCCGAGTCTGTCGTTGGACCCTGTGAAATGTGGGAGTCAGGAGAGGGCTGCAGGGCAGAGCCAGCTCCCGGTGTGGTGGGAAGGGCTGGGTGAAGCTGTGGAGAAGGAAGGGGAGTTTGTAACCGCTGAGAAGTCCTACGGGGCTCAGTGGAGGGGCTGGGGGCGGAGTGAGAGGTTGGACCTGCCTGGAGGGAATGCACAGAAGCACGGGGTTTTTGGCGCGCAGGACTGGAGAGATGACATGTCCTCTCAAGGGCACTGAAGTTTGTAAAAGAAACAAATTCTTAGCCTGAGGTAAATTCAAAAAAAATTTTTTTTTAAGTCGAAAAGCCTCAAATAGACTAGTAGAATGTCAGCTCCTGGACTGAAAGCTTAATCAGTCTTGTTCACTGCTATGTCTTCAGCACTCGGCATGTAGGAGGGGCTCATTTAATATCTGATGAATGAATGAATGAATGAGGAGGTGAAACCCAGGAGGCAGATGCTGACTTCTGGCGGCCCCTCTTAGAGAGCCTGGTCTGAAGGGACTTTCCCAGCCCCAGTGCTCTGGACAGAAGCTGCCTTTACAATTCCCTCTTCTACCCGCGCCCAGAGCCAGCCTGGGAAGGCCTCGGCGAAGGTTCTCCCAACAGCCACGCTTTCGTGATGTCCAAGGTCTCCTTCCTGGGGAAGACCCCCCAGAGATTCCCATCACCGCAGCCCTCCCCCAGCCATACGGTCCCTTAGGACATTTCACGCATGTTTTTATAAATACAGTTTTCCAAGAAAAGGGCTTTTCTGATGAATGAGAAGAAATCGATGGTGAGGTTTGAGGGACCAAGGCCGTGATGAGACCTGCCATGCACTGAGATTTGACTTGCTTTTAATTCTTCCTACAACCCCATGAAGTAGGCCTGCTTATTATTGCCATTTCTATGGGCTTAGAGAAGCGAAGTAACCTGCCTAAGGCCTTGCAGTTGGTAATTGGATAACTTGCACTGGGCTTGCCTCTTGCCAAGGCTCGTGTACTTAACACTTTACAGTATGGCCTGGGAAGTCTCCATCAGGTCAAGGACGGGTGCCCTTTGGCCTGTGAGGCTCAGCCCGGGTGCGGTGGAGGGCCCAAGTACCTGAGGAAAGGCCCTCCTGGGGCGGCACCTCAGCTGGAGATATGCAGTGACATTCCCTCCCTCCCTCAACCCGGGAGGAAAAGAGTTTTGCCTTCCAGGGGGGTGGGAGGGTGAGCGAGCTGGTACTGAGGAAGTGGAGCTTTGACTAATGTGACACTTGCTGGGGACTTTGCCTGCCTCTAAAAGGTATCTTTGGAAGCTGTACCTGTGGGAAGTTCAGTATTAGCTCAATCAAATCTGGCTTCTGGGGAACCGGATTTGGCTTAACTGATAGAGCGTCTGCCTACCATACAGGAGGTCCAGGGTTCAAACCCAGGGCCTCCTGACCCATGTGGTGAGCTGGGCCACATGCAGTGCTGATGTGTGCAAGAAGTGCCATGCCACGCAGGGGTGTCCCCTGCATAGGGGAGCCCCATGTGCAAGGAGTGCACCCCACACAACAAAAAGAGACACAGATTCCTGGTGCCACTGACAAGAATGCAAGCAGGCAAAGAAGAACACAGAGCAAATGTACACAGAGAGCAGACAATGGGGGGCGGGGAGGGAAGGGAAAGAAATAAAAAATAAATCTTAAAAAAAATAATCTGGCTTCTGGAGAAACCTGAGGATTACTTAGTCACAGTGGAAATATCTCTTTGGCTCTCCTTATGGCTGGGAAGAAAGCAATGTAGCCCTGGTGCTATCAAAAAACCGTTTTCACCACTAAGAGGGAGACTCTCTGCTTGTGGGTAAATTTGCAGCTGAGTATGGAAACTTGGCCCATAAGGTGTCAAGCAGATGGAGATTCAGGCTGGGACAAAAGGCCACCATGGACTTCAGCCAGCCCTGAGCTGTCTATCCTCTTGCTCCCAGAGGAATTACTCATGAAAAACATGGAAGAGAAAGGAGCCAATAGTCGGGAGCCCTGAATGAGGAGCAATTTAAAGTGCAAAAGCTGAGTTTGTGAGGATGGGAACTGAAGCAGCCGCCCCTCTCCAGATACACAGTAGCAGGAGGTACCTAGTGTGCGGCCTGGGGCACAAGGATTGGCTTTCTCTAGAACCAAGACTTTGGTTCAGACAAGAGGCTCTTGGAAATTCCTTTGGGAATTGCCAGATGATGGGACAGAGTAATGTGGGAACAGGTAATGAAAGGAGACTATGAGTCTTTTTGCCTTGCATGGAAAAGGATAAAAGACCTTCACCTATTTGGCCTGGTAAGGGAAAAGCTGGTCTGGAGGCCAAGAATGGACAAGGGGTCCTATGGAGATGTGTCAGCTCAAAAAAGAAATGTGAAGAGCACATGCTCCTGCCCCAGCCAGTGGTGTGGTCTAAATTTCATTTATCCCTATCTTTCCTCCTTTCCCCCAACCCATACTGTTCTAGTTTCCGAGGCTGCTTAAAGAGTTGGCTTAAACAATGGGAATGTTTAGCTTACGGTTTGAGGCCAAGAAAATGTTCCAATTCAAGGCATCATCATGGCAATGCTTTCTTCCCAAAACCTGGCTGCCAGGGATCCTTGGCACCTCTGCCACATGGCAGGGCACATGGTGGCATGTGTTAGTCTCTCCCTTCTCTTCCAGGTTGCACTGCTTCCAGCCTTCCTGCTTCTGTGGCTTTCTCTCTCCTTGCTGAATTTCATTCTCTTATCAAGGCCTCTAGTAACAGGATTTAGACTCTTCTTGAATGAGGTAGGTAGGTAGCCTCACAGAAAGGTCCTACTTACACTGGCCTCACCCACACGAATGAGATTTAAGAACATGTTTTTCTGGCATACAAATAGCTTCAAACCACCACACATGCCGTCCCTGCCATGTCCTCTTTCCAACCTAGTAAAGGGGCAGCTCAGATAGCATCTCTTCTAGGAAGGCTTTTCTGACTCCAGTGTCCCTTGCTGGGCCAGATGTCCTTCTTCTGTATTGTCAACATTGCACCAAATTCAATGGTACAGGAATCCCTCTCTCTTGACTGGCAGCTCTGTGAGAACAGAGACTTAGTCACCTGTGTATAGATACCCAGCACTGATCCTGGTGCCTGGCATAATGGGCCCTTAAGGGAAGATATTATTCACTATAGCATTTTTAGCCCAAACTATAACCACTAGTGGGGGAGGGGTTGAGAATCTGGAGTGGGTCAGAGTAACCAACCATCTGCCCAGGTGGCTCTCCCCTGCTAAATTTCATCATTCGAGTAACACATATTTATTAAGCACTTCTTTTTAAAAATGATTTTATTCTGTTACTATATATACAATCTAATATTCCCCCTTTTAGTCATATTCAGATATATATTTCAGTGTTGCTAATTGCGGTCACAATACTGGGCTACCATCATCCACTACCACAACATTTCCAGCATTTGGAAAAATAAGTAAATGCTACCATATGTTCGAATGATATGTATGTCTTACGATGCTATGTTGGGGAAAGAAGGGGCCTAGGAAGATTAGGGCAGGAGCAGCTCAATGACATTTAAACTGATATGTGGCGGCTAAGTAGAACTCAGGCGAGGTGAGGGACGAGGGGAAGCATTTGGAGGGGGTTGGGGGGAATGTTAAAAAGGGCCTTTTGCATAAAAGTCACAGAAAACAACTCAAACCGCTTAGGCAAAAGGGCGATTTATGATCTGACATAAGGGGGAGGTCCAGGGATAGGCTCAGGCATAGCTGGATCCCGGGCTCAATGATGCCAGGGCTCTCCTTAAACGCCATCTCTTAGTTCTTCATGTTGACACCGTGCTCAGTGAAGACTTTCTCAAGGATGGTCAAATAACCTTCACAGCTCCCAACTCATATCCTAGCCTCCGAGCAATGGCAGTGAAACAAAGCTCCTCTCTTTCCGTTGCGCTAAGGTCTAGGCTGTACTCTGATTGATACTCCTTGGGTCACGTGACCACCACTGACCCCGTCGCTATGATGAAAGGGATGTTCCATGCTGTGATTGGCCAGACCTGGATCCAGGGTTAGAGTCAGCTTCCTTTGAATCCTGTGGAATAAGGGTGGGAGTGGAAGTGGTTCCCGGGGAAAATTAAGGGATCATTACTAGAAAAGGGGGAATGGGTGTTGGAAAGCAAGTAACAATTGTCCAGTTTTCAAGGAAATAATGAGTCAAGGGCCCAGACCCAGGAAGTGAGCTGATCTGCCTGAGGTCATAAACCCGGCTTGGGGGCAGAGACCCCCGAGTCTTGCTGCTTCTGACTCCAGGGTGCCTTCTGGCAGAACCCCTGGGGGTCACCTTCTCTAGTCTCCCCACTCCTGATGCTGCCACCACCCCTGCAGATAGTGATTTCTTCTTCGTAATCGTTTTGGCTACAGCAGCAAGCAGCCCAGCTATATAGAATGCCCTTATTTCAAAACACCATTCCTGCTTCAGTTCCTGACTTGAATTTCCTATAGTTCTGATAGTTCTGAGAAACCAAAAAAGTGCATGTGGGAAGCGGATTTGGCTCAATGGATAGAGTGTCCGCCTACCACGTGGGAGGTCCAGGGTTCAAACGCAGGGCTTCCTGACCCGTGTGATGAGCTGGCCCATGCGCAGTGCTGATGCGCGCAAGGAGTGCCGTGCCACGCAGGGGTGTCCCCCGCATAGGGGAGCCCCACGCACAAGGAGTGCATCCCGTAAGGAGAGCCGCCCAGCGCGAAAAAAGTTCAGCCTGGCCAGGAATGGGGCCGTACGCATGGAGAGCTGATGCAGCAAGATGATGTAACAAAAAGAGACACAGATTCCCAGTACCACTGACAAGAATACAAGCAGACACAGAAGAACACACAGCAAATGGACATAGAGAGTAGAAAACGGGGTGGGGGAGAGGGAAAGAGAGAGAAAAAAATAAAAAATAAATCTTAAAAAGAAAAAGTACATGTTGCTTTTTTAAAAATAATCCAGAGTCCTGGAAGTGTGGCCCAACCAGGACTAAGGACCCTAAACTGATAACACTTTAATGGGAGAAGATGCTCCCAGTATGCATCTAAGGGATGGTGGGGTCTAGACTAGTTCTAGTTGTCCGAGTTTCTTCCCTGGTGCTCAGAGGGGGCCACCCCTTCTTCTGATTGGGTTTACAGGGCAGGCCAATTTTTTTCTGAGGTCCTTCCAACCTGTCCAATGGGAGAAAAAGTCACTTCTGAGTCCAGTAGAAATAAAGACCACAGAGGAGAGGACCTGTTCATTGGTCAAGATCCCCCCAGTTAGAAGCTGCTGTGATCCTGCTAGATTGATGGAATTGGAGGACTCCTGCATGCCTCCCTCTGTTTGAAGGGCACCAGGCACGTGCCATGCCCGGGCTTTGGGGTGGTAACCCTGTAATCCAAGGTGTAGTGGGTTGAACGATGACCCCCCCAAAAGACATACCACCCCAAAGTCCTGGGACATGTGAACATGCCCTTATTTGGAGAAAGGGTCTCTGCAAAGTAACAAAGTCAGGATCTTGAGATGACATCATCTCGGATTACCCAGGTGGGTCTTACGTCCAGTGACCTGTGTCCTTACGAGAGACAGAAAGTCGAAGACACGGAGGAGGGGAAGACAATGTGAAGCTAGAGACTGAGGTGATGTGAGCCAAGGAGGCCCACGGCTACCAGAGGCTGGAAGAGGCACGGAGGGAGCACGGCCCTGCCGGTGCCTGGGCCGCCAGGACTGCAAGAGGGTAAGTTTCTGTGGTTTTAATCCACCAAGTTTGTGGTTGCTTTTAAAGGCAGCCCTAGGAAATATATGAGGGCTGGGGTTTGGGCAACCTTTTGGGCCAATCAAGCCCCTTCCCTCTGTCCTTGCGGGGAGTTTCTGTGATCCCTGACGCGGGGGGCATGGATCAGGGGTCAAGGGTCTGCCAGCACTGAGGGGAATTTTTGCCGGTGTCCGATTTTTTCCCAGCCTGATAATGCACCGCTATCATCACAATGGAAGTATATGGGGAAACGGCAATTTTACCCAAAGGCATTTTATAATATTGAGCGCAGTGCCTGACACATAGTAGGCATCTGACAAATACGTACGGAACGAACGATGAGCTTTTCAGGAGCATGCTGTCATTTCCATCATCTCGCTGAGGGGCCACGTGGTGTGCGGGACAGATGCTGGGCTCCCTGCCCATCTGAGGCAGGAAAGTGCTGTCTGGAAAGGCGAGCGTCTCCACTTCTGTGGAGAAAGCGCCCCTCAGGCCACCCCATGCCTCCCCTAACGTCTGTGCCCATCAGACGGGGAGGAAGTCCTCTGCGGCGGGGAGCCTTCAGCTGTTCTCTAGCAGCCTGCGGATGGATGAGCAAGGCTTGCTGATAAAACCTTACAAGGGCTGGAGCTTCTTGTCCGCCTTCACGCTCAGGGAGCAGGTGAAAAGCAGTGGGTACTTCCCTGGGCTGTGGTCTGGGGAGACACAGGGCTGGGCAGTGGGCAGTGAGGCCGGGAGGTGAGGAAAGCCTGGGTCGGGTGCTGGCTTGGCCACGACTTCCTCGGGGAAGTCCAGAGAAGCTGCTGAATCTCTGGGCCCTCACTTTCCTTAGCCTCAAATGGGAAATAATGATACTTATTCACGGGCACGTCGTGCAGAGGAAATAAGATCAGAGGCGGGGAAGCCCTTTGAAGAAGTTAAAAGTCCCTCCGCCGGGCGGCCCTCGTTCCCGTGATACCCGAGACAGGCTGCCCAGGACGCCAGGGCTCTGGGGACCTTGGCACGGGGGCCGTGGCCACGTTTCCTCGCAGGCAGCACGGGGGGGGGGCCACCCTGCTGAGTCCGTGGCTGTCGTGACGGGCAGCCCCACCGTTCTCTGCGGGATGGGGCCGAGCGAGCGCCTCTCACCGCGGGCACGTTCTCGAAGCAGGCGCCAAACAAACCCAAGAACCTTCCCTCCATGACATCTCCTTAGGGGAAGGTTATTAAACCCCTTCTGTATACACCTACTGTTCTTTTTCCGGACCACAAGACTTCTTACAGGGGAAAAAGCCTTCTGGGTTTTTAATGAATTTAAATTCTAGCTAGAGAGAGGAAATAAAAAGGACACAGAATATATTCCTGCAGCATCACTCCACAATGGGAAGTCAAAGAAAGGAAGAGCAGTGTGGGCTGGAGAGGGCTTTGCTGCGGAGGCGAAGGGGGTGAAGCACGGGGGGCCTGTGTGCACCCCGCTTTCTTTGTCTGTAAAGGGGGAATAATAACAATGCCCACTGCATTAGGCAGAGCATAAAACCTAGAAAGTATTCAGTAAGACATGCCTTTCGTTTTTATTCGGCCGGGCCTTTGAGGCTGTGTAGCATCTAAAGGGAGTCAAGGAGAAGGTCCATTAAGTCGGGGAAACAGTGGGAGCAAAAGCAAGGGAACGGGAAGGGGAAGATTTGTGCAGACAAATGTTGGGAAGCTGGCCTAAGAGCAGAGAAGGCCTGATGGCCATCAGGCAACAAATATTACCCACGCTTCTGCGAGCCTTTGAGCGCGCCAGAGGGTGGGGCTCGGGAGTGGGGCAGAGCATTAGCTGGCTTAGATGGCCCCAAATCAGGCAGGCCGTGAGGCTCAGCGGCCGTACACTGGTTGGGTCATGTACAAAGGCCATATTTAAATGCATCACTATTATTTATAAGGACAAATAATTTGAGGAGTACTAATAGATATGCCTCTTCTAACTTACACTTAGTATCTATGATTCACAGCTCTTACTCGTAGGAAGTGTATGGCTGGCACGCACGGACATCTTACAGTAGTTTAAGTCAGAGGACTTGAGTGCTTTATCAGTAAAACGTCAGAAGCTTAAAAACAAAAACATCCTCTCACTATGCCCACACCCGTTCGCACACACTCACACATTGCACACACACACCAAGCAGAGAGTTGGCCCTTTTTCCTTTAGGCAATTGTGAGACGTTGCCCGGGGAGGGGGGCGGCAAGGGAAGTGGTGTTTCAGAGGCTTCTTCAGGCTGCAGCATGCACGATGGCGAGAAGATGGAGTGAGGGGACATCCGCGCGGTCACCAGACCCGGACCTGCGCTGAGCCTGTCCTCTTCTTTCTGCCCGATATTGATAATGAAGCGTGAAGGTCAGCAAAGTCTAGCACAGCTCAGCGTGCAGCTCGACCCTCCTCACTCCCCGAGCCCCCTCCCCTCTGGGTTCAGCAGTCCTCCCCGGCCCCACCTCCCCTGTAGACTGGATTACACGCAACTCGAAGCCCACTTCTCTATCCCCCTCCTTCGGGGCAGGCCTTTCTGAATCCTTCCAGTCCTGATAGAAAGCTCATTTTTAAGAACTCTGGGAAGCACACCTGGATGCCAGGCACCGGTCGTTGATGGCAGCTGCCACCTGGCGTCACCGTGACACCGGTGACTTCGCTTTCCGAGGGCTGCGTGCCTGCCAAGAATCAGCTGGGAGCTTCTCAGGGATCCTCTCATCGCATCCTCAGGGCAAACCCACCAAGTAGAAAACACTTCTCCCCCGCCCCCCCCCCCCCCCCCCCCCCCCCCGCCAGCTCCTATGGACAAGGCCATGAGGGGTTAAGCAGCTCACTGGGGGTTTGCAAAGCTGGGTTAGACCCGGCATCTGTGCGCCTGAGCCCGCCCTCCCACCCACTTCGCTGTGGCTTCCCAGAGCCTCCCTGAGTCCCTGCACCACCAGTCCAGAAGGTTCTTGCACAGGGCTAAGCACGAGGCCAGCTTACCCCGCCTCCCTGAGTCCAGGTTCCTTACTCGTCAAACAAGGGGGCACGAGCGAGGTGTTTTTGAGTAGTGAAATGTATTTAGCAAAGGAAATTAAATGGAAGATTCCCCAACTGCAACATTGAATTAGATGGTCCCTAAATTATTTTCAGCTTGGACATTCTGGGAGCCTTTTATTCTCAGCACCCCTTCCAGTAATACCACTCTCTTGCCGTTCCTTTGGGCTAGCCTCAGCGCCCACTCCAAGTTAACCTGCCCATTCTTAGGTGAAAATTCCTTTCCTGCTGCAGAGAGATGAGCTCAATGCGTGAGCATGTGTGTGCTTGCGTGTGCTGTGGGTACTTGTGGCTCGAGAGGAAGTGAGAGCTAGACGAGCAGATGCAGCCGGGGAAGATGAAAAGCTCAAATGCAAAGCTGGAGACAGACATGTGCCAACAGGAGCGACAGCCGTGCGCACACCCAGCAGCTCTTTTCAACACGTCGGTGACAAGAGCCCCTCTTGGAACTGGGGAGACGGGAGGCTGGGGGTGGCCTGTGCTCCCTCTGCCACGTCCCCAACCCCACGCCCCTGCGCTGAGCCACTGGAGCAGCCCTGAAACCTGATCCACGCCCCAGGGCGAAATCAGAACCGGGGACAGAATGCCTCCAGGGAGAACTCATTCATCATTTTGCCTTTTGAAACTGAGATCAAATTAAAGGCCTTGTTAAAAATCAAAGTGCTGCAGTAGCTTCAGATCATGGGAGCCGTGGCTTCGGGCCCGTGGGGCTGGGAGCCCTCTGCTTCCGGGCAGAGCCGGCCAGATGCCCTCAAGGCAGGGCTCTTAACAAGCTTGAATTGAAATTCAAATAAACCTCGTTCTGGTGGGGACGCATGGGTGCAGGCGTGATATATTCATAAAATAGTACAGAGTAGAGTGTGGACTTAGTAAGGGGTCCGTGGGTTTCCCCTGACGGGCAAAGGGGTCCATGGAACAAAAAAGGTGAAGAAGCCCTGCCTTAAGGGGAAAGAACCAGTGATACTGAACATGTGGTGGGAGCCCAGTGGTTGGCATCAACAGATTGCCCGATTTTCAAGTGAGGACAAGGCGCGAGTCCCGGAGCAGCACCTGTTTGGGAAGGGGACCTTGGGGCATGGGCCGCTGCACCTGCGGCCCCTTCTGTCAGGGCCCCCAGGCTGCTCCGGGCCCTGGGGACCGCCCCCCGCTGGTGAGCCCCGGTGCACTCTGAACCGCACCCTCCCAGGACTGGCGCTGTCGGACCTCGCTGCCTCCAGGGGACTAGGAGAAGGCCGCCGCCAGCCCGCCGAGGGGGCAGGACAGCCAGAAAGCCCAGGGGCTGCTTCGTTAGGGGGGCGCTGTCTTAGCTCCCCAGCTGCGACCACAAACACACCCAACAGGGCGCCGTGAACACCGGGAACCCCTGGGCTCCCCGTTTCAGAGGCTTCCTCCGGGAATGGGCAGCCTCCGGCTCCTGGCATCCTTGGGGCGCCGTGGCTTTCCCGTCACATGGTGATGTCCACCTTTCTCTTCCAGGGTCGCTTGCAGTACTTGGATTAGGACCCAACCTCAGCCCACCGGGCCACCTTCACTAGCAAGAACGCCTTCCGAAGGTCCTCTCCACAACGGGTGCACCCCACGGGGATGGGTTAGGAGCACGCTTCTCTGGGGTGCATAATTCTACCTATCACAAGTACCCAGGGGAGGAGCAGAGTGGTGGGGCTGGAGGGAGCACGGAACAAGGTCGTGATAAGTTCTGGCCTACAATAATAGCTGCCTTCTCTTTTCCAGCCTCCTCTGCTAGGCACTTCGGGTATGTTATATCCAAACAGGACTCCGTGAGAGAGCGATTGTTGCTCCCATCTTCCGGAGCAGCTTGCGGGTGGTCACAGGGTTCCATCCTGGCCACGTCCTCTTCAGGATGGACGATCCCAGCTCCTTTGTCTTTTGAAGGGGCAGACTGTCTTCCTGGGAACAAGCTGGCGAGTGCTGGGTGGGCAGGACGTGCCTGTGACTCAGGGCACGTGGGCATGGACCCCCTGTAGCCCTGCAGTTGTTTCTTCCCCTGTGGCCTGGGCGCCCTGTATCCTAGTGTGTGTTAGAGAAACGATAAAAGAGGACCCCAGGTATAGAAAGCGTCTCTCCCCACTGGCGAGAACCGGCCGGGAGCTTCTCAGGTGCAGCCAGACCCTCCTTCAAGGCAGACAAGATAACTGCTCTCAGCACAGACTCCAAAGCAAAGATGATCAGCTGATTTGACATTCTCCACTCTTTGGGGAAGAGATTACAAGTATAATAGCCGCTTTCAAGAGCCAGGGAGGATGTGTGCAGCCAAAGAGTGGGAGAAGGAGGAGACTGCAAATCAAAGGAGATGAGCCTGCTGGTTCTGTACGCAGGCAGCCTGGCCCATTTTTAAAGCTCCCCTGAATTCTGACAGCAGTAACTTTTGCCGCCTCTAATTTTCTTCTCTGTGCTCTGTTTAGCATCAAGCCAGCACCCCTCCCAGTTCAGGAGCTCCTTGAAGGGACTGTCTGGGCGATGGGGCTGAGCAGCGCAGGCCTCTCTACTGCGCCCCACCCCCAGCGTCGGCCTGCCGCCCAGGGACGGCGTCAGGGTGCGTCGCAGAGGGCGCCGGGAGCTCGGGAGCTCGGGAGCTCACTTCTGCTCGATGTGGTCCAGCCATGCCCGGGGGAGGGGCTCAGGGCTCTCTATTTCTTTCCAGCCCCACCAAGTGCCAAGGGTCTGGGTTTCAGGAACAAACTTCTCAGTTTAGGCTAATAAGCTCACTCACGAAGAGCCACTTCCTTGGGTGATAGTGGCTTTCTAGGGCTGCCGTGACAAAATGGGGTGGCTTGAGCAGAAGCTGATTCTCTCTGAGGCCTGGAGGCCCCAAGTCCCAGTCAAGGTACTGGTAAGGCCACGCTCCCTGATGGCTCTAGGAGCTTCTTGCCCCTTCTCGCTCCTGCTCTCTCCAGCGTCCCTGGTTCTCTGGCTGGTGGCTTGTTGCACCAGGCACTGCCTCTGTCTTCATGTGGCTTCTCCCCGTGCCATCCCCTCTTCTAAGGACACCAGGCTTGGGACTCAGGGTCCACCCTCACCGGTATGACTTCAACTTAACCTGATTCCCTTCCTCCAATTAGGTTGCCAGCAGGTTGATTTCCTTTCTACACCCTTTAGAAGGCATCCAGCTCTGATTCCTTAAAGGCCATGCACTTTGTGCTTCTCCGGGCTCCTCACACTTTACCTGAATAAGTCTCAGTCAACCCGTCAACCTCAGGACAGCACATTATAATTCCTCAAGGGCTGTTACCTCCATTTAACCTCTTCCTGGCAATACAGGAGATAGGGTGGACAGGTATTATTCTAGTTTTGCCAGAAGAAGCAACCAAAGCTCAGAGAGGTTAAGGAACTTGCCCAAAGCCCCACAGCCGGCAGGTAACAGGGTAGGACCTGGGACTCTTGGCATTCACTATTCCACACAGTTCTGCCGCCTACCCTAAAATATCCAATGAATGGACTGAGACACCAGAGTAGTATTATTTATTGGACTTCTCACTTAGGGAGGTGGGGCCCGCCAGTGGCCCTTTCGGGGTTAGAGTGGCCCTGGAGTAAATGAAAAGGGAGGAGGGCCTTTGGGGAAAGGGTGAAAGTACCAGGTGGGCCAGCAAAGTAAATATGTCTGTATCTGTCAGGTCAGTATGTCAGGTCAGTACCCCTGCTTTGGTACTTTAAGCAGAGAACTAATTTAGCGCAGGAATGAGATGCTTATTAGGGCAGCTGGAGAAGGGTGCCGGTCTGGCCTCCAGGAATGACTCCAGGGGAGCCACCGCCCACCACTCGAACCACTGAAGGCAAGAGCACATGCCACAGCTGCGTCCACGCTTCAGGGACCACCTCCGCCCCCATCTGCTCCTGCTGCTGCTGCACTGCCGCGTGGCCCTCCAGAGGCTGCAGAATGGACTCGGGAATGCTGCTGCTGAAAAAATGTGATGTTTCTATCATGCTGCCAGCAGAAAACAGCAAAAGGGGCAGGAAATGGCATTCAGCGGGCAGAATCCAATTCCCATCTAGCACCGTTGCAACAAGGGAGTCTGGGAAATGTGGTTTTTGAAAATCTGCTGATGGGCGTCAAGCAAGCCCATCCACAGGGAGTGGGCATTGGGTTGGTTCCTGTGGCGGAAACCACGGATCGGCTTGTTCAATGTCTATCCTGTCCTCCTCCAAGTGTCCTTCCTACTTTGTCAGAGGCTGAAAACCAGCAGATTGAAAAAACAATAATACATTTCCCAAGAGACAAAACATTCTCAAAACAAATATTCAGTTTTGGAGTGGCTGTTTAAAGGGTGTTTATTAGCACAGGAACAATCCATAGCATACAGCTGTGTATTTGCGAAAATGCGACCAAGAAAGCACGTTCCTCAAGAATCTTTGATGTGCTTCGTTGTTGAGTTGAGGATTTCCAAGCCATGGAGCTCTCTCAGTTGGGCAGCAAACCTGTCACAATCAGAACACAAAACCCAGGGCATAAATGCACGGCTCATGCTTTTGGCACCCAGGGCTGTCTCCCTGGCAGGCCGGGAACATCAGGCCTCTGGCCTCCGGGTGAAAGGGGAGGGTGCTGTGGCACTGGGGAGCTCTGAAAGGGGGTAAGGCCTAAAGAGGCCCACAGAACCTCAAAACACCCTTGTTGAGAGGGGCTGGCGTGACAGGCTGATTGGACGTGACCTTGCTCCCCGGAGCTCCCCAGCCAGCCGCCACTTTGGACTCGTCCTGGCTAATGTGCCTTGCTTTCTACAGAAAAAAGGTTTTATCTGTTCCTTCCATTTAAACAGACTGAACTTGAAAGGACCTTAGATGTCGCCCAGGCCACCCCTCTCATTCTACAGAGGACAATGTAGGGGTGCTTAGCTGTCAGGGGAGGAGTCAGTTGGGCTAGAGACTCGCCCTCCAGAGGGCCCCCTCGCTCAGCCCAGGTGAGCACCTGCCGGGAGCACGCTTGAGCAGGTGTTCAAGCACATCAGTACAGGGCCAGAGCAGGACACAAGTCTGGGCAAAAAGAGGAGCAACAGCCAAGGCTAAAGCAAAGACCTCTAGCCCCGGCTTCCTGGGTGGCTCAAATGTGAGGCTCTGCATCTTGGCCTCAGTTTCCTTCAGCGTGAAAATGCTGCCCTCACTGGACATTCTCCTGTTTGTTGAGGCCCAGGCAAAATAGGAAATGGGGAGGGCCAGTTGTTTCTAGAAAAATAGGGAAGAGAGAAAGGAGGGGGAGAAGAGGAGAGATGATGGGAGAGGGAGAGGAAGAAGGGGGAGAAAGAGAAGGATGGAGGATGGTGGCGAAGTGAATGGAGAGATGACTGTGTTGGCTTGAAGCTATGCTCCCCGGAAAACACGTTCTTAAACAGAACTCATTCCTGTGGGGGTGAACCCTTGTAAACAGGACCTTTTGATGAGGTGACTTCAGTTAAGGGGGGACCCTGTTTATCAGGATGGCTCTTAATGCTGTTACTGCAGTCCTTCTTGAGCAGAATGAAATTCAGGCACACAGAGAAAGCCACAGGGGGCAGCCAGGAGCAGGAAGACAACGGAGCCGAGGAGCCAGGAGAGGCCCCATGTGCTCTGCCACGGGACAGGGAAGCCAAGGACCAAGGATGACCGGCAGCCAGCCCCAGAGTGCTAGTCTTCCGGGAGAAAGCATTTGCCTTGATGACACCTTGATTTTGCACTTCTAGCCCCACAACTGTGAGCCTATAAATTCCTCCTGTTTAAGCCAAGTCATTGCTTGGTATTTGTTTCAGCAGACAGAAAACTGAAAGTTTTTGGTACCAGGAATGGGGTGCTGCTATTATAAATCCCTAAAATGTGGAAATGGCTTTGGAATTAGGTAGTGGGTAGAGGCTGGAAGAATTGTGAGGTGCTTAAAAGAAAAAGCCTCGATTGCCCTGAAGAGACTGTTAGCAGAAATATGGATGCCAAAGGACTTCCGACAAGGCCTTAGAAGGAAATGATGAATGTGTCACTGGGAATTGGAGGAAAGGTGATCCATGTTTGGAAGTTGCAGAGAACTTTGTGAAATTGATTTCTGGGGCCAGATGGAAGGCAGAACTTGAAAATGGTGAACTTAGATATTTAGCTGGGAAGATTTCCAAACTAAGTGTGGAAGATGCAGCCTGGCTTCTCTTTGCAGCTTCTAGTGAAATGCAAGAGAAAAGGGCTAAGGTGAGAAATGAACTTGTAAGAAGGAAGAAACCAGAAACTGACGGCTGGGAAAATTCTGACCTTATCCAGACAGTGTGCTCTAAGCCTAGGGCCAGAGTAGCCTATTAGGGACCCCCCTGAGCTTCTGGATAGTGAATTCCCAGGGCCTGGGACTCCACATGGGGGTTTAACTGCACATGGATCTGGGCAGCCATCTAAGTGGAAGTCAAGACAGGAAATGCAGTTATTCAGAAAGGATCTGTGGAAAATCCTTCTGTCTGATAATTTGGACACCTGTGAACTGCATGCAAAGCCAACAAGGTTTTTGCAAACTATGTATGAGCAGAATCACCACCAGGCTGGACTGCAAGGAAGAGTGAAGGGATGAATTGAAGGGAGAAGGGCTTCAAGGACAGAACATGGAAGCAAAGGTCTGGCCCTAAGGTATCTCCTGGGGCCAAGAGAGCAAATCCGCCAATGTGTGAGGAGAGGGCAGGTTCACCTCTGCATTTGGAAGGGGCAGGTCACCTGCCCTGATGCTTGGAGGGGACAGGCCTTGAGTCCCATTATTTAAGGCAAGTGCTGCTACTCCCATGCTCAGAGAGGGTGGTGCCTGTGTCCTGGCATCCACGGAGAGCCTGGCTGCTACCCCAACGCTCCGGGCGGGGGGGGGGGGCACCTGCATCCTGGCTTTCACAGAGAGGCTTAGAGAGGGTGGGCCTTCATCCCATTTTCCACTGTGCAAGTGGTGAAGGGGTGGGGCTGCCAGTCCATCAGGCCTGGAGGACAAAACATCAATCCAGAGGTGACTCTCAGAACTTGAAATCAAAAGGAGTTTTCCCTGCTGGGTTTCCGAATTGTTTGGGACCCACAACCCCTATTTTCCTTCTAATCTCTCCCTTCTGGAATGGGCATGTTTAATCTACACCTTCCCTTCCATTGTATATTGGCAGCAGATAGCTCACTTTCTAGGTTTACAGGTCTACAGACAGAGGGGAATTATGCCCCAGGAGGGACCACACCCGTAACTATTTTGATGAGATTTTGTACTCAGCATTGTTACTGAAATGACTGAAGGCTTTTGGGATGTTGTGATGGAATAGGCATATTTTGTGTGTCTTTTTGGGATCCAGAGGGTGGACCTTGGAGGCTTGGAGCTTTGTACCCCAGAAAAACATGTTCTTAGACTGAATCCGTTCCTTTGGGTTCTGACCTCCTATACAGAGGCCCCTGAAGAGGCTGCTTCAGTTAAGGCACGGTGCAGCTCAACCAGAAGGGTCTTAATCCTTACAGGAGAATGGCCCAGGGAGCAGCCAGCAGCTGGAAGTCAATGGAACCGTAACAGAAAGGGGATGCCGCCACGTGTACTGCCGTGTGACAGAAAAGCCAAAGAGCAAGGATCACTGGCAGTTAGCTTCAGAATGCCACAGGCTTCTGGGAGAAAACACTGCCTTGCTGGCCTTGATTTTGGACTTCTCCTAACCTCTAAAGTGTAAGCCAATACATTCCTGTTGTTTAGCCAACCCATTGTTATGGTATTGGTTTTAGCAGCCATAAAACAATGACAATGGCAGGAGGCGTGTGGAACTAAATCCCTGTTAGACAAACTTATCCTTCTCTTTGGTTGGAGACTGAGAACTGCCCAGTTCCCTCAAGGAATTCAAGTTCCCTCAAGTCTCCTCCAGAGAAGAAGCTACTGGGGCCCCAGCACAGGTCTACAGCAAAGGCCCGCGGGCTCCCGGGCCAGGCGCCACAGAGTTCTGTGGGACACATGGTCCGTGTCAAAACGCAGCACCCCGGCTTGTGCGGCTCATCCTGAGAGGCGGCGCCATTGGGCGGGCTTGCGTGGTGGCCTCAGCGTACCGTGGCTCGGCGGTGCACAGCTTCCCCAGCGCGATCCCTGCGTTCAGCTGCACGGCCGTCCTTTGGGCGTCGCCGCCCGCGAGCTTTAACAAGACTTTCACGATGTCGGTCTTGAGCAGGGAGGAGGCAGCGTTCGGTACCTCCATGCAGTTACCGAGGCAGAGGGCAGCGTTCCCCGCCAGAATCTCATCCTCCGAGCCAAGCAGCTTCAGGAAAACACTGAACTCTGCAGGGCAGGGAGAGAACAAGCATCAGGCCTCCAAATCCTACAACGGGAGGCTTGTGGCAGGACCCGAGGGCAGGAGGTAGAAGGAGGTGTCATGGACACCAAGCTTCCCCAGAGGCACTGAAGGAGGACTTGTTTGCTTATTCGCTCAGCAAATATTTCCTGAACACCTATGAGCTCTCTCGGGCCTGGCACAGCACAGGCACTGCCCGAATGAATGCCATGTGCCAGACACAGCACTGAGAAGAGCAGTGGACACAAGGGACAAAAGCCCTACAGCCGCCTGCATTCTAGGGTTGGAGATAGACGATAAGCAAAGCATGTGAAACATCAGATAGTGGTGAACGCCATGTTCTAAATAAAGCAAAGAAGGGGGAGAGTGGCACTGGGTTGGGATGGGGTCATGCTTTTTTTTTTTTAAGGAGGGACCTTGTACATGGGAAAAGGAGCTCAACCACTGAGCTGCAACTGCTGCCTGCAGTTATAAAAGAAGTGGAAGGTGAGCCGTGTGGCTGTCTGGGGAAAGCCTTCCAGGTAAAGGGAAGAGCAAGGTCAAGGCCCTGGGGTAGGAGTGTGTCTGGGCATAGCTGAGGCATAAAAAAGAGGTGCATGTGGCTGGCAGAGAGAATGCAAGGAAGGGAATAGCAGGGGTGGGGGCCAGAGAGTTTTTGATCGGCAAGTAATGGGAATAACTCGGTGAGATGGGAAGCCACTGATGCTTCTGTGAGGAGTGATGTATGAACTCATTTACATTTCTAATAGGTAATTTTCCACAGGCAGAATCAGGGAGACCAATGAGGCCGCTGGCGCACTAATCCAGGTGGAAGATAACAGTGGCTTGGACGGGGGGCTGTGGAGGCGGTAAGAAGTGGTCCGCTTCAGAATATAATTTGAAGGTAGGGCTGACAAGTGGACTAGATGTGGGGTTCAAGAAATAAAGGAACCAAGGCTGGCTACCAGGTTTTTGGCCTTATCAACTGGGAGGACAGAGTTGAATTCTGAGAAGCAAACAGTACTACTCTCCATTTATGAGACAGGGAAGGCCAGGGGAGGAGGCTGGGGAAGGAGAGTGAGTTTTGGTCATGTTAAGTTAGAGATGGTGGTTGGACAGTCAAGTGGAGATGCTGAGTGGGCAGCAGGATTTTCCCGAGCTTGGAGTTCAGGGATCCAGGCTGGGAATATTAACTTTATAGCATCAATGTATAGATGGAGAACCAAAACAGTGGATGAAAATGTTAAGGAATGAGTACAGACAGAGAAGAGAAGCAGTCCAAGACCGAAGCCCCGGGCCTCTAATGCGCTGGGGATGAGGGGGTGAGAGGAAACCAGCAGAGGAGGGCAGAAAGGAGCAGGAGTAAAGTCCAGGAGAGCGTGGCCCCTCAGACCCAGTGAAGGAAATGTTTCAAGGCAGAACAAGTGTGAACTGCTGCTGCTAGTACCAGCAAGCTGAGGCCCGGGAGCCGGCTGCTGGATTTCACACTGGAAGGGGACTGAGGGATGCACCTTTCTGGGGCAGGTGGGAGAGGACCATGAGAGGGATGTCCTGGGCAGGGGGCCATGGGAGCTCTAGGTGGGCACGCTCTGGAGCCAGCCCAGGCCTGGGAGGCTCTCCAGTCTACACAGGGTCTTCCCCTCATGTGCCTCCAGTGAGCTGTCCCTCAGCAGGCATGTCCCCAAGAGGGGGCGGGAAGGCGAGCACTGGCCTCGGCCACTTTAAGTTCTTAGACAAAAGCTAGCTTCAGACTCTGACAATGTGCTGGTTCACTAGAGGTTGATGGTTTTTTTCTCCTGTGAAGGAAGAGAAGCTATGTCAAGTCAGTCTAAGCAGAAAACTTTAGAAAGCCTTTCAGTCTCACTTGGGAGAAGAGGAAGCAATCTTGGAGCTGTCCCTCAGCTGCGTCGCCAGCCTGCGAGTTCCTCCCCTGCGCAGCCCAAAGGCTAATTAAATAGGGTCTTCCTCCGTCAGTGCTGCCGCCTCCTGAGATGGGGACAGCGGACAGCGTGACTGCAAGCCCCTTCTCAGGCCTCTTGAGAAGGGGACAGCGTGACTGCAAGCCCCTTCTCACGCCTCCTGAGAAGGGGACAGCGTGACTGCAAGCCCCTTCTCACGCCTCCTGAGAAGGGGACAGCGTGACTGCAAGCCCCTTCTCACATCTCCTGAGACGGGGACAGCGTGACTGCAAGCCCCTTCTCACGCCTCCTGAGAAGGGGACGCGTGACTGCAAGCCCCTTTTCACGCCCCGCTCTCTACTCCCTCCGCAGCTGAGCATGGAAGCCCTGGGCCGTGGGCTCTGCTGAACGCAATGGCCACTTACTTTTATCCAGGCCCACGACCTCCTCCCGGGCCTGGCGAGCGCCGTTAGTGCAGACGGCCAGCGTCCTGACGGCGTAGTGCGACGCGGTCTGGCCTCCCGCCTGCGTTTCAGGATGGGATTGGAAAAATCAAATCAGCCCTTGGCCAGAAGCCACGCGAGCAGCTGCGGTTGTACTAGTGGTGCTGGGGATCGAATCGGGTCCCCCACAAAAGGCACGTTTGGGTCCCCACCCCTGGCCCTGTGGGTGCCAACCCACTGGGAACAGGCCCTCCTGAGGTGTTACTGCAGGTGAGGTGTGGGCCAGGGGAGTCAGGCTGGGCCCTCCTCTGCATTGCTGGAGTCCTTAATCAGTTGACAGAACTCAGAGAAAAAGGGAAGCCCTGGGGCAGCTGGAAGCTGAGGGTCAAAGGACGGGAAGAGCCACCATGTGCCTGGCCCTGGGACAGAAAAGTCAAGGGCCAAGGAGCGCTGGCAGCCAGCCCCAGAGCACCCCAGGCCTCTGGGGGAAAGCATCGCCTTGCTAACATCTCGACTTTGGACTTTTCCAGGACCTTCAGATGGGAATCTCTACAGTCATGACATTTAAAACCGGGGGGGGGGGGGGGGGGGGGGGGGGGGGTACAGAAGCACCTGAACTGAGCAAAGCCCTTCCGAACTGTTTTCCTATTCAAAGACGCGACTCCTTCCTCCGAACCACCTCCTGGCGGATCTTCCACTCACCGCCACCCCCCAGCCCCAGCGTGTTTGAGCCATGGAATTTGTGTGCCTTTCTATCCTCAGCCAGCACAAGGTTGGACCAAATCCCAAAGTGCCAGACAACCTTTTGTGTCTCCAAACGGGGGGAGTGTTGTGACTTCCCTTTCCCCAAAGGAGATATTTAAAATTCACAGTGCTGTGTGAGAGAAAGAAAAGACAAGTTATTTTACCTTCAGGAATTTCATCATTTTCTTCACCACCCCTCCCCGCAGCGCCTCCTCGACAATCTTCAGGGAGGAAGGGAGGGTCCGGCTCAGAACTCCAGCAGCTCTCTGCGTAAGGCACAAGGTAAAGGCTGATTAAACGCTCTGCAGAAACGCTGAGGACTTTTAAAAGTTAACAAGAGGTTTGGTGAGGTGAAAACAATCATGACTACTGGAAACAAAATAAGCAGCTGTATTTTTTTTTTCTTTTTTGAAGTGATGGCCAAGTAACAGGTAGCAAGCACTGCTCTTTCTCATAAAGCTGGAGCGACAGGCTTTGGAAGGGCTAAAGACATTGCCCTGCGGACACACAGGCCCAGGAAGTTCAGCCCTGGGAAAGAGAGCTGCCTGCTGGACGCCACGCAGCATTCTAACTTCAGCAGGTCCCTTCTAGATGTTAGACTCCTAGAGCCAGCCTCGCTGAATCTTTCCTAATTCCTGGCTTTTTGTTCTCCTTTCTGGGAGATTTCATTTATTTTATTTTCCAGCTCTGATTTTCTTTTTTCCATAGCAAGCAGTTACCATTTTATTGATATAGCACTATCCTGAATTTCTCTGAGGGTAAAAATTATGGTTATTAATTTTCTCTTTCTATTTCTTGTATTATCTCTGTTTCCTTTGGGTTGATTTTTCTGTTTGTTTTTCTTTTATGCATGAGGCTTTTTTTTTTTTTTGGTCTGGTAACCCTTAGTTACCCAATCACATTTAAGTAAAAAACAAAAATGTTTGGAGTGCTGTGCTTATGGGAAGATTGTCAAATGGCAGGTGGAGAGGCGGTATCTCTAAATACAAGAATGCAAAAATCTTTTCTCTGGCCTATCAATTCCTTTAGAGAAAAAGTGCTCTGATTTTAGGTTGGGCATAGAGGCCTGACTGCCAAAGGCAGTTCCACCTCTTACTTGTCATACCCGGAAATATGGCCAGGCCTCTCCAGAGTACTGCAAGGCAAATGGGCTCCCCTCACACTGGTGTTCCCCTGCATTTGTACCCTACACCAAGGCTTCTTCAGCCACGTCTCATTAATTACCACTCCTGCAGCTCCTCTCCAGCTTCTGGAAACTTGCTGAAATTACTTATCGATGAGCTTTGGACTGTTCACTTAGTCCATGTGGGTTTCTACTTTTTTTTTTTAAACCTTTAGTCTCATTCTAATGAGGTCTCCAGAGGGAAAAGGGAAAAACTTGTGTTTTACTGTATTGCTGATCTTGTTTTCCTAATCTGCTTCCTACAGATCCTAGACTCTTGCTAAGGTTAACATGGCAGACCTCTTTTCGGCCAGATGCAGTGGAGACAGTGCCTACCGAAGGACCAGATTTGGTGGTGAGACTGCGACCTTGCCCAGCAAGCCGGGACCCAATGGTGACACAGGCTGAATCCTGGGAAAATCTGGTCCAAGAGATTCCTTGAAGGGTCAGCTATGGACTTGTGCTTGCTTAACTTTAGGTCTGAACTATAGAGTCACCCCAAGTACCCAAACGCTTCTGGGGCCGTGGCCATCTACTGAAGATTTGGCAAAAGCTGAGAAGCCCTTCCCATGAAGAAGCACATTCATTTAAAATTGTCTCCACGGGTGCAGGGGTCCCGGGGAGCGTGAAGACCCACCACACACGCACGGAGCCCAGGTTAAAGCCTGCCCTGGAAGGTCTGGCGTGGCTTGAGGATACGCTGACTCTACTCGGAGCCCTTCTAAACTCCCTGGAGCCCGTCCCTGGTCTGCGGTGCTTGAAGGGTTGATTTCCCAGACCTACCCTGAACCTGACCCCACGTGTTTCTCTAGCTTTAGGGCTCCGGCCCTGACGGGTGGGAAATAGGGGTGCTGAAAAACATAAGGAAACAACCCATCCAAGAGGACAGTCAACAGTCTCTTCAGTCATATTAATATTCCTCTCCTGGTGCGCTGTGCTAACCATAACCTTTCTCAGTTTTCTTATCCAAATGTCAGACCCAGAATTAGGAAAGTCATTCCAGGAGATAGCTCCAAGGGGGCGAAAACCATTATGCATAAATAGCCTCCAGAATCACTGGCCGTAAAACATGGGCCAGGCCTTTTCGACTGTGAACAAAGAGGCTCCAAATAAAATCACTTAGCTTGTCCAATTTGCACAGGGATATCTTGAGATAGGACATATCAGACCAATTACATTGTAGACACTGGTTAACTTCCACACCCTATAGAACAGGGCTCTTGAACTTGGATTCCTGGGCCCTGGAGAGTTCATGGATGGGCATTAGGGGGTCATCAAAACCCGAGGAACAGGAGCAGGCTTTGGTATAGGTGCTTTGGTCACGGTTCTGAGGAGGATATCCACACCGTGCCTCACAGAATCAGCAGATTCTCAAAGACGTGGTGACCTCAAAAAAGGTTAAGACCCACGGATGTTTAAAAACATAACAGAAACGAGAACTACCACCGTGAAACATAAAGAGAACAACGAAGGCTGCTGACTGGTTTCCTGGGAGAAGCTTACTGTCAGGATGCCTCCATCCTGGCTGCCGAGAAGAGACAGGCACCTCCTGCTCACCTCCGCGGCCCAAGCCTGCAACAGAGCGGGGCAAGGAGAGGAGACGTCAGTTTCCTGGCATCCCCCGTCCTCCACGGAGCTTCCGATGCGCTCCTTTTTATCATCACTGTGCTCCGTCCATATTTCCCTCGCAACGCCTTCTATCGTTGCTCTTCTTTCTTCACGTGTGTCTCCCCTAACTACGGGGCAATATCTTGACAACAGGGGCCACATTTTATTGGACTTGGAAGTCCAGCCCCCAGTACCAGGCTCGGCATGTCCTGGACATGCAGTCAGCGTTTCTGAAGGAATGGAACACTGAACAGAGGACGCACCTGCCCCTCGGCACAGCAATGTTACAGAGCGTCCTTCTGGCCCTCCCCGTTCCCGCCAGCGTTTGAGTACGCACTTCTCTACTTTCTTTGTGAAAACAGGAGCAGCTCTATGCAAGAGGATGTGTGTAGGTTGTTGAAGAGTTCCAAGGAGGAAGAAGAGAATGCTGTACCTCAGAGACAAGGGGGGAGTGCAGGCACAGGTTCATCGTGAGCCCCAGGAGAGCATACAGGACTTCCCTGAACAAGTCCACGTCATCCATACACCTGGCCTTTGGGAGCAAAATAAGGTCATCAGTGACCTGCAGCTTTTCACGGTCACCTCTCTCCCCTGACAGGGATTGCGGTATCCTCCCCACTCCCCGAATGGTCAATGTCACTGCTCTAAGTGGTATTGGAAGATCAAAGACCAGTTTCACAACTTGGTGTCAGCACTGGAGAAAATGTGTTTAATTGGCGTAGTGAGTTGTCAAAATGGGCAAGCAAGCCAAGACCACCAGAAAATCCTTCAGGTCTCTCCAGGGTGGGTGAGACTCGCTCTGGAGGATTCCGTAAGGCTTGCAGTCCATATACCCTACATTACAAAAGGGGCAAGTCACTTGCTCCATCATCCTCACAGACAGAGCTTTTGGGAAAGCCCGATAATTAAGCAGCAGCAAATGCCCCAAGAGAGGATAAAAGGTCAACTCTGAGAAGAAGCGCTGCCACACCATGAGGCCCAAGCAGGCGTCCCTGAAGTCCTCACTGCCACACAGCTGCCGTCGGGCAGTGGCGTCAGCACTGAGGTTTCCCACGATGGCGACACACTGGCAGAGGGCTGAGGGGTTGGTGACCTTGGGATCTCGCTTCTAAAAGTGAACCAAGAGAAAGCAAATCCTCAGAGAGCAGGTACATGACATCGCAGGCCTGGGAACAGAGAGCTGAGTGTCCCACAGGGGCCTCGACGGGGTCACACTGGCAATGGGCTGGAGGTGCACGGTGAGGTAGAACCCAGACAGCATTGGCCAAGAAATCGGGAGTTGAGCTCCTCCACCTGCCAGCGGATGCACTTGGGCAAATCCCTTCCCTTCTCAGAGCCTCCTTTCCCACACCAGGGAAATACTGGGCTGTAGATATGCTCTCTAAGGTCCCCTGAAGCTTCCCTGGCTCACTGGGCCCAGGGCCCAGTCGTAATATGCTGTCCCAGTGGAAATCACCCCTCCTTTCCTGTTCCTCCATTAGCTCAAACTTGACCTTGTTTCCCAGAGACACAGCCCAAGGATGCCTCCCGTTCAGGGGACAGGTTGTGCACTGTACTCATGACAGGACTGAGTGTCAGCGGGGAGTGGTGGAGACTGAGAACCTCTCCACCTTCACCCAAGATGCATCCTGCCAGCTTTTTCTCCCCTGCAACAAGCCACATCCATATGCCACCTCCACGTGTGCCGACGGGTTGTTTTAATAACTGGGAATTGTATAAATTCCAGCTGTGAAGAAATGATTAATCAACCCGTGAAACAACAGGAGTCCTAGGGTGTAAATCATCTTTAAACAGCCCTGTTCTCGCTCCTGCGAATGTCTGTGAAACAGAAGAGAAAAACGAGAGCTTGCTCACCAGAACACCTGTGAGCGCAGGGAGCACACCTGGCAGGCTGGCCCGGAACCAGATTTGGAATCTGTTGAGGAAATATCAGCCATGATTTATTTCTACTTTGCACAAACTATGACATCAACACACTGTCCCGGGTAATGGAGCAGTTACAAACCGTGGCCCTGGTGATTTTCAGCAGGCCTGGATGATCCACCCTGAACCAAAAAAATAAAAAGTAAAGTCCCCTGGGTAGGTAATGTGGCTTTAGCTTTTCTGAGTCTGGAGAATTGCCTTTGAAGGTAAACAAGAGCCCTCAGCTGGGAGCTCTCGTGAGCAGAGGCGCCACCGGCTCTGCCCTCGCCCTGCTTCTACACGCTGCGTGCCGTGCAGAGGAGCGACAGCACGAGCCCGACGGCTCATCACAGTCGCAGCGAGGGCCCAGATGCACACATGTCTCCACGCACTAGGGCAGCTGAGGCTCGGTCCCAGGCCAAGGCCAGCTGACTGGCCTGCCTGCAAGCACAAATGGCTGTCGTTACGTACCATGTCTAAATAAGACACCCTGAAGTTGGTGAGGAAATTAAAAATGCAAGATGTGCTTAAAAAGTACCCTAAGAATTACAGAGATCTAAGATCGTTACTGGCTCCCCCAGGAGCTGAGCCGATGCCACTGGGTACCCAGGAGCAGGCTCCATTTACTGTTCACTCACGCTCATTCATTCAGCAAACCTTTGCTGAGCAGTTACTGCGTGCCAGAAACAGATTACGGGGGAAGAAGCTTCCCCGCACGCAGGGACGTGTCTCCTCTGTGAGGTTTGAAACCCACCGAGGACTGGAATGGGAGTGGCTGACCACGGGGGACCCCACAAGGCCCCAGACCTGAGACGTGGTGAGTCCTTTGGTACTCGAGCTGGGACATGGCCTACCCTCCCTGTGTCACTGCTCAGTATTAAAGATAAGACAAAGGTTTAAGAAGTGGTGTCAACTTCTGGAAATAACAATTACCTTTCTTCCAGAGCCAAGTCTGTGAGCAGTCCCATGGCAGTGTTGGCCTTCTTATCTGAGAAATCAAGAAATGACACCAGGGCCTCCAACAATCTGCAAAAGTCCATAACAACCTCAGAGTGGGCTGTCTTCAAGCTAACAGCATCTCCAATGAGGTGACATTGCAAGGAAGCCAGGAAAGAGCCAGCAGGAGGGTGAACTAAGCTAGAAGGGTGGTCTTGCCACGCCCTTCTCTGAAGCCCAGCTTCTGGTCTACCCCAGAGACACTCGCCACTTCATGTGAATTCCCAGTAACCTAAGTTTCTCGCTTTCTCTCTCTTCCTTCCGTCCCTCCTTCCCTCCTTCCTTCCTGTCTTCTTTTTTCACTGTTGTAAAATACACATACAACTTACCACTTTAACCATTTTTTTTTTTTATTTTTTTATTTTTATTTTTATTTTTTTTTATTAATTTTTTTTATTTTTTATTGACTTTGTAATAATCTTACATTAAAAATATATATGTGAGGTCCCATTCAACCCCACCCCCCCACCCCCCCTCTCCCCCCCCCCCCCCAACAACACTCGTTCCCATCATCATGACACATCCATTGGATTTGGTAAGTACATCTTTGGGCACCTCTGCACCTCATATACATTGGTTCACATCATGGCCCATACTCTCCTCTATTCCATCATGTAGGCCCTGTGAGGATTTACAATGTCCGGTGATTACCTCTGAAGCACCATCCAGGGCAGCTCCATGTCCCGAAGACGCCTCCACCTCTCATCTCTTCCTGCCTTTCCCCATACCACTTTAACCATTTTAAAGTATACAGTCCAGTAGTAGTAGGTATATCACAATGTTGTGCAACCATCACCACTATCTAATCCCAGAGCTTTTTTAAAGATTTTTTTTAGATTTTTCCTCACCCCCTCATTGTTTTGCACTCGCTGTCTGTTCATTGTGTGCTCATTCATTGTGTGCTTGTTCATTGTGTGCTTAGGAACCAAACCCAGTGCTTCCCATATGGGAGGAAGGCACCTAATTGCTTTAGCCACCTCTGCTCCCTGCTTTGCTGTGTCTCTCATTATGTTGTCCTCCTTGTGTCTCTTGTTGTATCGTCTTGCATCAGCTCGCCACACCAGCCCACTGCATCAGCTTACTTTCTTGCTCAGCTTCTTTAGGAGGCACTGGGAACCAGACTCGGGGCCTCCTGTGTGGTAGGTGGGAGCTCAATTGCTTGAGCCACATCTGTTTCCCTAGTTCCAGAACTTTTTTTACCACAAAACAAGGAAACCTAATAACCATTAAGAAGTGATTCTCCATTGGCCCCTGCCCCGCCCCTGGCAAC
This sequence comes from Dasypus novemcinctus, assembly GCF_030445035.2. NCBI lineage: Eukaryota > Metazoa > Chordata > Mammalia > Cingulata > Dasypodidae > Dasypus > Dasypus novemcinctus. The sequence goes on along the minus strand of NC_080699.1, from coordinate 19,426,787 downwards.
CACTAGTCTACTTTTGTCTCTATCGATTTCTCTATTCCAGACTCTCATATACATGGAATAATAAATTTGTTGTCTTCTGTTACTGGTTTCTTTCACTTAGTCTAATGTCTTCAAGGTTCCTCCACACTGTAGCAAGTAATCAGCATTTCACTGCTTTTTCTGGCTAATTCTCCATCGTATGGAGACCACATTTTGTTTGGTTGTTCTAACTGAAGTTTATTGGACACCAGTGTGGAAGGAGTCTCTGGCACCTCTGCCACATGACTCTGGCTCAGTGTGTCCTGTTCAATAAGTTATGGGCTGCCTCAAGAGCACGTTTAGGAAATCTGCTGATAATTAAACCTGGGTGTGCCCCTAGTAATGGGGGTGACAGAAGGCTGCTGGCGTATCAGATGAAATTTAAGAGGGTTAAACTCAGAGTCCTCCACTTAGCACTGGAAGTCATACATAACAGAATTGGGAGACCTGGTTTACAACTGGTTCATAGGAAAAAGATTGAAAGAATTGTAAATAGAGGTGAGCAAACAGACTGGTGCAGGTGCCAAAATAAAAAAAGCTAACGCAATCCCAGGCTGCCCTAACAGACTCACTGTCAACAGAACGATGCAAGTAAGAGTATTTTATTCCTTCAGCAAACCCATACTTAGCACCTACACTGTGCCAGGCTATAGCACTGAGCCCCTGGTCTCCTGGAGGGCCACACGTGTGAATAAGTAAGGAAGACGATGCACTTTGAGGTGTTATGCTGGAAGCAGGCACGTGTTCAGCGGGCACAGAAGTCAACTCGGCTGGGGGCTGGGGCGGGGCCAGGTGTGACAGTGAAGAGAAGAAAGCCTTCAAAAAGCAGATGACATCTGAGTCCTCTTGAGAGTACAGTGTTGGCTATTTGCTCATTTATTCGTTCAATTAAATAAAAGACTAATGAGCATTTACTATGTGCCAACATGGTAGGTTCTGGGGCCACAAAGATGAGACAAGAAAGACAATATCTCAGCTTCAAGGGCCACCAGGCCAGTGCCAGGCACGTGGGGGCATTTCAGAGCATTTCAGCAGAGCACACAGAATTCACGAAGACCATGAGGCATAAAATAGCAGAGAATGAACAATCTCTTTTCTTCTTATGGATGAGGGAAAGGAAGGCTCTAGATACCTCCCACAGCTCTGGCTTTGGCAACTGGATGGATGCAAAGGCCACCAATGGCGACAGGAAATTTGGGGAGCACTAGCAGTGACTTATGGTCAGTGCTGAGGACTCGAGCGGCAGGCCAGAGCAGCGCGGCGGGCATCCGGGCCACGGGGGGCCTATGTGTTTCAAAGCCTAGTTGGTCGGTGCCTTGCTGTACATGGGAGCTGTGGCTTCCTGGGGCCTGCTTGGTCCCGACAGGGAGGGCCCCCGGAGGCTGCATTTTGACAAAGTCTCCACGTGATTTCTGACACTGCATTTTTCAGCTGTTGCAGAATTATTATAGACAACAGATGTTGTCATACATTTTAACTAGGAAAATAACAGGACCTATGTGTATTTCAGAAGAGCCACACTGGTGGCACGGGAGAGGATGGAAAGGAGAAGGGCTGCTAGGAAGCTGGAAACAAGTAGAGCAAACTGTGGATTGTCCAGACAATAAAGGTTAAGGAGGGAGCTGAGGCCGAGGAGAACGAAAGGCCTGAAGGGAAGGAGGTGCTCACCGAGACTGGGAAGGCCTGCCTGGAGACACTGGAGGAGACAAGGAAACGCAGCCCGGAGAGGCTGCAGAGGTGGAACCCACCATATGTTTCCTTTTTACCCATGCGGCTCTGGGTGCCTCCCAGGATTCTGGCTTAGACAGCTGGACGGATGGAAATGCATCAAAGACGACAGGAAACTGAGGGTAGAGCGTCTGGTTTGAAAAACCACTCTTTGATTGATGAAGTCTGCGGAGCTTGTGGAAGCTGAGGTGGAGATGTCCAGTGGCTCCATAGAGAGAGACTTATGGGTGGCAGTTAAAGCAATGGAGAAGAATCCTGGGGCCCCTGCCTTACAATGGGTGACGGCATAAGGTGGGCTCACAAAGGAAAATGAGAAGGAAGAGCCAGGTGGCAGGAGACGGGAAGGGTGCTGCTGGGACACCCACGGCTGTGGTCTAAAGGGGAGGGTGGTGATCATGAGGACCGAGGGCCACAGGGCAGCCAGGCGACAGAAAGACCTGGTGTCCCTGGCATTTGGGATCGTGGGCTCTGCTCTGGGATTAATCACGCAGCTCGTTCTACGAGGGGTCTGGAAGCAAAATCACCTGAGAAATGGCAGTGGGAACCAGGATGTTTACCCTGGAAAAGACGGGTGTCTTCAGCTAAGGAAAGCCCTGGAAAGGGTGTGGGATTCAAATTCGGTAGTGCTTCAAATCACTGAACTTGGTCCTTGACGTGGGGAGGCAGAATTGTCCCAAAATGGCATGGGGCAGGCAGATTTGTGCTCGGTGTAAGGAGGTGATTTTATATCAACCGGCTCTGTCCTAGAGGGGACGGGCTGCCTTGGGAGGTGAGGTCAGCACCCTCTCCTTAGCCAGGCAAGACTCCCAGTCTATTCACTGTTTCAGTGCTCATCCTAAATCAGAGAGAGAAATCTGACAAAAACGCTGGTGTCTTCCTGCAGAGAACCATGTACACACTGTCCTGGAATGCCACAGAGGGGACATCTGTGCTCGCTGGAGCGGGACTGGATTTTAAGGTCCTGGGTGACTCTAAGATTCCGCAAATCCCCGACTTCCTCAGGAATGAATTCCCGTGTTTCTGCTGTCAGAGATGACTTGTTTTAGAGCAAGTGCAAATAAATCCCTCCTCTCCAGTCTACACCTCTGCTCTTCAGCCTTGAAGATGGGTGCTAAGGAACCTGAGATGACCAGATGACTAGCCAGCAGCCTAAGCTTGTCTTGGTTTTTGTCCTGGGAGACATGAGCAAGCGTGTGATAAAATACACATCCTAAGTGGACTCCTTCTCTAAAGACGATGCTGTGTCCCCTTCTCATCTCGTTTCCTGTGACAGAACCTACGCTCTGCTGACGAGCAGCTGTCCCTGTGTGAGGGCCCCCACATCAGAAAATGGTCAGGTGTGACTGACAGACACACAGCTGAGGAGGCTGAGCACTGCACCTGAAGAGAGAGCATGGCTATGAATCTTACTCCTGGGCCAGGCATGATATGGTTGCTTTTCCTATGGTGGCAGCTGCGGTGAGCTGGTCAACCCCTTCCCAGCTCCTTGCCATCCAGGTAGACTCTACTCCAGAAAGGGAACAGGAAGTAGTTATTTTCCAGCCAGGGGCAGCCATGTGACCCAATTCTGACCAAAGAGAAATAAGCAGTAGCTTTCCTTGATAAAAGGGACCGATCCGGCTAGTGCTAAACTGGCTTAAATAGAGATGATGGAGGGAAGTGGACATGGCTCAACTGATGAGAGTGTCTGCCTACCACATGGAGGGTCTAGGGTTCCATTTCCAGGGCCTCCTGACCTGTGTGGTGAGCTGGCCCATGTGCAATGCTGCTGTGTGCAAGGAGTGCCATGCCACGCAGGGGCGCCCCCGCATAGGGGTGCCCCATGCACAAGACGTGTGCCCCACATGGAGAGCCGCCCCATGTGAAAAAAGCGCAGCCCACCCAGGAGTGGCACCGCACACATGGAGAGCTGATACAGCAAGATGACACAACAAAAAAGATGCAGTTTCCCAGTGACGCCAGATAATGAAAGCGGACACAGAACACATAGTGAAGGGACACAGAGAGCAGACAACAGGGGGGAAGGGAAGAGAAATTACAAAAAGAAAATCTTAAAAAAAAAAAAAGAGATGATGGAGTCACAGCAGCCTTGTGTGACCAAAAGGGACAGGTCAAGAGAGACAGAGACCTTGACCATGACATCTTTTAGCCATTGAACTGCCATCTTGAGTCTTTTTGGTATGGGAGAAAAAACAAGCCAGCCTCAACAGTGCTTAAATTTCTCTGGTTCATGTATGGTATAAAATGCAGTGGACAAATTCTTCAGTGGCCTGTACGCATCGCCTCTCTTGCGCTTCAGCAGCAGTCTGTCACGCGGATGAGACAGTAAGGCTTGGCAAGGTTAAGTCAGGCTCCTGGGTCACAAAAGTAGAAAGAAGGGAGCTCAGGGCTGCTTGAATCTAAAAACCCAGCCCTTTCCTCCTGGCCCTCACTCTCTTCCCGTCGGCTCCCGTGTATCCCTTTAGCTCCTGAGACGAGGCAAATCACTTGTGGAGGAACGTGATGTGTGCCTGCGGGTGGGGCAGGGGACGTGGGAGCAGCCTGCCCTGCTGCAGAGCATGACGTTTTACTACAGAGAACCTGTGACGCCTCCTGCCGGCTTAACTGAGGATGGTCACTTAGGAGGACAGTGGGGAGGAAGGTAATCAGCCGAGGTTTCTTTCTCAAAAGAGAATTTGCACAGCGCATGAGATGATCATGAACACCACTCTCCAAGACACTGGAAAAATCCAAATTGAAATGCAAGTGACTCAAAGATAGCTGGGGGTGGGGTAGGGGGAAGGCTTACGATAACTATAGCTACATTTACCAGAGAGACAAAAACCACATGAAAACCCTGTGATGAAGGCATTGAGGAAACAAATGCAGAATCATTTGGAATTTGAAATGTGCTTTTGGGGAACTTAGCTCCACTAACAACCCATCTGCCCACCTGGCCCAAGTTCTGGGAGCCGGCAAAAGCCTTTCCTGGGGGCTGAGGTGGCCCTGAGACAAGGGGGAGGCACAGGGGAGGCCTGACAACAGGCCGGACCTCGGCGGACTGCGGGCTCCCTCGCCAGGAGGGCAAGATGCCGGGAGTGCAGGCTTGTCCAAGGAGGACGTGGCAGGGCTACGAGCCGGGCTCCGAGGCACAGGTACCTGACGGCGGCCGGACGAGGTTCCCCCAGCACCTGCCGCCACTCCTCCCTCCCCATCAGGGAAACAGGAAAACTCGCGCCTTGTTGCCCTCACAGGATGAGGGCACACAAAGTGGGCTGACGGGAAAGAACGAGAAGGTCACCTTGTCTTTAGATTACGCCTGACAGTGATAAAGCCAGCTACTGTTTCTATTAGGCGGAGCCACACGAGACTGCCGAGAGTCAATCTTTTTTAATCTAAGGAGTGCCAACTTCACACACTCTAACTAATATTCTTTAGACAAACTGGGCTGAATGCTGCAGTTTGGTATTTGCTTCATAAAGTCTACTTAGGAGAGAAGCTCATTCTATCCCAATAGCTTTAAGCCTTGGCACGACCTACAGGTGACAGCATTTATGAGACTTTATTTCTTTATATTCCAGTTTGTTCCAGAAAGGATGAACAAAGTAAGAGAGTAGTGCCTGAAATAGGAATGAAAGGAGGACAGGGACAGGGTAGAGGCAGGGCCGAGGCGAAGGGGGCAGAAGCCAGCGCCCCCACGCCCGCCCGCGGGAGCCATTTACGCTGGCAGCCGCAGTGGTGGGACGGGGATGTGCCAGGGAGCAGTGGAACTGGTCACCGTCCCAAGTTCAGGTGAGAATTCGTTCCTGTCCGTATGAACCCTCAGGAGAGTTTGACGGCACCTCAGGTGTCGGAATGAGCAGAGGGACAGGCAGTCTGAACTGGCCAGGGGACAGCGGGCGCCTTCAGGAAGATCCTGCAGGCAGGGCCTTACCGGGTCAGGTCGAGGTGGCTGGCGACCAGGCTGCGTCCGTGCTGGCTCTGGGCCACCTGCCGCAGCAGGGCCAGGCTCTGCTGGCGGATGCTCGCCACGCTGGAGGCCACGAGGGAGGGCAGCAGGCTGCCCAGGCCGGGGTGCGCCAGGAGCAGGCGCTGGTTCTCCTCTGCAAAACACAGCGTCGGCCGCTGGCGCTCACCCATGCGGGGCGGGAGCCAGACCAGTTCTGTCTCCCACCGCCCCGACGGGGGAGGGGGTTCTCCTCCACTCATGTGACAGGCAGGACAGGGAGGCAAGGACAGGAAGCCAGAAGCAGGCCGCTGGCTCTGAACTACTCGGGCAGCCTCCTCTGCCCCCAGAGATGTCTCCAGGGAACTGAGGGGAACGACCCACTTGGCACAGAGTCATGAGGACTCAGTGAGTTAAGACATGACTGTGCTCAGAACGGGGAGCAGTGGCCCACACTAGTTGGCTATGACCATTATCAGAAGGTTCCTTGGCGCCTGGTATCTGGGAATATAAGGAAAAGGAAATAGATCAGCTTAACTGTGGATTACCTTGAGACCCTCAATCTTCACAAAATGGTCAGAACAGTCATTTGTGTCCTTTTAGGAAACTGAACTATCACGAGAGAACGTGAATCGCTAGAGCATGCCCTCCTTCCTGGGCTGTAGGCCATCTGTAGGATGGGGGCACTGGGTTTCCACTGCGTCACCTGGTTCGCTGGAGTGTGAGGCTAAGCTATGAAGCTGAGCAGGGCTGATGGGACCGTTGCCCGGGCCTTGCTGCTGCGCTGACTGCCCGCTTACGCACGGCACACGGCGCTCAAGCGCAAGACGCACAGCAGGGCCCATGGCACCCGGAAAGAGCCGGGGTAATGGGGTGGCAGTGGCATCTGACTTGGAGCACACACAGGCTTTTGCTGCAAGCATTACCTGTCCCAGTCCTACAGCTCTCCTGTGACTAGCCTGTCCTTGACAAACACGTTCTACTCATTTTCAAAACGGAAAGTTTTTGGTGTATTTGTTTGGTTTGTACCTGGAAAGCTCACATTAGACAATTCAAACAACAGAGAGAGACTATAAAGCTGAAAATGAAAGTCTCCCCTCTTGTACCCCTTCCAGGTAAGCTCACTCCCCCAAAAAGCTGTTATTCATCCCTCTCAGGGGTAACATTAGAAACAGAGTACATCCTACCTTGCAACTGGACTGTCCCCACTCAGCAATATATCACAGACACATTTCCATGTCCTCACTTTTAAGTATTGTCCTTTTTAAGAACCACTTTGTAGTTACTGAGTTGGACAAATCAAGATTTCATTGATCTGAGATAAAACATCCTATATTGCAGGCTGTGTCTGACGGTATTTTTGCAGATGTTAAAAAGAAAAAAAAATGTGACCCCCAGGAAATGGGTTGCTTTGTCAGATTCACGTTGAGTCAACACACCCACACTTTCCCAGCTCTGCTGTCCTTGCCCTGCTGGGTCAGCACAGGTCCTGCCTGAGGGGCAGAGCACCTGCGTGATGGTATCAGTCTGGGCATAATTCCCTTTAGGAAAGAGGCCCCTGCTTTTCTAGAACTTAAGAGGATTCTTTTACTGTTGAAGTGGAAATCTTTATATACTCCTCTACTAAATAAAGAAAAAAGTCTTTGTTATCTCATCCTTCTTCAGCATCTCACAAATTTACAAACTGCACCCACAAGGTCATTATGGGGTCCCCACAGAGGCACTATGAAAAGGAGACAGAGCTGCTGTTATTCCCATTTTCTGTTTTGTGTCGACCTTTCCCTATGAAAACACTTTTTATAAAAACTAGGGAAGTACTCAAAATTTGTATTTACACTGAAAACACAAAGGTGGTACCAAAGGTCGTACAAAACTCCAGCAGATGCTAACATGTAAAAATGTGTGTTAACAAGGTAAAAAAACCACTCTAGCCTTTAACTGTTCCCCTATCACACCCTCCTCAGTGCTGGGAGATTCTGGCAGGGACGACTGTAAGTGTCAGGAAGGTGAAATGGATACTGTGGTCAGCAAAAGGGAATCTTTTTCTGCAGATGACAAAGGAAAACTCCATCCACCCCTCCCCACTGCCCACACACGAGCAGAAGCCATGGGTCTGCAAAGAGCACGGACGGTGCCCTGGTGACGAGGCCGCTCACTCTGATGACAATGACCTTGCCCACCACCCTCCCAGCAGCTCTCCAGCACCCTGTAGCTGGTGAGGAAGGCTGCCAGCTGTCAGGGGGCAGCCCTTGCTTTTTTGGGGAGGGGTCCTGACATCACCTCTCCAGGACCTGACCTCTGGGGACAGCCGCACCCGACCGCGTAGCTGCCGCATCATCACTGCGCTGGCGGCTAGCAAGCGTGGCTGCCCGGCCTTACCGTTGCCCCTGCACACCGCCTGCCAGAGCCTGAGCACAGACACACAGATGGTCTCTTCCACGGCGTCCTTTTCCTCTGCAGACAAGCACCTGCATTGGGAGGAGGAGGAGCAATATAAAATCTAAAAATCGGCCTTTCCGTTTGGTTCCGATGTCCCAAGTGCAGGTTTGAGAAAGTAATTTTATAATCCAGAGGTACAGGCCACCAGGGCCATCGGGCTGCCAAGTTCTGAACTAAGAGCTCCGGGTCAAGGATGCAGGCCCGGGAAGCTAGACTGCGCAGAGGGAGGGCGGTGAGCCTGGGGCTGTGGCAGTGACCCGTCGTGGGGCCAGCAGGCAGCTTAGGGTTCACGGAGCGTCCAGTGCAAACATGCGCAGGTGACTCCACCCCACACTGGGGCCCTAAGCCTCAGCAGTTGCACCAAAATAATAAAATAAAAATAAATTTGTCAAACTGCCTTCTACCATGTGGGTCTTACTTCAGAAGAAATTATAAACAGATCAGCCAGGACCCAGCTGATCTCAATTCCTGATATGAGCAGCAAATGCCCAAAGAGGAAAAGAACAAATAGCAGTCTTCCAAAAACTGGTGGGAAACCAGCAAGCAAGGCCATTTCTAGTGGTATTGGTTGGCTCGTGCTTTCACGGTCTGTAACAAATGTTCCACAGCAGTGGGAGGTGTTGGTGGAGGGGTGATGTATGGGAATTCTGCATGTTATGCACTACTGTTTTGTAAACTCACAACTTCTCTTAAAAAAAAAAAAAAGGTCATTTCTCTCCTTTGAAGTGCCAGGAGGCCTCTGGGAAGTGCTGCTGCTTCCTGCCTTTCAGCGTTCACTGAGGCACAGCTCCAGCCACCGAGGCGCAGGACACAAGGGGTGTCCACAAAGCAGCCTGGCAGCCCCCGAGGGACCACACCCCCACTGAGTGCACGCACCTAGTAAAGTTGCCGCCTGCCTGTCAGTGTCGGTTTATAAAGAAGTAGCCATCTCCCTTGGTTTGATGATGGGCTTTACAATCGCCCCTACCTTCTTATGACCTTGTTGTCGCCAATGATACTGAATCCATTGTGTGTTCTGAATAAAGTTCGTTCTGTGCCTGAAACAAATTCACAGAAAAACCATGTCAGTCTCCTGAACTGTCTGGCTTGTGTCTGGCTGCCTCACCGCCAGCAGATTCCGAGAAAGCCGATAATGATCAGTTTGGACAGAAACAAATCCCTTTACATTCTGAGAACTACAACTGTCATCCACCACTCCAGCGGCACACACTGTAGAGAGCCCGGCCTGAGAGGCCCCGCGGTTTACCTGCTCAGCTCGTTTGCAGTCTTTAGAGAGCCCCCAGGATCTGCTTAACCCCAGAGAAGTGGCATATCTATCTGTTTTTAAATATTTATTTCAAAGCTGTTTCCAGGCTCTAGAGAGGCCCCTATAATCTCCAAGAAACTGCTAAAGGGGATATTTGAGCAGCAGCCACTGTACACTAGAGAGTGAGAGACTCCATCTATTTGAACAACAATCTGTCACCAACAAAAATTGTTGAGGCCCTGGTATCACAGTTTATAGGAAGAGAGAACAAGACAGCTCTCATCAGTAGGGGGAGAGCTGACATTTGCTCAGAAAATTATTTTCACCTCCTAAACAGCCAGTAAGTGTGACCGGGTGAACCTCACACTAGTCTACAGGATTCGGAATGGGTTGGGCCCTGTCTTCCACTACTCTACGGTAGGTGGGAGGTACGGGGGTGGTATGGGATGGGGTGCTTGGGGTGTGGAGGGGATGTGGGGCTTCAAAGGGTGTGGGTATGTTGAGCATGTGGGAGGGACGCTTGTGTGTCTGTGATATAAATGTACATGGTGTGAGGGCATCCTGTGTGTGTGGTGTGTGATAAAGTACATATGGAGTAGCACATGCTGTGTGGTATGTGTGTCTGTGACACAAGTATATATGGAGTGAGTGTATGATGTGTGTGGTGTATGTCTGTGATACAAGTATGTACAAAGTGAGTGCACACTGTGTATGTATGGTGTGTGCTGAATGTATGCATGCTCTGGGGAAAGGAGGAAGCAGGTGTAGGGGTATATTTCTTCTCCATCCCCGTTAGCACCTACTTTATAATAGATTTTCAATCAGTTTTGTGGAAGTGTGGTATAGCCAAGAACTAACTGATCACACTTAACTAACCTTTTATGTCCAGAAGAATTTTGACTGTAATCCAGGTGCCCCTTATAGTAACTGCCAACGAGTAGATAATCGTGTGACCTTGTGTCTACCTCTTTTGTAGCCTACAGGTCTTATGACCCTGCTAATAATCCCTCATGTTTATTAATGAGGAAATCTGAGTATTCCACCCCAGTTCTGGTTTCTCCTCTCCTAGATAAAACTAGTTTCAGTCAGAATTGGCCCTCTAGACAGTAAAGTAATACAGAGCTTTAACCTATAGCAACCTCTACCTTATTATACTACTAAAAATCATGCCTATCACCATGTCAAGGCCACCATTTTTGTATGTGTCCTATGACTAAGCATGCAACTGTCTCTGTGTGCCCAACAAAAATTCCATCCCAGATTCTGCCATTTCAGACCGCTGTCCTCATTATCACAATTTTGCCTTTTACCAGAATATTGTTAGACCCTCAGAGACTTTCCAGTTAAGGGAGCCAGATCTGCTTTGCCTCCTGTCTCCTTACACAGAGGCTCTGTAGTAAAGCTCTTCCTCTCTTTGAAACCCAGTGTCACAGATTGGCTTTGCACACTTCAGGCAGCAAACCCAGATCAGCAACAGTGGGAGGGAGGGATCCTTTGCCTGGTGGGGCAGTTTGATATTATTGATGAAGTCCAAAAAGAAATACTGGTTATGTTTGCAAACTGGTCTGTTCCTTTGGGCTAGTAAAGCCCTTAGATTGTACTGAATTCAGAGGTTTCACTTTTACTCAACTGAATTATGACTAGGGCTTGATTGGGTCCCTTGGTGGGTGGGGTCTCACAGAGAAAACTATACAGCAGAAGAGCAAATTAGAGTTTTTTGATGCTGGAACCTTGGGGAGTAAATATATAGAGAAGCAGATACATGAGGGAAGACACAGCAGAAGCCCTGGGAAGAGAGATGAGCCGTTTACCTAAGAGTTTACAGCTTGCCTTGTGGAGAGAGCAGGGCAGCTGAGCCTGGAAAGAAACGGGCCCCAGGAGAGAGAGACGAGACTTATCTAAGCCTAGGGCTGAAACTGGAAGAAGCTGGGACCATGGATTGTTAAGAGGAAGAGGAAGGCGCAACCCTTGCAGACAGTGGCAGCCATCTTGCTCCAACATGTGACAACAGACTTTGGAGAGGGAAGTAACTTATGCTTTTATGGCCTGGGAACTGTAAGCTTCGACCCCAAATAAATACCCTTTATAAAAGCCAACAGATTTCTGGTACTTTGCAACAGTACCCCTTTGGCTGAGTAATACGCCTGGTAAGGGCAGGCCTCTAACTCTGCCCCACGATACTCGTGAGCTCACACACACATCTCTGGCTTACAATCGGTCATCATTTCAGTCAGGATCTCTATCCCTCCTGCATAGAACAAGGGGATCTGATCAGGCTTGGAGAGGGTCTCCAGGAGATTCTTGGTAGTCACGGCTGTGTTCTTTCCTGAATCCAGCAATTCATGGGCTTTCTTCTCTTGCAGTTCTGCTTTCTCCTGGAGATCTATTTGAGTCAGGCAATCTAGCAAAACAAGAAGGGGGAAAAAAAGACCCTAACAATCAACAATACTATGCAAGAAGGAACCTTTTTATTCTTTTGAGGATGGCAGGTTGTTGGGGCACAAAGAATTAAAAATTTCAAACTCTTCTTCAGCAAGGAAAACTTTAGGAACAGAGTAAAGTCTATATCCAGAGTCTTAAGCCAGCTTTGAGGTTCAAGGGCAATGCTATTTATTCTGAAGAGGAAGGCCACGAGTGAGTGGGAGAGCAGAGAGAGGAGGAGCAGAGCAGCCTGTTAACAGAGAAGATGTGACTGTGTAGGGAAGGCAAGGCTGCTGCTTTGGGGCCGCCTGCAGAGAAGGCCTGGCTGGTGCCCTAAGGCAGGAGCATAAAGGGGAAATGAAATTCAAAGGAAGGACATCAGAGGAGCAGTCTCACCTTTTACCTGTGTCTGGAGCTTGGGGTTTATTTCTAAGATCTTCTGGTAACACTCTCTAGACTGGAAAAAAGAAACAAGACCTTGACGAGCGGTTAGGGGGTTTCTGCGTGATGGAACTGGACTCAGATGGGATCTCTTTTCACAAGACTTTCATGCTACTTTACTGGAATTGTAGTTGGTGTTGGGGTTTAAGATATATTTAGGGGATTTGAATCTCTGGACTGACAATAGGATAGCCAGGCCCTGAGCCTCAGCAGACTTCAGCTCCTACACTCTGATTTATTGGACTTACCCCACTCAGCTAAGATGGAGTTGAAGAAGGACAACCACCACACCATGGAGCCTAGAGTGCCTACAACTGAAAGCAGGAGGATTGCATCCAGTATCCATGTGGAATCTGAGCCTCCTCTTGACATAGAGGTGCAACGGACACAACCAATCCAAGGTCCACAGAGAAAAGGTGGCATTGGTGTGGGAAAAGTGGCCATGGTGGCTGATGGGTATGGGGAATGGGAGGAAGAGATGAGATGTGGAGGCGTTTTTGGGACTTGGAGTTGCCCTGGATGGTGCTTCAGGGACAATCACCGGTCATTGTAAATCCTCCCAGGGCCTACTGGATGGAACGTGGGAGAGTGTGGGCTATGATGTGGACCATTGACCATGAGGTGCAGAGATGCCCAGAGATGTACTTACCAAATGCAATGGATGTGTCATGATGAAGGGAGTGAGCGTTGCTGGGGGGGGGGTAGTGGTGGGGTGGGGGTGGTGGGGTTGAATGGGACCTCATATTTTTTGAATGTAATATTTTTACAAAATGAATAAAATTTTTTAAAAAAAGAAAGGCACTGGGCGCCACAGGGCTCAGCTTCTTCCTCACTTCCTCCAGCTCCGAGCCAGGAGGTAGGCATGGGAACACCGCAGGCGTACAACCTTTTGTTTAGGCTTCTCTGGTTCTGTGGAGCAATAGGTGTTATTTCAAAACTCATCTTTAAAAAGTGTTGTCAGAAACAGACATGATGAAAAATGTGTAGTTCTGAATTCCTGTGGATCATGCTTGGCTGGGTTAGGAAGAACCACAGCACAATATTGAGATAGGATATTTACACAGAAGAGACCAGGAGGCTACCTGTCAGAGCCGCCCCAAGGGATCATGGAGTAAGGCATCAAATGACCCCAGAGACACTGTTACCAGAGACTGGGGAACAGGAAAAGATAACTGCCTAATTCAATGTAAAGAAAGCCAGCAAGGGGTCCACTCATTGGCTATGTAAGAGCCAGCTAGAGGACTGGCAAGTATTCTCTTGGCCTTGTTAGATAGGAGGCTCCTGGAAAAAGATTTAGTTCACGGGGATTTCTGAGTGGAGGGCAGCATTACTCTCAGAGCCAACAAGAACTGTCCAGGGTGTAGTCCAACCAATCACTGAGAGAAAAAAAAAAATCTGTTCTGAGATGCTCTGAAGGTTCAAGGCTCCTTAGAAGACCAGGATTCAGAAATGAACAGAAGGAAAACACATCACATTAAAATGGAGAACAGTGTTGCAGGGTGGAAGTATACATATCAAACATGATGATGACCCAGTATCCAACATCTCTTCAAACCCAGATGTAATCTATCAGCAATTCCTGTTGGCTTTACCATCAGTCTATATCCAGAAACATTTCTCACCATTATAATCAACAGCCTGGTCTAAGAAATCATCACCTCTTGCTTGGATAATTGATTGCAATTGCCTTCTGACTGGTTCTCTGTTCTGAACTTGCCACGCCAAAATCTATTCTCAATATAGCAGAGTGATCCCTTAAAACATAAGTCAAATCAGATCACTCCTTTGCTCAAATTCCTCCAATGGCCACCAGGTGACTCAAAGTAAAAGCTAAGGCCACCCAAAAGTCAGCAAGGCCATACACAATCAGTGTGGTACTGCCATGAGGATAGACACATATCAATGGAATAAAATTGAGAGTCCAGAATAAATCCATATATTTATGGGCAAATGATTTTCGACAAGGATGCCAAAACCATTCTATAGAGAAATGATAGTCTCTTCAATAAATGGCACTGGGAAAACTGGATATTCACATGCAAAAGAATGAAGTTGGATCCCTATCCCACACCATACACAAAAATTAACTCCAAGTGGGCCAAAGTTCTCAATGTAAGAGCTAAAACTACAAAACACTAAAAAGAAAACATAGGCATTTTATACATCTTTGTGACCCTGGATTAGGCAAATGTTTCTTAGATAAGACACTAAAAGTACAAATAGCCAAAGAAAAACAGACTTGATAAAAATTTAAAATTTTGTGCATCAAGAAAGTGAAAAGAGGTTTAAAAGAAAGTGTAAGGTCATGTATATTTTTAAAAGGAAAGCTAAAAAATGTAACATGGAACTATATAGCATAATAAAATCACATGTGAAATACGAATGTGGGTAAAATTGCATATATAAGACCATTTTTCTTTGAGGCTGAACAAATGTATGTTAATAATACAAGATGTTAATATTAGACAAAAAACATTATGCTAATTGAAAGAAACCAGACACGAAGTACTACATATTGTATGATTCAATTTATATAAAATGTAAATATAAATCAGTTTATAAAGATGAAATTAGATTCATGGTTATATAGGGCTGGTGAAGGACTACTAAAGGATGTGCAGTTTTTCTTTTTGAAGTAATGAAATTGTCCTAAATTTTTTTGTGGTGATGAATGCACAACATTGTGATTATACTAAAAGCTATTGATTATACACTTTAAATAGAACATATGGTATGTGAATAATACCTCAATAATACTGCTTAATAAATAAATAAATATGTAAGAAGTGCCAGAAATAGCAGCTATATATAGCAGGGGAAGCATAGAGAGATACAAGATGTGAAGAATTTTCTTATTTGTCTGTTTTTTGTTTATTATCATTGTTGAAATAATGCACAAATATGTGATTATAGCAAATACCATTGATTGTACACTTCGGATGAATTGTCTGCTTTATTAACATTCATCAATAAAACTGATTTGTTAAAAAAAAAAAAGTGAAGACTACACACAGAATGGGGAGACAGTATTTACAAATCACACATCTGATAAGGGACTTGTATCCAGAACATATAAAGAACTCTTACAACTCAATACAAAAAAGACAAATGACCCAATTAAAAAATGGGCAAAAGGGTCTGAAAAAATAAACAAAAAAACAGTTCTCCAAAGAGCATATATAAATGGCCAATAAGCATATGAAAATATGCTTAAGGTGTTAGCCATCAAGGAAATGCAAATCGATACCATAATGAGACATCACTTCACACCTACTAAAATAAGTAAAATGAAAAAGATAGATAATGGCTGTTGGTAAAGATGTGGAGAAACTGGAATTCCCATACACTGCTGGTGGGGATGTAAAATGCTGTAACCCCTTTGGAGGACAGTCTGGCAGTTCCTCATGTAGAGCTTGCATTGTCTCAGTCATCCTACCCCTAGGTGTAGACTCTAGAGGATTATAAACTACGCCCACACAAAGATGTGGACATGAATGCTCACAGCAGCAGTATTCCTAACAGCCTCAAACTGGAAATCACCCAAATGTTTATCAACGGATGAATAAAGAAAATGTGGTCTAATCATACAACAGCATAATATCCAGCATTACAAAAGAATAGAGTACAAAAACAAAATACAACATGGATGAACCTTGAAAATATTATGCTAAGTGAAAGAAGCTGCTCACAAAAGACCACACACTGCATGATTCCCTGTACAGGTAATGTCCAGAATAGGCAGACCTTTAGAGACAGAAAGTAGATTAGATGATTGTCTAGGGTTGGGGTAGAGTGTGCAGAGGGTAGTGACTTTTAATTGATACAGGATTTTCAGGGATGATGATGAAAATGTTTGAAAAGTGATTGTAGTAATGGTTGCATGACTCTGTGAATTAAAAAACCCCACTGAATTGTACGCTTTCAATAGATGACCTGTTTGGTGTGTGAATGATCATCTCAATAAAACTGCTATTACAACGTATATAATGGCTTAGTATACATATGTACCTGGGTGGTTACCTTTGTGAGATGAGATTACAAGTGAATTTTGCTTTCACCTTTTTGCTCACATCTCCTCTTTCCCAAGATGCTCTTTCCAGGGCCAAACACTGGGTGGGGAGGTGGCAGAAGGGTGGGGTTGTACTAGATGATACCCAGCATCCTTCCCAGCTCCAGGATCTTAGGCTTTACCTTGAAAATACTAACGGGTGGATCACTAGCTAATCACCTTAGAGCAGAGGTTCTTAACAAGGGGTCCGCGAGCTTGAACTGAAATTCAGAAAAACATTATTCTTGTGGGGACGTGTTGGTGTGGGTGTGATATATTTATTGAGTAATACACCGTACAGTGTGGACTTAGTAAGGGGTCCGTGGTTTTCACCTGACTGGCAAAGGGGTCCATGGGACAAAAACGGTTAACAAGTCCTGGCTTAGAGTGACTCGGTGCTCCTCCGGGACTGTGAGAAGCAGCGCTCCGTGATCAAACGTGCTACTTACAGTCCTCCAAGAACTTACCGCGCTGTAGTTCCTCAGGGCCAGGTGGGCTTTTCCCATGTGAAAAAATGCTTTTGTGCATTTTTCATCACACTGCATAAAAGGGAATGACTGATCAGATATTTCAGAGGATCTGAAGCCATTTGCCACCCTCTAACTGCCTCACTAATAGACTGAAGGCCAAGCTTTGGTTCTCTGGACAGGTACCAGAGCTGACAATTAAAAACTTTTCTGTGCACCAGTGAGCAAATGAATTGGCCCCTGCAAGGAGCCTAGATGCACAAGTAAGCGCTCTATCAAATTAATTAATGATACTTGCCAGTTTTCATTCCCATTTAATGAGACTTCATCAGGAAGCAAACCAGAAACCCTTAGGAGAGCTGTTCACCTTGGCTGAACGTTAGAATCACCTGGGAGCTTGGAAAACAGCTAGCCAGGCTACACCCCACACCAATTAAATTAGACTCTGGGCCAGGACTCAGGCCTATATATATAGGCATTTTTAAAATTATCTTTTTTTAAAAAAGATACATAGATCACACAGAATATTACATTAAAAAATATAAAAGGTTCCCATATACCCCCACTCCCCCCCCCATTCCTCCCACATCAATAACCTCTTTCATCAGTGTGGCACATTCATTGCATTTGAGGAATACATTTTGGAACACTGAGCTCTCCAGGTGATGTAAATGTGCAGCCAAGTTTGAGAACCACTGGTTCATTAGAAGGGAGTGAAAAACATACTCTGGGTGGACTAAGTTACATCGTTGTGGGCCTGGGAAGTTCCTCTCCCCAAGTAAATGACAACTTGGATATGGGAACGTGTATTTTTTTTTTTTTTTTAAGTTTAAATAGATACTTTCATTTCAATTTTTTAATGAAATAGGCTTTATTATCTGTTATCATCTTTTTTAGAAAGATATAGATCACACAAAATGTTACATTAAAAAATACAAAAGGTCCCTTTATACCCCATTCCCCCCCCCACTCCTCCCACATCAATTTCTTTCACCATTGTGGTACACTCATTGCATTTGATTAATACATTTTGGAGCACTGTTACATTGCATTGATTATAGTTTACATTGTAGTTTACATGTTCTCCCAGCCCATTCAATGGATTATGGCAGGATATATAATGTCCTGCATCTGCCCCTACAATATCGTTCAGGACAATTCCAAGTCCCAAAAATGCCTCTATATCACACCTCATTTTCCCTTTCCCTGCCTTCAGCAACTCCCCTGGCCACTGTTTCCACATCAATGATATAATTTCTTCCATTGCTAGAGTCACAATAATTCTATAGTAGAATACCAGTAAGTCCACTCCAATCCATATTTTTATTCCACCATCCTGAGGATCCTGGGATGGAGATGTCCACTTCACTTCTAAATTGAGAGGGGGCTTAGATCCCACACAGCTGATGGATGGGATTCTACTGCTTGCAGTTGTAGACTGTCTCAGTTCCCTGGTGTGGTGTTTGACCATCCTCCCCTGCCTGAGAGTTGAGCTGGGTAAGTCCAACGAACTGGAGAGTAGGTGGAATTGGTGTTTCTGAGTGTGATGGAGTTGGACTCAGATATGAGTTCTCCACACATGCCTCTTCTGTCACTTTTACTGAACCTGTGGTTGGTGCTGGGGTTGGTGTATGCAGAGGAGACTTGGGAACGTATGTTCTTATCACTGATGACCAGGAGGGACGCCCTCTTCAAAAGGCAGGATTGACCTTGATGGCTGAGTGTCTACCATTTGCATGGGGGCCTGGCCCCTGCCTGCCCCTAATTAGTATAAGCCCTCAGGGGCTGGTTTGGCACAGGGACACAAGCTGACATGATAAACATCCTGCCATTTAATACTTACTGAACCCCTTTAAAGTGCAAGGCCTTGTGCTGGGTCAGCTGCCTGGGAGGGGTTTACGTTTGAAAAAGTTAAGAGGGTGAGCCCAGGAGTCCAGAAACTCCTGGGTGAATCACTGAAAGAGGCGGCTGGTGAGGCCACCCGCCTTCTCTGTGCTCATTTTTCTCATCTGGAAAGTGAGGATGATAACAGGCACTTCCTGCAGGGTGGCTGTATGATGGAAAGGCAGGGAAAGTGGGCAGCACACAGCCAGGCCGTGTGGGATCCAGCTGCTTCTGCTGTAGCTACAACAGCAGCAATCCACCTCAAGGCAAAACAGAAATGTCTTAGAAAAGCCAACAACCACAAAAGAGGTAACAGTAATTGTTATATTTGGAGAGGCCTCTACAGGTATATCTTTCACGTCTATGACTTCCTCATTTGTTGGCTGATGCTTTCTAAGGCCTCGGCACGTGCCAGGCACTGGGCTTGAGGGTTCACAGGAATTCTCTCATATAAGCGTCCTGACATCGCTGGGAAGTAGACACAGTTCTTATCCCCACTGTACAGAGGAAGGGTCAAGGAGGCGGACAGGTTCAAGGTCACATGGCTAGTATATAGAAGGGCTGGGATTTGATATCTGACCACCTGACCCCAGAGCCCAGGGGTTTCAACATTACACCCACCTACAGCAGTTCAGAGAAGGAATCCTCTGAGGAGATGTGGTGGAAAACGGTCATGCAAAAGAGGAGGGTGAGAGCCAGGTCTTGAAGGACATGGCCA
This sequence comes from Dasypus novemcinctus, assembly GCF_030445035.2. NCBI lineage: Eukaryota > Metazoa > Chordata > Mammalia > Cingulata > Dasypodidae > Dasypus > Dasypus novemcinctus. The sequence continues at coordinate 19,407,452 of NC_080699.1, read as the reverse complement.
GGGAAAGAGAAGAGGATGATGGGGAGATGGGCGAAGCGAGCCCAGAGCTGGGAGAGTGGCAGGGCCTCAGCGGGCAGTCTGGCTGGCACCGAGGGGCAGGCGCGGGGTGGAGGGGAGGTGAGGCTGGTACGGGGAGCTCTGCCTCCCGGGCTGGGGTGGGGTGAGAGCACGCAGGGGTCTGCGGGAAGGCTGGTCTGGAGGCCGCCGCAGGCCAGGAGAGGAGGGAAAGGCAGAGGGCAGGGGCGGAGACCAAAAGAGTTGCTTAGCGGGAGCGGATCTCTCTGAGGTCGCGGGAGAGGGTGGGAGTGAAAGGTCAAAGAGCTGCCCAGCATCGCCACGGCACCCAGGATGGCAGCGAAGGTGGGGTGACGCCAAAGTGTGGGGTCTAGACACCGGAAGATGCCACTGAACAGAAAGAGGTAGGTCAGGGCAGGAAGTGGGGGCTGAGCTGGGAAGTAGGGGCTGAGCTGGGAGAGGACGAGGTAGCTTCTGCAATGCCCAGATAATCAGACACGTGGGAGGCAGCAGGCAGCCTGGGCCCAGGGCATGGAGCCCGGTAAGGGGGTCCGACAGCCTCCTGCACAGATTGGAGTCGAACGCCACGCAGGAGAGGAGAGCTTGGAGGGAGCAGCTGCAGAAAGGAGAAAGGCAGGGAGCCATGGAGCGCGCCCTGTGATGTCACACAGGGTGGACTTGAGGCGCAGCCAAGGCAAGAGACGCCTGTGGGAGTCACACAATCTCAGCATAGCCCCGGGCAGAGCGCGGGGGTCACAGCAGGGGAGGAGGAGGCCCCAGGCCCAGAGCCTGGTCCCAGGCCTCCTGCGCGGGAGCCAGTGGGGGTCCTGAATGGGCTTTCTCACCCACGGGCCCTTTCCCCTGTGATCATGGATCACTCCTCACTGAGCTCTTCTCTGGGTGCGCCCTAGGTGCCTTTCAAAGGAATCTTGCCTCTGGAGGAGACAGATTTCATTTGGCCAGGAAGTGTTCTGCCAAAAGAGAACGACTCCAATCCTACCTGAAACCAGCCTCACCCCTTATCTTTCCCTGACAAGAAGTATCCATCTTCAAACGCCATCACATGGGCTTGTCTCTACCAACTCAAAAGTGTCAAAAAATATTAAATCGGCATGAAAGCACTAATACTCTTAATAATGAGTTCTAGTGACATTCACTAGTGATCTATTACTTGAAAGAGAGTGGAGCTTTTTCTTTCAATTCACAGCTTCGACGGAGAGCCAACCATTATTAGTCTCTAGAAGTCTTCATGCACTTTTTTCCTCCATCCCTCCAAGTGTTTACCCAAACCTCTTCAGCTGGGAGCCTCGCTGGGCGTTTAAGAAGATTGGCTGCTGAGTGCTAGCATTTTTAATGTCAAATCCATTGGCCCCGCTTTGCCTCCGTCTCACCGTTGAATATACTGTGCGCTTCATTTAACATTGGGGAACAGGCCAGTGTGTTACCCTGAATCGGCACAATGGCGCGGCTACCACTTTGGTTCTTTTCTGATCAGAAAAGATATTCTTGGAGGACCTGAGAGGAGACCTCGTTTTTTCCGCAGCAGGGAATGAGATCCATACCCAGGAATGACAGAGTTTAAAGTGACCGGCTGGATATAGCAGGTGGGTAAAAGCAAGGGCTTTCAGTTAGACACCAGCTGTGCCATCCTGGGCAGGTTACCTAGGTAATCTCCAGGGCTTGATTACCTTGTCAGAAAACCAGAAATGGCAGTGGAACAGGGGGGACTGTGAGAGAGGAGGATGACTGTGAAGCTTCAATGAGAAAGCGTGGGGTGGGCAGGCAGCGAGCGAAGCATGGCTCTCGCTGCTGTTGGAACATCAGAGGAAAGCCTCCTGGCCGCTCTCTTCTCTTACAGATGCAAGATCAAACAAGGTGAAAAAGCAGGTCAGTGGAGCTGTCCTGGAGCTGTAAGGAACTGATGCTGTGGGCTTTGGGCAGTTCTTAAAGACGCACCATTGAAATGGGACAAGATGTGCCAAACCGTAGCTTCTATGGGATAAAGAAATCAAACAAGTTTGGGTGTCACTTTTGGAGGATCCCTAGTGTTTTATGACCCATTGCTTGTGTAGGGGAGCCTCCAAGCCACTCCTGTTTGCCTGGCTTCCCTGGTAATAAAACATAGGCAAGCAGGTGCGGCCGGCGTGCTGCTCTGAAAACTCTCATTAAGCTGGCAGAAGCAGGTTGTTCCTGGGCTCTAAGCCACAGGTTAAACCTGACACCTGCTCCTGGCACTGCCATTTTACTTGATCCTAAGTTATTTAAAACTATATTTTGGCATTAATGTCGACAAACCTTAGGGAGAGCAATGCAAAATTGTCAGGATTTTCAAGCTAAAATGTGCATCTTAAAAGAAAATTCCTTTTCTCTGCAACCAGACCCTTGAGGGGCCCTGACTCATGGTCCTTTGCTGTTAGCAGCACTTGAGTGAATGAGTCTGGGAAGCACTGGCTTTGGGTATTTAGTTAAAGTCCCAGATGAAAGAGCAGCTCAGGGGGATGTAGAGTAAGGATGGATCATTTAACTCCTGCTCCCCTTTGGTTGGCAGATTTCGGGGCCGGGAGGGGGGGGCGATACCCCATGGGGTGTGATGCTCTCTGCCCAGACCTGACTGGTATCCTGGCTGAACAAGAGGGATTCTTTCTTTTTATTATTCCTCTACAAACGGGGGATGCTGCATTTCCAAATTATTAGGGCTGGAGGGAAAAAGCAAAAACTGATGAGAAAGAAAGACAGCACTGCAGAACAAGCCCTTGGCTGTCTCTAGAAGAAGGAAGTGTTCCCGCCAGCACAGGGAGCAAAGCACCTGCTAACACAGGAAAGGATGAGGCTTTGCAGTATAAAACCTTGGAAAGCCAGTAGTAACAGCAGCTTCGACCAAGCACTTGCTACGAGAAAGGCACTTCATGTGCATTATCATAATCCTCCCAACCATTCTATTCCATCCCACTTCACTGAGCAGGAAACGGAGGCCCCGGCTGCAGTCTGCACCCTTTTCCACTGTGATGCCCTGGCAGCTCCCTTCCAGTCACTTCACAACAAAGGCGCCCACCAAGCAAGCCCAACACCACCAAGTGGGAAAGGAAACCTTCTCTTACCTTCAGAGCCCAGTCACAGTCCACGAGGGCCTTCTGGTAGTCCCCAAGTTTGATATAAGCCTGTAAGGACACAAATGGCAGGTGCTGACACAGAGCTCGTCCTCCATCAACAGAGAAAGAACAAACAGTAGAAGAGTGATGAGGACTAACTGGGTCCCAGCCGTGTCAGTCAGGGTCTCAGCAGGAAGCAGGTGGCACTCTCACATGGGGTGAGGGAGGGAGAGTCTAATAAAGGGGCTATTTATAAGGGAGGGGTAGAGTTTAAGGGAACCAACAAGGGCTGGCAACAGTGGACAGCTATTATCATGCCAGGACTGAAGAGAGAGGAGGAGGGAGCAGTGAACAAATGATACGGAGAGAGCTGCCAAGGCCTTCGGTAAGCCGATGCTGGGAGAACCAACACCCCAAGCCCACTCTCCTCCTTTTTGACCTCAAGGCTACCCTCCCAAGGCACTAAGCAGGGTAGAGAAGAGGCTGAAGGGCCAAGAGTAAAAAGACCCAGCACAATAACCACATAGGAAGGAAGAACTAGGTTCTGGAGACTACACTGCAGTGAATGTTCCAGAAGGAAATCAAAACGACAGACTAAAAAAGATGGATGATAGCAAGTATTGGTGAGCATGTGGAAAAACTGGAACACTCAGATACAACTGGTAAGAATTTAAAATGGTGTAGCTACTTTGGAAGACCATCTGGCAGTTCCTCAAAAGGTTAAACATAGAGTTACCATGTGGTCCAGCAATTCTGTTCCTGGGTACTCACCCAAGAGAAAGGAAGACATATGTCAACCCCAAAACATGTACACAAATGTTTACAGTAACATTTTTCATAAAAGCTCAAAAGTAGAAATGACCCAAATGTCCATCAACTGATGAGTATACTCATACAATGGCATATTATTTAGCAATACAAAGGAATGAAGTACTGATACGTGCTACAACACATGTGAGCCTTGAAAGCATTATTCTAAGTAAAAGAGGCCAGCAAAAAGACTCAATTTTGTATGATTCCATGTATATGAAATGTCCAGTATAGGCAAATCTGTAGAGACAGAAAGTAGATTATTGGTTACCTATGATTACCTATGGTTAGGACAGGGGTTGGGGAACTAGGGAGATTGGGAGGTGATGGCTAAAGGTTACAGAGTTTCCTTTTGGAGTGATAAAAAGTTCTAAAATTGATTGTGGTGATGGTTGCACAACTCTGCAACTATACTAAAACACTGAATTGTATGCTTTTTAAAAATATATACATTTAATTTTTTAAAAAAGATACTTAGATTAAGTGTTACATTAAAAATATAGGGATTCCCATTGCCCCAGGGATTCCCATATGCCCCATTCCAAACCCCTACCACATTTTCCCACATTAACAACATCCTTCATTACTGTGGTACATTTGTTACAATTGATGAACATATTTTGGAGCATTGCTGCTAAGCATGGATTATAGTTTATATTGTAGTTAACACTCTCTCCTGCACAATTTTGTAAGTTATAAGAATATGTAATGGCTTGTATCTGTCATTGCATTTCATTCAGGACTATTCCCAAGTCCTGAAAATGTCCCCATATTACACTTGTTTTTCCCTCTCCTTTCCCTCAGAACCTCCGGTGGCCACTGCCTCCACATCAATGATGAAAGTTCTTCCACTGCTAGACTCACAATAAGTCTATACAAGAATACCAGTAAGTCTACTCTAGTTCATTGTTCAGTCCCCAATCCTGAGGATTCTGGGATAGTAATGCCCACTCCACCTTCAAATGAGAGGGGGCTTAGATCCTATGGGGCAGATGGTTGGGACTAGCTTGCTTGCTGTTGCAGACGCTCTCTGTTCCTTGGGATGGTCGCTGTCCACCATCATCTCATTAGTTGTCCTGGGTGAGTCCAACAAACTGAAGAGTAGGTGTTGCAACTCTTGAGATTCAGGATCCAGATGGCACATGGACAGTCCAAAGATTTAAGTCTCTTGGACATATATCTATCAACTCCAGCACTAACTATAGGTTCAAATAGAAGGGGCAGAAGAGTTATGTATAGGGGAACCACAACTGAGTCCAACTCTGTCACACTGGGGAGCATAAATTACCAACTAGGGTCCACAGGCAGGGCACCAAACTCCTGAGTTGTTAGCCCTGCCTTTAGTGTCTGGATTTCTCTACTATTTGAGGCAATAGTTAATTGGCAGCGAGTGAGATCCTGCTGAGATGTGCATTAAGTGTAACCCCTGCCTCACTTTGAAGTCTCTTAGCCATATGAACTCATTTATCTTTACCCTTTCCCCCATTTGGTCAAGGTCTTTTTCCAGTTGCATTGCTAGTTGGTGCTTGGTAGTAATCGGTGCCCAGGAGGTTCATCCCCGGGAGTCATGTCCTACACTGGAGGGAGGTAATGCATTTATATGCTGAGTTCAGCTTAGAGAGAGATCACATTGAGTAATAAGAAGGCTCTCAGGGGGTATGAATTGTACACTTTAAGTGGGTGAATTGTATGGTATGCGAATTAAATCTCAATAAAGTGATTATAAAAATAAAAAGAGCAAATTCTGCTTCTGTCTTTGTGAGCACAGCAGGAAAGAAGAGCTACAGGAAACTGGCTGACATTTAAGAATCATGAAACCTCAGTGCCAAATGCCTTGGGGAACTCTTTTTTGGAATCCTCTAGAATTGGGAAAATCTTGAAAGTCCAGAATTGATTCAGAATTCTTAAACTACTCAAACTAAACCCACTTGAAAATTTAGTCCATTTATATTTTCAAAGGATTAACAGCATATAAACAAGTGGAAGGGTATTTTTAAAAACAAGCATAATGGCTACTATAACCACTGTATAATTCTGAACACAACCGGTGTTCAATTAACTCTTATTAAGTTGCACTAAGTAGATTTTAAGCACCCTAAGAAGCAGCAATTATCAGCTCATTTGAAGAAAGGAAAGTCAAGCCATCAGGAGGGTGGTGACTTTTCCAGGGTCCCATCACTCACTAATAAAAGAGCCAAAGCTTCATGCAGGTTTGTCATGGGAATCTAAATGTTAGGCCAAAGTGAGGAGGAAGAAGACAATAGTTGGCTGATGAATTTCTGCAGGGCAGCCATTTGCTTGGATGGCACTTATACTAACTGGGGTTCTGAGTCACCTTCTTCAATTAGCACTTATAGTAATTGAAGAAGGTGACTCTTTGAGCTACATGATCTCTAAAGCACCATCTTCCTTTCTTCCAGGGTCTTGGTGTCATTTGAAAGTCAGAGGATGCGAGGAAGAAACCTGCATCCTTCTAGGCAAGCGTGGCCATAATTTCAGGACATTATTATTCAGGATTCATACTGACTCTGAAGAAGTCTGAATGGGTTTCAACCATTTCTCTGCATAGTCTTTTACTTTTACTTTTTTTTTCAAAGGTTTTGATCAACACTCTACAATGTCTCCATTCTTCTTTGCTTTTCCGCATTTTAAAAAGAACTACTTTTTTTCCCAAATGGCATTTATACTCCAGATTTATCTAAATTATCCCAGCAATCTATTGATCATAACATTAGCTCCAGGAGAAAAACAAAGCTATGAAAGGGTAGGTTTCCTCTCTAGCAAGCAGCAAGACTCAATTCACAGGGTGCATATTAAGTGTTTTATAACACTGCATGCAAACTAGGGAGACATTTTCAAATAGTCAATGGTTCAAATGATTTGTAACACCAGGCAGCACATTTTGAGTTTATTTGCCTCTGAATAAGCTTTCTCTTTGGGAAAGCTGGGAGGAAATGCTTCCTCAAAGCTTTTCATTGCATTTACGTAAATTTATCCACATTCATTCTTAATGTGATTCTACAAAACTAATCAAAAGCACAGCTTAAACTTCAGTACAATGAAAATGTAACTAATTTGATGAATCAAGATATACGTAGTTTGAATTAGACATAAGACTGAATTAAATAAGATTTTAAAAGTAATTCAATTTCACTACTATCAAATACCTTCAGAATAACTAATTTGCCTGAACAAGCTTCAGTAGGTAGATGTCTTTGGAGGAAAAAATTTTCTCCTAAAATAAAAATGGACTACAATTACTGTATTGTTTTTAAACGATTCTTCTCAAGTAGCAACAGAAACTTAGCTCCCTCAAACTGACTTGTCGTGCCCTCAGTTCTTTGTAACTTAACGATCTGTTGAACATCTATTATAAATAAAGCATTAGGTGGGAGAAGTATGTGGCAGTTTTTGCCGTCAAAGTTTGTAATCTTGTTAGGGTGACACAATGTACAGTGCTAAATCAACCTCTGGCCATTTGCCAGTTCCATCCTTGTAACACTTTTTCCCCACAAATGGGGTTGGGCAAGTAACACTTTAACTCTAGTGCGCCTTACCCAAACTGCTAAACTAATGAGCTCACACTGCTCTTGGATTTATTTATCATTAAATCACTCTCACTCCCCAGACTTTTTGGCCTCCTATGGTTCTGCTTCTTGCTTTCAATACTCTTCCTCAATATGAGACAGGAAGATGTTCTTAAGGTTGAGTTACAGAAATTGGAGCTGATGAGAGCTCTGCTGCATCCTTGCCTTCCTGTAAATGGCATGGCATCAGGTTCCTCTCCCACACATTCTGCTGATACACCCTGACTGCTGGATGAGCGCGTCTCATGAACCTGCCAAGTTTCCAGGCCCGAGCAACAGAGAAAGCCTACTGCACAGAAACTCAATTACTTTTCAAAATAAGGTCCCAAGTGACATTTCTGTCTCAACTGGGGAATATCAACCTTGTCCCTCCATCAAGGAGCAGATAATAAACATCTATGTGAGGGTTTTTCCTTGGTGTTCCAAGAAACTGAGCTTGTCTGTGATATAAAACAAGTTTTAGGGGTTTCAGAAACTCAACATTTCTGAGAGACTGGCCCATCAGCTATCCAGACTACCCCGCTTACAGGATCTTAATCAAAGAGGGATTGATGTAATGAGCAAGAAATTAACAGGACAGTAGACTTCAGCAATGTGGCTACCACCAAAAAGGAGACTGGACAAATTCAGAGGAGGCAAAAGTCCAAGCACTCACAGCACATGTCATTCCGTTATTTTCTCCTTTATCCATTTAGAAAAGGACCATGAGCAAATGTGCTGGAGCCAATGTACTCTCAAGAGAAAGCTGATAATGTGTAGCTCTTCCGAACTCCTCCTCCTGTGATTTCAAGTTGACAGCTTGAAATGGGACCATAATGAGAGCACTACACCAAGGAAACTGGCAAGCCCTACGTACCAGTCAGCTCCTCCCATGTCCCAACTAAGAGAGAGTTGTTAAAGCTGTACCAGCACCCCACAGTTAATCCATAGTACTTTCCTTCTCTCTGCTTCCACAAGCATGGTGGCTAGTGTTCCCTGAGAAGACCCCATGGATGCATTCGTGGCTCACTGACCTGGGCTCGGTTGGTGTATAGCACTTTCATGTCCTTTAGCTTCTCCAAACCCTCACTGTAGTGCAGGACAGCTGTCTCATAGTCGCCGTTGGCAAATGCATCATTCCCCTTTTCCTTTAGGGCTAGGAGAATTAAAGTCATACAGGTGAGCTCTCACCCCACACTTTCAGACTTTACACCCTTGGTTTTCCAACTCTACTTTGAAGGTCATAGCTTCCATGGAGCCAAAGGGAAATGATCACTTGCTTCTCTCTGCAGATCTTATAGGACTGGCTTTTTACTTTAAGTATCCCTGCCCCACCCCCAAATCCATCCCCTGTCTTGCAAGGAGAGTCTCAGAAAAAGTAAATGCTTCTGACTCAAGGCTGAGAACCACTCCAAGCTTGCCACAAAGACTAAGCATACACATTCAATCCCTCATAAAGAGGGTCAAAAAATTAATTTTCGAACAAACATGGACTCATTCAGATTTGCAGCATGCCTACCACTGGTGGTGTAAGAGAAATGCTGAAAGGATGCTACTACTATCACATGTATCTTCCCCCCATACCCTGTCTCTCTCTCTCTTTTTTTTTTTCCCCCTATTCTCCCTTCCTACCTCTGTTTTCTCATTTCATTTTTCTATTTTACTTCTTCTCCATCTATGCCTCAGGCCAGCCAGTACCACCTCACTCCCATCCCTCCCTAGGTCCCAAGCAACGTTTAATCCTGCTTACAACATTCTGGATTAAAGTAGCGCTGAGTGTCTGATCTGCTAAGCCATTTACAGGCTTTAGAAAGAGGCCTGTCTGTGGAGGCTCACGGAGCTGGAGCAGAGAGCACCAGTGATATCCCCCTGGCCAGGGCCCATTGCCTCAGGCCCATCACGAATCCACTGACCAGACCTGGAATCCTGATGTCTTCAAGCCCCAACACAAAGACACACGTGCTGCTTCTGACACAAGTCATCCCAGCTATTGCACACTGAAGGCTGACAATTACCATCTGCTAAGACTTTGTTTTCCTTTCTTCTCTTGGCTCGTTCCTTTGCATCCTTCTCCAAAGATGCCAAGAAGGCCTCTGATGGCAGAGTAATTTAAAATATTAAAAAGAAAAATGCAAATACTATAATCAGTTCTTTAACTCAAATTCAGAAGAAAGCTACTTTAGTGCTTGAGAGCCACGCTTCTCATGCATACACATGTAGGCACACACACAGAGACATGCCAATTTAGAGGCAACTAAGATGACATTTTATTAATTTGACATTAATTGGTAATCTGTGTGATGTATTATTATACATGATGGCTATGACTGAGCTTCGAATTTGAATTATGCTTTTTAAAAGAGTTTTTCTTTGAAGAGAGACTTTTTTGTTCCATTTAGCATAATGAGCTTCTGAGCTGAGCAACAGAGAAATTTGCTGGATCTCTGGAGCAGCTAAGAGTAAACTGGATGATACAGAATAACTCAACTCAGTTTACAAAAGACTGACAGAGAGAAAATAAATACAGCACAACCTCTGAGTGCTGTCCCCAGGACCACTGGTCACAGAATTGGGTGATCAGTAGGTTTTAGCTCTTGTGCTGTTTTTAAGCCCCAAGGCTATAGTTTAAGGGTCTGGAAGCTACAATCAATAAAAATGGATCCTAAACCAACAATAGACATAGGGATGGGAGTCGCTGTCCTTACCTGAGTTCATTTCATCTGCACTCTGCAGGACACAGGTGATCATAAAAACAAAGAAACACATTTTTTAAAAACTACTCTCTGACTTATACATCATACAAACCAAGAAGGCAAATCAATTTTAAGTGAGGCGCTGGGTCATTTTCATTTATTCACCAATAATGAAAGGCCTCAAATTCAGGAAACCTGCTTTGAATCAGGAGATCTGATTGAAAACTCAATTGCTAGGGAGCTTGACTCTGCCAAAACAAGACTGGCTAGAACAAGGGACCGAGCTGTGGTTATTATAATTTAGGAATGTAAATTGGTGAAATATATTACCTTCCCAGTACAGCTTAAATATAGCACACAAGGGGGGTGCACATTTTCATTAAAACAAACCCAAAAGGTTATTGAAAGATGACTCAGAAAGACACCATTCCAAATTTAAAAATCAGAGTTTATACTTCCCTTGTGGAAAATTAATCTATGAAAGGAGCGACTATTTCAGTCTCACCAGATACTCTCAGATTAAACTACTTCTCCTGCCTCTGTATCTACTTATAGGACTCCATAATAGAGAGAGGGAACCTTCATGGGCGCTGGTGAAGGACTGATCACAGTCTTGTTCAGGATGGTCCTGCATTCGTCCTCATCTTGGTCCTTCTCTGTAAGCCGCAGTCTCTTTTCTGTCTTGAGGACAGCTTTCTGCTGCACAACTGGATCATCAGAATTCATTTCCCAAATTAAATTGCCTGAAGGAGAAAGCAGATGGGACTCAACCAAACAAGGCCTTCGAAAGGAAAGACTCCAGAGGTTCCTGGGGAATTGTGGGACAAGGGCATCAGACCAGGCAGGCAGGGCTCCACTCTCGCACAAAAACAAAGGAGGAAGAGCCAAAAGCTGTCCCAAAGGACCTGCTTTGGGGGTCAGCAGACAAGGACAGTGCTACACAACTCCCAGGAGGGTGAGGGACAAAGAGATGAAGAACCTGAAAAAACAAATGTGAGTTACCAAACCCCTGCAGCAGCCCTGAAGGGCTCCCTTCCCTCATCCCTAAGATATTAAGTTGGGGTAAGACCGCTGGCTCACTGCAGCTGACTGAGAGGGGAGCAGACATCTTCCTTCTTGTCAGCTGTTGTAAGGGAAAAGGGAGGGGAAGTTGGGGGGCTTCCCTTCAGTGAATTTGGCCAGCAAAGCCCACTGTGAATTTTGGTTCTGGCCAGACCAAAACACAAGAAAACGGAGATCGAAATACGTCCATGGAAAGGTGTGCCGACAAGCACCATCTGCTGGCCAGTTTGGAAATTGCACGGACAAAACTGCTTTTGCTTCTCTCTGTGCTCTAACTCCTGGGAGAAAATCTGTACCCATTAGTGACTCCCTGATCTGATTCTGATAACTTAAGATGGGCAATTTTTGAAACTTAGAATAAGTTGAACCAATCTATATCAAAGAAAAGCTGTGGAAAAACAAAAACAATAGCCCAGAGGGAGAAATTGGCCATCAGAGTAAATTCACTAACATATTCAGATGTCTAGACATCAGCAAAAGTTTACAAGCCATAATAGGAAACAGGAATAGCTGGCCCAGCCAATGGAACAAACCAAATATCCTGAAGAGATACAAGATTTAAGGCAGTTAATCAATGATAATCACACAACTCTCCTAAATTGATTCAAAGAATTTAAAGAAAATATGACTAAAGAGATAAAGGATATTAAGAAAACACTGGGTGAGCACAAAGAACGATTTGAAAGCTTGCAAAGAAAAGTAACAAACCGTATAGGAATGAAAAACACAATGGATAAAATTAAAATACATTAGAGGTATATAAGAGCAGATTTGAATTGCTCAAAGACAATCAATGATTTTGAAGACAACTTCTGAACTGGAAAAGACAGGAGAAAAGAAAGAGAAGAGAATGGAAAAAATGGAACAGGGTCTTGAGGAATTCAATGACAACATGAAAATGCACAAACATATGCATTATTGGTGTCCCAGAAGGAGAAGTGAATGGAATAGAGGCAAAAATAATGTTTGAGGAAATAATGAGCAAAAACTTTCCAACCCTTAGGAAAAACATAAATATCAGTATCCAAGAAGGACAATGCACCCCAAACAATAAATCCAAATAGATCTACCCCAAGACACCTACTATTCAGAATGACAAATATCAGAGATAAAGAGAGGATTCTGAAAGCAGCAAGAGAAAAGCAAAGCATCACATACAAAGGAGCCTTGATAAGATTAAGTGCCAACCTCTCATCAGAAATCATGGAGGTGAGAAGAAAGTGTTATGTATTTAAGAAACTGAAAGAGAAAAACTGCCAGTCAAGAATTCTATATCTAGCAAAACTGTCCTTCAAAAATGAGGGTGAGTTTAAAGTCTTCACAGACAAAAACTGACAGAATGTTACCCAAAGTCCAGAATTACAAGAGATATTTAAGGGAGTGCTACAGCCTAAAAGGAAAAAACAAAGGCAAGAGACTTGGAGAGAATGTAGAAATGAAGATCATTAGGAAGGGTAAAATAATGGGTAAGAAGACAGACAACAGTAGGATATGACAACAGAAAGTCAAATGATAGACTGGATGAAGTAAATAATGCCTTTACAGTAATAACCATGAATGATAATGTATTGAACTCCCCAATCAAAAGACACAGACTGATAGAATGGATAAAAAAATGTGAGCCATCTATATGCTGTCTACAAGAGACTCACCTCAGACATAAGGACACAACTAGGTTAAAAGTGAAATGTTGGAAAAAGATATTCCATGCAAACAGTAACTAAAAATGAGCTGGAATAGTGATATTAATATCACACAAAATAGATTTTAAATGCAAAACTGTTATAAGGGATGAAGAAGGTCATTATATATTAATAAAAGGGGCAATTCACCAAGAAGAAATAACTATACAAAATGTTTACGCATCTAACCCGAGTGCCCCAGGATACATGAGGCACACACTGGTAAAGCTGAAGGGAGAAGTAAGGTCTCTACAATAACAGTTGGAGACCTCAAAATTGGAGAGAACATCTGGACAGGGGATAAATAAAGAAACAGAGAGCTTGAATAATATGATAAGTGACCTAGACTTAACAGACATTTATAGAATACTGTACCCCAAAACAGCAGGATAAACATTCTTTCAAGTGCTCATGGATCCTTCTCCAAGATACACCATATGTTGAGTCATGAGACAAGTCTCAATAAACTTAAAAAGACTGAAATGGTACAAAACACTTTCTCTGACCATAATGGAATGAAGCTGGAAATCAGTAAGAGATGGAAAAAGGAAAATTCATAAACATATACAGATTAAACAATACACTCAAATAATCAGTGGGCCAATGAAGAAACTGCAAGAGAATTCAGCAAGTATCTTGAGACAAATGAAAATGAGAATACAACATATCAAAACCTATGGGACACTGCAAAGACAGTGCCGAGAGGGAAATTTATAGCCCTCAATGCTTATATTTAAAAAGAAGAAAGAGCTAAAATTGAATTTCTAACTACATACCTGGAGGAACTAGAAAAAGAACAGCAAACAAATCCCACGCCAAGCTGAGGGAAAGAAATAGTAGTGCTTTATTAATAATGTATCAATAAAATTGATTTGTTTACAAAAAAAGAATGTGACATATGAACAGTAATACTGCTATTTTTACTGCTAACTAAAAATAAGAGGTTAGCTACCAAAAAGAGAGAAAGAAATAGTAAAGATCAGAGCATAAATAAATGAAATTGAGAACAAAAAAAAACCAACAATAGAGCGAATCAACAAAATCAAAAGTTGGTTCTTTGAGAAGATCAACAAAATCGACAAACACTTAGCTTAGACTGGCAAAGAAAAAAGAGAGAAGATGCAAATAAATAAAATCAGAAGTAAGAGGGGGACATTACCATTGACCGCACAGAAACCTGAGAGATCATAAGAGGATACTATGAATAACTGTATGCCAAAAAACTAGACAATGCAGATGAGATGGACAATTTCCTAGAAACACACAAACCACCTACTCTGACACTAAAACAAATAGAGTACCTCAACAAACCAATCACAAGTAAAGAGACTGAAACACTCACCAAAAACCTCTCAAAGATGAAAAGCCTGGGACCTTCACAAGTGAACTTTACCAATCATTCAAAGACTATCTAATAACAATCTTGCTCAAGCTCTTCTAAAAAACTGAACAGGAAAGAAGGCTACCAGACTCATTCTATGAAGCCAACATCACCCTAATAACAAAACCAGATAAAGATACTATGAAAAAAGAAAACTACAGACCAATATTTCTAGTGAATATAGATGCAAAAATCCTCAACAAAATCCTTACAAGCTGAATGCAAAAGCACATTAAAAGAATTATACACCAAGATCAAGTGGGTTTTATCCCAGGTACACAGAGTGGTTCAACCCATGAAAATCAATTAGTGAAATAAACCATACTGATAAATTGAAGGAAAAAAACCACATGATCCTCTCAATTGATGCAGAAAAGGCACCTGACAAAATACAGCACTTTGTTGATAAAAACATTTCAAAAGATAGGAATAAAGGAAGCTATTTCAATATGGTAAAGTACATATATGAAAAACCTACAGCTAGCATTGTACACAATGGTAAAAGACTGAATGCTTTCCCACTGAGATCTGGAAGAAGACAAGGATGCCCACTGTCACCACTGTTATTCGATATTGTTCTAGCAGTTCTAGCTACAGCAATTAGACTAGATAAAGAAATAAAAGGCATCCAAATAGGAAAGGAAGAAGTAAAACTTTCACTATTCACTGATGATATGATCTTGTATCTAGAAAATTCTGAAAAATCTAAAACAAAGCTACTAGAAATAATAGACAAGTTCAGTAAAGTGGCGAGATATAAGATTAATATGCAAAAATCAATAGTGTTTCTATACAGTACTGATGTACAATCTAAGGAGGAAGTCAGAAAAATTCCATTTATAATAGCGACTAAAACAATCAAATACTTAGGAATAAACTTAACAAAGGACATAAAAGAACTGTATTTAGAAAACTATAAAGCATTGCTAAAAGAAACTGAGACTTAAATAAATGGAAGGACATTCCATGTTCAGGTATTAGAAGACTAAATATCATTAAGATGTCAATTCTACCCCAACCGATTTACAGATTCCATGTAATTCCAATAAAAATTCCAACAACCTTTTCTGCAGCCAATAATCAAACTTATTTGGAAAGGTAAGGGGCCCCAAATAGCCAAAAATGTCTTCAAAAGAATGAAGTTGGAAGATTCTTACTTCCTGACTTTAAAGCCTATTACTTAGCTACAGTGGTTAAAAAAAAAAAAAGCCCAAAAAATCAAAACAAAACAAAAAACCAGTATGGTAGTGGCAGAAAGAAAGAGAGATTGAACAGTGGAACCAAACCAAGAAGTCAGAAACAGACCCTCACATTTCCAGTCAAGTGAAGTTTGATAAGGCTGTAAAGCCCACCCAGCTGGGCCAGAACAATCAACAAATGGCACTGAAGAACTGGGTAGCCACATCCCAATGAAAGAAAGAGGACCCTTAGCTCACACCTTATACAAAAATTAACTCAAAGTGGATCAAAGACCTAAATATGAAAGTGACAACCATAAAACTCCCAGAAGAAAATGTAGGAAAACATCTTCAAGATCTTATGGCTGCAGTAATTACTTAAACCTTACACCCAAAGCACAAGCAACAAAAGAAAAAATAGAGAAATGAGACCTCCTCAAAATAAAACACTTTTACATCTCCAAAGACTTTGTCAAACGGGTGAAAAGGCAGCTGACGCAATAGGAGAAAATATTTGGCAATCATATGTCCTATAAGAGTTTAATATTCATGCTATATAAAGAAATCATACACCTCAACAATAAAAAGACAAACTACCTGATTAAAAAATGGGCAAAGGACTTGAAGAGACAATTGTCCAAAAAAGTACAAAAGGAGAAAAAACACATGGGGAAATAAATGTTCAACACTGTGATTAAGGAAATGTAAATCAAAACTACAATGAGATATCATTTCACACCTATTAGACTGGCCACTATTAAAAAGTCAGAAAACTGTAAATGTTGGAGAGGATGTGCAGAGATAGGAATGCTTGTTCACTGTTGGTGGGAATGAGAATGGTACAGCCACTGTGGAGGACTGTTTGGCAGTTCCTAAGGAAGTTGAATATAGACTTGTCATGGGACCTGGCAATACCATTGCTGGGTATATACCCAGAAGAACTGAGAGCAGTGACATGAGCAGACATCTGCACACCAATGTTCATAGCAGCATTATTCACGATTGTAAAAAACTGGAAACAACCTAGGGGTCCATCAACTGACGAATGGATAAAAAAATTGTGATGTGTAAACATGATGGATTATTACACAGTGGTAAGAAGAAATGAGGCCAGTCATTAAGCATATGACAACATGGATGAACCTGGGGGACATTATGTTGAGTGAAGCAAGCCAGGCACAAAAGGACAAATGTATGACTGCACTACTATGAACTAAATATATTATGTAAACTCATTGAATTAATAATTAGAATGTAGGTCACCAGAAAATAGAATGAGGGTAGAGAATGGAAAGCTGATGGTTAATCTGTGCAGAACTGGTTAAAAGATTGTTTGTAAATCTTTGGAAATGAAAGGAAATGGTAAGAGCACATCATGGTGTTCGAGAATAGCATGGCTATTATATGGGTATAACTCGTTAAAAGGGAAAGTCTAAGGACATGTATATTACTAGAAGGAAAGCTAAAAAATGTAACATGGGACTGTAAAATATAGTAAAACCTCATGTAAAATACAAATATGGGTGATACTGCATATATAAGACTGTTTTTACAAAATATAAATGCAAATAAATAAGGAAGAAGGAAACAGAATAGCCATTATGTATGGCAGGGGAAGCACAGAGATTGTGAGGTGATGCGTTTGTTTGCTTGGCTTTTGATTTTTAGTATTATTGCTGGAATAATGAAAAATGCTCTAAAAATGACTGAAGTAATGAATGCAAAACTATGTGATTACACTGAATACCAATGATTGTATACTTCAGATGGGTTATCTGTCATTAATATGTATCAATAAATTTGTTAAAAAAATAAACCAGATACATCTTTGTCCTCAAGAAGCTTGTGATCGGGAAGCAGATGTGGCTCAAGCAATTGGGCTCCCATCTACCATACAGGGGGTCCAGGGTTCGATACCCAGGGCCTCCTGGTGAAGGCAAGCTGGTCCGCGCGGCGAGATGGCCCATGTGGAGTGCCAGCCCACGTGGAATGCCACCCCGCGCAGGAGTGCTAGCCAATGTGGAGAGCTGCTGCAGCTAGATGGCACAACAAAAAAGAGACACAGAGGAGAGACAACAGGAGACTTAGCAGCCCAGGGAGCTGAAGTGGTGGAAGAGAATGATGGCCTCTCTCCCACTCTGGAAGCTCCCAGGATCCGTTCCTGGAGCCGCCTAATGAGAATACAAGCAGCCACAGAAGAACACACAGTGAATGGACAATTGCAGACAATGGAGGGAGGGGGGAGAAGTAAATAAATAAATCTTAAAAAAAAAAAAAAAGCAGCTTGTGATCTACCGGCAGAAACAAATATGGAAGTCATTGCTTGCAAAAAGTATTCTAGTGGGTTGAGATTTAGGGAAGTAGATGGTTAAACTGGTAATTTACAATAGAGCATGAATTACTTTATAATTAATATAACTTTTCTGAATGTATCTTACATATACCATTATTGTTTAATTATATATTCATAAATATTGGAGTTGTAGAAGGAAAAAAAAAGGGAAGACTCCACTCACTAGATAGGATAGGACAGAAAATTGCATGGGAAAGAACTTAAAGGTTATGAATAGAAAGTAAAAATTGAGAGAAAAAAAATAAGAACATGGCTTATTTGGCCCAGAGAAAGCAATAGGACAATTTAACTAGGGCTTTCAAGGAACAGAGTTTTAAGTCATTACTTAATTCAAAAATAATTCACGGAGATTTTATAATGGGCTAGATATTAGGCCAAGTGCCAAAGATACGATGACTAAAAATCTCAAACCTTGCCTCTGAAGAATTTAGAAGCATATAAATACAGGCAGCTCTGAGACTGAAAAAAAAAAGCAGCACTAGCTTAGTGTTTTCCCCACCTATCTTCATTCCACCCCCTACCCCGCTTAGAATCCATGGTCCATCACTTTGCTGACCATCCTGCACACATGCTGAACTCCTATCCCACCTGTCCAACAAAACTCCAACCCTAGATGAATCCAACCAGCCACCTCTCTTGGCCTTTACTAAGGTGCTTAATTCTGATGGAGAAAGACAGATGCCTGCAGGAACTGGACTCTCAATGATGCCCCGCATCCTATCATGCCTCCAAAGTCTCTTTAAAATTGTTCCAGTCTAAACCTGACCATCTCAAACAGATGGCCTGACTTATTAATTCACAGAGGGACCAGATGACCTTGGAAAGGAACTTCTTCAACTTCTTGCCATCAAATCTACCAAGTTGTCTACATCTGCACCCATCCCTCCCTCCTAGTATACGGAAAAGCGGTCCCTCCTCCTGGATGAGGTTAATTCCTAATCCTGAACTCAGGATCCCATCACCCTCCTCTAATCAGGAACCCAGCATCACCAATTTAATTATCCTATTTTAGCAATATTTTCAACTTTCTCATTCTACCAGCTTCTTCTCATAGGCATTAAAATACTTTAAATCTCTTCCAAAGCCCTGTCTCCTCCCCTTGACTTCTAAACATTAGCCTGTTTCCATTTCTTCAATCCCTACTTCCTCTTCAAGGAATTTTTTCCCAAAATGTTTAATTATAAAATATTTCAAACATAGAAAAAGTAAGTTAATATGCATCCATAAGTTAATACGTATCCTTCTCAGAATGTTTTCAAGTTTAGTATTTGTATCAGGAAGCTTTTGCTGCATAACATATTATCCCAAAATTTAGTGGCTTAAAATAGCCACCTTTTATTTAGCTTCATTTAGTTCACAATTCTCTCTGGGTCAGTAATTTGAACTGGGCTTGGCTGGCTGGTTCTTTCCATGGTTTCAGCTGGGCTCATGATCAATTTCCAGCCAGCTAAGTGGCTTTATTTCTGGAGAAATGGGAACAACTAAGCCAAGTGTGTCTTCTCTTCCAGCAGAACAGGCCAGGCTTCTTCAAACAGCAGCAGCAGGGATGATTTCCTAAGACAGACATGAGCGCCAGCACCAATGCACAAGCACTTTTCTTGAGTCATGTTTGCAAACATCCCTTTGGCCAAAGCAAGTCACACCGCCAATCTAGATTCAAGGGAGGGAAAATAGACTCCACTCTTAATGAGAAAAAAGGAATTTGTGACCACTTTTGTAACCTACTGGAGTATCTGTGCATGTATGTTTATTTAAACATGTTGCATAAATGGTTTATAAAATGTGCATTCTTTTCAACCTATTTTTTTTATCTTAATATGCTTTTGAAATTTGTTTTTTATGTTTGGAGTTCCAACTGATTCATTTTAATCATTGTATATACCACAGTTAATCCATTCACTTATTAATAAAGATCCAGGATATTTCTAATATTTTGCTATTATAAATAATGCTGAATTGAGTGTCTGTATATACATTTTCTTGTACATATATGTGACATATTCTTCAGGAGATGGCTGTACCAAATTTCCCCCCATAAGCATTGTACAAGACTTTCTATTCTTCTACATCCTTGTCAGTACTTGCTATTGTCATTAAATTGTTGCCTCTCATATGGATGGGAAAGGCATCTCATTAATGTCTTAATTGGCATTGTCGTCAACCTTATTGGGATGAAGCACCTTTCTATTGATCTGTAGGTCATCTGGATTTCCTCTTCTGTGAGTTGCCAATTTCTAAAGTTAGTCAATTTTCTATTATGTCATTTGTCACTTTCTTATCAATTTATGTGACTTCTTTAAAAATTCTGGACTGATCATATGTGTTTGAAAATACCTTCTCTTTGGGTATGGTTTGTCTTTCATTTGTTTTTATGGAAACTTTTGTTGAAGAGAATTTTTTTAATTAATGCATCAAATAAATGTACCAGTATTTTCTTTTATGATTTATGTCTTTTGTGTCATTTAAGGTTATAATTACACTCTTTTACTAGCAGTCTTATTGAGATATAATTCACATATAGGGAAGCGGATTTGGCCCAACGGATAGGGTGTCTGCCTACCACATGGGAGGTCCAAGGTTCAAACCCAGGGCCTCCTGACCCATGTGATGAGCTGGGCCACAGGCAGTGCTGATGCGCGCAAGGAGTGCAGTGCCATGCAGAGGTCTCCCCCGAGTAGGGGAGCCCCACGCGCAAGGACTGAGCCCCATAAAGAGAGCTGCCCAGCACGAAAAAAGTGCAGCCTGCCCAGGAATGGCACCGCACACACAGAGAGCTGACTCAGCAAGATGGCGCAACAAAAAGAGACACAGATTCTGGGTGCCACTGACAAGAATTCAAGCGGACACAGAACACACAGTGAATGGACACAGAGAGCAGACAACTGGGGCTGGGGTGGGGAAGGGGAGAGAATTAAAAATAAATAAATAAATCTTTAAAAATATATACATAATTCACATATCACACAATTCACCCATTTAAAGTATACAGTTAAATGGTTTCAGAAAATTCAGAGTTGTCTAACCATCACTACAGTCAATTTTGGAGCAAGTTTGTCATTAAAAAAAAAAGAAAATACAATACTTATCCTTTAGCTATCATTCCCCAGTCCCACTCATCCTCTGTCCAAACCCTAAGAAATCACTAATCTATTTTCTGTCTCTGTAGATTTCCCTGTGTTGGACATTTCATATTAATATAATCATACAATATAGGCTCTTTTGTGAATGGCCTCTTTCAATTAGCATAGTATTTGCAAAGTTCACCCATGTTGTAGCATGTATCAGTACTTCATTCCTTTTAATGGCTGAGTAATGGATATATCACAATTTGTTTACTCATTCATCAGTTGATGGACATTTGGGTTATTTCCAGCTTTTAGATATTATGAATAATGTTTCTATAAACATTGGTACAAAACTATCTGTTTGTGACACTGTTTCACTGTCTTTGGATATATACTAAGAAGTGGGATTGCCAGGTCAAATGGTAATTCTATAGTCTATATTTAACTTTTTGAGGAATCACCATATAGCTTTCTACAGTGGCTGCACCATTCTACACTCACACCAGCAATGTGCTAGCGTTCCAATTTCTCTGCATCCTTTCCAACATTTGTTATTTTCCAATTAAAAAAAAAATACAATAATGGGTTGTATCTCATTATGGTTTTAATTTGCATATCCCTAATGGCTAATGATATTAAGCATCCTTTGATGTGTGTATTAGCCATTTATATATCTTTTTTGTATTAATGCCTTTTCAAGTCCTTAACCATTTTTAAATTGGTTTATCTTTCTGTTGTTAAGTTGTAGGAGTTCTTTATATTTTCTGGATATTAAACCCTTTCTAATACATGGTTTGAAACTATTTTCTCCCATTCTGTAGATTTCTTTTTCACTTTCTTCATAATTTCTTTTGATGCCCAAGTTTCAAAATTTTATGAAATCAAGTTATCTATGGTTTCTTTTGTTGCTCAAGGTTTTGGTATCATATCTAAGAATCCACTGCCAAATTCTAGGTCATGAAGATTTTCCCTAGGTTATCTTTTATGAATTTTATAGTTTTCACTCTTTTATTTAGGTCCTTGATCCATTTTGAGTTGATTTTTTATATGGTGTGAGGTAGCAATCTAACTTCATTCTTCTGAATGAGGATACCCAGTTTTCCCAACACCATTTGTTAAAGAGACTCTTCTTTCCACACTGCATGTATTTAGTGGCACACTATATATACTTGTAAAATATCAAATGATCATAAATGTAAGGGGTTATTTCTGGACTTTTGATTCTGTTCTACTGATCTATTTATCTATCTTTGCACCAATACCACACTTTTTATTACTGCTACTTTGCAATACAATTTGAAACCAAGAAGTATGAACCCTCCAATCCTGTTTTGGCTATTCAGAGCCTCTTGCAGTTTCATACAAATTTGAGAAGATTTCCATTTATGGAAAAAAGGCTGCTGGAAGTTTAGGGAATGCATTAAATTTGTATATTGCTTTGGGTAATATTGACTTATCAAGTCTTTCAACCCATGAACATGGATGTCTTGCCATTTATTTAGGTCTTCTTTCATTTCAGCAGATTTTTGAAGTTTTCAGTATACTAGTCTTTTGTGTCCTTAAATTTATTTCTAGATTAGATGATAATGTAAAAGAAATTTTCTTAATTTCTTCTTTGGATTGTTCATTGTTTCTGCATAGGAATATATATATTTTTTAAAGATTTGTTTTATTAATTCCCCCCACCCCCACCCCCGTTGTCTGCTCTTCTGTGTCTGCTGGTCTTCTCTTTACATGGCACCAGGAACTGATCCTGGGACTATCCAGAGTAGGAGAGAGGTGCCCAATCTCTCACACCACCTCAGCTCACTGGTCTGCTGTGTCTCTGTCACTCCTCTGTGTCTCTTTTTTTTGTATCATCTTGCTGTATCAGCTCTCTGCTCGGGCCAGCACTCCTGCATGGGCCAGCACTCCATGTGAGCCACCTCACCGCATGGGCCTGCACTCTATGTGAGCCACCTCACCGCATGGGCCAGCACTCCATGTGGGCCAGCTCTCCTCTCAGGCCATCTCGCTGTATGGGCCAGCTTGCCTTCACCAGGAGGCCCTGGGAATTGAACCCTGGACCTCCCATATGGTAGGTGGGAGCCAAATGGCTTGAGCCACATCTGCTTCCTGATTGCTCTTTGTGTGTGTTGATCTTGCATGCTGCCTTGTTGCTGAATTCATATAATATTCTAATAATTTTCTTGTGGATTCCTTTAGGTTATCTATATATGATCATGTTGCTGCAAACAGAGATAGTGTTATTTCAATTTGAATTCCTTTTCTTGCCTTTACAATTGAATTCCTTTACAATTTGAATTCCTTTTCTTGCCTAATTGCTCTGGTGAGGACTTCTAGTATAATATTGAATAGCAGTGGTAAAAGTCCACCAGACTAATAAGTTGAAAAAAAGGGGGTGGGGGAGGAAAGGAAGAAAGAAGGGGGAAAAAAGAAAAAAAATACTAATGAACAGAAAACACCCCCCCCCCCCATTTTAGTCTGCCAGGCATGGAAAGCAATATACCAGAAATGGATTGACTTTCAAAATGGGGGTTTATTGGCTTGCAAGCTTACAGTTCTGGGGCTGAGAAAAATGTCCAAATCAAGGCATCATCTGGTGATGCTTTCTCCCTGAAGACCAGTTGCTGGCAATCCTGGACTCCTCTGCCACATGGGAAGGTATGTAGCAGTGTCTGCTGGACTCTGTCTCCTCCTCTGGGCTTCCTTGCCTTTAGCTTCCTGCTTCCATGACTTTCTCTCTCAGTTTCTGTTTCTCTCTCCATATTCATATATTTTTTAAAGATTTTATTTACTTCTCTCCCCATTCAACCCCCTCTATTGTCTGCTCTCTGTGTCCATTTGCTGTGTGTTCTTCTGTGTCTGCTTGTATTACCAGGTGGCACTGGGAAACTGTCTCTTTTTTGTTGCATCATCTTGCTGCATCAGCTCTCGGTGTGTGCGGCACCACTCCTGGGTGGGCTGTGCTTTCTTCACGTGGGGTGGCTTTCCTTGCGGGGCACATTCCTTGCACGTGGGGCTCCCCTACACAGGGGCGCCCCTGCATGGCACGGCATTCTTTGCGCACAGCAGCACTGCGCGTGGGCCAGCTCACCACACAGGTCAGGAGGCCCTGGGTATAGAACCCTGAACCCTCCATATAGTAGGCGGATACTCTATCAGTTGAGCCACATTCCCTTCCCCATATCATTTATAAAGGTCTCCAGTAAGAGGATAAAAACCTGCCCTGGGCCACACCTTATGGAAGTAACCTAATCAAAAGGTCACACCTACAATAGGTCTACATCCACGGGAATGGATTAGCTTTAAGAACATGATTTTCTGGGGTCCATCCAGCTTCAATCCATCAGCCACTCCCCCCCCCCCAAAAAAAAAAAAGAACAAGAGGAAAATAATGAAGTGTACTACCTCTCCACAACTTCAGTTATGGGCTGGTGCGAAGCTAGAAGGTGCTGCTTTTAAGGCTGAAACCTAGGCCAGCATCCCTACTTGTCCTTCCGAGATCTGCCAGACCCAGAAATATAAAACAGAGAAAGGGAAACAAAGAAAAAAGAAGCGGTGCACTGGCTCTTTATGTCTCTGTAGAAGCTAGTGTAATGCCAGCAGATGCTGCTTCTGAGAGAAACTGAGGCTAGTACCCACACTGGGCCCTCAGAAATCCACCAGAATAAAAACACAAAAAGAAAAAGAGATACCCATCCAATGGAAACATGCACTGGATCTTTAAGTCCTGATAGATGCTGGAGTGAGGCCAGAAGCTGCTGCTGCAGAGGGGCCTGAAAACAAGGCCAGAGTCTATGTTGTGCCCTTAGGGATATACCAAACAAGGAAACACCCACCCCCTGAAGGGGAAAAAACCCACACAAAAAACTAGTTCTTTACATCCAGGCAGATGCTAGTGGGAGACTGGGAGTGCTGCTGCCCAGAGAGCCAAACCGAGACCAGCTTTCACACCGGTCCCTCGGATCCCCCAGACTGGCCCTTACCTTCAAACCAACGTTTAGAGGAGAAGGTTTCCTCTACCAGCCTGGCCCTGGCTGGCTGCTCCCAGAATCTGAGCTGCAGTGCCACGACGGCAGCCATCTCCAGAGCTGCTTCCGTGGGGCTGAGCAATGGGGGCTGGGTACTGGTTCACGATTTCACTTACAAAAGCTGAACTCTAAGCAGCTTCTCCCTTTCTCTGGGACTCCTGTAATTCTAAAGGTCTGATCTGGTTCCAGCATTACCACCTGGTTAATTCCAGTCTCTTTTTCCAGCTCTTGCAATTTTCTAATGAAGGTGACAATTTGTAACACTTCCTACTCCACTGTTTTTGCCTGTGCTCTGCTAAAGTGTGAATCCAGCTAGGGTTGATTTTTGTGTAGGGCGTGAGCACCATCTGTTGAAGAGTCCCTGCCTGTATTAGTCAGCCAAAGGGGTGTTGATGCAAAATACCAGAACTGGTTGGTTTTCATAAAGGGTATTTATTTGGGGTAGGAGCTTGCAGATACCAGGTCATAAGCATAAGTTACTTCCCCAAAGTCTATTTTCACATGTTGGAGCAAGATGGCTGCGATGTCTGCAAGGGTTCAGGCTTCCTGGGTTCCTCCCTTCCCCAGCTGTTTTTTCCTGGGCTCAGGGTCTCTCTTCCTGGGGACTGCTTTTATTTCCTCTGTGTGCTTACTTTCTGGGACTCCAGCTTAAAGCTTCAGCTTCATACTCCAACATCAAAACTCCAACATTAAAATGCCCTAATCATAACTCAATCACACCGGGGTATAGATCAAATTACAAACATAATCCAATATCTATTTTTGGAATTCATAACCATATCAAACTGCTACACTGCCTTCCCCACTGAAGCGTTCTGCCGGTCACTACATGAGTGAATCTGTCCTAGGCTCTTCTTTCTGTTCACTGGATCACTCATCTTTTCTAGTACCAAACCCTCATGCATTAGTTACTGGCTTTATACCGAATTTTGAACTTCTAGTAGGGAGAGTTGTTCTTATTCTTTCGTTGTCTCCTCATTCTTTTTCTGTAGTATTTTCTTGGTTATTCTTAGCCTTTTGCCCTTCCATGTGAACTTTAGAATCAGCATGTTGAATTCCAAACAAAACACTTTCAGGATTTTGATCTAAATTGTGTTGGATGTATAAAATAAAATTGAGAACTGTCATCTTTAACAAACGAATCCTCCCATTATTGATAAAATGTCTCCAACCTATACTGACCTTCTTTGTGTGTTTTAATTAATTTTTTATTGACTAAACTCCATATTTCATTCTGGTTTCATTAGTTTCCCCCAATACCCCTTTCCTGTAGCAGGACTCCACCCTGCATTCCATATAACACTTAGTCTCGTGTCTCCTTCGCATCCACTGGGCTGTGACAATTTCTCAGAATTCCCTTGTTTTTTATGACCTTGACAGTTTGGAGGAGTACTAGGCAGCTATTTTGTAGAATACCCTTCGATTTGGTTTTGTATGCTGTTTTGCTCAAGGTTAGACCAGGGTTATGGGATTTTGGGAGGAAGACCAAACACAGCTTATGAAGGGTACATGCCATCAGTGTGATTTATCACTGATGATGTTAACCTTGGTCACTTCTACAAGGTACTGCTTGCAAGCTTTTTCCACTTATTTTCCCTAACTTTCCGCACTATTCTCATTGGAAGCAAGTTATTAAATGTGTTGCACACTTAAGGTAGAGAGTGATGCTTTATCTCATTGAAGAGGGAATAGCTATATTAATACTGGAATTCTTCAGTTTGGGAGATTTGCCTTATTTATATATTTATTTATTTACTTATTCAGTCAATTATTTATATCAGTATGGACTCAAGGATATTTACTTTAATTTGGATCATAAATTTAAAACTATGCTGTTTATTTTATTGCTCAATTAGTTTTAGTTTTGGGCACTGGGAACCCTTTCAATTAAATTTTATAATTTTCTCCAGACAAGTCTTACATATATTTTGATGGATTTATTTTGGTACTGTAAATAAAGCCTCTTTTGAAATTATCTTTTCTCCTTGTTGAATTTTTTCTTTTTTCCCCATTTTCTCCTGAAAAATTTCAAACATAAAGCAAAGGTGAACAATCATACCCACCACCTAGATTCTATAATTAACATTTTACTATAGGTTTTTTAAATCACATATCTATCCATTTTTCTATTACTCTAGCCATCTTATTCTTTAGATGCATTTCAAAGTAAATGACAGACATCAGCACATTTTCCCCTAAATACTTACAAATTTTGTTTTAAGGATGGAGTCTCTGGGTATGTATTTGCATTATTTTCCAGAAATAAAGAGTTGCTGGTCTACTTCCTAGAATAAGCTTCTGTCAATATCATTCTTTATGATGGTGATTCTCAACTGGGAGTGATGCTGCCCTCCAGGATTCATTTGGCAATATCTGGAGACATTTTTGGTTGTCATGACTGGGCAGGAGTCACAGGCATCTATTGAGTAGAGGCCAGGGATGCTGCTAAACATCCTACTATGTGCAGTGCAGCTCCCTACAATAAAGAATTATTGGGTCCAAAATGTCACTAGTGCCAATGTTAAGAACCCGTTTTAGGAAATGGTAAACTTCATACCTCTAGAGTTACCGAGAAACAGACTGAAGTACAAAGTCCTTTCCATATACTGCAGGAGAGCACAGTAGCTAAAAGGAAATAAAGGCTTGGAGAGAAGATTTTTTTTAAAGTATCTTGTCCTGCTTGTGAAATTATTTTACTGAGGAATCTTATGTTTGTTGTTTAAATTTTCCTCTTCATTTTTCTTGTTTGGATTTAAAATCATCATGCATTTTCTTGCAATTTGTCTGAAATCACTATTGACTTTAGTATATCCACGGAGACTTTGTGGTTTTGTTTCCTTTTTTTTTGAAATTCTTTATTTACTAAATAAGGCAAAAGAGAGCAGCACAGGACAAGACCCAGGAGGGTCTCAAAGGCAAGTTTGCCTGTCCTCTCCCCCAGGTCAGGACATGTCACCTCCCCAGCCTAGTACAGTGAGGTTTTCTTCTCAGCCTTGGAAGCTCCCTCTGCAACCGAGTTTTATATATTGATTTTATACCCAACAATCTTTCTGAATTTCCTTTTTTACCTCAATAATTTATTTGTAGATTTTCCTGAATTTTTCTCTGCAGACTCTCCTATTGTTCAGTGATAATGACAGTTTCCCTAATGGGAATACAAGCAGGCAGAGAAGAACACACAACGAATGGACACAGAAAGGAGACAACAAGGGGAATGGGGGGGTGAGAAAAAAATAAAAATAAAAAATAAAAATTGTATCTTTATCTTGTTTCTGACTTTCAACAGAATCTTTCTGTTTCACCAAGTCTGGGATTTGCAGTGGGGTTTCGGTCAGTACTCATTATCAAGTTCTCTTTTATTTTCAGGTAGGTATAAAGGTTTATCATGAATGGGGTTTGAATTTATGAAATGGGATTTTAAAGTTTTTATATTGGGTAAAATGACTGGATGATTTTTCTTTTTTTAAACATTAAAATAAAAATTATATTAGCAAATGTTCTAACATAAAGCCACTCTTGCATTCCTTGAACAGTCCAACCTGACCCTGATGAATTATTTTTTAATTCATCGCTGGATTTGGTTTTCTAACATTGTGTTTAAGACCCTGACTACATTCATAAATAATACTGCCATGCATTGTCTAGCACTGTCTGTTTTGCTCTGGGTGTCCAAGGTGCTTCATATAAGTGTTCTAAGTTCCCTATTCTCGGAAACAATTGTGTAACATGGGGATTAGCTGTTCTTTGACTGTTTGGAGAGACTTAACTGTAAAACTACTGTATCTAAACTTCCGGCTGTCTTGTTTTCTGTATAAATCTCAAACTTACAGAAAAGTTCCTAGTACAATTCAAGAAACATTTTTTTTAATCCTAATCCTTCGAGGGTTAAGTTGCCAACACCCCCAAATACTTTATTATATTTCCTACAAATGAGGACATTTCCTTTAAAACCACACTACCATCAAACTCAGAAAGTTCAAACTGAAACATTATTTATCCTCAGCGCCCCCTCAAGTTTTGTCTCTTGTCCTAATAAACTCCTTTACAGTGAAAAGCCCCTACCAAGAATCACGTATTACTACGGATGCCAACACCATACACGTCTCCTGTGTTCTGGAACTGTTCCTCAGTCTTTCCTTGACTCTCTTGGGCTTGGCACTTTTAAAGAAGATAGGCTTGCTGTTCTATAGCATGTCTCCTAGTTTGGGATTGTCTGATGCTTCCTCATGGCTAGATTCGGAATCCATATCTTTGGAAGGAATAGCACAGAAGGGATGCTGGGTTCTGCTCATTGTGCTCATTCTACTGGCGGCTCACTATTTCAGTTGTCCCATTACTGATGATATTTACCTTGATCGCTAACAAAGGTGACTTCTGCCAGGCTTCTCCAGTGTAAAGTTACTCTTTACCCCTTTGTAATTAATACATATTTTGGGGGGAGATACTCTAACACTAAGTAAATATCCCATTCTTCATAAAACTTTTAACTTATGCATTTATTAATTCATACCAGTATGGATTCATGGTTTTCTGTTTTCTATCCAAAGGTATGCCTATTTAATTAGTAATTTCTCAGAATCAGCTTTTAGCCTTGTTCTTTTCCTTTTATCTCCTTTTTCCTATTTCATTGATTTCTGTTATCTTTATTATGTCTTTTCTTCAGAGTTATTCTTTGTTTTTTCTCAAATCTTCTTAGGTGGATTCTTTGCACTCAATTATGTCTTTCTTTGTTTCGAAAAAGTCATTTATGGCATAAGTTTCCTTCTAAATTTCATTGCATTTCATAAGTTCAGATATTATTCAATTCTAAATAATTTGCAGTATGTTTTACCTTTTTTGTCTTTATTTTTTTAAAGGTTACATTAAAAAAATATGAGGTCCCCATATACCCCCCATCCCCCTCATCCCACTCCTCCCATAACAATTTTATCTTTGACCCACATATAATTTAGAAGTGTAGTTTTTAGCTTCCTAAAGCAGAGGAGGGGGACGGGTAGGGTTGCTTTTTCTTTTTGATTTTGAAATTAGTTGCTTCTTGATCAGAAATGTGGTCTTACACAGGTTCTTTTGTGTTGCTTGGAGGCCAAGTTCATACTTTGTTTTGGTGAATGCTCCATGGTTTTTCAAAAGGGAAATCATTGAATGGAGGGCTATTTATCCATTAGTTAAGCCTGTTACTTGTGTTATTCAAATCTTCTAATCTTAGATTGTTTTTTACTTGCTTGGTATCTTAAGTCTCCTACTATGACTGCAGATTTGTCTGTTTCTATAGATCAAAATTTTTTTTTTTGTACTCTGGATTTTAAAGCTATATATTGGCGTTTGCAAATTTTAAATTGTTATATCTTCCTGGTGAATTTTTCCCATTGTCACTGAGTAATGCCTCATTTAAATAATGGCCTTTTCTTTAAAGTCTTATTTTTGTCTGATAGTAATACTCAATACCTACTTTCTTTTGGATAGTATTTGCCTACTAAATGTTTCCATTTTAAAAGTTTCAACTTTTCAGAATCTTCAGGTTTAGGTGAGCCTATTGTTTTAATCAACCTGACAATCTCTTTCAACTGGAGAGTTTATTTAGCTTATTATTACTGATAAGGTATTTGGATTAATTTCTACTATGTTTTATGCCTTCTTTTTACCCAGGGTTTTTACATTTTCCCTCATTCCTTTCCATTGTTTTATTGAATTTCTTAATTCTCCTTTTACCTTCTACAAGCTTAGATCTTACATCTTACTTTTCCATTCTTGTAAAGGTAACCTTTACAAATTTTCTTTATTTGGACAATACATATTTAAAAAATTACTTTGGTAACATACACAACACAAAATTTCCCATTTTAACTACTTTCATGTTTACAATTCAATTATATTATTTCATCAGTAATAGAAGGTCTCACTTATTCTTCAATCCACTAAAACTTCTTTCATTTCTCAACACTGATCCAAAATTGTTCCCAAAGTTACAAATGCTCTCCAGATTGCTAAATTTATGGTCACTTTTTGGTCCTCATTTGACCAAGTTCTCTGAAACAACTGACAATGGTGACCGCCATCCTTCTTTATGAAATTAGCTTTTCTCTCTGCTTCTTGAACACAAAACTCCCGATTCCCTTAATTCTCCTCCTACCTCTTTGGCTGTGCTTTTTTGCTCCTCTGATCCCACGCTTACCTACCCTTCAAAGCATGGCGCTCCTCAAGGCTCTGCTGAGTATTCCCATTCTCTTCCTTGGCTCCACATACCATTTCTATGCCAGTGCCTCCTCAACTGGCATCTCCAGCTCAATTCTCTCTCTGGACTCAGACTCACAAAGCCCTCTGCCCTCTGCTCAGCTTCACTGGGATGTCTTACTCCTCCAACTTCATCGCAATCTTCTTTCCCCTAACCCGGTTCTTCCTTTAAGTGCCCCAATCTCAGCAAAAGGCCCAAACATTCACTTCTCATTCGCACCCAATGTTTTGGGACACGTTCTTAGGTCTCTGTTCTCTCTCCTCCCTCAATAGCCACCAAACTCCGAAGGCTGTCAAGTGTAATTCTTAATTATCTCTCGAATCTGTCTGCTTATGTCCATCCCTCTGCACCTACTCTAAGCCCAGCCTCCAGCACCTTTCCCTGGAACCTCCTCATTGCTCTCGCGGCACCCCTCTTCCCTCCCCACCAGTCTGCATTCCCAACCAGGGGCCAAAGCGACTTTTCTAAAGGGAAAATCTGATCCTGTCCCTACTCTCAGTAAACCCTCCGAAGGCTCCCTTTGTTCTCAGAGTAAACAAATTCCTTATGGTAGCTTCGGAGGCCCTCCCTGATTTGGCCTCTCCAGATGGAGATCCGGCCATTCCCTCCCAGATCTCTTCTCTCCAGCCACCAAGGGGAACGGGAGGGGCACTTTTTCCCCTTTCAGTTCCTCAAAAGCACCGTCCTCTTTCCTAACACCCAGTTTCCTACTGTCTTCCCCCAGAACACTCCTCTGCCTGCTCCCCACCGCCAACTCCGACTCGCTCTTCCGATTTTTAAATTAAATTTCACGTCTTCGGGGAAGACTTATTTGACCCCCTAACTTGGGTTAGATTCCCCTGCACTTTGCAAGTTTCCCTTTGTATCACATATCACACTTGAAATTACATTAAAATAATACGTTTTCCCCACTGGCCTGTAGATAGCACGAGGGAAGGTAGTTCTTATCTCTAGTTACAGTACCCCTCAGTGCTTAGCACTGCTCAACGGAGACCAGGAGCCCACACGTGGCTATAGAGATTTAAATTCATTAAAAGTGAACTAAAATAAAATATTCAACTCCACAGTAGCACTAGCCACATTTCAGATGCTCAGGAGCCATGTGTGGCTAGCGGCTGCCATAGAGCCCTTCCATCATCACAGCGTTCTACTGGACAGGGTTGGTGCAGATGATGCCTGAGTGAACTTTAGCTCGAGTGAGAGATGGCCAGGTAAAGAAAGACGGGAGCAGAGGGAGTGTGACAAAAGCAAAGAGCAGACTACCGAACATAAGAGACTGTGCGGGAAACCGCCAGCAGTTAGCTCAAGGGTGAGGGAGGGAGAGGCAGGTAAGGTCAAGGTCAGGGGGGAATGAAGTCTTGCTGAGTGGGAGGTCTCTGGGGGTTGGGAGGGAATCCCAACAGGGACGTGCTTGGGTCAGATTTGCGTTTTAGATGCTTTACTCAGGGATTATAAACCAGGAGACAGGAAAGACCATTGGGGCTTGTTGAAATAGTTAGCTCTTTCATATCACAGGGGTCAGGGGTACCCCCATACCCCAAGATCTGGAAAATCCACATAAAATGTTTTACATAGGCTAAATCTTAAAATATATACATATATACTAACCAGCCTTTGCTGGCCTGGAAATCCATTGGGGTAGACCCTTCACCTTCATTTTCCTTCAGGGCATCATATTAGGACTTTGCCTTTCTCACATGATGCCGGAGTCCACTGGAATGCCATTTTCCTAACAAGCCTGCACCTAAGTGAATGCTGCACTTTCTGCATGTGAGAGGTATGGATCTCTGGTTTATGCAAATGCTTTGCAGTTGTGTAGCTACAGGATGGCTTCCAGATTCCTTGCTGTTTTCTCAGTTTGCCTTAGGGTGGTGGACTCATCAACATGGTAAGGGCAATAGCCGTTTTGCCTGAAGGAAGCATATCTAGCAATTCCCCGTTTTCCTTCAGGTTTCTAGGGAGCACTTTCTGAACCACTAGGGACCCATGATTTCAGCTGAGCTTACAGTCTTTAAATGACACAAGAAAAAAGAAACTCCAGATGCAAAACATCACCGTGAGGTCACCGCAAGACATCAGGAGAGAGAAGCAGTCAACACGCCTGACACAGGAGTGTGGCTCTTTAACTAAAAACTTACTTTTTAAAATTTTAAAATTTTATTTTATTTTTTATCCCCCCCCCCTTGAGGTTTGCTTGCTGTCTGCTTTCTGTGTCCACTCGCTGTGCACTCTTCCGTGTTTTTATTTGTCTCCCTTTTTGTTGCGTCAACTTGCTGATTTGGCTCTGTGCGTCACTTGTGGGCCAGCTGTTCTCCACAGTGTGTGGGCGAGCCTGCCTTCAAAAGGAGGCCCCTGGACGTGAATCCAGGGGCTCCCATATGGTAGGCGGGAGCCCAACTGATTGAGCCACACCTACTTCCCTACAAATTTACTTTTAAGGAGAAAAATCGTGCAGCTGTTCATTTATATTAAAAGCAAAAGACACTGTACAGTTAATATACTTATAGTATATACATTTTATGCATTTCTGAGTTTCTAAACGTTTTCTATGCTATTCACTGGCCTTCACATGTTGTCTGTGGATTCTGGAGAACTCCCCCAAAATTCCCATTTAATTTCTTATGCCAACGCACGACATACGGAAACCGCGATGAGGAAAGTCCCGGTGCAGAAGGGATAACTGTAGTTGGGCGAGAAAAACCAGAACAAAGGGAGAGGAGGGGAGGACGGAGTTCAAGAAAGCAGCGAAACTTGACGGGGGCTGGACGTAGCAGGGCTGAGGGGTGGGGGGAGCCCAAGGTGGCCTGTACATTCCTGGATGGTGGTGCCACCCAGAGACCAGCGTCGAGGGGAAGGTTCGGGAAGCAGGCTTGGTTTGGGAGGGAAGGCTGGGGGGTGGGAAGGGATGATGAATTCAAACTGGGATGCATTGCCTTTGAGGTGTTTGTAGGATATGGCAGATATGACTGTTGGCCACAGAACTGAAGTTCAGAAAAGAAATAAAGCTAGCAATTGAGACATGGGGATAGCAGAAAATGGGGGGTAGTTAAGATCATGGGCTTGGACTAAATCACCTGCAGAGACAAGTGGGCAGTGGGCCAAGGCCTGAACTCAGAGAACAGCAGTACCGAGGGGTGAGCGGAGGAGAGGCCTGGGATGTATCATTTTGTAAGAAGATACCCTAACTATTACTTTAAAACCATTTTATTCCTTGGGCCCACACAATCTCCTGGAGGCAGCAATTTCAACACATTTCTATTTGCTATATAAGGTTTGTTTGTCTGCTTTTATCCTCAAACAAGCTCCCTGAGGTTTGGCCAGGGGCTGACTAGTTTAGAATCTCTTGCATGTGACCTGTGGGATCAGAAGATGCTCTGTGGGATCCCACCTGACTGAGCTGGGGGAGGGGAATCTTGCCTAGAGGAAGAGAGAGGGGCACGAGCACCCCGTGCCACCCATGTAACTTGAAGGATCCTCAGGGAAAGTCACTTGATTTTTGCCTCTGCAGGTGAAAACAGAGAAGGCTCTACCCTAAAACAGGAGGAGAGAGGCCAGCCTAACAGGAATCCTGAGTGATCTGCTAGAAAGGAAGAGCCAGGCTCACTGGCAACAGGAAAATAGCAGGGCAATGGCAGCTCCTTTGGACCAGGTTCCACAGGGGACAAAGCATGGGAGAGCTGTCAGCCTGAATTCCAAAGAGTGGTGACAACCTCCCTGATACCAATTAGCAGGCAGAAGCTACTGACCCCGGGCTATGATGTTACTAGCTTCTCTTTCTATTTAATTTCAATTACACTTTTTTCTTAAAAGTCAGAAACGTGCCAGGCAACCCAGGAACCAACTTAGAATAATCCCCTCTAAAGCAGAATTTAATTTATTTCTGATTTACTGGTACTTACTGATTTCATCCACATTTTTAAGAAATTTTTGCAAGTCTTTCTCCTGATCCTCAGCCATCGTAGCTCAGAATCCCTGAGGGAGGCAGCATAAATGATGAAAATTAATAAGAAGAACACACTAAACAGAAATTGTCAGGCTCGTTAGCCTTCTAAAAACGAAGAACCAAGTGATTATTTTCAAGACGGATTTCTGTTGATAAATGCCATGACTAACGGCAGGCCGATCGAGTTCTCTCTGACTGCTCTTTAAGGCCAGGGGATACTCATTATTTGTGGAGACATTGCCGGAAGCTGCCAGCCCCCCCGCCCGCTGAGAAACTGCTCTGCAGGAACATCCCTCCAAAGCCAGCAAGGACTGCTGCGCTTCCGGGGCCTGGTGAGGAGCCCGGGAGGAGAGCCCCTGGCACGGCACCAGGGATGGAGAAGGAAGCCACTGCCTAACTTTGACCATGACACCCTCCCTGCCGGCCTTTCCTCTGACGCTTTGGCCTGGTCCTGGGACGGATCACCAGACTGATGACAATTTGCATCTAAATGTCCACACCTGTTTGAAAGGTAAGCCCCTGATTTGTTTGTGGGGAGTGAAGAGAAGCCGAAATTGGCTGAAGGGATTAGAACTAGTGTCTTCTCCCCAGGTTTGTACTTCTAGATTTATTACCTCACAGTTGTTTTTGAGTGAAATCACATGGTGTACGCAGTGGTGCCCCAAGTTTCATCCACAGACCATAAAAATCACGTGGTCACTTGTTAATTACACAGATTTTTCTAGCCTGAGCCCCAGAGATTCTCAGCCAGTAAGCCTGGGATAACTGTTAGGAAGGTGGAGTTTCTAACACACTTAGTGTCTGACTCACAGCTAGGGTTGTACCCCAGTAATTGTGTAATACACCTATAACTAGGAATTAGAAACTAGCCAGGCTTTCATCTCTGCCAGGAATAAGCTGTAATTTCCTATGAGTGTCTGTGTCCTTCTCTCCACCAACTTCCAGCTGTGTGACCTTGGCTAAAGTCACAACCTCTCTGGGCCTCCGGCTTCATCCCTACTGTGGAAACGTAACAGAAACTCGGAGGATGAAGGACTGACCTGGGGATAACGTGAAAGCACTAGCCACGCAATGAGTGGTAAGTGGGAGGCGCCACCTGCTTCATCTACGAACAGGAGGCGGGGGTTAAGTGTCAACTGCACGATCCCTAAGGCTCTTTCCGGCTCAAACTTTTGAAACTGCCACGGAACCGAGGCCCAGGGAGGCACTCCCACGAGCAGGGGCCTGTGGCCGCAAACCGAGCAAGGCCACCAACGCCAGGACCGCAGCGCCAGGACAGGGCGCCGCAGGGCGGGCGACTCGCACCGCCCGGGGCCGAGGGGCGGGGCCGACGCCACTGTCGCCCTGGCAACCGCTCGGCGGCGTCCGCCGGCCCCTGGGCCCGGAGTGGGGTTCCCGGCCCGCAGTTCATCCTGTCCCGGGTGCTGGGGAGCAAACCTGCGTCCTCTTGGTGCACCTCTGACGGCCAGTCCAGACCCAGGTCCTACGGGAGACCCCGGGGCCACTCCGCCGCACCGACAGGAAGCGCTCGGGGTCGGAGCGGAAATGGCGGCGGCGGACGCCTGGAGCCTGGCCCGAGGCCGGAGGGAAAGGGGCGGGGCGTGGCCACGGGCGGCGGGGCGTGGCCACGGGCGGCGGGGCGTGGCCACGGGCGGCGGGGCGTGGCCACGGGCGGCGGGGCGTGGCCACGGGCGGCGGGGCGTGGCCACGGGCGGCGGGGCGTGGCCACGGGCGGCGGGCCGGGCTCCAGGCTCAGTCTCGCTGCTTCCAAGCCCTCGCTGGTCCTGGGTGTCCCGATGGGATCGCGGGGAGGGGAGGAAGCAAAGGCCGCGGCGAGTAGGGGGCTCTCACTCCCAACAGTTTCGTATCCCTGGTCCAAAAGGCCGACGTTCTCCAGGCTGCTTGGGAGAGGCTTGGGAATGAGTTCCGGTTTTACCTGTTGACAAAGGTGGGGCCTCGGGGGAGTTAGGCAGCCTCTATGATGTTCACTTTTCTCATCTGTAAAATGGAGAAATGGCACTTTCTCACAAGGTTTCCCGTTCAAGTGGCAGGCACGTAAGGCAGTAGGAATAATGGAGCAGCATCCAGGAGTCACTGTACGATCTAGAGCAGAATGAGACGCCGGGCGCGGCCACACATGCGCACACGCGCCCCCCAACAGGGGCCGGCCTATTATTTAAAAAGGTCAGTATAATACATGGTGGGGGGAGTCCCATCTTGAGCTTAAACTGATGCTTCGGAACATCGGGGCCTTTTTGGCAATTTGTCCGTGCTTTAGAGAACTCTGGTCGGTAGGGATGGAGCGGCCAGGCCCCGGGGCTAGGACTTTTCAGGAGGGAAGCGGGGTCCCGGCGGGCGCTGGGTGCAGCGCTGGTTCCGGGTGCAGTCAACCCCTGGCTTACGGCCAGACCCTCCGGGACGTGCGGCTGAGCCCCCCAGAGGACAGCGGACCAACTCGAAGGAAACCCCCTCCAGGCGTCGGTGGACCCGCCCCCTTCTCCAGCACCACGCCCGCCCCCCAGGGGGTGAGCACGAAAGGACCGTGGTGTCCTCCCCTTGACGGCGGCCGGGGGCAGCCTCGGCACAGCAGCTGCCCACAGGGTGGTGGGACGTGGTGAACCCCAGGACACGGGCCTAGGGGCTGTCCTGAGGGACTGAGGTGCCCGATGAGAAGGAGCGGAGGGAGGAGGGCCCGGCAGGAGCAGGGCGGTTGGTGAATGCCTGTGAGGCGCACCGGGGGATGCTCGGGGGTCCGGGGGTACTTCAGGGTGACTTAGCGCCTCTGGGAATCGATGGGGACAGGAGCATTTGGCTATTACTGTTAGCATCGCCCCATTTTCCTCGCGCGCTTATGAGGCCCTGTAGAACCCTGGGCTTGCCAAGCCTCGGTCCCCAGGAGTTTGTTCTGCGTGGATGGCAGGTTCTTGCTCCAAATCACTTCCTCCTCGGCTATTCTTTTCCACCAAACTCCAGAGGGACCTGCCGGCCATTGGCTGCGCCACACCCCATTCTCCAGGCCTGCATTCATCACACCCGGGGTCTGCAGGGGACCCGCTGTGGCAGCCCCAGGGTGCACCTGAAACACCCTCACCCACGGTCAAGAGCAGGGCTCCTCAGCCCGCCCGGGCTCAGCTCTCCTCTGATTAGCACTTACTAACGTGGGGTCAGGACCTGCCACCTGCCTCGTGCTGTGCCAGGTGCCGGGATGCTTTAGCCTCCTCTTTTACCACTACTGCTATAACTGGCCATGTGCCCTTGGGCCAGTTACTTGATCTTTCTGTGCCTCAGTTTCCTCGTCTGAAAATGAGGCTGTTCATATCTACCCCATAGGGTTTCTTCGAGAGTTACATGAGTTCATTATTTGCCTGGAGCATTATCAACACCCAGGGAGTGTTACCAATTACAGTTACTACTCTCAGGATTAGTATGCGTTCGACCAGTGCGTCTGAACCTCGCCTGTGCAGAAGAGCTACCAGGGGATCTCGTTAAAATGAGGACCCTGGTTCCGCAGGACTGAGGGACCAGCTCCGCGGCAGCAGCTCTCTGTGGACTGTGGACCACACTGAGGAGCAGAGCACAGGCACTTGCCTAGGTGCTGGGGATGGAGCATAGTGGGGCCCAGGTACCAGACTCAAGGAGTTTATCAGCTAAAGGAGGTCAAGGTCAAGGAACAAAGCACCATTTAAATTTTTATTGGCATGAGCGTTAGAAGAAGGAAAGGCCGAAAAACAAAAGTAGCAGGGGGTGCTGTGAAAGGCTAGCCTGTGCCTCTTGATGTTGACGCCGAGGCCATCCTTACAGTCACTGGCATGTTGGGTTGTCACTCCCAGGCAAACATGATGGCGCTGATACAGGAGGCTAACAACCAATACTATTAAAAGTTGACACCTAATTGTTTTCATCCTAAATCTAGATAGTCCCAAATGTTGTAACACTGGAATACTAAAATACTGATATTCTGAAATAGAACACACGCTGAGTTTCAGGTGTCTCTTGTCCAACAGACTCTAAGCACCAGAGCAATTTGATAATGAGGTTTTTCCATTAAGAGACACGTGAAGAATGTTTTCTTTACATTAGAAATTATATCAGTCCTGTTCTCAAAGTCATATTTCCATTTTATCACCTCCCAAATAACATTCTCATACAGGCTATGCTTGAATGCCTTTCATTGCTCGTTCCATCACACTTTCCTGCCACAGGAATATCAACGAACATTGTTTGAGTGCCTGCTTTGAGCAGATACCACGGTTCGAGCTATGGGTACAGTCCCTGTCCTCAACGAGCTCAGAGACCAATGAGGAAGACAGACGCATACACAGAGGATGATCAAGTGCAGTGATGGTCCCTAGGGGGAGGGGGACAGCGTCAGGGAAGGCCGCATGGGAATAGGAATGTAAGTGCCTGACGTGGGAATGGGGGTGCATGGAGCAAGACAGGCCGAGGGAAAGGATGAACAAAGGTTGGGAGGCAAGAAACATCAAGATGCATGGCAGAAAACAGAAGAGCTACAGCGAGAGTGATGGGCGAGGAGCCGGGGACAGGCGGGACCCCCGGGAAGGGAGCTAAGCCAGCAGGTGGCCGGGTCAGCGGTGCAGGGAGACTGGTTTGCAAGGTGTTGCAGCAGCCCAGGCAAGAGGCGATGGGTTACATGGGGCAGGAGGGACGTAAAGGTGGGGGCAGGTGCTTTAGGGGATTCAGAGGACACTTCCCCTTGATGATCCCATG
This sequence comes from Dasypus novemcinctus, assembly GCF_030445035.2. Lineage (NCBI taxonomy): Eukaryota > Metazoa > Chordata > Mammalia > Cingulata > Dasypodidae > Dasypus > Dasypus novemcinctus. Next base: position 19,367,621 of record NC_080699.1, on the reverse strand, counting down.
TAAGACTTGGCCGCGCCCGCCCTTGCTCCCAAGCCCCTGCCCTGTAAAGACAGCAGGACCACCAGGCTCGGTTTCTTGGGAGGACGGCTTTTGTTTTCTGTGGCCTTTGCGTTCCCATCACCTGGCGCTTAGTTGGAGCTAAGGAAAGATTTGGTGAATAGGTGAGTTAAGCTCTTGCTCTGCTCGAAAGAAGACTCAATTCCAAGTTACTCCAGATGGAAAAGGAATAAGGGCTTTTGTAGTTTCTCTGCCTCAGGCATCCCAGACAGCAAGGATCGCTCCAGTCCCCAAATGATTTTTAGGATAAATCTTGCACTAGACAGACGGATCACTTTAGACCTTCGGAAGGCGCAGGGAGCCATCCTTCCAGGCACACGGGGGTCTCCCTGCCTCTGGAAGTCAGGTGCGGCCGGGGGCCTTGCTGGGAGGGTGGGAAGAGGTGAAGTGGGCGGGCGCCTTTAAAAAGCCAGCCCGGGGTTCGCACCCCTTCCCTCTGCCCCAGCCACGGAAGGCGGAGGCTCTGCCAGCCTGAGTCCCTGATGCCACAGGATGTCACACAGGGAGCAAGAGGCCTTTCCGGTTAGAATCTGCGAAGATCTGGGCGTGTTTGCAACCCCAGCATTAACACAGCCTGTCCCCTGATCTTCACATGCCACCGAGAGCGTTTGTAGATCATGATCACCGTGGTTTACGTTTCAGTGTCAAGGCCTTTGCTTTTTTATGCATATTCAAACACGTAAAGGAAAACAAATCCCTTCTGCGGTACTTAAGCTTTTCTTTTTTTTTAACGTTCTCATTAAAAATTGGAGAACATTCGGTGACCTTCCGCTGTAGAGTAAACCTGAGGACCTGGAGATTATTCCAAGCTGCCTCTCCTCCCTTTCACTCTCTCGTGTGTGTGGTCAATCCTAGCTCTCTGCCTTTTCTCACTAATCATACTTTACAAGCTTAGGAGAGATAAAGAAGAGAATGCTTCTAGGAGGACAACTGCACGAGGTACAAAGGGGTCCCACCTCTGCCTGCTGGAAGGCAAGGGTGTAGAAAGGGTGGGAGCCAGGGGCAGACCGGGGGCTGCCCTGCGGGATAGCACCCCTCACCATGGATTCAGGGGCTGCAAGTCCTTTGCTAACTTTGGGGTCAAGACTTCGAGGGGGGGGGGAGCTGAAGGCCTTTAGCCCTGCCTCTCGGGTCCTAAAGAGAAGCCAGACTTCATGTTTGACATCCCCCCCCCACCAATATTTGGCCTTTCATTAAACAACGAAACGAAGAAAAAGCTCACATGCTCGCGGCTTGTGCTCCCCAAGCCTCTGCTCTTTCAGCTCCTTCCTCTAGATGAAGGAACAATTTCAGGATCTAGTCGCAGTTTTAGTCTGCGTGTTCCTGAGAGGCACGAGGCTTCCTGGGGACGGCTGTGCTGGAGAAGGGACGCTGCACTTAACCAGAATAGCAGCACCGAGGGCCACTGACCCTCACTGAGCCGTTTCGGGCCAGGCACCGCGCTCAGCCTTTCACACGCTGTGGCAGATTGAGGTCTGTTCAGAAAAAACCGTGTTCTTAATCTCAGTCCCCGTAAATAGGACCTTCAGAAGACATTAGTTGTAAGGTGTGCCCGACTGTATCAGGGTGGTTTCTAATTTTTTTCGAGGTACTGGGGATTGAACCTGGGACCTCGGATATGGGAGGCAGGTGCTCAGCCGTCTAAGCTACGCCCGCTGCCCCAGGGTGGGCCCTAACCCCACCACTGGAACCCTGTAGAGAAGGTCGTGGGGAGAAACCGGAAGCCACAAGTCAAGACACCTGGACGAGAAAGGGGAGGCCATCTCCATGAGGCCATGCGGCGGGGAGCCGGGGGGCCCCAGGGCTGCTGGCGGTGGAATCCTCCCAGCCAGGAGGCAGCCAGCCCTCCAGCTCGGGAGCCACAAACAGGTCCTGCTGGAAAGCCACCCGAGTGGCGTTTGTCACAGCAGGTGGGGAGCTAAGCCGCACTTAGGTCTCTTCACCGCCTGCAAGGTCTTCCCCTTCCCGTTTTGTGGACAAGAAGATACTGTCGGGAAAGTGGCTTGCCAGAGGCGGAGGCAGGGCGGGACCCCGGATCTGAGCGTCCCCCCCCACCCCCCCAGCCCCCCCAGCCCCCCAGCCCCCCCTCACCCCGCCCCAGGCTTCATCGCTGCCCCCGGGAGCTCCGCCTTAAGGCCCCAGGAGTTTGAGCGTCCCCAGCCTCTGCCCCGCCAGCTTGGTCCTGGGGGTTAGAGCCCTCCAGGCAGGCGGCGTCGTCTGCCCACAGGCTGCTCCAGCCCTTCGTGCAGCAGGCGGGTGATCCCAGCACCGTCCTTCCTTACAACTTTCCTGTGGGTCAGGGACGGCCCAACTCTGCCCAGCGTGGAGCAGCACTGCCCCCGTGTGGGCGCATGGAGAACGGCAGGGACCGCGGAAGCATTCATTCCCCCCTGGATCTATTGAATGTTTCTTGAGCACCTACCAGGCGTCACATCTTTGACGAGGCCCCTTCTATTGCTGTCGCTCTGCGGTCGCTAGTGTCCGTAGCCTCTCATCTGTGAAGGGCGTCGGAGGCCGTTTTCCTCCCTGGGGTCTGTGCACCCCTGAGCAGCTCATTTCCCCCTCGGGTGGGGTGGGGGTGGGGAGTTTGGGGGTGGGTGGGCAGGTGGAGCGTTGGCCTAAAGGCTTCAGCATCAGAACCGGCACCTTCTCCAAACTTGGGACTTCTGCAGCCAAACGACTCCCTTAGGCCTCTTGTTGAAAGGGGAGTTATTTCCTGGAGCGGTCTCGGGCAGGGCCTCAGAGCTTCTGCAGGGTGAAGTGTGGCGGGCAGCGGCCCAGCGCGGGGTGGAGGTGGGCGCCCCTGCGGAGGAGGGCCTGGCGTGGGGCGCTAACCTCCAAGCAGGGCGAGGGGGGCGGCTCCATGGAGAAGCGGCCCAGAATGGGCGGTTGACCCAGGAGAAGGGAGAGGAAGGCACATGCGTGTAGTGGGGGGCAGCTGCAGGGAGAGAGAAAGGGGAGGGGAGGGGAGGGGGGAGGAAGAGGAGGGGACGGGGGCGGGGAGAGAGTGTTTAGTGCAGGTGACTACAGGTGGGAGGCTGGCTCCCTAAGGGGGGAATTGCTCAAATCAGTAAATACATTAAGAACAATGAAAGCCAGTTTCTCACTCCCAGAGAAGAAAAATTGTAAATATGAGAAAGGAACAAATATGCTATGTTATTAGAGTAGCCCCAGATGTATCAGTGTGACCTATAGACACAGAAATGCATTTAGGGGGGGCGGTGGACTTGGCCCAGTGGTTAGGGCGTCCGTCTACCACATGGGAGGTTCGCAGTTCAAACCCCGGGCCTCCTTGACCCGTGTGGAGCTGGCCCATGTGCAGTGCTGATGCGCACAAGGAGTGCAGTGCCACGCAGGGGTGTCCCCTGCGTAGGGGAACCCCACGCGCAAGGAGTGCGCCCCGTAAGGAGAGCCGCCCAGCGTGAAAGAAAGTGCAGCCTGCCCAGGAATGGCTCTGCACACATGGAGCGCTGACACAGCAAGATGACGCAACAAAAAGAGACACAGATTCCTGTGCATCTGACAACAGAAGCGGACAAAGAAGATGCAGCAAATAGACACAGAACAGACAACTGGGGTGGGGGGGGGAGAGGAGAGAAATAAATAAATAAATCTTAAAAAAAAGTGAAATGCATTTAGGTGTGAACACAGCTGTGTGTGTGTGCACGTTCATGCGTGTGTCCTGAGAAGGCCCCTGCGGCCTGAGCACACCTGCTGCCGATCTGGAAACCAGGAACCAGGGCAAGGGGTGGGGGTAGAGAAAGTCCAAGGTGAGTCGCCTGCAGGCCAGAAAGTAGCAAAGTGCCCCGAGCTTGCTGGGGTCTTGTGAAAAAGACGCAGAGGTCGGCCGAGCAGCTCCCACTGAGCGGCCAGAGCAGGGGCCAGAGCAGGGGCAACGTGAGCCTCGAGTAATGGGAGTAGCGAATTACAACCCATAAAACAAAATAGTATTAGACGCTACAGACATAATAAAATACAAGGACAAATCAAAAGTTTGCTGAGGCTGGGATATTTACAAAGTTTTCAATTGCCTCCCCACCTGGCTGGCCCTCCATCAGTGAGGATGATGAGGAACAGATACTAATCACAAAGGAGAAAAGAGTAACTTGGCAGTGGAGAAGCCTGGCCCACTACCTTGATCAAGTGATCCCAGTGGACATCAGGAGGATTAGGATGGTGGGCGCCTCGGAGCTTGCAAGGAGAAGACACGCCACTTATGAGATACTGTCAAAGACCCATCGCCTTCAATGAACTATGAAAAAATTTCAGGCAAGCGAAAATCCAGCGGCCTCCTACAAAATAAACGGCCCATTCGCTTCAAAACTGCCAACATCGCGACAAACAAAAAATTACCCACTTTCCTGATGGAAAGAGACAAGAGAATCAAGTCATGAAACTAAAGGAAAATTTTATTTTTTCCTTTCATGTTAAAGGTCACTAGTGGGAGAACTGGGAAAATTTGAATGACTGCTGATTAAATGATAATATTGTATGGTTGAAAGGCAACTTGGATTTGAATTTGCAGGCTGCAGCCTTTTATTTGGACACCAAAAGTTTGGCCGTAGCAGGGAAGCTGGATCACTTGCAAAACTGGGAGCAGCTTCGAGCTTCTAGTGATGGAAAACGATTTTCAAGGACATAAAGAGGAAGTTTAGTCTCACTCCTATTGATTACGCGGGGAGCCGTCTGGCTTATAGGGGCAGGTTTAGGGCGGGTGGGCTTTATTTTGTGTTGGGTCAAATGAAGCAGGGGCGGGATTGCCTACCTGGTCAGCCACCTTGGTGGGGATTTCAGATTCCAAAAGCCACAAGAGAAAACTCAAGAGGCGGTTCAAAGAGGAGGCAGGGAGCAAGGCATGCGTTGCTTGGGGCTGAGCAGACCCCAGGGTTTTCTCTACAACACTGTGTCAGTATGAACGTCCATTTAAAAAATTTGGATTGTGGTATTGTAGGGGAATAGCCTTTATCGTGGAAAATACAAAAATATTAGCAGGTGGTGGGCCACCACGTAGGAGACTTCCTTTGAATGGTTCTGGAAAAAGAAAGCTCTTTGTCCTGTACTGGCAATTTTTCTGTGAGTTTGGGATTGGGATTGGGAGCACCTACAAAGTACTGTGGCCATTTGCTTTCAACCTCAGCACAATGTCCAAAACAGAGATGCCCCTTCCTCTCTTCCCAAATGGCCCTAAACCTCCACCCTCTTGCTTGCGGAGAAAGCTCAGGGGTCTCCTGAGTCCTCTCTTCCTGTCGGACCCTCCATCCAACCCACCGGCAAGTCTGACCTGGGCCACCTCTGTTTTGCCTTGAACTCTATTCCCACCCCAGCCCCGAAAAAGATGTGTTGAAGTCCCCACCCCCGATTACCCGGAAGGAGGCCCCATTTGAGAATAAGGAGGGCACGGCAGGCTGAGGCCAGTTAGAGCGAGGGCAGGCTGGCGCAGGGCGGGCTGCACCCAGGAAGGCGGAGGCCTGTTAGAGCGAGGGCAGGCTGGCACAGGGCGAGCTGCACCCAGGGCCACGGGCCCTCGAAGGAGAGGGGATCAGGGCGTGGGGAGCCGGAGGCAGAGAAGCCTGATGACGCCAGGGGAGGGAGGGCGCCAAGTCTTCCCAACAGCCTTGGGAGGAGGCGCGGGGCACACCTCGGTGTCAGCCTTCCGGCCTCCACGACTGCCGGCGCCTGTTGTTTGTGGCGCTTTGTCGCCGCAGCCTTGGCAGCCCGGGCATCCTCCCCCAGCCCTGGCCCCGGCTGCTCCTGCCGTCCCGCTCTAGGCGCCTCCTGTGCGGCTGGGAAGTGCGGGGAGAGGTCCGTGGGACACTGCTACCTGCCTGTGCTGTACAGCCAGGTGTCCGGCAGGGGGCCCGAGGTCACGGACCCTCAGAAGGTCGACCAAGCTGACAGGTGCCAGTCCCCCAGCCCGTTCCCCGACCACCCAGTCTAAAGGCGCTGCGTGCTCGCGATCTGTCACATCACCCCGTTTCGAGAGCTGACGCTCGAGACCAGCTGCGATTGTCAAACTTGGCCATCGGGGCATTCCCCACTATTAGCCCAGAGGGCCTGGGTCCCGTCTGTCTCATGGCTCACTGTCTTGCAAGAACCTAGAACAGGGAGCAGCACATGGTATTGCGTAACTGTCCCCTGCCACCTTGACTTCGACGATTCTCTGTTTGGATCTCTTACAGCACCCTATTTCTACAGACTCATTTTTTGTTGTTGTGCTGGGTTGGGGGCTTGAACCCAGGACCTCGTATGTGGGAAGCCAGCACTCAACCCCTGAGCCACATCAGCTCCCCTGAGTTGGTTTTTCCGTCTGTTTGCTTGTTTGTTTTTTGTCTTTAGGAGGCACTGGGAACCGAACCTGGGACCTACCATGTGGGAAGCAGGCGCTCGACTGCTTGAGCCACATTGGCTCCCCCAGATTAATTTTTAATATTTATTAGATAGGCATTAGTGGGATTATTTCCATTTCAAGTAAAAAAAAAAATCCCATTCAAAATGACTAAGATAAAAGGGGAATTTACTGGTTCGTGGACTTGAGAAGTCCACCAAGTTCCAGTTTCAGGCGCAGCTGGATCCAGGAGGCACCAATGCCTTTGAGATTTGTTCTGCTTCTTTTTTTTTTTAAGATTTATTTTTTATTTATTTCCCTCCCTCCCACCCCCCAGTTGTCTGCTCTCTGTGTCCATTCACTGTGTGTTCTTCTGTGACTGCTTCCATCCTTATCAGCGGCATGGGAATCTGTGTTTCTTTTGGTTGCGTCATCTTGCTGTGTCAGCTCTCCATGTGTGCAGTGCCATTCCTGGGCAGGCTGCACTTTCTCTCACGCTGGGCGGCTCTCCTTACAGGGCGCACTCCTTGCGCGTGGGGCTCCCCTACGCGGGGGACACCCCTGCGTGGCACGGCACTCCTTGCGCGCATCAGCACTGCGCATGGACCTGCTCCACACGGGTCAAGGAGGCCCGGGGTTTGAACCACGGACCTCCCATGTGGTAGACGGACGCCCTAACCACTGGGCCAAGTCCGCCTCTGGTTCTGCTTCTCGTAAGCTGCTTTCGCTCTCAGGTCATCTTTCTGCTCTGGGTGGCACCTGGAGCTGAAAACTCCTCCTGAGTTCCAGGGAGAATAGAGCTTTCTGCCAGTAGTTTCAAAAGAAGTCTTAGGGGTAGAAGGGGACTTTCTAAAGAAAAAGCGAGGCGCTCTTGAGAGAAGAAAGGAAAATGGATGCCGGCTGGGCAGATGCATTTGTTCACCACACATTTATTGCGAGGGGCAAGAGGTGATTTTTAAAAGTGTCGTGTGCACAGTGAGCCCTCAGTTAATGATCATTAATAGTTCCTACAACACTAATTATCATGTAATCCTTAATACTGCAGGAAGGCGTTTTGGACACTGTAGGGCACCAAACCAACCTTAGCTATTACCCGTTTCGGAGCTCAGCCGATGGAGACAGCCGGACTCGGGCGACGGGAGGAGGGATGCCCGTGTCTTAGCCCCAGGGGTGATGGCACGGCCACGGTGGAACGGCAGCCTGGTCCTCCTGTAGTTCTCACTCTCGCCACTGGGTGGCAGCCGTACCCCACTCTGTGCCCTTCCCAGCCCGGTCCCAGCCTGGAGAGCCCCCAGCTGGCCTGGGATTTCCTGGGAGCCCCAGGGCCCCGGCCCCCTCCTCAGGCCTCCTGCCTGAGACTCTCTCTTACGCTGGAAGTGGGGGGTGGGGGGCACAGGTCGAGGCCTCCAGAAGACCTCAGTGGTCGGTCAAGGTCGCGGGTGGGGGCAGGGAAGATTTTGCGAATCCGGGGCCCCTGGAGGTTTGCAGGCTCAGCGAGAGGCTGGCGGCTATTTGGTGAGCCGGGAACCCTGGTGGACACTTGCCTCGTTCTGGCCGCCCAGCCCTGGTGGGCATCCTGGCTCTGTTCCAGGAATTTACAGCTGCCGATCCTGCCTCCCCACCCCGGGACCTCGATTTCGGGGCCTTGGTGCCGCCCTGGCGCGTGGGCGTGGCCCAGGCTCCTAGGAACAGCCCCCGGATGGGGGGCCTCGCTCTGGAGCTGAGAGCCACTGGAGGACACAGGTTCTCCCTGAACCCGTTTTTCGCCAGCACAAGGGCAGAGGCCTCTGGCTCCTCGGGGGGCGGGGTGGTGGGGGTGGAGGGTCAAGCTCCTGGCCCAGAGCTGGCATCGCGGCGGGCAGGGGGTAGTGGCGCTTCCCCACCAGGCCAGGGGTGCAGTGCGCTTCTGGGCATTGCTTTTGGAAGCTTGGCCCTAGGCCTTGGTCTCCAGGCCTCTCAGCGTTGTGTGAACTTCCCAATATTCTTTTCGTAAGTTCCTTTTTCGGTTTAATCAGCCAGAATCAATTTCTGTTGCTTGCAGATTAGAATCCTAATAGAAGTCCTAACCTTGATTTAGCACAAGCCAAGTGCTAAGCGTCTTTAAATTCTCAAAAACTCTATGAAGTAGGAACCCTCCCTTTACAGATGGGGCAAACACACTCAGAGAGGTTAAGTACTTTTCCCATGGTCACACAGCATGAAAGTATGAGAGTCTAGATTCCAACACAGAATATACTCTTCCTGGCGTCCGTGATCTTTCTGGTGTGCTGGATTTTGATTCCATCAGGGCAGGGAGGGTGCCTGTCTTTGTACCCCCATTGGCTAGCACACTGCCTAACATACAGTAGGTGCTCAATCAATATTTGACCTGAGTAAATACTGGGTGAGGAAGTAAATGAAAATGCCACATTGTCTTGTTCTTGGAATGTGGGTGGACTGGGGGCTTCTCAGAGAGGCTCTGGGTCCCCTGGCAGGCAGAGCTTGTCTCTGGAAAGCCACACCTCTCCCGTCAGCACCCCCTCCTCCTCAGCAGCCTGCCTCTTGCTTTCTGCCCGGCTCCTGCCCCTATGGTGCATTTCTACTTTTTAACCGCCAGAGGGAATTTAGTTGACAGCCCCTGGGAGGTGAATTTGAACAATGGCTAAGAGGACCATTTACTACCAGGGCTCCAAACCTCAGAGCAGGCTTTGGGGGGGCCGTGTCGAGGGTCTGAGCAGAGTCACCTTGGCACCCAAGGTGTCAGTCTCCCCTTCCGTGCCTGGGCGGCGGCGCCCGGCCTCTGCCTGAGGCCCTCCGGCCATCGCCAAAGCGGCCTGCTCGGCTCTCAGGACGCTCTGGCCAGCACAGCCTTCCTTTGGTCTGTATAGAATCAGTTTCCCCAGAAGGGTGAGTCCGCAGGAGCATTACGTAGTAAGCTCGTCCCTTTCCTAAGAGACCGGAACCTCCTGGGCTCTGCTCCCCTCCCTCCCACCCTGTTCCCCCGTTTCTTCCCCAGGTGGCTCTTCCAGACTCCCCTCCTTCCACCTGCAGAGCTCTGCCCAGGACAAGCCTCAGGATGTGGCACCGGATCTAAGTGCCACCACGAGTGCCCTGACCAGGGCGGGGCAGAACTGGAGGCTGGTACGTTCTCGCTGTGGGTACATCATGACTGCGTTCAAAGCCTGGCTCTGCTTCTCACGAGCTGTGTGTGCTCGGGCAAGTTACTGCACCTCTCTGTGCCTCAGCTCTATCATCTGTAAATTGTGGTTAGTAATGGTACCTGTATCACAGAACGGTTATGAGGATTAAATGGATAAATATTTGTAAAGTGCTTAGAACAGCGCCTGACAGGGTTATAGAAGTGTAAAACAAAAAGAAATAAAACTGTCCTCCTGCTTAATACGGCCGTATAATAAGTGTTCTATAACGGTTATTTGGAAGTAGAATTCCAGCACCGCTCACTATCACAAGCATGTCTGCGTGCCTAAGCCGCACTGCCTCTCACGTGGAGTTCAAAGTCAATTTAAACCCCTCGGTCCGCTGTTTAGACCATGCTCAGAGCGAGCCCAGGCACGTGCACCCGCCGTGTTGGTCCACCCTCGCAGCTGCCCTTCCAGACGTGCGCGCCCTGGGGCCGCTGCCTGCCTCCCCGCGCCTGGGGTCGTGCGCTGCGCCCTGGACAGGGCCTTGCTGACACCCAGACGCCGGCCCCGCGTCTCGGGCGCTTCCTGTCTGTCTGTCTTGCCCCCGCAGAGCCTCTCGCTGCGGCGTTTCCGGCTGGCCGGCGCGGGGACCTCAGACCAGGCGCCTGGGACGCAGACGTGGGATCCCGCCGCCCCCGCCGCCAGGGGCTTCTCCACGTGTGCGCCGGGGCCACCCAGGTCTAGTGGCGCTCTGGCGCTGCATCCAGGGGTCTGCAGTTCAACCAGTGCCCCGGGGGGCTCCAGAGCGCCCAGGGTGCAGGGGCGCGGCTGTGACCTCCCAGGTGGGCCGGGGTCGCGGAGGCGGCTGCCCGCGACGGCGGACCCTCCCCTGTCTCGCTGGGCTCGCCGCCCAGGCTGGCTGGGACAGCACCAGCCCCCGGGAGCCCGAGGGATCTGGGCGCCTGGGTCCCTCCCCTTCACTGCTCCCCCTCGGCGGCGCCTGGGGACCATCCTCAGACACGCCCTAACCCGACAGGCCTGCAGGTGCCCCTGTCCCCAGCTGGGCCTGACAGCCAAGCTCAGGGAGAGGGACCAGCCCAGCTGTCCCCGGAGGCCAAACCCCCCCGCACCCAGACCTTGGGCCGGGAGAGGCTTCCCAGATCACCCCCCACCCCTCACTTGCTCCTCCCCCCTGACCCCCCCTCCCCGGGATTTGCTTGGTCGCTTGTCCATCACATAACCATGGCTTTGAGCAACAGGCACGGGTAGAGCCGGTCAGCAGCCTTCCTACCGTTCGGGTCCCCTGAGCCAATCTCCCCAGCTTTCTTGCCCAGGGGGCTCCCGGGTTGGGGTGAAGCTGTGGTCAGCAACTGGGCGGGCAGGGTCACTGCGCAGCGCCACTGTCCCCGGCGAGGCCGTGCTGCAGGCTCTAGCCCGAAGGCTTCTTCCCTGGCTGAGGGCCACCGCTGCCGTGCACACACGCAGACGTGGACACGGGCAGGGGCTCATGGTCAGGCAGCCAGGGCTCCTCTGCCCATGTATTAGCACTTCATGAACGTCATTCTCTCCGTCAACAGCAGGCCCCTCCTTTCTGGCAGATGCTGGAGGGTAACGTCTCAGGACACACAACCTGCCCTCAAAGCGTTTAGAGTTCAATGGGAATGAGAAACATTAAAAGAGAGATGACAGGAAGTGTGGCCTCCCAGGATATAACCAGAGGGTATGCTAAACCCTTTACAGCCTGCAGCTGGAGCCTGGAGAGCCTCTTCCACTTTTCCGGCTACCACCATAGTGGCTGGACCTGAGCCGGTGGAAGCTATCCTGGGGGTGGGGTGGGGGGCGCTGGGGCAGCGAGAGGCTCGAGGCAGCGGCTGTGTCCAGCAGTCAAGAAGTGTTTCAGTATTTTAACAACCTGGCGTGACCATACCCGTCCATACCAGTTGCTTATCGTCCCTGGAGAGGACATGTGCCAGGGGAATTCGAGCTAGATCAGGTGGCAGGAAGGGCTGATCTGATTGATCAAGAGATATTTACGCTGAGAGCCAAAGATGGTTTAAGAATCCAGGATTCCTGTAGGCTTGGGGGGGGAGGGGGATGGGAGGAGTGGTGCTGGAGAATGTTCCAGAAAAAGCAAGAAGCGCTTGGGTATGCGGAGGGCCCCAGAGGTGAGCAAGAGCCTGGCATATTTGAGAAAATACCATTTTGCCCTATTTCTGCAACACAGCGTATGGAGGGAGAGTAGAGTGGGACGGGCTTTGAGAGTTAATTAGGGGCCTTATCAGCAGCATTAAGGGGATTAAGGACCCTAATTTGATGGAGATGAAATTTCCATCAAAGAAGGAATTTAATTTAAGAGAAATTAAATTTAGTATTAGAAAAAAAATTTCATTTCATAGTCACAGGAGTCTTCTCACACAAGCTTGGAGGAGATGAGCCAGCAGAGAAAGGCACCGAGTCCCTCCACCACTTGCTCCCACTGTCCTTAGGTCTTTGCTTCCATGGCAGCGCCTCAGAGTCTTCCTTGATCACTCTATATGACGAGTGGGTCCCCCCCCGGACCCTCCAGCCCCCTCCCTTGTTGCGTGTTTCTTCCCGGCCCATATCAGCAGTGGCTTATGGTATCAGAGTGGAAGCTCCGTGCAAGCAGGCCTTCGCCCCCCCAGCACATTTGCTGAAAGGCCAGTGAGTGGATGATGAAAGATCCCATGAGAGCAGGCTGGAAAGGCCCAGGGCCCGGGAAAGGGGTTGACTTTAGGAGGGGAGACGCTGCTTCCGTGGCAACAGGCGCCAAGGAGGACAGGACGATGCGGGTGCAGGTGGTTTGAAGACTTGGCGCCAGAGGCTCGGGTAGCTCCTTTCTGATGGCGCCTCTTTTCCTTGAGAAGATGGAAATGAGATCACTAGCTAAGATGGAAAGGGTGGCTGAGGGAGAGATTAGTTTAGGGCGAGTGAAGGCGTTTTCATGGAGGAGAATATGAATGAGTCGTGTGAGAAGATCAGGGGGCTCGTCGGGCAGTGCTGAGAGCGGAGTTGGCAGCCGTCTCGAGTGTCTCCTGGCATTAACGTGCCTGGTTGTGTGCTTTTCCCCAAACAGCACTGGGCTGCCCAGGTGTGAGCAGAGAGGTGGCAGCCACTTGGTCTTCCAGGGCTGGAGTTTATGAGACGGATGCACCGTGGGACACTGCAGCCAGGGAGATCTGGTATGAGTGAGACCGACACACAGGACCTGGGAATTGAAGCTGGGTAGGTAGAGCTGAAGGTAGGAGGTGGCGACCTGGGCAAAATCCAGGAGTTGCTAAGTGGAGAGGCCTCGGTAAGGACCGAGAACTGGCATCTTGGAGGTGACTGAGGCAGTGAGCTGGGTGGATAAAGGAGTGTTCAAGAGCAGGAGATCTGAATTTCTCTTTCAGGATGGAATGGCCAGGGGGACAAACCAGGGTTGGCCAAGGGATGGGGTGGCTTGAGTGGAGTGAAGGAAAAGGCCACTGGAGACAAGGAGTTAAAACAGGCTGAATGGGTTAGGCACCGAAGGCACCCAGGCTGGCCAAAGGCCAAGCTCTTCTGCAGATGAGGAGCATGGTCGGGAAGGTGTCCATGGCAGTGAACCCTGGAGGACGCCGGGGCACGAGCCTCAGGGGAATGCCAGCCTTGTGGGGTGGGGGGCGTGAGGGAATGGTGGTCTGGATTACCCCCAGATCCTAGGGTACTTGGGGTGCAGAACAAGTAGTGGGCTCCAGGAATCAGTGTCCCCAGGGGAGAACCAGGTGAGGATGGGTGGAGTAGACCCTCGTTGATGAAGAAGGTGAAAGAGTAGGCACGTGTTGCTCATCAGGTTACAGGATTCCAGAGCCTGGTAGAAGGATTTGGTTGGGAGGACAGAAGTACATACCCTGAGTATTTCTGTGCTGAAATGTGTCCCTGCCTGTCTTCCATGCTTTAGAATTACTAATTTTCACATCACGGCATCTAATAAGGCAGACATACCCTCACTCTTCCTCTTTTGCCCTTAGTATTATTCAGAAACAAGTCCACCTTGTAGAAAGACAGCAAAGAGAAATAAGCCCGAATGTGTTGTTCTGTATACAACCTACCCCATGCCAACTGCCCTTGCATATGTACAAGCTGCCACACTGCAGAGCTTCTGCAAATAAGCCTTCTGGAATATTCTTTAGTGCAGAGTACTGGACCTGGTGCTGCCCTGCCCTGGAGAGAAAGCATCTTCCTGAACAGTGTGCCAAGTTCTAGCCCCACCTCTTACCCTCACCCTCCTGTCCCTCTCAAGACCATGCAGTCCCTTTCCCCAGATGGCCACCCCTGAATTGTAGCCTGAGCTGACAGCAGATACGGGCTCCTGTGAAAACATGCAGGGGAATGTCAGAGGGGCTGTGTGTCCTCCCAGGTTGCTGTGGCCACACACGACTGTGCCTCCTTTTCCCCAACCTAGCCTGGACCCAGGAACTGAGCTAGAATTAGGAAAGTTCATTCTAGAGCCCTACAGGCTGTGTGTGGTGCAGGAGTGTTTCACTATTCCAGGCATTGACAGGGAAACGGAACATGATTTGTGTGGATTCTAGGCGGTGGGAGAGAATGTGGATCTTTTTGGGAACCGTGTGTAGGGCTGGGGTACAGAGAACGAGTTGGAGTGATAAGAATGAGCTTGTGGTGTTAAGCCGGCCCTAGACAGGTTCTGTTGGCCTGGACAAGGGGTTTGCAAAGATCACTTGGGGAGGAGGGGGGAGTGGCATGAGAAACTCACAGTTCAGACAGGCTCTTCTGTCCAGAGCAAGGCCCATGCACTGGAGGCAGCCAGATAAACTCCAGTGAGGCCTCCTCCTTATCCAGCTTCTGCGGGGAGCTGGCCATGGAAATACCCAGGGTGATAAGGATCCTGGGACATCTTTTTCTGGCTACAAGTCAAAATCTGTCCTCTAGGCTCTCGAGCGGTGTCCATGCATGCCAGCCGGCGAATCAGGTGGGTACAAGTTCCGGTAAGGAAACGGGAAGAGAGGGTACTGCAGAAAGGAGACCCCACCCCTCCCACGCTCGGCCCACAGGGGGGCTGCCAATGGAAGGGGAGGAGTTTCTGAATTAGCGTTTAGTTGTCTTTTTTCTGGATCTATAATCTTTTCCTTGGTGATCTCACCAAGCCTCGGGCTTTTGATGTAAGCTGGATGCCAGCAGCACCTCTGTGTCTCTCCGGTCGGAACCTCCCGAAAACCTCAGTCTCAAATACCCACAGCCACTCAGCACCTTCACCTGGGCATCCACAGGCATCTTACACTTAAAATGGGCAGAACCAAACTCGGCATCCTCCACGTCTGCTCCTCCTTTTAGAAAGTAAAGGTCAGCTCCATCCTTTCAATTGTTTTGGCCCCAAGTCTGGAAGTCCCCTTGATGCCTTTCTCAGACTCACAGCCTACCCATTACCCAGCGTGCTGGCTTTACCTGCAGAATGCGTCCAGGCTCTGGCCAATGCCCACCCCTCCCCTGGAACTGGTTTGGTCCAAATACGTCACCTGGACATTGCCTCCCAATTTGCATTCTTTCTTCTCCTGGCTCTTCTGTGGTCTGCCCTCCACCCAGCAGCCAGCGGTATCATTTTAACTCTGAAGTCACACCCTGCCAGGCCTCTGCTCAAAATCTTCTTTTGGCTTCCCATTGCACTTGAAGAAAAAGCCAAACTTCTCACAATGGCCTCCAAAACCCTATGTGACCTGACTGCCGGTCCCCCTGACTCCTCCCCTCCCACGCCCCTTGCTCTCTGCTCCGCCACACGGGTCTCCGTGCTCTTCCTGACATGCCGAGCTCCCCCGTCAGGACCATGGGCCAGTGCCCAAGGGCCTCTTCCTTCAGAGAGCTGCACGGTCCAGTCCTCTCCTCTTCTGGGCCACTGCTCACATGCCACCTTTTGGAGAAGACTTCTTTCAGCACTCTACACGAAAGAGTGATAGGGATACCCCGACCGCACCCCCAGCACTCCTTAACCCTCTCATCCGGAAGGACCGTAACTCTTATCATTCTCTGATTCAGCCTCGACAGGCTAAATCAGGCTGGAGTAACAAATCCCAGATTGAAGTGGCTTAAAACAATAAAGGTTTATCCAGTGGCATGCTGGAACCAGCCTGTCACAGCTCAAGAGAGTCAACTGCTAAAGTTTTAGGAAATTTGTGAGCTTGTTGTTAAAGACAGCCATTATTCAAAATTAAACTATATAAATGTACAATTAAATTATATTAAAAACAAAGGCAATACATATAAGAACTCATCACTTCTTAATTATTTTACTATATTTTACTGTTATTTCGTGCTTGAGGCTATGTCTCTTGTACCTGTATACTGGAAATACTGTATGAAGCACATCTCTACCTAACTCCCTGCCCAGTGACATGCTGAAATCAGCTATACTGGGAGAAGGACAGACAACTGAGATCAGTAAATGTTACAAATCAGGGCTTGATTGATGTATCTTTTTTTTTTTTGGTGCTTGTTCTAGAACTAAGAAAACAATGGGGAAAATATTTTTGATGCAGATCAAACTTAAAAAGTGTGCCATGTCTGCAGCTGTTACATGGGAATAACACAAACAATTAAGGCAGCGTGCCTCTAGTAATCAAAAACTTCTACCCAATTCAACAAAGCAATTGCTCACGCCGTTGATGAGTCGGTGAAGTTCTGGCATATGTCTTCGTTGTTTGGCTTTCATCTTAATCATTACCACAAACACATATCTCAACCAACATTCATGGTGGAACTACATTCATTCAACAATGGCAACCAGAGGTCGGTTATGGATAGAAGAGGATGGATATAAGGGTTTGGCAAAAATAAATCAAAGCCTTCTGTGGGTATCCATTGGATGCATGGTATTTCAATATAGGATAATGTATACCCTCTTATTTGTAAGCAGTAGCCTTTGTATCAATGAAGTTTTTAGGAAACATACCTATTCCCACGCTACGTCCATGCATTCCTGTCCCCTCCTCCACAGAGCTGGCTGTTAGACCTCCACCAGCCCACCACTGGGTGCATTTGTCATGCACACGCCAAGTCTGTCATGGGCCACCTGGACTAGACTGATGGTGGGGTTGAGGGAGATGCCTGCTGGCCATCAAATCTTCTGCCTAGAAGTGACGTTCACATTCTCTGCTCACACTCCATTGACTGAAGTCACATGGCCGCGACTATTTGCAAGAGGGCAGAGAAGTGCAATCCTGCTGCATGCCGGGAGGAGGAAAAGGAGCTGAGGAATATTTGTGAATAACCCTAATGACCACCACAGCAGATGAGGTATGTATGTGTTTACTGTCTGCCCCTTTCCCATTATTTGAATGCAAGTTCCGCCAGAGCTGTTTTGTTTACTGCTGTTTTACAAGCACCTCAGAGACGGTCAATAAAATAAGTAATCTGAGAGAAGACTAGCTTGTAGGAGGAAGGCTCTGGAAGCAAGCCCTCACGGATCAACAGAGACGTGATCATTTCATGTTTTCTCAAAAGCTTGGGAAGTGCTGTGTTTTTCTTTATCTCTGTCTACACCATCGTGTGCATCTAGAAATTTGCAGCACAGGAAATTGCATAGACGCATGTGACTCTATCTCATTACAACAGGCTCTAGGGCCAGTGCAGGGACACATCTGGGAAGGAGTGGCAGACAACACCCCATGGGAAGGCTCTCCTCACCCAAGGTTGGTATGAGGGTGAGGCAAATGAGTAACCTAGGGTGCAAAATGTAAAGGGTGCAGTGCTACCTCACTTGCCTCACCCTCATCTCAGCCCCGAGATTAGGTCTTCTCCAGGAGCTCTCCATTCCACAGTCAAACAGACAACTCAAACTATGGCATGGCTTCTTCCAGACACAGACAGTGTTACAGGTAAGAGAATTTCGAGCTGAGGCAGAGTTTTCTTTGCTCAGAGACTCCAGTGTGAACTCCTGGGGCTGAATTATGGCTCTAATTGCAGAGATGTCTGACAAAGTAATAGGGGGGAGGTGTCATCGATTCTAGAAAAAGCCTCGTGTGTCTACCTCCTTGTGGGAGCTTGGGGCTCAGGCAGTGACTTTCTTCTAGTTGGGTCTGAAGGGATCCCACATGTGGTATGCCATCACTCCCTTTTTGCTGTATGTCCGATACAGAGAAGGCTCCCCCTTTTGCTGTACGTCCAATACCCAGAAGGTTCCACACTTCATAGATCCTGCTTCACTTATTAACCAGTACCTCTCTCTATTAGCTAGGCATTTCCTGTTTGTCAAAAGAGGAAACCGAGTCTCGGGGAGATTGAGTAACTCCCACAGTCCACCAGAAATGACAAAGCAGGACAGAATGGTCCTTCTAAAGCAGGACTCCTCTATTACCCCGTGAGGAAAACGAGATCGTCATTCAGGTACTATGACGTTGCTCCGTCAGAGCACGGCATCCCCACGTGTGCGTCCCATGACACACCCTCACCGAATTGAAATAAATCCCCGTTTGACCATAACAGCTTTTTTTTTTCTTTCCATTTTTATTGAACACAAGTATTCTGACAGAATGCAAAGTCAAAATTCTCAGTTAGTACTCAGTATTTACACCAGTGGGAATGGAACGAAGGTGGTATTGGTGTTTCACTCAGTAAAAAGTTTTATAACAAGAGAGAAGGGCCCTGGAGCCGGGGATGCTGGCGAGGGAGATGAATGGAGGTTTGAAAACCACCGTCCAGACAGACAGCCAAAGTGAAAACCCGGGATTCAGAAGGCTCCATAGAAAAGTGTGAAAACGGAGTCCCACTGCCACAGCTGCACTAGGTTTGCGAAGGCCCTTCAGGATTGGGAGAGCCTGCACTGGCACCCCAGCGCCCCACGAGCCAGTCTCGCCATGCTGTTATTTATTCCTGTGACTACATATGTGTGGCACAAACACACATAGACGCACGGACGTCAGAGAGTGGTCGAGCTGACCCCTCCTTCAAAAAATCATAACAGGGAAGTTATAAGCCTTTATCTCTTAACATAAAAGGTAGAAAACATCTTGAAAATAAAAAGGGACTCCCTCTTTGATTTCAGAGAAAGCATTGCTCTTCGGTTTTGTTTTTTAAAGAAGGGGAAGCTCATGCGTGCTGACACAAACCTACGTGTCGTGGGAGCGGCGCAGGCCGAAAGGTGGGCGGGGTGTGGGTTCTGGCTGGCGGCGGGGCCGGGGTTCGGGCGGTGGGGGGCCGCTGCCCTGGCGGGCTGAGGCTCACCCAGCTCTTCCTAAGCATCCGAACTGCGAGCTGTTTGCCGCGCCGCCATCACCTGGAGCGTCACGCAGTCTGGAGGAGGAATGGCATGGGCTTGGCCTCGTTGGCCAGAGCCGTGAGCCTCACAGATGAGGGATGGTTCCACCGAACGCCACCCGCTCCTCGCTGGGGCGTGGGAAGGCCGCCCCCCACCCCGCTGGGTCCTCCACGGCTCCGATGCCGGACTCGCCCTTCTGCTGGCGTTCTAAGAACTCTCTTCACTTGACTGTTTCCTAAAGGCCTGCGTATTTGAACCACAGGTTTGTGCAAGCCTAGAATCAAGAGGCCAGGGCTGTGCATACTGGAATCCTCCATTTCCAACCCCAGGAGCTGAGAAAATGCAAAAATAACCCCACATTTAGCAAATGACAAGACCATTATTTTTCACAGTTTGAAATTATAGTTCTAGCATTGCCACTGATCAGACTGCAGAATTGTCAGGACATGGGCGTGTGTGGCCCACTGAATGGACTCGGGCAGTCTTGCCACCCAACTTCTCGCTGTTTTGTACCCTAGGAAAGGAACGCATGCCAGAGTACTGATTTCTCTTTACTTATCATCTTCATCACCGCCATCCTTTTTTAAATTTCATTTTGTTTGTTTAAAGGCTTCAATTCCTTGTAAGAGTTATTTTTTCCTGAATATTTTTTTTCTGAACTATCTGCTATACCTTCCACAACCAAACTATGTTGAAGTTTTATTTCAATACTATGACAAAAACACGTTTCACACTAAAATAGTCACGCATCCACAGTGCACAAGCTTGCAGGTCTAAAGTAGAATGAGAAAAAAAAAAAAGCAAAATTTCTATACAGAGGGCTGGCTTTTCCCTTCTCCCCCCTCCCATCCCCCTTAAATTCTCTGTACTTTCCCCCCACTTGGTTTCCAATCCAGGAAAGTTGTGTTGTGACTCAAGACAGCAGGTTTCTTTCTTGCTTCTTTTATTTCTACAAATGCTGCCTAAGTGAACAGAAGGCCGATGTTACTTTACTTCAACAGATTCCCAAAAAAAGACACTAATTCCCTGAAGCACACATGGTCTTCCGCTCAAATCTAGATTCTGGGCTCAAAAAGAAATTGTATGCATATATTTTATTTGGCTTTCGACAAAAAGGGGATGTTTGGGGTAAAAAAAAAAGTGTGTCCACCAAGACCAGCCCCAACTATACAATCGCTGCTTCATTCAACAAAGCCTCGCGAGGCCTCCAAAACCAAGGCCTGGTGCACCTGGCGAGCAGGTCCCCTTCACAGACGCGGGCAGGTGGCGCATCGGCAAGTGGTCTAATGCCCAAGAGCAACAGAGCCCAAAACCGAAAGGCAGAGCCGTTCCAGAACGAGGAGGCTTTTCACCTGAGTTGGACACAGGCGAGAATTTTAAATCAGATGGGGGAAAGAGCCACTGTAAACAATCATAGTTTATAAAGTTGTCCCGTGCAAAAGCAAGCCTGTGACAAGCCTACCCACCTCTAGGCGGTGTTACTTAAGAAAAAAAAAAGAAAAAAGAAAAAAGGCAGCTATTTTATATGGATAGTTAAACACAACCAAAGTCAAGCATTTGTCAATTTGTAAACACTGGAAAGCAAAGACAAAGGAAAGAAAAGGGGGTAAAAAAAAAAAAAAAAAGAACAGAAAAGAAAAAGAAAGAAAAAGAAGTCCAAATACTGCAAATTGAAATCTACTCCCAGAAGCTGTAATTTGGCATTCTTCCTACAAAACAAGAGTCTACGTGGGAATTGAATTCAGCTAGAAAGGGTGACACACTTTGCATACTGAACAAATACAAAGTGAACAGAAATTATAACTTATTTACGAGGTTTTACAGAGTTCAAACTTGACTGAAAAGTATAAAAATAAACTGTGGACTTTGTTCATTCGGTAGTCTTAGTGCCTGAAAGTATTTCTCTGAAACTGGTCTGTGCCAAACGGGTAACATCAAGTGTGGTCTTTCTGAACCTAGATTTATTCTGAGCTTCCTAGATTCTTAATTTGGGGTCCTTTTGTTTGATTTTTAAATGGTTTCAGGGAACAGAGTGTCCTAGTTTGGCTGTGGGTTTAACCTTTTTGTCTCATTTTCTTATAACAAAGGGACCCTTTCTATAAACCTACAAAAAGGAGATCCCATGCCCATGTTTATCTGTGTCGTGTTTTTTTTTTCTTTTTTTTTTTAAAGGCAAAAGACACTAGAGGAGTGAGATGTGTGTGTGCGCGTGTCTGCGTGTGGTACTGGAAATGCTCTGGTGAAGTCGTGTCACTTTGTCTCGATCTCTGCGTGCCGGGTCACCCATCATGCTTTGCTCTCGTTCTCCTTTGTCTGTGTGGCATCGTTGGGGACCGTCTTGGCTTCGGCTGGCGCTGCCTTCGTCTCCGTCTCCTGGCATCCCGACTTTGCTTCTATTGCGCCCTTCCTGCGGAGAATCAGGACAATGACACCTCTGAGCCCACAGTCTGAAGCCACCTCACCCAGTCTGAGCAGCAGCCCCCCACCCACTACAGGGCGGAGTCACCTGGGAACCCCCGCATCGCAGTGCCCGTGTCGTGGCCCCAGCGATTCTGATTTAACTGGTCTGTGGTGGGGTCCAGACACGCTCGGTCACTCAGGTGCCTCTGCAGTGCAGCCGAGGTTGAGGGCCACTGAGTCAGAGCGACGCGTCCCATCCCCACCCTCCACCGTGGCCGGGGGCTCTGCCTTTGCCTGGGGTCATGGAAGGGGGCAGCGGGGGCAGCCCCTTCTTCACCCTGACCAGCTGGAGCAGCAGCAGCTCAGCTTGGAAGAAATGAGGCCTGCTGGGCGGGGGCCCCAGGACCGGCCCCGGGGGACCCCTCTGCCAACACCCTGCCTCCCCTGTTGTGCATTTCGTGAGGAGGCACCTATGGCTTGCCTGGGTAGTGAGAAAATCCTTTTTGTTACTGAGGCAGGTTTTGGGGGGAATCTGGTGAGAGGGCAGAGCAGGCCCTCTTGCTCCAGGGGCGCCAGAGCCCTTTACTTCCTGCCACTGGGATCAGGCCTTCCCGGGGAGGCTCGTGCAGCTCTCAGTGGGAGCATGGCAGCAACCCTGGGGGCAGCCACTGGAGCTACCCAAACCTGCTGCCTCCTGCCTCCAGCAGGCCTGGGAACAAGAAGCTGGCCCACGGGTGCACCCGGGCGGGGATACACCCCAGCCTCGGTGGGGCGCACCGCTGCACTGTGCACTGCGTTTAAGAAACCTGCAGGACTGAGGACCTCCCCCCAGCTTAGAGACCCAGAGCCCTCGGGGTGCTTGGGAGTGGGGAAGGAGTGTGGGCATCTTGGTTGGAAGGCGGCAGAACCTTCAGAGCCATCCTCTCTGAACATGGCCTGGGGTCTCCCTCTTTCCTCCCTGAGTAACGGTGCCCTTCTCGGGGGCACTCAGCCTGACTCTGATCTCACGCTGTCCACTGGCCCCAGGGGCCGACGAGAGCCCCGTGGCCTCCTGGGCTGGCTCCCCCACGCTGCGCTTATCAGTGGCCCTACTGCAAGGCCTGCCCGGGAAACAGAAGCCCCCACTAGGCGAAGGCCGAAGCCATCGGCACAGCCCGATCAGCACGCAAGAGGCTGCTGGCCAGGGCCCCGCTGCCTGGCCCGTACTCCCGGCCTCTCCCAGCCCCTGAGAGTGTCTCGGAGAAGCCCTGGTCGGTCTGAAGTCACAGCTAACAAGGAGGACACAGCACAGCACAAACAGCACCACGACACCACCCGACGACAGCGGACACAGAGAGGCCGTACTCGGTCTTTGCTGGCGCAGGCGAGACAGAGCTGTCTGCAGTGGAAGGAGCAAGCTCAGGGGCTTGTCCACTGGCCCCAGCGGCCGGAGCAGGAGAGCCCAGGGCTGCAAAAACATCCTTTGCAAGGTCAATATCTGGGGTCTTGAAGTTCCCTTCGTCCATTTTAAAGTCCTCGCCCTGGGAAGGGTTTGTGGCGCTGGCGGAGGCAGCCTCGCTCTTCGGGCTAGCAAGGGCCGTGGCTGCCTCGGCCGCCGGGCTCTTCGCGGCGCCGGGCTGGGCGGGCTCCGGATCCGGGCCTTTGGTGCTGGGAGCCTCCTGCTTGGCTTGGGGGGCTTCTGTGGCAGGGGCCGCCGCCGCTGCTAGGGGACTGGCTGGCCCGGCTGGGGCGGGGGCCGGCTTGCTCACAGCGGGGGCCTTGGGGACCTCGCCCGCCCCGGGAGGGGCGCTGGGGCTGAGGACGGCCCCCTGGTTAGCTAGGACGCTAGAGGACAAATTGCTCGAAGCAGGGGCCGAGGCCGGCGTGTCGCTCAGGTCAACGAGGGGGGCGACCTTAGGGGCCGGAGCTGGGGGAGGGGATGCGGCAGAGGCGCCTGGCCCCTTGGAGGGGGTGGCCTGGCCGGCGGGCACAGAGTTTGAGTCAGGCATGGCCGTGACCTGGGGGGCGGTACTGGAGGTCAGGGTGGTGGTCTCACTGGTGGGGCTGTTCTGAGCAGTGGCAAAGGTTTCGGTGATAGTGTCAGAGTTAGTGGTGATGGTGGTGACAGAAGGCAGCATGTCCTCGACAGTGGCTGAGGTGTCGGCAGGCAGCCTGTGGGGAGGACAGGAAGTAGAAGAGAATAGACAATGAAGCTGAGACGTGACGGGGAAGCAGGGGCAGAGGGGCCGAAGCCCCGGGGTGGCTGCGGGGCGGGCACGTGGTTGAGCACACGCAGGGACACAGGCCCACAGAGACGAGGACGCCAGGGAAAGCACACGCCCAGGCGGGCAGAAGAGGACACAGGAGACGACAGACACGCGGCCGGCGGGCCCCTCTCCCCTGCGGGCCCCCTCCGGCTCGCTCGTGGCCCCCTGGCCCTGAAGCCTGCCTGGGCCCGTCTGGTCGGCTCAGGGGCCCCCAGCAGTGCCACTGGGTCGCGGGGGGACAGGTGGGAGTGAGGCGGATGAGGAGAGCTCTGGACGCTCCCCGAGAGCTGCAGGTCCTTCTAGCCCCAGCATTTGGGGTTCCATGACACTCCAGTCCCTCCAAACCCACAGCACCCACAGCACCCACGGCACCCATGGACCCACGGCCAGGCGGCGTTGCTACCACAGCTGCTCAGGGTCCCCCAGGGCCCCCGAGGCTTCCGAGATCAGGAGGGCTGGCGGACTTTTACTGGGTCCCCAATTCCCCTCACCCTCTTGGGGAAGAAAATAGAGAACCTAGAATTCTAGCAAATCCGTAAACGGAACCTACTAAGCTTCTTACAATGAGGTTTTACCTCAAAAGCCATTTCCAGGTGTGTGTGTGATGTGAAAGCAGAACCTGGGAGTCCCCACTTTTCCAAAGAGCCCTTTCAGGGGGCTGCACAGTTGCCCCCAAATAAAAGCAAGCGCGCCTTCCTGAGCCCTCCAGGGAGGGCAGGGGACCAGGCGTGGCTCAGTCTGCGGCTCTGGCCTGCCGGGGGGGGGGGGGGCGCGCGGAGGTGGTGAGGGCCGTGCTGCGGCAGTAGCCCCCGCCCACGTACTCGGGCTCCGTCAGCGGCGTGGTCTCGTTGGGCTCCGTGTGCTTCCCTCCGTCGTGGTTGGGGGTCCGCTCCTCCTCAGTTCGCACCTCCACGATGGGCTCCTTGGACTCGTCTTTCCTGTGGAGAGAGTCCTGCCGGTCGGCTCCCTGGGTGGGGGCTTCTTCCCCGGGACGCCAGCCACAGCTCAGGGCACCAGGCCTTGCCCCGGGGCTGGCGGGTGGGCAGGGGGGCCTCCGCAGGCAGCCAGCAGGGGCTCAGGGCTCCCCTTCCTAGCTGTGTAGCCCTAGCATCTGATTCACTCACCCCGGTTCTCAGTTTCCTCATCTGTAAAATGGGGACAAATAGTATTTATCTCACCTAGTTAGGAGACTCAAGTGGGATGATGTATTCAGTGTTCAGCACAGTGAATGGCACAGTGAAGTGCTCAAATTACCTGTACGTTATGTATGTGTGCGTATACATGGGCACACGTGTGTGGTGGGGGGGGCATTTTATTTCCTTGCCTCTGCCCACTCTGCTTGCTCCAGCTCAACCCTGCCCAGTGACATCTGTGAGGGCTCCTGCTAATCGGCTCAGGTCTGTTTCTCCACAGACGCTGGCGAGGACAGCATCTGGAGTGTCAGCTCCACGAAGGCCAGGATTTTCACCTGTTTCGTTCAGTTGTACCCTAGTGCCTGAGAACACTTCCTCAGCGTACTAGCTGTCTGATACGTACCTGTTGAATGATGAATGAATGACTGATGAATGAATGAATGACAGCCTAGTGCTGGGCTCCCTCCATTCCAGCTCCTATCTGGGCTTAGCTCTGACAGTTGGTCTTGTTTTTGTCTATGCAGATATTTGCAGACCCTGGTGAGATTCTAATGCACTGGATTTGGGGGGGGCCCCCGAATCTGTTTGTTAAACAGGTGCCTCCAAAGACCATGCTTTGGGGAGCACTGCTTTAGTGCTTTGTTCCCCTTGGTGCTTCTAAGTGGGGAAGGCGAAGCTGAGAAAAAGGTCATCATAAGCCCCAGCTCATGGCTCGGTGGGGGCACGGGTGCTGGGCCCCCGGGGCTGGGGCAAGAGCCCAGGCCCCCCGTCCTGGGTGGGGTGGGCAGGTGGTACTCACGAGAAGGCGGCTTTGCCCTCCTCCATGTCCTTGCCCTTGGCGCCGGGCCCAGCTTTCCCACACAGGTTGACGGCGATGCACATGAGCAGGCCACACTTGTTCAGGAAGTAGCAGGTGATGTCCACAACCACCAGGAGCAGGACAAAGACGACAATGAGGATGCCCACGATGGCCCCGGTGCTCAGGCTGGACGTGGGGCTGCCGTTCGCTGGGGTGGGAGGGAGAGAGATGCCGCCTGTTGGCTACCAGGTGCGCTCGAGAATCCCTGGACCCCGCATCTGGGGGTGGGCAGGACCCAGGGATGCAGAGGCTCTGCAGCCACGTCCGGGCCCTTTCCCTGGGGCCTTTCTATGTCCAGGTATTGGGACAACAGGGTCTCCCTATAGTAGAAGAGGAAGGGATGACAGCCTCATCCATAGACCAGGAGGCAGGGGATGAGACGTCTACAAGTCAGGGTGAGAGAAGGGCCTGGGAGCCTGTCTCCACCTCTGCCCTCAGCTTCTGAGCCTCCCCAGGCCCCCCTCAGCTGGTCTCCCATGCGCCCCAGGAACACATCCAGCCAGCCAGTCAGTGTCTGAAGACACTGGCCGGGGGACAGTTGGAGGGCCCTGCTGGGAATTCCCAGGCCAGGGGAAAGGGCTAATGGCTTGCAGGAGGGCAGCAGCCACTGGTTTCAGGCTGGGCTGTCCTGGGAGCAGCCAGGAGGAGGGTCCCAAACGGGGTGGCAGAGGGTTCTAGGGGCTTCCTTTGGGCTCATGGTGACCCAGGCACAACGGGATCCCTGATATACAACCCTACTGCCTGCCCCCTCTTTAGGAAGGGTCCCTAGGCACCCGAGGTTAGACCACGGTGGATCCCTGGTCTACCCATCTTCACTGCACCCCGGGAAGATGAATGAGGTCCAGGTGACCCTGGAGACAGGGAGCGTCCCCAGTCTTGATGGGCGAGGCCAAGGGTCTGGGAATACTCACCATCCGGGAGCTCAGGCCTGCTTGGGTTAGACTTCAGGCAAATCAGCAGACTCACCCAGAGATGCACACCCACACGGCCAGACACGTGCCCAGCAAGACGGACACACATTCGCACGCTCGAGCGGTACCTGGCACCCCAGTTCTGCCTGGGCTCATCTCGGAGGACCCTGTCTTTCTACCTTACTCCCCTGGTGTCCATCACCCCCCTGGCTGCGGGCTCCTGACGGTATCACAGAGGATCCCTGGCTCAGCTCCGTGGGCCCCCTGGAGCTTATCTGCACGGCCGTGACGGGTCTACTTGTCAACCTCTTGGTCATCACCACCAGTGTCTGGAGACAAGAGGTCATGGGGGAGAGAGACCTCTGGGGGCTGCTGCATGGAGGCCAAGGTGGAAATGATGACTACACTGAAACTTGGGCATTTTAGATTCTTGCAAGGACTTGGTTCCAGAACTGGCGCCACCAGACCTGAAGCTGCTAGTGCCCTCAGCATCACAAAGGGCAGCTGGCTGGAGGCGGGGGCTGGGGGCCACCACTGCCTGGGTCTCTGCCCCCACCTGGCTCCATACCCTGCCCTTTTGAAGAGTGCCCGAGCCAGGCCCAGCAGCCTGCCAGCTGCAGATCACAGCAGGGAGTGGACGGGCATGAAACTCGGGGTAACTGGCACCAGAGACAGGCCACCCATTTTTCTCTTTTTTTGTGTGTGTGGTCTGCCTTCCTGGGGGTCTCCTCCCTCTGTCCAGGGATTTCTGTCAGCCCCGGGGGTCTTGAGTGGCAGTCCCATGTCACTGGTCCTTATTTTGAACTTCAATTCTGAGATGGCCACTCACAACCTATTCCCTGGCACCCCGGCATGGCTGGGCCTGAGCTGGAGGCGACCCCCCGGCCTGCAGACACTTTTGGCCCTTTGGGGCCTTCATCTTGGCTCTCCACCTCCCCGCCTCGGGCTCTCTGCTCTGAAGGGCTCAGCCCGTTCCCCTGAGGAGGCCCTGAGTCTGGCAAAGGACTCTGGCTTCTGTTTCTGGGTTTTGGGGGCAGAAGCTGCTGCTGGTCTGTGGGTCATCTTCTCAGCAGCCGCGAATGCAGAAGTGGTGGTGTGGTCTCACGAGAACAGAGCCATCCTTTCTACTTCCCCATGGTCCTCTCACTTTCCACTCAAAACACAAAGGAAGAGATGCGGGTCCTCACCCTCCTGATATGGGGAGTCTTTCTGACCTTGGGCTCTCTGTCCCCTGACCCTGGCCTCTAGCCACTGCAGTCTCCTGATGTCAGCATCTGATGGGTGTTAAGTGTCTGCTTCCTGAAGAAGGAGCCTAGAAAGCATTTTCATGGGGAGAGGGAGAATGTTTCTGTTTTGGACTCATTGACACTAGCGCACCACAGTTTATATGTGAACATGGTTTTGTGGGACTAATCTACCTCTCAGGAGGAAAAACAAACACTTGCAAAGCTGCTCTCTGCGTAGGGGAGACCAGCTGCTGCAACACCTCCTGCCCCGGCTCCCTCAGACCCAGCCGGAGGCCTGTGCTGGCGCCAAAGGCCACACACCACGAGCACGTTCGGGGAAGGGCCGCAGGAGAAGACTCTCAGCTGTGGCAGCCGGAGCTTTAGGGCCGGGGTCTCTCATTTCATCTGATGGAATGTTCGAATTCTTTGTCCTGGCCCAAAAGGCCTGACATGTCACATCTCATGGCACTGTCCCCCTCATCTGCCGGGCCCCCGCCAGCTGGCCTTCGCTGTACCTGCAGAGCGTGCCCAGCGCCGCCCTGCCGCAGGGCCTTACTCATCTCCTGGCCTGCAACGCTCTGTCCACAGCTACCCAGGGCAGGCGGGTTGCTGGCCTGCAGGCCTCAGCTCAAATGCCACCGCCCCTCATCTCTTGCGGAGCGAGGCGCCTTCACCTGACGCCCACACCACTACCCTGTCTTCATCTCCCCTTGCCACCACCTGCCATTTCCTGTTTATCCACACACTTATCATCGAGACGGTCCTCACAGGTCCCCCTTCGTCTTAGGTCTCTCCAGCGTCCACGAAGGTCCTGACTCACAGTTAGTGCCCCCAAAATATTTGTTGAGCAATAGGATGCATGTTTAGCCTGCAATGGAGATGCTGTCTCCAAATATTTACAGGTGTGTCACAGGAAAGCAGCAGTTATCTTATTCCATGTGGGACCAGTGGATGGGAAATGGGTGGTGGTGGGGGTGACAGATTTCTGCTCTCTGTGAAGAAGGACTAACCAACAGAGCTGGGCAGACCTAGCGGGGCTGCTGGGCAGGGGAGCTGCCCGTGCCGCAGGCACTCGAGCAGAGGCTGGACTCGCCTTGGCAGGGATGTGTTCAGAGCCTGGATGAGGCTCCTGCATGGGGGAGGGCCTTGGGTGGAGGATGCCTTCAAGTCCTTGACAGTTATGAGCCCCTTATCCCAGGCAGTCGTCAGGCATAGAATCCCTAACGTCAGTCGCCGCCTTGGTATGCACCAAGGCCTTCTCCTCCAAAGATGACAACGCTCTGGAGGTCCCATCCTTAATGGATGATGCTTGTGCTTTTATTTTTCCATGGAAAAGAAATAACTTTTAGCTCAATGTTTCTCCACCTACTGCAGAATTCCTGGGGTACTTGGTTGAAAATTCAGAGTCTAGGGCTCCCCAGTTCTACTGAATGAGAGTCTCTGGGGGTGAGGCCCAGGAATCAGGATTCGGATGAGCACTCCAGGTGAGTCTGCACCTAGCATTGGAGGCCTACCAGCTGCCCCACAAGGATGAACTGCGCAGGCTCATCTGGTGACCTTGACCTTGACGCAAGGGACAGGTTGGGAGAAAGCAAAGGCCACCCCTAAAGGAAGAGTGACCACCCAGGTCACTGCTGCTAAGAGTCTGGGCTTCTAGAGGGAGTGCACTGCTCCTCAAGCTGGTGGGAAGATGTTGGTAGCTTTTGCAAGAGAAGCTATAAATAAGGGAAATCCCCGGCGACAGAAGAAAGGGTGTTCAAGTCAAGCCAACACTCATTATCTCCTGGATACTAGAGAACTGTTTAGTCCGAGAAAGTCAGAAGGACAAAAGTTATCTCCTGCATCGAATGTAACATTTATAAGAGACCAAAAGCAAAATGTCCCAGGGTCTGTCTCTGCTCTGCTCTTCTCCCTGATGCAGGGAGAATGCATCCACAGACCATGGTGCGAAGGATGCATCTCGGGAGCTCTTCCTAGACAGCTTCTGAGGTCAGAGCCGCCCCTGCACAGTGAGATCAGGAAGTGGGGCAGTCCATATCCTGGGGTTCCTAGCGTGGGAGAGGCAGCTAACTTGCCCTAAGGCTGAGACCCAAGTCTGCCCACTTTCTTAAGTGCCTTAATAAGGGAGACGATTCTCACATTTTGCAGATTTGTGATGGCCCGAGTAGTGCCACAGGACGCTGGTGTGGCAGATGTGGCCCCCACCCCCACACGCTATCGCCCACTCAGAACTGTCCAGCTGGGGTTTGGGTTGCTAGCAGACCTCTTACACATGTGTTTGCTGCTTCTGGCATCTGCTCCCAAGGGCTCGGGGTGTCCAACTAAGTGTGATTTAGGCAGAATAGAGTTTGCCAAAGGGAATCTTCTTTTGTATTCTCTTTTTCACAAGATTACTCTGAGCCACCCCTGTTAAGGAGAGTCCAGGGAGCTGTGACATCAGGGGACCTTGTTACGCAGAGTTGCATCTGTATCTGCATCTGGTGGCCCTAGTGGAACCACCTCACCTGTTCTGCCAAAGCACGCCCTCCCCACCTGCCCTCCCCCACCTCCTGGGACCTACGCAAGTCCAAGGAGGAATCACCCCTCAAAATCTTAGGATGGCTGAGAAAATCATATTGCTTCTCATCAGAAAGTATTTCCTTTGGCTAGAATTCCAGTCACCAGGCTCTGAGCTCGGGAGCCCATTAAAATGGCTCTCTAGGTAATCAGAGTTATCCAGGGACACGTGAGGTGGGGAGAAAGGACTTTGGACACTTTGCAGAACGCACAATTATCAAATAAAAGCAAACCATGCTGGTGAGGTCACGTGAGCTATTATTTCCTTTAATAATGCAAAGGAGGAAACGTCGTAAGGCCTCGCTGACCACCTACACGACATTGTTAGCGTTCTTAGTAGTAGAAAAAGGTGATCCAAACCTGAGGTATAAATAGTCCAAAAATGAGCGGGAACCCTGGGGTCTGTGGAGTGTGGACAGCATGAAAAAGGCAGAGTGGGGGGTGGCTGGGCAGGATGGGGTCACACTCCTGCCAGGCTGAGGCCTGCAGCCCCCCTCTCTCCCCTTCCCCCTCCAACACTGTCCCCGGGGTATGTCTGAATGGGAGCGTGGCAGTGACCCCAGGTCGCTGGAGCTGAGGCCTTCCTGGGGGTGTGGAGGGGACAGAGCTGGGCCACTCTAAGGGCCAGGTCTTCCAAGGTCCCTCCAGAAACACTGACACTGCCCCTCGCCTGTGCGTGGAAACCCGAGCCGGGCCCTCGTGGGGAAAATGCACACACCTGCTGCCCACGATGACAGCTGGGAGCCGGCAGGACAGTGTCCCCAGCGTGACGGCGGGCCTCTCGCTGCCCTCCCTACAGGCTCTCGCCAACTGATGGGTGACTCTTATGGCCAAGCCAGGGGGTGCCGCAGCCCTCCCCTGCCCCTCTGCCCTGTGCCTCAGAGCTGTGCCTGCTGCTGCTGCCTGGTCCAGGGGAGGTGAGGGACTCGGGGGAGAGGCTCTCGGTGGACTGGAAGGTGGGCCGGGGCCACAGGCAGCCTCAGCATCTGCGTGTGCCTCGCCCTGCATGTGCCTCCCTGCCACGACCCTGCGAGCGCAGGTGTGCGCCAACCTGGGAGAGCACTGCCCCGCGGGCCAGCGTGGGGCTATTTGGGTCTCCAAAGGGAAAGGCCCTACGTGGTAGGCCAGTCTTCACACATTAAAAAATAATAGAAAAAACGAAAGAAAACCAAAAAGAACAGAATCAAACTTCTGTGGAGATGCTCAGAGATGAGAAACGTGGGATGACAGGTGAGCACAGTGTGGGGCACTCTGACTCACGAGCACGTCCCCCTCCAGGGACACACACACGGGGTCTCGGTGCAGCATCTTAACATACCCCACTTCCTCTCCGGGGTTCTCCCCCACAGCAGAGAGGAAGGTCTGGCTTTGCAGGAATTTTCAAAATGTCCCTCAACTAAATGACCAGTAGGTAGGGCAGAGCGTCCGGCAAGCACTGGCAGACTGGCCGCGTGCTAGTCAACTCCTACTCCAGGGCCAGGCAGTGTGGGGTGGCCCATCCTCCCCACTCTGCTCTGCCGAGCACACGCCGGGAAGCGTGTGGCTCACGCCTGGCTCACAGCGGCTGCTTCAAGCTGGCGGGCTGACACGCGCAGCGACCACGTGGGCCTCCGCCAGGCCCTGACCCCAGGACACGGGGGCTCTGGGCTGCCCTGTGACCGGCTGCCGGGCGGCACGTGCATCGCCCAGCCTGGGAGATGAGCTGGGCATGGCGCAGCTCGGCCCCGTCCGCAGCGACCGCGTCGGGTGCCGGTCTGAGATGCCAGGACTGAAGCACCTCCCGGAACAGGCCATCAGCCCCAGAAAACATCCAGCATGTCCAGTGGGCAACAGGGTGACTTAAGTGTGTCATCGTGTCAGCAAAATACTCGCGTGAATCATCCAGGCAGGGCTCTCTCAACATAATCACTTAAAGGAAAGCAAAGCCGAATGTTTATTGAAGGGTGGAGGGGGGGCATGGAGTTATCAGGAGGGGGTTTGTGGTTGGTTTTATGCACATTTGGGAACGTGCTTAGAAATCTTTCTCTGCTACATCATTTTTAGGTAAGAACAAAAATATCCAACAAGTAGCAGATATGCCGAAACTTCCCTGTAAACCTAGCGTGTGGCTTTTTGTGGATTTTTTAGTCGTGTTTAAGGAGCCCTCTAGTCACTTTTTACTGTCATTAAAGAGGGAGGAAAGTCCTCATTAAGTGACACAAAAGTCTCTATGCATGGCAAAATGTGGAGGTGAAGCCGTTTTCCAATTGCAAGACCTTCCTCTGGGCACAGAAGGCTCCGTCTGCGGCCGTGGCCGTGGCGGTCCTGACCGCTCTCCGAGGGGGTACTAAGCTTTCTCACAGAGCTGGGCTTGGGAGCAGATTCGTTTTCCCATTCCTAACAGAGCAACAGGAGAGTCACTGCAGAGAAAAGCAATGAGACAAACGTGTAGGACGTGGAGGGGCTGCCCAAGGTTGCTGCAGGTGCCAGGCAAGGGGTCCCCAGAGAGAATGTGGTTGTTGAGAACAAATGTGGCAGTGGGGGATGTCCGAGTGACGTCCGAGGTGGCATGAGTGACGACACACACAGGAAGGGGAGGGGGAAGGAGGAAAGAGAAGGCAGAGACAGAAACAGAGAAAAAAAATAGATAAAAAGAAAAAAAAATTGGTCAAATAGAGGAAACGCAAGAATCCAAGGTTAATTTAATTTAGTGAATTAAACTGACAAAGGTTAGAGAAGAGTTCAGTGCGGTATCAACACCATAAGGCCAGTTCAGAAGCTCAGCAATGCCAGAAGCAGCACAGCGGGGTTAATTGGGGGGTGAGGGGTCAGCGAGCAAATGAAACTAAAGTGAGAGAACAGAAGCCTCCACGATAAACTACAGGAGTTTGATTAGGAGAGGGTTACCTTCAACTAAGGCACAGCCTCTCAGATGCAGCCAGCCTGTCTAGTCTACAGGGCTCTACGGGAGTCGTCTAGGTTGTTCTGTTCACGGAGCGGCAGAGATGCATGTGACCGCTGCACTACACATAGACAAACTGTGCACAAGGGAAGGCAATCACCTTTCCAGAGAGAAATCAGGCTTTTCTTTCTATGGCACAGTCCCACCCACCTAGAACACTGTTCAAGAGAATCTAGTTCTGCACTCGTCGCCTACCGCCACCGTATTGTGTACGCTGCAGGTCAGAGTTTTACTTGCAGATCCTGCTACAGTGGCCAGAAAACATCAGCTGAGCACAGAGCCACTCCGAGACACCTTCTAACCCTGAGACAGTAGAGTCACAGAAATTGTGGGTGTAATGAGTATCCTCCACTCATCCCCGGGTTAACTGGGCACTGGACAATGATGAGGGGCCCTGGCATCTCCAGCAGGCACGACTCTGGAGGTCAAGGTTGCCCTAGAATTCCTGTCCCTGACACACAGCCCCCGCACCCCAGGAGCTGAGGCTGCCGGCGGCGCGCACCACGGCGAGGCCTGCCTCTGGAGTCTCACCCCGGAGGAAACCGATGCTCTGAGGAGCCCGTCTCGCTGCCAAGCCTCACATTTTCCCAGCCACTTACACTGGACTGTCAGGGTCAAGGGAAAACTGACCAAAGAAGACAAAGAGAGAAGAGGCTGGGGAGCACAATTAAGCAGCAGTGGGGGCACTCTTTTCTGTTCTGTCTGTGAGCCTGGCCTTCGTCCCTGCCACAGGATGGTGCCTGCAGAGACCTGACCCTGCCAGCGAGCCTTCCCGACATCACAGGGGTGGTGATCAATCGATGCCTCGGATCTCGGGCTTTTCAAAAAGTTGTCTGCCCACTCGCTGGAAGCCCCACCCGGATTCCTCAGACACACACATTCGTGCACAGACAATCGCCCATCAGGAGCCACGCACTGATCTCCTGTTCCGTTGTTGCCTTAGCCCCGCAGTCACGTGGCCCTGGCAGCGGGTGGCCTGCATCCTTTGGCCTGTCTCCCCCCCACGGGAGGTGCGATCGTGACAACGGAGCCAAGCAACAGGGGCAGGTGGACATGGCGAGGGGACCCGACCACGGCCACCGGGACAGCGGAGCATCTTCCTACCACTGGACACGCAGAGAGTTTACGGGGCCCCTTCCAGCAGGCTGTCGCTTTAGATTCCAGCCCTTCCCTCCTCCTTGCCGTTGGCATTTGGCTGGTCTGGAAAAGCTGAGAGCAATGCTGAGGTCTCTTTCTGCGCAGAGGGATTTGGTCATTGAGGAGATTGGCCAATAGTGGAAAGGGGGCTGGGCCGGAAAGCAGAACTCTCACTTTATTCCCAGCTTAAGCTGCCTCTCCTAGAACTGCTCCCATCGCTGTCCCTAGCAGACTGGATTGCCTTCAACTGACGGCGCCTTTCAGCGTCTTGTTCTGTTTCAAGTGATTCAACTGAATCTGTTTCAGTCGAGAGGCCCTTGGCCGACAGGATTTGTAACTAACAGGGGACCCTCTCTTCCTTCTCTTGGGCTCGCCACAGAGAAGACATTGGGACCATGGTTGTGCAGGGAAAGCAAGCATCAGACAGAGAGCGCTCAAAACAGCGACATGGTCCTTGTGCAGATGGCAGGTAAGGTCTCACAAAGGGATCCTTACTCAACCAGCTTCCAAGGCCAGGCTGAAGCTGGGGCTTTTCCCATCTGGGGGTCCCGTGGATGGATTTGGCTGAAGTCCATCAAGGACCTGTTCCCCAGGATGCCTGGCCAAGCTTCCCAGGGGTACAGTTCATCTCAACCCACTGCACAGATAGGTACTAAGCTTTGCATGGGAACCGATCATGAGGATGGCTGGAAGCAAGCAAGTTGTCAGGGTCATTCAGGCACATTAGGAGGTGCGGCACTGTGCATTAATTCAAAGCGGGAAACTAACAGAAAGCAGAGCGGTCATACCTGGGATGGCTGTGGGCTGGGCCGAGGTCCTGAACACAAAATGAGCCGCCTTGGATTTTCCCTGCTGGTTCTCAGCCACCACGTAGACCTCATACTCGGCGTTCCACTCCAGGGCCTTGAGCATGACATGGTCACTGCCCGACGGGAGCCTGATCTCCGGTTTCCACTCAGAGGAGAGCTTCTGGGAGAAACCGGCAAGAAGGACACAAGACACCAGAGAGCTTTAGGTACAAATGCAGGTGAGACCAGCTAACAGGCAGCTCTTAAGGGAGCTGACCACGGTTGGTGCAAAACAATAAAAATAGGAAGCAATAAGAGGTGGTCTTTACTCTTGCTTGAGAAATCCGAAGAACTGGGCACATCAGGAGGTCAAGTGCGTGAACCTGCAAATACCAACATTAGCAGTTGCCAGTGGGGCATCTGGGCCAATCCCTCAAAGTTCCATTACCCTTTGGGTGTGTGGGGTTTGTCCCTAAACGTCCATGGTGGGCACATACACATATGATGTGCCAGAAGAATAATAACACGCAGTTATTGTCGTGCTCACAGTCTGGTGTGTGAATCAGCTCCCTGATACATGAACTTTATATGGATTCTGGAGGTTTTGTTAAAAATAAAAAATGACCATTTACTGAGCACCTACTATGTGCCAGGCACTGTAAAGACTCTGCACGCATTTTCTCTGTATCCTCCCAGGAGCCCTGTGAAGGGTCTTGTCAGGCCCTTACTAAACCCGATGAAGGGGAAGAGAAAGAAGTTAGGTAACTCCCCAAAGTCACCCAGGCAGTCAAGGTTGCAGCCAAGCTTGAGCCCAAAGCCTGTGCTCTTTCCTTTTCAGAACAGGGAGCTCAACACACATCTGTTGAAGGGAACTGGGATTTTCCATTCCATGCAGGGTGACACAATCTCTGTGGCTGTAGAGATACCGGGGGCGTCTCAGCTGCAAATTCTGCGCTCAGGGCCAATACTGGGGTGCAGGGAAGGCTACACCCAGCCCAGCACAGCACTGCCTGGGTGTGACTGCAGTATGAAGCTGGTCTTAAGGTGCCTCTTTTCGCTCCTCGAAAGTTCTTTCTTATTATCTCCTGCACAGTCGCCAATGGGTCTGACCCTGGGTGGGAGTTTGTAAAGCCATTGTTAGGCACCCATCTCCCTAAAACAATCGTTGTGGAAGAAGATTTGAAAACTTCCTGGGAATGTCAGTTGATTTTGCCATTGCACAGACCATCTCTTCACAGTGTTTGACCTCTTTAGAAGGCATCTGCTCCCAGGTGTATGCTGGGCACACAAGGTTTGACGGGTGTTTACCGAAGGAAGGGGAGAAAATGCTAGTTCAGGGAGATGGTCAAGCATCTGCCCCATGGCTGAGCAGGATGAAAGTCTGTCTTATGGCAATACAATTTTCCTAGGCACAATGATTGGCACCAGCCAAAGAGATACCTTTAGGAATGCGACAGAGCTCACTCCACAGCTTGTGACTTTTAGGGGCAAAGCAACGAGAAGGGGATTGCCCATTTCTTTAGAGTCCAAGCAGGAAACCTGGCTGTTAGCCTATGTGCACATCACTATGTGACCCTGTTTTAATTTAAGCCAAAGAAATTAAGTTGCCTGCCTTTTCTCTACTTTCTCTATCTTCCTTGTCAAATGTAATTACAAAAGAGACACCCAGAACATAAAGCAAATATTTAATATAGCAAATATTATACAATGATGTATATTAAGACTATGCAATAATATGTAATAATCATATTTAGTAAACAAAAGTTTTTAAAGTAAAAGAGAGAAGATGGTTACGGCTGTTGAAATTGAATGTATCTCAGGGGCATCAAATGCCTTTTTTTTTTTTTTTTTGAGGTAGCTGGGGCTGGAGATTGAAAATGGAGATTGTATGGGGGTAGCTGGTACTCAACCAAGCCACACTGGCTTCCCTGAGTTGGTTTTATTGCTTGTTTTTTTTTTTTTCTTCCAGGAGGCCCAGGGAACCAAACCTGGGACTTCCCGTGTGGTAGGTGGCTGCTCAATGCCTTGAGCTACATGCCCTCCCTTGATGGTCTATTAATGCAGACTTGCCTGGCGTGGCAGCTTCAGTGGCTCCCCTGGGAACCTGACATCTGGGGTGGCCTCTGTGTGGGAGGGATTTCCAGCCCACGCCTGCCTCTTAGTAGTCTTTATAATAGGGACCAGTTATAGGGTCTCCAAGTAGCAGGCATATTTCAGGCTCTTTATGTACATTATGACTAATCTTTACAACAGCTCGATGAGCTAGACATTTTATTCCTATCATACATGTGTAGAAATTGAGGCTCTGGAATATTGTGTGATTTATCTCAGGTCATGCGCTGCTAAGTGGCAAAGCCGGGATTTGATCCCATGCCTGGTTCTAAACCCATGTTCTGTCCACTCAGCTTAACATTGGCCAGAGGCATCCCACCCGAGAGTGCTGTCTGCTGCTGGTGGGGTCCATGGGCCCCCTGTCCAGTCTCTGCACCCTCCTTGGCTGTGGGAAGCCACAGGGACCCGTCATGCAGTGGTACCTCCAGGCTGGGCCTTCGGGGAATCACCTGAGACTTGTCCTACTGTCAGGTTCACACCTGCCCTTGCAGTTTAGAGGGAGAGAGGCTGAGTGGATTGACAGGTCTTGTCCACCGGCTGAGAAGTATGCTTGGGGGTTCTGGACTGGTCTAAAGCTCCATAAACCTAAACAGGTCAGGACTTCTGACTTGTTACGGCAATGGTGCTGATGGAAAGGCAGGGTGGTTTAAGTCAAAGTCCTGCAAAAGCCTTTTTTGTTGTTGCTATTTGAAGAAAGAAAGAAAACTGCTTTCTGGTTCATTATTTTCTACTACAAAGAAACCCAAGCAAGAGGCTTGGCTCTCAGATATTGTCTCTAACTCTTGCAGCAATTGGTTGTAGTTGAAAATGGCCAAGTGTCATTCTGAAAGAGAGTGTGATGCTCAAATTTGGGGTTTGGGGATGGAAGGGGGAATGATGGGAACCTTAGATGGGTGGCAAGCTGGACCAGGATGAAAAAGCCCATTGAAATTCAAAAAACCATTATTCTTGGGGGACGTGTTGGTATGGGTATGATATATTTATTAAATAACATACAGAAGAGTGTGGGCTTAGTAAGGGGTCCGGGGTTTTCACCTGACTGGCAAAGGGGTCCATGGAGGAAAAAAAGGTGAAAAATCCCTGGCTTAGAGGGAGGCCACCGTGAGCCAGGACCAGAACGCTCAGGTGGAGGCGTAGGAGCAGGTGGAGGGAGCTCGGCAGGCAGCAGAGGCCCGTCCCTTCCGTCGGGTGGGCGTGGATTCAAACCCTGGCTCACCCAGCGGTGAGGCAGGCAGCCAGCGAGCGCCGTTAGCCCCTGTTGCTTCCTCTAAATGAGGACAGTCGTAAGACCTACTCCACACGTAATTGCACGGCCTTCACGTAGCGCCTGGCACAAAATACCCGCCACGTCAAAAGGAGCTGATAATAGTTGATATCAAAGAGTACAGAGTAACTGTCAAAGAGCTCTGCAAAAAAACGTCAAGGAACAGAAAAAAATCAATCGGGGTTTAAGTTTGCCACCACGATGACTTTCGAGGTTTTAAAATGGTCCCAGGGTAGACCTGGCCTGCCAGGTACAGGTCAGTCCTGGAACTCCAGGAGTCCCCTGAGGGACAGATCGAGTCTGTCCTGGCCCCGCCCAGCTGGGCTGTTTTGGCCTAACAAAGATGGCTTGAGGGCTGCAGGGCTCAGGGAAGGGTGGAAGGAGGGCCACTCACCGCGCGGTACTTGACTAGGTAGTGTCTGATGGGGGAGCCGCCGTCGTCCTGCTTGATCAGGTTCACCTTGATAGAGTTGCCATCCTCTCCCATCTGTCCTTCGAGCTTTGGCGCACTGGGTTCCCCTGAAACAGCCAGTTAATTCATGTGAAATTTTCAGCCACGAGCCGAGACTCCAATCCATCAGATTGGGATGTGGTGGTGGGGTGGGGCTGGCCTCTTGATTTCTCAAAAATTCAAATGGTTAAAAAAGCAATAAATAGAAAACTTAGAATTCCGGTTGGAGGCTTCTGACTTAACCCTAACTGAGACTGCCTTTTAGGACTGCTGTGGGAAATACCCTATCTGCATAGACCTTTTACCACTTCAGAAATAGGCTCTCCGCCCTGTTCTTGCATTGCATTTTCAGCTGCTCTGTACATTGCTGGTTAACTTTTATAAGCGTGATATACTTTGAGGAACAGCATGAGAACTGGGAAAACCTAAGTGTTTGAGTAGAAAACATACACCCATGAAATGATTTTTCAAAGGGGCCCAGTTTCTTCCCTGGATACATGACTGCCCACAGAGGAGGTCCGATCCCTAATGAATGGTGCTGTGTCCTTGGGACCAGCTTTTCAGGAATTGTTTTATTACTTAGATTCATTTCTTTTAAAAAGCACATGCTTCTGATTGGGATGAAATAAAGCACACTTTGCTATCGAGTTTGCCGAGTGTCTCCTGTGTTTACGGCCAACTAACTGAGTGTGATCATCCCTGGCACCCTGCATTAAAGGAACCATCAGTAAGCTCTTTTTTGTGTGAAAGGAAGAAGGAAAAAATGTCTTTTGTATTTCTCAGCAGAAAAAAGCTGATGTTTCCCTCTATTTGCCGTATATGCTCAGCTTGCAGCCCTGTGAATCCAAGATCGAGAAGCAAGATGATTTTAAGTGATAAACTACCAGGGTGGGGCTGGCTCTTCTGGGAGCAAGATACTGATTTACTTTAAGAGAAACTATTACATGAGTATGTATGGAAAGCAAGGAGGTGAGAGAACTTTCCATGTGAAGTGCTAACATGAAGATCTAACACACTTGGGAATCCTGTACTCCCCACCAGAGCTCTCTATTTCATGGCCTCAGCTAAGGAACTTGCAGAGGCTATAAACAGTTACCTTCTACTTGGGCAGCCTTGGTTTGCTCTCTAGAAGTAATTAAGGAAAATAAAAACGAATGAAAAGACAAATAGGCTCTAAGCAAAGATTTGTCCTATGTTTATGCCATGATCTAGCTACTAGCCAACTAGCCAGTGGAAAATATTTAGCATTTTGGTTTAGAGGATGTCAAGGTATGCAGGGGTTTCAAATACTTTTGCATTATTCTAAGTCTTAGATTACAATTTAACTTTGTCTAAATCATTACAAATACCCAGGACTAAAAAGAAACTCAAACGCGTTAGGCATGTATTTTTACGTAGGGTAGGTGTGTACTCACTGATACTGAACACACGGAAGTAGAAGGCACAGTCAGACTTGAGAAATTCTATTCTCTGGCTGGATCAGGGTGACCAGCTCAACCGAGTTTGCCTGGGACTTCCCAGGTATTAGCCCTGAAAGTCCCATGCCCCGGGAAACCCCTCAGTCCCGGGCAAACAGGGATGGTTGGTGATCCTAGACTGGATGGAAATGGACATGAATCAGGACAACTTTCTCCACTCAGAAACACAACTCTGACTCTGATGGATGGTCAAGCCACCTGGAGAAGGATGGGGCTTTCGTCAAGTGGCATCAGTGGCCCTTCTGGCACGCCCACCAAGGCAAGGATCCAGTCCATTCTCCAAGGCATAAAGAGGAGTCCACAGGGGCCGCTCTGGCTGTGACTTTCTTACTACTTCCTCTTGGAACCGAACAGTTTGGGTTTCCAAGGCTGAGTCAATACTACAACTTTCTCTGAGCTCTACTTTGTTTTGGGGGGGAAGGGAGATATCGATGAAGAAGGCATTCTCCCTGATGCTGTTTAGAAGATGTCTTTAAAACTGAGTGCGAAGGATGCCACGGTAGCCTGCAGTCTGTGTGCTTGCCTTTGACAAGTCACTGCTTCTGTCTCCACATTTGCAAAGTATGGGCACTGGACTAGCTGCTCTCCAGGGCTCCTGCAAGCTCTGACATCACTGTGACAGTCATCAGACCTTTGCCATTTCTTATGCCTTATGGAAGGCAGACCACAAATACAAGATAGAGGTTCACCTAATTTCAGGGAGATGCACCCCAAGAGCAACAATTCAATATCTCCAAGGCACAAAGTTGTCAGAGAAACAGACCAGTTTTAGAGTTGCCTTACAAAAATCCATCTTCAAAAAGAGAACCATCTTTTCAAAGACACATGAACAAAAATCTCTCCAAGGAACCCCTGCAGAAACCATTAACTCTAAAGAAAGTACTCCCTTAGCTTCGAATTTGTTTCAGAAAAAATATCATTGGAATCACAGAGAACCAGTAAATGCTCCACAAGAATTGGAACACTGTCACAGCCTATTGTTTCCCTGAGTTGCCACCATGCTACCTTGATATGTGTGCATTATTTTTTTCATAGAATTTGGAACATTTAACATTATGTCATATTCAGGTATATCATTTAGAGCCCTTTAAACAGGATTTATTCAAACAGATGCATATTAAGTACCTATTAGGTAGAGGATAGTCTGTTCGGTACTGAAGTTTTAAAGGCAGATAAGATACATTCCTTTGCTAAATGAAAAAAGGTAATTAAGATAAATTTTTAAAAAACAGTGTGGCCCTTGGTCTGAAACATAATCCCCTATGACAGTGTTGCTAAAGGAATCTCATATTCAGCTAACATTTTACAGGCTCTGGCCACTTTTGTGGCCATAGAACTTGCTATAAGTGCATAGAGATGTAGGGAGAGTAATACTGGTTTAATCTATTGCCTTACTGATTGTCAAATGCTTAGTGTGGCTCTTTTTTAAAAGATTAGAAATGGGGTTAAAGACATGCTTTCCTAAGCTGTCTTAGTAAGGGAGGCTCCAGCTCTGGCTGGAAAGGGTGGGCTGGGGCAGAAGAAATTGGGCCTTGGCATTTAGGGGGCTCACTGCTTTACTGAACACATTAGCAGAGGAAATTATTTAGAGGGTTCCAATGTGCACTCTGTTCTGAGATGGCCACCGCGACTGAAGTCATTATGGGTAATTTCAGAAAAACCAATATTGTAATTATTTGTAAATGTTGGTTTGCAATTCAGCAGGAATTGGCAGGTTGCTCCAAGAAAACCCCTGGGGTTAATTATACCCTCTGATTTTAGCTTCAGTCATGAGTCAAAAATGTTCCCCCCAAATATTTTTATGTAAAGACTAAACCAGCAGTACCTTAAAAATATGCCCTGACAATAACAAGTATGAAATATTAGGCAGTCCTGGTGTTTTCCAGCAGTAAGTAAATCATGTACTCAAGAGAAAAACACGTACACAAGAGACCACGGAGTCCGGTCCTATGAAATTCCTCTCAGAAGCCATAATTGAAATGTATATTTCTGGCCATGCAGATTGTAGGTTCTGCTTTTGTAATTGCAGTGCTACTGGGCCCCTAAATCCCAGCCTGCATCATACCCTTCTCCTCTGTTCACAAAAGCCCTGGGGTTACAAAACTACTTCTGGTTATCTGCTTCCCACACTCAAAATCACAGCAAGTCTTGGGCATCTGGACAACATTCGTGAATTTTAGAAGGAAAACAATGTTCCACTTTTCATTCAAAAGAGCCCGAGCCCGCAGAGCAGTGTCGTCTGAGAGCCCTGCTGAGCTGCCCTCAGGCAGCTTTCTCCACCTCCCCCTGGTTTTTCTCTCCTATTGGGTGGCCCTCACAGTCTTGAGTGCCTGAGCATAAACCAAGGGTGGGATGTTGGGCCTGCAGTAAAATTTGCTTTTCACTTTTACTATCAAATAGGACAGTGTGACATTAAAATGACCGTTCATTTTGTTTATCCTAACTCTTGTTCCCTTTTGTTGATTATTTCTTACGAGCAATTTGAAATTGTTATATGCCTTCTTTTTCATTATTTTAAGGCTAAAACACATGATTTAGCTATTCAACTGTGAAGACTATTCAGTTCTTCCAACTCAAGAATATTTACAATTATATCAAGAGGTTAGAAGTTCGACTGGTCCTTCAGGAATTTGCAAATTAGCTTCAGGAATCGGGAGGGAGGGTTACCAGGCCACTAATATCCTTCCTGAAGTTGACCATTCACCTTAGATGCCAAACAGACAGACAAACCTAACGAACGTGACCTCTGCCACGTACGCTTGGCTCTCTTAACTCTCCCTGATCTCCTCTGGCAACCCACCTTGTCCTTCCAGGGACGCTGCCCTGGCTTTCTGACTGCTCCAAAGGCCCAGGTGACCCGGGGGCATCGAGTGGTCTTGCGCACTGCCCCCCACCCTCGGTCAGCCCTTTGGAGCCGCTGCTTCTTTTCCTGAGCTCTTGTCTTTGATGTGCTGGGGAATGGATTGTGCCCGAGCTACCTGACTTCTTTTCGTCTTAGCCCCTGGCTCCAGAGAACTCTGGGGTACAGAATTGGTGGGTATGTGCAGGGTCCCTTCCCCAGCTTTTATAGACAAGGGCATCTGGTCCATCCATCCTTTTCAGCACCATCTTTTTGGGAACGGTGAACATCAGTGTGTGTGTATATACGGGTGGGGGGCGGGGCAGGCAAACGCCAGCGCCGAGGACAAATCAACCAGCCACAAATGAACTCTGACAGCCCAAACCACAAGAACACCAGCTCCCTTCTCCTGGGGGTCATGAGCACACCAACAGATTAATTCATCAATTATCTTTGTTTCATCACCCTAAAAAGAAAATACGACCACGAAGGTAGGGCTTGTGGTTGGGGACTGATCCAAGCTGAGGAAGTTATGGCAGAAACAGCTGCTGCCACCGCCAATGAGTGCAGCTCCTACCTCCAAGGCCACCCGGGGGATTTGGGAATCTCGACACTATTTCGTGGACACTGGATTCGTCATTAAGAAGCCAGAGCTTCTGGGACCTTGCTGCCCTTCTGCTGGTAACCCCCGAGAACCGGCCCTTTCCGAAGCCAACAGCGGCCCGTGGTCCTGCCCACAGGGGCGGGCAGCGGCACATCACTGCCTCCCTCTTCGCCCCCTTCCTCTGGCTCTCTAACCTGGTCACCACCAGGGCAGGGGGTCCTTAGGAATAGAGGCAATTAGCGCGTAGGCCTTGGTGAAAAGGCTGTGTCCACCTGCCAGACACCGTGGGCCTCCAGACACACAGCTGTAAAAAACCAAGGAGGGAGTGGAAGGGGTGGTTAGTGATGTTTTCAATCTAAGAAGGAAGAGTGGATGTTAAAGAGTTTAGTTCATCAGAAATAGCACTTCCTAGTATGAGTCAGTGTCAGTAACTAAAGAAAAAAGATCATTAGGAAGGGGTGGGAGGAAACCGTGCTCGGACATGCAGCACATTTACACGAGGGGTGCCTGGGGGCTTCTCACCACCACATGCTGGGGGGTGGAGTGGGGAGTCCCATTTACACCGAGTCCTGGGTAGCTGGCGGACGCAAACATGATGCCACGAGATTCGAAATGAACTTCTACACCGGGGGCCTCCTTGGCTTGCCACTATGAGCGCGCACTCCTGCCATCCCCGGGCAGGTGTCTGGGCTCACCTGCCTGGGACCCGTGAGCCTGCAGGCCCAGGAAGCCAC
Source organism: Dasypus novemcinctus (assembly GCF_030445035.2). Classification (NCBI taxonomy): domain Eukaryota; kingdom Metazoa; phylum Chordata; class Mammalia; order Cingulata; family Dasypodidae; genus Dasypus; species Dasypus novemcinctus. The sequence continues at coordinate 19,323,191 of NC_080699.1, read as the reverse complement.
CAACCACGGGGATGGCGTGAGGCCTCTTTTAAGCTCCCTTCTTCCAAGTAGCCTTCGTTCCCTCAGTGCCGATGGGCTCAGGAAGCACTGACCCTAAGGTGGGTGGAACGTCAGTATGGGTTAAGCACATACAAGCCATTTTTTTGTTTTGTTTTGGGGAGGACAGGGAATGCTGGATTTGACCAATCATTGGGTGTATTTAAATCTTCCTAATTTAGTCCCACCTCACCTTAAATCCATATTAAGGTCCAGAGAATGGAGGTGGTAACTGTCCTTAAGGAAGCTTTGTTTCTCTCCCCCATGCATTTCATCTGCTCTGACTGCTCCCTCCCTTAAAGTTTTACTATCAAAGGCCATTTCCTGCTGCTTGCTGCTCAAATGAATAGCAAATCTTCTTGCCTACCCCCCTTGGAAATGGCCAGAGAGCATCTGTCATGGATGGGAACGTGGTCTGATGAGGGGTAATCATGGCATTGGAATTCCATAAGGTTCTTAAATGATTTTTTTAGTACTAGTCACATTTTTCACTGACAGCTAAGACCACAAGGTCTTGTGTGTGTTTCTAGGGCAACTGCAGGAAATATCTTCAGAACACTTCTTGCCCAGCTTAAAATGCCTGAAAGAGAGCTCTCTTTAGAGGCATGAGTTCATTTCTACCTTATTCACATGGAGCCATGCTTCGTTATGAATTACAGCATTGCACCGAAATGACCAAACTGTTTTAAAAACAGACGAACGGTTTCAACCCAACATCTGGCATCTGCACACACTTAAGATTTCAGGTGGAAGGTCCAAGCCTGAGAAAAGTCTGTTCCTGCTGATGATCACCTCAGCGAAATAAAGAAATCATAATATTTTGGGTGGGGCTTGGAGTTTAGAAAATCTTAGGCTCCCAATGTTCTCTGCCCTAAGGCTCACAGATTAAGATCATTTCTGAAGGTAGGGCAAATTTATTCACACCAACTGCATCCAACGTTCCTCTGCTTTGGGGGACATCTCACTTTATTTCATGCAATTGGAAGATCAGCCATCTTTTTGGAAAATGAGGACAGCTCGTGTCCAAGTCCTTGGTCCAGGAGTCTGGTTGTAAATGGGACTGAATCGGGGCAGAGCTGTCAGATCTCCAAAGTTGAAGTCCTCTGAGATGGGGAGGGGGAGGGGGAGCAAGGGGACACACACACAGCGCTGACACACATGGGGGAGGGCAGCACAGAAGGATGGCACGGGAACGAAGGACATGCGAGACGGCTGTCTATGGTTTTGTTCATGTGGAAGTCGCCCAATGAGTTCTCAAGAGAAGTGAGCTCCAACGGGGACCCCTTGCATGCATGGGCACGTGGGATGGTTATTGGTGTTAGTTTGGCCGTGGTGATCAGTTCAGCCTGTGTGTATTTCGGATTGTGATGTGAAGTAATATTTTTCAGTTAGAAGAGCTCCCAGGGCAGGTTCTGAGTAGGTGTTTGATTTTACAGAGGGAAGCTGTGAGCAGAAGCTCCCTTTCTTCTTTACAGTGAGGGAGAAATGTTTAAATGAAGTTGTGACAGTCTCAGTATTAACTAATTATTTTGTCACCATCATACACGTAATTGGCTATAATTTTATTTCCTTTGCCGCAAGGGTCAATCACGTGCTTCTTGATTACTCAGAGACCTCCAGTCCCAGTAATTGCTAAGTGGCTTTTGCTCCGAGTCTTTTTCTCACTCTTGAAAAGTGACACCTCAGCAATCAGAGCCAAACTGCTCCAATTCCAAATTCTTAAATCTCTTAGTTCACAAAGTTCTCAATGTGCGTGAATTGTATGAGGCACTGTCTTTGATTTTGAACAAATCCAACCTTGGCAGTTGATAAATTTCTCTCCATAGCTTTTCAGTGTTGTCAACAGACACATTTTCATGTGAATGGGACTCATTTCAGAGCAACTCTGGTGTTTAGAACGACTGGATCCAGTTGAATAACAACACTATAAAGCTAATTTACAAAACTGCTTTTGGGAAATAATTTTTATGAACTATCTGGCAAAAATTCAAGATTGCAAACTTTGCAGTGGCTCAAGTAGTCTTACTGTAGATAGGCATCTGTGCGCCCAATTTCTTAAGGCAAAATATTAAACCCAAGGCTGACATGGTATAAAGTTGTCATGTTAGGCTGCGAGGAATGCCAATTTCTGGGTGTGAAGTGAGGACAAGAGGAAATCTCTCAAGTAGCATCACTTGGGAAATCTGAGATGGGAAGAAATTAGCGGGCCAGAGGTGACAGGTGTTGGTCCCAGATTTATTTTACTAATCAGAATAAAGAGTTTTACCTTCTGTTCACCAGCGTGGACGACATCATCAGCACCATGCAAGCCACATGACAAAGTCACATGATACGCACGCACATGATTGGTTGAAAGGAAAGTGGAGGAGGTCACATGGAAAATACAAAAAAATTAAAAACTGATGTAAACAATGGGCAGGGAGAAAAATCAACAACAAAATCACAGACTAAATAAAAGGAGAAATCAAATTAAATTAGCAGTATATATAGGAAACATTGGGAGGACAGTAAAACTGCCTGAGAATAGAATAATAAATCATAAAGAGCATTTGGTTAACAACACCAATAAGCGTTAGATACAGTTGCAACACTGCATATTAATACTACATCAAAGAACATATAAACTTTTTTTTTTTGAAATGGGGAGGTGTTTCAGCCAGGAACCCAGAAGTCATAGTCAATCCAGGAGACTGTTAAAGGAAAAAAACAAAACAAGTTATTATCCGGAGATTCCATAAGTATCCTTGGAAATAAAGGCAATGAAAGAAAACATGGGTCATCAAAGAAAAGTCCCAAGATTGTAAAGCACAGCTAGTGTTCCCTGTAAGAACAAAATATTGCATTAAAATTTAAAAAGCCATTTCCGGTTTCCCTAAGGAGAGGGAGGTTTGTTGGAAGCAAGCCAGAAAGGGTGGGACAATGCAGATAAGGGAATAGGTTTCCTTCTCGCCATTGAGACCTTGGCCCTTCAAACTGAACAGCAGGAACTGAACCTCTGGGACATAGCTGAGAGTGTGACATTAAGCAAATACTTGGGCCTGTGGATAAAGTTATATATTAATATTTAGATTTGCGACCCTATTGGTAAAACACGAATTTGAGATTTACAGCAAAAAAAAAAAATAGATGTTCTTGTTTGGATTTATCAACACCCCTTTTTTGTCCCACATTGTATCTACATTCCAGTTTGCAACTGCATGATTGTGCCTTGTTAAATGGCATTTCAGTTTCCCATCTCCTTAACTTTGATAGATCAGTGGATGTTGTGGCCATTAACAGTTGAGGCTAAGAAAGGAGGAGGGCAAAGAGGGGAGGTGAAGGTACTTTTCTGTCCAAAGCCCACCACTCTGGTACTTACAAATAATCACAGAGAAAGGCTGGAACCAAGTTCACATATTCCCATGGCTCTGTGAGCTGACAGAATGTGGGTTTCTAATTGTCTAATATCACAGAGACTGGAATATTCTACCAAGTCTTCTTTGATTTTCTTTAGTATACTTTTATTCCTTCATAATATTAAATTGGCCAAAACCCAAAAAACAACTCACAAGCAAAAATAGGAGATGTTCTTTATTTTCAACCCTATAGACTGCTTTTCGTATGTGCATAGCTACCCTGCTATCTGTTTCACTGCGATGGCCCTGTGCTGCATCCTGCCTTACTGTTGAGGATATATTCACGCTAAGCCCAGGCCGCTGCCCAACTGCAACTGCCTTTCCTTTATCCCAGTATCCACCCGGACATATAATTTGGGTAAATAGTCAAATGATTCAATGTTTCAAAATACAAAGATGCAAACTTTCTTCTCTCCGGATGTCACAGCTAGGCATTTTATCTGAGAGCAGAGATGCCTGGTTTTTACAAAGTAAAGTCATGTCAGGAGGAGCAAAGACTAATTCTTCCTTAAGAAAAACATGGACTCAAGATTGGGTGTCACTTCCAGACACAGCCCAGCCCACGGTGAGGCACCTTCAACTGGAAGCAAGTCATGCAACGCTTTGTGTACCCTTCTTCTGTGCCCAGTACACACACACTGCACCTGAGCTGGACTGTTTGTTGTAAAAAGAAAAGGGTCCTGTTAGCTGCATTCCTTTTCTGAATGTTAAAAACACCCCACAACTGTCATCTGAATTAAATCCATGCGAGCACACACGGGCGTTGTCAACGGCTCTGCTCTGCTGACAACGTGAAACCTCGAAAGCGCCGGGAATTAAAATTCATTGCCGCACACACACCAAGGCAACACTGAGAAAGCAGACCCCGAGCTCTGTCCTGCAGTAGAAAAAGGAACCATCTCATGCAACACACAGAACCAGGTCAGTCTTTTCTTCTTGGTTCAATTATGCATCAGAAATGCTGGCCTGGGGGAGTGGGAGCCACACTCTGCTCTCCTGCCCTGTGCCTTCTTGATCTGATTACTTCTCCACGGGCTGCTTGGTATTTCTTCTGTGTATCCAGAAGTATAAAATCTAAAACACGTGCTATGTTGACTTGTCAGGGATTTTAAGTCCTCAACATACACGCACACCTCACTTAAGCATTAGGAATACGAGGTTGGAGCATGTTGTGGTTGTGATGAAGGCTAATGCTTTCCACAATGAACAGATGATCCAGGATATGAAATCCAGCACTTTCACCGGACTCTCTGACCCATTGTTTTGCTAGCACTGGGGTGCAGGCCTGAGCAGAGACGGAAGTACCTCTCCTTCTCCTATGTGCTCCGGGCAGACCTCCTTGCCATGGAGAGACAAAGGAGGGTGTGCTGGCAAGCAGCGGCAATGCCTCCCTCCCCGCAAGCCGCCCTTTTTTCCCAGCCCTCCTTGTTCCCAGTCCTTGAGCTACGTGTATAAAACGCAGTGTACATGCATTTCAGAGGGGAAGGACAGCAGGTGCTGTCCTGCGTTTCCCTACCCCTTATCTAATTTTAACTTGAGAGTAAATTTGGAAAGGCCTCCTCATGCAGAGCGTACTCTTGCAATAATCGCCCCAGTTCTCGTGGTGACATGGGGAGGGCTCTCTTGGCAAGGAGAATGCATGCTTAGGAAACCACACCATGCATCTGCAACTGTGGCTTTTCAGAAAAGTGAACACCACGGGCACTGGGCAACGCTGGAACCCCGACGTCGCCTCGACAACAGGCAGCACTCAGAGGTCTGGCTGAGAGCAACTCAGCTCTGTACTCACTGGATGGGTCTGTGGCTGGAAGGGCGGGAAGAGGCCCGGTTGCTATGGAAACATGAAGGACAGAAAGGGCACAGAGAGGTGAAGGAGAATGGAGAGATGAATTTAGTTTATCTATTAAAGCATCACTATAAAGAAAAGACAGATGATGAAAGAGACTCCCTTCTTCTTTGATTTATCAACATTAAAATAAATATTTTTAAAGAGATAGCCAGTGATTTTGCTGACAAATTACTCTCACATGGCAAGAAATAACAAAGCCCTCAATTACTGTTAATATTAATTAGAACTACCACAGGCTGGGTACTGTGCTTTGTGTTTTTCATACTTAATCTTTAATTTTCACAAACACCTACAAGGTGGGTGGAAATTATCCTTCATTTTAGAGACCAGAAATCCAAGATTCGGGGAGGTTGGGTGACTCATCCAAGCTCATGGGGCAGAAAGTAGAAGCTTTGCAGGTAGCATTTGAACCCAGGTCTCCCTGCAGCCAATGCTGACCTCTTTCCACTAGAGTGCACTGCCTGGAGAATCACGGGTGGGCTGGGGCACTGCTTCTGAACCAAATGGATGCCACAGGGGGCTTCCAAGCTTGGGCTCCCGAGGCTGATCCCAAACGAGGGGCTTCAGATAGGATAAAGAGAATAAAGCCAACCTGCTGGCACGCCCCTCCCTGCTGATTTCAAACTCGGTGCCTCACTTAGCTGTTGGCTCTCTTTGCTTCTCTCCCTGCTCCCCAGAAAGCTCGGCTCAAAACTCTGAAGAGCGGCAGGCCTGAAGCTCTCTACTCCTAGGACTCAGGAGGAAACAAAGGCACAGGGCAGCAAAACGAGATAAAAAATGAGGAAGGCTTAGCCAGGACAACGAGGCTGACTGGTCCAGGAAAGGCAGAGCAGAGCTTGACAACCAGGAGACTGTGTTACGGGAGGTGGGAGGAGAGAAGACTGCTCGTGCCGTTTTAGAGGAGGAAAACTGGGCTCGCTTTTGAAGGGTTAAGCGACTTGTCCTGGTGCCTGCTGCCTGGCACATCTGCAAGCAGACGCTGCTTATTTTCCCACAAATATTCATGAGACATACAAGCATTTGTGGATAAAGCAAAAGCTATAGGACTCACTATCTAATTTCAATGTCTGAATCCAACTGTGCCAATTAAAATAATGGGTAAAACACAACATCCAAAGCAGTTATTACGACCCTGCAGAACAGGTATTTCTCTTGGCAAATTCCTCTAGCTTCTCCCAAATGTCGGCTTGGGTCCAGCCCAGGAAGGCTCAGAGGACAGGGCGGACCTGCGCCAGCCGCGGGAGCCTGCCTGCGGGGTTTTCTGATTGAGGATGCTTCTCGCTTCCCTCTCCTGCAGGGCCCGCTTGCCTCCCACGAGTCTGAGGGACCCTATGCCTGCTTCTCTTCACATTTGCTTCTCTGAAACCTGCCGCTGCTTTCTGCTGACAGCGTTTAATCATTGCCTGGCAGAGGAGATAACATTAGGCAGACTCCACTGTGGCTGGTGGAAAGTAACCTGCGGAGTGACGAACGGAAGAAACGATACTCACTATCTGGAGAAGACAATGGCTCATGGGTGGGAGAGCTAGCAGGAGCCGCTGGAGAAAGAGAAAGGGAGGTTAAAAAAAAAAAAAAAGGAAAAAGATCACGGAGGCACACTGACAGCGAATAAGAAAATGGAAGAGGCCACCCTGGGGCTTGAGTATGAGGAGGAGAATCGAGCTTCACACCGTGCATGAAAACAGGTGGCTGCGGACTGGCCGAGAGTGGCTCTTTTGCACTTCAAGCCTGTGTGCCTGCCAAAGCCAGTTCCAGGTAAGGGATGTGGCCAGCAACAGCTGCAGAGGCCTCAGGCCCTGACCGAAAACAAACAGCCAACTCAGCAGAAAGGGGGCTGAGCAAGGGAGAAAAAGACCGTGGCTCTTCATTTTACCTATCCACTTACATGAAGGGCACATGTTTACACATATGGACATATTTACAGCAAAATCTTTATGCCTTACTCCCTCGTGATATCTGAATGCAACAGAAATGACTGCCCTAGCTGACGTCTCTACTGGCTGAAGTTCATGGTAGACTCGCATACTGATGATTCCACAATCACTGCCCTCCTCCAAAAACAACCTGAAAAAGGGGTGATGTGCATGCTGCTGTGTGTACACAAATGCTGCTGCTATTCTTGCGTCCACAGAGAAAGGGTCTGATGAACAGTGATGCTGACCCAGCTGCACGGAGATGAGTTAGAAAGTTCACGGATGAGACATGTGGACACAGAACGGGTCTTCAGTTTTTCACAGGCAAATATTCAGAAGGTGTCCCCTCAACCATGGCAAAGCAAAGGCCCCTTTGAGAGCTGGATGAAGATCTGGAAACATGAAACCAAAAGGCAGGTGGACACAAGACACTCATGGTTTGGTCTTTCTAGTACCTCCCAGGCAGGGACACGTCCACGCACTGGGAGCGTACAGTGGCACTGAATTCAAGGCAGTTCAGGGTGCTAATTCGTTCCAACCTGATGGGCTCCTTCACTCAGGTAAAAGCCTCTCTCGTTCTTATTTTTCTGGCTTGGATTACTGGCATAATTGCCCACACAATTCAGGTAAAGAAATGGAGGACTGTGTGCTTTAATTACAATGCATTTACCTTGGGCTTACAGCCTGACACCGAGGGGCAGAACGGAACAAAATTCTCGAGTGAGCCTCTCTTAAAAAGCAGAGACTGTAATCTTTACACCCCGTCTGTAATCTCCGTATCCCAAAAGTATCTATTCTGTTTCATGGTATAGAAGCAAAATCAGGAGGTGATACTCAGGCAGTTAAATCCTAAAAGTCAGTGGCTCGATCATGGAGGAAGGATTGAATACTATATCAGAACATCCTCTCTTTAGTCCTTTAGCAGCTCTACTGGGGAAGCAGCCTCTCCCAAGGCAGAGAGAGGTCGTGGGCTTCCACCCAAGAGCGGCCTGACAACACACAGACATTTAGCTTAAAAAAAAAACAAAACAAAAAACAGGAACCAGGACCGTCTTCCGGGTCAGAGCTTTATTGGTCTGTTCTGAGTCACGGATTCCTCATTACCTTCGCACGCATTTACAAACTTCACACAGAGGAACCTCCGAACAGGAGAGCCACGCTTTCTAACATGGCCAAGTGGGAAGCTGGAGCCCTTGAGGTGTTTCTGTGGCCTCGGTGAGCCCCCCTTGCTCATCCCTGCCCCTGACCGTGGAGAAGTCGACTAAGGGACCGAGGAAGCAAGCCCACCATGGGACATCTCAGTTAACTCTTTCATCACAGAAAACAGGATTTCCCCAAGTGATGAGTTAATACAAAAGGCCCCTCCAGCCACGTACCAGCTCTTGCCTGCTTCACCCTTTCTCTTCCTTAGAGCCAAGGGTGCAACCGGGACCTAACTCCAGCAGCGGGGAGTAGCCTGTGCATCTCCTCCCCAGAATGCCAGGAGGCCTGTGCCCTCGGTGGTGAGATGAGCTCGCCTCATAAACCAATGACAGGGGTCCTGTGACCGGGGTAAGCATGCAGCTGAACGGACGCCGATGCTAAGTTCAGACAACCTTCCTGCTGTCTAGGGAATGGGAGAAAAAGTGGGTTTTTCCCCAAATGTGTGCTCATTTCCTATGAAATGAGACCCTCACATCTTCCCACATGTGTGCTGCCTCTTATCCTGCCGAAGCTCTTGAAAAAGGCACACTCAACCCTAAGTCTATGCCACGGTTCTCCATATTCAAAACTGCCTTGCTCTTTGTAGTGGTTTGCTATGGTTATGAATTCCAAAAATAGATATTGGATTATGTTTGTAATCTGGTCTGTACCTGGGTATGATTGAGTTATGATTAGGGCTTTGATTGGCCATGTCATTAGGGCATTGAGTCAGATAAAAGGCAGGGCAAAGGACAGAGATGGAGCTTTTTGATGCTGGAGGGTTTCTGATGGAGTTTTGACACTAGCGTTTGATGCTGAAGTCTTAAGCTGGAGCCTCAGGAAGTCAGCATGCAGAGGAAAGAGAAGCAAGCCCCGGGAAGAGAGGAACCCTGAGCCAGGAGAAGAACACAGAGGAGTAGAGACGGCTTCTTAGACACAGCAGAAACCCCAGGGAGAGTGACAGAGCCATTCGCCTGACAGTCTACAGCTGCCCATGTGGAGTAAACAGCGGAGCTGAGCCCAGAGGAACCCAGGAAACCGGAACCCTCACAGACGTCGACAGCCATCTTGCTCCAACATGTGAAAATAGACTTTGGTGAGGGAAGTAACTTATACTTGATGGCCTGGTATCTGTAAGCTCCTACCCTAAGTAAATACCCTTTATAAAAACCAACCAATTTCTGGTGTTTTTCATCAGCACCCCTTTGGCTGACTAATACACTCTTTAATTCCTGAAACTATGACTTTGTTGTATGATTGAGAAAACTGACTTTTCACGGTACTAGCCACGCCTGCCACCAGACCAGTGCCATGATCTATTGCCATTTTCAGAAGGGCTTCTCAGCATCTTGATTAGTGATCCGCTTTCATAATATCACACAAAAAACAAGGGTCTGATTCTCTCTTTTTGATTAAACATTGACTTTTAAAAATGGCACCTGCTATTAGAACTCTCACCATTTCAATGGTTGAGCTGACAATGGCTGTGGCTATTCTGATTCAGGGCTCCAACTCCAGGTTCTAGGTAGAAACTCAAAAGGAGAATTCATCCTAGCCTTCCTCTCTTTTATGTAACCGAGTCAGTACTCGTTTACTGACAAAGTCCTGAGGGGGGAACCAAGCGCTCATTCTAAGAATAGCAGCCCCCCCACCCAGGAGGAAAGTGCTCGTGCGCCCAGGGCCGCCCCTCCTGACCCCAGGGAGGGCGCGGCCGCCAGTGCAGAGCAGAGCGCTGGCCTGCCTGACAACCCCTGCCTCCCCAGCCCCCCCTGCCTTGTTCCAAAACCTGTTCATTCAGGAACCAACTCTGCTGAGGTAGTGGATCCGGAGCTCGCTCAGGATCTCAGCACGCCTACATGTAGCTCCTCCAGTTTGTGCTGTGGCTGCAGTATTTCTAAATATGTTTCTAAAAGACAAGCTTCCCTGGGTGCCTTTGAGGAACCAGGAGTTCTCATGAAAAGAGTGCAGCTTCCTGAGTACCCTTTCTCCTGAGCCTGGGCGACGCGTCCTTCCACTACTCTCTGCACCCAGCCTTGGAGGGATAAGCTCAGCCTCCGCTGGACCAGGGCTGGGGAGCACCGGTGCAGGCCGAGGGGTGACCACACTTCGGGTCCCGCGGGCCTCGCTTCCTGGACCTACACTTAGAGTCGGCATGCTTAGGGGATCCTTCCTGTGAGCAATGCCCACAACCCTGCCACGTGCTTGACGGTAGGGTCACCAGGGTGCTGGCCAGTCTCTTCCAAACCTGGAAACACACTTTGGGAAGAACGTGAGGCCAAAGAATAGAGCTGACTAGCCCCGGGGTTTAACTTCCCCGCAGCCGCCTGCAGGCTCCACCTTGACAACCGGCCTCCCCAGTCAGGAGCCCCACCTGCCCTCCTCTCCCTGCCCCAGCTGCCCACCCGATGGGCGGAAAGGCCAGGGGAATCCCTTCGGGTCACTTGGCCGTTGAAGGGTTTCTGAGCAGAGGCCTGGGGAGGCGGTGGTCGCTTTTTGGGAATCCTGGCTAATGGAGAGGTGGTCCCACAGTCCCACAGCGCATTACTCAGGGACCAGCCACAGACTTCCACTGCGCCTGGCTCGGCAAACACCATCTTGGCTGCAGGCTAATTGTCACACGCAAAAATGCATCAATAAACACAATTTCCAAAGACACAGAAGTTGCATGCTCTAAAAGAGGAGGAGTGTTAGCCTCTGGAGTCACCTACGGATATTAACAGAGCACAAGTAGGCTAAGGTCAGTGTGGTTAGGGCCCAGAAGGTGTCATCTAATCAGCTCTAGGGGACAAAAGAGGGACTGGCACTAAATTAAGAACTAGGGCTAGCAGATGTTAACACTATGGAAACAGGCAGTGAGGTACGAAGAGGCACTTACGTGGAGGAGGGCTATCTGCATTTCCCATGGATGGAACACAGACGAAAAGAAAAGACAAGAGGGAGACCCAGAAAGAAAAAAAAAGATGTGAAAGAAATATATAGAATCTGCAGAGCACATGGAGCTGGAAACTCAAATCATCAAATTACTTCAAATCCAAAAAGACGGCATTCCTGGAGATGGAAGGCCATACATAGGATTCCCCTTTCTGGGAAGAAGTAAAGGGGCCAGTTTGCAGGCCCTGGCTCCAAAGAGAAGGAAGCAAAGGATTGTCTCAGGTGTTTGCTAATTCTAGGAGTCAGAGAGAGCCCAGGGGTGTGGGGCCGAGCAGGCCAGCTCTCCAGGCGTTTTCTCTGCTGGATGGACCCAGGAGCTGCCCTGGCCGGCCGAGGGATTTGACCTGGGAGGGCTTGAGCAGAGACTGGTTGTTTGTGGGAGGGAAGGGCAAAGCGTAGCAGGCACAGCTGAAGGAAAGAGGGAATGGCAGAGGAAGCAGCAGGGCAGCTCTGCACAGAACCTCCAAAGAGGCCGAGAGGGAGCTGGCGCCGACAGGTGCCCCCGGTGTGTGTGTGTGGGGGAAGGGGGGTGCAGAAAAGTCGAAGGCGGCAGCGTCTTATTCATTTTTCCCTCTTTTTTTTTTAGCTACCGCTCCAAATGCTCTGGCCATCGCCGTTTTTCTATAATTTGCTATCTGTTTTATCAAAAATCCTACAACTAATTATGTGCACTGTCATTGTCCTCTCCCTCTCTCTACAAGCCACAGGGCACTTAGGGGCCCTGGTGACCATGTCAAAAGCAAATCTCCAAATCCCGTCAGGAAACGTTTCTGTTTTTCTCCCCGTTTTCTTTAGTAATGGGTCCACATCTTTCTCCCTGGCTGCTCTTCTAACAAGTTGACCCAGGGGCCATGGCAGTGCCACCGACCCTGTAGGGAGAGGTCAGAGGGGCTGCATGGCAGCAACCACTGGGAGCCAGGGAACTAGGAGGTGGGAGCACCCTGGGCAGAGGGATATGGAAGAGAAAAAGCTGGGGTCCCACAAGGGATTGGGCCGGCGTAGGGGCTCCCCCCGCCCCGGGGAGGAGACAGCGGGCGTGGGCATGAGGCGGGTGGCAGCCCTACTTACGGACGGGCTGCGTCTTGAACTCGGAGGCCGTGCTGATCTCGCCCAGCCCCTTGCCGTTGAGGGCGGCCAGCCGCACCGCGTACGTCGTCTCTGGCTTCAGACCCACGATGGTGATGATGCCCTCCATGCTGGCTGTGGCGAGAAGGTGGGCAAGGATCACGGGAGAGTGTGCAGCCGAGGGGAGGATGTAAAGGCTCAGCTCAGCCGGTCGGCACGGGATTTCCGGGGGACGTCAGGAAGAGGTGGGATTGTCCTTTTCTAGCTCTAATGCGATTACGCAGCAATCTGCCCCCACCCCCGGCTCTGGCCCCAGAAGCTAAAAGGAGGGGCAGAAGCTTTCTGGTGGAACTGATTCTCAGGATAAAACCGGGTTGACGTCTCTGTGTGGCCGTATCAGACCAGAAGGGAAAAGCTTTCTACAGAAACCAAGCACACGTCACTGAGTTATTCCAATTAAACCACAAGGAGGAGGAATTAAACATAAATACACTTAAGAATCTTCAAAAGGCAGTAATCTGAGTGTCCTTAGAAAAATCCCTGGCTTGGTATTTTATCATAGGATTGACTGAAGAGCAGACTTACACTGCCTCTGCTTCCTTGGCTAACATCACAATTATGTGACAGTCCATTAGTCCACCCAACATCTACTGATGGCTGTGGACTTGCCACCTGGGTCACTCAAACGTGCAGAGGAGGGGTGGCCTGGACTCAGGTGCTGTGCTCACACCTGTACAGGACTTCTGCCAGGGGCGGGGCTCAGATGGCCTTGTCCGGACCTGGTAGTTGTGAGAACAAGATGCCCAACAACTCCAGGTAGACACGTGGCCATGGCCTAATTCTAGAGGGACAGGGAGGAGCTCCAGTATCGGAACACAAGTGGGGTGGCAGGTGGTGACCCCTCGCATCCTCCAGTGGGTAAGCGTGCTGTGTGCCACCTCCCCAGGTGGGTGGACAGGAGGCCGGTCATGTGGGGTGAGTGTGTGTCCCAACCCTGAGTAACAAGGCACTCGTGACTCTAAAGGAAACGACGGCTCTCCCAGACTCACCTTCTTTGGCATCATACCACTTGAAATGCCACGCTTCCTCGCCCATTGCTCTCCACTCGGCCTTGTATTTGAGGATGGGTACTCCCCCTGTGGCCTCAGGTTCATCGAACTGCACCTGTGCTGTGCTAGAATATGGCTCCACCTGGTCGATGGATGGTGATGATGGGGTGTCTGTGGGAAGGACAGATACAGAGACTCAGGAGGGCCCCAATTTGGCTCAGGACTGTAATTCCCCATCACAAAGCATGTCACTCTTGGGCCTCCTGTCAACTGTCCTGTCCCCTCGGCCCACATCAACACAGGATCTTCTCCCAACAAGCCCTGTGTCCCGACCCGCAAGCCTGCATGGTGCCTTGCTTTCTGAACCCCTGGCTTTGCTAACCCTGACCCTCTCTTCTTCCCACTGTCCTAGCATCCCTGAGCACCCAAAATGGGCTGGTGAAGGCAGGGGTGGGGTGAAGGCTGCTGGAAGGGGCACTCACCTGCTTGAACAAGGATGAATTCCAAGGACTCCTGTCCAATGCGGTTCACTGCAGTACAGTTGTAGTTTCCAAAATCATTTTCAGAGTCCGGGGTCACCTTTAGAAGGAAGGAGCTCTTGGGTTACAAGTATCCATTAGATTACCTTCGTAAAGAAGAGGACTAGTAAAGCATAGCTCATTATCTCCACCCAGACTTAAACAAGAGAGAAGAGAAAAGTGGCTCAGGGAAGAGGTGCCTCCTGCCTCCCAATTCCTAGTCGAGCCCCAGGGGGAGGATCAGCATAGCAGAGAAAGGTGACCAGGGATGAGGCTTTTTCTCCAGCCAATGGCTCCCCGGGAAAGAAAGAGAGAAGATCTTCACTGCACACATGAGCCTACCTACAGACAAACCACACCTTCTCCATCCTGTTCCCTGCCCCAGCCACTCACCTCCAGATAGCTGGCTGAGGGGGAGTTGTAGATCTTGATGTTGCTGTAGTTAGAGCTTGGCAGCAGCTGGCCATCTCGAAACCATGAGATGGTGGCACTGGGGTAGGCAAATACCTCGCAGGTGATGTTCACCTGGTTCCCCTCCCAGGTGTACACAGCCACGGGGCCTTGGAGCTTGGGGGCATCTGCAAGGAGTGATGAGGACTATCAGGGTGATTGCCACTGTCACAGAGCCTCACATGGCCTGTGTCCTGGCCCTGGGAAGACCAGTGTGCCCCAGAGCAGAGCTCAAGCCTCGGTCTAGACCGGGGAAGGCACTTGAGCTGCATGGGAAGACTCAAGGACAAGAAAGGCATGCAGGAAACCTGCAGGGTGGTGTGCAGGTGGCCTGGGGACACAGACCTGAGATGGCCTAGGCCAACCGCCTCTGAGCAGAGCTCAATGGGCACAGGGACGTCCCAGCTGCTGTTTCCGTCTTTCTCCGGGACCCTGCCCCGCCCCCCTTACCCGGGCCTCTCCCCGGGGAGCACTAACACTGCACTTCCAGGTACATGGACTGGGAGTCCTGGCCGATGGTGTTGCTGGCGGTGCAGATGTATTCTCCCGCGTCTGTGTACTGGATGCTTTTCAGGGTTAGTGATGACACGCGGGCATGGCTGCGCACCACGATGTGCCCGTCCAGGGTCTGCTGGGAGGGAAGGGGGGAGCATCAGAGCCTGAGGTTGAGCAGAGGGCCACGGCGGCAGTGGGCAGGGGCTAGGGGACTAGGCTGGCACTCGCTGGTTACCAGTCTCACATCCTCTCTCCTCTCCATGCCAATGTCCAGGTCTTACTTTGGGTGCAGTTGTTGAGGGGAGGCTCTGGGATGCACCATGGGAACTTGGATGAATGCAGAATGGAAGATGGGATTTGGTGTATGTCCAGCAAGCAAAACTATGTGCCAAGACTGGTTTGTGGGAAAGTCCCCCAAGATGAGTTTGGGATGTCTAAAATGGAGGCCAAAGTCCTGGCCAGCAGCTCTTCCAGCAGCAACAGCCTCGACTCAGGAGACCCTGGGCAACCTGGATTTCCTACCCTTTCTTTCCAGCAGTCTGCCCATCTGCCAGTTCCACGGTGCATGCACGTGTAATGGGAAATCTGAATGTGCTCAAATGCAAGAAAGTATACAAGAAACCTGTTCTTTTGCAGACGCCTCTCCTTCCTGATGCTTAAAAGTAAAATGATTCCATTCAAAAAAGTCAAACACCTCAGAGCCTAGGGGCTGCTGGGCTGGATGTGAGTGAAGGTAACTGAGGGCCCACCCCAGGGACAGTGGTTCGGAGAGTCCCAGAAGATGTGGGATCCTTGACACCAGTTTCTCCCATTCTCTAGCCCTTGATGCTACAAATGGCTCCCCCAAGTCTCTAGAATTACAATGATTGGCCCAAAAGAGAGCAAGTGTATGATCCTTAGGCAATGGGGACTGGAGCATTTCCTTCCTGAGCACTAAGTAAAATGGATGGGGGATCAGAAAGGGTCCAGGGGGACAGGCAGCCCAAGGTCAGCCTCTAGAAAGTGGTCAATCTGCAGCTCCTGCTCTGCACAGGCCAGGTCACCTGCTTATTTCCAGGCATGAGGTTCTGTAGAGATGGACATGGCACCTGTCATCCCATGGGGTTGGGCCTTTAAAGAATGAAAAAACTATGCTTTGTGTTCTTTTGATAAGCTGATTTGGAAGCCCCAAACCTGGAATTTCCACGTCACCTAGCAGCCAGTCTGGAAATTTCAAAAGCAAGGCACTGCTGGCCCCTTGCAGCAGTCACGGCAGATCTACCGCAAGATGTCCCTTTTATTAGCATTAATGGATTGAATCCATTTCAGCCACTTAAGCTCCATCCCATCTCATCTCTGGAAGCTGGAACATAATGGCTAGTAAGAAGAAAAGCCAAGCACAAGCTCACTGCCTACTGCTGAGAGTGCCACTCCTCTGGGGTTAAGGTCTGATATAGTGGTTCTCGGCTCTCATTTGACCTGCAAACCTGGGAGGCTGGCAGGTTGCAAAGATGTATCCCAGGAAATGCCATGCACTAGTGGGAGATGACAGCAGGCAGGATTGGGGCACTTCACTGGAAAGCCTGGAGACGTCCTGTTTGTTGAAGACTCCCCTCCTTGTAGGCTGACAAGGCTGTGCTGACAAATTCCAGGGATGATTTTCATATGCCATACAAAATATTTACCCATCAGTCTAAATTTGCGGCATTGAGAGCATGAAGCCATCCCTGTAGGTATCTCTAAAGGGCTGATCCGACCTGCTTGCCACTCCTCTTTGCCTCAAATACAGCAAGAGTGAGGCACAGGGGACTTGAGGTCTACTTGCAGCCTTTCTGGTTAAGTCGGGGAGAACATAGTTTCAGTCTGACAAAGGGGCCGACTAGTGACTCGACTATGCTCCTTGTCAAGAGGACATTTCCGTAAGGAAGAGATATGGCAGCAAAAGAGGCAAAGAGTCACACTGGACAGAGTTGGAGGTGAACAAGCTTCAAAACAGGGATGGAGCAGTCTTAACTCAGAAAAATCCTGAAATTGGCTGAAGAGAAGTTCAGTGAATGGTTGCACTGACAGCTTATATATACATATTTCCTATCTGGTCTCTTTTTCTAAATTTTTCTGTGTGGAAATTTCTCTCATTTAATGACATCAATAGACCATTAGGCAGTCATCTCCAGAGAATTCTTATTTTGCAGTGTTCGTAACAAAATCATGCTAACGGTGCTGGGTGCGGCAGAGAGAGCAGACAGGCCTCGGCAAGAACTAAAAGGCCATTTGGCTATGCGCTGCTTTTCAAAAAGGCAGGAAGCGTAGTTATAACTATTCTTCTCATCAAAACAGGCCGCCTCCCTTCTTCCAGGTGAAAGCACTAAGGCTTTCCGGAGCTTACAGAATGAAACAGGCCATAACTAAGCCTTCTTTTGAGCTCTGGTGGACATGGGTCTTCATCTCTGAATGAGACAAAAAAGAGAGAATGGAACTTTTGAGCCCAGGGGTCATCACTCACTTGAAAGTCATGTACTCAAGATGAGCACACTTAGAAAACTGAGATAGCTGCTTACCTAGGAGTAAACCTATTACTTAGAAAAATAATTCACTTAACATCTCCTTAACTGCTCCCTGATAAATCTCAACTCCTCCTCTCACCAGGACTAAATCAGAACAACAAGGAAACAATGTGGAGGGCTAGGCAGAATGAGATGTGCAGCTGTTCAGGAGGGACTAACTAACCCTTCTTCTCTCCCTCCCCCAACCCCATGGGTCCATGACTTTCAGGCAATGAAACAGCCAGGCCTGACAGCTCTAAGCAATTCTTCTGCCATAGGAGGGAAGCATTTCAGAGAGGATGTGTACCTACCTACAGTCCCTATGACATCAAGGAAGGTGTGATACAAAGAGAGCTGACAATGAACTAGGTTGGACGGTGGCAGCATGTTCACGTGCAGAAACTAATATCAGCGCCTGGGGACAGGCAGTCAACTATTAAATATTAAACAGCATGAAATATTTATACCCATGACCTGAACACATGAGTTATGTGTTCTGAATAATTATCAGCCCTGAAAGAGGATAGAGTTACCTAATTAAAACTCAGAGTCTATAGGATCTCCATCCTCTGCATTTATAGTAATATATCAAAGTTCCATCTGGAAAGGACACAAAGCTACTTTTAAAAAAAGTACTTATAGAGCAGATCCTTGAACCTCATCTAAAGTCACAAAATCACACACACACACACAAAACCCAATATGCAAATTCATGAGTTAGGTCTTGTGGTGCAACCATTAAAACTGGAAGGGTAATATTTAGCTTCAGTTTTTAAACCGAATCCAACATTACCCAAACTGAAGCAAGTAGTCCAAGAAATTCCAAAGGCTCAGTGCTACTGACTTTGAAAAACATAAAACCAAATCATTCCAGTCTCATAAATTTAATGCTCTATAAAAGTAACATAGATATGTTTAGCAATTTGGGAAAACCAATGAGAGATGTCATTTGCATTGCTTTTGAGATGAAATGTGATGTGATAATTTACAGAGACCAACCATTATAAAATAAGTGAGCAACAAGATGAGTTGAGCTGGAAAGGAAAGGGCTGAGTGGGTTTTTAGCTCACTAACTCTGTGACTTTATGATCCAAAGCCACATCAAACAGGTGAGAGTAAAAAAATTCATCATTTTAAAATGCCTGGCCTGGGAATTGGGGCAATTTTTTATATAAATATAATTACCTGGATATGATTTTACCAGCACCAGCAACAGAATAAGGTCCAGTTTTAGGAAATAATAAGGAGCTGTTCATCCACTCCCAACACAGCTTGCTTGCTCATCCTAAAACGACACTATTGCTAAGTAATGCCTACCACTATTGGCCTATTCTTTTAATCTAATTACATTACTAATTAGTTTAGCATGCCTAATTATTAAACTGTAATGGTGAGTTAAACTGTAATGCTTTTAAAACTAAAGACTGGCTAGTGGTCAGGTAAGCTATACCTCTTGCTTCTCTGGTCGAGTCCACGAAGCCTGGAGAGAACAAGATATAAAACACAACAAGAAAGCAGTAAAATTTTACAACATGTTGCTTTAGAGAATCGATGTATCACACTGCATTCCAGGCACATGCAGCTTCTTTTCAATTCAGAACTTTTTCCAAGGCCCACTTTCAATGGTGTGTTTATTACCCAACATAATTTAGGATTTAGCTTACGTTCAGCTTTTTTTTTCCTTACACACATTAAGATGTATAATGCAAAGGTAAAGACTTTTCCTCATCTTTGGTAGATGTATACGGATATCAGCTCCTGTTCCAAAATGTCTTAAATGTTCCTCATGGATTTGGTGGCACTACTAGTTCTAACCATATCCATAGAGTAGGTTTCCACCTTTGGATTTTATTAGACGGCTTATCAAAGACATACTAGTGCCATTTTATGCTCATGCATTTTATTCCTCTTTGCATGCATTCTAATAAAAGTATAATTTTTATTTTTTTAAAAAGGAAAAAAGCAAGGAGCAGAGAGGTACATCTGGAATGAGAAATCTGTAGTCCTAGAGACCCTGCATCAGGAGGCTTTGAGGCTAGGGAATACTGACTGCTGCTGCAGGTCCCACCGCAGTTCTTAAAGGTACAGGGCTGTCCAGACAGCCTGCGGACTCAAGGGTGCACCACCTTCATCAGACGCGGCATCACACGGGAGTGAGCCCACGTGAAAACAGAGAGGTTTGGGGTATTTCCTTACCCACATCTGGATTTGGTTATTTATCTGAAACTTGGGAACCTACTTTGCTTATAATTTTCTTCTCCCTGTTTTCATACCAGGTGTCAAAAACATCATCCTGCATTTTTCTGCTTATCAGGTGACATGACTGCCTGATTGTCCCTCATGTTCAGATGGAAAAAGGATAGAAAAGATGCTAGAAATGCAGCAGTGCAATGCGGAGAATGTAAATGAGCCAGCCAACGCTAAGAGTTCACTAAATGCAAGATGCTTATGTGAGGTGGGGATGGAAATACTGGGTTATGGCATATGACGCCGGAATGAAGAAGAAGGTGAAAAAAACAGAGGAACATGCAAAGGGCAGAGTGACAGTGGGCCAACATGCCAAATGTGGCTGCCAAGCCACATGACTTAGAAGCTTGTCTGTCACATGCCAGGGCTGAATTTAACAAGATCTTTTTTGTAGGGTCCACAGCATATGGAATTGCTTTTTGTTCAAATCTGATTCTCCCTGCATCTCTTAGACGTGTTCAAAATAAATCATTTTTTAGTCATCAGGAAGCTTCTAGCAGCCCGGCCTCCAAACTACATGCTTCATGGAATGATAATATGCCTTGGCCCTGACAATTTGGTGAAGGTGTGGCCCACTTTATATGCAATTATAAACACATAAAATCAATTAGGGTATGATTAGTAATGTTCCAAAAGCTTTAGTTCTATGTTCTTTTAATGTTAACAAATTTTACTGTTTTATATACAAGTCTGCAGGATGATGCATGTAAATGAGAGCCAAGCATCCTTCCACGGATCCTAAGCTTTCCCTGTGACACATCTGCCCCTACCCTACGGCAGTCAGCCTTTCCAGGGCTTAAAAGGGGGCACTGGATTTGTATTGAATGAGGAATTCTTCTTGCTGAAAAGAAAGTTTCTAGAGAATCCAGAACTTCAAAAGTTCTCTCTTATTTGCAGGAGCAATAGCCTGTCAGCCAAAGAGTCAAAGTTATTGAAATCTTTAATTTTTTTTTTCTCTACCTCTACTTATCTCAACTCCTCGCCCCTCTCCTTTCCCTTATTCATTAAGGTTCCACATGCCTTTCTTGACCAGTCATTTTAAATGCCTAACGATGTTCAAATAAGCATACCATGGGCTGGTTTTGTTCTGCCGGGGACAAGGTATGCAGATCATCAGGATTCTTTCAACCCTGAGCCACACTAAATATGTAAATGCTATCTGGAATTTACCACCACTTGTTCAAACACCTGGCAATATTTAAAATGGATCTAGGTAGGATAAGTAATGAAAATGATGTGGATTCACAAACTTTCTGTGTATCTGAAGTATCCATGACCTCCATATGGATGGCCAGACTGGCCCACTGTGATGGTCAGCATTTTGTCAACCACAAGGATGACCACGGAGAAAGGGACTTTCAGACAAGTGGACCACTCTAGTGATCTCAAGGATGCAAACAATTAGACTTAGCGTAGTTATTATCGGCCGTTAAGTTAAACTAACTAAACTAGCTGAAGCCTGGTAGACTGATAATAGTCATTCTCACACAAGAGATTGGACTTAGCCTGAGACACGATTAAAAGTATGATGTGACAATCAGGCTAATCATTGTGCTTTTTTCTTTTCTTCTTCTTTTTATAATGAAGAAGGACATCAGTATTCCATTAGGAAGTCCCTTTTCTCTTAAGGAGGGAAATAACTAGATTCAACCAGCAATGAAGCAATGAAGCAAAAGCAAAAGCTTCCTTAATGAGCTCATATTGTAACTAACTTTATTATAGGAATTCCATGAAAGTCATCAAAGTCGTGAAAAAGCACCATGGCATTAGATGCTCTACCTTCTGAGCCACTGAGCCAGAGGGAAACCCTTGTGGCACACTGCAAGGCCTCTGCACTTGACCCTGTCCAAGGCAACATTTTTATTAGGAACTTGGACAAAGATACTTCAAATAAGTGTTCACATGAGGTCGGAAGCAACAGCTATTGTCAATGTTAGATGGCAGCTGCATTGGGTGGACTACTGTGTTGCCTGCCTTTGGGTCTTGTGCTTAGGGCTGGGGTTACCATAGACTGCTCTATCTCTTTACTTATAATATACATAAATAAAATAGGGGGCCCATATGGGTTGAAATGGCCTGGACACAGATTTCTAAGGGCAGTTCTGATGAAAACCAGTCCTGATTGGTTGGAAAGATGGGTTCAAACAGTGGTTCTCAACTCAGGGGGTGTTGTTAAATGTGACTTTTTTTGGTAATCACAATGAGTGGAGGTAGTTACTGGCATTTAGTGGGCAGGGGACCAGGGATGCTAAGGATTCGCATTGCATAGGGCAGTCCCCTACAAGGAAGATTCCTCCCAAATTGCCATAGGTACCCCACTGAGAAACACTGGGCTGCAGCAGGCAAAATAAAATTGTAAACAGGAATACATATAAAATACTGCATTACTGGTTAAGAAATCAAGAGCATATCAACAGAATTGGGGATATGTGGCTTCAATGCAGTTCATATAAAAAAGAACTGAGCATTTCAGTTGACCACAACCTCCAAAAGGCAATGGAATGAGGCACCTGCTAAAGGGCTAATATAGCTTCAATTGCATTACCTTGCCAGATCAAGGGAGGCAATGACCCCACTGAAGTCTGCATCATTTAGACTATACCTGTCTGTACTTGCAGGCATCACCACATTTTAGGGGAGCACCAGAGAACTGAAGCTGTATAATAAAGGGCAACTGGAAACCACAGCATATGGGAAAGAGCAAAAGGAACTGGGAGTGCTAAAGGAAGAAGAGTGGACTGACTAGAGGAAAACTGAAGAACTGCTTTCAAATTTAATGGCTCTTATGCAAAGGACTAAATGGCAGAGGTGGGAGGAACTGAGAAGAGGAAGGGGTAAGAAAGCAGCCCTTCCAATGGTCACTGCTGGCCAACTGCTCTGCAGATAACTGACTCAACCACCCTGCAGGAAGAGAGACCTGGCAGGGAGGCCAGAAAGGGGCCCCAGGAGGCTGGATGACCTCTAAGGTGACTTCCAACCATCTACAATTCCAGCACTTCATGTGATCCAATTCTCAGAGAACTTCTTAACTCTCTCAATTAGATGTAATTGTCTGTTCTCATTTGCTTAGCATATCATTCTGATTTTAAAAAGAAGACTATTTTCTTCTACAATTTAGTGACTCCAGTAATCCTGGTACCCAATTATATATAATATACAACCTTGGATGACTCTAACATGAGGAGAAGCCACCAAAGTAAAAGTGAAATTTATTAGTTGGAGTCCAACCTGCTCATGAATCTTTGTTTTCTTTATTATTAGCTAGCTACAGTATAAGATGGACATCATGACTCTTTGAAGTCATATATGATTAATAGAAATGGCAATGTTTCCTACACAGGGTTTCATTTAGGCAAATATGTTAACAACATCTTGCCACATCACTCATTGATTTAGAGGACTTGTTCTAACATCAATTCACTGATGTTCCAATAATGTCACTTCAAGAAAGTCTGAAAGTAGTCCATAGTAAAAAA
Source organism: Dasypus novemcinctus (assembly GCF_030445035.2). Lineage (NCBI taxonomy): Eukaryota > Metazoa > Chordata > Mammalia > Cingulata > Dasypodidae > Dasypus > Dasypus novemcinctus. The sequence continues at coordinate 19,300,063 of NC_080699.1, read as the reverse complement.
AATCCACAATATATCCTCAATATATCCTGAATGGCTGGTCTTAAATAATTATCTCAGATTAAGACAAGTCATCTAAACTGATAACTCACTTACAGAAAAACACCAGTCCTTACTATGCTTGAAATGGTCTCTGCTGGACACCTGCCATCTCAATATTTAGTAAGTATGAGTGTGTCTTAGTGCCTGGTTATTTGTTCTCATTCTGTAAAAATGAATTCACAGGTACAAGCCAGAAGGGCCAATCTATTAAAGAACCTAGGTAGGCACAAATCTTAATAACCCTTCTGGTCTATCTTGGCTGTTGAGCTATTCCTAGAAAAGATTTGGAATTTAAAAGCATCATTCATCTGCAATAGATATTGTTTTTGCCCTTCACTGTAGGTCAAAGATATACACTGACTTGGTCATTCTGGACAAATCTACTCCCAAGCCTCTAGAAAGATCCGCCAAGCAGCAGGCCCTATGATCTAAGCCCTGAAATGTACATTCAATTCACATAACACACATGATGAGAGCTGAAATCTTAGCTGAGGATTTAATTCCAAAGCTGATAAACAAATTATCCAGATAAACAACACACTCCTTGATTTAATGGTTTCCAAATATCAGACAACCCATGTGAGTCTCAAAAATACTTAGCAGTTCCAACAATTGAGCTGTTGGTAGGTTGAATTCAACTCTGGAGGTAAAACTTGTGAAAATTAATAATGAGCTATTTGGAACAGCAATTTCTGTTCCCTTTGATTTAGTTTTGTTTTTGATTAGTGGAACAAAAATCAGTTCCTCACATGCAAATCCCAAATTTGGCTCTGGCATTTCACAGGATCCCCTTTTGGCTTTACTTGAGTTTATTCTCGTTGGGATTTCCTTTCGGCAGGCAGCAGAGTGAAGATCTATCATTTTTGACATTCTGGTCAACAGGCAATCCATTATAAATGCTCTGAATAGGTGACAAATCTTTGGCCAACTAAAACGAAGCCCTTTACTACAGGATCTGTGAGATTAGATTGGAGATGTGCCATAAGAGGGCTTAAGTTACTTTAAAACCAAACTTCCTCCTTCTCCTGCTTCTGGCCTGCTCAACAGCAAAGAGCTGCACGGGTGGGGTCACCTGACTTTTCCTCCTTTGCCAATAATAAAGTCAGCTTTCCGGTGGCCCATCAATCCATGTGCTTTAAAGCTAAACCTTTGCAGTTGTTTTAATGTGACAGGAAGGTGGCTAGAATGTTCTTAAATCCTCGTGACTTGATTGCCGAACCCTGATGCAATCATCATCATTTAGAAACTGCTAATTATTTTTGCCTTTAGAACAGAATGACAGCCATAAGTGACTAAGAGTACAGGCAGACACAAGGCAACCAAGCTTTTGTGCATCGAGTGCATGTACAGCATGAGAATATACGACACAAGGAAAGGATCGATAGGCTTGTTTTGACCCCTATTATTTCCGGGAGACATTTCCTTGGGTGCTCCTGAGATGACGATAAGATCACCTGGTGCACCTTGGCTTTCCAATGCTGCTCACAGCTCCACAGCCGGGGCCTTGAAAATCACCACCCCCTTCCTCCCCAGAACTGCTGACTTGACCTCACCCACTAAGTCACACCCTGTGGATCTGTGCAAGGAATTGTGCCCGTTCCTTTGCAAGGGGATGCTAAGCAGAGCTGTCTAGGCAGGCTGGGGGAAGGAGGCCACCTGTGGACAGGGCAGCGGCTGGGGTGACCACACCCCATCTTCTGGCTCACCCAAGAGGACTGGGCACAGGGCAGACTCAACTGCTCCAAGTCTGCATTCCAGGCCCTGAAACTCTCGGGCAACATTATACCTTTTCTTCGCTGCTGATGTTTCGGGTGGAAGTTCTCCAGGTGATAGAGGGAATGGGGTCTCCTGAGGCCTCGCAGGTAAGAGTGACCTGTTCTTCCAGTTCCATGGCTGTCTGGTTCTCTACATACGTGATTTTGGGTTTTGCTGAAATGACAAAACATTTCTATAAGTTATCTGATTTTTCTTTACCTCTCTGGTTTAAATGACTACACGTAGCCCTCCACCAAGGTTACCTACTTACTACCTGGGAGCTGTGGTCTACGTGTTGTAGGAGATAGAGGTGAATCCCCAAGGCACTTACAATATCGACATTGGTAACAGAGAAACAACAACGGTAATGAAAACAATAGCTTCCGTAGTAAGAGAGCTAAAGGCAATGGGTGCAGGAGGCAGAAGCAGTGGAAGGGGGCGCTGCTTGGAGCTTTGGGGCCACTTCATTAGACTCTCAGTGGAGCTCTGGGGTAGAATAAGGGTAATCCAAGTGTAGAAAACTGCTTGAATATCATTGATATGGAGACAGTGGCCACAGGAGTTGCTGAAGGCAGGAAGGAGGAAGAAGAGATGCGATGTGGGGGCATTTTCTGGACTTGGAGTTGCCCTGAATGATATTGTAGGGACAGATGCAGGACATTATATATCCTGCCATAACCCACTGAATGGACTGGGGAGAGAGTAAACTACAATGTGGTGCAGCAGTGCTCTAAAATGTATTGGCTGATATGGGTATGGGGAATGGCAGGAAGAGATGAGATGTGGAGGCGCCTTTGGGACTTAAGAGTTGCCCTGGATGGTGCTGCAGGGGCAATCACTGGACACTGTAAATCCTCCCAGGGCCCACTGGATGGAATGTGGGAGAGTATGGGCCATGATGTGGACCATTGACCATGAGGTGCAGAGATGCCCAGAGATGTACTTACCAAATGCAATGGATGTATCATGATGATGGGAGTGAGTGTTACTAGGGGGGGGGAGTGGTGGGGTGGGGGTGGTAGGGTTGAATGGGACCTCATATTGTTTTTTTAATGTAATATTTTTACAAAATCAATTAAAAAATAAAATTAAATTAAAAAAAAATGTATTCACCAAATGCAATGAATGTGCCACAATGATAAAAGAGGTTGATGATGTGGGAGGAGTGGGAGGGGTGGGGAGTAGGGTATATGGGAACCTCATCTTTTTTAATGTAACATTTTTTGTGATCTATACATCTTTTTTAAAAAGGCAATTAAAAAATAATGTATTTATTTGAAAAAAAAAAAAGCAAAAGACAAGAACATGTGAAGAGGAGGTTGCAAGAGATTCGTGGGGCATGAGCTGAATGTTCACGCATCAAAGCAGAAAGGAGAGAATGTGGAATCCAGACACGATGGGTCTTGATCTCCTGGTTAGGGCACTTGCTTGAATTTTATCCAGGGGCTGGTAGAGGCCCACTGGCAGTTTTTAATCAGGGGAATGAAACGATCACTTGGATTTCAAGAAGGTTAATCTGCAAAAGATTCGAGATGATTTAGAACAGAGAAGGCCTGGAAGCAGGAAAACCAATTCGGAAGTTCTGGGATGACTCAGATGTGAGGCCATGTGGTCCAGAACCAGGTCGTATAGGGGGAAACAAAGGAAAGGGCGGCCTCCAGGATGAGGCTGAAAGGCAGGAAGTGGCAAATGAACAGAGGGCAAGGAGGGATGGGGAGAACCAAAAGAAGGAATGAGAAGGAGACCAGGTGGCTGACGTCCTGACTGAGTAGAAGAACACTGTTAGAGCTAACTAAAGTAAGGGAGTCAGGCGAGTAACTGGCTCGGGGCTGTGGGGTGGGGATGTGGGTGGGAAGGAGCTGAGCTGAGCTAAGTTCATTCCCCAAATGTTTTGGGTAATGCAAGAAAACACAAGCATTCAAAAGCTGAGTTAAATGTTAAAACATTAGGGAAAATTGAATTTTCCCAATTTAAAACAATTATACTCTGAAGTTACTGAACCTTCCATAGATGAAAAAACTTATTTGACTAATAGAGGAGAAAGGCCAGAGTAGATAAAAAAAAAAAGAATTATAGATAATTTTTGAAAGCACTATATTTGCTTCATATTCAAATTTATCTATTAACTTCTAGTAGGTTAAATACTATTGCCTGTATATATCTTCCAAGCTGAGGCCCTTGATTCTGCTTTAGTAAACAGAAAACAATGATAGAGCTATATGTTTTCTGTATCAAATGTCTGCTTCTATATAAAACCACCTATATAATTCAAATATTCTTCTCAAGTTAATCTCTACTAATAGCCTGCTTAGCAAATCCCTTTTTGATGGCAAGCACAGAAGATAGATATGTCAATCCATTGTGGCCAAAGGATCACAAATTTGAATTGATGGGGCCTATATGAACGAGTTTTCCTATAAGAAGACTTGGTGTTCATCTTGATAAGTATGACTTACAAGAGGGTTACAATTTCTATTGTGTAGCTGAGCGTGGGGGTTTCGTCCTCACTCAGGCCCAAGAGTCGGGGGGGCTTGCTCCTGCCGATCAGCCAGCGGGGGGTGCCCCAAGAGGGAGCACCTGTTCTCCAGGCATGGGGGACGCGCGGTTGGGGAAAAACCACGGAGACCGCTTGAGCGCAAGAACAGGTCTGCTTTATTACGGACGTACACTTAGCTATATAGGGTTGGGTAGAGGGAGGGGCGTGATGAAGGAAGGGTTGGCTAAGGGGCGGCTGTGGACAGGCTGAAGCTGATGGATAGACCTGAGGTAAGCAGTTACTGGGGAAGAGGGCAGATTGTGGGTTGGCAATATGGGCGGGACTGGCGGGAAGGACGGCGGGGGCTGGAAGGGGAGGAGGGGTGGAGAAAGGCGGCAACACTATTGGATGGATTTTGTGCTGTTGAACAGGAGGTTTTAAGGAAGTCCAAGAGATTTAAAACTTTGGGCTGTCTGGGTGCCAGCTAGGCCCTGAATCTCAACGGAGTTCTAACACCTACTCTCCAGTTCATTGGTCTCACCCAGGACAACTAACAAGGAGGTGAGGATGGACAACCACCATACCAAGGAACCAAGAGAGCAAACAAGAGAGTCCCACCCATCAGCCCTATTGGATCAAAGCCCCCTCTCAATTAGAGGTGGAGTGGACATCACTATCCCAGAATCCTCAGGATTGGGGAATGAACTATGGACTAAAGTAGACTTACTGACATTCTACTATACACTTAATGTGATTCTGTCATTGTAAGTAATTATATTATTGATGTGGAGGGAGTGGCCACTGGAAGTTCTGAGGTCAGGAAGAGAGAAAAACAAGTGTAATACAGGGGCATTTTCAGGACTTGGGATTTGTCCTGAATGACACCACAATGATAGATATAGGCTATTATATATCTTGCCATAACCTATAGAATTGGGTGGGAGAGAGTGTAAACTACAATGTAAACTGTATTTCATGCTTAGTGGCAATGCTCCAAAATGTGTTCATCAATTGCAATGAATGTACCACACTAATAAGGGATGTTAATGTGGGAAAGGGTGGGAGATGTGGGGAGCAGGGCATGTGGGAATCCCCTATATTTCTTACGTAACATTTATGCAATCTAGGTATTAATATCTTTAAAAAATGAAAATTTAAAAAAAAAAGTTGTGTTTCTATACTGTCACAATCACTGCTTGAAAAGTAAAAAAAAAAAAAAATCAGCCAAAACCCTGAATTCACTAAACTGGACAGCTGTTTTGGGGACTGGAGTCATGTCATCAGAAGTTTGAATTTCTGGTTCCTTGAAACCTAGAAAGACCCTCTGGACTAGAGAGTGTTTTGTTCACCTTGTCCTGACCCAGTGCACTTTGTCATGGCAGCAGGTTAACAGAATTCAGACAAGGATCAGTTCATGTCTATTAATACTTGGTCTTGGCAGCTCCATTTCCCAGATGGTTACAAAGGATGCGTTGTATAAGTGTTTGGAAAAAGGCAAACAATATTCTTATTAAAAACATGGTTAACAATGGTTAAAAACTACAGAGGGCAGGTGAAAGGCAAGCTTCCCATGGATGACCTGATCCTCTCTGTATGGCAGGAGCAGTGCTAAGGTCAGAACGAGCTCTCGAGGCTCAGCATATAAAGAGGACCACCCTTATAATGTGTTGTACAAATCAGGACACTCGGGAATGAAACGGGGTGCTCTAAATAATTACACAAGGATAAAAGGCATAACTGGGCAAACAGAGACAGAGAGTCACCCTCCTTATAGCTCACTGCTTCCCCTGCATGCAAGCATTTCCGGAGCCCTCTCCAGGTTGTGAGCTCCTGGTGGTACTTGCTCCATCTTAATGAACTTACACTGAGGGCCCTTGGCTTTGGATAGCTGTTAAAAGCTTCCATCTGCCTCCATGGGACTTAGTGCTGGAGACTGTTCCACTGCCTCTCTCCCCACAGACCCTTCTGTGAGCACAGCCATCCCTGTGAGTTTTCCAAGCCCAAGAAGAGCTCTGGCGTCCTGCTTCGCTCAAAGGAGGAGGTGGGTGGCATGACCTGGGACACCCTCCTTCGGTCCCCTGCCTGTCCTTCGCTTTAACTCATGAGGACTGCTTTAGGCTAAGCAAGACTCTCTGTTCACTGGTGAACATGTCTGCGTGCACGTCAGCACGAGACTGCCAGTAAATCAATCTGAGCACAGTAAGAATCTATGGAGACAAAAATACCCTTTAGAAGGGCCCATGGGGGAGAGAAGCAATGGAAAATCACTGCCAAGTTTAAAGGAAGGTAGGCTGTAACCACTTAGTAAAAAGAGCTTCTGGCTGATAACTAGGGCAATGCATGCTAGAACACGCCTTCCTCTTAGGAAAAAATGATGTCAGCCCCAATTACGGCAGTCCCTAATTTAGGTGTGACCCTTACTGCCTAGTTGCCTCAGGAGTTTGGAGCTCTTCTTTACCATCTAAGCTGCAGGTGTCTTTCTTTTGCTCCCTCCCTGCTGTTTTCTTGCCACTGCTAGAGAAACTGCCTTATTTTCCCCCAAGTGCTGGTGCGTGATGGCAAAGCAGGAGGAGGAGGAGAGGGAGGGTAAGGGTGGGGAGGTGAAGCCCTAACTAGCTGCCCTCCCGGCCGGGCACCTGGCTCTAGTACCAATCTCCTAAACCACTGGGGTGGCCAGAAGGGGGAGAGAAAGGCAGGTATGAAAAGGAAGGGGCAGGGGCACCGAGGAGTTCAAGGAGGGCCTGAGGAGTGCTCCTGGGCATTTCACAGAGGGGCGTCTCGTGCTGAAAAAAGCTGGCCCCAGCACGGTCCCATGAGGCCATGACTCCCTGTCTCCAGGGGCCTCGACACCCTCCTCTGTTTGTTCTATTGGCTAATGCATGTTCTCTGCTGCTGTCTTGGGAAAGAAACCATGTGTGTGTTGGGGAGAGTGCAGGAGGGGGCTGAGAGGACAAGTCCTGTCCTGACTGTCCACCGTCCCACCTTCCCTTCTCATTGCTTCCTTCCCTGGCCCTCACCCACTCTCTTCGCTCTCCTGCAGCCACCACATGACTCTTTGCTCACTACCCACCTGTCCTTTCAGGGGAGCCATCACCCCTAGAGAGGCTTGAGAGAGAAAGACAAGCTCTGCTCCTGACCAGCCCAGTTAGAGGCTCCTCCTCTCTAGGTTTGCAATAATTAACGAGCTGTGACTCAGTTCCCCTGACATGCATTGAGGAACGACAAGCTCCCCAAGCCATGTGCCTAAAAGCACAGCACTTCCCCCAAAGGCTGAACAAAGAAGTCTTGTGGAGACAGGAGTCAAGGGAGATAGAGACCTTCAACCCTGCCCCCCAACCCCCCCATATCAAAGCACCACCTGCTCCTCCAGCATTCCAAAGAAATACAACTCCCTACCCCTCTATCCTCTAGCCACATAAGGGAAAATTTTCACCTCTAGGGCTTCCTATTGGCCCCTGCACCTCACTCAGACCTTTGACCCCCTCCCACCAACTGACATTTTCCCACCTGGGAAGGTACTATATAAATTCATATCCCTCCTTCCAGGGGAAGGCTGAAGTCTATTCTTCAGACCCCCTCCTGCTGGAAGAGCTTCTCAATAAACATCCTGCCTGTAATCATCAGTCTCCGCGTCCCAGGAAGCACCACCTTTTCTCCAACAGTACCTTTACAGAGAACAAGGCGGTAAGGGCACAGTACGCTAATTTTACCATTACTCAGCATTCCACGCACGAGTCAGGCACAGGATGGGTTAAATGGGGTTCTGTGGAGTGGTAGCCACCACTAGCTTAGGGATGGGCTTTAGAGACAGCGCTGGGTTTGGGCCCAGCCTCAAGCCCAGATGAATTGTGTGACCTTGGTTAGGCCCCCTAATCTCTCTGTGCTTCAGTTTCCTCATTTGTAAAATGGGGACAGTAAGTGCATCTCTCTCCCAGGGTGGTGAGGAGCTTAAACGAGCTGATATACAATAGCATCTTGCCACAGCGTAAGTGCCCACTTCATGTTAGGGATTATTATTATTATTATGTTATGGATGCAATGTTCAAAAAAATTCCCTGAAGACAAGTGATGATTCCATTCCAGGCTCATCTCTCTGCCATTCACATGAAACTAATTGCTATCCCTTCATTTATTCACATACTAGTGCTAATTATCTGCCAGCCACTGTGCTAAGTGGAGGGGATACATCTGTGAATCAGACATGCGATCTGCCCGTGAGGCGCCAGCACTGCCCCCCACAGGTACTTCTCCCACCCCTGCCCTGTGCAGGTCAGGCCTGAAATGCTCACCCACCCCTTCTCCACTGGGTAACCCTACTTCGTGAAGCCTTCTCTAGCTTCTTATTAAACATTCTGCCTATGAGATCGTGAAGTCATCACGCTGGGCTGTCGTGAAAGATGTCGGCAGTGGCCGCGGACTTTAGCCTGTGAACCCACAGATGAGAGCAGGGCCCACGTTACCCGCCTTTGCATCCCTGGCAGCACTGCGTCCACAGCAGGCGTGCATGTGCTGTGGGCCGACATTACCTATTCTAATCTATGTGCTTAAAGGTTTGCCTCCTCTGCACCACTCAGGGCCAAGGGGTCATGGCTTACTCATCTCTGTAGCCTCCGTGTTCAGCAACACAGATGCTCAATAAATATTTAGTAAATGAGGGAATAAATTAACCAACACATCTGTCTTTTCCTAGAATATGAAAAGGCTTCATAAAGTCAGAGTGCCTGGGGAAGACCAGTCTAAAGTAGTGAAAAGATGGTCAAGAATATTTTCCAAGGTTAGCTCAAGTGTGACCAGATAACTTGTAGGAAACTGACAACCTGTTTCTAGAGCCAGTTGTCATTAATGAATAAACAGGATTCGCCTGTGATTAGCAGGGTTGTTTGCACAGAAATGCTTGATTCCAAAGGTCTACATTTACAATCAGGCCTCCTAATCAAGCCAAGCCAGCAGGACCCAGCCCTGGTCTCCCAGGTGTGCGTTGTACCTGGGAGCTTTTTACCCTAGAGCTGCCTCTCTGCCACCTGCACTCTAGAAGACCAGCTTAGCTGTGGTTTTTAAACAGATGAGCGGAGAAGGTTGAGAGCCACTGGGTTAAACACTTCTCTGCAGCAAATTCTTGTCTCAAAGTCAGGTTGACATGCATTCAGTTCCTAAAAGAATGGGGCTTTACTGCATTTATAAAGGCGAAGTGAGCAGAGACATGGGGGCTCTTTCATGGCTCCTGTTCTTGAGTATTTCAGGCCAGGTGAAAAAGCAAAGGATGAGCGAAGCAGCCAGCCAGTCACTAATACTTGCTGAGGGCCTATTATGAGTTTTCCTCTGTTTAGGGCACCAGGGATAAAGCGCTGTACAAAACAGCCAGGGGTCTGATGTCTTCTTGGAGTTGACACTCTAGTAGAGGTGGGGGACAAACACTCCCCAACGTGAACATGTGATACTGATAACAGGAATGAAGAAGACATAGTAAGATTAATAGAAGGCATAAGTGGGGCGGGGGGGGGGGGGGGGGGGGCGTGGGGGCTGTGTAAGCTAGGATAGTGAGGGAGGGAGGGATATTCAATAGCCAGAATGTCCCTGTGAGCTGAGCCCGAGTGATGTGAATGAGGCAGCTTGGAGCAGGTCTGGGGAAATGGCATGCCAAGCAGAAGAAATAGCAAGTGCAAAGTCCCCGAGAGAGGAAACAAGCTCCGCGTGTGTTGGGGACAGAAAGAAGGCCCCTGAGGCTGGGGGGCTGGAAATGTGGAGTAAATGAAGGAAAGGTGAGGATGGAGAGAAAGGGGGAGCTAGACCAGGCTTGGCCCTGGAGGTCATGAGAGGGAGTCTGGATTTATTCTGTAGCCGTGGGAGGATTTTAAACAGGGGATTGGCTACTGGGAGTAGGAGGGAGACTGGTTGGGAGGCCATCGCGGTGTTCAGGTGAGGACGAGGGCTGCTTGGATCAGAGTGGAGCTGGCAAGCGATGGTGGCATTTGGGGTTGTGTGTGCAGGGTAGGAGGAATTGGGGCAGGGCAGTGACCTTGATCCAGTGACCTCACCAAAGACTTTGAGGTGAATGGACGCATCCTGCTCCCCGGCCTTGTTCTCGGCAATGCAGATATACTCCGCCTCGTCGTTCTTGTCCACCTTCCTGATGGTCAGCTCTGAACTGTCGTCGCTGAAGATGTACTTCTCGTCTTCCTCATTCTCTATCTGTTCCCCATCCCTATAGGGTGAAGAAACGCATCCCGTGATCTTGGCCACAGATTGTGGATGTCCATTTTTCACTGATTTCCATAAAACGCAGACTGAGCTAATGGGAAGGACTCAAAGTCTTCACCAAAGGTTAAGTGCCCGATCGTCCTTCCACATCCACTTTCTACTCCCCCAACCCATCCTCTCTCTCTGACCAAGGCTGTAACCTGCACCCGCCAAGGATTCAGAGCGGGCACCCAAAGGCCACACCCTCTGGTTCTGCCTCCATGGTCTGAAAACGAAGGACTCCGATGCAAAGGCAAGTGAATCCTACGGGAAAGAATCCACTCTTTACCTGGAGCTGATAATTTCTAAGAAATTTCTAAGAAGCCACACCCACACCACTGAATGCCAAAACGGAGCAGGCCCTTTGAGGTGCCCTTCTCCTCTAGTCCTGGGGTAAAAGGCTCAGGCCAGGTTCTTACTTCGTCCAGCTCATAGTGGGCTCGGGGAAGCCTTCGGCATCGCACACCAGGGTAACGGACTGGCCAAGGTTGGCCGTGGCATTCACGATGCTCTGCCGGGCCTGGACGGTGGGCGGCACTGGAAGGAAAGAGGATGCCATCAGAGGCGGCTGCAAGGGACACTGAGGGCCCAGCGGCCCCCGGGGTAGGGGCTCCAGCTGATGGGTCAAGAGTCCTGGGGGACTGCAAGGTTGGGAGAAGGGATCGAAATTCACATGTGAACAAAATAATTACAGACACTGAATAAAGAAGTCACCCAAAAACACAGGTTACTGCTTTTTAAGGGTTTAGAAATTATAATAATACATTACATTCTATCCATTTTTAAATGGTATTCAATTTACAGTAGCTATTTACCATGACATATTTTCTCAATATACACCTACAACTACCACAGTGGGTGGAACTTGATGTAAAAAAGGGGCCCTTAATGCTGGCGAAAGTTGTGAATTACTGCTTCTGGTGGTTAAATTGTTAATACCAATTTGAAATGCACCAGCTCACCAAAGAGTGACATTTCTCTGGGATTATCATAAACAGCCCTGTGCACAAAATGTTTTTACCAAAGCAATGAGAGGGGGAAGAGTTTGGCAAAAAAAATCTATCAATAGCCAGAACAATTCGACCATGATTTACTTATTTTCTTAGGAATGACATTATGATTTCCTGTAAACACCTTGTAAATGTCAAATCAATTGCACAGGCGTGTTTTTTTTGATACTGCAAATTAAGATTAATAAGCCCATGGACCACGAGTCTGACTCTTCTGAGGCCTGAATTGATTGTAATATTTTCTTTAAACACTGAGTCAGGGAAATAACTTCACAATTACCATACCATCAAGGACAGTGAGGGGGAGTAAGAATGTATTAGTAAGCACGGCAAAAGTTTCTAGTGCCATAAGAAAATGAAGGACATTCACTAACTGCCCTAAAGGCCCCTATGATTGAGGGGAGACCCAAATGGCAAGAGGATTTTTTTAAAAAGCCAGACGCTATGGGGGTTCAGCTGAGATGGATGACCGAGGAAGGGCAGGATATATTTTACAGACCAAAGAGTTAAACACAATGGTTTTGGGGAGCCCAGGTCATAGCTGGGGGGAAAGCAGGAAGAACGATCTCCTCACCATTCACAATGACCTGAATGTCCTTGAAGTTGATCTCCCCCCGCGCCAGGATTCTGCCCTCACAGCGATAAGTGCCCTCATCTGTTTTCTTGATGCCCCGGATCTGCAGGTAGTTGTTGGACAGGACTGTGAATCGGACTAGAAGAGACAAGAGGCAGGTTCATCCAAAGATCAGTCAGAGAACGCTGGTAGCTGTAGGTGGCCGCGCCCCTCCGCCCGCCTCGCTCTCGGGGGTGGGGCTGGAAGAGCAGGAGTCCCTGGCTCTGAAGCTTAGCCCAGAGGTGAGGTCTACTGGAGATCAGCCTTATGCTTTGGGGAGAAAATCAAGCTCCTGACCACCTTCGTCCAGTTGGGACCTGGGTACCAAGTGTGGTTTTGGGGACATTTGGGCCTGAGTTCAGAACTTGGTGACCTAGGGCAAAAGGCAGCTACAGGAAACGTGGGTCTCACCGTCTTTTTTCAGGATGACGTCTCGGCCTTTGTGCTTCCAGATGATGGTGGGGGGGAGGGAGCTGACCACATCACACACGATCACGGCATCTTCCCCCTCCCTGAACTCCTGTGGGGTCGGCGCGTTCTTGAACATGAGCTTCTCTGGAAAATGAGCAAGAGAACAGTGAGGAAAAGCGGGGGCTTCTCACACAGGAGCCCCGCTTTCACGAGAGCCATACTGGGGGATCTGAGTCCTGGACAAGTCTTGACCGGCATACACTGTTGTACAAGAGGGGCTCCCACCCAGCATTGGCCGCAGGTGCCCAGGTAGAGCAGCTGCTACAAGGAGAGGGATGTGTCTTCAAGGCTGGGCCATCAGTGTCTACTCACTGAGGGATGAGTTCATCCTACTTTGTGAAGAAAGGGGTCCATGGAAGGAAGGGAGTGTCTTTACCAAGCATCCCTTGCCACATGGGATGCATAGGTAGAAGGATTTGGTGGAATCCCTATTCTACTATGGATAGTTGAAATAATCAACCCTTTCTCTGACTCCCACTCTGTTCCCACCCTCACCCCAGTTTTTCTACCGCAGAGAATTTCGAAGAAGAGAACAGAAGAAAAGCAGACAAGGGCAACAAATACTATGGCAATGAATACCGTTCCATTAGCTGTCACCCACCATTCTACCGGCCACGGGGATGGATGTGTGATAACAAGTCAGTGAGGTGCCACCTCCAGGCAGGGTTTCAATGACAATGGGAATTGTCTGCTCTGAGTGTTCAGATACAATCCTCCACCCTGCTGAGCCTTTGGACTCCATTACCAGCAGGAGAGAGTGAATAATAGAGAAAATTTAGATTGCATAACAGTCAGGGAATATCTGGGGAAGAGTTAGGGGATGCCCTAACAGCCCTCTGGGAACTGTGAAATTTGAATTTACAGAATGGAGGCCAGCGTGGGGATGAAGGTGTGGCCATTGTGAACCAGGACTGCAAGTTCTGAGTTGGTGGAGGATCATTTAAGAACACATTGGCACAGAGAAAGGAAGCAGTTTATAGGTTACCAGGGGTGGGGTGGGATGGCGTAAGGAGAAAGCGGAGTTAATGCTTAATTGGTACCAAGTTTCTGTTTGGGGTGATGGAATATTTTGGTAATGGATGGTGGTGATGGGAGCACAACAGTGGGGAAATGTGCTCACACAATAAGTTCAAGAAAAAATGTAAAATAGGAGTGAAAAGAGAGAGAGAGAAAAACAAAAGGAAATGTATTAGGAGCTCTTAGGTAATAGAAGACTTAGGGGACAGAAAGGAACATGTCAGGGCTCAGCTGGTCCTCTACTACCATCCCAGGCCACCCAGCTCCCTGCATCTCCACGGCCACCGCAGAGAGCAGAGAGTACAGAAAGGGCAGACGGAGGCTCTTACGGAAGATCTTCACGTTGACCGTGGCCTCGGACTCGCTGCCATCCTCGCCAGTGACCACACACTTGTAGATGCCGGCATCGTCGATGTTGGCGTTGTAGATGGTGAGGGTGGAGGAAGAGTCGTCGTTCCACACCACCGAGATCCGCTGCTGGTTCGGGGTGAGCTTCTCTCCATTGGGGGAGAACCAGGAGATGTCTTTATCTTTGGCATCTCCCGCCACTGAGGAGGAAGAGATGACGGTCAAACCACAGAAGTTGAAAAGACAAAGTCCCCTCTGGCTCCAAGTGCCAGAGGGTCCTCAGTGAGGGTCTCGGAATCACAGGTCAGTCAGGGACTCCCGGGGGGGCCTGGTGATTTCAGTTACATCCTTACACAGCCCTGCTCTGGTTTCTGTGTGTAATTGAGATAGGCATAGCTCCTCTGTTAGTATGTGGCAAGAACTCAAGCCCCACCTGTGCCGGTCCTGCTTGTACTGGCCCTGGCCTTGGTGAGAGAAGCAAAGAGAAATTTGCTGAGAGCCTCCTGTGTGCCAGGCACAGTGAGGAACTTACATGCCTCACAGGAGGAGGAGCAAAGGAAGTCTGAGCCAGCAGGGCCGCTGGCTTTTGAGGTTTAGCTGGTGGCCTCCCGCGCTGAGGAGACATCAGCTGGTCGGCGAGTGTGGATACCAGCCACTTTTGTTCTGGCCTCTGCCTGTGCAAACTGGCACGATTATCATTTCAGCACCCCCTGCCTCTGACAAATTGATTCCCATAAATACTGCCAAGAAAGTAGACTGAGTCACTCAGGTTTCCTGTGCCCAGGCACCTAAGAGGGGCAGACGGCTGCTTCACTCTCCCCAAGGCTGAGGTGACTGAGGTGAGGCAGGGTGAAGGGCTCTGGGGTCCGGCCACTGTGCCTTTGCCCTGCAGTTCTGCCCGGGCCGCCCTTCCCCAGCCTGCACCTCCCAGCCCGCACAGATGCTTAGTATGGAAATGAAGCAGTCTTCCTTTCAGGGCCCATCATGTTTTCAATAAATATCGCTATTTGCAAGATGTGCTGTGGGCTCCGCGGCTGCATCTCCAGATCATTTAAATTGCTGTAATGAAGGCAAAGCTGCAAGGAACACATCCACCAGCCACCAGCCACCAGAGCCAGCGCAAATCACGAGAGCATTTGAAGGCCCCTCCCTGCCAGCAGCTGCTGGCTAAATGCCACACTTTACACCTAGCTCAGCTCTTTCCTGGTTCTTCCATGTTCTGCATCCCAGTAATGCCACAGGCCGAGAATCGGAAGCCCTACTGGCAGCCCGTTCCTCTACTGGGCATTTTCTAATAATTATTTGAGCTGTGGAAATGGAGCATATTTTCTAAACCAAAACCAAGGACACTGGTTCTGACAAATCCCAGTGCTCTGATGGGGACAAGGGGACAGGATATTTATATTAACAATAGCCCTGGACACCTGGGCTGTATATACTCACAGCTAACAAGACACTAGCATTGCATTTACTTTCAGCACGTTCTGGACCTTGAATTTTCCTGCTCTGGGAGACTCTAAGAAATAAGCTTTAAAGCGACCTGCTGGAACATTACTGCAGAACCAGCACCGTGCCCCAGATTCATTCACAGAACTCTGCATCTACTCAAAGCAGGAGGTCTGCGGATGAGTCACTGTTCTGGGAGGTGTGTCGGTTTCCCTGAGAAAAGTCCCAGACCTCGGCCATTATCAAGCTAGCGCTCACACTTCACTGTGTTGGGGCAGCCTTGGAGAGGGGCGGGAAGGGGGCCCAGGGCTTCCCTGACTCTGGACGGGCTGCAGCACTGGCCCTGGAGGAGCTCGGCCAAGAACGCTGGGTGAGTGGCGCCTCCGCCCTGTGGTCCTGCGGCCCCCTCCCACTTCTGCTCTGCCTTGAGCGTTTCTGAAGCCAGTTCTCCTAAAACACAGCAGTGGTGCAGGCCACTTGCCTTGGCATAAGAAGAATTTGGACTCTCCAACGCTGATTTCCCCTTGGCTGGGAACAATATCCACCTGCAGAGAGACTGAAAAAAAGAGAAAGTCCAGTTTAAATACAGAACTTTTGAGAAAGACTTTCATTCAAAAGTGGGGTCCTCCAGCTCACTCTAGGCAAGAGTGAAAGGAGGAAGTTGGTTGTCACCACTAAGTGTCCACGGTTCCTGTGCCACAGCCAGGAGTGGCCACGATGCGACCCCTATGGAACGGCTACCCCTTCTCAGATGGTGCCAGGTGCTCTGGGAGGCTGGGGGCACCTCTGCCCTAAATGTTTCTGACCCCTTGAGCAGCGACTGGCCCTGCTCCCAACAACAGCACTCCTGGAAGTCACAGAGCCAGCGGCCCAGCCATTTGGATGTCAGCCCCACGTGTCCCACAGGCTGTGTCAGGCCAAAGTGGGTGAGCGGGAAGCCTGCCACTCCAGAACTACGCACAGAGGTCTCCTGCCAATCCCTCACGCCTCTGTGTTTAATAACCACGAAGAAGGAGTCACCAGGAAGATCCAAAATGATTGTGAAGGAAAGGATGCCAAACAAATGCTCCCCTAACCTCAGCCTGCATGCCTGTTTCCATAAGAGAAGACAGCATCCGATGTCATCCTCCCAATTAGTCAGAATCTTCCAAGATTCGGTAGTCTACTCCCTGCGGAATTCCCTGGATTCTCTGGCTACTTTCACTGAATTTTTATTTGACTATCCAGATGCTCCATCATTCCGCTCCACTGATAAAACAAAAACATTGTGCCAAATCTCACAGATCCTTGGATTCATTCTGTTCCCTGTTTATCTGCTTGAAGCAGATAACCCATCCTCATGAAAATACAGTTTTTAGGGTAGAAAAAAGGTGAAATGCATTCAAATCCAACTCCCTTTTGCCTCTCTGCCTCTTAAGGAAACTAAATCCTAAAGCTCGCCTAATGGGCCTTTGGCTCAATGCAGTTGGCCTCTTAAAGCCAATCTGAAGGCCGGGCCTGAAGAAAAGAGGCCTAGTAACAGTGACTCAGTGAGTGCCTCCTTGTAACAGCCATTTTCTTTTCGCCACAGAAGGAGGGAACTCTGGTTGCCATGGTGACGGCCTGGCAGGCAGCGCTCTGCAGGCCTCAGTCTGTGCTCTGGAGGAAGAGACCAGCCTCAGCAGAATATCAGGGATCAAAGGGCCTGCCTGGGGCTGGAAAGGAGAGAACACAGGGGCAGCCCAGCTACGGGGGTAGAGCCTTCCCAGCCACGCCACCGACAGTCCAAACTGTTCATGGAAAAACCCAGCAGAGGCGGCAGAGAGACAGGAACAGAAAATGGAAGGCGCCAGGGTAAGGAATCAGGCCCGGGTAGAGGCAAGGGGAGGATGCTGAACGCTCCCCTGAGAGCACAGGAAGGGGAATTAGAGGCGTCTGGGCGGGAGGAGGGATGGCCAGCCTCCCCTCACCCCACCCTTGGCCAACCGTTCACTGGTCGCACCGAAGGTGCCCTGGGAGAGAGGGCTGGCAAGGGCTGTGGCTGCTCTCTCCCATCAGGATCCTCCAGAAGGACATGGGGCTGGCAGGGGTCACCAAGGTCACCTCATTTTCCGAATGGGGAAGCAGAGGTAAAGGGACTTCCCTGAGGGGGCCCCTGGTTAGGGCCAGGTGGCCCCGAGCCCGGGCCGCCTGGCTCCCAGGGTGGGTGCTCTTTCCGTTATGCAACGCTGCCCGCCGGGAGTTGATGGTAAAATGTTTCCGTTAGGTGAGCAAACAGGCTGCATATCGTGAGGAAGAAAGCCGGGATTCACTGTTGCTTAACAGAACGAACAAGCCCAGCCTTCCTAAGGCCCTCTAGTATTGTTTTCCATGCTCCACATTTTTAAAAAACACTTTAACCATTTTTCAGTATACAAGTCAGTGGCATTAATTATATTTACAATGGTGTGCTACTATTACCATCATCCGTTACCCAAAGCCCTGATCCACCATCCAAAACCGAAACTCAGGCCCCACGTATTTTGAGGAGCACAGGGTCTGTGTCCTGGATGGCCTTCCAGAGACTGCTACAGGCCAGCGTCTTCCATCTTACGGCCAAAGCTGGGCCTTTGCTAGCGCTTCCTGTGGTTCATCTCCCCTGAAGCCCAGAAGCTGTGCCCACGCCTGCCGCCACCTGAGCGGAGGCCCCTTCTGGAGTTTACTGGGGTATTCTTCAGAGAATGAGAGGCATGTGTCTGTCCAAGTGTGGGCATTAGCGGTCAGCTTCGACGCATGCATCCCGGGACTCTCAGAGCCCTGGCTGCTTTAGGAAAGAGTGGCTCAACCCAAGTGAAAAATCAGTCTAACTTTTCAGCTCTTCTCAAACGAACATGACACCCAAGGGGCAGAAGAACATGGCAAGGGTGAAGAGTTTTCCTACCCAAATGTGGCCAGTATCTACCTCTGGGCCATGGAGAGAATTGAGAGAGGAGAATTTCTACCGTGTTCCCAGCTCCATCAGACCCCAAGCACACATTTATCATCACAGAACTTTTTGAAAGCAGAGCTATCCATTTGGACTCCTGACCTTTGCATGCATGGAAAAGATAGTGATCCTCCCTCGAAACAGCAGAGAGAAAGCTGGGCCACAGGCACCCCAGACTGACAATCAATGCTTGGCTGTTCTCCACTACAACACAAGGGCTGATTCTCCTTCCCCAGATGCTAAGCCTTGGAATATTTGATATGTGGAAAGCCTGCCCCAAACTCAAAACTCCTTCCCCTCCATTTCTTGCTGCCCTTTCCTTTCTTGCTTTACCAGTACTTTCGTTGTTTCCAATAAAAATTCCTACCTTTTCACTTTTCTCCAGTTGTATAAAGAAGGTGAAATTCCCTAACCAGGCATAACTCCTATCTTTAAGGACACTTATGAAAACGTTTCTCCCAGGAAAAGTATCTCATCTTCTACTTTGCACAAACACCCTGAGTTACTACTACTTTGTAATCGCTGCATCCAAAGACGCATGCTTAGAATCACAGGGCTTGGACTGGGAGGGACCCAGGGGCAGGGCTGGGAATCACCCCTCTCCAGGGCTCTCTTGGTGGTGCCTCCAATCTGTGCTCAACCCCCAAATCTTCTCGCAGGGAGTGACGGTTCATGTCTCTGATTTACAAAACACACCTCCTTAGTTCATGTGATCCTCATAACAGTTCTGAAAGATAAAGAAGCCAACATTATGATCTCCATTTTACGAAAGAGAAACCTGAGGCCCAGGAAATTAAATAACTTGTCCAGTGTCATTCAGCTCATGTGTTGAGTCACCTCATTCTAAGATCAAAAGTCATCTCATTCTAAGGCTCACACTCTTTCTCCAACATTCTACAATTGCTCTATTGCTACCACCTTCTATTTGTCTCCAAATAGGCTTGTTAAAACCTACTGAAACTTATTTACCAATTATTCTCCACAAATCACAGGTAGAAAAAACAGGTCTTGGTACAAAAATCTTACAGTCAAGCTCCTCCCATCATCCTTCTCCTGGGTAACCACGACTGGCCTCATAGACACTAGTATTATAGCTTCCATCTCACAGATGGGCAAGTGGAAGCTCAGAGCCACAAATCAGGGAACAATGGAGAGTCAAGATTCAAACCCAGGTCTGACCGAATTCAAAGCCCCAATCATGTTCTCCCACACTAATCTATTCCTTGTGAACAGACAGAAAAAAGTTCCCTTGTGAATGGACCAAACCCCTTCTCTCCATCTCACTTAAAAAAGTAAAACAACTCTGTAGGAAATTTATGTTTTACATGTATTTTCTGTTTAAATGTCATTTTTAAAAATTGATGCTGTGCTCTGAAAGACAGGTCAACTCTTTGAGCAAACAGCTTCAGGTATAGAGGGAAGTTTTGTAACTCCATAGCCGAAGTCAGCTGTAAAACTGGATCAACATTTCAGTCCCTAATGGATGCTAAGGTATCCATCGGTAGAGGTGGGAATCTTGCTAAGGCAAGGCAACGGAGAAGAATTACAGTGTTTTGATTCCCTGAAGGAGCCCCGCGATTTCACTGGAGTCAGCAGCTTCTTGCAGGAGTTTAATTTTGCTGCTTTTCTTTCATTTTAACGTTCTTGAGGAGGTAAGAGCTGACAGCAGACCGTGAACTAAGGTCTCTCCCACGGCTAATTGCAAATACTTCTCATTAGGATTACAGGGACCCTGACTGCTGAGGAAGACAAACTACAGATTGCCCAGCCAGCCCAGGGCTGATGGGGACACATCTGAGGATGACGCCCTGGTGACTAATTTAAGAGATGGGTGAACCACAGAGGAGTGAGCTCATCAGTGACAATGCATGAGATGACGGAATTTTCTAGCCCCTATTTAGTAACAGCCAGGGATTTTTGAAAAAGGCATCAAATGTTAGCTGTATGTTTATTTTTGTTAACTATTGTTCTTAGAAGTGATCTTTAAATATTGCTATACTTACCACTTTAATGACGAGTTATTTTCTATTTTCCAAGTACCCTTGAAAGCTAAAGTCGCTTTAATTTTACCACTTGTACAGGAAATTCTCATGTTCAGACCACAAGGATAATAACTGAGGCCCCGGTGCTTGCCTGAGACAGCTTTCTTTTGTTATTAGCAAAGCACTCAAGGAAAACGAAAGAGCAGGTTCACTGCTAAACCTATCAAACTAGCCCTGAATGTTAAACCAAAACTAAAGAGGTAGGATGCAGGGTGGTTAAGGCCAAGGACTCTGGGGCCAGATAGCAGAAGTTTGATTCTCAGCTCCAACCCTCAACGGCTTAATCTCGGCCAAGCTACTTAACCACTTGGGCCTCTGTTTCCTCATCTGTAAAATGGGGAAAAACAGAACTTTCCTCACAGGGTTGTGGGGAAGAGGAAATGAACTAATACATGTAAAGCGATTAGAATAGTTCCTGGCACACAATAAGCATCTCCTTCTTACGTATTGTAATTCTTAATCAACCTATAGTAGTGACACTCCTCCTTCCACCCCCCAAGACTATTTCAGCTCATATTTCTGAGGGAAGCAATATTTCACTTTACGGTTTGAAAAAAAGTTACTATCTGGAAGGATTCTGTGGTCAGATGGCACAATTCCACTCTCGACATTCATTTGGAAGAGTTTACTTGTGGGTCAGAACTTTGCAGGTATGACAAACTGAATCTAATCAAAGCAACAACAACAAAAAACTATAATATGACAACTCTAGACAAGTCACATCACTTTGGCCTCCGTTTTCTCATCTGCTAAATGGGGATGATAAAACTAAATTTGTACGGCTGGGTTGTTATGAGAATTAAATATTCAGGAGGGTGTCACGGTTAAGATTTTAGGATCTGGAGTCCACACTCCAGACATGGTAAATCTGGGGTCTCAGGTAACTCTCAGAGCCTGTTTTCTGCATCTATAAAATCCACATAATGACCCTATCGATTTCATAGGGACGGTGAGATGACTGGGAAAGATAATGAATGCAAAGTGACTAACACAAGGGTGAGACTTTGTGGGGTTTTTAAAAATGACAGTATGTGTGTGTGTGTGTGTGTGTATGCCAGCACTTTGAATCTACATACACACAAAGCAAACAAAATAATGCTTGTGATGAGAATGAGAAAGCAGCAACCTCTTGTATACTGCTGGACTCAACTGGTCAGAAATCCATTAGGGTGTATGTGTGCACGTGTGTGTGCATTTATGTCTGTGCAATATCTATGTGTATATATCTGCTGAGAATATATATAAACACTTGTTTGTGTGTTCTACGTATTAATAGAATAATGCAACTTGTCAAATTGAGCTTGTGGCAAGAGGCAGCTGAACCTCCTTTAAGAGGAAAAAAAAAACTAATAAACCATTAGGGATGACAGAAGGTTTTCCTCCATAGTTGACATGTGGGTCCCACATTCTGGCTTGAGCTACCGTTGAGAGCAGCACAGATAAATCTGGGTAGAAGAAAATGGGAGAGACTGCTTTACTTTCAAATATTAATCCAGGACTTTC
Source organism: Dasypus novemcinctus (assembly GCF_030445035.2). Lineage (NCBI taxonomy): Eukaryota > Metazoa > Chordata > Mammalia > Cingulata > Dasypodidae > Dasypus > Dasypus novemcinctus. The sequence continues at coordinate 19,278,162 of NC_080699.1, read as the reverse complement.
TGGAAGATGGCACTGGAGTAGGTCAACAGGGCTCAACTCTTACAAAAACAGAGGAAGGGCAAAAAGCAGTCTGACAGAGCTGTTTTGGGGATATGTAGACCAGAAGAGTGCTGGCATCATCCAGGCAGAGGGACAGAGAGATGAAAAGGCCAAAACAAACACCCTGAGTTACTCGCCCCAGAGGCTGAGAAAGGCACCCATCCCCCACCCTCTTTTTTTTTAAAAGATTTATTTATTTATTTATTTCTACCCCCTACCCCCACCCCAGTTGTCTGTTCTCTGTGTCTATTTGCTGCATCTTCTTCTTTGTCCACTTCTGTTGTTGTCAGCGGCACGGAAATCTATGTCTCTTTTTATTGCACCATCTTGTTGTGTCAGCTCTCCATGTGTGCAGTGCTGCACTTTCCTGGGCAGGCTGCACTTTCTTTCACGCTGGGCGGCTCTCCTTACGGGGCGCACTCCTTGCGCGTGGGGCTCCTCTACGCAGGCGACACCCCTGTGTGGCACGGCACTCCTTGCAAGCATCAGCACTGCGCATGGGCCAGCTCCACACGGGTCAAGGAGGCCCGGGGTTTGAACCGTGGACCTCCCATGTGCTAGACAGACACCCTAACCACTGGGCCAAGTCCACTTCCTGCATCCCCCAACCTCAAGGCGAACAACTTTGAAAAAACCTGTGGCACACTGGCCTACTGAGATGGGAACAGAGATCTTCCTCCCAGGAAGAGGGAGGGTAGAGAGGTGTTTCTCTTCAGTGAGTTTGGCCTGGAAAGTCTGCTTTGAATCTCACCTCTTGCCACTCCAGCAAGTGGATGGTGAAAGAGACACCTCTGTGGAAAGATTCACTTAAGAGCACCACCTTGGGGGAGGTTGGGGAACTGCAAGACGAAAAATAGCTTGTTGGAGTCTTCCATATCCCAGGGCCCCTTCGATCTGGTTGGGTTCCAATTAGTGGATCCCTGGCCCTGTGCTGTTAACTTAAACTCAGGAATTTTAAAGATTTAGAATAACTTGAACCCCACATCAAAGAAGAGCTGTGAAACAAAACCACTAGTAAAGAGAGAAGAAATTGACTGTCAGAGTTAATTCACCAACATAATCAAATGCCTAGACATCTGCAAAATATTACAAACCATACCAAGAAAAAGGAAAAAAAAAACTTGAAGAGACACAGATTTTCACACAACTAAACATTGGTGTTCATACAAATCTACATCAATTCAAGGAGTTTAAGGAAAACATGGCTAAAGAGATGAAGGATATTAAGAAGATACAAGGTGAGCATAAAGAACAACTTGAAAGCCTGCAAGAAAAGTAACAGAGGAGCTTATGGGAATGAAAGACACAATGGATAAAGTTAAAAATACATTAATGGCATAAATTAGCAGATTTGAATGGGCAAAGGACAGAATTAGTGAATTAAAAGATATAGCATCTGAACTTGAAAAGACAAGAGGAGAGAAAGAGAAAATTTTTCCATTGAACAGGGTCTCAAGGAACTGAATGAAACATGAAATGCACAAACATATGCATTATAGATGTCCCAGGAGAAAAGAGCAGAGAAGGGGCAAAAAGAATATTTGAGGAAATAATGACTGAAAATTTCCCAACCCTGATGAAAGACATAAACATCAATGTCCAAGAAGGACAATGCACCCCAAACAGAATGAATCCGAACAGAACTACGCTGAAACATCTACTACTCAGAATATCAAATGCCAGAGATAAAGACAGGATTATAAAGGCAGCAGGAGGAAAGCAATGTGTCTCATACAGGAGAAGTTCAATAACACTAAGATTCATATCAGAAACCATGGAGATGAGAAGGCAGTGGTATGACACATTTAAGGTATCATAATGAGAAAAAGTGCCAGCCAAGAATTCTTTATCCAGCAAAACTGTCCTTCAAAAATGAGGGTGAGTTTAAAGTGTTCACAGACAAAACCTGAGAGTTCATTACCAAAAGACCAGCTTTACTAGAGATACTAAAGGGAGTGCTGCAGCCTGAAAGAAAAAGACAAGGGTGAAAGACTCAGAGAAGAGTATAGAAATGAAGATTATTAGGATGAGTAGCTTGAAGGATAAAAAGACAGACAGTAGTAAGATATGACAAAGGAAAGTCGAAAGATAAAATGGATGAAGTATGTAAAGCCTTTACAGTAATAACACTGAATATTAATAGCTTGAATTCCCCAATCAAAAGATATAAACTGATGGAATGGATTTTAAAAAATGAGGCATCTATATGCTGTCTACAAGAGATTCACCTTAGATGCAAGGATACAACTTTTCAGGCTGAAAGTGAAAGACTGGAAAAAGATATTCCATGCAAATAATAAGCAAAAAAGATCTGCAGTAGCCACTAATATTGGACAAAATAGATTTTAAATGCAAAACTGTTATAAGAGGAGAAGATGGTTATTACATGTTAATAAACCAAGAAGAAATAACCATCATAAATATTTATGTACTTAATCTGGGTGCCCCAAAATACATGAGGAATACACTGGCAAAACTGAAGTGAGAAATGATGCCTTTACAATAATAGTTGGAGACTTCAATACACCACTCTCTGCATTGGATAGAACATCTGGACAAAGGATCAATGAGGAAACAGAGAGCTTGAACAATATGATAAATTAACTAAAACTAACAGAAATTTATAGGGACTAATACCCCAAAACATCAGGATATATTAATACATTTTTCTCAAGTGCTCATGGGTCCTTCTCCAGAGAAAGACCATATGTTGGATTACAAGACAAGTCCCAATAAACTTAAAAAGATTGAGATTATACACAGTACTTTCTCTGATCATAATGGAATGAAGCTGGAAATCAATAACAAATAGAAAAAGGTAAAATCCACAAATATATAGAGATTAAACAACACGCTCTTTAATAATCAGTGGGTCAAAGAAGAAATTGCAAGAGAGGTCAGAAAATATCTTGACATGAATGAAAATGAGAACACAACATATCGAACCTATGCGATAAAATGAAAGCAGTGCTGAGAGGGAAATTTATAGCTTTCAATGCTTATATTAACAAAGAAGAAAGAGCTAAAATCAAAGACCTTAACTGCACACTTGGTGGAACCAGAAAAAGAACAGCAAACTAATCCCAAAGCAAGCAGAGGAAAGAAATAACAAAGATCAGAGCAGAGATAAATGAAATTGAGAACAAAACCACAATAGAGAAAATCAATAAAACCAAAAGTTGGTTCTTTGAGAAGATAAACAAAATTGACAAAACCTTAGCTATCCTGACGAAGAAAAAAAGAGAGAAGATGGAAATAAATGAAACCAGAAATGAGAGGGGGAACATTACCACTGATTCCACAGATACAAAGAACAACATATACTGACCCTAAAAGAAATAGAAGATCTCAACAAACCAATCACAAGGAAAACCAATCACAAACCTTCTCAAAAAGGAAGGCCCAGGACCAGATGACTTCACAGATGAATTTTACCAATCATTTAAAGATCTAATACCAATCTTGTTCAAAGTCTTCTAAAAAATTGCATAGGAGGAAACGTTACCAAACTCATTCTATGAAGCCAACATCACCTGAATACCCAAACCAGACAAAGATACTACCAAAAAAAAAAAAAAAAAAAAAAAAATTACAGAAAAATTTTTCTAATGAATGAAGATGCAAAAATCCTCAACAAAATACTTAACTGAATTAAGAAAAAACGCATTAAAAGAATTATAAGCTCACAATCAAGTGGGCTTTATCCCTAGTATGCAAGGGTGGTTATACACAAGAAAATCAAATAGTGTAATAACCACATTAATAAATTGAAGAAGAAAAATCAGATGATCCTCTCAATCTACCCAGAAAAGGTAGGTGACTAAATACAGCATCCTTTCTTGATAAAAACACTCCAAATGATAGAAATAGAAGAAAGTTTTCTCAACATGGTGAATTACATACATAAAAACCCCATAGCTAGCATTGTATTCAACAGTGAAAGAAAGAAAGCTTTCCCACTGAGATCAGGAATAAGACAAGGATGCCCACTGTCACCATTGTTATTCAATATTGTGCTAGAAGTTCTAGCTAGAGCAATTAGGGAAGAAAAAGAAATAAAAGGAGCCCAGAGAGGAAAGGAAGAAGTAAAACGTTCACTCTTCACTGATCATATGATCCTATATCGAGAAAATCCCGAAAAATTGACAACAAAGCTACTAGAACTAATAGAGATGAGTTCTGTAAAGTGGTGGGATACAAAATTAATATGCATAAAGGACCTGTATTCAGAAAACTACAAAGCATTGCTAAAAGAAACCAAAGAAGACCTAAATAAATGGAAGGACATTCTGTGTTCATGGACTGGAATACTAAACATCATTAAGATTTTAATTCTACCCAAAATGATTTACAAATCAATATAATCCCAATCAAAATCCCACAGCCTTTTTTGCTGAAATGGAAAAATCAATTATCAAATTTATTTGGAAGGGTAAGGGGCCCCAAATACACAAAATTATCTTAAAAAAGAAGAACAAAGTTGGAGTGCTCTCCTTTTCTGACGTTAAAGCATTTTTTAGCTAATGTGGTAAAAAAAACAACATGTTATTGGCATAAAGATAGACATAGTGACCAATGGAACTCAAAAACACAGTCATGTGGTTTTTTGACAAGGCTGTCAAGCCCACCCAGCTGTGCCAGAACAGTCTATTCAACAAATGGTGCTTGGAGAACTGGATCTCCATATCCCAGAGAAAGAAAGATGATCCTTATCTCACACCTCATACAAAAATTACCTCAAAATGGATGAAAGACCTAAATATAAAAGCTAAAACCATAAAACTCCTAGAAGAAAATGTAGGGATATCTTTAAGATCTTGTGGTAGGCAATATTTTTTTTTTCTGTCTTTATTTTTTTTTTAAATGTTACATTAAAAAAATATGAGATCCCCGTTTACCCTCCCACCCCCCGTCACCCCACTCCTCCCACATCAAAAACCTCTTTCATCATCGTGGGACATTCATGGCATTTGGTGAATACATTTTGGAGCACTGCTGCATTTGGAGCACTGCTGCATGGATAATGCAGCTGCTTGGATAATGCACTGCTGCATGGATAATGCACTGCTGCATGGATAATGCACTGCTGCATTTGGAGCCCTGCTGCATGGATAATGGTTTACATTGTAGTTTACGCTATCCCCCAGTCACCCAGTGGGCCATGGCAGGCCATACAATGTCCAGCATCTGTCCCTGCAGTACTACCCAGGACAACTCCACGTCCTGAAAATGCCACCACATAATATCTCTTCTTCCCTCTCCCTACCCTCAGAGGCTACCACGGCCACTTTCTCCACATGAATGTTACAATTTCTTCCATTACGAATCACATAATTCCATAGTAGAATATCAGTAAGTCCACTCTAATCCATACTCTATTCGTCCATCCTGTGGACCCTGGGATGGTTATGTCCACTCCACCTCTATATCAAGAGGGGGCTTAGATTCCACATGGATGATGGAATTTCTTAAACCCTGTGCTTTGGAGCACAAGCAACAAAAGAAAAAAGAGATAAATGAGACCTCCTCAAAATTAAACATCTTTGTTCTTCAAAAGGCTTTGTCAAGAAAGTAAAAAGGCAGTTGACTCAATGGGAAAAAATATTTGGAAACCACATATGTGATAAAGGCTTGATATCCTTATTATTTTAAAAGATCATACAACTCAATGAAAAAAAAAAAAAGCAACCAATTAAAAAATGGGCAAAAGGCTTGAACAGACATTTTGCCAAAGAAGAAATACAAATGGCCAAAAAAACACATGAAAAGACACTCAAGATCACTAGCTATTAGGGAAACATAGATCAAAACTACAATAAGATGTCATTTCATGCCTCACAGAATGGTCATTATTTAAAAACAAACAAACAAAAACCCCAAAAAACGGAAACCTACAAATACTGGAGAGGATGTGGAGAAATAGGAATACTCCTTCACTGTTGGTGGGAATGTAAAATGGTGCAGCCTCTGTGGAAGACAGTTTGGTGGTTCCTCGGAAAGCTAAATATAAAACTGCCAAATGATCTGGCAATCCAGCTACTAGGAATATATTCAGAAAAATTGAAAGCAAGGACACAAACAGACATTTGCACACTGATGTTCATAGCGGCATTATCCACAATTGCCAAAAGATGGAAACAACCTAAGTGTCTATCAACAGATGAATGAATAAAGAAAATGTGGCATATGCATACGATGAAATACTATTCAGCTGCAAAAAAGAAATGCAGTCAGGACGCATAGGACAACATGGATGAACTATGAGGACATTATGTTGAGTGAAATAAGACAAACACAAAAGGACAGATATTGCATGTTTTCATTAATATGAACTAAATATGATGAGCAAATTCATGGAGTTAAACTTCAGAGTATAGGTTACTAGGAGATAGAATGTGGGTTGAGAAGGGGGAGCTGATCCCGAATGCATGTAGAATGTTTTATGTAGATTATAAATGTATGGAAATGGATAGAGTTGATAATAATACATTATAGTGAGTATAACTAATAGTGCTGATTTATGTTAATAAATGTGAATGTGGCTTAAAAGGGTAGTCTAGGGATGTTAATATCAGTTGAAAGAAGGCTAGAGAATAATCTCAGGACTGTATAAAGTAGTGATTTCAGTGGTGGATGATGATGGTTAACAGTACAAAACAAGAATGTTCCTCCATTTCAAGGTGTTAAGAAAAGGGAGATACACTGGAAAAATACAACTAATGCAATGTACAGACTATAGTTAACAGTAATATTGTAATATTTTTACACCAATTGCAAAGAAATTACTATGTCAATGCTAAGGATCAACATGGGGGGTTATAAGGGAGTATGAGATTTTTTCCTTTTGGAGTACATTCTAAAATGGATTGAGCTGTTGACAGCACAACTCTGTGAAGAAACTGAGAGCCACTGAGTGTACACTTTGGATGGACTGTACGAGGCAGGGGACCGTATAACACAGTGCCCCTGTGGTGACTGTGGACTGTGATTAACAGCACAGATATGAGAATGTTCACTCATGAACAGTAACAAATATACAATACTAATACAGGGTGTTAATAATAGGATGGTTTGTGGGAAAAATACACCAAATACAAGTTGTGGACTAGAGATAACAATAGGATTATGACAAAGTTCTTTCATCATTTGCAACAATTGTGTCACAACAATGGAAGGTGTTGGTGAAGGGAAGATGTATGGGAACCCTGTAGGATATGTATGATTGTTCTTTTAAAATTTGGAATAAAAATAACAGTAAAATTAGATGTCATTTATAGGAACTATAAGATATATGTCCTTGCAGACTTTTCCTTTGGGTTCTGTATAATGGCAGACCATATTCTAGTTGCCACTGGGGGCTTCCTTGTTGCTTAAAGCAGGCTCACAGCAGCAACTGCAACCATCTAGAAGCCATACTTAGGGCTGGGTACTTGTAATTTGAAGGCTTTTACTGCCAATTCTTTGGTGAGCCTAGTTGGGGTCCCATTTATAGAAATCCTGAGAATTCTAATTTCCCTCTAAACCTGAATACCCAGATGCAATCTAGCTAGGGTTTCCAAGCCAACTGAGACAAGTTTATGGAGATCTGTACAGAACAGAACCCCAGGGAAACCCTACTGCTCCCCTGTTCCCCAAAAGTCAGCTCCGAGAGTGAAGGAAAACCCTCAAAATGCTGTGGTCCATCCTGGTTGGGACTATTAACTTACAGTACAGCAGAGGTGTGAGAGCAGAATCTGAGACCAGAGGAGGAGGGAAAGGTGACTCTCGGTAGTGGTGCTGGGTTCATGTTTACACCATCAGGATGGGTAAGCCGGAGCTTCCTGGTATCAAAACAAGCTACACAGAGAAGTTGCAGATATTATGCATACATTCTTAATCAAAGCCACTTGAAAAAATGCTGGTTTCTGTACATTCATACACTAAGCAAGTTTCCAAGGCTTCTCATTTCAATAGAGCCACTGAAACTGGATCATGTTTCATATACAAAAACTAGGCAAGAAGCAGTCCTGGTAAAAATTCTCTTTGATTTCTCCAAATCCCATGGCTCTTCCAAACAGCGACATGGGGGAGACTTGGGGAAGATATGTATGGCTTCAGAATTCTTCATCATTCTATCAATATATTATGATGGTGTAATAATAAGGATGAAAAAGTTTTCAGTTTCATGGCACAACTGAGGCCTACATGATTAATCTGATCTCCCATGACCCCAAATATTCTATCCCATGGGACTCTGGTTGCCAAACAACAGAAACAAACTTTCCAGAAGCAGGAGGCTCTATTTCTTTGCATGCTAAATTATAGGAGCTGCTGGGAATCATGAATAAAGAGAGTACTAGCTCTGTTGGATAGGGCTGACTTCGAATCAGAACAAAGAGCCAAGGCTTCAGCTCTCTTTGCCTCTCAAGTTCCTTGGGTTGAATTAGCATTTCATTACGTCTGATTCTAAAAATCAGAGTTTCATTTTATAGAAAAGAGTCAGGGGTTGCAAACCATAGTTGTTGCCCCCACTAACAACTAGCAGCTAACAGCTAGAAAACTCCACTAATTTCACGCCACACTGTGTCTGTGCTTCTGCTGATAGGGCAGGAAAATCCAAGCCTCCGTTTCATCTGTTCATAAGGAATAGAATCACACTGTTCCCCTGGTCTTCGCTCCTACCACCAAACCCCCACCTCCCAGAAAGTGCATGGCTCTCACCAGGCACTCTCTGGGGCATTTTTAATGGAGCATCAGAAGAAGTGACCCAAATGGGTACAAGGCAGGGGTATAAGCCAAGCAAGTTCTATGCCACAGCCAAGGATAAAAAACTCAGCCAGGAGGGAATCCAGCCTGACTGATGAAAAGGAGCTGGTTTCACTGCTTGTTTCAATAGTCTCACAAAAGAAGATGCATTCAACATTTTACTGGTTTTTCGCCAATGCATCAAAAAGGCAGAAGTAGCCCCATGGAGCCTAGAAAGGGCGAGGCCAGGCTGGGAAGGAAATTCTTTGAGAGTCGGCACCAGCCCAGTCTCATACACCCCACTAGGGCTGAAGGAACATGCTGCAGCCCCTTGCGCTGGAGGACACACAGCTGAAGGCACAACTGCGCCCCAAGGGAAGGCAAACCTGGTCTTCTCAGCTTCGTGTGATTTATTTTGGCCTTTTAGGAACCAAGAAGGTTAGAGCTGGAAAGGACCTGCTGCATAATCATCACCCCTTTCATTTTACAGACGAGAACCCTGAGGTGCAACAGAGTTTGAAAGCCACTGGATCGGGCTCCACATGTTAACTCCTGACCCCCATTCTCTTGTTTCTGTGCTATGCTTTCCTAGGGTGTCCTCGGCAGTTGTTTCACCATTTTCTCTTCACCCAGTCTGCCCTGGTCTTGCCTCTGTCCCCAAAGAGCAAGAGTTGCCAGATGGAGAGAATTGCTCCCTGAACCGCAGCTAAGAGAGCTGGACAAATGGTGTGTGCTCTAGCAGAATGCCAGTCCTTCTAACGCCAGGGCCGCTGTATAACAGACGCTCAGGTTCCTAATCCTTTTAGGTTCAGACTGCCCTTCCTGTTGTCTCCCCTTTCTGGGTAGACCCTGCCTGCAGGCCACACTTGCCATGAAGCTGCATTACAGAAACATAGGGCAAGGATGCAAACAGATGTTTGGAACTCAGCTAAGATTCGCCATCAATCCACCCCGATAAGTAAATTGCTGCAAACCATCCGAATGCCCAGGATGCCCCTGACAATGTTTTCTTAGGTCTGCTCTTGTAAAACTTCGCCTTGACAAAATGACTCATCATCGCAGTTCTTTTCTTCCAGCTATAAAAAGGTACTGATACAAGGCGAATCATTTCCCTCCTTCCCAACCGCTTTTGCAAACATGGCAGGAACTTGGAATTATATCTTTCAATATTTGTCCAGCTGTTGTTTGCAGATGTTGTATTCTTTACACTCAGAAAATAGAAATTTAAAGAATGCTAGCATGCAACTTCATCCTGAGAATTTTAGAGCCTGCCTGTGACTTTCAAAGATGTCCTTATGTGTTCGTAGCTTTAAGCACATCTGGGCTATTGAAAATACAAAGGCTTACAATCACTTTAATAATCAGAGCAAAGATCTGTTAAATTTGGTTTCTGTCGAGTAAAAAATTGCATACTCTCAATTCTTGTCATATTATAATGAGCATTATGTGCCAGGCACTGCACTTATTTAATTCATTTACTCCTCACAGCAATCCTGTGATAGATGCTGTTATTATCCTATGTTACAAATGAAGAGAGTAAGGCAGTGAGAAGTTAAATAATCTGCCCAAGGTCTCACAGCTGGTAATTGGTAGAGCCCAGATTTGAACTCAAGCCAAGATCTGGCTCCAGAGCCCATGCTCTCATTTATGGATTTACTTCACGTCATTCTCAACATCAAGTTCCATGAACACTGACTGCAGTATGAACTGGCAGCCAGGCATATATAAACCCAGGAACATGCTGACTCCGACCCGGGGAGATACATATTCAAAACAGGAGCTGGGAACTGAATCCCTGAATCGCCGAGCCTACCAGGCATACTCCTCTCCCTGCTATGGCCCTGCCTTCCCCTCTGACCTGAATCCTCTCCATGCCCCCTCCTCACCACCCACGGGCCTGGCCTCAAGGTCTACCTGCCGCCTCTTCTCTGCTGCCACCAGTGCTCCGTATTGGTGGTGGCTGCTAATGAGGACAAGGGCAGAGGCTGCGAGCTATGTTTTTTCATCTACAGATCCCTCCTGCTCCCCAATCTGGATTCTGGATAAGCGATCTCTTTCCTTAGTCAAATGTTGATATGAACGTTATTCTTGATGATACATAAATTGTGACAGGCTCTTTGCTCTCCTGCAGGGCACACATTTGAATTGGATTTTTCGTGTGGCTACTCCACTTGTGCCCTGGCCTCATCTAGCGGGCCCATGCTAAGGAGGTTCCTGTAGAAGCTGACACTTTCCTGTAATGGGTGGAGCATTCATTCCCTGCACCCCCTTGCCCAGCCAGACACTCCCAACCAGACAGTGCCTGAACTGTTGAATAATACATAGCACTAAGTTATACAGAATTTTGGAGCAGGTTGAGCAGAAGAAAGCCCAGCCACTTAAAAAATAATTTTCCAAACAGTTTACCCATGACGCTGGGAAACAACTGTGTTGCCTTCTTGAGTTTGGGAATAAATGAAAAAATTGTCCATGGCACTGCAGCTCTCCATCACTCACCAGGACAAAAGATGGAAATGCATATCTATCACCGTGGCTTCTCAGGAACTTAGAACCCAGAGCCGCCCAGGGTGGGGTGGGGGGTAGGAGGGGAGAGGAGGAAGGGCAGTAGTAGCAGGTGGTAGCTGTTTCTCAGTGCTGGCACATCTCAAGTGCATCCTCGTTCTGTGAGGCTGCCAAACTAACGGTCCATCCATCCACAGAATTACCCATAACATTAACTTCTGATTCTCAGTTAAAAGTCCTCTGGCCGCACTTATGGCCTCCTTCCGTCTTCACACAGTTGTGATTTCAGGGACCCAGAGGAGCTCCCTCTCCTTGAGGCTGATCACTGACCATCTATCTTCGTTCTCAGTATTTTTACCTTATGATTTATATATTTAAGAACAGCAAGGGCCTCTGGCTGTACTCTAGGTGGGTATCAGTCTTTTCTGTCCTACAATGAATCAAAGATTTGAGCAGACTTTGTCAGGAGGGCTGGGGAAAATGGTCCATGGTTGACTTCAATTAAGGCATGGCCAGACCTCAGTCAGGATGGGTCTTCAGCTTATGACAGGAGTCCTTTATAGAAGAATGAAATTCAGACAGAGACAAAGCCATGGAAGCAAGAAGTTGAAAAGAACGAAACCCAGACAAAGGAAGAGGCCAATGCTCCAACCCAAAAGAACTGCTAACAAGTGACAAACGTAAAGTACAGACTGTGAGCCTGATGCTCTCCATTACAGCTTTTTGTTTGTTGGTTTGGTTTTTGTCATAGAATGTGTATTTCAGCAGCCATTACCAAGTTCTTTCATTATTTGCTTAGCCTCCTACTCCAAACCCTACTGTCCTTGCAACACACTTTGCTTTGTCCAATAGTTAGTAGGGCCTTGGACTCCCACTCAATGAAATCAAAGACAAAAACACTGAAGACTGCCTCTCCCACTCCCCCTCCCAGGGCACCATGTCATAATGTGCTTTGATGGTCAAGGACTGAAATCTGAAATCCCAAAAAGCCAATTCAAAGGTCAAGAGCAAACAAAGAGGCTAATCCGTAAGATAAACACACAAACCAAACTTGCCATGGTGGTGGAATCTTCTTTTAGGAAGAATTCACAGAGGCAAAGCTCTTAACTTTCCCCTGAAGGTAACAAACTCTAGCTGAAACAACTTTAAAACTAAGTAATTAAACCTTCCTGTGCCGGGATCCTTAGTATTATCTTCTGAAGGAGAGGAAAAAACCTACCCAGAGACAAATCCTCTCTCCGGGAGAAGTTTGTGGACACCTTCCCCCTCTTCAGGAGACCAAACTTCTTTCCCGGCAAGGCAAGTTTACCATGTCCACTGGGATCCTACCTGGCAGTTCCAACACCAGATCTAAGCAAGGTCCTTGGGCAGGAGGAGAACACCACACACACACACAAACACACACACAGACACAGACACACACACACACACACACTATCCTACTTCATTCCCGTCTCCCTGGACAGTGAATTACCCTCTGGGAACTAACCCTTTGAACTTTCAAAATGGTATCAAGTCACAGTGACCCAGCAGAACTGGGTTCCCTAAAAAGAACTCAGACAGTCATCAGGCACTGAATTTTCCTTTTTTAAAAATAGGATCAGCCTCAACAGTAGCTAAACTTGGGCCACAAGAACTAGTTTCTATTCCAGACTGGACTGACAGCTACAAAGAAGCCCCACAACCAGTATGAATCTGAACAGATTTAAATTAGTGGAGCTCATACATGGTAACAGTGCTTTGAGCTTAGAAATTTAAAGTTCAGTTATCTTACATCCCCCTAAGAAATGCTCCCAAATGAGCTCCATGCTGCAAGGCTCTAATTAGTCAGGCAGCCGATGCCGTAATAGCTGCTGGGTGAGAAGCAGAAATGCATTCTGCCATCAGGATTCCCCAACCACTCTCACAATGACTATGCACTCTTGGGGTGACGAAGCAGCTCTTTTTGGATCATGGGCTTTGGTCTCCTTCATAATGAATTATTACCCAGAGACATACCTTTGTTTACTGGAGCCCCTGCCCCTGCTCCCCTTCAGTCACCTCTCCCCATGTACATTCCCACAACACTGCTGACAAACGATTCCAAGGTTCTGAATACCACGTAAGACAATCAGAAGTCCTACCCACCCAATAGCACCAGCAATAAACTTTGGTCAAAAAGAAAAAAAAAAAAAGGAATATATATCCCTTGTTCATGCAATACATTTTATAGCAAGTTGCCTTTAATTCCATAAACAAGCCGTAGCTGTTCAGCATCACTATTTGACCTTTGAAGCTGTCAGTATCTTATAGAAAGTTATTAAACAGTGACAGCCTGACAGCCAAGTCTACTAAGAGGCCAGAATTGCCAGAGTAAATGGCTAGAGAAAAAAGAGGAGAAGATCCCAGCAGCAGCTCAACTCCCCCTGGCACAGGGAGTCTCCAAATCTCATTCAGTTCTCGGGGGAGAAAAGAGTCCTTCCTCCTCCTTTTCTGTATGGGGGGTACATATAGCTTCACATTTTATGAAGCATGTCTGAGTCCATTCAGGCAAGGTGACACATTTTGAACACCCTACAAGGATATTATCAGCACACCACACCACACACACATACACACACACGGATGCACACTGACATCCCTCAGCTGCACAATATCAAACTCCAAAGCCACTGGACTATGAATTATAGGTTTGTTTCCCAGCTTAAGGGAGGTAATAAAAAAATCCAAGTTTCTCCCAAAACTGCTAGGTAAGTTATAAGACTGGAAAAGCAATCGACTACTGCATCAGAACTTCTTACTCTCTCCGTCTGGTTCTTTCCCCCTGAACCCTTGGGGCAAGGTAAACAAATGACCAAAATGAGTGCAAGTCTAGGGTTGACCTTTGACCTGGACTAAGATCCTAGTGTAATGTCACTAGGGAGAATGACCCAGAGACTAGAGCCTTAGGTCAAGAGGGTTGAATATAGTTTCCCCACAGAGAAAAATCTGCGGGAGCCAAGCAAGAGTCCTCATCGTTGCCTCTTGGCGAAAGGCCTTGCTGAATGGATCAGAGGTGGAGCCTCCTCTCGTGGTGGGGAGCCCCCTTAGACACCAGTTGCTAGAGGCAGACCTGTAAGGTAGGAGTGGGTCAGGAGGAGAGCTGAGAAATGCAGGCTAGAAGGAAAGTGCCACTAGAGTAAAGAAGAGGTGGCGCTAACTGGGTGACATGTTAGTGCAGTGTGACCTGTGGACTCCTAAGAGCCTCAGTAAGAAGCCGACCTATATGCTAATTCCATTGCTTCTCAGTCTTCCAGAAACCATCAGCCGTGATAGTCGCTTCCCTCCCGTTACCTGCTCTGGATTCAGACGCGGAGGCCCAGACCCTCGATGAGACCCCCACTATCTGTGCAAAGGAGCTGCACAGGCTGGGCTCAACAGAGGGCAGTTGTTGAGCCCATAAAGATCAAATTTATGATCTTCAAAAAGTGACACTCCTGGAGTCTTCCTTCCACGGAAGATCAACATGCCCCTGTAGGCCTGGGCTAGCCTCTGGCCTTCACTATCAAAACCTGACCCCGAGATTCTCTAAGGCCACGGTAGCCATAACAGCAATGGAAAAGGTGAAGAGGTATGGAGTCACTTCCATGGGAAGAGCTTGTGCCCTCAACCCAGCACTTCTGTTCTAGAACGTAAGGCATTAGCATTTGTTTAAATGACTGGGCTCTGGAATGACTTTGCACCTCCAATTGCTAGACATAGTGCCTGGCACAGAGTATGCTTGGAAAGATATTTGCTGAATTAACCTGAAGGTCATACTGTGGCTTTTCTGAGCTTCAGAGCAGTCTAATGGTTCCCACATGTAGGCCATGGGTCACTACCAGGTTTGCAGCTTAAGAATCACCTGGGAAGTTGGTTTAAAATAAAGTTTCCCTTAAAGCACTCTATAGTAGTTTGAAGCTGTATATACCCCAGAAAAACATGTTTTTAAATCCAATCCATTCCTATGGGGGTGACCCCACTGTAAGCAGGACCTTTTGATGCGGTTACTTCATTAAGGTGTGGCCCACTTCAATCAGGATAAGTCTTAATCCTATTAGTGGAGTCCTTTATAAAAGAATGAAAATCAGAGGTAAGAGCATGAAGTAAGAGGTGAAATGAACAAAACCCGGAAGAGAAGGGAGAGGCCAGTAGGCACCACTATATGCCTTGTCATGTGACAGAGGAGCCAAGGAGCACTGGCAGCCAGACTTTGGGAAGAAAGCATTGCTTGATGATGCCTTGCTTTCAACATTTTCCTGGCTTCAAAACCATGAGCGAATAAATTCCCATTGTTTATGCTTAACCATTTCATGGTATTTGCTTAAGCAGCATAGGAAACTAGAGCACACCCTGAAGATTCAGATTCAGTACCTTCCTGCAGCGGGGCCTTGTGAGTCTAATTTTAAAGTGCTCCTCAGGTGATTTTGATGTGCAGTCAGGTTGGAATCACTAGCTTGGTCAACAGCCTACCTGGGATAAGTGATGAAGGACAGTGTCCTGCTCATTTAAACTCTTCAAGCCCCTGCCTGAAATTTCTGATTTTTACATCATTCTGATGGTGCCCTGCCTACTTTGCCATTCATCACATAAAGAACATTATGCAGCTCTGCAGAAACTCCTACTTCATGTGTTTGTGTTCAAGCTTGTCACATTTGCTTTTAGGAAGTATAATTCTACACTCTCGAAACCAATATACCTCTAACAACCCTGTTTTTCTAAAACGGAAACACCCTGCAATCAAAATGGACAAAGGACAAAAAGGACAGGCTGTGTCCACTGGGTGCCACTGCCCTTAACATGCAGTTTTACATCAGGCTCTCCCTTGAAGCACTGAGGCCTCGGGAGTGACCTGTACACTACAAATAGAAAGTCTCAATAAGTATGAGTTGATCAGTTTGGCAGTCTTCCTCTTGCTTTGCCAAGCAGGTCAGCCTGAAATGTTCTACCTTTTTACCACATCTAAATTAGCTCCTGCAGAAAAATGTGCTGGTCCGAAGTGGATCTGCTGCGAGAAATACATTCAGGAAATTCTGGACTGATCCTTGTTATCCGTAAGAGAAAAGAAAGGTGAAGGGGATGCATAAGGAGTCAGGCACTACAATCCTAGAATGAGACTTTGGAGTCTTGAAATAAAAAGTCTTCAGAAATTCTAAATAGCAAATAAATCATACAACAAGATGAATCATTGCTATAGTAGCTTCAAACTGGCAGCTAAAAAGGATACCTAGCACTAAATGGCAGACTTTCAGTCTAGAAAGAAGCTTTCTGGTCAAAGGTATAAGGAACTACTTACCTCCTACCTTTATTCTATTATATTGATGAATTTCAAACCTCTTCAGGAATATTAACTAGGCTCTCAATTCCCTCCTCAACTGATAAAAGAAAATTTGCAATTGTTTGAAACAATTCTTGGCTGAATTCATTTTGTTTTCAAAGCTGAGAGTCCCAAGGACAAATGATTCTTTTATAGATAAAAAGATTATTATTTATTCTTAATTTTGTGGTGCCTGTATTTTTCTTTAAACATATGCCTCACTTTAAAAGAAAAAGCGATTCAGTGATCCTCTCTTCCCCTAATGTGGAAATTCTTAACTACAGCACAAATGCAGATGTCTTTTTTCACTGGTGTTTTAGATCTTTCTGACCATTCAACATGGATCTCAATTGCTTACAAACGTCCTCCAAATTGCCTACATCTAGGAAATATAGAAGACAATGAATAAATTTTCCTATAACCACCTTTTACCCCTCTATTTCAAATAATCAAGAGAAATTCAAATTACACAGGAGAGCCTGTCAGCTTAGGTTCCTAAGAGGCTGGCACATTGACCCAAGAAAGCTCCCAACACTTAAGTTCTGTCTGATTAAATAATTTGTAGCTAGAATTTTGTTGGTCTTACCATTAGAAATTGATAAAAATACTCAAGAGATGGTCAATTAATAAATTAGAAGAAAGTGGAGACCTAAAAAGATCACACCAAGCCGCTAGATTGTATCTAGAGTGAGGTATGGTCTTTTTTGTAATTTCACAGTATTTAGTACTAGGTTTTAAGTTCGGCATGTTCCAATAAATGCTCTTCACTATTTGCCAGCAGCAAGTGTGTTATCCACTCACGTGTTATCCACTGTGATGGTAGTTTTCTATCAACTTGGTAAGGCAATGGTACCCAGATGTTTGGTCAAATACTAGAGTAGATGTTATCATGAAAGTATTTTGTATTTGTGACTAACATCGATACTCAGTTGACTTTAACCCAAGATTACCTTCCCTTATATGGGTGAATCTCACCCAATCGGTGGAAGGCCTTAAGAGCGAAAACTGAGGTTTCCCAGAGAAGAGGAAATTCATGTGAGCTAATCCTGTATAATAAATATCTACCTAAAAACACATGTGTGAATAGATGTATACATACATATATAGGTGTGTGTGTGTAACTATATTGCCCCTAAACCACCCATAGGGTGAGGTAAGTCATTTTATCTTGCCAGGTCTCAGTTTATTCATTGAAGAGGAAGGGGTTAGACTAATTGATTTTCCTATCTGTTCTACCTCTATAACCGTATGACTGGGGCCAAGTTGGTCATTTATCTAGCAGTTTTCCAATCTTTCCATCTTTTTCCCAGGCTGTCTTGTTCCAGTCCAGCTGGGGGTGGGATTAGTGGTGAGGGGTTCAACTTGCAGATTCAGGTCCACCTAGTTCTGAGCCAATCCTCACTGACGCAACAACTCGTAAGAAGACCCACCTTCATGGGCAAGAGGTCTACAGCCAGTGTTGCCATCAGCCTAGGAGGTGCTGACCTCTTGCCCCAGCTGAGGGGACTCTAGTCCCTGGACCCTCAGCTACTGACTGAAGTCCTGTTCCAGCTTAGCAGACCACCCAAATCACAATGCTTCCACCCACTCGGCTAGGAAGGCTGTCCCGGCGTCAGCTCCTTGCCGCTCCAGGCCCAATTACTCCCTGGGTCCTCTTCTTTGGTGAACAGAATAACTTGTGTGTCACAGCATGGTGGTGAAGGTGAAGTGGAATGACATGTGAAAAGCCCAGTACGCAGTAGGCATCTACAAACAGCAATTATTAGTACTATTAATAACCATACTACAATGCAGATAAAAGCAAGTGCCATAGAGCTGCTAATTCCATCGTGGGAGAGCACAGGAAAGACAGTCAGGGCCAGCCAGGGGGAGTGGAGTGGAGCAAGCCAGCAGACCTGCTTCCCACACCTCCTGCTTGGGCGACAATGAGAATGCCCCAGGCTGAGCCTCCTGTGCTCCTTTAATGCACTTCTAGCTGTCCCTGGATGTATTACCATCTGGTAGGAGAGTGGGTTTGGAGAAATAGAGGACAAGACAGACTATTCTTTTCTCAAGGCATTTATTCCCCTTGGGGTACAGTCAAAAAGTTTGATGTTTCTTCAAGTTAAGCAATCCCTATGGATTTCAGGGAAGAGATATGAATAACTCAGAGGACAGAAAGCTGTGTTTTACCAAATAACATCATTATAACAAGGGCTATAAGAAAACCAGGGAGCTAGAAAGAAATTGCTGCCTCCGTTTGTCTTTTTTTTCCACTGGGCTTATGCAGTAGTAAGCCGCTTTAACATGTGTATTTCAGATGTACCCTGGGGTCCATTTCAAGGAATGCTTTTTGAAGCTAGAGTGGCTAAGTGGCCTCATTCAAACAAGGTTTAAACTCTGGAGACCGGCATGTTAAAAATGGAGCAGAACCCCTCAGTCTAGTCCCAGGTGGCTATCTGCCACTGTAATGACATCATCAGGGAATTAGAGGGGCTGGGAACAAGCCAGGCCAGGACACCTGGCTGCGCCAGAGGTCCAGTCCTCTTTCCGGTGGGAGACTGGAAGGCCATCTGGATGAAAACCATACAGTCAAGCCTCTTCCTAAGGAAAACATGGCCGTGGCATTGTAAGCCTCCTTGCACACACAGGCGCTCGGCTGAGAAGCCTGCCAAGGCCCACCAGATTCAGCTCAGGGTGCCAAGTTGCCTCAAGCAGCAGGTGAGTGGGCAGTTTGGACCCGCAAGACTGACGGAGCCTGCGAGGCCGCCCAGACCTCTCCCACACCACACATGCTCAGGCCAGACACATAGCCCTCCTGCTTCTTAGGAATCAAAAGTGAATTTCTCTAAGTGGATTCTCCCAGCCAGGGCTGTAGGAACTCATCTTTACAGTATTAGCTGAACAGAGAAAATGACCAAGGAGCCCCAGCAGGAGAATCAGCATTGCTCTTTCTGATCGGGGCTGTTTTCATTCTGGTTTGAAGCCATGCCAAATAGTAAGAGAAATTGCAGTATGAAAGCCCCTGTCCTAGACTTAACAATGCTCACATCAACAGCCAAGGTGAACGTCACATCTGAGACCCACTAACACATTCCCTGCACATTCACTGATTGAGTGACTGGTCGCATCCACCTCCTTGGGAGGCTACTCTTACCTCATTTTACACATGAGGGTACTGAGGCTTAGAGGGTTACGTGAATGACCCAGCTAATAACTGTGGAGCTGGGAGCTGGGGTTTCAGAGCTCAGATGTACCCTGCTCCAAAGCCTGTCTCTTGCACGATGGTGCCTCCAATAACACAATGGGACCTCAAATGGGAGACTGATTCTTCTACCTTCTCTACTAGAGGTTCAGGTCCTTGCTGTTAACTTGTAAGGAGTTGGGTGGAAGAAAGCAGACTTACAATATTGCAGGGAAGTCTCACCTGCAACGTGCCTTTATATGTCATGCCTGTGCTTTGCTGAAACCCGGTGCTTCCCCTGGGCATGCTTTGCCCAGGGTTAAGCACCCAGACAGTAGGTTTTTTGAAGGATCATTTCAGAGAATACCTTGTCATTCTTTCAGTATCAAGTGTCATGCTATGAAAAACTGCACCCATCCATAGCCTTTACCTCTAGAAGTTCATTTCCATCTTTTAGTGCATACCAAAGAAGGAATCCTGGGGAAACTTAAAAGCCCCAATAAATTTGCTTTCCCCTGCCTTTCAACTCCACGTATCTACCTCACTCTTTATTAGGGTGCTTCTTGTCCCCAGGAAGAGATGGTAAGCCTCTTCAGAGCAGGGGTCAATACCTTAAAATTCCACCTGTTCCCAGAGGGGTTCAGTGCGTGTTGGATGACATGAGAAGCACACAGAACAGTTAACACAGCGCCTGCCCCAGTCAGAGTGCAGTAAACGACAGTGAGAGAAAGAAGAGCAGCAGTGGCGGCAGATGTTACCGCTGCTCCTGACGGATCTGGGAATTAGGGTTCCTGCTTTGCACGCTGACCTCGGGAAAGTGACACAACCTCGAGCTCCCCCACTTTCTTCATTTGTAAAATCAAAGAGATGAAACATGAACATTCTCTGCCTCTTGAATATTAAGGAGCTGAATCCCACTCTACTCACTTCCTCCCACTTCCCAAGATGCCTCTTACAGACACACTGTCACAGAGCCAAGGGTCTCCGTATTTTAAGAGAGACAATTTAAAAGCAAAGGAAATCGTGGCGTTTTCAAGCATCCTCCTATTTCTAGCAGTTTCTATGTCTTAGTGGAGGCTCTTTCTACATGCTTATTGGCGATTGTCTCTCCTCTGTCAAAGCCTCTTGAGGGATGGAAGAGAAGATATGATCCAAGTGTTGATAGAAAAACCACACAAAGCTGCCTGGCAGCCGCGTGCCTGGATCAGGAGAGCAAGCGATGGCTCAATCATACCTGCTGCTCCCTCCGCACACAAGAGGCGCCTGGAAGCAGCCAGCTTGTCAGCATCCTTCCCTCACACAGTGGGTGAGCTGAGACAAAGATAATTTTCCAGGCTGTTTGGCTATCAACAGACACCAAATTGCTTAGCTGAGCAGACATGATTTCCTTTAACTTGTTGAAAAATTCTTAAACAAACCCTGAAAATGGAAATGTGTTCTCATTTTACTTCTTAGCTGAGGGAGGGTGAATTCTTTACTCAGGAATCAACAAGTTGGGGGTGGGAGGGCTCCGCATATAAACACTCTCACCGAAAACAAGACTAGACTTCGGAACAATTAAAAATGAGCAACCGAGCTCAAAATATACAGTACACCTTCATCAAGCACGCCCTCCTGCCCAGTGGTGTGCGGGCAAATATTTTATCAACCGGCCGGCGTGGGGCCCGGTGTGTAGCAGAGGTCGATTTCTCTGGTGTCAATACTCCCATCAGGAAATTTCGATCCGGAGGCAGAGTTGGAAACAGACGCGCTGGGTCGGCTCTTGCAGGCCGGAGCTGCCCCGCCCGGCGATCGAAGGCCACAGAAACGCCGGCGGTCCCGAGGGCCTGCTTCTCCTCACGGCCTGGACAGGCGCTCACTGAAGTCTTACTCGCAGGCTTCACGCCTTGGGCTGTTTCCCGAGGTTCTTCCCTCTTCAGAAACTCAGCACGCAAGACGACCCGAGGGCCACCGGGGAGCTAGGAGCCTTTCACCCCGGAAGAAGTCGGCCTTTTCTCTTTTTACCGTGCCCTTCCGCCGGCCGGCCCTGGCTACCCCGCATCTGCCAACCCCGGCTGCTGGTCGGGGACTTGCAAAGCGGCAGAGCATGGAAGAGCTGGCCGCTCGGCGCCCGGGACGACGGCGTTTCCTCAGACGGCAGGGACGCGCGGGGCCAGCCGGAAGCCGCCTCAGCAGCCGCAGGCGCTTCACCGCCCTGCGCCGGAAATGTGCCCCTGCGCGCCAAGCCCTTTCTAGGGGAGGAGGACCAAGCCCCTGCCTCCGGGGACGCAGCGCCTGCTCCCGGTGCCAGGGCAGGCGCAGACCAGGCCCGGTATCTTCTCACCGCCCCGTCTCGGGATTCCGAGGCTCTGCTCATTCTTGCTAGTCTGCTCATGCACGAGGTACGCGGGGGACCAAGAGGGCCTCTCCCCCTGAGCGATTTTCCTCCTCTCCCGAGTCTTTCTCTCCATTTGGCCCCTTTCTCTGCCTCCCTGACTGTCCTTCACTCTCAGGTTCACATTCACCTCTCCTGCTTCGTTTTCTCTTCTAAGATGGAGGCACCGGCAGAATAGAAGGGAGAAGCAAGGAGGACATTTGTAATGCCAGGACTGTGTTTGCATTGATCTCATCTGTATGGTCTATCTCCTGCTTGTGGCTTGCAGGGACGTCTTTTTAGAGCTTGACTATGTATTTATATAATTACTTTTCCAAAATAGTATCCTCCCACCCACAGCCCTCTAACGAATTCTTCTTTCACAGTTGCTGAAGGCACCCCTTTGGAGGGAGTGGAGGGAGGGGGTGGGGAAGGGGGCTCTGAAGGGAACAAACGAGAGAGGCACAGCCAAGAGCGAAATGGCAGAAAGGACAGTGGGGCGGTGCACCTCTGCTCCCCAGGCTCCTCAAACCTGAACCCCCCCTCCCAGGTCAGCCTGCCTGGACCTCTGGTACCTGGCTCCCTCTTTCCTGCCACCCCGTCTCACCTGCGCTCTCCCCCTCCCCAACCTCCCTTGGGGTCGTGCTTGTTGACAAACTATTAATGTAAGAAAAAAGTGACGTTCTGTAGCAGTTTGATATTGATGAATTCAGAAAAGAAATATTGGATTATGTTTGTAAACTGATCTTTTCCTCTGGGCATATTAAGTTATATTGGATTCATAGGTTTACCTGATTAAATAATTATGTAAACCTCTTGTGCCAGTAGGGCATTGAATCCCCACCCTTTGGTGAGTGAGGACTCACAGATAAATGGCATGGCAAAGGACAGAGTTGAGGTTTCTTAATGTTGGAGTTTTGATGTTGGAGTTTGATGCTGAAGCTGTATCCCCAGGGAGAGAGACAAGCTGTTTGCCTGATAGTCTAGAGCTGACCTTGTGGAGAGAGGCAAAACCTAGAGAGCCTCAAGGTCTACAGCTGTCCTTGTGGAGAAAACAGAGGAGTTCAGCCCAGATGAACCCAGGAAGCCTGAACCCTCACAGGCGTCGGCAGCCATCTTGCTCCAACACGTGGAAATAGACTTTGGTGAGGGAAGTAAATTATGCTTTATGGCCTGGCATCTGTAAGCTCCTACCCCAAATAAATACCCATTATAAAAACCAACCAATTTCTGGTATTTTGCATCAGCAGCTCTTTGGCTGACTAATACACGCTCCTTTTCCCAGATGCCTCCTCACAGTGGCTTTTGGACGACAGTGTATCCTGATCTAGAGAAATGACTATTAACACTGGAACTTGAGGCCATGCAAGAAAGGAGGGAGGCAGCCCTCACGTGGTGGGGGAAATGCTGGGGAGGAAAGCTAGAAGAGGTGATGCTCTGCAAGTCAAGGTAGGCAGCAGCTTACTTCTGGGCCTGCTCCACCCACGGGTGTGATAAACACCAGTGTTGCAAACATTCCAACACCAAATATGTTGACACATACAATCTGTGAATTGGAGGCAGGCAGGAAAATGCATTCCAGGATATGCTTGAGATAACATTTTGTAGTCTTGCCAATGACCCCAACCATACTGTCAGGTGATAAGTTTGGAGAAGATGAGGCACAATTATAAATTCCAACCTTCCAAAGCCAAGTTTACCATTCTTGGTCAACCCAACACAGTATATCACTTCCACGCCCTTCCACACATTAATTTTTCATCGAGGCCACAGCCTCATAAGAGGTTGACTGACTAGATTTCTGCAACAGGCTGGGAAATAAATGTGAACTTTTTATGGTACAGAAGAAACATTTGGAAAGCATTTGTTGTATCTGCATTTAGGAATTTGTTAAGCTAAATTTGGCCACATCCCAATGACCACAGAGAAAAACCACAAAAATTAAAATGTAGAAAAAACAAACAATGGGGGGATTTACAGATGTCTCCTATCTTAAGATGTAACTGAGAAAGAAAACAAGTCTTTGCAAAAAGCCCGAACACCTCCCCTGAAATCTGTGGGGTGGTTTGTGTTTCTTTTTCCCAGACCAGCGGGTATTCTCAGAGGTGGGGTGGGATGTGAACTGTGAAGAGATCAGATAGTTCTCCAAGATGTCAGAGAATGGGATGACAGTGAAGTTATGGTTTCACCTCATCTCTTCTAAAATATAATGATTCCATCAATGGTTTGAATGAGTGTCAGTGAAACTGCTTTGATGGGTTCTAGGTCACCTGCCATCCTTTCTGACCTGGGGGCATTAACTCTTCATCACAGTCCAAGCAGAATCCATTTAGAATAACACAGGAATCTTGACGATACACCTTTGCTTTTAAAAGGCTATCAAGCACTCTTCCTAAACTGTAAGCCTCACAAGAGCTTACATTTGATTCCCCCGTGTCCCCAGGACCAGCCCATTTGGCACCTAACTGGGCCTTCACACAGGTGATGAAGACACCTGAGTGAGGGGTTCCCAGGTCTGTTCTTGCCATTAGAGCCTCTGATGCCCAGACCCTGCCCTCCTGAGACATGTATTTTATCCAAGCACCAACATCTGCTGGTTGTCTGACCACCCACCCACACACTTAGCACCCCCTTTTCTTTCCTCATTCATCACTTCCTCCCCTACCCACTCACCAACTTCAGAACTGTCTCCAATTTAATTTTTAAAACAGCATTCCCATTGTAATTATCCTTGTCTTTTTTTCTTTCCCTCTCTCTTGTGTTTTTATATTTGGATATTTAGAACATAAACGTGTTGGGTTTATAAATACATGAACAGATATGTGAGGAGTATCACCAATGTCTTTTCACAATAGCCAGTGGTATAAGAAAAGTATACTATTGTTTCTCCATACGAAGACAAAGAGCTAAGTTCAAAGCTTCACCTTTTTGAATGACCTGGGGGCACACAGGCTAAGTCCCTAGAAGTGTAGGCCTGGCCTAGATCTGAAACCAAATATACACATGTGGGTTATAGAAACATACACACACTGCTTACTGCAGAATGAGACTGATGTGCTAAACTCCTAAATCAAAAGAGCTTTACTACACGGTGAAGAAACCAATGACCCACGTGTGACCACCAGGGCGACGTTTCCCAACAATCCAAGTGCTTTCCAAACGGTTACAAAATGCATGATTCACATTCTCCTCCTTGCCACCTTCGTTCAAGCAGTACACACAGCCGCATATCTTGGGCCAAGGGTTATTGAGGCACTGTCATTCACAAATCAGTGCAACTGGTAAACTCTATTAAGCTCCCATCAACATCTCATGTTGCATTAGAGACCTCAGTCAACCTTTTGACAACAATTGCAAAATGTCTCCAGATGGTTAACATAGCATATCAAAGTTAGTATTCAGAGGCTTCAGTCAATCTAAGAAACCCAGCTCGCCCACAAAAGCATGATATCACCCAGCCATCGCAGTTGCCAAGGCTTTTCCGGAGACTTTTATTTGGTAGGGGCTGAAAAGAGGAAGCCTATGGCTCCGACTGATGTGCAGACACCACACACACAATCTCCTCCAGTAGATGCAAGACTGAGGATGGAGACCTATTTGTTGGTGGGCCTGTTCTGGGAGCAAATGTGAGCACAAAACATGATGTACTTCTACCTCTGGAGGGATCCGCACACAGAACGCTTTCTTGCTCAGCTCCCCTCCCCCCCCCCACTCTATCGTCCATGTTGCTGCTTTCTCTCTGCCACGCCTGGTGATTTCTTTACCATAGTGAACATATTAAGGGGTCAGTCCCTGAACTTGGATTTTTATTGCCTCTGGCTACCTTACTGCCAAAGACCACTTTTCCCACATCATCCTAAGTTGAATGTGAAAATTTTCACATTCCCAAATTTTCAATATCTTTAAAATCTGTGCCAGCCAAGGATGGCCAGAGGAGCTTGGCATGGACTGTTTCCTGCCTCCAGTCTCAGGAGGGCCAGGTGGACTGCAGCGTTTGGGGTCAGGGGGGCCTACATGACAGGAGGCACAGCCCTAGTCCCGAACTCAACAAAACCACTACCTCAGAAGGTTTTTTTTTTTTTTTAGGAGGTACTGGGGATTGAACCCAGGACCTCGTACATGGGAAGCAGGTGCTCAACCACTGAGCTACGTCCACTCCCCAATGAGAGCTGGGTTTTTCAATTGTTTTGTTTTTTAGGAGGTACCAGGGATTGACTGCAGGACCTCCTACATGGGAAGCAGGAGCTTGACTGCTGAGCTACATTCGTTCCCCCTTTTTTTTCCCCTAATTTTTCTTTTCTGTTTTCACTAAGACCTCACATTTATTTTTTAATATGCAAGGACACTTTCTGTACAACCTGTGCTCCTTGGCACAAAAAGTGGAATTGAGGTTGCTTAGAAATACCAGAAGTTTGATGGGAAAATGGAATCTTATCTATGAAAGAGAAATCTCAGTAAGTGATAAAACAGCACAGGGCCAGGCAGTGCCCAGGGGCTATGAGTCTGCAGAACTACTGGAGGTAAACTAACCTGCCCTGTTAGCGTATTCTCAGCTCTGGCTTTGTTGAAAAGGATAGGAAGGCCAGGAAATCTTCATAAGGGGATCTATCTCTCTATCTACACATACCTAGGATTTTCAATTTCCAATCTTCTTGATTACAAGAACCTGCGCGATAACAACCCATTGTCTAGTTTACAGGCATTGGTCTGGGGCTCCCAGCATTAGTACTAAACCCACGCTGACAAAGGTAATGTGCCATAGAGCATTTTTAAAAAACATCCAGCACGGCACATTCCTGGGAGGTAAAGGATGCTATGGGAAAAGCGGTCTTTGGCATAAAGCTAGCCAGAGACTATAAAAATCCAAGTTCAGGGACGGACCCTCTGACCTCTCCAGTCCACCACCTCGCCTCTTTACCACTGGAATCTGCAGGGCAAGCCCAGGCCACAACCCCAGGGCTGTGGGTTCCTTCTGTGGGCCACGCACACCCTGTTTTCTGCCAGGAGGGCAGGCCAGGCACTTTCTCTCTAGGAAAAGTCTGGAATTTAACAACAATACCGAATATGCACATTTCACTTGACAGCCTAAAATCCTTTCATCTTCTCTGATTCATTCTTTTTTTTTTTTTTAAAGATATTTTTTATAGTCATGGTTCTTTTTATTATTATTATTATTAATTTTTATGAGGTTCCTATATACCTCCACCCCACCCATGCCACCCCTCCCACATCAACAAATTCTTCCGTCATTGTGGCAGATCCACTGCACCCAGCAAATACATTCTGGAGCACCGCTGCAGCACATGGACAATGGTCCACACTGTAGTCCACACTCCCCCAGTCCACCCAGTGGGCCACAACGGACACACAACGTCCAGCATCCATCCCTGTAGCACCACCTAGGACAACTCCAAATCCTGAAAATGCCCCCACACCATATCTCTTCTTCCCTCTCCCAAGCATCAGCAGCCACTGTGGCCAACCTCTCCACATCACTACTACAATTTCTTTCCTTACTAATCACAATAGTTCCCCAGCAGAACACCAGTTAAGTCCACTCTAATTCATACTCTATTCTTCCATCTGTGGACCTGGGATGGCTATGTCCAGTCCCCCTCTACATCAAGAGGGGGTTTAGATTCCATATGGATGATGGATGCAATTCTCCTGCTTGAAACTGTAGGCATTCTTGGCTCCCTGGTGTGGTGGTTGACCCTCTTTACCTCCCTGTCAGCTGGCCAGGGTAAGTCCAAAAAACCAGAGGGTAGGAGCTGCAAGTCTGCTGAGGCCCAGGGCCTGGTCGTCACATGGACAGTTCAGAGATCCACATTTCTTGAGCATACACCAAACCAAACACCAACCACAGGTCCAGTAAAAGTGACAGAAGAGGCATGTGTAGAAAGGTTATATTTGAGTCCAACTCCATCACACTCAGGAACACAAACTCCAAAGTAGGGCCAACTGACATGGCCCTGGACTCCAGAGCCATCCGCCCTGACCATAGAACCTGTGGGTCACTGCAGCCCTCAGGAGAACCAGCACCTGGTTTCCATCTACCTTGGCTGTCTCTGGTACCCTGCTGAAGCATGCATAAACATCACCCCCTGGTGACCTCCCAACTCTTTTTTTGGAAACAGCCATATAAACTCACTTGTCCTTTCCATTTCTCCCTTTTTATCCAAAATCAAAATGCAGTTTTTAACACCTGATATTACATGTAGGCTGAAATATTCTGCCGGTCTGAGTTGACCTCTTTGTTTATGGTCTTTTTGTAGTTATATCATCAACTGGTGCTTGGTAGTAATCCCTCGGTGCCAGGGAGGCTCATCCCTGGGAGTCATGTCCCACACTGGGGGGAAGGCAATGCATCTATATGCTGAGTTTGGCTGAGAGAGTGGCCACATTTGAGCAACATGGAGGCTCTCAGGAGGTAACACTTAGGCACCCCACAACTATAGGCCTAGTTCATATTTCAGGCACACAGTCTCAAAATCAGAGGCATCAGTATCAAGGGCTCATCGTTGGACCATCCATCTTTATTGGTATTTGCCATTGTACTTGGGGGATTGGTATCTAACCTCAGGGCTTCCAATGGTCTCCTGTGCTCACTGAATGCTTGCTGAATGAATGAAGGAAGATATCAGTGAATTAATGAATGAAAACAAAAGAAGGAAAATATGAACACAGACCTCTTCTAAATCTCAGGGAAACCCAGTGAGGTAGAAGGGCTATTTCTCTTTTTCCAGAGATGAAGGAGTGTAGGCCCTGAGGGTTAAACCCTAGAACAGGCCTCGAACTGGGGGCCAATGAAGCTGGCTGGAGCTTTTCTGGCCCGGTTGCCCTCTCGCCTGAACCCTTTGCAGCATATCGTGCCACCTTCAAAATGCACTAATATTGGCCATACATTTCCCACCCCCAATAACGAAGTGCTCACAAGCCTGAAAAATGTATCTGGACCAAGAGCTGCTATGCAAAGTGGAAACGACCATTGCAGCAGCAGCTTCCCCAGACCGATTCTGCTACATGGTGGGCAATTTGCTATCCTGCAGCCCCTTTCTTATTGTACTTATAGGGCTGAGGTCCAGGGAAGCAATTCAAATTAGACCCCAGGTTCATGGCAGATTCTTACATGGTTATAAATATTCAAACCAGGGCTGGATCTTGGCAGAAGTTTTCTAATTAAAATTTCATTCAAATGAAATCAGCCACATTTTGACAGACAAGGGAGACAAAAAGCTTTGTGGTTTTGTGAGGGACTCTTTTTGCCCAACTAATCAAAAACACGGCTAATATAATAAGGGGAGGGAGGGGCTCTGAGGTGGATGGCAATTGTGTATGAGCAATAAAGGGAGGTCACAACCAGAAGCCATTGCTTTCCCAAGTTGACATCACTTAAAAATTGCCTGTTACTTAAAAATCTAAAACTCAGTAGATCCTTCCTGGAGCCTGGAGCTGCCACGAGCAGTAATTTTAAAAAGTGAAACTTGACAACATCATGGGAAAACTGCTCGACATCATTTGCATCTCAGAGCCCAGATTAAGCCCTCAAAACACAGCTGCCAGGCTCAAATTTGCAAATACAGATACAAATTTCCTTTTTATAACAGGCAGACTTGTAAAAGGCAAACAAAATAGACAATGCAGCACTTAGAACATTACCCGCTAAGAAGGAAAAAAAAATCCATTCCAAGATCCAAGGCAAAATACCTACTTTTCATGGTAAAACAGCTTTATTCATTTCCACTTCCTTCACCGAACACAATTTAAACTCTACATAATTTTTGCTATCAAACCCTCTCCCACAGACTGTAACAGCTAAAATGCCAGTCTGTCTCCCACATAATTAAACAAAATGTGCAATCTTCTAAAATCTGTGAATAAACAATATAAGGCAAAATAAAAGGCCCAGACAAAAGCACACACCAAGATCAATCCTTAAGCTATAATATCCTGACATCCAGCCAAGGAGGATTTGTGGAATCCATGTGGCACAGAGAATAAGAATAGCAGAACACAGTGAGGACAAGATTGTGTGTGGGGGAGGGATTAGGTGTACAGGTGAGGACACTTACCTGGAGAGTGAAGGTGATGTACTTTAAATACTATGGGAGAAAAGATGGTTTTGAACTTGCCGTAAGGATGTGAAGACAACCTGGAAGATGCTTCAAGGGTCCACCTGGACTGATGGGGACAGGCTTTGGACTTAGTGGAAATAAGAGATAAGATGGACAGTGAGTGAGAAGTAAATCCAACTCACTATTAGCCCTTGGAGGAATATGTTACCCTGTGTCATGACACCTCTCAAGCAAGACCTGCTCCAAGCTCCCTGCAGGGAGCAGTGGAGTGGCAGCGACCAAGCACCGTCTCTGCAGCCAGAGAGACCTGCATTCAAATTCTGACTCTGCCGCTTAAGGACTGTGTGCTTTGGGACAAATTGTTTAACCTCTATGAACATCTGCTTCCTCTTAGATAAAATGAAGATAATGACACCTACTTGCCAGATTTGTAGTGAGGCCTGCATGCGATAGCACGAACCAAGCACTCATCACAGCGTACGGCACACACCTTGAGCCCTGCAGTTCCAGCAGAAAGCAAGGCACCTGCAAATCATGTCCCTGTATTTTACCTTTAATTATACTGCTGTAGAATTTCTAAATACCAACACAATGTACCACCAGCAGCTCACATTACCTGGCCCTTATTTACAGCATAAATAATTATTTTAATGCAATTAGCTTTTAGCAGGGTTGGAAGACAAGCTTAATGATTTTTTTCCACCTGAGAGGCCTCTGATTCATACCTTCCAATGCCTATTCAGTGTAATATGAAAGAAAAACACCTTCCTTTTGACCTTGGTTTTTCAGTCCTTCTATTTTATAAGAAGGAAAGTCAGGAGGATATAAAAATAAAACCCAAAGAGGCAATCCAAAGATGAAAAGTTTATAAAAACAAACAAAAAATAAGCAAAACAAAAAAATACTATGCTTTCCCACTATCCTCCCCTCCTCTCTCCAAGACTAATTGCTCAATAATTCTTCATATTATATTTATCTTTGGATTTTTAAAAAAATAGTGAGAACATAGGGCTACATTTAAAATATATATATTATGGTAATATATACAACATAAAATTTACCGTTTTAACCATTGTTAAGTGTAATATTCAGTGGCATTAATTACATTTATGATGTTGGGCTACCATCACCAACATTCATTACAAAAACTCTTTCATTACCCCAAACTGCAACTTAGTACCCATTAAGCAATATCTCTCCCTTCCCTCCTTCCCCAGCCTCTGATAACCTCTACTTTGTTTCTAAGATTTTGCTGATTCTATATATCTCCTACAAATGAAACCATACAATTTGTCCTTTTGAGTCTGGCTTTTTTTCACTTAGCATAATGTTTTCTAGGTTCATCCAAGCTGTAGCATGTATCAGGACCTCATTACTTTTTTTTTTTTTAAGATTTATTTTTATTTTTTAAAATTTCTTTCCCCTCTCCCCCCCCCCTCAGTTGTCTGCTCCGTGTCCATTCGCTGTGTGGTTCTTCTGTGTCCACTTGTATTCTTGTTAGTGGCCCAGGAATCTGTGTCTCTTTTTGTTGCATCGTCTTGCTGCGTCAGCTCTCTGTGTGTATGGCGCCCCTCCTGGGCAGGCTGCACTTTTTTTGCGCTGGGCAGCTCTCCTTACGGGGTTCACTCTTTGCATGTGGGGCTCCCCTATGCGGGGGACACCCCTGTGTGGCGTGGCACTCCTTGTGCACACTGCACTGTGCATGGGCCAGCTCCTCACACGGGTCAGGAGGCCCTGGGTTTGAACCCTGGACCTCCAATGTGGTAGGTGGACGCTCTGTTGAGACAAATCCGCTTTCTAGGACCTCATTTCTTTTTATGGCCAAATCATTGTATATCATTGTAAAGATATACCACATTGTATCCATTCATCTGTCAATGGACACTTAGGTTGTTCCCACTTTTTAGCAATTGTGAATAATACTGATAAGAACATTGGTGTACAAGTATCTGTCTGAGTGTCTGTTTTCAAATATTTTGGGATATATATCTAGATATATCTAGATACATATAGATATATATCTATATATTGAGGAACTGCATAAGGCTGCACTTTTTTATATCCTCTTAGTATCTGGTCAGAACATTTCTTATATCTTACCCTTTATGGTTAAATAAGTGTTAGGCACATTTCAAAATCGCTTGCAGAAATACCTATGTTATAAACTCACATGAGAATTTTGGAATTTAGAAGCATCCTAGGTGTAAAGCAAAAAGGAAATCATCTGTCCTTTTTCCCTTTCAATTTTCCTTTGTGTTTCTGTTCCCGTTAGATGCTCCTCATCACACTTGTACTTTATACTCTGGCACAGGAAACCAGAGAGCCAAGAGGAAAGCCAGAGAGGATGGGCATGACCAAAGGACAGTAATCCCATTTTAAGAGCAGTAGAATTGTTTGAAAAAATTAAATTCAAGAGCAAACTGCTGTGATCCTCGCTGGAAAGAGGCTGGGCTTATGCCCTGTGGCCCATTCCCAGTTAGCCATGGAATATGCTGGGTGCATTGTTCTGACTGGCTTTCTCTTCCATGGAAGGACAGTGCTTCCATCTGCTTTCCCTAGTTTACAGACTGCTATGAGTTTCCAATGGGATGACAAGTATTCAAATGCTTCAAAAAGCACCACAAAAATTTAAATGTAATTTTCTAGGAAAACATAGCTTGTGATCTACTATAGAAGTGAAGGAATAGAAACACTTAAGAAGAAAGATGCTTGGAAATCAGTAAAAAAGTCCTAGACATGTATCTCCTGCCTCTTGGGAAGTGAAACAATCAATCAAACCAACTAATGAAACAAGGTTGTGAAAAATATTTCCCATCCTACTGTGAAACAGGACTGTGAAGTGGCTGGAGCCGTTTCACATTGGCATCACATCTGCACCCAAAAGCCTCAACAGATATCAGGGAACTTGTGGTAAGTGGAAATATGTATTATCGGTTCCCTTAGGTGAGGTAAAACTCAAGGAATATATTTTCTAGGAGCTGCAGGGGGGATAGGAGAAGGCAAAAAACAGTCTAAGTTCTAGCTCTTTCCAAGCAAACAGCTTTTCTCTCTGCATTATTAATGTGGAGCCAATCTGCACTCCTGATTTTACACTGGGGAGAGTTCATCCCTAATTGTTCTACCAATAAAGGCAAGTTGAAACGATCTGCTAGCATCGTAACGTGGGTAAACAGGTCTGCCTAGCTGCCCATTAAACCACATAAACAATTGTCCCCAGTTTCTGTTTTTGCTATATGGTTGATATCAACTATGTCAATCTTGTCCCAGGCTTCCCAAGCTGGCTGTTATTTCTGCAATGCAATCTGGAGATGGGTAAAAAACCAAAAAAGAGGTAATCTTTCCTCTCCTCTTTAATAGGCACACAAGCACATTTACATTCTGCCTCCAAGTTCATGTAATAAAGGCCCTTTTAGTATCCCATAATAACTCCATTAAAAAGCTTATGCTTAATCACACAGTTAACATTTTCGTGTGGAATTGGTTCCCTGCTCACCCACTCCCCCCAAATCTGGATTACCAGCTCCCCACCTCACACAAGCTAAACATTTTCCATTAATTAAAAAATGCTGTTAGTGCAACTTTACTATCATCTGTGGTTAAATATAATTAACTCAGCATTTCAACAAAAGAAACTGGATTGAATTGCTCTGCAATTTTTGGTAAGGAACAGGATTTCTTCCTATAGCTTACAAACCAAATCAAGAGCAGCAGGACAGATCTGAGAAGTTAATAACACATCTCAAACAGAAGTGGAAGAAAGTACATTAATTACTGGGTAATGGATATCAACACTGCAACCAACTACAATTACAAATGCTTAAGTGATGCAGGGTTTAACTCAGTCTTGAAGACCACACGCCGGCCCTTATTTTTTCATAAGACAGGTTAGCTGGGGATGCACTGAACCTCAGAGGTGAGCCAGTCACGAGGGCAGCTAGCTGGGAGGCTGCTGCAATCAGGGAACGACTGCCCAGCATCTCTCTCAGAATAACAGTAGTGAGCTGGAACCTCGAGCCTGTGTTTACAAAAGCAACAGAAGTGAACTGGGCAAAAGAACAAGGAACTGAATGCAAATAGAACTCAGACCGCAATATTTTGGTTCTCAAACTGCAGACTGATGTATTGTGTATATAGCACCTTCCCAGAAGGCAGTGTTTTTCCAAAGGAAGTCCTTCAAATGAATTTGAATTTACTTGATTAGCTAGCTTAGCCTCGAAGAAGCCTTACTTGTCTGATTCAATTCTAAATGCGATTCTGAATTCAATTCCATTTCCTTTTAGATATGGGAAATTGTGTACTGTGAAATTCTCACTTCACAGTCTAGTCACAACCTTACTTATCTATATGTTTTCCAAAGGAGTTATATAACAGGTGCCTAATTTTTCAAAGAGAGCAGAAATAAGTGATGGGATAACAACCACACACAAACACATACCACTGCCTTATCAGGCTATGTTATGAAACCAGAGCAAACTGGTCACACTGGATGGGTTTTGGAAAAGCCTGCTTATACCTGGCAGATTAAGACCCATTCACATTTTGAGCTTGAACTGTGTGAACCCGGGGCAGAAACTGCTCCTCACACGGTGAGCCGAGGCTCCGGGCTGGGGGTGGACATGTCCTCTCCCTGCTGGAAGCCGCTGCAAGCTGGACTCAAGTCCACTAGTTCAAGCCCAGTGTGCCAGGGCCTAGCTCCCACTGCATAATTTGGGACTGAGACTTTGGAATAAGTGTTGATTGCTTAGTAAGGGCTTAGTGATGCACTAAAATTTTTTTGTTTATTAAAAGAAAACCATTTTGCCACTCTGAAATAGTGAGCATCCACCTTTGCAGACAGGCCTTTTGAAGAAGTGGCCTGGCCACTGCTGGCAACCCTAGCCAGCACTGTCTCAGGGGCTTCTGGAAGCAGATCTTAGAAGCAATTCCCCTCACAGAGCTACAGACCAAGGGCTCTATAACTCTGCTTGTAAACCACTTAGAAACATGGCATTTCCAAGAATGGAAGTGGTGAGGCTTAGAAAGACACACACGCAATATATATTTATTTACATGCATATATGTATGCATGTAGATACAAATGGTAGGTGGGCGTGTATGTATGCGTGCATGTATATACAAAGGATATTTGCGCCTTTTCCAGAAGTGAGGCAAATCGAAGGCCTATGCGTAACAGAGCTTCAGGGTTCTAGTGTATTTACACTGACTGTGCCCCTCGACACCTTCTCTAACTACAGAAGGATGGAAACTGCACGCTTAGCAGACAGTGTAACCCCAGGGCCACATTCTCTGGGTTCTTCAGCATATTTATCAATACTCCAGCTCTCTTTAAATTCAAGTAAAAATCCATTATTTCAAATTCCAAAGAAGCAAAAAGCAAATTTTTGTTGACTGAATAACAGTGAAATAAGGCATGAGTGACTTCTACAAGAAGCTATTTTAAAATTTGAAATCTCATCCACCCAGCTGAATTTCTGTATTATTTTCAAAAGTGCTTAAAATGATTATAATTCATATTTCATTTTGGGGGCCTATGTGGAGATACGTGTTGCAAAATTATGTATACAGTGAGTAGAAAAGAGTCAACATCTTTTCGTCCAGTGATGCCTGTATTTGACTGAGGAAGATCTCCAGATTACCTTCTATGGTAAGTTATCTATCATGAGTCTGAGTATCTGAAAGTTTCCTTCATTATCCAATATTTAACAATGTATAGGCATTATAACCACTTCCACCAGTATTCATATCATACCTTGTATTTTGCCATGCCCTATCATATACATTATATGCCGTCAATGTTAAAACAAGTATGCATGTTAGGTAAACTATACCCATTTCACAGGTGAGAAAATAGAGGCCAAGGTCACCTGCTATTCCACTGAACTCGTTATTGTAGAGCAGCACCTGCAGCTAGCCCATGGACCTGAAGCTACGTAGTACCCACTGGGACAGTCTTTACTCTCTGTGTTTTATGCTATGGATTCTCAGAGTCCCCCGTCTTCCCCCCAGCAGGCCTTGGAAGGCCTGGGGCTCTGGCTGCGATCCAGGCCCTTGGCTCCTCCTTCCTCCTCCTGCTGCCTTTTTGCTGTTTCTGGTCATTATCACCGCTCCCAGGGAGTAGGCGGGGAACATTTGGGGACTATTCAGGCGTGGAACTGAAATCAGTCAATTTTGCAACTTAGGAGCAACAGAAGCAGCGAAGCAGGCAAGAGGCCACTGTAGCTGTTGGTGGTCTTCTCCGCACGGGGCATAGCTGCCATGGAGGAATCCAGACAGCAGGGCATCCCCTGATCCGGGGAAAGGCCAGCAGCCACCTCTAGCCGCCCCATGGTAGACCGCACGCTCTGAAGATGTGGGAAACTACGCCAAATATACAGTGGTCCAGCCGGGGGATGGGAGACTTAGGCTACACAGATCCCAGCTCCAACCAGATGTCTCTGACCTTTAAACCTCACCATCTGGAAAGTTTTTTATTAACTGCAGGTTATTACTTGGTCCAACAAGTGGCAATTATTGGTGCTTCTTAGTCTCTGTTACTTGTAAGATGGGCAGAGGGCCCATGGTTGAGTCAGAACAGAGGAACCCAGAGACCACATCTGAGAGTCTAGATCTTAGCTCTAAAGAGACCTTAGAAATTTCCTTTCTGGACTGGTGCTTCTGAAAGCATCAGTCTTTTCCAAATCCATCTAAGTGGACAGAGATGGTTTTGTTTGAATTTACTTTTATTTCTAAGTCACTCTCTGTATGTGGAAATTCCTGAGTCGCCAGTGGTAAGGTGGGGTTGACAAGTGTACAGGCTATTTTGACAGATGTCTTTGTCTATCTTCTGTTCTCCCCACAGGGACACCTCCAGTGTCATGCTTAGCTCTTGTTACCAGAGAGGAAACAGCTTCTCAACTGTTAATTCATCATGCAGATACCAAGAGGGCAGGCTACAAACCTGACACACCAGAGGCATCGGGTCTACCTGCAGTAATAGCTCCATGTGGGGAATAAGGAGTGTTTCATTCAGTCTTAGGAGAGAAACACATCCATTATGCCTACCTTGACACTGAGTCCACCCCAGTAGCCAGCAGGCCCATGATCAAGCCAGGTGCAGTGGGGCCTTTCAGCGGCCATCTGCAACATGTCAACAGGAGGGTCCTCCAGTTGTCCCTTCCCATAGCACCTTTTTGGAAACACCTTTCAAACTTCTTTTTCGCTTACTATCCGTCTTCCCCACTTGACTCTAGGAGGACAAGGTCAGGTCTGTTTTGCACAGCCGTGTATCCTCAGCACTTGGCACAGTGCTTGGCATATTAATGGAACACTTGTTCAATAAATGTTTTTTGAATAAATAACCTACTTATGATTTTAGGGCAACTGACATTTTCTTCCTCAAATTATAACCAGGTCTGAGACAAACTTTTCCTTAATTCCATTCCAGATTTTCATTTTATCCATCCTGTGGCCCATGAAAAACAAAATACTTAAAATATGGCCTCTCCTCCCTGAACTGTCGACTGGCTTTTCTGGGACAGGACTGAACATACATCCCTTCTTTCAGAATATCAGCTCTTGCCAGGAGAGATGCCTCCATAATATTCTTGACAATTCCCAAGAGTAGACTCTCAGAACTTTCTACACCTTCCAGCTTTGTGGGCCAGTTCAATAGAGAGACCCAGAGAGGTCAAAATTTCAACAGTCTGTTCTTGTAGGGGAGGAAAAAGGTCCCAATAGTAATAAAAGCATCAAATCTGCATAGCTGACCAGCCGCTGAGCCAAAATGACCCACACAGCAGCATGTATTTTTTTTTCCAGGTCCAGCACTTTCGTGGTATTTTTTTTTAAAGACAGAAAAGGATAAAAAAAAAAAAAAAATTACAGGCTAAGAAAATGACCTTCCTGCCTTCAACCCCCAAGAGTATCCTCTGCCTTTCTTCTGGGAGGTGTGAAGACTTCTGCCTCATCACGGAACAGGCTACACAAAAGCCCTCCCAAATCTGCACTCTCCTAAAGCGGGTTCTCTTCCCGGCTGCATAGTAGAATCCTGCAGAGATCCTGGTGAAGACAGATGCCTGTGTGCCCCCCTGAATGGCTGGATCAGAGTGTGCTGGGATGCGGGGGGCATTCACAGTTAACGCTCCCCAGGTGATTTTCCCATGTGGCCAGCTGAGAGCCTCTTTCTCAGAGAGCGGAGGCAGTGAACTTGAGCATCCATTTCCAATCTCCTCGTGGACGGTGTGCTCGAGTGGCCACTAGGGTGGCGTGTTGCGACAGTAATGAGATGGTGTCTCCGGCGCCCGGGCCTTGCGTGCTGCCCGCTGAGAAGGTGCCTGTGACTCCACAACAAAGGAAGAACAGCACAGGGCAGGATCCAATAAGTTTCTGGTGGAGACAAACCATTGGACGGTCTCATGTTCGTCTTTTTCCTTCTCCCATCACCTCCTGGTTATGCCCACACAGGGATGAATAGTTACGGTTGAAAAGCCATCACAACCATTTTTTTTCCCCACTGTTATTTATTCAAAGGAGAGTGACATCATGGGTCCTCTTTCCATGTAATTTAGAAAAGAAAAATGGATTCTCCCATTTTCATCCCCAGCAGTGGTAGGCCAGGAGCGAAGACGGTGAAAACAACCTCTACCGATAGCAGCAGGCGTCCAGTGCCAGCAGCCAGCAGCGGCTGTTTGTTATGCAGGCACTTCTGCTCTGACGCCGCCACAACGACCAAAGTCTAGGCTGGGATTTTTGCTTTTTTGTTTTTTAACAAATAAACTACAAGAAAAGGGATATGCCTGATATGATTGGAAACCAGGTAGACAAAGGCGCAGCTGGATAATGTTTTGTGCTTTGTTATTTTTAGCTTTGTTTGCCAAGGCTAATTTACAGCAGGAATCTGGACCCGCTCTTTTAGCAATTGCCTCGTAACATGCCATAACCTCCTCCTCCAGGAACTACATTCAAAATTACAGTTTATACCAAAGCTCAACCCCATAGCTGCTTGTTGGTTTGTTTTAGTCAAATGGTTGACTTCCCAGCATAACACCTTTGAATTCTGGAAATAACTTCAACAGCATTTCACCTGGCACACAGGCAGACTTCACCTTGTTTCCAGGAAGCAATCCAATCCAAGGATCAGGGAAAAATCAGTTCAGGGGATGGATGAAGAGGGACCAGCTGCCCCTGGCATAGGAGGCTGCGGAAAGCCAGGCTGTGGTCCGAAGCCAAGCCACGACACGCTTCTCCACTCCCTCCCTCTGTTGTGCCACCAGCCGCTGCCATCAAAACATTCCAATTGTG
This sequence comes from Dasypus novemcinctus, assembly GCF_030445035.2. Lineage (NCBI taxonomy): Eukaryota > Metazoa > Chordata > Mammalia > Cingulata > Dasypodidae > Dasypus > Dasypus novemcinctus. The sequence goes on along the minus strand of NC_080699.1, from coordinate 19,238,713 downwards.
GTGCATGATGGGCAGGGGACTTGGAGGGAGAAAATGCAAATAAACGAGAGTTGCTTTTACTACGTCCTCACGCTTAGCAGGAAACGAGGTGACCTTTTCTACTAGCCTATCGTACTGACCACATTCAACAGGCAGGTGGTAAACGTGCTCAACTTTATTTTTTTATTAAGAACTCTAACTTGATTGTAAGACTGATCATTCTCAGGAATAGGCTATCCAAGGATGATAATAGAATCAATATTAAGAAGCCCAAGTATTTTTGATAACTCAGCAACCACACCTTTGGCAGCCTCTTAGGAATACCTGGACCTTTCTCAGTGGCATAGTCAAATTGAGTGATAACAAGAAATAAAATGAAAAAACAACCCAAGTCTGACTCCAAAGTACAATGGCTACCAACTTTCAAGGCAGGAAAGTAATGTCCTGAAGAGAGAAACAAAATTTTTTGATTTAAGATTTTAAAAATGGAAAAAGAAATCCCCTCTGGTTACATAATTTCCATTTTATAAGATGACAGCAATCATCTATCTGGGGACTATTTAGATCCCCTGCCCTTTTCTCACCAGTAGCACAGATTCTCATTTTCCTAAAATGCAATGCCCGTGTAGTCCAAGTCACTGGGTAATTCAGCTTTGTTGTCCCTCAGCTCTCGCTCTGGGAGACGGGAGTGAGGGCAGAGCATGGCAGTCCCCCTATGTATTCCAGAGAGGGGGTGAACGTGAATTCATCCTTAGGAGGCAGGAGGTTGCACCTCAATGGAGAGGTATGTACAGTGTAATGTGAAGACTCAGAAAGGCCCTAGAGGAAAAGCAGGGAAGCAGACAAGGCTCTGACCAAGTTTATGGTTGATTTAACCTTGTACAAATTCCCTGGGTCAGCAGAGTCCAGTGTGCCTCATTGTACAATCTGTAGTGCATTCCTTCCAGAAACCACACTGTCTAAACAGTCCCCTCTGTGACCCTCTCTGCTCAGAGCTGATACAGCCATCTGCAACTGCAAAAGCAATCATTTTAAGTGCTCCTGATGAACACCTAGGACAACCACTGGCACAGTAGCAGCAGCAGTTTCCAACAACAACAACAACAAACTCCTGAATGCCAAGTAGGTTTGAGGCTTTGTATTGCCCACTGATGGCAGAAAATAAAACCAGTCTTGGGAAAGAAACGTTCTGGAGCTTTTCTTAATTGATGATCTGTAACACTGGTTGTGTCTGATTCTTTCATAATTCCTATAAAACTCTACGATTCCAAGTTCACTCTCTACTGCATAAGATTTGGGATTTGGGCCAGAGCCAGGAAAATCTGGCAGCAAAAAGGGGGTCTCTGTGTCTTGCAATTGGACCAGTCCCGTGGTAACTGGGGCAGTTGGTAACTTGGCGTGAAGCAGAACTAAAGAGGAGATATGATCCCATTCTCTGACACACTACTCAGCTCCATGGTCACACTCACACCGTCGGCTCCAGCGCGGCGAGACTGTCCAAGGCTGTGCTCCTAGGCTTGGTGTTTGAGGCTGCCTTGGGACGCTCAGCAGGGTCTGCTCCCACGTGCGACTTCAGGGCTGACAGGAATAACATCAGCGCAAACCAGAGCTTCCAGCTGGCCACGGGCTCAGACATCAGGGTGCTCGTGGCTTTGTCTAGAGCAGGGGTTCTTAAGCTTTTTTTGTTCCACGGACCCCTGTGCCAATCATGTGAAAACCACGGACCCCTTACGAAGTCCACACTCTACTGAGTGTTATTTAATAAATAAATCACACCCGTGCCAACACATCCCCACAGGAAGAATGTTGTTTTGAATTTCAGCCAAGCTCACTGACCCCTGGTTAGGAGCCCCTGCTCCAGATGGCAGCGGCTGAGACAATGAGGCATAAGTTCAGGCACAGTGGTGGGTGGAGGCACCCTGCAGTCATTAACAGGGCTGGACATTGTCGGGGGAATTAAAAAATAGATATTTTAAAAATGAAATTCCTAAAAGCTTCACCTGGATTTTCCCTCTTAAAAATGCATGTGGTAAGAATAGCTCTCTCTCTCTATGTTTATATGTTCAGAAAAAGTCTGAAAGAACAGGCCAATTCTTAGCCATAAGGGCCATGCTGGAGGCCCCCCTATTCTCTTCACAGCATCTAGGACGCTTTGCCCAGATGCGTACCAGACCCTCAGGGGCACGGGCAGGCGGAGGTGGCGAGTTGACACTGGAGGCTCGATCCCACTGTAAACACCACTACAGCTGGATTTTCCCCATTAAGTATTATTTTATTCCCAATACACACAGAGGAAGGGAACTAGGAAAATTTAGAGATTGCTAATTTAGAAACGATCCCAAGTTTAAATACATGAAACATAGAGTATAACTTCGAATTATCCACTGCAATAGTCCTGACCGCCAAATTTGAGAAAATATACTAATGTGAAAGGTTTTTAAAATTATCTTAAGTTTCATAAATAAGTGGCAACAACCATTGATTATATTAGGGCCTAATCTTATAGTGCTCCCACAGGCATCTATATATAATTAAGAAAGATTAAACAAATCACTCTCAGCAACAGGGGTCCATGCTCTATCTAGAAAATCCCATCTTGCATCAAAGGCGATGCTGACTTTTAGTTTTCCATTGGCGGCATTGGTCTCTGGAGGTAATTACTGTCAGGAATAATATATTACTACTTATCTGTTGAAGAAACATACTCCAAATTCAAACTTGCTCTGTTTGGGGTAATGTTGCTTGTCCTGATAATTTAGCAAAATATGCCCTAAATGACCATGATTAATCTGGGGCCTAGCAGAGGCTCCCATCAATTTCATTCATCCAGTGCTCCCTGGACAACAATGTGCTGTGCATCTACTACCCATCCAGGCATGACACAGTAAGCACCAAGAAGCAATGGGAGCCGCCTATGGTGTGGCCCTTGGAGGATTACATAATCTGGACAGTAAAACCATAAATTAAACTGATGGCTTAAAAAAGCAACCAAGTATATACACAGATTGCCTAATTATAGTGGGGACAAAGATGAGAATGGGGAGGGGAGAATGGAAAGGTGGGGGCATGTCGTGTCCTAGAGGCCTGCCTTACTATTTTGTGGAACGAAACAGGCTACAGACTGAAATAGGAAGGCTGTCTCAGGAACAACTTGACAGTGTGTGTGGTCAATGATGGAATTTAAGCTTTCAAACAAAAATTAGAATTTTGGAAAACCTATATTCACCAACATGAGCTTAACAGCTTCCAGGTACTTAAAGACCTTTCTGATAAAATTGTGGCTATTAGTGAATACAATTTTTAAATATTACACAACAGAATGTGTCAACATTTAGGTCTGTATAACTCAGTGAACCAATATTTTCTAAATGACTAGTAGATGATACAGAATCAATCATGAGTAAATAATACATTCAAAGTGCAAGACAAACTGATGGATTTTAATGTTCAAGAGTGCAAAAAGCTAAGTGGTATGATTTCAGATTCCAAACTGCAACTAACTTTTAAGAGACTATCACTAGTAAAGTTGTGGTGTATATCAAAGGATATCTATGATTACCATAAAAGGCTATTAAAATATTCCTCCCTACATATCTGCGTGAAGCTGGATTTTCTTCATATACATCAATAAGAACAGGTATTACAGCAGGCTGAATGCAGAAGCAGATATTAGAATCCAGATCCTTTTTAAAGCCAGATATGAATTAATAAATATTTTTAAATTTCCACTTTAATTTCTATTACGGCAAATGCCAATTCATATAGACGGCATAATACAAGCTCTTTGGAGTCTTCAGTAAGTTTTAGGAGTGTAAAAGAGCCTGAGACCAAAAAGATTACAAGTTGCTGATCTAGGCAATGGTTTTTAAAAAAATCACATTTCCAAACAATGAAATGTCATTTTCTGCCTAATAAGAAAGCAGGCAAAATGGGACAGAATAATGCTCTGACAACTGCCCCAAATATAACAGGCATTAATTTAAAATAATCATTTATTTGGTTTGTGTGATGTGAAATTAAAACTTGGAACATTTTCAATCTGGATGTGGTCACCTGCTTAGTAATTAAGTTTAAAAAAAAAAAACTTTCTATTTTGAAATAATTTCAAACTTATAAGAGAGGTGCAAAAATAATACAAAACCTACACAGAGAAATACCCAGATCTACCAACTTTTAACTGTTTGCTACATAAGCCATATCATTCTATCTCTATCCATCTATCTGTCTGTTGATCTATCTCTTTTCTAAACTTTTGAGAGTAGGCTGTATACATTATGCTCCCTGAACACTTAACAACTGGATGTATATTTCCTAAGATCAAGGATATTCACTTATGTAACCACCTGAAGTACAGTTATCAAGTTCAGGAAATTTAATATTGATATAAACTTACAGTCTACTTAAAAAGTTTTTCATATATCCCAGTAATGTCCTTGTGGGCATGCTCTCTTTCATTTTCAGATCTAGCCCAGAATTGTATATTGCATTTAATTGTCATTGTCTCTTTAGTCTCTCTCTCTCCCTTTATTTTAAACTGTGGAAATGCAAATACAACAATGAATTTCCCATTTCAACCGTTTATAAGCATGCAATGTGTGGAATGAAATAGAATGAAATTTAGTTGGCTAAATTTCAAATGAATGCTTTAGGCACCCTACCCTTTTGAGCCAAGCAGTATATTCTATAGGATCCAATAGTGCAAATTAAAGTGCTGCACATCTCAGAGTTTTAAGCAGACTAGGTAAGTGGGTTGTTTTTTAAAATTTGTTTGTTTTCCTGATTAGAAAATCATCCTTTGTCTTTATGTCTTCATTGCTTCTCTCCTGGGCAACCTTCTGGACTGATTAAGAGTGAAAGGGGTATAATTAAAACAATTACGCCAGAACAACAAGCATAAATATGATTGTTCTGGGCCAACCGGGATGTATGATCACCCTACTTCTTTTCAGGCCACCAACTCCGTCTCTACCCTTTCCCATTTTGCATAGTATCTACTTCAAATCTTCATCTGCCCTCTTTAGAGACACACTTTCCCTCTCCTTCTGTCTGTCCAAGAAGACGGACAATCACAGGACAGCCATGTTTCTCTACCTCCACATTTTCTCTCTACCCACATATTCCGCCTTCTCTTCCATCTCAGAGGAATAAGGGCACCACTCCTTTACAATGCTGTGCAGTTTAATCCAACCAGCAGCTCTCTGTTCTTATATTCCGTCCCTCCACTTTATTTTCCCTTTCCACTGGGCCCACAAATATTCTGTCTTCCCTTTCTAAAAAGCCTTCCCTTCTCAAGGTATTGCTTTCTCTTCCTTTCACTGTCTTCACTTTCTTCCTGCCCATTTTCTCTTGCACCCCTGAACACAAGAATCGTCAATGGTCTCGGCTTAGCCTCTTCTCTTCTCCGTGCTCTTAGTAGGCATCATGTTCTTCCCCTATAGAGTGTCATCAACACGACTGAGAGTAACTGGTTCTCAGTTATATATTTTTAGACCTGATAGTTCTCTCTTTTGAGCACCATTTGCAATTTCCATCTACATTTTGTACATCTCACCTGAATATGCCACTGGTCCTCTAAACTCAGAATGTCCTAACAAAACGCAATCCCCTTCCCCCCCTCTTCCACCTGACTCCCAGGCCTCTGTCCTCCTGTGGTCCCTCTTTCTGTTCATGTCTTCCACTCAGTAAGCCTCAACCTTTCAGTCATCTTTTATCCTTCCCTTTTCATCTCCCCCATATATATTTGTCTCCCAGTTGCCATGTCCTGATGACTTTTACTAAAAATTCTGAAATCCCTTCTACATCCATCTCTTCTCCTTTTTCCCAGAGCTACATCCCCAGTTCAGGCCTGTGGGTCACTTGCTTGAACTTCAGGACCTGTTTCTCAGCAGGTCTTCCCGTCTCTTCTTTCCCTCCACTAATCACTCAGGTACCTCTCGGCCAAGGTGTGACTCTGATAGTGAATGTGATGGCACTTCCAACAGTCTGCAAGGAAAGCCAGCAGAGGATGTGACGTGGAGAAGGAGACCCAAAGGGTACAAGGTGCTGGACATCCATTGAGGAGAGAATACTACGAGGGAGGGGCCAGCAGTAAAGATGCTGAGTCGTGGACTTTGGGAGCAGAGAGCATTTAATTTGGCAGCTAAATATCACTGTGCCCTTGGGGAAAGAAGCTTGGGTTCACTTGTGTGGCTGGAGAACCAGCCTCTAAACTTCTGGATCTCCATGATCTCTATGACTGCCCCCTCCACTCCGCTTCAGCAACCCATTACTAGGTCAAAATTGGAAAAGTGAAATTCCAATATACAACTCTCTCATGACTATTTTCTATCCTTCCAGTTCCTCTTTTCCCTCTGGGCTCCACTTGGCACCAGCTTTTTCCTTCTTCAGGCGGTACTTTATTAGCTATGACAGCTAGCCAATACCTCACTTACTCTAATGCTAGCATCCTTCCCTTCTCACCTGCTTTTTGTTATACCACAGCTGCACCACCAACCGCTAAGGGTGAAATAATTTAATGCCCAGGTAAAAAGGGCCTGCTGGAGAAAATCACCCAGACCTACCTATCTACAGCACATGATCACCAGTCTCCAGTGGACCCCTGGTGTCATTCAGTGATCCTTCAATAGGCCAACCCTCTTCTTTCTTTCATTCCTACTGTTGTGAGTTTAAACTATGACTTTTCTCTTCATGACCCTACAATTCTACCCCTTCTCTCAGCAGATGACCTTACCTTCTTTTCCACAGAGAATTGAGGCCACAAGGCATGAATTTCAACTTCCCTCCTTCCATATACATAAGCATATGTATTTGTGTGTTTATATGAGTATATACACATACATACATATTTATGTACATACGCATGCATTTTTTTTTTTTTTTTTGGAGGTATTGGGGATTGAACCCTGGAACTCATACATGTGAAGCAGGTGCTCAACCACTGAGCTACACCGGCTCCACTGCATGCATTATCTTATTCAATCCTCTTAGCATTCTTTGGATGGTTCGGAAAAGGGGCTTCTCTTTGCATCTGCCTGTCTCCTGAGAGACTTCTCTTTTTCCTGTGTTGTCATCCACTCTACCAGCTCCTTTTCAGCATGTCGACATGCTCAGGGCTCCCAGATTGAAAACCCCAAATCTTTCCTCAACGACCAGTCTTCTCTTTATAGCCCTCTAAACCATTATTTCTTTACCAGCCAAACTTTTGAAAGAGTAATCTTTGTTCATTATTGCCAGTTTCTCCCCTCTTATTTGCTCCTCAAGCCTTTGGAAACTGGAGTCTATCCTCATCATTCTACTAAAAGCAGTTACAAGAATTACTACTCCTGCTGCTATAACAAGTATTACTACTCCTGCTGCTACTATATGTGGATGACGCTGTGCTACACACTGGCGCAAGGTGCCTCATATTCATTATTTATGTGATTTTTCTCAACATTCACCCTAACCATAATTGTTTGTGCCATTACTTATTTACTGTCTGCTTCTGCCTCTCTCCTCCTTGCCCCCCTCCTGCCACAAAAATTAAAGATCCCTTGGAGCAAAGGCTGTATCCATTTTGTTTGTATTCCCAGGTCCAAGCACACTGTAGGAATTCAAGAAATATTTGTTAAATTAATGACTGAGTAAACTAACAATACCTCAAGGTAATCCTCTTATCCCCATTCTATAAATGAGAAGAGTGAGGCTCAAGCATTTCATGACTTTCCCTGTATCATATGGTTAATACAGTGTTAGAGCCAGAAATAAACTCCAGATCTGATCCTCAAAACCTGAGCTCTTGGCCCTTCCCCAGTAACCTTATCCCACATCACCCTGTACCAACTAACTACTTTCACTGCCACCTGTATACTCAAAACAGACCTGCAAATTTTCATGGATAGCCCAAGCCTCTGGATTCATACATCCAGCTGCCCACTCTACATTTTTACCTGAATGACTACCTCTAACAAAATACAACACATTATCTTTCCCACCCAAACCTGCTCTTTCACCCCTATTCTTAATGGTGCCAGCACCTACCCAGATGTCGAAATCAGAATACTGGGAAGAAACATTTTCTCCACCACACCTGTAAGTACACACAGGTGTGAGTGCACACACACACAGGCACAGACACACTCCCATGAACTATATCCTGTCAATATCCCCAAGTATCTTTTATATCGATCCTTTGCTTTCCATCACTGATCGTACTCTAATGTAGGCTCTTACAGATCTCCCCTGGTCTACCAGCAATTCTACCTGGTAATCTTGCTTCCAGTTTGACCCCCTACAATTAATTCTCTCACTTCTGTCACAATCACCTTTATAAACCACAAATACGATGCTATCACTTCCTTTCTTAACATTTTGCCAAGGATTGCCACTTCAGCTACTAAGTACAAAATTCCTAATGTTGTACCTAAAGAACTCTGTGGCTTTATTCTGCCTCTCCCTAATCCCAGTTTCAGTCATTTCTCACGCGCGCTTCCTGTCCTAGCTCTCACAGTGTACACTGAACTGCGCACAGCTGCCTCCAGCCTACCATGCTGCTTCAGTCATACCTGCCTCTGTACCTGCTTTCCTTCCCAAACAGAGCACCTTTCCTTACTGCAGTCTTCCTCATGAACTCCTGCACATACTTCAAAATCCGTTCTCTTCAACAAAGTCTTCCCAGGTCCTTAGCATTCCCTTTATTGTTTCTGCTATAACTTATAGTTTCTATATAGGCTATGTCACACTGTGTGCCGATTATCTGTTTCCTTGTTTGTTTCCCTAACACAGTGTAAGTTTCTTGAGGGAGGGTCCAAATATTTTTTGTCTTTCTACGCTCAACACCTAGTTCAATGGATAGCAATGAGTGTTCAATAGAGTTTTGTTGATTGAATGAATAAAGAGCAGTTACAAATGGTCCAATTTCCTATATCTAAAAGCCAGTTTCATAAAGAATATGAAAAAAAGCAAAATCAACTTGACTAAGATGGTCCTTGTGCATAAGGAGCAAAAGCACCTAAAGGTAATGCTTGCCTGCCAATGGAAAGTGTTCCAAAGAAGAACATGCTGGAAATATGCAATTTTGAACATTGCATGAATATTTTAGAACCTATTATGCCGACCTGCTTCATATGCTGGCTTGGAGAAGAGAAGATGCCAAGGGGATGTGTAACTGTTGTAGCTGTTTATAAAAAAAATGGAAATCATAATGCCCAAAGCAAAAGTACAGTCTGATGGAAATAGGACAATCCACAGCGAGATTTCCTCAGTCTTTACTTCTGTTTGCAAAACCAGGACCTACCTGTTACCCAATGTAAGGGGCCTGGCAAAGGATTAGGACCTGAGCTCCCACCCTGGAGAGACTTTCCTGCACTCCAGACATGAGTGAGGGGTGCCTTCCTAGAGCTTATTAAATAGGGTCTTATGTTTTGGGCTACTTCTAGCCATTTCTTCTTGTTCTGTTGCACACTCTAAATCTGCACTTAAATAATCCCATTCTAGCCTATACCCCCTCTTGGAAGGCAGCATGGTACAGAGGTGTTTTACCCAGAGTTCAAGGTAATCAAGAAACCAATGCATCTCCCCCTCCCACTTTCCCCCCACCTTGAGCCCACCAGCACTGCTGGGATCTTTATGCTCCATTCTCCGTCTTTCCCAAACCACCTGCTGAGCCCAGTTAGGTTCAAGGCACACAGGCAGATGGGATCTAGCTGCACTCTGACCTCACTCTGGAGGGATAAGAGCAGACCCGGGTGACTGAAAGTGACTGAGCTGATGAAAACACGTGTGGGCCTGGGTCTGCCAGCTAAACCTCACCCCTGTTTGCAGAGCTTTCCATGAAAGCTGATGCAGAAGAGAAGACAGGAAGAAACAGACAGAATAAAGAGTCCTCTTTTCTATCAGGTCAACTTTATTCAATAGTGGGTAAGGAGTAGATTTGCAGAATATGTGCACCAATCACATAGTTCAGCAACTTCTTTAACAAAAAGCCAGGCTGACTTAAGAGAGAAAAACTCATTGAATTTGCCAAGCAGTGGAGCGTCGCCTGGCCATTTCCGATGAAGAGTCACGGTCAGCTGCACCGGCAGTGAGCATGTTTTCACCTTCCAGGAGGGATTTCAGGACTGGGAGGGCGGTCAGTTCGCTCTGGCTGTATGGTCTTTCTCCTCAGCTCCCACTTGTGCTGCCCGAGTGGGCCAGAGCACTTGCAAACTGACTAGGGGCCTGCAGCTTCAGCCTCTTTTTTGCAGAACTTTTCTATTTGGACACCGTTTCTTTTCATTTGGTTTCCACTGGGCCTCTGATTTAGGAGTCAGCAGCACCTTTCTTGGGCCCGTCATCTCAGAACATCAATATCTCAGGAGGAGCACCGGCCCCCCGCCTGACTTTGTCCCTAATTCTAAGATTTGGTGCTCAACATGATGTTGTCTTGTCGGTCATGCCCTGATCCTATGACTTTTCAGATCAAGCCCAGACCCCTTAGCCAGCCCTTCAAAGCCCACCCACCCCTCGGTTCTCTGGGCTTCCTCCCTGCCAGGCCGGACATGGACACCCCACTCAGAGGTACATTCAGCCTCAGGTGCAGTCTTGGCTTGTCCTTGTTTCCTTGCATAGCAAGACGTGGTCACCCTACCTGGAGGTACCTTCAGCCGCAGGTGCAGCCTTGGCTCGTCCTTGTTCCTTGCATAGCAAGCCGTTCCTGCTTTCCTAGTCGGGTCCCACTCCCTCCTGGAGACACTCAAACCACATCGATCCCTCTTTCTTCACAAAGCCTCCCTAGACTCCTGCAGTTCACGGAGGCCTCTCTCTTCCCATGTCCAGATGGTGAAAGGTGCCTGGCATTGTTGGAACAGAACTTCCTCTATCTCCTATGTATGCAAATCGACTTAAGAGTGTCAACCTCGCCTCCCAGCTGAATTATGAGGGCCCTGCAGCAGGGAAAAGGTCTCTGCCTCTTACCCTCCTGGCCGCATCCATGCCGGCATATGGAACACACTTTAGAAAGACTTGGTGAATTGAATCAAGCATCACAACCTGGACCATAAATGATATTCTCAACAGGAAATCCCAAGTGAACAGCAGGTGTCACTGTTCAGAGAGGCATGGGTAAAATGCCCGAGTTACTCATCGGTTCATCGAGACTAGGCCACACACATAACCTTTCATTTGTCGTTTAAATTTGAAAACAATTCAAACTAATATGTGCAACTTAAAAGTGAAATCCTTTTTTTAAAACATACATTCACATTGTTCAATATCTTAATTTATATTCTTCACGATTCAGAGATGTGTTCATTTAAAATGGTCCTTTCTAAAATAGTGATTTAACTTAAAATTTTTAAAATTTTAATTTTCAATGATAGCAAAGTTGATTTGGGTTTTACATTTCTTTTAAACACATTTAAAAATTTTAAAAATATGTTCTTTCCTTTCACAATGAAACTAGTTGAACAAATGGTCTACACTGCTGCCTCAATTTTGTTCACTACATACTTTCAATCATTCCCATCCTTGTAAATTATGACTTTTATGCAAATAACTCCCAAATACACACTCCAAACTTCCCCTCTCTTTTAAGAGTCAATCCCACATCTACTACTGGAATATCTCTTTTTCAAATAAAATTCCATAAAAGAAGCTTGCAATTCTGTTTGTATTCCAAAATTCTGTTTGCAAGGCTGTTTGAAATTTTTAATACATTTTCCACAGAAACAATGTTATAAATAGTAATGCATTTAGTTCTCTGGCTATGAGACAAAGCTTAGCTCAGTCATCTGTAATGAAAAGTAACAGAAAGCAATTTGGTACCTTAAAAAATAAAATAAAATGGCTGCTTGCCCTGGAGGTTGCTGGGAGAAAACCCTTTTCCAAAAAGGGTTTGTTCTAAGTCAGAAACAACAGACCTGCAGGGTTTTCCGAGAAAAGGGAGCACACCCTACAGGGTCTCTGGTAAGGGACACCTGATGGTAAAACTAGTTTCTGTAGTAGAGAGAGCTGATCAGAATGGACAAGCACACCACACTAATTACCATACCATACTAATGAATGGTTCCCCACACTGTGGCTCCCCACATTGGAAGACCCCTCTCCCCATGTAAAATGCAAACTCAACGTCAGCCAATCAGAACATCTCACTTGGTTTTGTGATAGCCCTCTATGAGCTTGCCTTTTTCCCCCTTGTTGGAACTCACTTCTCCTCTCTGAATGGGCCGATCCACGAATAGCTCAAAAAAGCTCTAGATCCTAAAGTGCTCGAAAAGGTTTCCTTCCTCAGTGACAATATGAGTAACCAAACGAAGCATTAAAAAGTGAATATGGGCGGCGGACTTGGCCCAGTGGTTAGGGCGTCCATCTACCATGGGAGGTCTGCGGTTCAAACCCCAGGCCTCCTTGACCTGTGTGGAGCTGGCCCATGCGCAGTGCTGATGTGCGCAAGGAGCGCCGTGCCACGCAGGGGTGTCCCCACGTAGGGAAGCCCCACGCGCAAGGAGCGCACCCCGTAAGGAGAGCCGCCCAGAGGGAAAGAAAGTGCAGCCTGCCCAGGAATGGCACCGCACACACAGAGAGCTGACACAACAAGATGACGCAACCAAAAGAAACACAGATTTCCGTGCCACTGACAGCAACAGAAGCGGACAAAGACGACGCAGCAAACAGACACAGAGAACAGACAACTGGGGTGGGGGATGGGGGGAAGGGAAGAGAAACAAATAAATAAATAAATCTTTTTTTTAAAAAAGTGAATATGAAAGAACAACCCTGCCTGGTTGTTAATATATGCAGCAAAACACTTTTAATTAGGGACAGACAGGGAGACAGAGAGGTGGAGGCTCTTTTTTGCTACAACAACCCAGTTCTAAAATCTAAAGTTTTCTGACCTACCTTCTCAATCCAGGTACCACTCCTCTGACACTTCCTTCACTTCACTTCTGACATTTATCCATGCCCTTCCATTTCTTTGGCTCCTGTCCTCATCCAGATATTTGTCTTCCCTTACCGGCTGTGTAATAATAATAATAATCACCCTAATTGGTTTCTCTGAGTCCAATCTCCTTCTGAAAACCCATTGGCATGTGGCATTCAGAGAACTTGATCTGGCATTAACTAATTAATGGCTATCTTTCATTGGGTCATTGTTCTGCTCAACAGCTCGCCATCTGCCCCCATGGAGTCAGGACGGCCCAGACCTGGCCAAACTTTGCCCTGGGGATGCGGCCTGCTCTTGGAAAGCCCAGTCGTCCCTGTCCAGAGGAGGCACTGGCTCCCATCCGCGAAGTGCTGGCACCCCAAACTGCTTTTAGGGTCCTTGGTCAGAAGAGAGCGAAGGTGCCACCCTTCAGAAGGCCCTGATGAGGTGCTTTGGTTGGAAGACCAGACCCCAACAACCCCATCTGGCTACTGCACGCTCCTTTCAGAGGGGTCAGCAGGCAAAGAGCCCAGCTCAAAGTGAAGAGGAGGGAGGTGGGATGAAGCGCACAGGCTGCAGTCATCTCAGTAACCCCTGCCCCTCTGTGAAGAGTGGACAGATGCATTCGAGTATCCAAACAGAGAGACAGGCTTGGTTGCCTTGGGGCACACAGGGTGCCTTTCCTGAGACTGTGGAAAAGTGTCCTCACTTTATGCAAAGGGGACCACCACGCCCACACCCCCAACTGCTGTAGGTTGTACAGGAGCATGCTTGAAAGTCGCTCTCATGGGGCCTGGCACGCACATCTGTGCCGACAAACAGTTACATGTTAACTGGGTCTGGGTCAGGGAGAGGACAAAAGCCTCCTGCATACGCTTTTACTTCTGCAAATGCCCACTTCACCCGCTTTGAGCTGGAATTCCAGCAGAATCTTGCTCGGTGGTCTACTCTTGATCCTCTCACACTACGAGGAAATATCTGGGGAAAAGAGAATGACTGCTTCACAATGCAGATCCAAGGAATATTCAGGAATTAAGACAACAGAAAATCCAAATGAGACATGGGGTCTGCTCTGGTTAATTAAATGAGCAAATAAAACATAGCCCGGCCAGGACTGGCCAGGGCGATTGATCTGGCAGGCGGCGGGGCAAGCGGCTGCCTGTTGCCATGGTGACATGGGCATCCCAAGCTACCGGCTGCAAGGCCAAGCAGAGGAGGACAGCGGCTGCAGTGAGCCGCAGCTGCAGCCAGCCACGCCCGCCCGTCCCAGGCCACCCCGCGGACAAGGATCTGTCCTTTAACTCTGCCTCTGCCAAAATGATGCTCAGGTTCCTCCTCTCGGATTCCATCAAGAACAGCGAAAGGTGAGTTGGGAAGATTTTTATTTGCTTCCATTCTCTGTGCAGTGCTCACAGAAATATGCACTTTAGTACTGATACTTGTGAGGCATTGTGATTGTAAGAGGATTTAACCATTTCAAAGCGTTTTTACACATGTTAGTCTACAAAATTCTCCCACCCAGCTCAGGTATATGGGCATTGTCTCCAGTTTGCAGATGATGTAGCCTATAGTGAGGACACTGGACAAGCCTCTAAGATCACCGGAACTGTGGGTTTTTCATTGGCACAATGTGGACAATATGAAGTACCCTGACTACATGAAATTGTAATTGGCACAGCTTCAAACAGATAGAAATGCTCCTTGTAAACTCCTTGGCCATGCCCCGCCCTCTGCTCCTTGTACAGAAAAGACTGAACCAGGCAAAGGCTGGCACTTAAGTGACACTCAACAAAGAACGTGTCCTATCTCGCCGCCTTCCAGATGTGTAGAGGAACTGTCCTGTTCCTGGCTCCCGGAGCTGTTTGGAAATTATGGGAGATATCTGGAAACAAAGACTGTCATTGCAACCGGAGTTTCTGACTCTCCCATCAGCAGAGGCGCCCTACCTCCTGGGCAGAGAAGTGACCTCGTTAGAGATCAGGGACCACTTGGGGGGGCGGGGACTCAACGCTTTCGGGACCCTCTGGCAGTTGAGTGTGCGCTTGGGGAAAGCGTCCAGCAGCTGCTGCCAACAATAGGCTTCTGTGCCCGACTCCTGCGAAGGTTTTCTTTTTGGCTCCTCCCATGAGCTAGGCGTTTTTGTTTTGTTTTATCCTTAAGCAAGATGGCTGCTGACTGCAATGAGCTCAGAAGAGCAGAAAGTGATTAAAAATTCATTTCAAAACCTACCACACAGTTTCCCATCTACGAACACTGCTCGGGTCAATCAGCTGCCATCACCTTTAATAAGTCAAGAAAGGAAGAATTCAGGCAGGCTGTTGCACACGGTTGAGGAACAGTACATAAAATAAATTGTATTTCAGCTGGCCCTTGTACAAGTTTTTTAGGCAGTTTTTTTCCCCCCCTGAAAATGCAAGAAACCAGAGAAAGTGCAAGAAACACAAAAACCAGAGGATTCAAGAAAATCTGGTAGCAACTAACAGCACTATTGAGATAATTTTTCAGAAAAATGAATTACCTCTTCATTCACTTTCAAAGAGGTGCCACTTTCCTAAACAGTTTTCTTTAGAGGTCAGTGACAAATGGTGCTAAGAGCCCACATTTTTGTTTGTTTTATTTTTTCCTTTTTTTTCTTTTTCTTTTTTTAAAGGAGCTGACATTTTAATAAACTTTTTTTTTCTAATGATGCAGACCCATCATTTCTCACATTCCATTTGGAAACTTCTTATTTTGGTTATCGGGAGTTTAAACCAGCTGATGACACGTAGCTTCATTTGTCATGGCGGTAACAGGTCATGTTTGGACCTCCTGGCTCCCTTCTATCCCCACCGGCCTTCGGCTGTGCCTTCTCCAGCCCCAGACCCATCCGTGTTCAGGAGCCATCTCCATCACTGTCCCTGTCCCCAATGCCCCAACTGTCACCAACAAGTAGAAGCAAACTCCCTTGGAAAATGGACAGATATTCTCTGGAAGGAAGTCCACATCCAAAGATGCTTTTTCTAAGAGGTTTTTTTTTTAAGCTCCAGTAACAGCATAGACATTGACAACAGACTCTTGGAAAAAAGTTAACTTCCATAAAGTCATCCGTATTTTCACTCATGAGCTGTGTTTTCTGGGTCCAAACATCATTTTCTTTCCATTTTGAAAGGTGTCTAGGTGGCAATAGCAATCTGATGATGAATATAATAAAACAGGCTCATTTAGCAATTGAGTTACATTATTATCATTACCACATTGCCCATTTTATTCTAAAATTTATGTTCATTTTCAGAACCAACAACCCATTCTGTTCATTGAATTCAGAGGCAGCATAAACATTTTTTGTTTAAAATAACTCATTGTATTCCAACCTAGGAAATAAATACCAAATCCAGTTACTTTCCTCTTCTTCATTCAACACTGAAAGCAAATGTCGAGTATTAAAAAGCTCCCCAATGAAGTCGCTAATTTTATTAAAAATGGAGATTTAATATCTCTCCTCATATTCTTGACAGAGGCATTGAAGTAGGTAGAACTATAAAACTAATAACCTATTTTTCACAGTAAATATTTTCATTCACCTGGGGCAGAGTAATCCAAGGCCTTTATGGCATCATTAAGCCAGATTACGAGCAAGTCTGATTAAAATCAATGGCACTGACATTTTCCAACCAAAAATTGGAGAGTGACCAGAGTCAACGTCTATGCCCAGAGCTTGTGAGCTTGTGTCAAGACGATCCCTGGGGCTGGTGCCAGGAGAGGCAGCCTCTGGAGGGTTGCATACCTCCTCGTTTGCTTTTAGATGTGCCCAAGTTAGTTTAAACTCTTCCCCGCAGCTTCATGCCCTGATTCCAGGGGAAAGGGTGGGGAGGACTCTATGCTGCTAGCCACACAAGGATAATGCCACTCTGGCCTCAATAGCAGATACACGAAGCAAAAACAACAATTCTTCATATGGACCTGGAAAAATAGTAAATGTCCCACCTTTTTCCAATTGTAAAGCAGCCTTGGAAAGAAGGCAAGGGAACCAACAAGATAAGAGTGATAAGGTCACATTACTCACTATCATCAATTTTGGAGTTTTCCTCATTAACATAGGAAAGGATATTTTCTATTTTCTAAGGTGAAATATTGAGTGAAAGACTCTGGTTTTTCTTTTTCTCACAATTGTTACAAGAAGAAATACTAAATCACTTCTCTACTGGTTGGGTATTGTAATGTTACTATTGGGCATGATTCCTGAATTTTATCAGGTTTTCACTATTTGTGGCTTTCATATTTAGGGAACTATGATTTGAACCAGCCCAGTTTCAAATATGAAAGTATAATCAGAACGTTTCATAACAAAGGTCTGTTTTGTGGTTTTTATATTTACATTCAAAAAGATAAGGCAACTGCTATTGGTAATTCTGGGGGGCCAGTGAAAATGAAACAGTTAATAGGTGGGTGTCAATCTTTACTAGACAGAGCATGTATGTAGCTCAAACTAAAGTATTCATACTTCTTGTATTAAACTATGATGTAGTATCTACCCTTCTCGGGTTATGAGTTAGAGAGTGAATTGCTGCAAGGTTGACTCAATGTTATGAGACAATTCAGGCAACAGGCATCCTGAGCAGGGGATTGAATCGTGTCCCTCACAAAAGGTTCAGGTCCCAAACCCTAGTCCTGTGGTTGTGGACCCATTTGTAAACAGACCTCTTAATTAAGAGGCCCAAATTGATGAGGTTGGGCCTTAATCCAATATGACTGGAGTCCTTATAAGCAAAGGAAGTTGGACACGGAAGAAGAACCATTGGGAGCAGCCGGAAGCTGGAAGTCAATGGAACCCAGACAAGAATATGCCGCCATGTGCAATGCCACATGACAGAAAAGTCAAGGAACCCCTAAGATTGCCGGCCAGCCAGAAGATACCAACCCTGGGAGAAAGCAAGCCTTCTAGCCTCTGAAACCAAGAGCCAATAAACTCCTGTTGTTAAGCCAACCCAGTGTATGGCATTTGTTTTAGCAGCCAAGGAACTAATATATTTTGTAGTAAGTCTTGCTTGGTGGTCATGAAGATTGGTTAGAGGGCTCTCCACTTGAAATGACATTTCCAGTACCTCAGTTGAGACTACAATGCCCAAGATTACAAACATTTGTCAATACCTGTTATGCAATAGGTAATCTATACATGTAATTTCTTTCCATCCTCACAACTCTCTGACATGGGTATTACTCCCATTTTGTGAAGGAGAAAATATAGCTCAAAAGAGTCATGGAAGAAATGGCCCTGCTGACCCAGAAAATGCAAATGCTAAACCAGTCTTTATAACTAAAATTCAACACAACACTGACTTGGGTCCACCTTTTTTCTCTTAGGTTGCTGAATTACTGTGACTTAAGGGTTTTTAAGCAGCAACTGTATTGTATTAATTTTATTCCATTTTTAAGACATGTTAATCTTTTTCTAATTACAATAAAACTTGTCTTATTCTACCCGGTCACAGGATGGACTATTCTGATTAATAAAACATTCTGGTTAATAGAGTGTTAGGAAGACTACTTATCTCTGAGAAGGAGAATAAAATCACATCTCCTTAATATAAACACTGAGCGCACACTGTAATCTGCCTTTGCTGATTCAGGAAACAAGGGGTACTAACGTGTGCGGCGTCATTGTTACAAATACCAGGGGAGCAGAACGGCACTACTAAGGGAGAGTTCTAGCTGCTAGAACCTCAGATTTACAGAGGTGGCAAGCGCCTCTGTGGTCCTCTGTTCAAGCTTTTTATTTACAATTGGTCAGCTCAGTGATTGACCCAAGGTCATCCAGGAGTCCAGTGGCAGACACATAGTGACCAATACATGGTGATCAGTTCTGATATGTGAAGCTGATTCATCACACTCATATTGACCCTACTTATTGCAATCAGAAAAATGAACACAAGCTGTCACTTGCCTTCTATATTTGTTTATTTTATATAAGCAACCATGCATCCACTTGTTTATGTACTTCTGTGACAGTTTTTTTTTCCTGGATCTTAATTTTCTTACCATTCCTTTCACACAGTAATACATATGATGTCATGCTGCAAATAAGACACAGCAAGAGGCAGGACCTTCCTCTGAAGGTTTTCTGATTATTCCCTCTTTTCTAACACAGCTTTTATTAGGACTAAAACGCGAAGAGAAGCTTCTACCAAGCATTGCATTCCAGCCTTGCAATTTAACTTGCCAAGTTTAACTGGGGATGATTAATCAATTATTTACTTAACTGGCACCATTTTCCTGTCACTTAAATCATATTTAATTTCCATCTATTATAATCCATTAAAAGTGCTGAGCCAAAACCCTCAGTGCACTATTTGCTTCTGTGATGGTTTCACACGTAAAGCATCAAAGCACTAACCATCCCATGTACATTTACAGATGACAGAAGGCCTCTGTTAAGATGTGGTTCATGGGCACACTTTAGAGATTTCTATATTTTACAACTTTAACATATCCGGAGCCATTTACTACCAAGTGAAAAACCACCAGAACAATCTAGATCAATAGTCTATTTAATCTGAAAAGTCATCGTTCATGTAAAATGGAACTTAAATATTTTTTGAAAATCATCCAAATCTTTTATTCCCACTTCCTCTACATAAAAATTCCTAAACCCTCAAACTTTTTGAGATAAAACTGCCACATGCAATGTATGAAACTCAACTGAATCCTTGTCTGGGAAAATATGTAACATATTTTGGAAGGCTAAATGCTCTGCTAATTACATGATACCAGAGAATTAGTGTTGGGCACACCCAAGTACATCTTCCTAACAACATTTGGTAAGGTCAAACAGCCCTCTGCTTCCTGATTTAACCTTTTGGTGCCTCAGGTTCCTAATATGTAAAATAGGCATAAAATGCCTAGCTCACAGGTTTCCCATGGGAAGCAAATGAAATTACATTTGTGGAGAGGCCAGTACTGAGCCTTTCTGGAGCAGGGCCCCCATAAAAGGTAGTCATTATTGCTAACATCAAGGGGCAGATGAAGTATGATTGGGACAATACCCCAGTGGTGAAGTGTCGTCAAAGAGAGGCATCTGCCATTTACCTGGATGTCACGGCAAACACCATCAACCTCCCATCAGGCAGAGGCTGGGTGGCCATGGAAGACAGGTGGGGCAGATGACCTTTAAAGGCTACACCCACCTCTAAAACTCTATGATGTTAAGAGATACTGAAACCGTGGATCTGCTAGATGACCACGTTGCATGGAAATTTCCAGAGACTCTGGAAAATCCATTGTTCCCTTAAGACTTAATCTAATGAAGAAGAAAACAGGTCCTCTTTTATCTCTCTGCACCATCACCAAGATTAAAATACAAAGAGGAGCACATTCAAATATGTGTTTTATTTGTGCAATAAAATAAAGAAGGAAGTGTTGAAAAGGAGCCCAAATAAAGCTATCTGCAAATTCAAGGTGAAGTGCGAGGTGGGTGTCCTACCAAGAAACAGTCAAATGCAGTACAAAAAATACCCAGCTCACCAATCTGTGAGTCCCTGCTGGAAGCGAGGGGACTGTCATTCTTGCTGTTTGCCATCCCGGGGTGTCGGGCTGTCGGGAAGCCCCAGCAGCGTTGTGACTCCCAGGCCTGCCATGACGGAAACCCACGAGTCCCACTCAGTGACAGATGCTGGGCTGACATAACCAAAAAGGATAGGAAACACACAGAACAGCAGCTGGGCCAGACAAATTCAACGTCCCACCTGCTGTTGATTTACACATTCATCCCTCAAACCCGATCCCCGTCCATGTAAAAATCTGCCAGCACGTCGAGAAATTAATCAGTTTGGGGAAAGGGAGGGAGTTATCCATGGTCGATTTTATATTCGTTCTGTAAACACATTTGTGCAGCGCTGAGGCAGCTGATCAGAACAGCAGTGGCTGTTTCTGCTCTCTGCTGTAATCACCCATACACCTGGGACTCACACAGCTCCTCACTGCTGTTTCCTTAGATGAGGATTTTTTAAAAAAATTTTTCTGAGGGTAAAGCTGGCTTTGGAAACTAATTAGATATGTCTGTGTTTTTTTGTTTGGCTTCCGAGTACACGGTGGCCATCTCATTTGCATTTGTGTCTTGTCTCTCCCTCGTCTTTGTTGCGTTTCCTTTTGTCTGAAGAGAGAACAGGAATGATTTCCTACCACCGCTGGTCAAACAGGCTGCTCTGCGGAGTGGGTGTCTATGTGTGTGTATGTAAAATTCAAGTGCCTCGTTTGCTGCAAAACAACCTTTATTCTGAAGAACATCTCAGCTCAAGGAAATGCTCTTTAAAATGTCTAATTCCCTACTGTGATTTCCTTTAAAGTTCTAATTAGTTGTGCACAGTAATGAATTCTGTAAATTGCAGTGTTTCATTTAAAGCTTTTAAGGTACAGAGGCTCTAATAATGAGTTTTGCCACAGCCAGTCTTTGAAGAAAGTAATTTTGAAAGGTAGGCTTCGTATTTTTGGAGATGTCATGCATCTTCGAAAACAATCACAATGTTGAGTCTCAATGTAATATTTGTTGCTTAATGCCATCAAAATGTCAGATTAATGAGTAATTAACAACGTTTGTACATAATGCTGTTTCCTTCTTTCTGTAAAGGCCAAAAGCATAATGGAGAATTCAAGTCATGAAACAGCTTTCAACGAATCTATTTCCAGAGTTTCCATTTTGAACAACTTGCTACCAGGTCTCTAACGGCCTTCTTTAATGGTCAGTAAACAGCTGGCCTTCCAGATAACACAGAGAACATAAAATATTCATGGTATTTAAGCTGCTTCTACATATTACTCATATTCTTTGATTTGCTGGTCTTGAAGGGGAAAGAAACCCTCGGCACCACCACCTCCTTCCCTCCTTCGGGGGGCAGGAAGGATTCACGCACATCTACCACCTTTTTCTGTTAGGCCCTGCCTGGGGGCAACTGAGCGCTTTTCTGTGTCCTGCCCTTCCTCCCTCTGGACTGAAGTGAAATCCTCATGGGGCACGCTGCGCGCCCCCTCAGCCTCCCGCGAGAGGCCGGAGCCTCCTGCCTGGTCCGCGTCTCCCGAGGCTTCCACCGACATCCTCTCCCCGTGGCCCTTCGCCTGGGGGGCCCAGGCCTGCTCTCTGCTCTCCCACAGAGCGCCCTGGCCGTCCCCCAGGTCCCCCGCCCTCTTTCCTCTAAACTGACCTTCCCGTTCGTTCTGAGACTCGGGCTGGAGGATTTGGAGCCCCCATCGCCAGAAGCCCAAGACTGCCCTGACCTCCTCCTAAACCGCTCACACCGATTCCTGATCCCAGCCCACCCCACCACCCACCCTGCCCAGGCCCGTGCCTGGGCCGCAGACACCGAGAGGGGGAGAAGACAAGTCCTGGCAAACCTCACCGAGCGGGGCCAACCTGAAAAGTGGAGGTGCTGCTCAGCGGCGCGACTCCTGTCTCAGGACCTTCCACTCTAGCCCATTAGCCCCTGTGCGTCACCACCAAACCCCGGCTCGGAGCACAGCCTTCCACCCGCAGAGAATGCAGATCCTCGGGCCCTGTCACCGCAGGCCCCCTCTCCATTCGTCACCGAAGAAGATTCTCCTCTCTGTGGAGTCACCCTCCCTCACCTGTCGGTTCTGGGTCATACCCCAGGCCACCCCCAAATGCTCTCTCTTCCTATAATTATCATCTCTCTTTCTCTTTCCATGGAACACATTTTCTGGCACCTTATTATCTCTTTAAAAAAAAACAAAAGCAAAACCCTCTGTTGGACCCTGCTAATTATCCTCTCACTCTTCAATCTCTCACCTTCCTTTTCCTGCCAAATTCCTTGACTATGTGCTCCCACTCACAGCCTCCACAATTTTCGCTCAGTCCTTTCTTAACCTTCCACAGTCTGGCTTCCTTCAAACTTCACAATTCTATTGAAAAACACCCTGAAAGCTGCCCCGGCACCTGCTGCCTGCCAAATCCATGAGCATTTCTCTTTCCTTCCCCTTTTAAGTAGTGGTTTAAAACACTGACTGAACAGAAAAATCATTTATGAAGGTTTTTAGCATGTAACACCCAGACCATCCCCACCCAGAAAGTCATCTACATTTACAAAAATCTCCCTAGGTGTTTTGAAACCACGAGGGCTGAGCAGGTGTGGACACGCTCATCAGCACGCCTGGAGAGGCTCCATCCCTGGCTTCAGTGCCAGGGAAAGAACGGGAACTGGGGCCCTTCTTTGCTTGTCCTGACTCCACAGGTGGCTCCTTCTAGTTGTCTCTTCTGATTTCTATTGGATGGGCCCCCCCAGAGTATTTTCTCCAAGGAGGTCCTCCAGCCCCCAAACCCGTTCCTTTTCCCCTCTCTTAGCTCATTTACAGTTCCTAGTATGAATTAAGTCCTGATCTGTTCTATAGCAGAGACCTAGAACACAGTTCCTCAGTATGACCGCTGGACATTTTTACCGGCAAGTTCTGCAGCCATCTAACTGGCTGCAGTGAAAACGACCTAATATCTAAAACAGTCTCCTTTCTCATAGTCTTACTCTTATCACTAGTAGTACTATGCATTACATTTTTATTTCAGTTTAGACTGTGCTAAAATAAAAATCCTGAATAAGTTGGGCCTATTGTCCAACCTCATTTACTTCCAAATTAATGTGCAAGGAAATGAAAACACAAGGGAGATCCATGGTATTCTATCAATTATATTAATTTGGGCACACACACAAAAAAGAGCTACTCCCCAGACCCCGAGAGCTTGCAAGAAAATCCACTTTTGCAAATCTTCTCATTACTGATCTTCAAGAAGTAGTTGGCCCTGAGATTCCCATCAAAAATGATCATTAAATTGACTTGTGAGTTATTAAGTCCCCTTGCCTCCATGGCACCGCAGGTGGATCTGGCAATCTGCATAGTTCAACATGCCCCCTATTTCCCATGCAGAGCTGAGAGGAAAGCAAACACAAAAATTGGTAAGAAAAGGGGTTCCAAAATTGTTTTCAAAGGCTGAAAGTACCACTGACACTCAACACCCTGGAAGGAAGACTCCAGCTGCCCAGGGCATGCACTCACCCACCTGGTTTGTTTTATGAAGCCGAACAGACAGAGAGGCTTAGAGCCTCATACGGGTCTAACAAGCTACACTCCTCAAGTCACTCTCTGTGTTACCCATGTCTGTTTTTTGTGCTCAGGACTGAGTCCAGGCGGCATTCTTAAAACTGCTAATATTGCTATTTAATTCTGCCCATTTGCTTATCTTCCCAAATAATGAAATGGTTACCAAAAATAATGAAAACCACATAAAAATATAATTAGAATCATATTCTGGATGCTTTCTTATGGACATAATATCTATTTTTTAAAAATCAGGAAACAGTTATTTTTTCTCAACCTCTCTACCCAAAGATGACTCTCACCCCTGCCTATGGAAGCTGCGCAGGTAGAATGTCGGGGACTGTGATTAAGCTCCCTTAGCTGACAGCATCTCCGAGACCTCCCTAATGACCCACCACCTGAGGGATTCCCACCCTTTCCACTACTGTCCCACATTTAAAACACCCCATAGAACTTTTAGAAAATGGTCCTTTTTCACTAGTCAAAACTTCAGGCCCATGATGGGTGAGGCCTCCAGAAACCAAGCTCAGGTAAGCTTTGGGAGACCATGGCCAAAGGAGCCCACCCAGCAGGGAACTGGTAGGAGAAGGAGACACCATCTGCCACTGAAGAGCCACACGGCACTTTCCTCTCCTTAGGGTGGACTGCCACAACAACACAAGCTTCCTCCAAATAACAGAGCAAGGATCAGAATTCATACCTTGGCTGTGCTCACAGCATTTACATGAGATGACATACAATGCCTGGAAAATACGTGCAACTTTAGATTACAAAGGACAACCAACCCGATGTGAGCATGATGCGGAGAGTGGGGCAACACATGCTTCCAGAACCTTCTGCCCTAAATTTACAGAAAAGGGAAGTAAGGGAGAAAAGGCAGTACCTGATTATAGGGCGAGCAGAGGTATCTGTATGCTACCTAGGTTCAGGATGACTGTTTGGCCCTACAGAGACACCAATGTGGAAGGATTTGTCCAGGTTGAAAATTTAAGAATCCAAGAGACGAGAACATTCAGTTTGGGAATGGATACACACACTAGCAGAATTCCTCCAATCAAAATACAGGGTGTGTGATTAGCAGCTACAAAGCCACGCTTTCCTATTTGGCAGAGAATCCAAAGAGTCTCTCCCCACTGGGGCGACAAGTTTAATAAAGCTCCAGATGAACTTGTTATAGTTATACTCATCTTGCTTCCAAGTGTGGAGCTAGGCCAATATTCCCTTTCTCTTGACACTTTGGTCTTTACAGAGCTTCTCTGTGAAATGTCTGTGGATTGTCCCCGTGTTTGTGAGCAACTGACAAAACTGCGCAACTACAGAGGCCCACACAAAACCTGAGCCTCCTCCTCCACTAGGCCTCAGGAGAAAAGAAACCAATCAGCCAAAGATCCATACTAGACTTGAGATTCTCACAATCAATCACTTTTTCTCTTAAAGAATCCCCAACAGGCAAAAGGCAATCTCTGTCTGCATGTTATATAAGCTGGTGGTGTTCCAGCAGGTGAATGCAATTTGCAGTTCCTTACCTTTTTGTTGTGATGTGCAACAGATAGAAGAATTTCATTGTGATGGGACACGGCAGCAAATCACCAGGTTGGAAAGCATAGCAAAAAAAGGAAAGGAAAGAGAAAACTGTTAATTTATGTCCTTGGAAAGAAGGTGACAGCGTGCTCCTGAGCAACGTCTATCGCACGAAGAGCAGACCAATAACACAATGCAGGGATACCTGGAAGCACGCGACAGGCGTCCGAAAGGCAACCTGTCCTTCCCTCAAACTAGAAACCTATGGCTTCTGGCACAGAGAACAGAGAAGACTCTCCGGCATCTCCCCGCAGACTCCTTCCTGAGCTTGGCTCTTTTTAGTTGGTGATTCTGTTCCCAAAAGCACCTACGACGGAATTTCTCTCTCAACAAAGCAGAGCAACAGGGCTACCTGTGGACAGGGGCGAAAAACCCTTTTCCCTTCTGCATAACCTTCTCAATCCACAAAAAGAATTCTGCTCCCTCAACCTACATCTAAAAAAAAAAAAAAAAAAATGGGAACGAGTGTTGTTGGGGGGGGGAGAGGGGGGGTGGGGGGGTGGGGTTGAATGGGACCTCACATATATATTTTTAATGTAATATTATTACAAAGTCAATAAAAAATAAAAAAATAAAAAAAATAAAAAATAAAAAAAATAAAAATAAAAAAAAAACCTACATCTAACCTGCAGACACCAACATTTCTACATTCAACATTTTTGGGAAGACATCTGTGAGATATCCAGAGCATACGGCCCTCATGTACCTGGCTCAGGTGCAGGAAGGTGGCCACTCTCAGCCAGTGCCAGGAGGGCAGCCCTTATGGGGGGTAGTGGGTGGCTCCCAGGCAGCTCCTAAACACACACACACACACACACACACCCCCAATATGCCAGATT
Organism: Dasypus novemcinctus; assembly: GCF_030445035.2. Lineage (NCBI taxonomy): Eukaryota > Metazoa > Chordata > Mammalia > Cingulata > Dasypodidae > Dasypus > Dasypus novemcinctus. Next base: position 19,212,364 of record NC_080699.1, on the reverse strand, counting down.
CCAAACTCAACCACATCCTCCTTAGAGCTGTGGGGCTAGGCTTAGGAGCAGGGAATTAGCCATCGTCACACTGGGAAGAAAATAAACGGTAGAGCAGGGGCTCTTAACCAGGGGTCCATGAACTGGAATTGAAATAAAATTAAAAAACAAAACAAAACTTTATTCTCGTGGAGACGCGTTGGTGCGGGTGTGATATATTTATTAAATAACATGCAGTATCCTGCGGACTTAGTAAGGGTCCATGGTTTTCACCTGACTAGCAAAGGGGTCCGTGGAACGAAGGTTAAGAACGGGTGCTGTAGAACATAAGAAAGGGGAGAAGGTGAAGGCCCCCCACCCCCGCCCCCTCAAGGATTAAGAAACAGCGCTGAGACAGAACTGAACAGATATGATCTGGGGGAACCTGCATATTCTTCATTTTTTCTTGTTAGAAAAAAAGCAACTTCTTACAGTTTGGTGCAAAATGTAGGTCAGAGTCTCCCAGGGAGACTCTTTCCCCCCGTATTTTAGACACACGCTCAGGGCCTATTGTCAGCTGTGTGAGATGAGGCCCACACAGAGGGGCGTACAGCTCACTGCCCCTTTACGCCTGGTCCACGGGCAAGTGGGAAACATGGGCCTGGCTGCAAAGCAGCGCCGGGTTCCGGCAAGCTGGAGCAGCGTCCACACAGCAGGGCCGCAGGAGTCAGTATGAGCTTGGGGAAGCCATGGGCGTCCTTTCTCAGAAAAAAAAATGGAACACCTCATCTGCCCCCCCATCCTGGAATGCAGCACAGAGGGACATGGCCTTCTCCCCGCAGGTAACTGGCCTGGTGCCCAGTAGCCTTCCAGTCCCGGGCTGTGGCAGAGTCTGCTAACTGGGGGCTCTCCAAACCCGTGTCCCGTTCCTCATGGGCATACAGCTGGACTGCGTTTCCAGGCTCCTCCGAGGCAAGCCATGGCCAACGGATGGTGGGTGGAGGTGAAAATGCCCCTTCCAAGCTGGCCCAGAACCTCACCATCTCTCGCCCTGTTTCGGGCTGGATGGGGATGTCAGTGGTAACCCCAAAAGTCAGCAAGGTGGCAGAGGTGACATCCTGGGACCCTAAAGGACTGCATAAGGCATGGCATACCCCACCCAGCGACCGAAGTGCACGGGCACGGGAAAGAAGGAAATGCTGCTGGGCTGCACCCGAGGTGTGGGCTCACCTGTGACAGTGGCCCACCCACCCTGACCTAGTACGCCGGGCTCGTCCCTCGCCGGGGCGCTCCCTCTGGAGCTTAGCTTGCGTCAGGCGCCTCTGCTTGCTTCCAACAAATCCCTCCTTTTCACGCCAGCTATTCTGAACTCGTGTTCTTTACACCCAATGAATGTCTGACTATGACGTCCTGGAGACCCAGAGCGGCCACAGCTGACAGTCGTCTGGGGGTGGACCTGTAAGCTCTGGGTCCTTCCTCAGGCGGTGCAGAGGGGCTGAGGGCATTTTCAGAAGGCCTCAAGCCTCAGGGGTTTGTCTCTCCCACAGCCTACCTCAAAGAGGCAAGTGCGCTGAGATTAGACTTGGAAGGAACACGAAGAAGCATTTCCTGACAGCAATTGGGCGTCTTGGCTCAGACCAGAAGGTCCGAACATCTTCCGAGCTCAATATGAATAGAGCGACAACTGCTCCCAGTTGGTTTAGGTCAAGCTTAACTGACCGTGCCTCTATGATTTTTATACTAAGGAAGCAAACTTTTCCAGAGGAGAAAAGTCAAGAAAAACTTCACCAGGAGTTTGCCTCATCGTCCATCCTCTGCTGCAGGAGACAATTACTATCGCCCATTCAGCAAGGAGGTGCAACACGACCACTCTTCCATCCTGCGAAACACGCCTCCGTGACAGACTCGATACAGAAATGAAATAGCCATGTGCAAGGTCACACTTGTCAAGTGTTGACAGAGATGTCTGCTGTAACACAGATTCATTTCACATAGGCATCAAGCATCTATAATGAATATTACACTGGAAATGGGGCTGTAGGGAAAGCCAGGACATTTGATTTAGGGTTCCTGTTTTTAAGTAGTTTACAAGCTACTTACGGAAGCAGGAAGCATGTATGAAATGTTAAATTTAAAAAGAATACAATAAGAAAGCAATGAAATGATATCACAAAGCCAGCTACAGGACAATCATCAGTTGATTATTTTTAATCCAATTTGCTTCCCAAACTCAGTTTACTTGCCTACACCACTGTTCTCTGTTCCCTGGCACTCCCAATCCCAGGTTCACTGCTTGATTTAACTCCCCACACTGCATATGTCCCTCCAGCATATACTAAGTAACTGACTTATCTCATGAAGATGGAAATTTTCTGTTTTCTTTGCTGTGTCCCAGTGCCTGGCACAGTGCTAGGCACATAATGAATGCGTAAATAGAACCACCCCCCAGATCCCTAAATACAGAAATCCAACAGCAATAAACTAATCACTGTGTTCCTAAAAATAGTCTTTAGTCTCACATCAAACATCCCAGTTTCTTCAGACTCTCTGCCAACAGTAGCTAGCACTGTAGCCCGCTCACCTGCTCAACTATGGGAAAATAAGGACCTCAAGTGTCAGACATGAGATGCCGATATGGAGGAGCAGGGCTGTCTTCCACATGGCTATCTTATTATTTGAATTAATAATGGTGTAACCAAGAAGGTGGCCCTTAGACGTGTCCAGAGGGCCGTGAGAGCTATTAGTCACATTAAAAAACATGGTAATAACAAAAAAGGCAAGCATGTGTGCTCTGAATAAAAAGCATGCACTGATTCCATGAAACCTGAAGCTACAAAAGCAAGCTGCTAAATCACCCGCCAAGTTCCTTAACGAGCAAGGGGCTGAAAAGAAACTCCAGGGCGGAAGGCAGCGCAGCTGCTGACCCTGGCCGCCGCACACGTCTTCCTCTTGTCGGGGTGTCTGCAGCATTGTGCAGTCCCACAGGGAATCCTGAAGCCCGGATTCCTGCCTCGCTCCTAGCAATCCTGGCGCTATTTGTGCTCCTGTGGCATGTGGGGACTGCCTGGTTCTGACCGCAGTTAATCACCCGATGGTATGGACCATCCTTGGGCTCATCGCACAGCTGTGACTGAGGGGGCATTTCAGAGTCAATGACCGATGATGCTCCGCGTCCCAGCACTGCCACTGGCATAAGACACAGATTCCTGTCTACAGAGCGCCCAGGAAACAACCCAAAGAGACTCTCACTCTAGTGAAGACGAAGCCAGTGGCTACGTACACAGCCAATTCCACAGCAGGGGAAAGCCGGCACTGCAGGGGGCCCAGGGTCCCTGGTCCCAAAGCCTCCCTCACACTCTGCGCCTCTTGGAAAAAGCCCTTGTTGGTGCCCCTGCCCACTTTCCTGCTCTCTGTGACCTCCCCCAGGGTTTAATTTTTGAGAAATAGTGTGTGCGCGCTGGAGCGCACGCACGCCCGTGCACACGTTCACGCTTACGGAGAGCGTGAGCACACTAACTCCCCAGCTGCTGGCCTCGTGGTGCCGGGGAGCAGAGGCCATCCCCAACCGCAAACACGGGGTGCAGAGACCCCACGTCCACACTGACGCGGCAGCCGCTCCCACCTGCCTTCCCCGGAGTCTGTGCAGACGCCGCTGAGGGCAGCCACGTAATAAACGTGGGATGCGAGGCCCGTTTGTCAGCTCCTCAGCCCAGGTGGCTGAGCGGTGAGCAAGTCCTCCCTAGGACTTGAGGGCTGAAGGAGCGGGGCGCGCCCTCTGAGGGGGCAGAGTGTGAGGGGCAGTGTGGGAAGCGAGCGAAGCAGAGCTCCCGCCCTGGGTTTCCATCGTGGCGTGCACCGCCATGCAATGTGGCTTTCATCTTACACAGGTTCTCTCCCTCAGCCTGTGAACACTGGGAGCGGAGGGGCCATTTATTACTGACCCTTGCACCCAAAGCTCCTGGAGCAGATGCCGGGGGCCTTCACATATCTTGTCTCACCAGTTAGGAATTCGTGGGGATACTTTTATGCTCATTTCACAGAAGAGCTAATTGAGGTACAGGGCCCTGAAACGGCTTGTCCAAGTTCACGGGGCTAATAAGTAACAGGCGGGGGCACAAAGTAGGCCTGTGGGTTTCCAGGCCTCTCTCATGGGGCTCTGCTCCTGCACCAAGGCCTGGGCGATGAAGTTACCCAGCCACGAGCATTAGATGTCGGAAGGAAATGTGGTTGCCAAAGCATCCAGGATCAACGGTGCGTGGATCGGGTAATGGACCGGACACAGGCCAAGTAAAAACACAAGACCAGCCCAGTGGCAGAGGGACCACGCTTCAGGGCAAGCAGCCGTTGGACACGTCACTGCGAGGCCATGGGAGAAATGACAGCTCAGCCAAGTATGACACACACACGCCAGCCCCACCCAAAGCCCCTCGGCCCTGCCCTTGGCAGCACAGGTAAAGAGCACAAAGGCTAAGAGAAAATACATCCCGATTCCAAGCAATCAGCATACAACTGACCTGCTGAAAGGCAACCCAACTTTAAGTTGGGAAGTCATCATTTGAAGGGACACTGCTGAACACCCGCTTGGGTTTTGTTCTGATTAGGAATACTACTCATCTGAGCTTTCTGTTATTAGAAATGTTTTGCCTTTGGATGGAGACTGAATTACAAAATGTCAGTGTCTTGGGAGTGGGTGTAACTCAGTGGCTGAGTGCGTGCTGCCCATGTATAAGGTCCCCGGTTCATTCCCTGGTACCTCCTTTAAAAAAAAAATGTCTTGCGGTTTAGTGGATAATTTTTTTCTGTTCTCTCATCACTACTTAACCATCACCAATTTTGCTAAAAGAAATGGGCATTTTCAAACACTATCCCTAAAAGGTATCTCTTGCCTAAAAAGAAATCACATTTATATTTCCATTATCATCTTTAGTCCATCCTTTTTACATGAGCAATTAGACCAGCAGTGACACAAGCTTCATGTTAAACGACTCCTGGCTGAAAAGAGATGAAATGTCGGTGGCACCTGAAGCAGTCCTCTGTGCACGAGGCTCTGTGGCTCCCCGTGGCAAACCCTGGTGGATGTGGCATTTTAACTAGGGCCCCGATAAACCCTTGTTTATTGTAAATTCCATTTATTATTCCAATGCAGTGTCTCTGTGATGGAATTACCTGGAAAGCTTCTGTAAAAATAATGATTCTTAAACACCATGCCTGGAGACTTGGGGGTGGAACCCAGGGACATGAATTTACAAGCACCCAGGTCTATCACACAGGAGGGAATAAAACAGAGATGCTGGGTAGTTCGACAACCAGCAGAAATCACCACCGCCTCAGAGTTCAGCACTGGAAAGATACATTTGGTAGGTACCTGGGGCACAATCACATCCCAGTGGTAGACAAGGAGAGGAGGGGGGCTGTGTCCTTAGAGTTGAAGCCTGGCCCTCGTTCCCATGCCAAGATCTGTCTGTCCAGCTTGAAGAAGAGCTCGCCGCCAGCAGAGGTGGTGGAGGGCAGGGCTACACGGAACGACACCCGCCTGCCCAAGTGTGACCCTAAGTGTCACCCGGAGGGTAGGGGAGTTTTCCACAGTGAATCTGCTTATTCTCTGTTGTAGGTAAATATACACTGTGTTTGCAGTGGGGGCTGGGAAACCGAGAGGCTTCTTATTGAAAAGTAACAGCGTTGCTTTTTATGAGGGAAATTTTCATCTAAAATGCATTTCAAAACTACATAAGAATGTCAGGGAGACAAGAGAAACTGGATAATTTGTCAATTGCATCCGCTGAGAATACAATTATGAGAAAAATGAACTGTAATGATATAATAGATCTTTTTGTGTTACTTAAAGACTACGCAATAAAGGAGCAGGGTGTGCGGCGCCAGGAGGATATGGCTATAGGCGCATCTGAATCAGTTCCACGGGCCCACGGGCGATGTTCACCCCAAGTCCGCTCCGCCCTGGGGCAGCAGAGGACGGGCATCTTGGAGTCAAGACATATCTGGGCTCAGATCCTGGCTTCACGTCGGCAGGAGCTGACCGTGAGTGGCCCCCTTAGGCTCACTGAGCCTTGCCATCTCAGATGGGTGTGAAGAATAGAGCTGATATAGGGAAGCTCGCAGCCAGGGCCTGAACAAATGCAGCTCTGTACTACTACGATGCTGAGGGTGATTATTGCTGTCGTTAAGGGTTGCATAGGGAAGGAGACGCTCAGAAAGATCTAGCATCAGATTTTGCATGGTAGGACAAAAACTGGCTTCCTTGATTTTCTAGGAGAAGATCCTTTTAATGTATATTTTGATTTTGCAGGGTGGATTGAGCCATTTGAACCTCTGCCCCCACATCCAGGCTGGTGACCTGGTGTCCTGCAATCTACCCAGCTGGTTCTGAGGAGGGTACTTCTGCCTGACTCCAACTGCTCCGAGACGACAGTGACACAAGCTGCTGCTGCCTGAGAGACACACAGTTGTGTCTGCCCAGACCCAAAGGACAATGTCCTCACCTGCAAGCAGCAGTCTCTAGGTGATTTTTTTTTTTTTTTTTTTTTTTTGAGGTACCGGGACAGGAGATTGAACCCGGGACCTTGTATGAGGGAGATCAGCACTCAACCTGTGAGACACAGCGGTTCCCTCATCTATTTGCTCATTGTTTGTTTCCTTGTTTTTGTTTGTTGTCTGCTCATTGTTGTTTTTTTTTTTTTTGCCCATTGTCTGCTTGTTGTTTTTGCTCATTGTCTACTCGTTGTTTATTTTCTTTAGGAGGCACCAGAACCGAACCCGGGACCTTCCATTTGGGAGGCAGGCGCTCAACTGCTTGAGCCACCGCTGCTCTCTCTTATTGTGATTTTGATATAAGCAAGTAGAAAGGAAGAATGAAGGTTGACCCAATATAATCGCTTCCATTTAATAAAGATAATTGAGATTTCTCCCTTGTTTGCAACCATTTTTGCACTTTCTCCTGAATGGAATATGCAGTCTTTTTTAGCAGGACATGTTGACAGGAATTAGAATTTCCAAGCTACTCCAACAATCACTGTTACATTGATTACATTTATTGATTGCAGATGAAATGTAGTCTATCAGTTAATAGATATAACAATGAATACCAATCATGCCTGGAATTCTGGGGGGACTTTTTATCAGACTTCTTATTCAAATACTGACATACATACTTACCAAATAAAGTCACCCATTCATCAGAACATTATTAAAAAGTTACTACTCAACTGCATGCTTCAGACATCTGAGGAGGACATCCCCGTTTGCTCTAATCATATTACTTAAGATTTAATAAGTTGTCTGATTAGAAGGCTGATTTAATTAGGGCACTAACATAAATGGCAAACAATATATATGTTCATACAACACTAAAACGTTTTCAATTATATATGTGGCCCTGCAAGTGTGATGGTTAATTCTAGGCACTGGGTCCTTTAATGACTGAAGGCCTCAAGCAATGTGCAGGTACTTTTATGACACACATTAAATATACATTCAAGCACAGCAGAGAAATTTAATAGAAGTGTCTGTTCGTGTTCTCGTGCCAGACCTTGAATAACGTAGCTGTAGGTAAATGTCTTACCCTGACGTTGATGCTGCAGTGAAAGTCAGGTGAAAACCTTCAAAAATAATGTTGTTTTTTTCCCAGAATATTAGACCTCATCACTCTGGTATCTTCAGGGACATTACTGTCCAAGAAAAGTTCTTCAAAATTAAATGATCAGAAGCAATGTTGAAGAATGAAACACACTGCTGTTTCTTATATGTAATGAGCTTTAGGAGGACAAACTAAATGTGATAAAGAAATTAGAAATGTTTTAGAGCTCAGAATCTGTAGAAAACACAGCAGCTGCTTTATCGTTCAGACAGAGATTTATCTAGGGTGTAGTCAGCCCCTACAAGGCAGAGGACTCCAAGAAGAGTGGTGGAGACTGGTTTGTTTTACTGTGTAACACAATGCTGAGTGGGACTTGAACCGACAACCAAGGAAGCCAAGCTAAGGCCAAAGAGATAGTCAAGTCCCCTACACTCCAAAGGGTACAAATGGGTGGGAAGAGACACCTCCGTGCAAGGCTTAGGGAAGAGGACAGCAAGGTCGTGCGACCATGAGCCACAACCTCACTCCCCACTTGTTCTTTCCCCCCTCCCAGTCTAGAAAAGACAAAGGGGAGAGTCATTCTTCTGGGTCTTGTCCCTCCCCACCCCTGGAATCATTAGCCTGTCTGCCAAAGACAAGAGAGAGATGACAGGCCAAGAGAATTACTTGGGAAGGGTCTGCTTCCAAAGGGAAGCTGGTACCTTGCAGCCAGTTGGATGACTGCTGAGTTGGCAGCCCTGTCCATCTGCCCTGAGCCTACCTGAGCAGGGGGAAAGAGAATGGAGATAACTGGCAGGGCAAAGGTGGGCAGTAGCCACCCAGGGCTGGCAAGGATGTATGAGTTCCCCATGGGCCAGTGGACCGAGGTCCCAGGAACCTAACTCCAGAGGGTGGCTTGCAGGTAAAGGGACCTCAGGAAGAAACGGTGGAGGGCTACACCACCAGGACCAGAGCTGAGGGGGTGGCTGGATCAAGAAGAACTAAAACTGGAGCTCCCACATCAGGAACCTTGCATTGGAGAGTCCCCAACAGGGTCTTCTGAAGAACATTCCCTGGATATTCCAAGATAGTCCATATTTGGATATTGGCCACTTGGTGAACACCCACCATCAGCCTGGGGTCCCAGAGAAGCAGCCCAGCTAGAGAGAAGGATACACCCATCTTCAGTGAGGTGGTGAGACACCTGCCTCTCCTCTCCACCCCAAAACACAGGAGGAGCTGGAGGGTGGGAAGGGGCGGGGTAAGAATGTTCCAGAGCCAGAGGCAGTCCCCTTCCCTGCTCCAAGGTGTGGGAGGGGGAGGAAGGTGGAAGGAGCTGGCCCTGCCCCTCTGTCCACTCCAAGTCCTTTAGCCCAAACAGGGACAGTGCTAGAGGGAAGGAGAATGGTAAGATTTTAGAAAGGATACGGAACTGGTGTTTTAAACCAGATCCCAAATTTATTTTTAATTAATGGAAACAACTGGCCACCAAAGATGCCAATTTAGTAAATCTTTTCTCAGGATCTACTATGTGCCAGGAACTATTTTAGGCACTTGGGTGATAATGAATACAATAAAGGTCTGTGCTCTCCTACTACAAGTGGGGCAGGAGACTTAGCAGAGCAAACAACAGTGAGTGGAGAAAATAAAACCATTGAATCTCTACCAAGTTCAGACTCCTCAAAAACCCAGTTTTAACACCTATCAAGGATTAACCAATTTCTTCCTGAAAGTTCTGCTTTCAGGCAAAAGGGATTAAGGAGTTACATAAGAGGAGATGAGGGCTGAAGGGAGAAGTGACTGATAAAACAATGTGAAATGTTCATAAAAACTTAAGTGTTTTAAGTGTTGAGGGGACATGAATGGTGAGATTTCCCAAGCCAAGATGGTAGCTGCAAGGCTGATGACTGGCTGGTCCCATTTATCTTGTGAAGACCCCCGGGACGGGATTTGAAGGCAAGCTGATGCTATCCAGGAAAGCATGGTGTAGAGAGCTGCTTCCAGGCACTGGGGATGAGCTGAAATAGACTGGAAGGACCACAGAAGGATTTAAGAACTGCTTTAAAATATACCAAGGCAAGCACTACTTTGTTTTCAAAACAGTTCCTCCTGGAGAGAAAGATGCATTTACACATTTAAGTAGGCACACATTTGTGGACAACTCAGAAACTCTTTCCAAAGGCACCCAGAGCGCCCCCCTTCCTGACCCTCCCTGCATTTCTGATTTGACTCTTCCTTCTCTAGAGGCCACAGGAGCATCTGGGGCCTCAGAGACAGGGACCCAGAACTCCTTTCCACTCCTCTCGAAAGCCCCTTTCAGGGGTAGGTGCCTCTCATTCTTGAAGGAGCAGCGTTTACTTCCTTCATGATTCCGTCCCCGGCCCAGAGGTGGCCGGGCCAAGCGTTAGCACCTCAGGATACTAAGAGCAGCCGAAGAAAGAGCAGCACGACGCCGGGCTGGGGCAGAGGCGCAGGCGGCCGGCACCTGCAGTGAGCCTGGGCTATGGCTTTATTTAATGGCAGACTATTACCTCCCAATACACTAAAGCCTTTTGCTAAGGGCTCAGTTCTTGGCTGCAGAGCGGCACAGATGATGGTAGTTACTTTTAAATGGCTGGGTTCTAAAAATGATAAGGCCTCTTCTACCTAGAAACCTTCCAACTTTCCAAATGGGTTGGCTCCTAGCACTGCCTGTCTGTGACATCGGGCCACAGGGAGCAGCGGCCTGGTGAAGCTGCTCAGGGCAGAGCTGGGTGACACTGCAGATTCCTCCCGGGGTGGGGAGGGTGGGGGGTGTGCAACAACAGTGCCAGCTTCGCTGAAAATCCTTCAGGGCGGTTTCCGTCACATGCCTTTTCTTAATAAACCGGTAAATTTTCCAACCTGGCCCAATCAAGGCTCACTAATTCTTTTCCAACAACTAGGAGCCCACACTTGATTCAATTCTTTCAGGGAACTGAGGGCCCTAATTAAGCCCAACAACCAGAGCACTAAATGCAAATCTTCATCCTCAAACAATTTAGTTAAAGCAGCCAAGCTACTTTCATTCTCCTGTGCTCCGACTAAGTATGCTGTCATCATGAATGGAGAAGGATAACCCAACCCTGGTCAATGTAACCCAGGCGGGGTGCTCGACTGTACGGAAATCTATGGGGCTCTGTTTATCTCTGATACATTAAAAGAGTATTTTATAGGAAAATTTCAATGTGTCACAAAGAGAGGAGACATGCCGAACCCATTGACATTTAGCTAACAGAATTTTTAATAGCATTGAACTGGCCTAGGAAGGAAGAAAAATAGGAAAGAAATGCCAACCCGACGATGCCCTCGAGAGGAATGCCTTTTGGTTTTATGTGATATTAAATAGCATTTCCTCCACCAAGGTTAGAACCTGTGTTAGTCTTAACAAAGCAAATTTCACCCATCCCAAAACTCAGCCCCAAGATCAACTGCCAGGGTCTAGGGCACAAGCTCCCAGCTGTTCTAACAAGACCAGGAAACTGACTGCGGGTGGGGCCCGTTGTCATTCCCCTGGGACGCGACAGGGGGGCTTCCAGCTCAAGTTCATCAGGCGTGTCTGGAGCCTCTGTCCTCTTGGCCGAGTGGGACTTCTGGCTGGATTTTGCTTGGCCCGAGACTGCCATCAGCTCTGGTTCGGGACAGGAGCTCTGCAGCTCTAAAGGCAGCTCTCTCTCCTGCGGCACAGGCGCAGAGCCCCGAGCTGCAGCTCCTCAGCTAACTGCTGTTTCACGGGGCAAGGGGTCTCTCCACGCCGCACGTGACCAGCGTCTTCAGGCTCCCTTCAGGGTCCCTTCCTCTCCCTAGGGGTCCACCTCCAGCTCCTCTTTTATCTTTCTTCCTCATTCCCCTTTTCCAATTTACCTTCCAACTCTTCTTGTTCTTCCTACTTTTCTTTCTCTTAAAACTTGTCTTAAAGAGATGTCTTAGCATTTGTCAAATGTTTTAATATTAATCTTCTCTTAATAATTTTAAAGTGATATGAACATTTTATATTTCCTTTGGGGGAAAAAAAGTTTTTTTGAGCTACTGGGGCCGGGAATTGAACCAGGACCTTGTATGTGGGAAGCAGGCACTCAACCACTGGGCCACATTGGTTCCCCCGTTGGTCTTTTCATTTGTTTGCTTGTTGCTTTTTTAGGAGGGACCAGGAACCAAACCCTGGACCTCCCGTGTGGGAAGCAGGCACTCAACTACTTGAGCCACATCTGCTCCCCAATTACCTCTTATAAAAGGAACCAAACTAATTTGATTTTTGTTTGTTCTAGTCAATCATCACATTTTGCTATTTTAAACTCTTACAACTCCTGACTAAAGTATAAAGATCCCTTTTCCCCTCCTTCACTCTCTCCCTCCCTCTCCCCCGCCCTTCCTTTTCTTCCTGTCTTTTAATGACTCATATTCATTCTCTATGCCTCAATCGAAAACTAACATTCAGGGAAGCCGACTTGGCTCAGCAGTTAGGGCGTCCGTCTACCACATGGGAGGTCCACGGTTCAAACCCCGGGCCTCCTTGACCCGTGTGGAGCTGGCCCATGTGCAGTGCTGATGAGCGCAAGGAGTGCCGTGCCACGCAGGGATGTCCCCCGCGTAGGGGAGCCCCACGCGCAAGGAGTGCACCCATAAGGAGAGCGGCCCAGCACGAAAGAAAGTGCAGCCTGCCCAGGAATGGCGCCGCCCACACTTCCCGTGCCGCTGACGACAACAGAAGTGGACAAAGAAACAAGACACAGCAAATAGACACAGAGAACAGACAACCGGGGAAGGGGGGGGGGGGGGGATTAAATAAATAAATAAATCTTTAAAAAAAAAAAAAGAAAGAAAAGTAACATTCAGTCACCCAGCCTCTTGGTTCTTTTCTTTGGCAGGTTCCTTTCACTTTCATCTATTTACAAGTTTGGCTCTTCAGTCTGAACTCACTAATAAATTTCATTTACCAAATGCACTTTTATTGACCACCGACATGGACCAGGCATCGAGCCAGGTACTGGGGATACAATGGTTAACAAGACAATTGGCCAACATTCTAGAAGGGGAGACAGACAATAAACAAGTAAACAACAAATACATAAAATAATTCGAGATGATGACACCTTTTCAAAGACAATGACCAGCACACAGTGAGAGAACAGCCAGGAGGGGAGGCCTGCCCAAGGCCCATCAGAGAAGCCCTTTCCTAGGAGACCGGCTTGAAGCCAAGAACTCAAGGGGAAAAGGGAGCGGCTGTGCAAGGGGAATTTCAGGGGCAGTGAGAGCAAGCACAAAAGCCTGAGGCAGGGAGGAGCTTGGATTATCCAGGAACTTAGAAAAAATGTCCAAGTGTGACTGGAGCCTAGCAAAAGGGGAGAGAGTGGCATAGGACAAGGTTGCAAAGAGCAGGGACTAGAGCTTATAAAAAAATGTTTTTAAAAATAAAAGTGGATTTTATCCTTAAGGGTACCAGGAAGTCAGTGAAAGGTTTTAAGCAGAGGAACGGCATGATCTGATTTTTAAGATATTTCTCTTTAAGCATCTCTGCTAGAACTTGGGCCCATGACTTCTGACTCTAGGTAAGAAGCATTTTCTCTTAAGTCCAATACCAAGACCAAATTGCTAGTTACATCCTCAAAATACACCAACAAAACGAACCTACCCCCAAAATGAATACTGCTCAAAAGAAAACAGGACGTGTGCTTTTATTAACTCAGAGAGGTTTGAGACCATTATCATCAACGTGATTGCAAAGTTGCGGATCCACCTGGTTCTAAAAATTGGGATAGAACTTTCCTGCATCTAGTCTGCCTGTACATTTTCCCCCTACATGGTCTTATGTGAAGTCACCAAGGAGAATTAAAATAATGAAATATGTGCAAAAGTTTCCTGAAATATTTCATGGAAATGATGAAGCACTTATTTTTAAAAACAAATTTAGGCACACGTCATAAGAACAATGAGAAGAACACGCAGATTAAATAATTAATGGCTATATAGCCAGGAGTCGTGTATCTGTTGAATTTTAGGTGAAGAGTAAGGAATAATGAAAAGAAAGATTTACTTTGGGAAATAATCAGTAACGGGAACTCCCCTTCCTTGCCTGTGCTCTGCTCCACCCGATTGCATGTTTAGTGAGCATTTACTATGTGCACGTGCCCTATCTCACCCTCTGACTCTGGTATCTGTGGGCCCCGGCTCTTCCTTCACCGGCTCTCTCTGACACCACCCTCTCTCCACACTCCCTCCACCTCTGCCTGCCTGTTTCTCCTCCAAGCCCAGCCCTCACCAGAGCCCTTGACCCAGGGCTGTTTCCCCTCAGAAAGGCCCAGGAACAGTGTCACACTCTCAGAAGCAACATGGGTTGTAGGTGCAATGCTGCCAAGTCACAGAACAGACCTGGCCCGGCTACAACTTCCACCTCGGCAAAGGCAGGGCCATTTCTGAAACACTTAATGGGTGTAATTGTTAATTACAGCCAATCATTTGGCCTCGTTTAGGTTTTTCCTCTAACCCTTGTGGTTAAAACAACAGCTGAACGAAAGCATGACCCCTCTCCAACACAGGCGCAGCTGAAGAGCAAATGCTTAACAACTAAGATTAATGTCCTCTGAGCACACAACCAGGAGAGAAAGATTTAGGATCTTATTTTTAGATTCTAAGTACCTAGATAGTATGATAAAGAAGAAACCTTGGAGAGAGATTCAGTTGGAAAATAAGGCTAAGTATTTTTTACAGTGGGTTATTTAAAGGATAAAGCTAAGGATCATTATAACCTCATGATACCTAAAATTGAAAATAACAGATGATAATGCACTTAAAAAAATTCCTTCTTACAATCCTTGCTATTAATCACTCTTAGGTCTAAGTAGTCCAGGCTGATCTTGCAAATGTGGAGCAAACAACTGCCTGAGACGCCCATTTATAATATTCTGAGTATTTAAAAATCTGTTTCCTTCTCCCCTGTCCCCACCAAATGTTAGTCGATGACAAACAGTTGATTATGATGATAAAAAGATGCCTAATACCTTGATTTTCACAGGTTAGCTTTTTAACACCTGCCACTCACATTCCATTCTGATTATAAACTAAGAGCAAAAAACCTCGCAGATTTATAAGTGACATGAACTTGATCAGAATTTAGGTTATTTTGCCAATTTAAATTCTTAAGCCCAATTTGGTTTCCCTCAATACAGCTGGAGAAAGTGTCTAAGTAAATCAATAATTTTCATTATCCCTGAAGTCTGCAGTCCACAGAAACACAATTCTGGATAGTCACCAAAATTCTCACAGTTATTCTGGTTGATTTTAAGGCAAAAATACCAATAAGCCCTTTTATGTGACACCTGGATGGGTGGTCGGGTGTGTGAGGGCTTGGGAGGGGGCAGGAGGTAGCAGGTGCAGGTCTGTCCGCCCCTCGAGCAGTGTGCTATGGGAGGCGAGGGCCTGCTCACTCACAGGGTGACTTTCCCGTAGAGCACGGCATCACACTGCAGATCACGTTTCCCAGAACACTGTCCGAGACCCCCTGTCGTGGAAACAACACTGAAACAGGAGTAATACAGGACCTGGGTTTTGTATCTGGCAATTAGTCTACTCCTTCATGACAGTTTTTGTTAGCCACCAAAAGGCTTATGCAGATGAGATAAAATACAAAACACAAAACTGTGTTTAGAGAGCATTAGGAAAAATACATTAATGCTGCTCCAATTTTGCAACATATTCTTAGCACAAAATCTTTTTTTTTTCAGATATTTTATGTTTTCTCCTTTTTTTTTTTTTGGAGATACTGGGTCTGAAGAGTGAACCTGGGACCTCGGATGTGAGAAGCCAGTGCTCAACCACTGAGCCACATTGGCTTCCCTGAGTAGGTGTTTTTTCACTTGTTTGTTTTTGTCTGAACACGGGGAACTGAACCTGGGACCTCCCATGTGGGAGGCAGGCACTCAACTGCTTGAGGCACATCTGCTCCCAGCCCTGAAATCTTGAAGGCCAATTTTCAAAGAGAAACAAGTAATTTATGTATACCCCACTCATTCAAGAAAGGATGGGAGACAGAAAATATAGAATTCATTTTATGTAAGTGCCCACTTGAACTCAAATAGAAGAAATTTAAGCTCCTGTATTCATAAAAAGGCATATTTTTATAAACATTTTTCTATGAGGCCTCACATTGTTAAAAAGGTTCTAGTCACAATATTAGATTTTAATCTGCTTTCTGGCCCCTTTCCCAAAACACAGTGGTACCTTTTGAAAAAGGCCAGGAATGAAGACTTTCGCTGGGCGATGCTGCGTATCGACAGCAGGAGCAACACGGTGTCCTACTCTTTGCCAGCCCTGTTTGGGGTCAGCTTCCCTGCACCTTCCTGAATAATATCTTTATCGATTGGTCTTGCCCTTTGAAATGAGCCGACGATCATCTGCCAGTCTGAATGCACAAAGGAAAC
Source organism: Dasypus novemcinctus (assembly GCF_030445035.2). Taxonomy (NCBI): domain Eukaryota; kingdom Metazoa; phylum Chordata; class Mammalia; order Cingulata; family Dasypodidae; genus Dasypus; species Dasypus novemcinctus. The sequence continues at coordinate 19,196,401 of NC_080699.1, read as the reverse complement.
CAGAAGCTTTTCTCTCCCTGAGTCGATAACCTTAAATAACAGCTCCAAGCCTAAACTGATGCCCATCGCTTGATGCAGATAGAAGTCTGGCTTCAGAATCACTTAAACTACGTGCCAACTGCCCCTGCTAGCTGTGGCTTTAAGTGCACATATCTGTAGGAACACCTGCGGGCGGCCTGGCTAAGGTTCTGACTTCAAAAGGCGGGGCCCAGCAACCTGGGACGGGCTCTCTTGTGTCCCTGCAGCAAGGGCTCTCAGAGCACTGGGACCAGGTCTTCCACCAGAGGGAGCAGGGACACCACCACGGAGCCACAGGCAGGAGGTTGACACGTTGTGTCTAGAAGAGGCAATTCATAGGGACAGACAGTAGAACAGAGGCTACGAGGGGCCGGGGGAAGGAGGAATGGGGAGTCTTGGCTTATTGGACACAGAGTTCCTCTTTGGGATTACGAAAAAGTTCTAGAAATTGCGGTAATAGTTACACATCATTGCGAATACACTTGATGCCATTGAACTGTACATTTAAAAATGGTTAACATGGTGAAAGAACAAACAAAAACAAGCCAAAGGAGGTGCTTGGAGAGGTAAATCTAAGACAACTGAAAAGACCCCCAGCCAAACAAAAGTAAAGAAAAATAAATCTTGGGATCGAGGTCAATACATGAAGTGACATACGATCAAAACAGACTTCCCTTGTCCTGGTGCTTACACTTCTGGGGCTCGTGAGCTGGAGGAGCCTCGCGCACCCCAGAACCTCATTTTCTCCCCGGCTACCTGCATCCCGGGCACCCATGCAGAGCTAGCTATGGCACAAAGCGCCCCATGTGAAAAGCAGGAAGCCACTCCAAGATTCCCCACCACAGGCTCAGAGGCAGCGCCATCTGAGGCGCTGGCTCTGGGGAAGGGATCTGTTCTAAGGGTTGCTTTTGGCCTGGCACAAGTGCCAACGATGACTTCATTCCAAGCTCTGGGCTCTGATTCCACCTCACAACAAAGGATTCTCCACCAACCACCCTCAAGGCACAGAAATGGCAAAAGAAGTTTAATACTCAAGGTCTTCCCTTTCTTCTTCAGACAAACCTAAGAGGGGCCTGAGTTTTTTGCGTCATTGGGCATCAGCACTTGAGGTTCATTTAGAAGCCGATTGTTAGCCCTTTCTACGTCTCTCAGTCTGTCAGCTGGAAGAGAAAGCTTTGTGGTAAACAGCAAAGTGCAGGCGGATTCAAAAGGACAGATGTGGGGAAGCAATTAAACCTCACGGATCACCATCCATAGACCGTATGTACCAACAGACCAGAAGGTCGATTTCAAAGCCCTATGCCATCTAAGAGGAAATCTAATCCAAGGGAAGATCTAAGAGGCTCCAGGATTTTTTTTTTTTAATGACACCTCAAAATAAGCAGCAAGACTTAAGTTTCATTTAGCTAATGAACCTTTGGAAAGTAAATTATCTTTCTACGGCTGCTGAAATCAGCAACAATAACAAAAGATACTCTCCATTTCCTAGATGGTTCCACCCTATCAAACTTCAGATGGAACCTGCCAGTCCTATGGATATCCAATTTAAGACATTCCTGGGAGCCCACTGATGGGAGATAATTGCCAAGCATCCCAAGGAGCAAACATGATAATATTTTAGATTTATTTTAAGGTAATGATGGGAGTAAGTACACAATGATACATAATTCAAGAGAAACAAAGTCAACGAATTCAAATGAACAATGACAAACCCCTCCAGAGGGCAGGTACTGCTGCGTTTTGTTATAGGTTGAATTGTGTCCCCCAAAAGATGTGCTGAAGTCCTAACCCTAGTACCTCCGAATGTGACTTGACTTGGGGAAAAGGCTGTTGCGGATGTGATCAGTTAAAATGGGGTCCTATGGAACAGAGTGGGCCATTAATCCCCTATAAAGGTGTCCAATAAGAGGAGGAGAATAAATACAGTGTCAGAGGCATGAAGGGGAGAAGGACACGCGCAGGAGGAGGCAGACACTGGAGGCATGTAGGTGGAAGACCTGGAACATCAGAGATTGCCAGCCACCACCCGGAGCTCAGAGGAGGTCAGGAGGGTGTCTTCCCTGGAGTGGAGCCGATGGAGCGCGCATGGCCCTGACGCCATCTTGGTTTCAGACTGAGGGACATTTCTGTTTTCAGTCACTAATTGTGGTACTTCGCTACGGGAGCCACAGGAAGCCAGGACCTATTTCCTTATGCTGCCCAGCACATCTTGCCAAGTCTTTAGCATGTATTCATCAGAAACGTAATGATTATTTAATTTATAAAATAAAAATAAAAAGTTATCTATGTGCTTACCTGAAAAGAAACTGAAGGCCCGGTTCTTTTCTACAAAGCTGCTGCTAGACAGGAGGGTAGCAATTATAGGGACGGGAAGATAAGGACACACAGTAGCTAATCAAACCCACTGAGAATCTAAAATGCTTCTCAAAAGTTTGGGGATCCTGCAGATGAAGAAGATTGCTTCTTCTTTTTCTAATCCCACTCCTCCAGGCAGAAAGACTTTTATGAAATGGACGTGTTTTTTGGTTTTGTCTCTGTTTGCTTTGTTTTTAATCTACACGGGGACACAGGGGCAGAAAGAATGAGAACTTTTGCAGGGAACAGAGAAGGCTGGATATACTCAGCTAGGCCCATGAGGATGTTCCCAAGATGTCGGTGGCGAGATCTTTCTCTACGTAATGGTAAACAACAAGCCTTGTCCAATGTTGCCTTACTTTTCATTATAGAAAACGCTAAGCGTCACAATACTTCAGGCAAGCAGGGCGAAGGGAAAACAAGACGGCAGAGGGACTTCACGACAACGGTAAATCAAGTGCTCTGTGTGTCAGGGTGAATGTCATTAGCCTTTGATGTGCTCAAGCTGATGCCGTTTGGAAACAGAGGCAATGTGTCTACTTAAATTTATGAGGAAAACAATCGATTTTATTTTCTGCCATTCACTTTTAGAGGTCAAAAGGAAAATATTTATGCATCTCCCAAAAGAAATAGAAAAAACATTCATTTTACTTCCAGAAAGTAAGTGTCAAGTAGAGCAAACCCTTCTATTTGCAAAACATGAAAGACAGAGGCTCATTCTTAAAATCAGGTTATGGAAAATTAAACATCAGCCCATTCCCAAATGGAGCACGAAGGTAAAAATAGCTTATCACTCCTGCTCACACGTATAGGTTTTGGCCCTGCCTTTGCCACACCTCCAATTCAAGGTCAAGGAAAATGTGCTGAAAAGTGAAGAGTACTCAGCGACCTGTTAACCAGCAATGAAACACAGACTATTCCCAAGGAGGTGCTCTAGACAATTTACCAGTTATGCTGTTTTTTAATCAAAGCAACTGTGTTCTGGACGAAAGATCTTTTTTGCTTAGTAAACATGTACAGTAAAGCTTAAAAACAAGATTTGCTCTAAGAAAATCCAGGCTAAAGCTAATTTAAATAATTATTAATAGGTTGACTCAGATAATCATGCTCTCTTTTAAATGATTCATTATTAATTGGAAAAGATGCTTTTGAGACACTTTTGAATGAAAAAGTAGGTTACAAGACTTAACATAGTATAATCCATTTTAAAAATGCACACTTGTAACAGATATGCATAGGAAAACATTTGGAAGGATATACACCATGGTGCTAATATTAGCTTTTATTTTCAGGCAGGTTTGCTAAGGGATAATTTAGGTACAATAAAATCCATGCTTTTGAGTGTACAGCTCTTTGAGTTCTGACAAATGCCTCCCGTTGTGTAGCCACCACTGTAATCAAGACATAGGGCATTTCCCTCCCTCCAAAAAGTTTCCATGTGTGCTTCTGTCATCCCTCTTGTGCCAGGCCCTGGCCGCCTCAGGTCCTTTTTTCTTTCCCTGTAGTAGTGCCAATTCCAGAACATCATATAAATAGAACCATAAAGTGAGCAGCCTATTGATTCAGATGGGATTACAGGTGACAACGATTTCTTATTCTTATCTTGCTTATCCATATTTCCTAATTTTTACTATAAGCATAATTAATTTTGCAATTTAGAAAAATAAAACTAAAAGAATGAATTGGAATCAGGATTACAATAATAACTATATAAAGCCATTACAGCATGCATGAGAAAAAATGTCAAAGTATTTAAACTGTGGAATTACTTCTTCAAAGAGTTAACAGAGAATCAGCTAGAGCAAGGCAAAATTCTAGTTGTGCTACTTACTAGATATGTGACTTTGGACAGGTTTTTTAATATTGTGTAGCCTCAATGTCATTTTTTAAATCGGGATTAAAATAGTACCTATTTAATAAGGTTCTTAGAAGCATTAGAAGAGACTGGGCATGTAAGTGACTGGCACTTAGTAAATTTTAGCACTAAAATATTTATTTGGCTATTATTACACGATGACTGCAGCTTTGTCTACTGAGCGCATGGAAGGGCATCCGAAGCCTAGGAACAGCATGTGCAAGGGCACAGAGACACAGGAAAGGGAATGACAAGGAGGGGCAGAGGGAAGTGGGCATGGGCAACAAGGAACCAGAGCACAGGCTCCCAGTTTAAATCTCCAACATGAAACTGGAGACATTTCATTTTAGAAAACCTAAAACTTCTGTGCTCTTCAAAACAAAGTTCTTGTTTTGTTATGCTTTCTGAGTGTATTCAAACACCTGTAGTCCTCTATTCTTGGATTTTAGAGGCGATGGCTCATTATTCAAGGCACCTTGGGGAATGTAATATTAATAGTAAAGACCAGCCAACTGTGCAACTTTAATCCATTTTGTTTCGCACTTAGGATCTAGGGACGCTTTAGTGAAAATGCAGTTTTGTACTTGTCTGGTGTCTTCCCTCTTCCCTTCAAACAGCCCCAAACCTCTTGCCTTTCCACTGTGTGACATGATTTAAGGCAGATGAGGGTAGCCAATTATAAAGCTTGGAGCCTAAACAAGAACACGGTCCCCTAACATTTAAGTTCAAGTGCACAACCAGACCAAGCAAGTGTAGAGCTTCACCTCAGCAAGGGTTTCAAGTGTCAGAGCCCTGAGCTCATAAAAATACAAACACGATCTGCTTTTATCTTCCCAAGATCATGATGTATGGCAGGAAGGCGGTAAGTCTGTCTCTGCTGGGAAGCTCCCAAATGTTTTGATTGAAATTGAGCATCTCATGTAATTCTCATCTTCAGGATGAATTCGAAATTCAGTGACCTGATCCAGGCTTTTTATAATAAAAGGAAACTGAATTAAAAACATACCTGCTGTCTTTGGCCAAATATACACATATATTAACAGCAAGAAGACTGGCTTCATGCATTTTGTCCAAAAAGAAGAATGCAATCCTACCGCGTTCCAGCCAGGGCCACACGTATTCATCCACACGCACAGTCCTGCATGCCCGCATTCTGGTGTATGCATGTATCTTCCCCATGCACATGTGTATGCAGGAATGTGAAATGTCCGTGGAACATACACGATCGAGAAATCTCCCTGGCCAAGGAAGGCTCTCCAAGCTCCAGGCCCATACTATCGGATGCCCGCGGTGCACATGGATCTTGCTGGCGCTTGCAGCTCAGTGTGTCTTCTCATCTGTCCCCTCGCACCTGCTCTTCCACTTGAGTCCTGTTTCTGATCCCCCAGACTCAGAACCTCAGGCATGTCTCATTTCTCCTCTTCCTGGCTCCACATACCCACCTTGGCAGCCCCGTTCTGGGTCTGGCTGACTTTCCTCTCAAGGCCTGTCTCATGTCACCCCCGCCCCGCCATGTGAGGGGCCACCCACTCCCACCACCCTCTCCAGAGCGTCCCAGCTGGCCATTCGCCTATCCTCTGGCTATAGCCTTCTTGCCTCTCCCCGCCAACTGCCTCCTGTCACCCCAACTCACCCCAAACCCTTCAGAAGAGCTCTCTGGTGTTACTGCTAAAGTCTGCAAGGCTCTCCCATAGGGCTTCATTACCCCACACCTGCCCTTCCCCCTCCCTGGAAGGCATTTTTGGAGAAATCTTACCAGCCCATCCTCCTGTCCTACCCCTTATTAAGACAGAGCTCAAGTGCCATTTCTCCAGGAAGCCCTTCCCAGGTTCCCCAACTTCTCCTTCCTACCTGGCGGTAATTATTTATACAGGTCTTCTCCCCATGACAGAACGAAAGGCTCCTTGAGAGCAGGGCCCATGGGCAGTTCTCGCTGTGACCCTACAGTGCCCAGCACAGCAGCTTACAAAATAGGGCCTCGATACAAATTCTCAGAATGAAGTGGGTGAATGAACGACATTTCGTTCCATCTTAATACAATCATCACTTTTTGCTCTCATCCGACGGCAATTGCTGCAGATGCCAGAAAAGATGACTCAGGAATAGGGCTTTGGCACTATTCTAATTTCCAATTCCTGACAATTACTGGCTCCTTTTAAAACCTTGTTAAAATACTTCAGTGCACACAATGAATGGTCCATGGAACTCTGGGTCCAACTCCAGTAAAATGAAAACGAACCTGAATACTGAAATTTGAAAAGAAACTCATTTTGGATAGTACAGAGTGCTTGGCCTGGGATTTAGGAGGGCATGGAGAACTGATTTGGCTTCCATATGGTTTCGTTAACCAAGAACTTTCTGCCCAGAGGCAAATACACTAATCTCAGAGATCACAGCTAGCTTCTAATGCCCTGCGTGTCTCCCCTACTGCAAAACCAAGGACCATGCTGGAGGGATTACATCCTCCTCGGACCTGAGAAAGCCATTACCCCAAAACTGGAGCTCTGTGATCATCTCTTCTTTCTCAGAGTATCAAAATTTTCAAGTTAGGGGAACAAACAAAGTGGTAACCTTCAGCAACTGCCCATTGAGAGTTACACATGAGACTCACCTAGTCTTCATCAAAGTAAATAATACAATTTTGTGTGATCTATCTTTAAAAGAAAAAAAACAATTTAAAAAAATTGTTCCCCAAAAAAAAAAAAATACCCACTTAGACCCATTTTGCAGATGAAAATAATGAGGCTTATATCACTAAAAATAATGTATACCCTAGGGCCCTCAAGCCCAAGCTTAATTCCTATAAATTCATCTTTAACATCAGCATTAAAATTTGGGGAATTATGGACAATGTTTGTTGGTTTGTTTTTAAAATGGACTCAAAGGAACACAACAAAAATTTTAAGCTATAGGGTTTGGGGAAAATTATCTCCAAATGACCACAAAATTTCCAGAAACTTATGAACTTGACCTAAGACTTAACAATAATTATTTCTGGGGAAGGCTACTGCAGGGTTAAAAAATAACAGATGGAAGTTGCAGCCCATCTGTGGACTTCTACCCAGTTGATGCTCCTAAGGATTGCTCCAGAGAACTCTACCCCTTAATTTATGCCAGTTAGTCAATTTAAGTAGTACAGCATTTCTAGGACTGCTCTTTATTAATATTTTTTTCTCTTAACCTGAAAACCTCAAGAGCATTTATTGAACGCTTACAATGGCTCAGAGCTATGCACATATCATTTCATTTAATTTTCAGGCCAGGGAAAATGGTACTTTAACCTCTTAGGGAACCTGCATGTTATAGAGAGGTTACATTTCTTGTCTATCATCATACCCTCACACACCTATGAAGAGAGGGCACTCGTTCCTAACTTTAAAACCCAGGCCTTCTCATCAACGCCACGTGCACGCTGACCTCTCTTCCCACCCAGGAACTATTTCTTTCTATACATCGAACTCCAGTGGCCGAGTCCATCGAGCTTCTTTTCAGGATACAGTCATCTCCTGAACCATACTCTTCATCGATAAACATTCACCAAACTGAACTGAAGGCTGCAAATATTTTAACAAAGGAACCATTGTGAAAAAAAAAAAAAAGATGGAATTTGATTCCAATTCCGTGACTCAGAAAGTCAAGCAACAGTTGACTGTGTATCTTTAGTCCACCCCACACAACTGCCTGTGCTCCAATGCCATTTTTACATTTTTCTTTGGGCTTTTTTAGAAACAGATGGGCTACTGACTGGAGTATTATCAGTTCCAATCTTTGCAGCTGGAGCATCCCAGAATGGCAGAAACAGCAATCTTCTGAATACTTTCTCTTGCCACAAACAACTGCTGCTTCTACTATAAGAATCCCCTTCGTGGGACTACGGAGCATTCTTTCTATTCGAAGAGCTGCGGTTCAGTTTATTTTAAGCCACAATGTCCTTTTGTATTTGAGCTAAAGAAATGCTTCAAACACGTGGAACACCTGATCTTTGTTTTGTCTTTCCTAATGCAGATATCCCAGATGACGATATTTGGGTTCAATACCTTTTTATCTTCAGCTGTCACATAAAAGAAAACCAAGATGGGAGGCAGCTCAACTGTTTCTTTCTGTTAATCATGACTACAAGAGCCTTTACATGTAGGCAGTCATGGTAAACTGCCAATTTTATGGGATCAACTCCTCTCAGACTCCCAAAAAGCCAAATTTGTACCAACCACAAACCTTGTTGCCCACATTTTAACCATAATGACACACATTCAGAAGGTTTCAGATCTAAGATGTTTGTTATAATGGAAGCAAAACAGCCAGATCTCTGAACAAATATTTTCTTTTTCATTTGAGTGCTTTGCAGCCACAAAGATACTCATCTGGCAAAATGGGACGCAATGATTTTTAGAAACAAATGAAAGCACAGTGCATAGAATAATAAACTCAATATGTCATCCATGGGACAGGTCTTAGTATTTTCAGATAATCTTTCCCCCCCAGGGACTGCCCCAATAAACCAGGTAAAAAATAATAAGGTGATAAATATAAATGTTTATAAATATATTTTACTAATTGTATAACTCTGAGGAAACCACTCAACAAAACCACTAACAAATCATTTTTCTATTCAAACACATCATTTTTATAACAGCTTTATTGAGATATAATTTGCATACCAAAATAAATTCATCCTTCTAAAGTCTACAAGTTAGCAGTTTTAGTATATGATAGAATCATTACCACTATCTAATTTCAGGACATTTTCATTATCCCCAAAACATACCCAATAGCAGTCACTCCCGGTCCCCCGCCCCCCATCCCAGACAACCATTAATCTACGTTCTGTCTCTTTAGACTTCCCTATTCTGGACATTTCTTACAAATGGAATCATGCAGTACATGGTGTTTTGTGTCTGTCTTCTTTCACACAGCATGACGTCCCAAGGTTCATCCATATCTGTGTATCAGTACTACTTTCCTTTTTTTATGGCTGAATAATATTCCCTTGCATGACTATTACTTTCACTTATCCACGCATTAGTTGCTGGACATTTGGGTGGTTTCCATTTTTTGGCTATTATGAATATTGCTGCCATAAATATCTGCCTATAAGATTTTGGGTGGTCATATGTCAAACACATTTTTAATGAACAACCCAATACTTTGGCAAAGAAAAGTAAGTTATTTTACACCAGTGAAAGGAAAGGTCCTAGATCTTCACAGTAAGATCCATGAGACAGCAGGGTAAGTAGGACCAGTGTGAGCACTCTGACGTGCCAAAGCCACTGCAGCCCATCTCCCTTGCTGGATTTGCTCTGCCAGCACAGCGATAAGCAGCGTAGCTCTGAGTGAGCACAGCTCGCACACCCCACCCAAAATCCAGAAAAATCCACCATTTTCTGGATTGTGGCATGGAGAGGGATGTTGAACCAAACACTGACATTCCTCTGTAACGGATGCACACGGGGACTAAAATGACCTCGGAATTTATTCCTACTAAAGACTGAGGCAAGTCAATAGCAGATTGGATTTCTATAATAGTTCCTTTCCATTAGGAGGCACCACCTCATCCAAATGAAAAGCAGCTCGTTCAAATAAACAGATAAGAGAATCAAAGAGTAACTCAACCCGTCTTATTAAAATATTCCTAAGAAAGGACATACACTGTTAAAATTTACTTTGTTTCTATGTTGATTAAATATCAAAGGCTATTTCCAAGTGTCTGAAGTACTAGCCAAAGAGGTTACACATTAACTTCTTCATCCTCAAGTAAAATAATATTACAGGACTCAAGTACATAAGACTCAATTTATTCTAAAACTAGAGGTTCAAAAGATCGGTAATTATGAAGCTATGTAGGACAAAGAAATGTTGTGAGTCCTCCAAATTACCAGGAAACCTGGTTTGCTAAGGAGCGCCTGCGGACAATGAGCCATTACCCAGTCCAGCTTTGTTCTCTTTAGAAAAGAACTTCAACTCAGCTGAAAGGCAGCCAGAGCCCAATAATGCCACAGTTAACCCCTGTTGTCCTTCCACAATTGATCTGCACTTTTTAAAAAAGGAATACAAAAATTACAAATAGATCATTCTCCAATGCAATACACACATACACACCTACATCATCATGTTTCCATTAGCAAAATTATAGCAACTTACTTTCTTGTAACTTATATATGTATGTATATGAAGCAGCATCAGATTCTACATGTCTCTAAACTTTTAAGGCAGAATAAAGTCATCGTTGCTGTTTTCCCCAATCCTATGAACCAGGGGTTCTTAACCTTTTTGGTTCCACGGACCCCTCTGCCAATTCAGGTGAAAAGCACAGGCCTCTTACTAAGTCCATACTATACTGTGTATTATTTAATAAATATATCACACCCGCACCAACATGTCCCCATAGGAAGAATGTGTTTTGCATTTTCAATCCAAGCTCATGGACCCCCTGAAATCTTTCCACTGCCTCCTGGGGATCCGTGGACCCCTAGTTAAGGGCCTCCACACAAAGAGACAGAGCCCACCACCAAAAGACACTGGGGGCAGTACCTGGGTGTGAGCTGGGAAAGCTGAAACAAGAAGAGATGAGAAGCGGAAATGGACAAACACAGGAAGAAGGGCCTGACCCAGGGGTCCACAAACTCAGCCTGCTAGCCAAATCCCACTGCCCATTTTGTAAGATCTGTGAGCTACAAAAGTTTAAATTATTAGGAAAAATTATTTAAATTACTGGAAAAAGGCAAAAGAAAAATAATATTTTGTGACATGTGGAAATTATATGAAGTTCTAATTTCAGTGCCCAAAAATAAAGTTTTACTGGAACACAGCCCCGCTCATCCGCTTACATATTGCTTGTGCCACCTTTTGGGGCTACACCGGCAGAGTTTAGTGGCTGCAGCCAGAGACCCGCATGTCTCGCAAAGTCAAAAATAATTATTGGGTGCTTTACAAAGAAAGTTTGGTGACCTGTGTATAAATTTCATTACAAATCTCTTACACGGATCTCAACAAAGAGAGTCGGTTACAAACCACCCACTGCCACTGGAAGGGTAGAGAGTGAGAGCGCCCCGCATTTGTGGAGGAGAGGGCTAATTTAGATGGGATTCCTGTTCCACAGAAGCACAAAAAACAAAAGACATATCAAATTTACTGGTTGAGAGTTTTGCCAAGGAATGACTTGTCTCTTTGTATAAATTTGTTTTCAGCAACAGCCTTATCAGTGAACACAAGAACAGACTAGTGGCCCACAAATTAGCATTTAGCACAATTATCTACAAAAGGGTCAAGGAACCCATTTATATTTCAAATCTTCTTTACTACATTTAGCCTGAAACTTTTTTCAAGTAACTAACAGGTCCAGGAATATTAAATACCTGCATTTTATCAATTTGAACCTTCATTTTAATTCACTCTTTAGTAATGCTGTAGTTGTGTTGTTGTTGTTGTTTCCAGGGACAAAGAGTAACTAATGAATAGAGATTGGAAGCTTAGCAAGTGAACTGACAATGGCCAAAGTGTTAGGATGTCAAAGTTTCATTAACTGGATGTGTTAATCAACCACTCCCTAAGCACTCACGTTTCATTAACTCTATCCTGCACTTAGCCAAGAATGCAATGTACTGTGTTCTGCATAATTCAGTAATAACGCACAGAAAAATGTCTCTAACCAAATTCCACAGTCTAAACCTCACCCGGTTTATTTCTGTGTATAAGAGTCAAGCAGATATGTTTTTGTTTTTATGAGGGAGTAAAGAAGTAAACAATATACAGGACTCTAAATGCTTTCAAATTTGGAATGGGAATTCAGAAACTTTCAATTAATGGCTGATGTTGTCTTAAAGATTCTGCTCCAAAAATCTTAGCTGTACCCAGCACCTTCCCCATGAAACTGTTAATCTGTGCTTTGCTTTAGTGGCTCATTTATGTGCAACAGTAGAATAATGGCCTAATTTTTAATCAAAATTTGCTTGTATTTAAAGTCTTCGGCACCTTTTTAATTTCTTTAATCATTCAAAGTAACTAAGTAAACAGCGAATTGCACAGCAGCACAGATGGCTGGGGAATCCACGGGACTCCAGGCTGGCAAATCCACGTGCCAAGGAGTCAGACATCCCACTGCTCGTTTCCAACCTGACGGCACCCAAGATCCGTGTTACCCACAGCCTCCAGGCCAGCAGAGGGGTAGAAAGAAGAAAGTTTAGACTAGGAAAGATGCCAACTAAAGACACCCAGGCCCACCTCATGGCCTGCAGCAAACCCGATGTCCAATTTCCCAGGGACTGAGGTGCCCGACCTTCTTCGCGGTGGTTCCCATTCAGCTCTGCTCCTAATGCTGCGTGTGTGTTGTGCCTGGAGCAGACAGACGTGCACAAGCACGCCTCGTGCCCATTGTAACTGCGGTTTTTTCTGTTCAGACGATCTCTATCACATTTATCATTTATATTTCATGGAAAACTCCGGAAAAATTAAATACAGGCAGGAAATGTTTCACATGACTAAAAAATGCAATTATCTTTCCCGATATTACATGAGGGTAGTTTATTATGATCTTCTAAACAAATAATGAGTTTGCAGAATTAGGAAATCACCACCACGTTCCCCTTCATCTTTATCAGGTACTAAGTCATATTCTGGGGAAAATAAAAACAAACCTACCAGAGTCCTTAACCAAGCTGTAAAAAAGGCTACTAGAGTGTCCTGTGAATAGGCCAATGAATGTGAAGGAGAAAGGGCCGCTGTTAGAAAATCAACTCATTCATGTGAAAATAATGCCAGTTGTTTAGAAAGCATATCCTGGGAAACAGCAAGGCCAAATTTATTAAATTACATAAGCTTCTTTGTCTCAGTTTCCCAATCTGGTCAATGATCTTGTGTGGTTATTGCAGGGAGTCAATGCTTTAATGCAGGAAGGCACTGGGCACATTGTAAGTGCTCAAAGGTGTTTATTATTACTTCATTATTAACATCATCCCTGAAGTTTCAATCACATTTTCTTCAAGTGATTCTTATTTTATGATACATAAGGAGACAGAAAATAAATGGTTCATTCACTGAGCACAAGTGCAGACAAACAAAGGGGAAATTAGATAATCAGAAAGAAAGGGCTGGCAGGATCAAGAGAAAGTGTGACACCAGGATTTATAATCAAGGAGCAATATACAGTGCACACATAATGTAGAGCAGATCATAGAGGAACAGAGTTAAATATGGAAAGAAGTAGAGTATGAAAGCAACAGAGGAATGTAACGATGCCATTAAAAACAAGGTCACACGTTCAGCAGCGCTAACAGCTAACACGGGAATTCAGCCATCACGGAAGAATGTGCTGGCTCTACCGGATTTCATTTTAAAGGTTTTTATAACTGTTCAAACTTTCTGGCACTGCCACAGCTGTAGAGGCCACAGGAACGTTGAATGGTCACCAAAGAACACTCAAGAAGTAGGTAAGTACACCAAGGCAGCGCGACAATGATCATAACGAGGTGTTTCCAGAAAGGCAGACTAGAAACCTTTCTTTAATTCACCCAGGAAAGTGTAGGGTCACTGCTCCAGGCACAACCTAATCTGGATTCTATGAATTTGAAGACCATCAGGTTCCTTCTGGAGACAGGAGAACAAGACACATTCCCCGTCGTCACCTCGAAGCAGTGTAGAGATGTACTAGAGAAGTCACATTAGAGTTACCACAGCAACTCCCTGGGCCAAGTTTAGAGAGGGTTTTGGGGATTAAAAGGACTGGAAAGGGTAATCTTGGGTGACTTCTACCAGGCACAATAAGCATACTTCAGGGTTGTAGGCTCTAGTGGAGAAGAAGGTGAGATTTTTCCATGGACAGGACTTAAATACCCTGTCTGTTCCCTAAAAAAGAAAAGTCACTCAAGCAAGCATCTTACAACCAGCACTTTCACTGTGCGCTTATGTGGGTTTGGACGTCATTTTCAACTCCTTTCATCTATCTGGTTTGTTTGTTCATTCACAGTTCTCAGCTGATAGAAGAGGATAGTAAAAACACAATTAATTTATCCAAGTTACTGGTCTAAGAAAGCATATGGTGAATGCAACACAAAAAAAGTTATCTGCAAACATGTAGTGATAAATTCAGCAGAAGCAAACTGGGATTCCCCATGCACTCTACAGCACACTGAATTTATCACATTACTCAACACCCTCCCATCCTCTCTTATTCTTTCTAGTGCTGTTTCCCAGCTTTCTCCAAGGTCTTAGTTATCCTCTCTTCATGGTCAGTCCATGGGGCAGCACAGTACTCTAATGAAGATCATGAAAACTGCAACATAGCTCCTTAGGTTTACCTCTAACTTTATGACTAAATAAATGTGATTTTGGAAAAACCAATTGAATTCTCAGGTTTCTTTCCTACGAAAAAGGGGTGGGATATAATAGTCTCTACCTCCTGGGTTGTGCAGAGGATGAAATAAGTATCTGTCATGTGCTTAGAGGAACACTCCCCAGGTGTTAACCACTGGTGGCTTCCACCATGGTTCTTCTACACAACATTCCAGCCGAAGGTTTTAATTACCTCCCGAACCTGACAGCTGCCCATCTGCTCTTTGTGTCCTTTGTCATCATCCCCCAGCTCCTGATTCCCACACAGCCCCGCCAGGCATTTACCCATCAGAGTTCTGTAAGCACTCCAAAGCAGCCAGCTCACCCAGATTCGAACACAGCGCACTCCTTCTCGCCTCAGAGCCTTTGCTCCACCAGGAATGCTCTCCCCTCAGTTCTTGAAATGACTGTCATTATTTGGGTCTCAGACCCAAGTCACCTCCTCAAGGCCATACCTGGCCACTCTCCCTGCCACCCACAACTCCCGTCTCAGTGGCCTCCTAGGCCTGCGATCACCTTTCTCGTTCATTTGCTTACTTGTTCAGTATGTGTCCCCTCACAGGAAAGAAACTCCCCAGACCAGACACTGTTTTGTTCACTGCTGAACCCTTGGAGTCTGGGACAAAACCTGGCACTTAGAACATGCTTCGTGTTTATTACATGGATTTGCTGAAAAAAATTCCATGTCATTAATTGTACAACATTTCATGGATTTCAGGAAATTTTGTTCTCATATATTTTGGCTTTAGAAGTATTTCCATCAGTTATGTTTAAAATAAAAGGCCTTAGCACTTAGTAGGATAAGCTTCAGCTATTTGAAATATTCAGGCGTAAAATGCTCTGTTGGCCCTGCAACACGAAATAAATGAAGTCTCTCTACAGTTTTCTTTCTTATACACTTAACATAGAGCTTTGTGCAAGTTCAACTTAAAATTCATTTTGATGATGACAGTGGTGATCCCACTGTTATTTTAGGTATTCATGTCAAAATAAATGTCCACAATTGATAAATACATTTATTTGACATAAATACCTACTCTCCTTTAAGGAGTCACTTAATTTTCACTAAAAACTCTCGCAAGTGTGATTTAAAAAAAACCAGCCACTAGGACAGCCAGCAAGAACTAAGGAGCTCCTAAAGTCAGCTTGTGCTATAGGGCAGTTAGTAACTACCCAGAACTATCTAAAGCACCTATTTGGGGGCTCCAAGAGACTAGAAGAGCATCCTGCAACTTCCTTGAAGGACTAGAAGGAGGAGACTGCCCGTCTGCAGAGAAGGCTTGAGAGTAGAGCGCTCCATGCCCCAGAGGCTGGTGCCCATCCTCCACTGAAGGCACAAGCCGCCTCGGGAGCTGTTCTGTGGCTGGAATTGGAAGCTCCACTTCCCAAAAATGGGAGAGAAAGAGACAGTTGGGCACCAATTTCAGTTACTGATGAGTAAATTTGGTGGGCTAAAGTATAATCCTAAGAATAGCTAAAGTCTGAACTTGTCCAAGTCAGAAAGAGGCTGGGAGCCGCCATCTTAACTCCACACCTGGCACAAGGGGAAGCGGGGCGGACTGAGGATCCCAGTGCTGGTGGGGACAGGCTTCTTTCCATCCAGGTCAGATTGCAGGTCTAGCCTAAGCCCCAGCCCACCTCCAGCAGGGAGGAAGCAGGGCGGACCTGTGCTAGTCTCTCCAGGAAAATACAGGCCACGCTGTGGTGGCCGGTGGTCATCCTATTCTGGTGGCACAAGCTGCTGTGGGAGCTGTTCTGTGGCTGGAGTTGGACGCTCCATATCCTAAAACAGAGGAGGGAGAGATTGTTGGCCATCGATTTCAGCTACTGATTAGTAAATTCGGCTGGCTTAAGTATAACCCTAAGAACAGCTAAAGTTTGAACCTGTCCAAGTTGGAAAGAGGCTGGTAGCTGCCATTTTGACTCCACCTCCAGCAATAAGGGGAAGGGAGGCTGACTGAAAATCACAGTGATGATAGGGACAAGTTTCTTTCACCCAGATGGGCCTGCAGCCCTAGCCTAGGCTTCAGCCCCACCTCTAGCAGGGAGGAAGCTGGCAGGCCCTGCACCAGCCTATCCGGGTAACTGCAAGTACATTGGCTGGCACAGACTGAATAGTCCAAAGTCTACCAGGGCAACTGCAGTCATCTTGGACCAGCACTGCACAGATTACTGCCCTTACCTGTAGCCCCATCCCCATCCCAGGTAGGGGAGAAAAAGGTGTGGAGCTTCATCAGTCTCTCTGGGCAACTACAGTCTAGGACTGCACATCTTAGATTATTCCACACACCTGTGGCTCTGTCTCTACCCTGGCAAAGGATAAAGTCGGGAGAATCTTCATTCATCCCTGGGGCAATAAGGGCAGCCTGAGCCTCCACATCTTACAGCACCTACTAAATCCTTGGCTCCTACTACACAACCAGCAAGGGAGAAAGGGCAAGAAGCCTTAAACTAAAAAGAGAAACTACATCCAGAAAAAAAACTCTAATAAGCCAGAAGCCAAGAGAGCAACAAAAGAATAATTTATACCAAGAAACAAAATGATATGGCCCAGTTAAAGGCACAAGATAAGCCTCCAGATCATATAAAGGAGTTGAGACAACTAATCACAGGTGTTCAAATAAATCTCCTTAATAAATTCAATAAGATGACTAAAGAGATTAAGGATATTAAGAAAACATTGGATAAGCACAAAGAAGAATTTGAAAGCATACATAGAAAAATAACAGATCTTACAGGAATGGAAGGTGCAATAAATGAAATTTAAAATACACTGGAATTGAGAACCAGCAAGATGGCAGCGGAGTAAGGCTCTCCTAGAGTCAGCTCCTGCTACAGGGCAGTTAGCAAACACCCAGAGCTCTCTGGAGCTAACTGAAGCAAGTGTTCGTGGGCTCCAGGAGGCCAGAAGAGCATCCTGCAACATCCTTGAAGGAGTGGAAGGAGGAGATGCCTATCTGCAGAGAAAACTCATGAGTAGAGTGCTCCACACCCCGGAGGCCGGTGCCCGTCCTCCACTGGAGGCACAAGCCGCCTCAGGAGATGTTCCGCAGCTGGAATTGGAAGCTCCACTTCCCAAAAATGGGAGAGGAAGAGATGGTTGGGCACCAATTTCAGCTGTGATGAGGAAATTCAGTGGGCTACAGTACGATCCTGAGAACAGCTAAAGTCTGAGCCTGTCCAAGTCAGAAGGAGGCTGGGAGTTGCCATTTTAATTCTGTGCCTAACACAAGGGGAAGCAGAGTGGACTGAGGATCCCAGTGCTGGTGGGGACTGGCTTCTTCCCATCCAGATCAGATTGCAGGTCTAGCCTAGGCCCCAGTGCCACCTCCAGCAGGGAGGAAGCTACAGGGACCCGTGCCAGTCTCTCCAGGAAATTACCAGCCAAGCTGTGGAGGTCGGTGATTATCCTACTCTGGCAGCACGAGCCGCCCCAGGAGCTGTTCTGTGATGGGAATTGGAAGCTCCATTTCCCAGAAACAGGGAAGGAGGAGACAGTTGGCTGCTGATTTTGGCTATTGAATGGGAGACTTGGCTGGCTAAGAGATAACCCTGGGAACAGCTGGGGTGAGAACCAGCCCAAGTCAGAAAGAGGCCAGTAGCTGCCATTCTGACTCCGCCCCCAGCCTGAGGGGAAGCCGGGCTGACGGAAACTCTCACTGTTGGCAGGAACCAGTTTCTTTCACCCAGATCAGCCCGCAGCCCTAGCCTAGGCTTCAGCCCTGACTCTGGCAGGGAGGAGGCTGAGGAGCCCTGCACCAGCCTGTACAGGAAACTGCCAGTAACTTTGACTGGCATAGACTGAAAATCAGAAGTCTACCAGGGCAACTATGGTCATCTTGGACCCGCACTGCATAGTCTGCTGCCCACACCTGCAGCTCCATCCCCGCCCCAGGCAGGGGAGAAAGGGATGTGAAGTTTCATCAGTCTCTCTGGGCAATTACAGTCTAGGCCTGCATGACATGGATTATGCCACACAGCTGTGACTCTGTCCTTACCCCCAGCAAAGGAGAAAGTTGGAAGAAGCTTCAATGGTCCTTGGCGCAATGAGGGCAGCTTGAGCCTCCACAGCTTATAGCACCAACTACATGCTTGGCTCCTACTGCACAACCAGCAGGGGAGAAATGATAGGAAGCTCTAAACTAAAGAGAAAAACTGCACCTGGAAAAAATACTCTAGTAAGTCAGACGCGAAGATACCAACAAAAAATTACAACTCACACTAAGAAACAGGAAGCTGTAACCCAGTTAAAAGAACAAGATAAGCCTCCAGATGACATAAAGGAATTGAGACAACTAATCATAGATGTTCAAACAAATCTCAATAAATTCAATGAGATGGCTAAAGAGATTAAGAATATTAAGAAGACATTGGATGAGCACAAAGAAGAACATGAAAGCCTACATAGAAAAATAGCGGATCTTATGGGAATGAAAGGTGCGATCAATGAAATTAAAAAACACTGTATTCATATAATAGCATGTTTGAGGAGGCAGAAGAAAGGATTGGTGAGCTTGAAGAAATGACCTCTGAAAGTGAACATACAAAAGAACAGATGAAGAAAAGAATGGAAAAAATTGAACAAGTTCTCAAGGAACTAAACGACAGCAAAAGGTGTGCAAACATATGTGTCATGGGTGTTCCAGAAGAAGACGAGAAGGGAAAAGGGGCAGAAGAAATATTTAAAGAAATAATGGCAGAAATTTTCCTAACCCTATTAAAGGACATAGATATCCATGTCTAAGAAGCACAACGTACTCCCATCCAAAAAAATCCAAATAGACCAACTCTAAGACATATATACTCATCAGAATGTCAAAGGCCAAAGACAAAGAAAGAATTCTGAGAGCAGCAAGAGAAAAGCAATGCATAACATATAAGGGATTTCCAATAAGAATAAGTTCTAATTTCTCACCAGAAACCGTGGAGGCAAGAAGACAGTGGTCTGATATGTTTAAGATACTATAAGAGAAAAACCTCCAGCCAAGAATCTTATCTCCATCAAGACTGTCTTTCAAAAATGAGGGTAAAATTAGAATACTCACAGATAAACAGAAACTGAGAGAATTTCTAAGCAAGAGACCAGAATTTCAGGAAATACTAAAGGGTGTGCTAGAGCCTGAAAAGAAAAGACAGGAGAGAGGGGCCTAGAAGAGAGTTTAGAAATGAAGATTATATCAATAAAAGTAACTAAAAGTGTCAAGAGTGGTGAAAATAAAATATGACAGATAAAACTCAAGTAGTCAGGAAAGAAAAAACTTAACCAATGATGCAAAACACTTGTATTCAGAAAACTGCAACTCAATGTTAAAACAAATTTAAAAAGCCCTAAATAACTGGAAGAACAGTCCATGCTCATGGATTGGAAGACTAAATATCATTAAGATGTCAATTCTACTAAAATTGATATGTAGATTTAATGCAATCCCAGTAACAATTCCACCAGCATTAAAGAAAAAATTGAAAACACGATCATTAAATTTATTTGGAAGGGTAAGAAGTCCTGAATAGCCAGAAACAGCATAAAAAGGACAGTGAACCCTCATCTCCAGACTTCATAATACCTACCTTTAGTGGTAAAAACAGCATGGTACTAGCCTAAAGACAGACACAATAGACCAATGGAACCAAATTTATGGTTCAGAAACAGACCCTCACAAGTATGGTCAAGAGATTTTTGACTAGCCTGTCAAATCACAGCTCAGGCAGAACAATCCATTCAACAAATGGTGCTGAAGGAACTGGACATCCATAGCTGAAAGAAAGAGGACCCCTATCTCACACCTTATCCAAAAATTAACTCAAAATAGACAATAAAAACAAATAAAACTAAACTAAAAATAAAAGCAAGAACCATAAAACTTCTAAAAGAAATTATTGGAAATATCTTTAAGACCTGGTGGTAAGTGGTGGATTCTTAAAGGAGATAAGAGAAGGACTGAGTGGACTACTGAGGTTTAATGTATGTAGAAGTTTTAATTAGCTTTACTCTAAAATTGTGGAAATGTATAGAATGGATGGTAACACACAGCGAGTAACTGCTAGTTTATAAATGGGGATGAGACTGAAAATGGTAGTCTAGGTATGTAATGCCAATTGACAGAATGTTTTAGAATAATCTAGGAACTGGATAGCACCGTAAACCAAGAGGTGGGTGAGAATGTGGTTGATGGTACAGATGCAAGAGGGTTCTTTGTTAGCTAGAACAAATGTATATCACTACTGCAGGGTGCTGGGAATATGGAAAAGCATGGGAAAAATACAGCAGAGTGACCTATGGACTGTGGTTAGTAGTAATGATATAATATTCTTGCATCTATGCAAAAGATGTACTATGTTGATACTGAGGCAGTATGGAAAATATGAGCCAAATGTACACTATGGACATGGTAATAATCAGATGATATATTATTTTCTCTGTGGTAAATGATACCACATTGTGGTGTGTTGATGGAGGGGCGTTGTTTGGGAATTCTGCACATGTGCATGATAGTTTTTTAAGTTTACAACTTCTGTCATAAAAAATAGATTTCAAAAATAATAATAGGGTGGGTTAGGGGAAAAATACACCAAATGTAAGATAAGAACTATGATTAGTAGTAAGATTTTGACAGCGGTTTTTCTTTCACAGTTTGTAACAATCATCTCATGACAATGCAAGGTGTTGGTGGAGGGGTGATATATCGGACCCCTGTATGATGTTATACATGTTTGCTTTGTAAGTTCACAACTTTTACTATACACTTAATTGTTTATGTATGTTCATATATAAATGATATAAAGATAATAATAATCGGATTGGTTAGGGGAAAAATACTTTGTTTAGTAGTAATATTTTGACAATGCTCTTTAATCATTAGTTAAAAAGGTTTAAAAACAATGCAAGTTATTGGTGGGAGGGTGAGATGTTATATATGTTTGTTTGATGTTATGTATGTTTGCTTTGTAAGTCCACAACTATTATATACTTATTGTTTATGTATGTTTATGTAAGAGTGACATATTTCAATAAATTAAAAAAAATACTGGAATCATATAATAGCAGATTTGAGAAGGCAGAAGAAAGGATTGGTAAGTTTGAAGAAATGGCCTCTGAAAGTGAACATACAAAAGAACAGATGAAGAAAAGAATGGAAAAAATTGAACAAGGTCTCAGGGAACTAAACGACAGCAAGAGAAGTGCAAACATACATACATGTCATGGGTGTCCCAGGAGAAGAGAAGG
This sequence comes from Dasypus novemcinctus, assembly GCF_030445035.2. Taxonomy (NCBI): domain Eukaryota; kingdom Metazoa; phylum Chordata; class Mammalia; order Cingulata; family Dasypodidae; genus Dasypus; species Dasypus novemcinctus. Next base: position 19,174,625 of record NC_080699.1, on the reverse strand, counting down.
GAAAAGGGGCAGAAGGAATATATGAAGAAATAATGGTAGAAAATTTCCCAACCCTACTGAAGGGCATAGATATCCAAGTCCAAGAAGCACCACATACTTCCATCTGAATAAATCAAAACAGACCAACTCCAAGACACATACTAATCAGAATATAAAATAAAAGAGAGAATTCTGAGAGCAGCAAGAGAAAAGCCACGCATAACGTATAAGGGATACCTAATAAGATTTAGTGCGAATTTCTCATCGGAAACCATGGTGGCAAGAAGATAGTGGTGTGATATATTTAAGGTACTGCAAGAGAAAAACTTCCAGCAAGAATCTTATATCCAGTACGATTCTTTCAAAAATGAGGGTGAGTTTAGAATATTCACAGATAAACAGAAACTAAGAGAGTTTGTAACCAAGGGACAGGCTTTGCAGGAAATACTAAAGGGTGTGCTACAGTCTGAAAAGAAAAGATAGGAAAGAGAGGCTTGGAAGAGAGTTTAGAAATGAAGATTATATCAGTAAAAGTAATGAAAAGTATCAAAAGAGTGGTGAAAATAAAATATGACAGAAAGAACTCAAATATTTTGGGATAAACTTAACAAATGATGTAAAGCACTTGTATTTAAAAAACTATAACTCACTGTTAGAAGAAATTTAAAAAAGACCTAAATAATTGGAAGAATATTCCCGGCTCATAGACTGGAAGACCAAATATCATTAAGATGTTGATTGTACCCAAGTTAATAAACAGATTCAATGCAATCCTGATAAAAATTCTACCAACATTTTAAAAATAAATGAAAAACATAATTATAAAATTTATTTGGAAGGGTAAAGTATCTAGGGATGTAAATGCCAACTGAAAGAAAGCTAGGGAATAATCTAGGGACTGACTAACACGGTAAACCCAGAGGTGGATGAGAACTGTGGTTAATGGTACAGGTGCAAGAATGTCCTTTGTGAGCTAGAGCAGATGTACATCACTAGTGTAGGGTGGGGGGAATGCGGGGAAGCATGGGAAAAATACAACTGGACTGACCTAAGGACTGTGGTTAACAGTAATAATGTAATATTCATGCATCTATGCCAAAGATGTACGGTGTTGATAATGGGGGAGTATGGAAAAAGTGTGCCAAATGTACACTATGGACCTGGTAACAGTCTATAACAAAAGTTATACCATGGTATGTTGTGTTGTACGGAAATTCTGCACATGTGTGTGATTGTTGTGTAAGTTTACAACTTCACTCATAAAAATATAATAGCATGGTTGGGGGAAAAATACTCCAAATGTAAGATAAGGACTATAATTAGTAGTAAGATTTTGACAATATTCTTTCATAATTTGTAACAAATGTCTCACAACAATTCAAGGTGTTGGTGGTGGGCTGATGTATGGGACTCCTGTATGATGTTATGCATATTTGCTTTGTAAGTTCACCACTTTTATTATACACTTATTGTTTATGTATGTTCATGTATAAGTGATGTAGTAGTAGTAGTAGTAGTAGTAGTAGTAGTAGTAGTAGTAATAGTAATAATAGGCTGGATTGGGAGAAAAGTCACCAAATGTAAGATACTTTGGTTAGTAGTAATATTTTGAGGATGCTCTTTAATCATTAATGAAAAATATTTCACAACAGATGTTGGTGGTAGGGTGAGGTGAGGTATGAGAGCCCTGTATGATGTTACATATTTCTGTTTTATAAGTTCACAACTATTACTGTACACTTATTGTTTCTGTATGTTTATGTATGAGTGATATATTTCAATAAATTAAAAAAAAAACAAACAGCCACTAGCCTCAAGGACAAAGAATACACACAAACCCATCTCACCCCTTTGCTAGGTTCAACAATGGCAAGTCAAGGGTCTACATATTCCCAACGAAACTGGCAGTCATCTGTCAGGCAGCTGATCATTCAGTGAAGAGCAGAACATACTTGTTGACTCCTAATTTCATGATCACTGTTTATATTAGCTGGGCAACTATTGAGTCCAGCTCAACTCAACAAACACTTACTGCATTTCTACTTTGTGTCCTATTTCTAAGTTAAGTCCTGGAAAGAAAATAACAAAACATGCCCTCAAAGGAGTTAACATTAGTACAGGTGCCTGGCACACAGCCGATGTTCAATAAAAATATGCTGACTCTGGGAAGGCAGAAGGCAACATTAGATAAGAGCCATAAGAAAGATTTACAGAGGGTCCCAGGGCTGGTGGCTTGAAGGAGTGAATCAAGCTGGAATCGCAACTCTGGGGTCTGCCAGCTGTGTGATCTTCAGCAAGTTTCCCAACCTCTCGGATTCAATTTTATCAGAAGTGAAACAGGAATAAGAAGCCCTTCACCTCGGCACATTAGATCTGCTGTTTGTGGAGTGCTGGGCCTGGCTCGGGCAGGAGCTCAACAAACGGTAACCAGGATTCACCATGAAGGGAGGCTGCAGGGAGTGGGGCATGCCCTGAAACACCCTGTGATGGGAAAAACAGGTGGAAGGTACTGCAGGTAAAGGCAGTGCATCTGGAGGCAGAAATGTGCAGGGCGTGCCTGGGGGTGGTGACTCAGCCTGCTGGCCAGATTGGGAGGGCTGGAGCAAGAAAAGCGGAGAACAAGAGGGAAGCTGCAGAAACAGCCTGGGGACGCTGAGGCCCAGGCCCCAGAGTTTGTAATCAGTGAGAGTCTGGGGCAGGCAGCACACCAACAGGCACAAAAATAGAACAGACACGTCTGAAAACACGAGAAAGCATAGAGTTGGTAAAGGTCGAAGGGATGCCCTAGTTCAAATGCCACATTTTTACAAGTAAGGAAACTGATGCCCAAAGTGCATCATGGGAAACATGCTTGGGGCCCAGGGCAGGTTGGTACCAGCCAGGCTGGAATCCAAGTCTGCAGCCTTTTCAACAACATTGTCCTCTACTGTTACTGAAATACGGTACACACAGAAACACACACACATCATGCACCTTTGGAAATACCCACCGGTGTGTGTGTTAAGGGAACAGAAGAAAACTTTCTCAGAACAGTTGTAAAAAGCTCAACAAACCAATGGCATTAAAAATAAAAAGGGGACACGGCTGTGGCTCAATCAGTTGGGCTCCCGTCTGCCACATGGGAGGCCCTGAGTTCGTGTCCCAGGACCTCCTTGTGAAGGCAAAAGCTGGCCTGTGCACCAAGGAGAGCTGACACCCTGTGTGCTGCAGAGAGCTGGCGCAGCAAGATGATGCAGCAAAGGGAGACAAGCAGATACAGAAAAAACATGCAGCAAATGGACACAGAGAAGCGACAGCAAAGAATGGAATAAGCCGCAAGGGGGGGATAAATAAATAAATAAATCTTTAAAAAAATAATAAAAAGAAGAGGACTTTTATAGATTAGGACAAACCTTTGAGACATAAAATACCACTCACGTTCCTTGTTTGGGTCCTGACGTTAAAAAAACCAAAACAACAAAACTAGCTGTAAAAAGTTTTGAGAATGCAATTAAGGCCTGGCTATTAGATGATAGCAGGGAGCACTGCTAATGCCTTTTGATGTGATAATGGCATGGTGTCTATGTAGGGAAATGGCAATATTTATAGAGACACATACTAATGCATGTAGGGATGAAATTATATGATGTCTAGTTCTTTTAAAACATTTCAGGCAAATGAAAAGGAGCAGATGAAACAAGCAGGGCAAAATCTTGCTAGTTGTTGAATCTGGGTGATGGGGTTCATTATATTATTCTCTCCACTTTTGAGCTTTTTGAACATTTCTTGACATAATTTTTTTTTTTTCAAAAAACAAAGCAAAACAAGCAAAAACCTCTTAGCACACCCTCCCCTCCAAAACCTGTCCCACCCTCTGGTTGTTTTCTCAAACATTCTGGTTCCTTCCAGTGTACTGAGACCTCAAGCTCCCTGCCAGGCCCTGCCTCTTCTCATGTTCCTTCACCTTCTGCGTCGTTAGTGCCAACCCTGGCTCTGAGTTGCAGGCTGGCATTTCTAATCAGCCTGAATACCACACACAAGCTCATTACCTTCCCCTCTCTCCACCCACCCCAACCGTTCCTCTTCCTTCACTCTGCATCCTGGGTGAGGGACTAACAGCATCCCAAGGCTAGAAATCTTTACTCGTCATCAGTTTCGCTCTGTCCCTTATTCCCCCTTCTAACTGATAATGCATGTGGACAATTCCATTTAGAAAAGTTATCTCGTATTCACCCCCCCACACCCAAGACTCAGCTCGGGCCTGGGGTCCTATGGTAAGTGCCCACCTCTCTCCCAGCCAGGCCACCCTCTGTCCTGTTACCCCAGCACACTTCTTAAAGTCAGAACTGAACTTGGCTATGCCACCTCATCTATGCCTTCAGAGGCCAATAGGTCTGCGCCTGAATTCCCATGGTTCTAAGAAAAATAATCATAACAAAACACTGAATGTCTACCCTGTGCTGTAGGTACTTATATTACTTTACTTAATCCTCAGAAGAGCTTTTTTTAAAAAACATTTTATTACCATCCATTCCACATATAAGGAAATAGATGCATAGACAGATTAAAGTAATTGGTTCAAAGTCACACAGTTAAGTGGCAAAGTGAGCACTGTGGGCCCAGAAGGCCTAGTTCTAAAGCATGAGCGTCCTTCCTCAAGGCTATACTAAGACTCCCAACTTAAATTTAACCTTCCTAAAGTCCAGCTTCTTCATCTGTAAAATGGGATTAACAAAACCTGCCTTGTAAAATCATAGTAAGGATTAAATGAAACGAGAACTAGAGAAACATTGGCTATTGTTATTAATTAGCTTGTTGCCAGTTTTCTGAGGAGGGATTGGGAGGTTCTGAGCTCAGTCCGGTTCCCCCCAGGGTTTCCTAACATGCTTCAAGACTCCCGAGAAGGAGCCCGATTGCCATGCTAACTGAACCACATCAAACAACATTTGTGTGTCATTTACTCGCTCAGCACTGAGTGAGGACCCTCCGCCGCGCTGAGAACTGGGCGAATGGGATAAAAGCCCTGATCTTAGATGCTCGGTCTGTGGGTAAGAAAAACAGATGAACAAAGACTGGTATTGTAGCAGGGTAAGGGCTATACTAGAGGATGGTACAAAGGGATAGATAAGTGTTGAGAATGTAGTGATTAGTTGTGCTTGGGGAAAATCAATGGCATGGCATGAATTCATTGTGAGCATCTGGCAAATATTAATATATGATGGATGACATGAATTCCAGTATTTTCAGCTAAACTGTTCCTCGTGCCTCATGTCCTCCATACAAAACTGTTGAGTTTTGATAAGACCTCAGCTAAATATCAAAGTTTAGTTCCTTTGTGTCATCGGGGTTATCAGGAAATCTTAATTGTGGGATCTTGAAGGCCCCATTTACATTTACTGTACGTAATTTAGCAGCTGGAAGAAGAGAAATATAAAAAAAAAAGTTTAGATTATTTAATAATTCAACATTAGATACTATTTTCCATTTTTTATAGGAGCAGTCACATAAAACACGCCTAAGGCTTTCTGCATATGAAATAAATATGTATGCATATTAATATATGCATGTAAAATAAATCTTTAGTATTAAAGAGTTCCCCCTACTGCATTTCTGTCCCACATTTCTCTTTATTTAGTAATAGGAGCAAGGAACATTCTTGCCAACCTGACTTTAAAAAGACCAGGCAGGGAAGCAGACTTGGCCCAGTGGATAGGGCATCCGTCTACCACATGGGAGGTCCACGGTTCAAACCCCGGGCCTCCATGACCCATGTGGAGCTGGCCCATGCACAGTGCTGATGCGCGCAAGGTGTGCCCTGCCACGCAGGGGTGTCCCCCGCGTAGGGAAGCCCCACGTGCAAGGACTGCGCCCCATATGGAGAGCCGCCCAGCGCGAAAGAAAGTGCAGCCTGCCCAGGAATGGCGCCACACACATGGAGAGCTGACACAAGATGATGCAACGAAAAGAATCACAGATTGCTGTGCTGCTGACAACAACAGAAGCGACAAAAAGAAGAACATGCAGCAAATGGACACAGAGAACAAACAACTGAGGTGGGGGGGGGGGAAGGGGAAGGTGAGAGAAATAAATAAAATAAATCTTAAAAAAATAAATAAATAAAAAGACCAGGCCACAGCTAACACAGTTGTTTTGGGAGCCAACAACAGAAAAATCTGTTTTCCCCTCATTCCAGTTCCAGTGGCCCAGATACCCTTGCTGACATACCTACCACTAGCTCATCAGTCACAGGCCAGGGGAGTGTTAGCAAAACTAAAGCCTGTGGGGGGGAAAAGCCTAGACAGGGGACAGCAACAAGATGGGACAGTAACGACCATTGCAGCAAATCACAGTCCCTAACTGCTTGTGAGACACAGGGAATGTCACCCAAAAGTGGGCCTCAGAGAACCTTTTCTAGTAGGAGAAAGCAGATGCACATTAATGGAGGAGGCAGAGCAGCAGGCCAGCCCTTACCTCCACGTTAGCATTAAAATTCCAAAAATGCAGGAAACGAGAACCTTCTCCATTAATGACGTCAAGAAGACAGGGAACTAGTTCAAGCCTTGAAGATGAAGTGGCTGGGCATGGGGAGGTTCACACAGTACCCAGCAGCCAAATGCCCCGGAGCCGGAGCTCTACCATCTCCAGCACGATTTAAGCGGGCCTATCGGTGGGACTTCTGCCTCTATCAAAACGGTGCCAGGTGATAGGACCTGTTCCCTCTCCCAGCGTCCAAATCCATTTCACCTTTGACCCCCTTACTCCCGTCCCCATTTGAGTCACCTGAATGGCTTTAGGACTGTTCCTCCCCCCAGCCCCAAATCCCCTCCTTCGTTTTTGTAGCTGTTGTTTGAATTCTTAAGGAGGGTATGTCTTTTTTCTGGTTTTGAAGCAGCATGATGGTGCTTATCTGTGAGTGATTGTCTTATCTTTTCTTAACCCCCTTGGAAGTAGAAGAAACTAAAGCAGCTTGCACAGGTGTGTGTGTGTGTGTGTGTACGCGCGTGCGTGTGTGTGTGTGTGTACGCGCGTGTGTGTGTGCGCGCGCGCGCGTGCGCTGGGAGGGGAGAGAGGGGCTCCTGCCAGAACAGCAGTAGGCCTTCTCAGCTTCCAGCTGGTCAGTAGGGCGGTGGAGGGATGGAGGCCCTTCAGGAGAATGCCTGACTCCGGGGAGGGGGTCCACTCCTGAGTGGTCCACCTGTCTGCAGATGGCCATTTACAGCGGTTTATTTGCTCCAGTCCATCTGCTAATCTGCTTGCTGTGAAGCGCTGCCCCCAGCCCGGATGGCAGGCCTCCCGCGTGCTGACCCTGTCGGGTGGACACTGAGCGCGCCTTATGTCCATAAAAGTCAGGCCTCGTGTTCCCACCTTCAGAACAGCTATGGGGCATTTTTCAGCTTTCAAAGGGACGCTTTCCAAAGGTTGCAGAATAGAGACTCTCCCTCCAGCTGTGCTTTGTAAGCCCAGAAACCTTAAAGCGGTCCAGGGACCCTTGGCTGGAGCTGCGCTGCAGTGAAGGGGGGAAATAATGAGGATGTAAACCAAGTTTGAGAATAAAACGAGAGATTTCCTCCCATTCCAATCAGTGCGATGAAACAGCAAAGATTTCGCCAAACACCTGCTTCAGCGTTTTCCTCTGAAAGGAGCTTTCCCTAAGGGGGCCTTCTCTGTGCCAAACTGAAGGCCAGCGAGAAAGGCATGCGGGCCGTGTGTGCCCACTTTCCCACCAAACGCCCTGCTCGGTGCTGGCCGCCTCGTTCAGGGGCTCTTAGCTGGGGGTGGGGGTGTTCCCCGACACCAAACAACAACAGCAACAAAGCAGGGATCCATGGTGGAGGCAGAACATCACAGCTCGGGTGTCTACAGATAAAGACAGCTGGGGCCCACCCGGCGGCTTACAAGCTCTTGTCTATTACTCATTTCTTGTGCCACTCACTAACAAGCCAGACTCCACGGGTTCAAGAAGGATTTAGGAAAAAACATGTATTTGAGAACATTCTGTTGATATAATAATTTCTCCAAATTGTTCAGATTGCTGTTACTGGGTTTTAGCATTAGGATTTTAGTGGCTAGCATGTTAGTATCGAACATTTTTATGTTTTAACATTGAGCACTTCAGCACCCATATTTTGGGGGAGACTAGTTGGAGAACTACTGCTGTGAAATAGCAATTGTGAGACCATGCCAATTCCTGATGCCAAACGAAGAGGGATTTGTCAGTGATAGTTACAAGAGATGTTATGTAATCCCGTTCCTTTCTTCCCGTAATGAGTGCAATTATTCATTTGTCTAAGATAAAAAGCAATTTTCTACTTTTTCCATAGTGTCCTGACTTTACAGCCCTCAACTAACAGACTGGAATGGGACAGAGTGGTCAGACTCACCTGACCCTCTAAGTTCTCCAACAGATAATCATGGGTAGACATAGACTATAAAATGACTTTGAAATAATTGCAATTTTACTGAGAGGTGACTCAATTCTGCCTGGAACTGAATACTGATGCCAGCTATGTGCCTGGAACAAGTTTGCTGAACCTCTCTGATCCTCAGTTTCCCCACCTGTAAAATGAAATCATAAAAATAAAAGCACCTGCCTTGCAGGGTTGCTGTAATGATTCAATCACTGGCACAGCACTGAGAACTACAATTTTACATTAGCGGCTTGCCTTTCGCTGGAGAGGTAGTACGTCTTGGTGAAAGACTTACTGGGTCTAGAGCACAGCTCTTCCACTTACTTGTGAGATCTTGGGAAAGTTCATCTCTCGAGGCTTCAATTTTCTCATCTGTAGATGCAGAAAGTAATAGCCCCTACTTCTAAGGGATGCTATGAAGTTCAAATCAGTTAATGTAAGGCATTTGTGACAGTGTCTGGCAAATAGAAGGTGCTCAATAAAATTTAGCTATTAAATTTTCACAGGCAGTCAAAAGTTGTAGCTCTAAAAGGTATCATCAAAGACCACCTGAGAATTGTAAGTTAGTTTCCAGTGAGAGGAAGACTGTCCCATCAAGCTCGCAGACAGGGGTGGAAATAAGTATTGCCACATCCCTGTTGATATTTCTTAAATCAGAATTCAATCTGTATTCAAGAAAGAACTGGGGGAGGGTTCTAACAGATATGCACCACTGGACTCTTGATCTTTTTGCTTCTGTTTCTTCCCCTTTTAATCTTCTTACTCTGGTTTGCTGGAAAGAAGGATCCACAGTGAGAGGACCTAGGCTTCGACTCTCCTCCCACCTTGGAGACTGATAGACGAGCCGCAGGATCTTTCCAAATCTTGGTTAACTTATCCAAGAAATGGAGATGACAAAATCTACTTTATAGGGTTAGAGAACTGAATGAGATACATATGTGAGCTCTAAAGAAACAGTAGCACATTTTATGCTATCTTAATTCCTTTAGAATTCAAGGCTTATTTACTGTCCTTGGACCATCCTCGGACACAATTTTCTTAATTGTCTCCCTAACCTCAGATACACCTCTGCTCTCTAACCTACTGTCTACCTCTTAACAATTTGCTCTCAGCCTCCTTACTCTCTCTCTCCTACATGCCTACTTTCCAGTTATTGTACACTGCTATTCCCAACAATAGAACTTCAGCAATGAACTATGTTTTGGCACAAAAATCTGAGAGCTCTAGAAAAAGCATAACTCCAACCAAACATCAACAGCACACTATCCTGAAATCTACCACTGGGACCAAAGATATCCCTGGCAGAAAGCAAGAGAAATGGGATGCAGTGAGCACACTGAGCCAGGAGACAGTATGGTGAGATCAAAATGTCTGAGGGTAAACAGACTTCTCTTCAACTAGGTGTTTGATCTGGGACACGTTAACCTTTTTGAGAAGCAGTTACGATATATCTTAAAATGGAATACAGAGTATGTGTCAGGGGACGGTTGTGGGAGATTCCATTGTGTGGACTGGATCTTCTAGGACATCAAGCTTGTGACAACTGCCTGCATGCTGTCCACCCCACACATACTCCAAATCCTCCTACTAGGCTCTATGTTTTCTTTTTTCACAGCTATTATCACTTTATAATGTACTATATAACGTACTGGTTTATTATGTTTTCTGTCCATTGTCTATATCCTGCACTAGAATGTGAGCTTGAAAGAAGGAATTGTTGCTTCTCTTTTCTGATGATGTATCCCAAATGCCTAGGATAATTTGATGAATGAATGAATCATGGTGACAATGAGACAGAAGCCAAAATAAAACTAGAAGAGCTAATTTTTTGGTGGTCATGTTTTGGGTATGATAATTAGATTTCTATAAAAGGTTCTCCTTATTTTTTCCAATTTTAATTCAAAGCAATTTCAACTCAACCTTTTCCCCTTTCCCTCTTGTGTACAGAGCTACAGAGTACAGGCTTACTGGATGTAATTCACAAGACATCAGATGTGACTTTTCCACAATATTCTACAGCTTCTTGATAGCACTGTGGCAACTGGGTACTGCACTTGTGATAGGAGGAAGAGGAGAAAAGCAGCTGAGCAATCACCATCATTCCTTCCTTGGCCTTTACGCATCACGCATTCCCTACAAACTTAAGAATTCCTCCATTGCATTTCACCACAAATCATGTTGAGAAAATGAAATAATGTGCTCTGTAGTTCTATAGTTTCTTTTCCACAAACTATGTTGGCTTGCTTTATTGTTCAGCGATGCAAACCTTCTCCTTTACAGAAGATGTATTACATTAACACGGGTCAGTAATATTCTCAGTACCAATCCAGGCAAGGCAGAGTTCATCATGAATGCTAACTAAACCATACAACAACAGCAATGTGTCTTTCCTGTGAAAGCCTTTGAATCTATCAACTAATAGTACATGGCATAATGTTAATATTAATGAGGTCAAAGAATACAGTGACACATTATTTTCTCGTAACTACTAGTTGAGATTATGAAAGGAAACAATTGAAAATAGTGCACTTTACAGATAACTAGAAAAACTCCAATTATCCAATGGACACAAAAGCCCACAAATCTTGAAGGTGTTCTTTTCATGAAAATAATATCAATATAATATATATCTCATTCTGCACATTAAGTTGTGCACAGTGACAATTAATTTGTTTCCTGCAATATAATAAAGACTTATGAGAATCAATCAGTTACTTTTGGTAGGAAAAATGCACTAGAATCCTCAGCTGTGCTTCTTTGGTTCAGTTCATCAAACAATAAGCATTATATTGTTACTTTGAAAATAATTACTTTCTTCATGTTATGATTATCATTATTATGTATTGTCATCTCTTCTCTTTTTGAAAGCCTCCACCATTGCTTTTTTGTAAAACATTATTTTCTCTTTTTCCAACGCACAACTATCTTCATTCTTCCAAATTCTTCCAACAGGCTCATTCTGCAGACTGTTGAATTATGTGCCACTCCCAAAGCTCAAGAGAGAAAGGAAAGGGGGTCAGTATTTCTAAACATATCACTATCCTGAGCCATGCTCAAATTAGTAAATATAAACCTAATTAACTGCTTTCTGCATTTATTTTAAAAAATCAACTCTATTTTTTTTTAATTTTCAAAGGAAGATTCCAAAGCCTTGTGAACTTCTAAGCTAGATATGGGGTTTAATGAAATGCATAGATCTGGCACATTCTCCTATTTCAACCGCTTTACTAATTTTACATTTTTAATACACATTGATACCCATTACAGCTGTTTCAGATCCGAGCAAAAAATAAACAATATCCTTTAACTTGACTTTGTGAAGCTCCAGCAAAACAAGTCAATAAAGAGATCATGTATTCATGAAAAATGGTATTCTCAGGAGCTGGATTTAGAATACCAATTCATTAATATATAGAGATGCATATGATTACATTTAAAGGCAATCTAGAAAAGTTGGAGTGAGCAAGATACTGATTTCTCATACAAAAACTTTGCTATAACAACCTAAATCCTATAAAAGCCAATCTTTTATTATTCAGCTCTTATCTCTGCCCAAATAAGACATAAGAAGATGGGCCTCTAAAGTTCAGCTTTGTACACTGAGCAGGAATTTGACAGCTGGGTACCAGCCCTTTATCCAGTGATTGGGGTCCTCTGTGTGCCTTGCCACATGCCTGGTCAATCAGGTTTTCCTGACCAAGCTGACCCTACTATGTGGTTTCAGCCTCTACTCAGAACAAAGCCTGGTGGATGGAATGGTGGGTTTTCACAAAGACAACAACAGAATGGCCTTTGGAGTTTCTTCCCAAGGTGGTAAAATGCAATTGATTAGCTTTCCCTCTCCCTCTAATTCCTGTCTGCTAATCCATCTACCATTGATTGAGAAATAGATGCCACTCCCTGGACACTCACTAGTTTTACTAAGCTTTGGAGTTAAGGACAGGATTTCAATCCTTGTGGCATATACATTTAAAGCTGTGCTACTTCTCTCCTTAGGTCTGTTGGCTCATTTCTGATGAAGTAGCTTAAAAAAAAAAAACAGAAACTATTAATAAAACTAAGGCATTTAACCCTAACGTCTGTTTTTCCATGTATTATTTTATTTTGTAAAATTATTTGTTATAGTAATGGGACAAAACCACCACTTGGGACCTAAAATTAAGTTTTCTTTTCAAATGCTGCAGACAATTGCTATGACACTGAACAGCAGATAGGAGGGGCATGCTACCTTGGTGGCTACAGACATGTGGAAGATTCACTGTGATGTCAACAGCTAATAATAGGCCGTGCCTTTTGACCTGCAAAATGCCACAAGTCAATGGCAGGAGTGGAGAATGAACTCCTTAAAGCAGGAGTAAATCTGCTTTCTGTTCAAAGATCAAAAGAGCAATGCACAGGCATTTTAAAACAAATCTATTTTATGATAATAATAAAGAGAACTATACCATGAAGTACTGTAAGTGACCAAGGAGAACAAAGTCAAAGTTATTCATGCCTTATATTTACCCAGGGAAAGACCTATACACAGGTTGTCAAGTTCAATAGCTCCTATAAATAGGGTGTTTTGCATCCTCAAGTTAGTGGCATCATAGCAGGCAGGGCTTTCCTGAAGTCACTGATAATGTGGCTAACTTCAGATGGGGCAGACAGAACAGGACTGAATGATGGACTGCCAAGATTTGTAACACCTACGCATCAGAAGAGATAGGGAATTATGGATGTGAAAATTCACTTTAAACTAAAAACCAAACAAACTAAAAGCAGTACAAAGTCAGCCCAGGCCACCTGTGGACTGTACTTTTGGCTCTTCTGCCTTTTAAGTCTTCCCACTGTTAGCTCTTAACATGAATGATACCAACATAGTGAGGTAAGAGGGAAAGACCTGGAAGTAGGAAGATAGGCTGAAGCCCCTCCCATCACCCCACCCTCAGTCCAGTCCTACCACCAGTTGCAAAAGTCCTCCAACCTCCAAAAAAATCATTCTCTCTGCTCCTCCCAATAGCACCAGCAATACCTTAGATGATCTGTTTGCCAGGAAGGAACCCTTCCAGGAAGAATGACTGATAGCCAACTACGTACTATCTTTCTGGTTAAAATTCTGGTATATTTAAGCCTTAGAAAAATAGTCGACAGGGTCTGATACTATTCAGTCAAAAACTACAGCTGCAGGCTTGGGCTAATCTGTAAGGCTGCCATGTTTTAGTTATTTACACACCCTGTATTGGTACAAAGTATAGTCAACATAAAAATCACCCATGAAAATTGAAGGGAAGTTATTCAGATAGGCTAAAATAAATCTTATTTCTTTCTTTACATTGTGATTATGATTATATTCTGAGAATTTTTAACACTTCAAGCTTTATTTTTCAAAGTTCCCTAATAAAGAATCTGCCAGAAGCTGGAAATTTGTCTCACTTCCCCAATCTACTACTCTGTTCGCACCTTTCCCCAACTTTCTAAGTTAGAAATAATTCTTCCACCTTTAATTGATGTAAAGTATCAGTCTGAGCCAAAACGTGTGGATCACACTCTCTGATGTGAAAGAGATAAATAATAGACAGTGAAGTGCCTCAGCGATGAATGAACTTTTAACACCTATCTTCCTTAATAAGGGATGTTAATAAGAACTTAGACCCAAGATATAGCACTGAGAAATCTGAAATGCAATACACTGCAAATACAAATAGTTGTTCAGTCTTAAATATCAGATTGTCCCACCCTTCCTAATACATGTCAACAGACTGATGAAACGTGTATTTAAGAAGTTTGATCAGTCATAAACTTTGTAAATGTTACTTGAAAACTGGCAGGAAGTCTCAGGTGCCTTTCAGACCACTCACTGTAAAATGTTCACCAAGAGTTTCCTACTTTGTCAGTTCTGAAAAACCAATATTCCACAAGGGCCCTGCACAGCCGGCTGCTTCTTGTCTCCAGCTCTAGCATGTCAAGCAGGTTCCTGCCTCAACTTCTCTTTTTGGACCTACCCTACCCCTATACTGCCTCCTTATAACCCCCCCCCCCCAACAATAACAGATTTTCACACCGATAATGAGTGTCAGGGGCAATACGGGTGTTAATTATTTGGAATCTGGCGTTAGCAACAAATGTGCCTGAACCCCTCGATTCTAAGTTATCTGCGTATACCATTATTCCTATTATTGACAGGGAAGCTTATAAAACAAGACAAGTACTCATCACTGGCCAAACCCCCTCTGCTTCAATGTCCTCTAGAAAGAAAAAAAAATCTCTCTCTGTGTTTTGGGATTATCCACCCACCTATACAGCTCTTATGACAGGCAAAGGTATCGTCCTTTTGGAAAAACTCGGTGCTGAGGGAAGGTATCGCATGCAACCTGAATTGTGCCTGAGAAATCCAGCTGCAAACAACACCCTGACGGCAGGGCCACAGCCATGCACCATCTGATAGCACAGGAGGCACCTTGCTCATTTCCTGAGCTCCAGGGATGCAGAGCAGTGCTTTTGTCAGAGTCGTTAAGCAAATAAGGATGCTTGCGGTTGCTGAATAAATTAAGCTATTTTATTTGACCTTGCCAAACTAGGTCTGATTGACCAACACGATCCAGTATTATCTTGCATTCATTTGTGTGATGTGTCACGCATGTTCGCTGAGCTCAGACCCTTCTTGCCTTTTGTTACTTTTATAAAAGGTTTCATTGAATTGCCTATTAAAACTGCTGTATGTAAAACTACTCCTTTGAAAGATTTCTCTGGCTGGCCTCCAGCTCAATTAGCAGCCTACTTGCAGCTGATGAAAAGTAGCAGTCAATATCAGATTATAGTTAGCCACTATTCACAAGAGTAATCAAATTAGATTTTCGTATCTATGGTGATACAATGAAAATTTCCACTAAATCCTGTTGTTTTATAATAAGATTACCACAGTTTTATATTAGATTATTGTTCAAAATATTTCCTCCAAAATCGAATCTTCATCTCAGGAGATATACATGCAAGCCTATGGGCGCATCAAAAATTGTATAAGCAGGGGCTTTCCAATTTAAATACTAAGTCGCTGCAAGAGTACACAGGAACAATTTGCATGTTCGTGTTCTGTCAGCTCCGCCAACACTTTCTCAATTATCAGTTATGACTGGCCATTGTCAGGCTGAAGTACCAACTGGTCTCTCAATAAAATGTATCAAACCTATGTTCTTCTTATCCCCACTGTCAGGACTGGACCAAGTTAGGAGTAAAACAGAAAAATACAGGTAATCACAGTTTTTGGTGTGCTTATAATCTCAACAGGATATTGAACGTAAAAATTAAAAGACAATATTGACACAGCAGTGTTCATTCAAGTGCATATAATATAAAGAGAATGTATATACAGTACATTTAGATGACATACATCATGTGCCAACTGAGTATGACTGCAGAAGGGCAGAGAAGTCGGGTTTAGTTCATTAAAAACAAAACCACAAAAAGCCTCATCGATGAGGTTTTCTTCAGTTAGATATAAAAACCTTTGGTCCCCGTGAGAGGGGGCCACATGCTCTCAGGTTCCGGCAGACCCCTAGCCAGTAGCACCACTCTTCAAGGATGATATCAGGATAAGACAGTATTTTCTAGACGCGAGTGTCGTTTTGTCCACCACGCTACAGAGCCCCCTATGAAACCATAGTCCCCATTCCCATCTATTCTCTTGCTCAGCTCCTGGACCTGCAAGCACGTGTGGGATCCGTGTTCTGTACTTCCTGAGAACTGGCACCTGGCTGAAAGAAGGAAGTTAGAGGCTGTCTTAGACCCCTGTCCCCTGGCACCCGCCCCCCCCATCACTCCTCTTAACCTCCCCCCCCCCCCCAGCTCTGGCAGCACTAGGGATGGGGCAGTCACATTCCACCAGGCAATCATCCAACTGGGGGACAGAGAGCCAGCGTGTCCTTCTTACAGGCAACCCCATCTTTACCAGGGAGCTCCCCCTCTCCTCAGCTGGGCTTCTGGCAGAGAGATGAGTACCTATGGATGTTGTGAGAACTACACAGCATACATAAAGGTGACTTATAAGATGTAAGACATACCATCACAGGAGTGAACTGATTTTCTTGAACACACGAACAGTGCTTGTCATCATAGAAACAGCAATCATGCTCTGCAGCCATGCAAGATGCAAAACCAAGTGGAAAAGGGCACTGCAGAAACCACTCCACGCTGCGCCCTTAATGACTTAGCTTTACCTTAGCAACTAAATCTGCAGTGACTTGGAGCTCGGGAGCCCTTCACGCCCCTCGGGAATAAAAGCCAGCGCTGAGAAAACTCCACTTAGGATTCAGTCTATATGATCTTATGTTTTGGCGCTTTACAGTCACAGCCATGTCACTTTTCCTCTTGTCACTATAAAAATACTGTTATATGATCTAGAGCTTTAGAAATTATATCAGTTATAGCCTCCATTCAAATAATTAACTTAATAATCCCTGATTACCAATTAGATGCTCAATTGGACAGATGCTTGCTCTTATATACAAAAGCAGTGCTGCAGTTGAATAGTCATCAAATGGGACTGACAGGCTTTTTTTCCCCCCAAGTTAAAAAAAAGAACTCTTTTCAGAGCATTTAATGCTCAGGTTTTTATGTGTCTCATTTGACAACCTGTATATAATTTAGATGTAATACTTTGTATTTTTACTTTGTAAACCTAATTTTCTTTGAGGGTGTTTTAAGTCTTTGGGGAAACATGTACCTGAGAGATCTGTTTTAAATGATCAGGTAAAGCACATTTCTGAAGTGGGCACTTTAAAACCACACCCTATATTACTAACTCAATAGGGTGCTGATCTTCTGCCAGCCTCCCTTTTCATTATTACATAAATGAGTGACAGGGAAAAAAATGATAACGTATCATTCAAATACTCTATAAACCTTATTCAATCCCAAATCTATTTCCTCTTCCAGACACACAATCAGATGTTTGAGGCTATTCTCTGTAGAATTTGGAATCTGATTATCTGGTATTATCCTTGAAGACTTTGTACCTCAATTACACTGCAATAATTTAGGACTTAGAGCCTTTAAAGATGGTTTTGTGCACAAAATCTCCAAAGAACGAAGGCCATTCCTTTACCAACTAAAGCAAGAGCTTGTTTCCCTAACATAGCAGTTTGATATAATTGATGAATTCCAAAAAGAATTATTGGATTATGCTTGTAATCTCTTCTTTATTTGGGCATGATTGAGTTATGATTAGGGCTTTAATTGGGCCACATCATTAGGGTGTTGACCCTCCATCCCTTGGTGGGTGGGGACTCACAGATAAAAGGCATGGCATAGGACAGAGTTGGAGCTTTTGATGTGAGGGCTTTTAATGTTGGCCCTTTCATTTTGGAGTTTGATGCTGAAGACTTAAACTGGAGCCCTGGGAAGTAAGCTCACAGAGGAAAGAGAAGCCAGCCCCAGGAAGGAAGGAAACTTGAACCCAGAGAAAAACATGCCCCAGGAACATAGGAACCCAGGAAGCCTGAACCCTCACAGACGTCCGCAGCCATCTTGCTCCAAATAGACTTTGGTGAGGGAAGTAAGTTATGCTTTATGGCCTGGTGTCTGCAAGCTCCTACCCCAAATAAATACCCTTTATAAAAAACAATCAATTTCTGGTATTTTGGATCAGCACCCCTTTGGCTGACTAATACACCTAATAGGTCAATCTTGAATTTTTTTTTTGTTTTTAATACAGTGGTTGTGTCTTCCCAGTAAAGTAAAATGGCTGGAGAAACAGTCAAACCAGTGCTTTCAGCCACTGTGAGCCAGACTGATTCAGCTGAAGGTGCTAGAATATCATGGCATGACATTCATCAAACACAAGTTTGCTTGAATTTTTAAAAATGTTTTTATTGTGAACTATATTAACACATTCTGAGAGTATACACCACAAAAACTGTACAGCTCCATGGTAAACCAGAGATGAATATAAACACCAGCTGAATAAAGAGTACATCGAATGCTCTATCTGTCTCTGAGACACAAGAAACAAAGACACACTTGGTTGCCTCCAGAGGGGGCGAAAAAAGCACCTTATGAAAGTCAGGGAGAAGCACAGACACAGGAGACAGTGGGTGGTGCAGGCACGCGCCAGGGAGGTGGGAGAGCCCATTCTTGCCCTACCACTAACCTGCGCACTGCCTGCAGGCAAGTCACTGAAGCTGCTGCCTCAGTCTCCCTGTCTATAAAATGAGGAGCAAATCAGACAACACAGGTAAAATGCTTAATAGGTCTATATATGCTGAACACATAAATGTTATCTAGGTAACATTTATTTTTTTTATTTAGAAAATTTTATTGAGGTATATATCATTCATATTTGAACATACATAAACAATAAGTGTATAGTAAACACTGTGAACTTAAAAACAAACATGCTTATTACCACACAGGGCTCCCATACATCACCCCGCCACCAACACCTTGCCTTGTTGTGGAACATTTGTTACAAACTATGAAAGAGTATCATCGAATTTTTACTACTAACTCCAGCCCATATCTTGCATTTGGTGTATATTTCCCCCAGCCTCTCCTCCTTTATTAACCCTATACTAGTTTTATATTTTTGTTTTCATGAGAGAATGTTCTCATATTTGTTGTTAGCCACAGTTATCTCGGTAAATTTTTCATAAAAAGTCCGAGGAAAGGAAATACAAACCACAGCTTTGTGCAAAGCAGCTGGGAAAGCAGTTGGGAGAAGAGGCTGGTCTTTCTCGGAGGCCATGGCACCACTCGTCATGGGGCCACGCCTGGCGCCAGCTGTCCCCAGTGACCGGCTTCCTCCCACCTCCAGCAGGCGTGTGGCCCAATGGCCAGCCCGGCTTGAACTCCTGGGACCTTTCAGTTGCAGTGTATGCTACCAACTAAGTCAGTCTCTTGAGTTTTACAACTCACATTCCTAATTAAGTGGACCATCTCCATTTTCCAAGATCACCATGAGCTGGTGGCCCTGGGGACAGGTCTTCAACCCAGCTCCCACCAGCAGTGGTCAGGAGTGAGCTTTTGGGGTGTACAGCATGGCTGCATGGGTTGATTGAGCTGCAGGCAGATGACAACCGATGGCATACATATAATTTCTTCCTCTGTGCATCCACATCAGTCTCTTCTTACCTCTACTGTTTAACACGATCATGCTGCTTTGTTATTATCTGCTTACAGTCTGCCTCCTCCTCTAAATTACAGGCACCTAGAACAAAGGGCCTACGCTACATCCTGGGCTCCCCAGTACTGTGCACAGGAGACGTTCAATGTATTTTTTGAATGAATGAGTCAGGGTTATTTATTCATGAGTCAGTATCCTGTGTTAATACATGCAGAACAACAAAACGTTAGAATATTTTGAGGTCAGATACTTTGGAGCAGTCGTATTTATACAGGCAGACTGAATCATATTCTTGTGTCAAAATAGGAACATTTTTCTATTCTTTTCTACTCAGTCGTAATTCAATGCCAAGATTATAGCTTCTTTCAGTCCATAATCAAGACTACAGACACAAATATTTAAATAAATGGCCTGAACAGAATGCACAGCAAAAGGTAATGAAATAATTCATCATTTCCATTCATCTGAAAAGAATTCTTTAAAACACTAGAAACTAATCTGCTACATTTTTCTCCAGAAGGAAAATGTACATATAAGTGTCTCACTTTATTTTGATTTGCATGGAGGGAAGGTTTTGGATCAGACCTGTCTAATTAGGCTAGTTTTAGGGGAAATGATTTGGGGGTAAAGATTCAAATTTAAAAAAAAAGGCACTCACCTATTTGGTGGAGGCAGATTCTAACCATATTTTTAATGCCTCGATCTAGGAAACATCCATTACCTGGGCAGAAATGGGTAAACTGTATCCTCTACACCTTTCCATATTATTATTATTATTTTAGGAGGTACTGGGGATTGAACATGGGACCTTATTGTACATGCGAAGCAGGCACTCAACAAGTGAGCTGCACCTGCTCTCCTTTCCGTATTATTTTTTGCCTCTGAGGGCAACCAGTGAAGGGCTGCCACCAGCCTCCCGAGGCCCTGTCAGTACTCTAAGGAAATGGACAGGAGAGGAACAGGCAATTTTGCAACTTGCAGAATGAAAACTGGAACTCAGGGAGGGATGGGCTACCGTGTTTTTGCATGGTTTCCACTGGGGCAAGGAAGAAGCCGAATCTGCAAACTGCTGCCTGCACTCTGGGTCTCTGAATGGAGAAAACTGCTCCCCACTACTCCCCACCCCCCACCTGATGAAGCCAAAGTTTTCCCCTCAACACCGGAAGTCCCTCTGCTTGTGACTTCCTGAGCAGGGACCCTGTTTGGTGATGCCGCTACCGTCTTACCCACACTGAGCCTCACTAGACACAAGTCGGTTCAAAAGAGGACCACGAGATACCAGGCCTTCTTTAGGCCACGATTATGATTATTTTAGGCATTTCCTTTACTATATTAAAGTCTCCCTTTTTTCCTTGTTAGCCCTCCTTCTACTTAATGGTGAGTCAGAGGGACTGCAAGCCAGGAAGGCAGTTATAAGCACAGACCATTGGTTAGTAATGATGATAAATGTTTAAATAGCATCTTGCAGTTTACATTACTTCATCAGCTTATTTCTAACAGCCACATATGTACGCAGAACAGTGATTTTTCCTCTCCTTTTTCACAGGAGAAACAGGTTCTGAGGTTCTGGCTAGTGCATGTTTTGGATGTCAGGTCAAGTTTTTCTTCTCAGTACCCCTTCATACTTCCTTCACCCAAATTGACTTCACGGAGACCCACCTAGGATCCTGTAACGTCCTTTAGCCCTAACTGATCTCTTATTTGTAGAGTAGCCAAGAAAAGCTGAGAGTCTTACTCTAAACAGCCATAACTAGGGACAAACATAGGAGATTAACATATAAGAGATGTGTATCTCAACCTCCACTTCTTTTACCCAAGGAAATCAAGAGCTGAGACCCAAGGAGAGCGAAGGAATGCGCCTGGGGAGGGTGGCCGGTGAACAGCCATCCCAAACAGACCCGCCCCAGGCCAGCATGTACATAGGCAAGTTTCCTTCCTCACATGGGAAGCAAAAGCATTTAGGATCACAGCTGAAGCAGAAATTGGAACACAGAGAGGTAGACATGCAGGAAGATTCTGCTCTCTTCCTAGACTTGCCCTCCAGAACAGTAGCCATTAGCAGCAAATAGTGACTTAAATTTAAATTTATATAAAATGAAAAGCAAGTTCCTTAGTCCCACTAGCCACCCTCCAAGTGCTCAACCCAGCCACCTGTGTGTGACACCCTACCATACTGGACAGCACAGATAGAAAATTTTCCTACCGCTGCGGAAAGTTCTATTGCACAAGGCTGTCCTGGACCGTTTTCCTTTGCACAGTGGGACCCAAGGCTTCTATTCAGGCAAAACTCAGAAAGACCTCGAGGAACTTCGGGTGGGTCCAGATCACGCCACAGGAGGGCAAACAGGAGTGGCTGCTTTCCCAGGTGCACGTCTACACCACACCCAGGGCCGCCACGGTCCTCAAGTCCAGGGGTACCGCTCACACTCACATCCCAGGGAGTGTGAACAAGCTCTCCCAGAATCACCACGCAGTTGCCCTGCATCCCGGCTGCATGGCGCAACCCTGATACCCCAAAGTCATTATTTTGCCTCAAGCGTTTCCTGCTCACTTGGCTCTCAGTGTTCAGAAGAAGGACCTTGTACTGCCAGGCTCAAAGGAGCTTGGAGGAAAGTATACGGCACGATCATCGAAAAGGACTTTTAAAAACAAGGCAGTGTAGGTGCTCCACTGTACAGTACTATTATTACTTCTGTACTGGCATGTTTCTCCTTCCAAATCTCATTACAAATGCTTCTCTAACACCTACTATTTACTCAACAGCAGAAATCACCGCCCACTCAGAAAACAGCTATGCTTTGCCTCGGAAAGACACATAAATATCAGCTGTAGATAGTTTGTCAGAACAGTTTTGAAAGTACAGGTGAGTGTTTCAGAACTCCTTCTGTAACTTTTCCCCACTGGTGTGGCAAATGCTCAGGAGCGCAAGGAATAGCAGGTGTGCTCCTCACCCCGCACATCCTCCCACCCCCCCCCCCAACGCTGGTGTTTTTAAATGTGCTATATATATTTAAATGTTTTGCAAAAGCTTCTTTTCTCATTAGCTTAAATTGGAATAAGATGATTCCATATGGCCCCAGGACATTAAAAAAGTTAACAAAACTTTTCAAATAACAAAATTAACATAAAATAACCTTATAATTAAAAAACTGAGGAATACCATCCAATAAGCCAAATGCCATGCTAAACATATTCTTGGTGTGCCAGAAAGTGGGGCTACTTCCAGTGAGGTGTGAAGAAAGGCACATCTCGACAGAGGCCCTCTTGTGATTTGTGAAAAATGGAAACGTTTTCTAAGCTACATTTTAAGATAACTTTTCCACACACAGTTCTTTCTTACCCTTTTTTTAGTTTGGTTAATCAGGCTTTTCACTTGCACTGGGTGCAAGCAGAACTGTGTTTTTGAAAAGAGGTCCTCTTTTCTACCCAAAGGTGTATTTATTCTCAGATGGAGAAAAAAATAGTAGCAGGAAAAACAAGACAAGAAGCAATGCAAGAACACTAAGAAATCATGAGGAGAGGTCTACAAACACAGAAGAAAGCTTCCACGAGCAAGAGAGCCCCAGCAATGTAGCAAGCCCCGGGGGAGCTGTGTGAAGCCGGCTGTAAATCAGGACATTACATTCAGAAGTCTGCCCCCGTCGGGGCTGGGCTCAACATGCCATCCCACCACAGACAGAAACTGCATGAGGCGAAGTGGACGTGGCTCAACTGACAGAGCACCCATCTACCGTACGGGAGGTCCAGGGTTCAACCCGGGGCCTCCTGACCCATGTGGTGAGCTTGCCCAGCACAGTGCTGCCATGTGCGAGAAGTGCTGTGCACAGCACTGGGGGGGGTGATAGGGGAGAGAAATAAATAAATCTTGAAAGAAAAAAAAAGAAACTGAATGAGTCACCCACATCAACAACCAAGAAGTCTACATTAGGCTTGTTTTCAGCTATTCTTATCCTGAGTGTCCCCACAAAATCTCTATAAAATGCTCTACCTTTACTGTCCAGGATGTTGACATCGCATCACGAATCAATAGGCAATTAAAAAGAAACATTTGTTGATGTAAGCTAAGGCCCATACTAAATAATATATATGTATTTTTAAAGGTGGTCACTGTTTCATATCTAGTCCCTGTGTCTAGGCTTTTATAAATACTGAGCCAGAATTTTAGTCTGCAGTTTTATGACATGATTTTACTTGTTTATGAACTGAAGTCTCTTTATTTTATTTTGTTTTTTCTCTCCCCTTCCCCCCCATTGTCTGCTCTCTGTGTCCATTCACTGTGTGTTCTTCTGTGTCCACTTGTATTCTTGTCAGCAGCACTGGGAATCTGTGTCTCTTTTTGTTGCGTCATCTCGCTGTGTCAGCGCTCCATGTATGTGGCCCCACTCCTGGGCAGGCAGCACTTTTCTTGCACTGGGCGGCTCTCCTTGCGGGGTGCACTCCTCGCGCATGGGGCTCCCTTACGTGGGGAACACCCCTGTGTGGCACGGCACTCCTTGCATGCATCAGCACTGCGCATAGGCCAGCTCACCACACGGGTCAGGAGACCCTGGGTTTGAACCCTGTACTTCCCATGTGGTAGACGGATGCTCTATCAGTTGAGCCAAATCCACTTTCCTAGTTAGTAATATTCTGATGACGTTCTTTTATAATCTGTAAACAAATGTTCCATAACAATGCAAGGTGCTGGTGGAGGGGTGATGTATGGGAATCCTGCATGTTGTGCATTTGTAAGCTCACAACTTCTCTAGTAAGAAAAAAATTTTAATAAACATCTGTTGAATTCAACTCTAATGCATTTATCTGAGACTAATACTTCATTGATGACAAGTCTTTAAGTATCATAATGCCCTTTGTCTTCTACAAAGTGACTACCACCAATTCATTTTTCAGCCTTTATGTTAGCCTTTATTAATGAACAATCAAAATTAGTGCAAATACAGACCAAAACAGCAAAATTGAACAAATCTAATGACCACTTCTGTAAAAAGTCATTAATTATCATCAGTGAAACTCTGCCAAATACTTGGCAACCTTCAAGATTTTTAATAACTTAATAAGTGTTATAATGAAAACTGAGTCTTGCCGTTTGCCTGGAACCAGCAAAGTATTACACATAGGCCAGTCATAAAAAAATCCAGGTTTCAGTACAATTTCCTCCAGCCATAAAAAAACTCCGAAGTAATACTTGACAGTCTTGCTCAAATGGAAAGTCTCAGGGAGGTATATGTTATTCACTCAACAAACACTTCGTTTAAGCATCAAATTCCTATGGTTACATCTTGGGCTTTGCTAACTCTGGGAATCGTTCCACTTCTCAGGCTTAAGTTCAGATCCTCCAATATCCAACTGCAGTCCATCATCATCCCCTCTTTGTCATTCACCTGTCCCAGCCATACCAACTCCTGCCAACTTTTGAGACTGAATCCCTCTTTCTGTCCCTCTTATCCCAACCAGTCAGCCTCTTTTAATTTCAAATCCCCCAAATTAGCGTTCTCTCACCTTCACCCCCTCATCCCTCTACCACAGCCAGTCTTTAAACCCCAAGAATAGGCTCGACCCAACCATCTACCAACCCAACCATCTACCAACCATCTACCCACAGCGGAGGGTCAGCTAAGTGCCGCAGGAGAGAAATAAACCATGTAGACTGGCCAGTAATAGCTTTGTGGTTTCCAGGTTCAGCACACCCCAAAATTACTTTTGTGTGGGAGGACACTTGTGTGGGAGGACGCTCATCAGCTCCCTTTCCCATTTATCCAGACGTTTCCCACCTCCTCAAGCATCCAGTCCCTGCCTTTCTCTCCTCTCTGTCAGCAACTGACCTCATCCCATCCCTTACAGTGAGGAATGGATTTTATCAGCTCTCAGGCCCCCTTCCCAAGAACCTGCTAATTGATTTGTATTCATATCAATCCTTCCTACCTTCCTTCAAATCACAAAGCCAAGGCCCAACGTTCATTGAAGGCTGACGAGTCCCACTTGACCTCTTGCTCGCCTCCTATCTCCCTGGGGGATCCTGCCCATCAATCACTCCCCTGTCCTCCATCCACTGCCTGAGTCCCTTCAGTCCACTAAAATGTGCATGTTCTTTAAAAGAAATAACAGCTCCCCTCCAACCCCATCTCCTTCTCCAGCCACCTGTGCAGTTTTCTCCTTCCAGACTAACTTCTTGAAGAACTGTTGTTTCTTCATCTTTCATTTATTCCCAGATACCACACAGGCTAGTTTTACCCTCCACCACTCCACTTGCTATGCCATCACTCTTCTCTATTTCCTTTTAGCACTCTAGGTCATTGCGAGTCGCCTTTTCTGCCCCATAAATGCTGTTTCCTAGCGTTCCCAAAACATAATCATATCATGAATCATCCAAACCAGGAAACTCGTCCGTAGTGATTGGTGTACGCAGGCTCACCCTGCTGTGACCATCCCGTCAGCTCCAAATTCAGCCCGGCCAAGTCACCTCCTCTATGACTTGCCCTCCCCCCCGGTGGCGAATCTCATGTCCCATCTCCAACCCAGGGCCCATCGGAGTGCCACAGCCATACTTACCTTTTTTTTTTTTTAACTAGACAAATCTGCCTGAATAGCCCACAGACACGAGAGTCAGTGCAGCCCACAGAGAAGACCCTGCTTTTCTCCCTGGCCACCACGTGCCGCTCAGTGAATGGCATCACCGTTCCCCTAAATGTCAGTCGCAAACCTCACAGAAACCGGAGTCAGTCGATGACTCTTCTCCTTTCTTTTCAATGAAACAGCGTCACTGTGATTCACCAAATTCTATGAAACTAAGTCTAAAACATCTCTTAAACCTCTTTTTGCCTCTCCATCCCCAATGCCATTATCTTGAATTGGCCCTTCCTCGTCTGCTTAGAACAATGTTCCTTGGCTTTTATTTTCTAAACACCCACACATGCTCCTAACTCCTAAACAGAAACGCACACAGTCATGTAGTCCTGAATGGCAGATCTGCATTAACTGGTCTCCTTGCATCCATTTTGGTTCCTTCTCAATCCTTTTCCATATGGCTTCCAGGTACTTGCCTTGAAAGCAACCTAAATCATCATGTCACAGCTTAAAATCCTTCAAAACTCCTTGCCCTGCCATACAAACTTCAGCACAGTCTGCTCTCAGCTACATTTCCAAGTTCACATCCTGCCACTCCTAACTCACTCTTCCCTGCTGCCATGTTTATTACACCAAACCACATTAAGCTCTCTAAAAGTCTTTCTCTCATTAACTACATGGCAAATTTCCAACTACCCTGAAGACCTTTTTATGTGGGGTCAAATGCCACCTTCTCCCTAAAGACCTCTCTGTCCTTCCTCATACACCTCAGCACATAGGAGGCAATTATTCAATATTTGTGAATGAATAAGTAGATGAATTAATGAATCCAAATGAAGTGCCATGTGCCAGGGCATCAGCTAATAGAGTACAAACAATCACATTAAGTAAGCACCATCATCAAGTTAAGCTAGACATCTCCTCCTCTCCACTGGCAAATCACAGACTATGCCTTCTTGACAGATGATGACTGCATAAGATTGTGCACAATGAAGGCAGTACTAGATAGCAGTTGATCGTCACAACAACACAACTGAACAGACAATTGCTTTGGGGTCCAAGTCATCAAAACCCTACATCTTTCCAGTGGTAAGGTTCCTAAAAGAGTCACAAAGGCCAGGTGTTAAAATGAGATCCTTTTGGTGGAATGTTTACATCACAGAATGCCCTGTAAGACTGAAGAACTGGCACTGACACCAGGGATAGAACAAGCATTATGCTATGGAGCAAATCACAGGAATTTCTTCTTGGTCTGATCTATAAAATGAAATGAATGAAATAGAAGACCACTACCATTATAGGTCACCATTCCCAAAATGGTGTTTTGCAGAACACAGGGTTCTCCAAAATCTGATAATACTAAATATAGCTACCATTTACTAAGGATACCCCATGTGCCACACACTGGGCTTAGCAATTTATCTGTGCTTATACATATAAATTATGACATTTAATTTTTATAATAACCCAATGGACATATATCATTAATATACCCACCTTAGAGATGAGGAAACAAATTCAATTATCTAACTTTCCCAAGGTTCCATAAGCCACATAAATAGGACTGTAAAGCAGCGAGTTGTTAATCACTACTGCTATACTGCTAATGAGTCCAAGTTCAGGCACGTTTTAGAAACTTGGAATACTAATGCCCTCCTTGGAGGTCACAGTGTGCATTAGCATTCTAAGGGCTCTCAGGTGTTTCCCAGTAAAGAAAGCTTTTTAACTTTGCCCAACACAACATTTCCCAAGCTATGTGATTACATGAGCCCTTTATAATGGAGCCATTTGCAACTATTAGGACGCACATGTCTTGTAGAACAGTTTGGCTGCAGATGATAACCAAAAGGATTATGAACTCAGTGAGGCCAGAAAGGAGAGTGAGCTAATTGCAGTATTCGTTACAGGTGACAGGGTCAGTATGACATCTGTGTCACAAAAGCAAATGGCAGGTGACATAATGATGGTGAAAATATTCATGAGCCAAATGAAAAATATTCTCCACTCATAGAATTAAACACCAACACCCCTGATGTTATTCCAGGAATCACATTCAAGAAACCAATTTGCCCAGGGGACAGTAGTGGCAAAGGGTGCTCAATTTATGCTGTGGTTTTCAAATTTGGGGAACACAGAAGTGTCTGCCTGTGCTATTTTCCAGTCCTGTCACATTTCCTTCCTTCCTATGCCAGTCACATTCCTAAAAGAAACTTC
Source organism: Dasypus novemcinctus (assembly GCF_030445035.2). Taxonomy (NCBI): domain Eukaryota; kingdom Metazoa; phylum Chordata; class Mammalia; order Cingulata; family Dasypodidae; genus Dasypus; species Dasypus novemcinctus. The sequence goes on along the minus strand of NC_080699.1, from coordinate 19,146,383 downwards.
CAGTAAAACAGATTCATCTGGGAAACCTGACAGTAAGAAGGCTGGAGAACAACTGCCTTTGTAACCTCTCACTTGGGTAATTCCACTGTGTCTCTCTCTGTTATTTATCAAATTCCATTTACCAGCTACCTTCTAGGTGTTAAAGTCTACACCAAGTAAGAAAGACAGTTCCCCACCTTCCCTCAAGGAGTTCATCATTTTGTAGTAAGAAAGCAGCACAGAGAGATATAAACAGCAGACAGTGTTAAGTGTTATCACTGGAAATGAGCAATATGCTGCATGGGATCTCAGTCTAATTCATCCTAGAAGGGAAGAGGATCAGAAAAAGCTTCACATTATTCATCCTCAAAATAAGTACATTTATAGTAAAATCTGCCTTCCAAACCCCAACAGAAAATGAAGGTTAGAACTCAAGAGAAAAGCTGATTAAAGGGATATAATTTGCAATATGAAAGGCAGCCAATATGTTCACAATGGGCAAAGCACAGAAACCAGGAACTGAGAGGCTCAAGATCCGGTTTTGATTCTGATGATGCTGGCAAAACACTTGGCCTTTTTGTCTTGTTTTATTTGACCCACTGGATACAGTGGAGATTAATTAATAAAATGTGATAGGAAAAGCCTTATGTAATTAGTATACAAAATAAAAGACAAAAAGCTATTTTAAGACCCATCAAAACAATGATTATAGAAAAAATATATTGTTCTGTATATAAACTTAACAGCTTTATGTGGCCTTTTACAAGATTAAAATTAAATTACAGAACTACTTCTTGTCTATATAACTTTTTATACTGAACTATTTGACCTCTATCATTGGATGGGTTCAAAGGATCTTTACATGACCTCCTTTTACCAAAATCACTCATCTAACGCCAGTTAAATAAATTCATGCCCACATTCTATACTCACAGGATAAATGAGACAGGTGCATTATGAAAATGAAGAGACAAGAACCAACCATATGACCTTCTCTCACGAAATCACACTAAAACGCTAACATATTTTAAATTAACTTTGAGGGTAGTTTTCGATTTACAGAAAAATTGAGAGTATAGTACAGATAATTCCCCACCCTCTACCATGCACAAAGCTTCTGCTATTAATGTCTTACATTATTAGTAAGGTACATTTGTTATAATTAATAAACCAGTATTTGTACATTATTACTAAGTAAAGGCCACAGTTCATTCAGACTTCCATGGTTTTTACCTCCTGCCTTTCCTGTTTCAAGAGCCCACCCAGGAGACCATTTAGTTGCCATGTCTCCTTGGGCTCCTCTTGCCTGTGACAATTTCTCAGACTTTTCTCATTTTTGATGACCTTGACAGTTGTGAGGAGTCCTGGTCAAGCATTTTGTAGACTGTCTCTGTACTGGAATTTGTTTGATGTTTTTCTCATGATTAAACTGAAGTTAAGGGTTTTGAGGAGGAAGATCACAGAGAAAAAGTGCCACGTCCGTCACATCATCAAGGATTAAGACTATCATCAACATGTCTTATGACTCGACACTGCCCTTGATCACCTGTCAAAGGTAGCTTTCGTCATGTTTTCTCACCGATAAGTAATGGTATGCCCTTTCCATTCTGTTCTCTTTGGACAGAAGCCATGTTAGGGAAACTTTCCACATAATTTATTTGGAATTCTTCTACATGGAAGATTTGTCTCTTCATGTCCATTGTCAATTTATTCAGGCATTTGTTTAAATCAGTATGGCATCATGGATATTCATTTTCTAATTTTGATTATAACCCAGTACTAATTTATTCTGTGTTCAAATTGTTTCAGCTTTGGTCATTGGGAGCTCTTTCACAGTTGGCTTCTGTGCCCCTTAGCATACCCCTATCCATGTGTTTTTGTGGCTATTTTGTGAATACTTTTTTAGTTTTTGGTTTTGGGCACTACAAAATATTCCAGGCTCATCTTGTATATTTCCTACCCAATTTGTAGAATCAACATCTCTCCAAGGACCCCTGGTTCCCTTTATTGGAGAAATGGTATTAGAAACCAAGGTCTGGGCACTAGGTGTGTTCACTGCTACTGGGTGTCCATTTTTCAGTCCCTCTCAGCTGATAAAGCAAAGAAATACATGTGTGTGTACTATCTCATGGATATATACTCATCTACATGTAGCCATCTTTATCTATATTAAGTTAAACATCACAAGTTTTTTGACTTCCCCAAAAATTTTTAACATTTTTAAATTTTCTTTTTAAAGTGTCTCAGAAGAAAAATACCACTTACAATATAAATTTCCCATGACACTTGGGTAATCTATGAGGGGGTTGCTGATAGGAAATTCAGAGTTCCAGAGTGGGTTCTGACCTATCTAGAAGTAGAGTAAGCTTCAGTCTTGTCACCTAAAAATGGGGATAGTAATGATACCAACTGCAAAGGGTTACTGGAGAATTAAATATGATGATGGATGCGAATATTCAGAACAGAACCTAACACACAATGAGCATTTAATAAATGGCAGATAAATTTATAGCTTAAGGGAAAATGCTCTCAAGAGGAAAAGATATGAGGATAAACTTTTTAAAGCTCAGACTTTATGTTTGATTGTCTTATTCATTTTTATCATTTAAGTTAAAGCTGTGTTGACTTAGAGTTATTATATTACCCTAAATCTCCTCTTGGAAAATAAAGCCAGCAGTAGTGTTGCTAGTTAGGGTACCCCTGCTGAAGGCACTAAGAAATTGGTTTCCTGATGTACTCTATCACAACTCATCCCGGGGAGTTAATGGGTTAAAACGAGGTGTCACAATGAGGCACAAGAAAGAGCGATGAGACATGGGACTGTAATTTCCCCATCTCCCCACTCCATCACGGTGTCAATCACTCAACACCATGCATCCGCTTAATGGAAGGCAGTCAGGGTTTCCACAGAAAATAATTTCAATTCCTACAGCTGATTAGAACTGTCTCAATACTTGGAAAACATGTCCAAATAAATCTGGAATAACATCATCAGAAATGTCTTCTATCTTTTACAAGAAGAAATATGACTTCATAAGGAAAAGCAATTGTATTGTTTCTACATGAGGGCCAAATGAGATACCAGTCACACACAGTATGGACTAAGTTTTCTGAGGATAGAGTGCAAGAAAATGCAGATGAGTCATTAATACATATTCTAGTACTTTAAAAGACTAACCATTTATTTAAACTAAATCTGATTTTGCATTTTGTTAACAAGGTTATAATCTAAAAGGGTCAGAATGGACAAATGCATCATGCCTGGTTAACACAGACATATATATGGTGAAGTCTTAGCAATGCAGGGGTATGGTATATAAAATGGGAGCGGTTCTTTAGCCCTGAGCAGAATGCATGACCCTTCCTCCCACCCCAAACCTTCCCCATCCAAGTTGTGTCAATTACGCAGGTCCACTGTCGGCCTGCACAGCACCAAGTGACTGGCACACCTTGCAATGATGCAGTTCCTCTGAAAAACTCAGCAATAACCAAACTAGGTTAAAAGCATAGGATGCTAGATAGTTTCTGATGGAGGCAGAGAAGGCTCAGAGGTGAGCTGGGCTAGTTGGTAGATTCCACGCTGGAGATGGAGACTTCTGAGCACAAAGCTTGTCAATGACTGAAGGGCCAGTCACAGACAGAGCACAGTCTAAATCAGAAATTAAGAAAGCTAGCTCAGAATTAACAGCTACATACTACGGCATGACTAGAAAGCTCAGTTAGGGCTGCCTGCCCTCTCCAAACCACTGAAACAGCCTTCTGACTTATCTGCCCTCAGCCTCTGCAAAGTATCAGCTAAGCTATCTCATTTTGTGCTTCTCTACTTAAAATGCTTCATTGGCATCACATTCCCTTTAGAATAAAATTCAAAGCCCTCTCTGCCTCTCCTGCCACTCAGTCTGCTTCAGCCACACTGGCCTTTTAGATTCTTTCCTACCTCAGGACCCTTTTACAAGCTGTTCTTTCTCTCTGAAATTTCCTTCCTTCCTCCCATTCTTCACAGACCTGTCATTTTTAACTTTCAATTTTCTACTCTGATGCTATCTTCTTGGAGAGGTCACCCGTGAACTCTCTCTTATGTAGCAAACCCTTCAAAATCACTCCATTACTTTCTAACTCTGCCCCTGCTTGATTTCTGTCTGGCACTTAACAGAGTTTGAAATTAATTAATTAATTAGATTGTTTACTTAGTATTCGTCTGATCTTACCACTAGGGCACAAGATTCACAAGGGCAGGGAGCATGCTGGTTTGCCTAGCAGTTTGCGGGCATTTGGTAAAAAACAGTTGCATAAACAAATGCACACGTACATGCTCACATTTTCAGCCGTCTTCCCGGCAGATGACAGCTTTGAGTGAGGGTGTGTCTCCCTGGGCTGGTGCAAGGTTGGACATCAGTGCTAGATGAAATATATAATAATATGCTAGATATCCCTGCAACAGACCAGGTCTTCAAAACCTGAGCCACCAAAATCAAGGATCTATCACATGAGGCAGTCCAATGAAAGCCCAATCCTCATTCGAGTGGAACACCGTCAACCGTGGAACCACAGGTTCAAGTTACCATTAGTGGTCAAATCAGATGACAGCCCAGCCAATCATTTTATTTCTGTCACTGTCATGATCAATACCAATCACCATGGCCAAATTAAGTTCAAGACAAGCTGCTCTGATTGTTTAGAAGCATAAAATGAGCAAATCATCTTTGTTGTGGTTCGTTTATTTTACACATACAGGGACAGGATGGGAGTCACACGTATTTGCTCTGCAAATACGCCAACCAAGCAGGCTCAGAAGGAGAATGGGAAACAGGGGGTTTCAAGGCAAAAGGAGACCTCTTCTGTTCGACCACCCCATTCCCATCCTCTGTGGCAGGCCATGCCAGTGGGGATGAACCACTGAAGCACACCTGACTATGTAAGAGCTTATGCTTTATTTGTAATATTTACTTCCATAATTCACCTGCTTTAAAAATTACTAGTAAAACATAGGTCAGGAGGGGGGTTAAGGCATAGGAAGGAATCAGTCAAGTAAAACATTATTTTACTATAAAGTTGTATGGAGCCCTCAACTCAAATGCATAACTCTTCTGCTAAGAAGGCTGGTCAATCACATTTATTTTCAATACTTTGATCTCCTCCAGAGTGCTAGAAAAGCATTCAGAGTGACCAGTGACATCTAAATGTCCAGAGGAAATACTGGGAAACGGGAAATGAAATGAAAAAAACATAAATACATTATTTTTTCAAATATGGGAATTTAAATATAGGAATTTTAAAAATAAAATTTGCAACTAAAAACTTAAGATTCCGTTTTTGGACACAGAGCAAAGAGAAACCTTCTGAATCTCCCCAAAGATTGTATCCCACAAAAAGTCATAGAACATTATGAGAACTATAAATAATTTAAATTTTTTGAGTTCACAGAAAGGAGAGACATATTTCTAAGACAACTTTTAAAACTAGAATTCCTGATAAGCAGGACTTTACACATTGCCAAATATAAGTAGTATTTAAAAGAAATGCACAGATATTTTCCTAGGACCTGGATTAGCTCTTTAAAGCAAGGACAGCTACACACAAATGAATGTAGCTATTACTCAAGTTAAGTTCACAATACCAAAAAAAAAAAGAAACTGATTCTCAATTATCGCCAGGAATCAGAATCAGCCACATCATATCATAAAACATGACGGATCCATAAGAAAAGATACACATTATAATCATATTCTATCTCTTATCTGGAAATGCTTCTGAATTGTCTTTTTAAGTGAAGGCATAAAGATCAATAATATCTAGAAAGAAATACTTTAAAATCAGGAACAGTTTAATCTTAAAGATTTTCAACTTTCCTGCTTCAGTAGGACCATTTCAAGACTCTCACACCCGGCATTCAGTCTTCCATAATATGCTGCTTCTTACTCATCTCTTCTATCTCCTAAGGAAAACGCCCTGCTCCCTGTGGAATTCCCATGAGGACGAGAGCTCCTGGCTAATCATTCTGTCCCCTTTGTCTTCCCTAGCCGAAACACCTTAATGGCGTCATTAAGCACTTCTGCCATGCATCCCATCAGGTACTTCATGTACATTACCCCTAAAGCCAAGCATTTTCTCCATTTAATGGGAAGGAATCACTGGCTGTGGAAGTTCACTCTCCAAAGGTGGTAGCAAAGATCTTCATCTGCCATGCTCTTGTGCAATGTGCCCTTGCCATCAAGGGTGTCTATGACAGCCTTGACCAAGAGAACATGGGGAGGTGACACCATGCCCAGTACAGGTGAGGCCCTGACCTGGCTAGGCAGCTTCCACTTCCTCCCTCTTGGAAACCAGCCACCACATCAGAAGTAACCACCTGGAGACACTGTGAGACACTCAAGCATATGGAGAGGCCCTGGAGGATGAGCTGGTACGTGCAGAGAGAGAGAGAGGCTAAGGAATGCTGAGGCACCTGATGTGTGAGGGAGAAAGCCATCTTGAAAGTGGATCCTCCCTCCCCAGCCGCCAAAACTGATGTCATGAGGATCAGAAATGAACCGTCAGGATGAACCCTTCCAGAATTTCTGACTGTGATGGTTAATTTCATGTGTCAACCTGGCTAATTTATGGTATCCAGTTGTTTGGGTCAAGCAAGCACTGGCCTGATTGCTACTGTGAGGGTATTTCATAGATGGATTTACATCATTAGTCAGTTGGTTGCATCCACAGCTGATTGCATCTACAATCAACAATGAGATTGCCCTCAGCAATGAGGGAGTCTCTTTATCCAACCAGTAGGTGGTCTTAAAACAAGAACTGAGGATTTCAGAAATTAGAAAGAAGAATTTCTATCATCTCTACATCAGCCAGCCAGCTTCTCCTGGAGTGCTCAACTTCACCTTCATCAAGTCTCCAACTTGCAGCCTACCCTACAGAATTTGGATTCCTCAACATGAGCCAATTCCTATAACAAATATTTTAATATTTAATAAATACACTCTGTCAGTTCTGTTTCCTTGGAGAACCTTGACTATTGTACTGACCCACAAAAACATGCTCAAAATAAAAAGGTTGTTTTAATTCACTGCACATTGAGGTAATTTGTTGCACAGCTATAGACAACTGTAACACTGCCTCCCGGGTTTTAGCTTTGGAAGGGTCTTAGATGCAAAAAAAGATGTAAAGAGATGCTGATTGTGTTTTCTATCTTAAGATTGGTAAAGTCTAATATTTTCGCATTTTACTAAGAGAGCAACTGAGGCCTAAAGAGAATTAAGTGGCTTGTCTGAAATAGCAGAATTTATCAATCAGGTCATCTCAGAAAAGTGAAGGAAGAAGTCTAGAACTCTGTTCTCTTGCTTCTTTATTGCTGTTCTCCTAGTTACCTTTTCAAGCTGCTTGATCAGAGCATGAATGTATCAAAGAAGTCAATGGAGAACCAAGTCTTCATGACCAGGAGCAAAATGGCCAGTGTGATGGTTAAGTTCATGTGTCAGCTTGGCCAGGTTATGGTGCCCAGTTGTTTGGTCAAGCAAGCACTGGCCTGACTGCTACTGTGAGGGTGTTTCTTGGATTTAAATCCTTAGCCAGTTGACTGTATTGACGGCTGATTACTTTTACAATCAATGGAGGAGATTCTGCCATGAGAGACATCTCATTCAATTGGTTGAGGGCCTTAAAGGAGAACGGATGGTTTCAGCAATCACAAAGAATTTCTCCCTCTACTTCAGCCAGCTAGCTTCTCCTGGGGAATTCAGTGAAACCATTACCAGAGTTCCCATCTTGCTGCCTGGCATAAGGAATACGGTCTTGCCAAGCCCACAGTTGTGTGAGGCAATTCCTATAATAAATCTCATGATACTTACAGTGTCTATCTATCTATCTATCCCTCTATCATCTATCATCTGCCTATCATCATCTATCCATCATCTATCATCTATTTATCATCTAACCTTCTATCATCTATCATCTATCCATATCTATCATCTATCTATCCCTCTATCATCTATCATCTATCTGCCTATTACCATCTATCCATCATCTATCTACCTATCCATCATTCATCTATCTATCTATCTATCTATCTATCTATCTATCTATCTATCTATCTATCTATCTATCTATCTATCTATCTCCTGTTGATTCTGCTTCCCTGGAGAACTCTAGCACAGCCAGTAACAGATATAGCAGGTTTCAGTCCACCAAAACTCCTTGGCTACCCTCCAGGAGTGAGTCACAGCTTTCTTCAAATTAGGGTGTCTTTATTTGGCAGGCAAGTTCCCCCTGCTTTGAGTACTTTAGGGAAAGGTCCATGGAGCATCATCAAACTGAGCTGGCTACAAAACCAGTTGCAATTAAGTGGAGGGTCAGTGTGACAGATGTGAAGAAGCAGAAATGGGCAGGCAACTGCATTCTATTAGCTGTTTTGAAGGTCAAGAAGCAGCCATTCTGCTCCACCTGCTCAATGCAACCACAGGATGAAAGGATACTCAAACTCTGAAGTTAAAGTATCAAATTCCAAACTGTCCCATTAATAAACTGGGCTTATACTCCTCAATATAAAGATTCCATAACCATGGAAATATAGGAAGAGGCCAGTGCATCATGGAAAGGACATATTCTCACCCAGACAAAAGTTTCCCCTTCCCTTATGCTCAGTTCTCAGGTCCCTTCCTTTATCAATCCTCCTCTCACAACCCATTCTATCAGGGTCCCTGGAAATCCTTCTCAATGAAAACATATACCCCCTATATATTTTACAGAGTATTCTCTCCACATCCATCTGAAGGGTAACTAGGCTCTTCTCTGAGGACAACTCTTCCCCTACAGTCCCATCCAAGGAAGCCTGTATATTCTCCCACAACCTCTGCCCTGCAGAGACATAAACTAGGGATGGAGATAGAAAATCTTACAATTTAATGGATGGCATGATCAACTGCCTACTGAACATCACCTGGCTGTCCCATAGGCACTCAAGTTCAAAAGGTTCAAAACAAAATGTAATAATCTTCCCCGATGCCAAAACCTATTAATTTTAATTTTGTATTTTTTACTTCAGTTGGGTCTACTGAGTCACTCATACTACAAACTTAGGGAGTTTTTTTCTTCTCCTCACTTTCTTCCCAAAATCAGTGACAAAGGACTAGATTTTCATTCCCAAATATTACAGAAAGGTATCCTTGCCATTCTACCACAGCCCTAGTTTAGACACTCATTAGCTCTTTAATGGGCTTTTGCAACAGCTGCCTAAGTGGTCTAATACCAATTTAGTCCCCTCAAATTCAAACTCCCAAGTAGCCAGAATGTCCTTCCAAAAGATTCTAGTTGATTTATACCTCTTTGTTCTGTTTACACTCTTCAGGTCTCCTTCATCTAGAGAATAAAGTCCAAGTTACTTAGCACTACTAAACCCTCCATTATCCTGAGTCTACCCATTTCTTTAGTATAATATTTCACCCCTTACTGCCTCACTGTGTTTCCAGAACACTTTGTATCTCCCCATCTTTGTGAATGCTGTCCTTTCTCCATTGGGGTATCTACCACCTCTATCCCTTCTGTACTTCACTTGGTTATCTCCTCATCACTATTATACCTAGCTCAAAGCTCCCTGCTACTGGAAAGTCCTCCATGACCTTGCCTCTCACCCGTCCCCACCCTTAGGTTAGGTTTCCTGCCACTGTGACTATATATGAGAAAAGGACTACCTCTATCACTACCTCACTAGCACCTTGCACAATACTTATTACTAATGTAATTAAAGACTATGACTTACCAATCTTTGTTTTTCTAGCACCTACCTCAGCCTAGCACTATAGCATATGCTCAAGAAATTTTTAAGGAGTGGATGATTAAATGATTAAGTGATTTTTTTTTTGTACTTCAGCAGCTAAAAATCCTTTATTACTAGAGATTAAATATGAACTTGGTATTAAATCCCACACAAGTAAAACATCTAACTCAGCAAACACTGCAATTCTTGCCATCATTATCATAATTACAGCCTAAACTGTAATCTGCCATTACAAACAACTGGTTGAATTTTCTTTTTCTATTTCTTTTTTTTTTTAATTTTTTAAAATTAAAGTTAATAGATCACAAGGAATGTTACATTAAAAAACATAAAAAAAACAAAAAACATAAGAGGTTCCCATATAACCCACTCCTCACCCCCCACCACATCATTTTTGTAAATTGTATTTTTTTAAAGATATATACATAACAAAAAAAAGTTACACTAAAAAATATAAGAGGTTCCTGTATACCACTCACCCCCCTACTCCACTCCTCCCACACCAACAACCTCCTTCATCATTGATGATTAAGTGAATTTAAGTCTCAGGAGCTAGGTCTGTACAAAGATATATTAGTTTTCTATCACTGAGTAACAAAATTACAACTAACACAGTGGCTTAAAACAACTCATATTTAGAATATTAGTTTCCATGGGCCAGCAGTCCAGGAATCTCTAGTTCAGGGTCCCATAACACTGCAATTAAGACGTTGGCTGGGAAATTCAGCATGTAATTACATTACCTTCACCCCAGCACGGGACATGACTCCTGGGGATGAACCTCCCTGGCACCAAGGGATTACTACCAAGCACCAGCTGGTAAAGCAACTAGAAAAAGACCTTGAATAAAAGGGTCAACTCAGACCAGCAGAATATCTCATCCTACATGTAGGATCATGTATTAAAAACTGCTTTTTGACCTTGAATAAAAGGGGGAAATGGCAAAGACAAATGAGTTTATATGGCTAAGAGTCTTCAAAAAAGAGTAGGGAGGTCATCAGAGGGGTTGCTCTTATGTATGCCTCACCAGGACCCCAGAGACAGCCAAAGTAGATACAACCCCAGGTACTGGTTCTCCTGCGGGCTACAGGTCCTGAGACCCACAGGTTTTATGGTCATGGCAAATGGCTCTGGAATTCAGTGCTATGTCATTTGGCCCTACTTTTGAGTCTGTGCTTCTGAGTGTGATGGGGTTGGACTCAGATGTGACCTTTCCACACATGCCTCTTCTGTCACTTTTACTGAACCTGTGGTTGGTGCTAGGGTTGGTGTATACTCAGGAAACTTGAATCTCTGGACTGTCCATGTGCCAACTGGGCCCTGAGCCTCAGCAGACTTGCAGCTCCTACTCCCTGGTTCATTGGACTTACCCAGGCCAGCTAACAGGGAGGTGAAGATGGTCAACCACCATACCAGGGAACCGAGAGGGCCTACAACTGCAAGCAGGAGAACTGCATTCATCATCCATGTGGAACATAGGCCCCCTCTTGATATAGAGGTAGAATGGACATCACCATCCCAGGGTCCACAAGACGGAGGAATAAAATATGGATTAGAGTTGACTTACTGATATTCTAATATGAAACTACTGTGATTAGTAATGGAAGAAATTGTAGCGTTGATGTGGAGAAAGTGGCCATGGTAGTTGCTGAGGGCAGGGAGAAGTAAGAAGAGATGTGATGTGGGGGCATTTTCGGGACTTGGAGTTGTCCTAAATGATATTGCAGGGACAGATGCTGGACATTATATATCCTGCCATAATCCAGTGAATGGACTAGGGGAAAGTGTAAACTACAATGTAAACTATTATCCATGTGGTGCAGCAGCGCTCCAAAATGTATTCACCAAATGCAATGAATGTGCCACAATGAAGAAAGAGGTTGTTGATGTGGGAGAAGTGGGGTGACGGGGGGGGGGGGTATATGGGAACCTCATATTTTTTTAATGTAACTTTAAAAAATAAATAAATAAAGAGATTGTAGGGGGACAAAAAGATGTTGGCTGGGGATGCAGTCTCATCTGAGGCTCAAGTGGAGAAGGGTTCACTCAGGTCCAAGCTCATGTGGTTGTTGGCAGCATTTCCTGTGGGCTATGGGACTGAGAGCCTCAGTGGGCTGTTGGCTAGAGATGTACCAAGTGCCTTGATACATGAGCCTTCCCAACATAGCTGCTTCAAAGTAGGGGAGACAGTCCCTCAGCAAAACAGACATTACAATTTTAGTCAACATAATTGTGGAAGTGATATCCCATCACCTTTGCCATATTCTATTGGTTAGAAGCAAGTCACAGGTCCTATCCACACTCAAGGGGAGCTACTACACAAGGGTGTGAATACCAACAAATGTGGATCATGAGGGCCACCATAGGGTCAGTCCACTACACAAATATAGAGTTTTGAGAGTTGTTACCAGAAACGTTCTGTAGCGAAAATAGCAAGGAGTGGATTGAAAACAACAAGAATATTTTAAGTAGAAAAGGAATATTTTTATGTGTGAAACTTACAGCAAAATATTAAATAATTTCTTTTCTCTTTATGGAAATGACTTTTAGGTTACTAGAGAATTCCACAATTAATAAACATTTCTGTAAAGCATAGCTTGGGGTTTCGGGGCAAATATTAAATGTAAAACATTGACCATTTTCTACTTCTCTTTCCTTTCTGCATCACTGTTTTTGTAACTGGCTCTATAAATCAACTAGAATCTTAAATCATTTATTTTTCATCCATTTTACATGGCGTTTGGGGCCTACAAGGCAGGGCTTTATTTAATATATCTCAATAATTTATAGCCAAAAATACACTAGGGGGAAATGTCAACCTCATAAAACCTGAAATTCAAAAAGTGAGAAATGTTCAAATTTTCCTCAGAGAAAGGGAATAAGGCAAGTCAAGGAATTATATTAAAACATTTCAAAACGTAAAGAATGTGCTTGATGCATCAGCAATCTTTAGACGTGTTCCTGTGAGCTGTGGCACATCCATAATAAACATGGCTGCCCAGTGACTTAGTTATGACTGGGCCTGTCACTCTCCAGACAAATCAGGACTGAATGTGGCCAATGACCCAGCAGCCATTTCAAAGGTATAACTTTGTCCTAAGGCCTTCATTCGCTTTTATAAATCGTATATTTCCTCTACAAGTGACTCTCTTGTTCCACATCTGACTCTGGGTTAATCACAACAGTCACAGAGAAGGCTCTGAACACCATTCAGACATTATGAAAGAGCGAAAGAGAAAAAATAACTTTAGTCTGACTTTGCACTAAGATCATAAAGCTATTACAATCATCTGAAGAGACTTGGAGAACAGGCCAATCTAGCCAAAAGAAGACCAAGGAGGTCAAATTCTCCACATTATAACCTCTCAGGCTTCTCTTCAATTCTACAAAGGGAATAAGGAGAGAATTTTCCAGTGAACTTCTAAGTCTTTTGAAATAATTTCTAAGGTGTAGTCACCATTATCTACAAGTAGATTTTCTGGGTTTAAATGCAATTCAATAGTACCTGAGGATTCATCTGGAAAAACAGCTTTCCTCAAGGGCAGGAACAGTTGTGGAGTATGACTCATACCTCAGGTAAGGGTTTAAAATGCTGAGGATGGAGCTTTTCTATTAAGCCACAAACACAGCAGCTCTGGCACTAAACTGTGTAATAAGGCTCCAGTCAAGTATCAGGAATTAAAAAGCAAGCATGGCACAAGAACAATCTACACTTCACACATACTAGCTGGATAGGTCATTTCACTTCTTTGGGGCTCTGTTTTCTCACCTGTAAGTTATGTGTTTCACAGATGAATTCACTGCACTGGTAGCTTGAATCTGGACTCAAACATCTCTGAGCCCATCTGGTGGATTAGATGTTGGCAGGGGCAAGTCTGTCAGACTTGTGCTTGAGAGATTGGATTGGGGCGCTTCCGGCAAGTGATCCTATTCTAAGAAGGGAGGGAGCAGGCATGCCCAGCTTGACTCAGGGTTGAGGGGCAACAGTGATTCTGAGCAAATCCGCCCCTGACCTAACCTATGGGCTTGGGCCGGGCCAGGGAAGACAGGCTGAGATGGGGAAACCAAGGAGCATTTTACCCTGAAGGCTCTCAGTAAATGGGGGATAAGCAAGCGAGGACAAGGATGACGACAAACCAGAGAGCAGAGCGGCCCCCCACTCCCTTTGCAGGTAGCAGCCCCACTTTACCGTGGCATAAGCCCCAAGGAGTCCAGTGTGCTTGGACTGCTGAGGACTCACTCAACAAACGTTCACTGAGTATCGGCTGAGTGATGGTCAGGCACTGCGGGAGAGTCAGGGGCAGTAGTGTGGGCAGAAGGCACCAGCCATGGAGGTGGGGCGGGGGAGGTGAAGGGAGCCCGGGGGGCCCAGAGGGGCAGGACACTGGGGGTCTACCCCCGGGGACGTCCAAGGGAGTGGGCGGAATCTGCCACAGCAGGTCACACGGGGTGGCCAGGCACAGGGCTGCCCTTGCTGCATTTATAAGCAGAAGGCCCGGGGAGCACCAGATCATTCATCGGAAGATAACACTGGAAAAGTTTGGGAATTTTAAAAATAAATCCAGACTGCACAAAATTCTCTTTAAAGCAAACTAGGAGAAGGATAACATATTCATTCAGTTATTCTGAGGCAAGAAACAGCTTCTATCAACTATCAGACAAGGTATATCGCGAAACTAAATTTCCTTTTAATGATGTTATCGTATTTCCCTACCTATCTCGTCATGATGCCTCATTTAGCCAGAATCCCCAGTGACAGGAACACTTCTCTGGGGGGGGAGAGAGGAACTGATAAAGGTTTCTGTTCAGATTAGCTCAAGGTGGAAATTCAAGTCACATTTCATAAAAGACGACTTTTGAGAAATAAATGTGCTTCCCACTGCTCAAGGATTCGGCAAACTCCATTTTAATTAACAATGCTGCGAAGGAAACGTCCAGTGTCTATTTATTCTTTAAAAAGAGAGTTCAGGTTTTCAACCATTTGAAATTGCTTTATTGACTCGACTTGCAGCAATTCCCTTAGGTGGGTATCACCAGCACATCCAATTCAGCTAAGGATTGGATTCGATTACGGTCAGGTAAACAACTTACTACCCACACAGATTTGGTCCCAAATGAAATCCCCATGTTATTGAATTGAACACTTCTCTCTATGAAGGGAAACTTAAAAGATCTTCCTGCCAAAAGGTGCATCTTAGCTGCTATATAGTACCAAGAATTCACGAAGCCATAGGACTCTGCACCTGAGGACCAGTGAGGGCATGAGGCAACGGGCAAACTCAGCTGGCTTGAGCATTATTATTAATTACCTTGTAGTATTTATCAAAAGTCTCAGAAATGTGTATACATCTACACTCAGCTACTCCACTTTCTGGAATTTGTACCAGGAAAACAAAATTATTGTAGAAAGCTGCAAGGATGTTCATGGCAGTGTTTTTTGTAGGGTAAAACTCTAAAGTTAGCTGATGTTCAATGATAGGAATTGGCTGAATAAATATACAACTAAATATTCCCCAGGTACTTTCAGACATTAAAATAATATAGTAGAAAATATGTAATAACACGGCAAAGCAAGTTATAAAATATTATGTAAAACCTGAATTGTTTATAATATGTATGCATTTATGCACAGAATAAAGACTTGAAGCGTGGATACCAAAATGTTCATCTTATTTAGTATTAAGTGGTAGTTCAATGGGTAATTTTTATTTTCCCCTTTAGTGTGCCCAATTTATTAAGAGTTTTCCGCAATATACAACTCTTAAATAAAAATAAAGTATTTAGCTAAAGTTAGAACTTGAAAATAATCTAGCCCCACCCCTAGTTTTACCTGTGGTGATACTGTAGTTCAGAAAGCTGTCATGGGAAAAAAGAAAATCTACCACCAAAAAAGGTAAAAGAACTTCTTAAGTCACTATTCACATTAGATTAATGCTATCTATAAATTAAATATGTAATTAAATGAATTACAAGCTTATCAGACTGTTTCCAACATCATGAAAATAAAGAGCTTCTAGAGCAGGAGTTCATAGGCACTGCTGGGCTACTGAGACTACATTTGAAAAATCTGACAAAGAACACCGATGCTATCTACCATAAAGACACACACAAGATGAAATAAGCAGAAATTTTACACCTTGCCCCAAGGGGTTCACGGAGAACGGAAAGCCTGCTGCTGGATTCCCTATAGCACTGTGTTTTGTGCTACAGATTGTGACATGAAATTATATGATAGTATGGAAAAGAAAATACAAAATAAAGAATAAAATAGAATAATATAAACCATCACACACAGTAAGACTACTAAAATTTTGTGACATTTCTGTTTCAGCTAATTTGTGTATTTATGTAGGTATACTACACTGTGGTATAAAACATACTTAACACTGCAGGGTGGGATTATAATAATATGAAAGCACCTATCCTAGAGGCCTATTATTCAAGGTTAAAAAGTCCTGCACAAAAAGGGAAGATAATCAGCAGCAGAGTTAATTTAACCAAGAATCTAACTACATTTTGGAGGAAATAAAGGCAAAGAGTGGAATTTCTTAAGCTCTTCTAATAAATCATCTGTTGCTGTTTAGAAAATTTGGAGTTAAAAATTTGGGTCAGTGTCTAAGCAAGTGGTTTTAGATTCTTTCTGGTTTACATTTCTGAACATTTAAATGCCTTAATTCTAAGTATGATTCATTTCCTACCATTAAGAATGGACAGCATCCACCTATTTACAGCTTTTACTCTAGGAAAGTGCATCGTATCTTGCTACATATAAACACATATTCTCTCTTTCAGAATGGAGCAATGGATAGAAATGGAAAATTCCACAGAATTGGTTGAATGAGGTACCCATTCCAACCACAAGAAGACAACTGTCTCCATCTCATGCCAACTGCCTGGATCAAATGGATTTTCCATTGGAATGGGGGATCTGTGTCCCATTAAGACAACTAATTCAATCACATTTTCTCCCTCATCTGCTCCAGCACATGTCACCTGAATGGCCCTCAGCTACTCCTTGTCAGCAGAACAGACACAGTGATTTAGTTTGATGAGAAGGGAGTATAACTCAGGGGAGCGCAGAGGAAGGAGGAAATTGGTGCAAGCTGGGGGCCTCCGCTGGAGCCCCTGCTGTTTTCCCCTCCTGCCTGCAGCATTTTAAGCTGCAGACCCACCTTATCTGCCACAGGATGGCCCAAGGAAACCAAAGCTGAGGCCAAGTTCAATTGCGGCACTTTCAGGCCTCTGTACCCTTCCCCAGGAACCCTTGAAAGGATATTTGGGAAAAAAAGGAATATCACCCTGTGTTAGGAGATAAACTTCATCACTATTAACTGACTACATGTGGAAAGCGTTCTGCGAGGCATCTGAAGGCACGTTTCATATGCTCCGTCTGGCTCTGACCCTGGTGTTTCAAAGGCATTTCCAAACCAAGGAAAGGAATTTTCAGGGAGAAACTATTGTGGGTCAGTAGGAACCAGGCCCAAGAAGAAGCACAACTCAGCGTGAAGGCTGGGAAGCTGGTCATAGGACCCTGAGCTCAGAAGCAGGTGGGACGCTTAGGTCTGTGCATGAAAGGTTTACAGTGAGGCTCGTGTCAGGCAGGAACTCGACCTGACTCTTCCATCACTGTTTCCCCAGCTCCTGGAACAACGTCGAGCTCACCAGTGGCTCCGTAAATATTTGCTGAAGGAATGCTGAATGACCGTGAACCAAACAAAGACAGACAGGAGACTGGTAGAGATTCAAACAGCCACGGGCATGCTGTGACCTGGTTACTGAGCCAGTCAACCCCTAACCCTCTCCCTACCCTGCCCCTACGTGCAGGCCAAACACTTGGTTCTGGAATCTAGAGATCTGCAGGGGCAGAAAGCAGGGAAAGGTTGAGAAGGACCAGGTTTGAGGATGAGGCCTATGGAGCACATACAGTGGGAGAAGCTTAAATCACCCCATTTAATCCTGGATGAGGACACCTGGAACTTCAAGAAGCAACTTTCCTACAGCTGGTCAGTGGCCGAGGCCCGACTGCAGTCAGAATTGGGGCCGGGGCGGTATCATCCAAAGCCCAGGTTTTAACACATGGGAAAATGAACACTCATGACACAGCCCACTGCCACTTTTCCAAAAGCAGAAGGAACCCAGAGAATCCGAGAAACTGAAGGGCTCGAGATGCTTCAGTGGCAGGATGACGGTGAGGCCGTCCTGCCGCCAGCCAGATGGAGGAGGTTCCACCCGAGTCCAGACCGGAGCTGTCCTCACCTCCAGGAATTCAAAATTTCATTTGGCTGCAAGTCTGCATGGATTGTAAGGCTAACCCGAAGGCATTTACAAGAAGTCAAACCTTCATCTAAAAAGTGCTGCACAAAAAGCATTTATGAAATATGGTCAAGGACAAAAGTTAAAAATACTGTTCTCGCCCCCTAAATGTCCATTGCTTTGAAAATTTCTCGACGTTTCTGTCAAAGCTTATCTGCCCTTCTTTCCAACAAGTTCAAAGCCTTACGTGTTGCCTCTTGTCCTGGGGAAACGCAGAGGATGGTGGCGACAGAGCGCCTGGCTGGACGCCGTGCTCTCGTCCTCGGCGGTCTGGCTAGGGCTGAGCCCCCCATGTGCCCACGATGCGCTGCCCCTAGGCTTCAGGAACGGCCGGGGAGCAGGCCTGCGGGAGCTCCCCATGCAGCGGGGCGTCAGAAGGGCTCAGGCTGAGCAGCCACAGGATGGCCCGAGACGACAGGCCCCGGCCAGGGCCAAGGACTGCCCTGGTCACCACGGGTGCCAAGCACTCGCCTTGCCCTCTCGCCTGAAGCCTCTCAGGTGCTGGGCTCAGTTCTTAGGGGAGGGGCTGCAATAAAAGAATGATAATCCAGAGGTTCTGTTTCACCCCTGGGGTGAAACCCCCGGGGACACTGAGAGCACAAGGCCTCGGCAGGGCCTACCTGTCCCGGGCCCCAGCAGCAGTCACGACACTGCAGACTCCAGCAGAAGCCCTGGACGGCCGTCTCCTTTGGAGCAGCGGCTTGGCTGGGTGTTAAGAACAGCCACAGCTAACACTGACCTAGGACAGCTGAGGGAACAGGCACTGTTCTATGAATTTTCTGCAGAAGCCAACCCTCTAGATACTCCCGTATGCCCATCTCAGACGTGCAGTGAGGTGACTGCAGCAGAAGGGCGGTGCCGCAACAAGCTGGAGCTTGGGAGGCTACAGCCACACGCACTGGTGCAGGTGAGGTTAGCAGAAAGTGGATGTGGAGCCCGCTTCCAGCGCCTCTGAGCAGGAACTAAGCAGAAGGCATTTCAAGAGGGATGGGGTTCCCACAGAGCAGGTGGGTGTAGAGAAATAATTCTGTGACTGCAATCACAACTCAGTTTTTGCCTCCAGCCTGCTGTGGCTGGAGAAGTAGAAGTTATATTATAGAGTACCTTGTTTGATAAAACCCATCGTTGGTATTCGAAGCATTACTTTTTCCAGCTGCTTTAGCATAAGTTCTTTTTAAAAGATTTTAACTGTGAGTTCATTTTGTTTTTTTTAATTTTATTTGAACTGTGATTTTACTCTTCACAGTAATTTTAGGATGAATATTTTCTTAAGTAAGTATTCAATCAAACAAGTAATGGAAGCTAATGGAAATATAGGGTTCATTTTGCTAATCTGTTACTATGCAGGAAAAACATGGCATAGTAAAAAAGTTAGCTCCTGTATTATGAAGTTTGGCAGAACCAATGTGTTCCAGTAAAACTACCAGTAATATAAAGTCGTGAATCTCCTGAGCACCTAAGCTGCTATCTACATCAGTCATATGAAAACCTAACAGAGCTGGTAAATACAAAGCTTTAAAAGATGAAACTTAACAGCCAGTACTTGCCACAGCTAACCGCACTTTATTTTGCTAGTCATCCATCTATCTATCTATATCTATCTATCTAATCTATCTGTATCTATCATCTATCTAATCTATTTAATCTACAGCCCGCCAGCCGGCCAGCCAGCCATCCGTCATCTTCTACACTGCAACCACAAAACATTTAGGACTGTGAACAGTCATCTCCCCCAGCCATGTATCGTCATGGGCACTCCTGCTGAGAAAAGTCATAGTTTTCTTAATCTATAGCTGTAAAAACAAAGTTCCAATTTAAGACAACTGAGAGTGTGTGCAAACATCAAGCAAAAGGCATAGATTCTGTGTCGCTTGGGCCAATGGTTTGGGTCCCAGCAGACGAGGCAGCTGAGCCTAACAGTTCAGAACACGACATGGACGTCGCGCTCTCCCTGTGTTCAAAGCCTGGTTCCCTCACTTACTAGCTTTGTGATTTTAAGCACGTTACTTATGTGAGGTGCCTAAAACAGGACCTGGCACCTTTCAGTCACTGAATAATGTTATTACTCTGTCTCCTACAGATCATTTTATACTGAGTTCTTTAACTGCAAATTAGTATAAATGAATGTGCACTTGCCTGATCAATAATAATCAAATTGTGCTGTCTCTCCTACATTATTTCCCCAAAATGCCATGAGAAGGGATGAGTAAGTCCTTAGAAACACATCACAATTCATCTTTTTAAACTATAATTCCCCTGTAGCTTTGTAGAGCTGTTTCTTCTTCTCTCTGGGCTGCTTTATAAGACAGACCTTCTAAAAGCCCCTAAGCTGATCGACAGATAAAGCAACACAGTCAAAAAGATAGCTAAAAAAAAAAAAAAAAAAACCCAAAACTTTCATTCAAAGAAAAATTTCCTTGAGTTGAGACATTTCACTCACCTCAAAGAGAGAAGCATATTTCTACATAATATGCTGGTCTATTTTAGCAGGCAGGATGAAATAAAATAAAGAATTTATCCAGTCTGGGTCTGTCACAAGGGGAAAAGAAGAAATATTCTCTCTCTCATTTAAATTCATTTGCAATATATTTTTGTATCAAGGGGGATAAATAATGCATGATGGCATTTCAGAACCTCAGATTAATGCTCCAGCATGTTCTATCACCTTACATTTTGTAGTCATAGTGAGAGTGATCCTACGGCACTGGCACCAGCAGTGACTACTACTCCCAGGGGGCTGTTTTAGAGAGGAAAGTGGGGAGGGACTTGCCTCTCCCCAGACCCCCTGTGTCTGAGGCACTTCCTTCTTCCCCCTTCCCACTGACCATTACCCTCCCAGGAGGTGTTCCCTCACCCCAGCCAGGCGAGCTGCTGAAGCCAAGCTGGGACCTACTGTCGAGTACTGGAGTAGAACCTCCCAAAGCGTAGAATCACCCAAAGTGATTCTACAGTCATTTCCCATTCCTTGAAAACAGCTATCCTCTCTCTCTGCCCAAGAAACTCATCACAGCAGGGGGCCACTTCATGGAAGGGGAAAAATAAGATTCCTTCCCAGTAGCTTTCCTAGGGAAACACTTATTTATAGCAGAAACATAATGTGATCTTCCTCTCATGAAAACGTTTGTGTTTTCATTTCACACATATTTAAGGAATACACACTAAAACTGGGGATGTTTTATCTCAAATATTTACCTTCCTGTGTTGAAAGGCAATGTGTTCCACTATACCCTAGAAATATAAGTGGGTAAAAGCTCACAAACTGGCCTTTTGTTTCCAGGATCTACAAATCAAGTTTTAAAGTGTGTGTGTGTATGTGTGTGTGTATAGTAAGGATGGGAAAAGTAAAGTACAGCACAATGAAACGAATAACTAGAAACAAATTCCTTTATCTTCCCTCAAAAGTTAAATAAAGGTTAGTTAAGTCCGTTTCTGGTGTGACTGCATCCTAGAGAAGTTATCAGTGCAAAGTTGTGCAGACAACAGTCTGGAAGCACATGAAAAAGGGCAGGTAGAATGGAAGAAACAAACAAAAAAAAAGATGTGTTCTCTCTGCCTAAGACTCTGATTTGGGGGGAAGAAAACTACTCAGACTTCGTAAATCACTAGTTGCCCCAGCTTAACCTTGCTTCATTTAGTTAAAGGGATTTTATTGACCAGAGTCAATTACTTATGTCAAAGCCAAATATTATCATGAAAATCTCATTAAAAATAGCAATTCTCAAAAAAACTTGCTGTGAAAACTTCCAGCAAGGCAAATATGCAAAATCATCTGGATTACACATAAGTCCACACAACAAATCATTTTGTTGAGCACCTGCTAGGTGCATAGCCCAGTGCTGGGTCCTGCAGGGATTCGAAAGCTGCGTGAGGCAGGACCCTGCCCGAAGACAACTCCAGGTGGGCCACAGGGAGACACAGTACATGGCAGGCAGGTGAACGTACTCATGGCCACAGGCACATTCCCAAGAGGAACTGTTGGTTACCAGCCAGGAAGATCACGGAAGGCTTCTTAGAAGAGGTGGCACTGCAGAGCCATCTTGAATTAGAAGTGGGATTTCAACAGCCATGGTCCAGGGAGGCCATGGGGCCTGCTGTAATACCCCAGGGTGCCCACTCTCCATGCATCTGTGTTCCTTGAAAGCAGAGGGCATTTCATTCACCGTTTTAGCCTCAGTCCTTGGTATGTAATCAGCGCATAAAGGTGGAAAGAAAGGGAAGGAAAAGAGAAGGCAGAGGGAGGAAAGCAAGAAACATGCAAGGGAGCAGAAGGAAGTAAGGCAGGAGAGCCAGCTCACGGAGGGCTCTAAATGCCGACACAAGAATCTGGGGTTCAGATGCTGACGAGCAGGAAGTTAAGTGACATTTACTGAGGACATAAACGTGTCAGGCACAATCCCAAGAGCTTTGTGTGTGTTATGGGTAAACAACAAGGAGCCAAGGAAGAGGGCCAGGCAGGAGGGATCAGAAGTATGCTTTCTGATGAGGAATGTGGCAGCAGCAGGTGAAAGGCCAGACAGGGGAAGGGGGTGGCTGTGAGCCACTGGTGGTGGCAGAGGGAAGTGAGGGCACCGCTGGAAGCCAAGGCCCTTGTGGCTGACTTGAGGTGACAGGTAAGGAAGAGGCCAGAGGGTTTCTACACTGAAGAAGGACGGTGGCCTTACAGGGAGGAGAGCAAGTGATGGAGACTGCTCGGGCGTTTTAGACGAGAAGGGCCACCGGACGGGCACTGGAAATGCAGCCGGGGCCAGGCCGAGGGCAGAGCTGGAGACAGACTTGGATGTGGACACGTCCTGAAGCCACGAAGACAGGCTTTCAAGGGAGAGCAAGGGAGGACGAAACCAGGGCTTTCAAGGCCACTTCGCTGAGGGCACGGGAGCAGACAAGGAATCCAGAAGAAGAAGAAGGTGTGGTCAGAAAGAGAAGGGCAGACTGGAGGGGGCAGGGTCAGAAAGTACATGAAAGCGGGTAAAAGGGTGCCGGGTGGGCGAGGCCTGAGAAGGGGCCACTGAATTCAGCACTGGGAGGATGTCACTGGAGCTGCTCAGGGATGTGACTGCAGTAGAAAGGTTGTGGCTTGCGGGAAGTTAGGAGAGAAAGAAAATGCAGGCAAGAGGGCATCGTGTTCAGACACAGATTGGGGAGGGAAGGAAGGAAAGAGGAGCAAAATGGAGGAAAGTTTTCTCTCCTCTCTTGGGGCTGAGTAAACCTTATGATGGTTGCAAAGCTGGAGTAAAAGAGCTCATGGAGAAGAAAACATTTTAAATGTCACAAGGAGAGGCTTTAACTGATGAGACGAGGTCCCAGGGCCAGTTAGAAAAGGTAGAAACAATAGAGAGGTCAGCTTCTAAAAGAAAGAGGGGGGTGGATTAGTAAAAGAAGAGCTATTTTGGGATGGAGAAGAAAAACACTGAGGAGCTCTTTGCAGAGGATCTTTTCTTGGTGGTTGTAAAGAGAGATGTGGGAAGGAAA
The DNA here is from genome assembly GCF_030445035.2 of Dasypus novemcinctus. Classification (NCBI taxonomy): domain Eukaryota; kingdom Metazoa; phylum Chordata; class Mammalia; order Cingulata; family Dasypodidae; genus Dasypus; species Dasypus novemcinctus. The sequence continues at coordinate 19,122,859 of NC_080699.1, read as the reverse complement.
GCACTTGGAGAGGGTGGGGAGGTTGGAACCAGCCCTTCCTCAGGGGAGGAGTGGACCACAGCTGGCTCACCAAGCCCAGCCACGTCCAGTCCACGAGGAGTGGACCACAGTGGGCTCGTCAAGCCCAGCCACGTTCAGTCCATGAGGAGTGGACCACAGTCAGCTCGTCAAGCCCAGCCATCTCCAGTCCACGAGGAGTGGACCACAGCCGGCTCACCAAGCCCAGCCATGTCCAGTCTGCGAGGAGTGGACCACAGCCGGCTCACCAAGCCCAGCCACGTCCAGTCCACGAGGAGTGGACCACAGTGGGCTCGTCAAGCCCAGCCACGTTCAGTCCATGAGGAGTGGACCACAGTCAGCTCGTCAAGCCCAGCCATGTCCAGTCCACGAGGAGTGGACCACAGCCGGCTCACCAAGCCCAGCCATGTCCAGTCTGCGAGGAGTGGACCACAGCCGGCTCACCAAGCCCAGCCACGTCCAGTCCACGAGGAGTGGACCACAGTGGGCTCGTCAAGCCCAGCCACGTTCAGTCCATGAGGAGTGGACCACAGTCAGCTCGTCAAGCCCAGCCATGTCCAGTCCACGAGGAGTGGACCACAGCCGGCTCACCAAGCCCAGCCATGTCCAGTCTGCGAGGAGTGGACCACAGCCGGCTCACCAAGCCCAGCCACGTCCAGTCCACGAGGAGTGGACCACAGTGGGCTCGTCAAGCCCAGCCACGTTCAGTCCATGAGGAGTGGACCACAGTCAGCTCGTCAAGCCCAGCCATGTCCAGTCCACGAGGAGTGGACCACAGCCGGCTCACCAAGCCCAGCCATGTCCAGTCTGCGAGGAGTGGACCACAGCCGGCTCACCAAGCCCAGCCACGTCCAGTCCACGAGGAGTGGACCACAGCCGGCTCACCAAGCCCAGCCATGTCCAGTCTGCGAGGAGTGGACCACAGCCGGCTCACCAAGCCCAGCCACGTCCAGTCCACGAGGAGTGGACCACAGCCGGCTCACCAAGCCCAGCCACATCCAGTCCACAAGGAGTGGACCACAGTCAGCTCGTGAAGCCCAGCCATGAACAGTCCACGAGGAGTGGACCACGGCCGGCTCACCAAGCCCAGCCACATCCAGTCCGCGAGGAGTGGACCACGGCCAGCTCGCCAAGCCCAGCCACATCCAGGTCACAAGGAGCAGACCACGGCCGGCTCACCAAGCCCAGCCACATCCAGTCTGTGAGGAGTGGACCACGGCCAGTTCGCCAAGCCCAGCCACATCTATTCCACAAGGAGTGGAGCACAGCTGGTTCGCCAAGCTCAGCCACATCCAGTCCACGAGGAGTAGACCACAGCTGGCTCACCAAGCCCAGCCACGTCCAGACTGTAAGGAGCCATATGACCAGTCAGCTCTGACCAGAGAGGGCCAAAGGGCCACTGTTGTTGATGTTTCCAGCAAATTTAAAAAGAGTTTGTTTTCAAAGGCTTAAAATGGCATGAGAAGGAGGGATGCACAGGTGTCTCCATCTTTTTTCTTTAAATTGTCCTGTTATACCCTGATGAGCAGGTCTTCAACGGTTCATACGATGTCAACTCAAATCGAAGATTGTTTTCTCCATGATATAATGATATAACCAAAGGGTCATTTCACTCGATGGCTTACTCTCCCAGCTTCCCAAACTATACCAGCACACTCCCCAACACCATAACCCAAAGGAACACCTCCTCTCAGCCTTCCTGATTTGAGAGAAGGCTGGTTTTTGTTTTTTATAAATACATTAACACACATAACAAAGACATATATGGGTTTAAAATAGTCTTAATCCAATTTGAGAAGGAAAAAAATAAGACACTGTTAATCTGCATTCTTCTATTTTCTTTAAATAATATATTAAGTGTGAAACATGTTTTATGAAATACTTTAAGATGATATTCCAGAACTGGTTGAAATTCACCTCACCATATATTCTGTACCAATGATTATTTACTTGTAGCTGAAAACAATTTCATTTAATACAAATTTACAGAAACTCTATTTCATGACATTTCCTTGAACATTTAAATTAAAGGCAAGCCCTTACATATTAATTTTTATCATATTAGGCAGAAATATAATTCAAAATTTTTAAAAATGGTCTTACCTGTTTTAACACATCATATGATGAGTAGGAATACAACAGTCAAATCATCCAGAAATATTATTCCAGCCAGAAGGGATGAACAGTGAGGAAAAAAAACAAAAAGAGAAAAAGTTGTGACAAATAGTGATATAAAAACATTTTCATTTTCTAATCAACAACAACAAAAATAAAATGAGCACCACCAATAGTTCTATAAAAAGGAGAAATGAGCTATAGAACCTGTTTGCTGTATTTTGTCTGTTTTTAAGTACAAATAGAATTATCTAACATATAAACAATAATCAAAAATAATAATCAAAATTATCTGATAAAAAATAATCAAAAAATATATTTGATAAAATTATTTGATAAAAATAATCAAAAAAAATCAAAATTATTTTTATTTATATGATAGAGCAGTGTGTTTTAAATGCAAAAATAGGGATAAGCAAAAAAACTACAGCCAGTAGCCCAAACCCCATGCCCATCTGTTTTTGGAAATAAAGTTTTATCAGAACAAAGCCATACCCATTAAGAAAAAATGTACTGAACTGGTTTAACAATGATACAATTGTCCTTTACCTTCTTCCTTCTCAAACAATCCCATCACAGTTAGCCTAGACTTGTCTGTCCTAGATGGCAGATGTTAGCCAAGTATGTTTATTGCACAATTGATGTGCAATAAACAATTTTATTTTTAAAATAAAAATTTTATTGAATTGTGGGTAGTCCAAATTGAGATGTGTGAAATGCACAATGGATTTCAAAGACTTTGTAACAACAAAAGTAACTCATTAATAATTTTAAAAATATTAACTGCTTGTTGAAATGATCATACTTTTAATATACTGAGTTAAATAAACTATACCACTAAAATGTTTCACTGATTTCTTTTTTACTTTTTTTAATGTGGCTAGAAAATTTTAAATTATGTATGAAGCTCACATTTTATTGTGACAATAGTAGTCTACCGTCTAGGCCTTAAATAAATAATGCTCTGCAAACAAGATCTTTCCAGGATCTGACCCTCAAATAACACAATTCAATTGATATACTGTATCTAGGCTACTAGCAGCACCTAGATAGCAAATGAGAAATAATTGGTCTACTTTTCGGTTTGCTTAGTAACTGAACTGTACATCTCTTCTGGATAATTTGGTCCTTGAGATGTCTGAAGGAAATGAATGAAAATGTTCAATTATTGACTATACACAGACACAATGAAGTTTCCTGGATCAAACTGAGGGCAATACGTTTTGGTGAAGGCCAGTCAGAGCCTTCCAACTTCCCTCATTACGTAGAGAAGATCAACCTCCACCTCACACCTCCAGCAAGCTCCCTGCAGCCAATAAACAAGTAATGGGAATGAGGGCCAAATGCACAGAAAAAAAACCCTGCAGACAAAAATCGAATTAATGATAGCTATTTGCCAAATGCAAAAATAAATCTGAACAAAGCAAATTATCTCACCCAATTTATTCATTACGTTTGCAACTTCACATATATCCTGCTCAACATCCACCTCACTCATCAAAGGTCAACAAATAAATGGACTTTTTTTAATAGGTGAGTTTTCCCTTTGGCTAGACATGTTATATCCATGTACATCTACATACTGTAATTAAACAAACTAGTGAACATTTACATAAATTAGAGGTTGGTAGCCGTGAAAATGACCAATCACCTTATCACATTCACAGTATTTGTGAAATATAACACCATTTCCCAGCGGAGAAACCCTCATTTCCCCCAAGGCTGCAAACAACCAATGACAGAAAATATGATTCTGATGGAAACAGACCGATTTTCCCCAAGCAGGGAAGGGTCTCACGACTCAGTCGCTGAGCCACGGCCCTGGCCTGGCACTGTGAGAAAGGCAGGAAGCAACGCTTTAGGCCCCTCGGCGTCTCCGTGGTGTTCTAAAAAAATTATTAAGCCAATTTCATCTCCACTGAGGCCAAACCCCAAAGTTCTTTCGCGGCTGACCTGGAGCCCAAAGTTCTCAACAGACTCTGCCTCATTTTCAACCACCCAGTCACCAAACTGCTCCTGACCCCAGGGCAAGCCCCGGCACCCTGCCTGACGGCAGAGAATCCAGGGCTGAACAAGGTGCAGCCCGCCCCGCCCAGGAGGTGTGTGGAACTAGCAGGGAGAAAAGATGAACGCAAAAATAAGGAGGCTGCGAGGCAGACAGAGGCCAAAGGCAGCGCAAAGCAGCCCAGCGCTGCGAGCGTTCAGAGCGGGGAGCGTTCCTTGTTAGCTAGGGAAGAAGCCGGAGAGTTTTCGTGGGTAAGCACGGCACGAGCTGAAAGCAGTGCAAGGATGCTGTGCAGAGGGGACTGCCTGAAAAAGGCAAGCAGGCAAGAAAGCAGTGGATGTATTGAATGGCAAGCCCCACATTTGGGGTGGAATGGGAATTTTTTTCTGGGCAGGGGGACAATCCCTAAAAGTCCCAGCTGCCCTAAGGAAGAGCCCAAATCCAGGAGGAGAGAGCATTTAGCCAGTGGTGGAGCCAGAGGCTGGGAGCCTGGGGAAAAGTTGGGGGGGCAACAGCAACACGGCAGGGGAGATGTGGACGGGGGGCCCTGAGTTCAAGTTCATGTGTCTGAAAGAGAAAGAGAGGTGAGCAACAGGGGACACCTGACATGTGGAGAAAACAGGACTTAGCTACTTGATTTATGTAGAAAAGAGAGGAAGCAGTCAAAGATGACCACGGAGTCTGAGGCATGAGAGAAGAATCCCACCGGAAACAATTCAATTCAACCAAGAGTGGCGTACTAAACCCCTCCCACGTGACAGACACTGCTCAGCAAGGCTCCCAGAGGTCAGGATGACGGCATCCCTGTCGCCAAGCAGCTCAGCGGTGAGCAGGTGCAGTCTGGGCTGCAACTGGCTTGCTTTGTCTTTGTTTTTTTAATTACTGATTGTGGGAGACAGTGGTGACTTCAGCCTTGGGCTGGACCCGACATCCTCAAGGTAAAAGGGGAAAGGGCGCTGAATGTACAAGCCCAGCTCCCCTGCATTCTCCATATAGTTTTGAGCAAACCACATACACATCTGAGCTTCGTGGCAGCACTGTGTGAACTGTAAAATGCTTACGAATGTCACTTGATGTGGCTGACAGTGCTCAGGCACTGGTGTAACACCTGGGTGCCTGATAAAAATTCAGATATCCAGACTGGAAGAGAGGTCCAGCAAAAAGGGACTATTTGGAAGTCATTAGTTAAGATGACAGTTCAAGTCAGGCAAACTGGGGCAAGGGCTAAGGGGAAAAGCACACTAAAAAAAAAAAAAAGCTGGGAAATAAACTTTAGATGAATGCCCACACTTATAAACCAGAAGAAGAAAAGAGTCAGGAGAAAACAGAGAAGTGTTCTTGGGGAAGCAATGTAGGTATCAGAGCGGGGAAAGAAAATGGGCTTGGAGTTGGAGTCAGGAAAGAAGCTCCTAGACCTGTCTCTAATACGTATCAATTACTCAGCTTTGGGCAAATTATTTAAATGCATAGTCTTTTTTTTTTTTTTAACTTAGACATAAATATGCCAGGGGCATATAGAGAGCTGCAAAAAAATGCCAAAATCTTTGCCTGTCTGTACTGTGCCAATGTCCTTCAAAGATCTGAGGTGGAGGTGAGCTTAGTAAGGTTGGATGAGAACAAGGACAGGGAAGACCAAGAGAATGAGAAAGCGCCCTAAGGAAAGAGAAGCTTCTGGAAGGAGAAGGTGGACGGCATTACCAAAGAATTGGGCAGGCAAAGAGGAGGGACTGGCGATTTAGAGGCCATGATGACCTTGAAGAGACAATAGCTGGAAAGTGGTGGGGCAGGCGTCCAGGGCAAAAGATAAAGGGGGAATGGGTGGTGAGAGCAGAGGCAACTCCAGGAAGGAAGTGAGAGACCCCATGGGGAATCATGCTGGTTGTGAATCATCAGAGAGAGTTTTGGGAGAGCAAAGGGGTGGAGTCAGAGGAGAGGAAGAAACAGATGAAAGAGAGAGAGATACAAGAGAGTCAGAAAGAGACAGATAGAAAGAGAGAGAGACAAAGAGAGATACAAAGAGAGAGAGAGAGAGAAACAGACACGGAGAAAGGGGGAGGGCTGGCTCTCCTCCTGAGACTGCAGGAAGGACCGGATATAAGAAATCTGAAGTCCGAGAAAAACTCTGGCAGCAGCTCACATCCAAACTAGAGGTGAGGTCCCGGAGCAGCAGCCTGGGCGCGGCGGGGTGCTTGGGGAGTGTGGAAACTGTCAAGGAGTCAGGACAGAGGCTGCCAGGGAGCTGCCTGCCCCAGCCCTCAGAGCCAGAGCGCAGGGACAGCTGCCTTCCCGGAGGCGGTGCCGACAAGGCATGGGGCCTACCAGGTACCATGGGGCATTCTCTCGGCAGCTGGCAAATGCTCAATGCTGTACCAGGGACCTGCTAGGGAGGAGCTGATGGGGGTGGCACGGAGCACAGAGCGTCTTCACTCCTGTCTGCTCTTTCTCCGACTTGGAAACAGATGCTAAGAGGGAAAATAGAAAAACTAAAGGAGAGATCTCAGTGACCCTAAGGAAAATAAGCACTGAGGTACTGATGACTTAGCATAGATAAAAACATTCAGTACAAAAACGGGGGATTAGGGAAGCAGATTTGGCTCAAATGATAGAGTATCCGCCTACCATATGGAGGGTCCAGGGTTCAAACCCCGGGCCTCCTTGACCCGTGTGGAGCTGGCCATGCGCAGTGCTGATGCGTGCAAGGAGTGTCATGCCATCCAGGGGTGTCTCCTGCATAGGGGAGCCCCACGCGCATGGAATGCACCCCATAAGGAGAGCTGCCCCGCATGAAAAAAGCACAGTCTACCCAGGAGTGGCGCCGCACACACAGAGAGCTGACGCAGAAAGATGACGCAACAAAAAGAAGCACAGATTCCTGGTGCCGCTGACAAGAATGCAAGCGGACACAGAAGAACACACAGCAAACAGACACAGAAAGCAGACAATGGCAGGGGGCGGGGGGAGAGGAGAAGAGGGAGAAATAAATAAAAAATAAATCTTAAAAAAAAAATAGAGGATGAGGGTCATGGTCATGTTAAATTAGTCTTTAAAAAAACGCCAATGCCCTCCTCAGTTGACCCTGCTAGGTAATTGGAGTTCACATTCATGAATTTACCAAATAATTGAGGGTTTCCTCCCAATGCATCAAGCCCTTTAAAAAGTAATAGTTTTAACAGCATGTTCTTAAAAAGAATATGTTTCCCTAGGAGATGGGAAGTCAATATCTTCTTGATGTCTCTGTGCCATCACTATAGAAATCTGTCACTATGCTGCACTATATCATAAATAATGCCTCGGGTGAGGTGGTGCAGAGTTACCTGTCCCTTCAATAAAAGATCGCAGACTCGAATGCTGTTTACAGTAGTGGTTTTTCTGTGTCCTTCTCAACCAACTGTCTCACCTTAAAATGAGATGTGCTTTGTAATGAGTTGTCCATATAAGTGTGAAAGAACTAAAGTTTGCAAGGGGAAACCATATAATCAAACTTATAAAACCAGGAACCACTGTTCTCATAGAAGTATAACTAAATGGGCACTAACTGAAAGGTCTAGGGGGGTTTCCACATGTCTCCTAAAAAGTAAAATGCATGCATTTTTGTGACAACTCTTTTACTCAAGACTACGTTTCATTTTCTTCTCTCTCAGACTCAAAGAATGAGGTGTGAGAAATCTGACCATCAGGTAAACGTGGTATTACCCTCTCCACTATAAAAATGCTGAAGAGTTTTGATTCTAGGTTATTAACTGGCTCTTCTTAACATTGATTGCAGAGCATTTTATTATAACAGAATATTTCCCATGTGTTCTTAATGCCTAAAGAAAATAGAAACTATTTTTCTGTCCTGGCTTTCTCATCATAAATGGCATCATGATAGCCTAAATCACTTGGGTTCTGGGTTTGGCTAGTCATGCTGACGCTTTCCAATAATGAATCCCTGCTTTAATATTTATAAACCACAAGCTATTTGTGAATCCCTAAAGCTGCTGACAACTAAGGAAAGGGAATATTAAAACAATATTTCATCTTCTGCCCCATCTTACACCACGCGATGTTAACAGATTGAAACTGTCACCCAATCACAAATATATCTTCCAGTTCTACAGAGACCAGGGCTATTAGAAAGAAGACAGAAAGAACCGCAAAACCTCACAAGCAATTCCTACGTACAAATAAATAATCCTGCGATTGGACTGTGACTACACAGTTAGTTCCTATAACACAATTAAAAAACAATTTCCTTTCTTAATAAAGAAAAGGGTCGTGGTGAACCCCAAGACTCCCCCCTCTCATCCATTTGTGAGTTTTCTATCTTCAACAATCTAGGCAACAAGGAGGCCTCTAGGGTTTTCTTTTGTGATGTACCAAATTCACAGTCCCTCAGGGGTAGGAGAAAGTAAGGGGGAAAAAAAGTCTCTCCTGACTCAAGGACGAAACCCCGACTGAGAAGAGTCTCTAGGCTCTGGCGCCCTGCACCGAACTGGACCGACAGGCATCAATTGAAACTAACCCCCAGGACATGTGGGTGAGCTGAGCTCCAGCCTCATTAGCCACGACTGAATTGGAGGTTAATTTTCCTTTTCTGTCAATAGCACAAAATAAAAGACAGCTCATCAATCATATAAATTAACATAGCCCTCAGGCCCAAGCCTCAAAGAAACTAGGCCAAATCTACAAGAAATCGGAATAAATTGCAAGTCAGAACTTGAACAAAGGGAGATTACAACTCTCAGCATTTTTTTTTTCCCCTTCTGGATATTCAACAATGTGAAGCAGATTATGTCTGAAACAGTAACAGGGCCAGGAAGGAGGTATGAATGTGCTGCTGGTCAAGAGGCGTTACAACTGTTCCTTAAGGTACACAAGGTTAGTCTAAATTTCTTCGGAATACAGAAGTTGAACTATTACAATGCTACGAACACAACAGATGTTCACTAAATGATTATTAAGTCATTAAGGAAAAGCAGGGGAATGGAGGTGCTTTTTGTAATAGTGAAACCCAAAAATCGTTTTAAAAAATCCAGGATGTGTTTTTAATTATAATATAGGGACCAAGCGAACACAAGCCCATTTCTTCATCTTCATCAATTGGAGATTTGGGGGGTAAACAAACAAGACAGGGAGAGGTTAAAGAATACACAGATTCATAATGGAAAATAGGAAACTGCAAATATCAGAGATAGATCATTAATAACAGAACATGCATATGTGCATGGCGTCTTATTTTTTAGGATTTTAAAAACAACTTTTTTATTTTTAAATACTTTTAAGCTTACAGGACAGTTACAAAAATAATACAAACTCCAGAATAAGAACTCCAATATACCCCTGCCTCCCCAGATCCACCTATTGTGCCACATTTGCTGTCTCATTCTTTCTATTTACCTATCTACCTACCTATCTACCCATCCATCCGTCCATCCATCCATCCATCCATTTTCTGAACACTGGGGTGTAGGTTATATATATCATGCTCCTGGAACACTTAATACTTCCATGTACATTTCCTAAGAACAAGCATATTCACTTCTGTAACCACCTTAAATGGTTAGCAAGTTCAAGAAATTTAACATTGGCATAAAACTTATGTCTATATTCCAATCTTTTCATATGTCCCAATAATGTCCCTTTAAGCCTTTTTTCTTCCAGTGCTGGATCCTATCCAGGATCATGTATTGCATTTAATTGTCATTGTCCCTTTAGTTGCTTTTTTTTTTTTTAATTGTGGGAGCATATATAAACATAAACGTTCCCATTTCAACCACTCCCAAGCATACCATCCATTCTATGGCATCTTAAATAGTTAAGATTTTATGAGTTGAAAACATTTTAAAGCCCCTGGTGGCTAAGCGTGGAGAGCACACTTTGCTGAGATGTGTGAAGAATCTGGTAAAAAATATCCCTAAAGCCAGCTCCTAAGGGTAGAATTGATCCACAACTCTGTGACTTCCTAAGAATTATCTCTGTTCTCTTGGCAGGATAGAGAGAAATATGTTACTCCTTCTACTGAAGGGAAAATTAAACTGATTCAGGATCAAATTCAGGAGTGGAAGCAAAAGAGAGAAGCTACTGAATTTTCACCCCCATCTTCAGCCCTCTTCGGCCCCACCTCCATCTGCACATTTCCTGCTATATTTTCAAAACTACAACTACTACTACCGCTTCTTCAACTACGTTAGAGTATAGCAGGGTAATAATCTGCTCAGCACTGCCTCCCAAAGTAAGTCTGATAACATTACTGATGACACACGAAACACAGCCTATTTCAAATGCACAGTTCATCCCAGAGCTGCAATTACTGGTCTTAATTCTGAAGCCAGAAGCAGTGATGTGTCTGAATTCCAGGGAGATGATTGAATGGAAATGTTCACATCTGATCACCTCTCACATACAAATTACTGAGTATGCCAATCTGGCAATTACCTCACAAGTAATAGTAAAAGCCATGCAATCAAATTCGTTATTATAGTTGCCTTCAATTATGAGAGGCAAGAACCTGACTGCAGAAAATTTACTGAGAGAAAAATATGCCTCTCAGTATCTATTTTAATTTTAAATCAAGTCATTTCATTTGGAAAACTCTTTTAATTTTGGAAAAGACTCTGGTGAAATACCCAACTAAGGAAGAAAATAATCAGCTCATTTTCTCTGGCATACAAGGAAACTTTCACTGCATGGATGAACAAAACTTGGCTTCCACTCTTTTCTTCAATTGTGCTCCATAAGGTAGAAGGTAGTGTTCCTAACACTGCTTGAAGGGACACAGAATAATGGCAGAAGAATATACGAAGGACATAAAAATATCAAATGTCCTCCTCTACAGTGCATGGCAGAAAAAATGTTGTATGTTCACCAAACCCTGCTCCTTTGTCTGCCTGGGCACAGAGGAAAAGAATATTTCCCAGACTCCTTTACAGTTGGGGGAGGGTGGGGGTGGATGAAATGCTGATGAAAGTGAAGCAAACCACATCCAGGACTCGTCCCTAAAATCTCCCGCATGGTCGCCTGTACACTCCCTCTTTCCTTGTAGGTCCTCTGACAGCTAGGGTGAAGAGAGCAGGAACACCCGTTCTGCCATCTATTCCCTGCATGGAAGTTAAGCAAATCACTAAATTTAAGCTTCAATTTTTAATAAAATAATAAATAGATGAAATAATTTATGTTAAAGTGTTTCATACATAAGGGGGTATAGAAATGTTGGTTATTACTTCCTGCAAATACCTAGACAGGTTTTTTTGTTTTGTTTTGTTTTGCAAATTTCAGCTGCACAACTGAACCAATGTAGATGCTTTTCTTACTCTCAAATCCTACCTCAAATCCTTAGTAGAACAATGATTAGCTAAATTTTCTCTTTTATAATAGCAGGTGGAAAATATGTCGCAAAAGTTCAAATACTATTTTGTGTAATTAAGGATAAAGGGATTTTCTAGCACCTTAAGAAGATTTGTAAATAAAGTGATATATCTAATGTACCACTGATTTTAATGCTTTCCTTACCAAGTATCTTCTAGAACCTTCCTGCTTTCCAATGAAACTGGTAATCTCACCAAAAACTAAACAAAAGAAATTTATAAATTAACCATGGTGAGATAATACCTGAACTCTGGAAAGGACTACCTTTAAAATGGTACCTGTGAATAAAGTCTCTCCCATACTTTTTTCTTACAATGCTAAAGGGCATTATCACGGAGTTTTGGGGAATTTCCACCATATACTCCTAAAATACACCCCAATACTGCACGGTTAAGAAGTGTGGAATTATTGCTCTCATCAGTTAGACAAAAGAGGAGCTGAGTCAAATGCCTGGTCAGCAGCATCACTGAAAGCCCATCTTTTAGTAACAACTGCACCTGCTCGTTAAGCGGTGAGAATCCAGGCATCATGCTAGAAGCCACCCACGGTGTACGTCGTACCCCTCATCCTCACGACAACCCAAGCTCTATGGGTTTAGGTGCATAGTCTAAATAACTTGCCTACGGCCACAGAGTTTCTGAACCTCCATCTCTCCAGGCATCAGGTAAAGATACCCCCGCTACCCTGAGGTGCACAGCAGGGATGAAGTGATGGCAACACTGCTGCCGGTCACCCGCAGCCACGCAGCTAGTTGGGGGCAGAGACCACTCAACCCCCAAGTCCTCTTTGACTCTCAACCCTGCACTTTTCCCACCAAATCCCCATCCTCCTGAGAAAACAGCTGTGCCCAGGCCAAAGTCAAGCTTCTTTAATTAGAATGGCAAGTTTTCTCCACCAGTCTTATCAGCTCACTTTAGCCAAAGTTTTTTAAATTGTGGCACTATTTTTCATGGAATGTTGCATCAAATAAATACATATAACATGGTTTAAAAATTAAATAGCTCACCAGGAGGATGTATATTGAAGTGCCCTCTACCTCATTCCAACTTCCTAAAAGCAAACTTTAAGTCTTTAAAAACTTTCTCCTGGGAGTTATCTCCCTATCTCCAAATACTGTATTTGAACAGCTATTTATTGATTTATCAATTTCAGAGATTATCTTTTAAACTCCTGCCAGGGGAGATGAAGATGTGTTTTCTTACACTACCCCATCTTCTCAATATTAATAGTACTGTTAGTTTTGGTTAAACAAATAATGTTTACATTATTATGAGTATATAATAATAGTGGTACTGTTTAAAGAAAAGTATTATAGTAAAGTTCATTCCTTTCTTATATAGTTTTTCCACAGCTCCCAGAAGTCTCTAATTGCCTATTTTCCTTCCCTTGCTTTATCTCCCATTTATCATAGTTCAATATTCTTTCAAGCTCTTTAATCGTGTCAGATCCTCTACAGAGGTGGTCTAAGGAGGTCACAGACCCCCCCCCTTTATTCCAAAGTCCACTTTCCACGAATCCTCTTGTTCTGATCTGACCTGGTTGTTTGCGAACCCTGCTGTTATCCTAAGACTTCCCTTCACCACTCTGGAGAGAAATTTTTTTCTCTTGGATTCCTCATCTCCTTCTTTCCTGGTGTTCTCCTTCATTTTGCTGAAGCACATCCCCAAGGAACTTCTGAAAAATAGTTGTAGGTATTCATTTCAACCAGTCTTATGATTATGGTTCTGGCACCTACAAGGCTGCCACCACCCGACAGTCTTATCATTACTGCACACTTTATTCTCCAGGCCCCCAAAACACTGACCTTTGTGACTTACATTAGTCACAGAAAAGATACTGTCACAATTTCTATGCAAAAGGAGCAATGTTAGCTGAGCTAATTTTCAGTTCTGTTCATGTTGTAGTCTGCTAGGATTAATAGATCATCAACATTGGAGAAACATGCTTCCAAGTTATATTTAGGATGCATCATTTTCTGAACTATGGTGATATTTTTAGATTATAGCTGAAGGAACTATATTATATGCTGCTGGGGATAAAAGGGAAAATAAAACTGAATGCCAATGAAACAATCTGAGAAATTGTTACACTATTTTATTTTATGCTGATATTTATATGGAAAAAACCAAAATGGTCAAATAAAATAATCACAAATAACTTAGAGAGGAAAAGTCCACCCTCATATGGCACAAAAGCACTGACAATCAATTGTTTAAAAATATGTGTATACACTAGTTGGATTTATTAGATAACCTTACAATACTACAATGCAAAGCAGCTATAGAGAAATCTAAACACATTTTAAGCAAAAATTTCTAAGTCATTACACAGAAAACTTTTTCTTCCTCCGGAGACCACTTTCCAAGGATCATTTAATTCATGGATTTGTTTGTTATAAATCAAATCCACATCTTCTGGTAATGTAAGAATAAACAGCCCATTACTCCACTAAAATAGATATACCAATGTGATTCTTGTCTTTGATACCAGAACTGTAAGGGGCTTCCCATTCATTCCATTCTAAATGTAAATCTTGACAGGTAGTCAATCTCTAATAAATTACACTGGCATCAAGACCAGAAATGCAGAAAGCTTAATTTAAATTACCTTAAAATGAAATAAAATCTTATTAAAGAAACTCCAGTCATCCTTAGAAAAATTAGCTCAAGGACCTAGTCTAATGGCTTTCTAGATTTGACAGTTCTTATGCATTCAGATGAAAATTCACTGTAGTCATTATTAAATACCAAAAGAAGTTGAGATCAACTTTCATGCCAAGTTCCGTTTGCTACACCAGCACTTATTCAGCAGGTCCTTGTTGCTGACAGTGATTCTGAGAACCAAAATTCAGGAAATCAACTTTTGAAGGTCTTGATGAATCCAAAATTAACCTAATATTAAGTAGTAGTTTTCACACCTACAATGGAACTCCTCATATTGGAATGGAGCTTTACCTGGAAAACACCATTGTTGTGCGCTATTTATCAAGCTACTAATATTTTAAATTCCTACAACAATGGCTCTATTTTGATTTGATGGGTATGCATTCAGTTACCCTTTAGTCATTTCAACGTACATGTTGCATAAACATATTTTATGTACCCTTCAACATCCCGAATATTATTCAAAAATTAAATTTCCTCATATTGAATCATTCTTCTGTTTACACAGGATCACAAGGTGATCCCAAGTCCTTGGATGAAGGAGGAAAAAGCAGTCAGGGAACACAGCTCACTTCTGTGCTCTGCAATCCCCACACAGAATCTTAACTTCCCACGTAGGCGCTAACTGCCAGTGTGTAACGGTAAATAAAAGTGAGCCTGAAAAGTCCTTCCTGATAAAACAAAACTGGGAAGAAGCAAGCTCATTGGATACATTGTTCAGAATAAAATAATAATACATTCCATGGTGTATTAATCTGCCAAAGGGGAGCTGATGCAAAGTACCAGAAATCTGTTGGCTCTCATAAAGGGTATTTATTTAGGGTAAAAGCTTACAGTTACAGGCCCTAAAGAGTCCACCTCAGGGCTGCTCTCTCACCAAGGTCAGTTGCCACATGGTGAAGCAAGATGGCAGGTGATCTCTGCCTGGTCTCTCCTTCCTTCTTCCTCTGACGGCTCCGTGGGCCCAGTTTCTTCAGATCTCAGCCGTAGGCTGGCATAGGGCTCATCTCTCAGGGCTTCCTATATCAGGCTGGCTTAGGGCTTGTTTCCTTCTGGGCCATATTAGCTGCTCAGCTTCAAATTATCAGGAGAATGGCTCATCCCCCGCCCCGAGGTTTAGCCTTCTGAGCCTTCTCTCCTCCAGCATCTATGGAGCTCTCTCTCTTCCCATGTGTCTTCCTGAGTGAGTGCTCATTTATATCAGCCCACCAAGGTGGCAGCGACTCAACCAGAGTCATGCCCTACGATGTGGTAGAATCAAAGCCCTAATCTTAACATAAGTTAATCATAGAATCTCAGCTGAACCTAATACAGTCAAAGGGTCTCTCACCCAGAGGAACAGATTAGTTTACAATCTCTTTTGGGGATATCTGAGTACTCTCAGACTGCCGCACATGGTATTCAAGAAGATAAAGTTTTTAAAAAAGTTTTCTACTGACAACAGTTGAGATACACATTTTGTTGCTCTTGAACAGCTTATAATCTAATTGAAGTGTAAGCTTTTGAATATCTTCAATGATTAGCACTTCCTATTAATTGAAAGGTAGCTTTGATGTTTGAAATCAAAGGCACTCAGAGTTAAGCCTTGTGAATGAGTCTCCTCAATAACCCCAGGAGACAGGGAAGTGGCCTTCCTGCCCCATTCACCGCCCTCTGGGCCCCCCAGAAATCATCTTACCTGCCTAACCACATGGCTTGGCACAGGGTTCAAACCTAATAAAGAGTTGCTAATAAATGAATCCACTTGATCTTGAGCACTGTCCTCATAAAGAAACCGACAGCAGCGGATATTTCTCTCCTTTGGCATCTTCCCGAATCTCTCTAGATCTGCATAATTGCCACATAATAAATCTATTTGAGCTCACAAAGGCATTTTCACAGTGTTTCTACATGCAACAAACCTCTGGCTTTTGTACTTTTTTGCAACCTTTTTATAGGTATTTTATGGACGCCTGCTAGAAACACTCATTCCTACCAACCGCCCTACCTCACATCATTACACCACGACTGCTCAGCAGCTATGACTCAAAGCTCCGCCATCAGCCCGCGTGGCAGCATTTTGCTTTCACTCTTGCTAGTGTTCATAGCAAGCCTGCGGTGTGTTCCCTCAGAGTCCCAGAGAGCTGGGCGTGAGCCTTCTCTGCCAAGTATGTGGGACTTGGGGTAACTTGCCTGCTCACCATGAGCCTGTTTTCCTAGATACAAAAGAGAGATGAAAAACTTCCGAGTCAGCATGGCTGTAATGTACATCAAATACCTGGCAGGTACTTAATAAATGACAGCTATCATCATTACTAATATGACTGGAAAAATGAGTAGACTCAGGTTCTAAAATGTCACTCATCTCACCCTCTGTCGGCCCAGTTCCAGAGCCTGCGTGCTCTCCCACACAAAATATGTATCCACACGTGGGTATTTAATGGTCAAGCGTCAATTTTTGCCACTGTTAAAACTTTACACAAAATTCATTTCTAATTTTTCCAAAATAATATATTGATTATTCCCCACCTCCCCCCTCAAGGGTGCCACTACTACACGAGGAAGGCTTTTGCGACATGGTCCCTTCTATGACTGCTCTGCTTACATCTCCACGAGGATTCGAGGAAATCGGCATCGCTGGAAGTATAAAGTAGATATCTGGTTTTCCCCAAAAGCAAGAACTCCCAGGGCAACTGTATGGTCAATGAACACCGTAACTAGAAAGTTAAATTCCTTTCGGGTCCACTCTGAGTTCGTGTAAGACCTGGACAGGAGTCCCCGCCCATCTCTACAATTCTTATGACTTGGGTAATGAGAAAGAAAATGATTGCCCATCTGGTTTCATCTTTTGGTTTTATATGCCATATCTGGAATGTACAGTGCTTCTCTAAGAAGGCCCTGGAGTTTTTCAAATTAATTTGTAATTCCTTTGAAATATTTCCCTTAAACCATAGAATACTATCTTTTGAAAATCCTTGTAACACATAATTCAGTGCTCTGCACTTAATAAGTGTTCTTGAGCACAGCAGGCTCTCCATAAATATTTGCTGACAGTTCAATAAGCATTAGCTGATGATGGTAACCCACTTTAAAAATATATGCAAACTGTATCGAGGTGCATAGTGTTAGCACAGTCATATAATAACTCAAAAAGCTTCCCTAAACCTGAAATCTCTCTCTCAAGTTATACTTCACATTTGCAATTTGCTCTCTCTCTTCCTCCTCCTCCTTCGTCCCTTCCTCCTTCTCCCTCTCTCTCGTTGCTGGCTCTGTTTTACTCAGGTCTCATGTCCAGTGTTGGGGGAGGTTTTTTTGACCAGCTCTTCTCTGCCCGCTTATTCTCTATAGTGTAGCTCCATTTTAATTTTCTTCCCAAGACTTACTACTATCTGAACCATCTCATTCATTCCTTCATTCATGCATTCGTTTGTCTTTGCACCATCTGTCTCCCCCAGTCAGCAGCAGCTCTATAAGAGGATCTTAACTTACTGGTCACTGTACTCCAGCACCCAAAAGAGCATGGCACATAAGCAGGCCCTCAACAAATAATATGTGGATGAAGGGATGAATAAATAAAGCTCCTTTGGTAGTTGCACTCCATTATCTAATAACTAAACTTAACTAAGCGAAAATCCAGCATGTGGGTAAGAGCTTGTTTCCATTTATTTTATATCTCTTCAAGTGTCTAGTACAATTCTACATATATTTTAGGTGCTTAATAAATCCCTCTTGAAAAAAGTTTTGGGGAAAAAATCGACATGACTCTGTCAGTTGAGCAAATTACTTAATTCCAGTGGTTTGCAGGCTAAATGGGCAAAAATTTTAAGGACAAATCCATTTTAAATACTTCACCATATTTCCTGAAACCATTCATGAGGCAATTTGGAAGATGTTGGCCTTTATTTCCAATGAGATTCTAAATTATTTCAACATTATTCAAATAACTTTCCCTAATTGTCCATATCTGGCAAATGGACAGATGCTTCTGAAGTCTACAGTTTTTAAAGCAATTCAATTACTTAAGGTTTTTGAAAGCACCTATTACCATACAGCAGTTGAACTTACTTTTATTTTTTAAGTAGCTACTGAAAATGCCTAAGATGACCTTCATAACATAATGCATTTTTAGGCATAAAATGGAGAGCGGGAATTCAGATTCCCTTCGTGGGCATTAAACACAACACAGATCCTAAATAACCCCTAAGTTTGGCGAATTTTATTACTATATCAAAACTCTGAAGTTTCATAATTCACATTTTATTGCTGAAAATGTAAACTACATGATAAGGTAAAAATATTTATTCTTCTATCATTTTTTTAAAACTGATTAACTTATGTTGAGGTCTAGAAATTCTTGTAGTAGATACCGATTAGATATAAAAGCTTGCAACCCATTAGCCGATGCAAACCTCCTTTTCTCGACTGCACCTGACTGTTGCAATAGTAGAGCTAGACAAATTAACCACCCCAATTATCACAGCACGGTGTGAACAACGAAGGAAAGACTTCAAAAACGGACAGCATAGTCAACTACAGAGTCAAAAGTATCAAAGATATAAAATCTATTCCATTATAACTAGACACAGGATAGGACTTTGCCTCTTGGCTTGGAATTCCAGGTAAAGCTCAAAGTGGAGGAAGAGAGTGACAAGACATCTTGACCTTAAAGACTCATCACCCCAGGCCCTATTAAGAGGAACCCAAGCTGGTCCCTGGGCCCTCCACACCTACCTCCTGCCTCCAGCTGCTAACAAAGAAGAGAAGAGGCGTTGGGGGAAAGCAGAGCACTCTGGCCTCTCCCTTTCCTCCCTCAAGTTGAGTGATGGATGCCCCAGGGGACCCTTGCAATGATAAAGAATGGTTGCAGTGGGGAGAAACTGGAGTGGACCTTTTTAACACCTGAAAGTGCCTGGAGAGCTGTGGGTCTGCCCAAGAGTTGCTAAAAACCTGTGTTTCAGTTTTCCAAAATGTTGTGAGTTTTTTTTTGCAGAAGATCACAACAAAATCTTGTCTCATGTATTAACTGAGTATTTTATTGCCTCCCAGTGGTCTGGTGGGAGTGGTGTGGGGAGGACTGTACAGTTTATTGAATATTAAAAGCCTTTTTGTGTTTTTGGCATGGCTATTTTAAAGAATTTCCTCCTATTTTCTCACTCATCCTTAAAATAAGAAAACAGAAGAAGCCCCTAACTACATATACATTTATTACCTCGATTTTGAACATGTGTATATGTGTCCGGATTTATATGCACACAGACACACATAGAGATATACACACGTAGTAAACAGAGCCCTAAAATTCCTAATTAAACATAGGAGATTTTAAGCTATTCCTTTTTTTCTTTTCTTTTACAGGAAAACTTATCTGTTCATATTCCCCAAGGCCCTTCAATGGGTTTTCTTCTTTCAGAATGTTTTTTTCCTGGAGAGGTCAATGAAATGAATGAAAATTGGACAAGCCCAGCCAAGTAAATTCTTGGCTGTAACTTCCTTGGTAAGTGCTTTGTGGGTAGGCAGCTGAATGAGCGGCTATAAAAGTCAACGGAGCTGGCATTTAATCATTTCCGTTTCTCTGTTCCCGAGCCACATCTTTCCTCTTTTGCTCACATAAGAAATGTCAGGCTGCTAAGAGGAAATCAATGTTTTGATGTTCAATTTCATTGACTACCAAATATTTTTTTAATAAGAATTTCCTTGGCAAATTTTCTGTTTTTATCCATGGTAAGAAAGATAAACCACATCTCCTAAGGGTTATCTTTTTATTTCAGTTCTTACTGCTCTGATTTTTGTATAAACAGTACAGTACCTGGCAGTTGTGCCAGAGCATGGTACACTATTTCCAAAATTCACACATCATTTCTTCAAAATTTCAGCCATCATCTGGACTTTAGGGAGGTACACTGCCCCTCCACCAGAAGCCACCACTGCTCTGTGTGGTCAGATGATCACATTTAAGTTATACAGATACACAACTTCCCAGAGGCCTCCTCATGAGGAGGCAGGGCCGCCCTCTTTGTCACTTCCTCCCGCCAACTGGCTAGAAGGCAGATGCAACGTGGTGGCTGGGGCCCTGCCATCTTGGACCAGAGCGTAAACAGTCGTAATCAGGATGGAGCGCAGAAAATAGGATCCAGGGCCTTCAATCCACAAGTCTAGGTGGCAAGCATATCAGAATGGAAACGAGAAAGGTGGGAGGTCTCTTCAGCTCTGATGATGCTACTGAGGAACATTCTAGCCTCTTCATCAGCTTCATAAGCCAGCCTTGTCTCTTCCTCTGAGAACTACATGTTCGGCTCTTTAAACCATGAGCCAAAGAATGAGCCTGATTTCCCCAAGCCAATGTGTCTGCATTGAGAGCATCCTCTTAAGTGAATTAAGTCAGAGGCTAGTCAGCTTTAAACCCACTCCTTCCCCCTATCTTTTTAAATCAAGTTTCAGGTTGGTAAATCAGTACCAGACCAAACTATTAAGCATTTCTGCTAATTTCACTGGGCTGACTATACCATTCCTATTACAAAATATTTTGCACATCATTCTTAGGCCTTCAACGATGAGCTGGTTTTCTGCTTCAACACATGACCAGCCTGCATGTCTTCTCCATGTTGCACAGAAACAGACTGCTGTCACTGTGGATTGAATTAATTCTTTGCCTTTGCTCTTTCAGCGGTTTGGGAAAGTTTAGTAAATGATAAATACTATTATCCTGAAGGCTAACCAAGCAAAACCAAACAGTATACAGCAAGTTTACAAAAGGTACAAAGATTTCTTGTAATATTATATTATTCAAAGCGACAATTTGTGTAAACCTCTATGAGCCAACTTATTTACTGACTTGACAGTTAGAAAATCGCTGTGGCATAATTAGTTGCATTTTGTATAAAGGAGATATTCTTTAGGGCTTTAACTGATCTAATGGGTAAACAGAAAATATTTTCCTCACTGTTCTAAAGGAATTCCTAAAGTTGACAGTCTCTGAGGTTTAGGCAGGATGAAAACATATTGCAATTTGTGTCTCGTAACCCCTTTCCTGACCAACTCCTATATGACTTAAACCCAAATGCATTAAATCGCCAAAGGATTTTTGACTCTGTTTCCCATTAGAATAAGGCCCCTGAACATGTTCCTAGACACATTTCTATATCGGTCTTTCTATTTATGGCTAACTTTCCAACTCCTGACCAGACATTTCCATCAGGCCATCCTAACACTGAGGCTATTCACTGCAAACCCCACGACGGTGTTCCATGAACTTGGACGGACAGAGAATGGACGACAGCACACGATCCCTTGGCATGATGGGCTCATCCATTCAGACAACTCATATTTGCGTACTCAAACACGAGTAAAGTGCTTAGTGTATGGTGCCTGACAGTGGGTGAGTGCTTAATTAGTGTACACTACTATTTTTATTCCTGTTATTGCTATTACTATTAATTTCTTATCCTGCAAGCTAAGAAACTAAGTAATTGAGCTACCATCAACTAAGAAAACAGCAATGTATTACCAATGACTAGAAAGTGAAATAATGAATCCAATGGAGTGAAGGATATGAAAATGCTTTTAAAATCGTAAGGGTGGTTTCATCAACAGAGATTTGTTCCTATACCTCCTTCTGTGAGGACACTAAGTTGTATTCCTTGTGTCATGGTTTCTATAGGTTTCCATATCCTTTACTATTAAAGAACCCTTAAGTCTTCTAAAATCATCATCATCATCATCATCATCTAAGGGATGGCTCAAAAGTAAGATCCTCTGAACATCCAAGTCCCTACATTTAAGAGAGTGAGTGCAAAAGCAAAAGATACCTTAACAGTACAATACTCATGGCTGAACAGACCACTGGCATTATTCAAACTAAAACACCCCTGCTCAATGCCAGTGTCTCTTCCTACCCACCAGCTCAGGGTCTTAGTATCTTCTTGATGGTTAGATAAGGTAAACATCCAAAAAGTAATGTAAAATTAAAATAATCACAGATCTTATAAAGATACAGTATTTTATAAGAGCAGTGAAAGTAGTGCTGAAAAATTGCTCAAATCATAGTAGAGCAGTTGTCAAGAATGGAACTAGCTAACAACTAGAGAAGAGAAAATTGTCTAGGTTGATGGTTGCTTCCAAAGAGAAGGATCTGACTCTCAGGGATTAAGAGGGCCCCTTGGGACAAATGATGCTCTTGAATACTGCTGCCAAAACGACCCTCTTTATGAGCAGACAATGGAAAGTGAAATGTGAAGTAAAAGATGTTATGCCATGCTATTATACAATTCCAGAAATATTAGGAGGAACATCAGCAGGGATGACTAGAGAGATGGGGACAGCAGAGGTAGAAGCCAAGGGAGGAAACAATGAAGCAACAGTTTGGAAGATAGGAACCATTCCAAAGACAGTCTCTGGTAAACAAGGATAAAAGCAAACATGGTCAACAGTCTTCGAAAAGGAGATGCTGTCTGCACAGCATTTATTACCAACTAAGAACTCCTTGGAAGATTGCTAGTGAAGGTACAGCAGAGTCCCTGTGTAGATGTGTCATTTCCTAACATAATTCTGGGCTTGGATTTCCTCTTGGTTAGTTGGTTGGGGGCACCAGGACCATACCTTACCACATGATGCAGGGGGGTGCTGGTATAAGCCATTAGGTTTAACGAGAACAGTGTCCACACGTGAGCTGTGCTTCTGCCCTAAGCATGACCAAGTGTTTCATTCAGGGGCATTCCAAATAGAAGGGTTCCTCTACTTACAGTCCCAGCACAGAAAGGCTTCTGCTCCTGAAAATTAGAAACATATTCTCTCACCTTTGTTCATTATATGAATCTGCAGAAAAAATTTCTCTTTTCCTTATAAAGAGCCTACATAGAAAAAAGAATCATTTTTGTAGCAAAAATTCCCTACAAAAAGTAAGAGGACAATACAATTAGTCCAATTAGCAACTTTATAATTGCTCCTTTAAAATAGTTCTTTCAAGACAAAGCAATTAAGACTATGACAGTTTTAAATGACTTAAAAAATGACTTAAAAGATGAGCACAACCAAAGCGTTATTTTTGATGGTTGGATGAATCTGTGTCCGCTAACCACATAATCAGTCATTTGCAGAGCCAAGTATTTCAAGTTTCTTATGAAGTGGCTGATTTAGGTATATTGAATGGGCATGGCCTAGATCCATACAGCTAAAACTAGGTGAACCACCTGGTAATTCTAAGAAGCCCCATCCAAGATCCCTAAAACTTGGGAATCACCAGAGCACAACCAAAGTTGCCCAATCTGAGTGTCAACAATACTGCCTAAAGAAAGAGTTTTCTGAATGGATTCATCTGCCTGGCCCAATAGGGTAAATGTTGAAAAATACATTCTCTTAGAAATTAGACGTTCCTTTAAAAAAATCCCTTTCCATTTCCCACACATTTTTCCTAATAGAAAAAAAAAAAAACCTGGAAAGTTAGGTTTTTTTAAATTGAAAAGTTAACAAAATACCATGGCATTTTAGCCCTACTTATAAGCTCAGACAAGTCAGAGGCTAATGGAACAGCATGAGAGGCACTAAATTAGAAAAGTATGTCAAGTTATACCCCTTGTCCAAATTTATTTCAAATCTAATTTGTACAAATGGTAGCACATGGGCAGAAAGAAGATTTTCTTCTTGCTTTGTTTGGTTCATTGGAGTCTCTTTTTTTGGCTCATACACTTTATTTGATGGGAGGGAATGGAGGAATACCATTTAATCTAAATTCTACTCTTATGCCTCACATTAGAAATGTCAAGATCGCTCTCTTTTCCAAACCTGGTGAGATTGGGAGTTTTCAAGGGGGAAATAGGGATGCTGGCACGTTGTACAACAAAAATATATGATACAGATAAAATACGTGTATCATTGCTATAAGCCAAATGGAAAAAAGCCTCCTATTTGCTTTGTGTACATTCCCTCTCCCCTTGAAAGGCCCAAAGCTGCTTCTGGTTAGAGTTCATTAATGTGTCAAGGTGTCCTCAAGGCTTGGTAAACACACACACACACACACACACACACACACACCACACTTCTAACGGCTGATGTTTACCATCAACGTAAAGGTCCAATAAATTTGTTTTTTAAGACTCAAATGAAGGACGTTTTGTTTGTACTTGAGAGTCACCGATGAAGTCACCACAGCCATGGGAATTGCTTACCAGCTAAATGAGCCTGCCATGTCACCAGGGAGTCCAACACGTTGTTTTTCCAAGAGTCACGGAAACAGATGCTATTTCTCTGTGTTCTTATTTAAAGGTTGAGGAGGAGGGGAATCTTTTAAAATAAATGCTGAAGAGCTGAAGAGCATAACAATTTTATATCTGCTTGTAAAAAAATTAATTTTCTATCCTTGTTTATTCCATATTATCATAATTGCTTTTGTTCCAGCCTGCCTCATTCACTTCTTCCAGCTCCACGGGATCTAACGACAAATCTTGTCAAGCTACACTAAGAGAAAAACCTTTCTTAGTTCCTCTGAGAGGAGGTAAACAATTTCATCTACCCCCACACGAACTGCTAAAGATGCAAGGAGGTAACAAACTGCCATCTTTCAACCCATGGGTCATTGAAACAAGCTGACCAAACTCTGCATGAAGGTCTGATGCTCCACTTAGACTTAACTGGTTTTCCTCGCTGGAAGCTCCCTCTTGCCACAAAATGAGCAGCAACAAAGGATCAGGGTGCCAGGGGTTTGCCTGATACCCACCAAAATAATTTGGAATTTGAAAGGTTAGCTTGCACACGTCACCTCTCATCTTTCTGATCTGTTTCACATCCTTTTATTCCATATAAGGGTTGGCCTGTCCTCCGTCAGGGTATCACACATTCTTCAGAATGTTAAAAGGAGGATAATGAGTCCATAGTGATCTCCCTCATTCTAGAGGAGTCTTCTTTGAACTGGTGGGCCACAGGACCACCAGCTAGCATGAAAGGCTCCTGGAGGTAGTCAACAACAAACTATTAGTGTACCCCAAAAAGCTCTGGTGACTGCCTCCAAACGTCTGCTTCAGCTCTCCTTCACTTCCACCTGGCTCCTCTTCCCAACAAGCTCTGCGCTGTCCTTGTAGTCCTTTCTTTAAACCACAGAATAGAAACCTCAAGGCTTGACAAGAAACTCTCTTAAGTGAAAGCTGCTTGGCTTGGGGAGCCAGCAGTGGGGGCAGCACTGGAAGAGAGGACCCAGATTCAAATTCACAGCTTGGTCACTACCTTTGTGGCCTAAGCAAAGCTGCTTAACTCTAGGAGGCCTAATTTCTAAATCTTTAAAATAGAGATAATAAGTCTAGCTGTCCTCAAAAGGTTGTGGTGTTCGCACACCAATGTTCATAGCAGCATTATACACAATAGCCAGAAGGTGAAAGCAACCCAAGTGCCCATCAACAGATGAATAAATGAACAAAATATTGCATATGCACACAATGAACAAAACGTTGTAGAGGCATACAACAGAAAATGACTCAGCCATAAAAAGGAATGAAATTCAGATCCATGAGACAAATGGATGTACCTTGAAGATGTTGTGTTGAGTAAAATAAGCCAGATGAAAAAGGATAAACATTGTATGATTTCATTGCTATGATATGTAGCAGTTTGATATGGTTATGAATTCCAAAAATAGATACTGGATTATGTTTGTAATCTGATCTGTACCTGGGTGTGACTGAGTTATGATTGGGGCTTTGATTGGGCCACATCATTAGGGTGTTGATTCCCTGCCCCTGGGTGGTTGTGGACTCACAGATAAAAGGCATGACAATGGACAGAGTTGAGGGTTTTTGATGTTGGAGTTTGATGCTGGAGCTCCAGGAAGTAAGCTCACAGAAGAAAGAAAAGGCAGCCCCAGGAAGAGAGGAACCCTGAGACCAGGACGAAGTAAGCCCTGAGAAGAAAGAAACCTTGAACCCAGAGAGAAGCAAGACCCTGGAAGGGAGGAACCCAGGAAGCCTGAACTCTCCCAGCTGTTGGCAGCCTCTTGCTCCAACATGTGAAAATAGACTTTGGTGAGGGAAGTAACTTAGGCTTTATGGCCTGGTATCTGTAAGCTCCTACTCCAAATGAATACCCTTTATAAAAACCAACCAATTTCTGGTATTTCGCATCAGCACACCTTTGGCTGACTAATACAGATACAATTCAAATGAGCAAATTCAGAGTCAGAAACTGGAATATACGTTACCAGAGGCCAGGGTGGGGGTAGGGAATGGGGAGTTATGCGTAATTGGTCCAGAGTTTCTGTTTGAGGTGATGAAAATGTTTTGGTAACGAATAGTGGTGATGGTAGCACAACGTATGAACATAATTAACACCAAGGAATTGTGTATTTGAATGTGGTTAAAAGGGGAAATTTTAGGTTGTATATATGTTACTAGAATAAAAATTTTAAGAAACCATAGAAGCGCACAACACAAACAATGGTGAACCCAAATGGAAAGCATAGATTACAGTTAATAGAATTATAATAATATTGTTTTATCAGTCATAACAAAGGTACCACACTAGTGCAAAGTGTTAATAATAGGGAAATCTCTGTGCGGGGGGGGGGGGGGGGGGAATATGGGAGCTCTGTATTTTCTGTGCAGTTTTTCAACAAACCAAAAACAGCTCTACTAATAAAGTCTGTTATTTTGTTTTGGGTTTTTGTGGGGGTTTTAAACAAAAGGCTGTGGTGATGATAAAGTGGGACAGCAGGTGAAAACTCTCACCTCAGGGCCTGGCTGTGAACACCACCTCCCAAAACACTGCATGGATGGACGTACCAAATTGAACCATTTCTGGACAGTTCCTTGAGTTCCTCTAATGGAAGCTGTTACAGGATTCCAACCAATTTAAATGGAATACGCAAAACCTGGCACCCCACCATCTCTCCCTGGAGGCATCCCACCTCTACTTCCAGGAAGCAAGGTCAACACCTGATAACTTCAGGCTGCTGAGTCAGACTTCTCTGACTACCACCTCTGTCTCAAGGGGAAAAAAAAACCCTCTCTATACCCCTCTTTTTATGAGAAAACCCCTAAGACAGAGGCACCATCTCCGACATTTAAACGTTTAAGTGATGAACTTGCTTCTGGCTACCTGTCTAGAGCTATTAGATTAGGAGTGACATAAACCATCCGTCAAGGTGCCAGGACATCAGAGGGCCACCACCAAAATATTCTGCAATATCTGAATGTACCAGATATGTCAATCATTTATCTTCCAAGCTTATCAGTCTTTATAAGGAAGCTGCATGCTCACAGCTCCTGCTGAAGGAAGCAGCCTTGGGTGACCATACTCTGCTCCAAGCAAGGCCACTGCCTGCCAGCCACAGCTGGGATGGGCAGCTCCAATGTCATGGCCTGGGGCCCAAGGACAAACTGGGACTACAAGCCCATCTCTTTAGGGACAGAACTAGAAAATACTGAAAGAATGAAAGGGTGAGGGGCAAGACTAAAAACTGAAAGGACAAGAGAAAGAAAGCAGCTAGAGGGGCTGCAATGAGCCAGAGATGGGTGGAGAACATTAGGGCAGATGAGGAGCCCTGAGGCAGTGGAAGCTATAAGGTGGGAAAACTGGAAGCAGAAGGCGGGCGGGCGGCTGGCAGCCGTGCACACAGGCAGGGGTGGCTGGATCATATTCTATCACAGCCTTGGAGGAAAGATCCAGAAGCACCTGCTGTTATGGGACCCAAACCAGCAGCTCTGGGTCCAGAATAACCCTCTTCAGGCCCCAAACCCACTGCAAAACCCAGTCCTCTGTCCCTGCTCTCATTTCAACTGGTGTGTTTCCTACTGCTTTGTATGTGCATTCCCTGAACATATTTCTGTGCTTAGGATCAAGAGAGTCCCACAGAAGCCCAGCAGGTATTTCCAGAGCCTTTTACTGTGATGCCTTTTACTCTGCGATGCCTTATTCCTCAAAACACCTCATCATCGGTTATTAGAAACTTTATCCCAAACTACTTGTATTACCTGCTTGTATAACATGGAGCTCTGTATTGCATCACCACGTCCTTTCTGCATCGCGTCACTCCATTCAATAAAAGTCCTTCTTTACAGCAGCATTCATTCATCTTAAGGAAATGAAGGAATGGCCTGTCTGTTGCTCATGTCAAGGGTGGCGCTGGGCAGGCGGGAACGAGCCCCATGGGAATAGCTTTACAAGCTCACTCTCCGCCAGGAGACCAAGGCTCAGGGTACAAACAAGTCTCCCAGGCCTCGCTCGGCGGGGCGAGGTGGAGCCAGAGCCATCTGCTTGGAGAGAAAGCCATTTCCATCTAATGGCTTGCCCTGAGCTGTCTCTCTTTTCAAAAGACCGCCTTGCATTATATTCTGCACAGCTCTATTTTATTTATTTCAGGAAATGCCAAATACATTGCATTTTATAGTCTAAAAGCATTATTAACTAAAAAAGCAAAACACATTTTAAACATATTCCCTGGGCCCACACAGAATACCACTTATATAGGAGAGCATAAATACATGACGTTACAAAGATTAGAAATGCAGAGGGGGAAAAAAAAATCTTCTTGCTTAGAATTCTTTCTTTCAGGAGGAAAAAATCACAAGGGAAAATCTAGACTTTTTTATGTGTCCCTAAGAAGTGTGCTTTAATCTGTGAAGTGCCAAGGGGCAATGAGATCAGCTCTTCCGTACCAGAATCTTGGGCAGAATGCCACGCATTTAACTTACAAAAACTGTCTTAGAGTTCTGATAAAATTTATAAACTACTTTTGTGAATACAGATAAAGCATAGAAGTATCAGAGTGGATTTTTTTGTTTGTTTCAAACGAATAAAATATATTGACATTTCCCCAGCTAATATTGACATTAACCTGACCACTATAACACAGTCTTGCAAACATATAGGGATTGACAAGATGTTCTCAGCCACAAGAAACTGAAATCTGGAGTCCTGATTAGAGCAAGGAAAACAAACTTATCTCCTTTACCAGGAAGTCCCAAGGTAGAGTGGATCTCAGAACTGCTTGAAAACATTAACCATCTCTCAGCTCTACTGAGCAAAGGTGGTAGCATTCTTAGACTTGAAGATTTAGCAATTCCAAGCACCATTCCAGACATGGCAACATGCAGAGGAAAAGTAGTTGTGCTCTTTTGTGTAGATTTTTCTGTTGCTTTTAAAAAAAATTTCTCTTCCGAAATCATCAAGCCCACAAAAAGTATACAATCCGTTTAGCCTGTGCTGAAATTCATCAACTCTTCACTTTAGTCCACATTTGCTTTATCTTCCTCTCCATGAATATGTACATCATTATTATCATTATTATTACCACTCAACCGTTTGGGATTATGTCACAGACATCGTGATCCTTATGCCCTAAATACTTCAGCATCTACTGCCTAAAAACAGGGACATTCTCACAGATAATCACAAGACAATCACCAAGTTTAAGAAACATAAGATTGATACAATGCTAGTATCTAACATACAACCTATATTCAAATCTCCTATGATTTTCTCATAATGTCCTTTATATTTTCCCCTCAAACCAGGTGCCCACACTGCATTTACTTGTCATGTCTCTTTAGTCTCTTGCAGTCGTGAACAGTTCTTCCACCTTTTGTTCTCCTTCCAGACACTAGAGTTTTGATGCATACAGGCCGGTGATTTTGCAGGTTGCTTAAGATCCCATCAAGCACAGTGCATTTCCTTTACCACTTCTCATGTGCACGATGCCACCACTACCACTTCTAGGATTTTCCACCCTTCTCCTCATCTCCATAAAAACCGTACCCATAATTAAAGGCCAAAATTAAGTTATATCCCTACCGTAAATCATTTACAGACTGCTGACCACAGGCTTTTTCCCTCTTTTGGAACTCTGTAATAGCTACTGTCTCAAACGTTCATTTGACAATGATAACCTGACTTTATTGCCATTTAACTTATCACGTGTACGTGCCATATCTCACCAAAATTCCCCTTGCAGCTGGTATTATGCATTCAACATGAATTTAACTAAATTACATTTTGAGTTATTTTACAATTAAAAACTTGGTACTCTCACCAACTGGCTTTTCCCCCTTGGCCTGGGTATAGCACAAAGAAAGAAAGAATGAATCCTTCTATCTCAGAAAAACCAGTAATTATAAATCAGTATTTATTTCCATAAGAAAAATTACTGCTTTTCAAATATACAGCTGATGTTTGCTCATTAGGAGAATGCACTCCAGAGAACAGAATATGACTCATAAATAAGAAGAAAGGTGGTTTTATTACCAGCTATTTCATTGAAAAGCTATATGATCCCATTATTCATCAGAATAAGGAAAATGATGAAGTAGTTAGAAAGAATTAAGCTTACTAATTCATATTTACAGGACTCAAAGTCCATCTGAACTACAATAGAGAAGTCTCATTTATAGAATATATTTCTGAGGAAATACAGTTTATTCTTTAAAATATAAAGTTTTTTTTTAAACCCAATGGTA
The DNA here is from genome assembly GCF_030445035.2 of Dasypus novemcinctus. NCBI lineage: Eukaryota > Metazoa > Chordata > Mammalia > Cingulata > Dasypodidae > Dasypus > Dasypus novemcinctus. The sequence goes on along the minus strand of NC_080699.1, from coordinate 19,092,302 downwards.
ACGAATTGCTCAGAGGAGATCCTGCTTTAAAATGTAAGAAGGATCTGTAATTAGCATATCACAGCCAGAGACATGAATCAAATAGAAAACTAATTTGGTTCAGAATCAAATCAGAGAATTGCTTTGACATCCTAGTTTTATTCCAGTTTCACACTTCCAGAAAATATGAAATTAGTTCATTAGATGATTTTGCTTTTCTTTTTAAAACTGAATTAATAGTTCAATTTTGGTTCAAAATGTGGATTAATTTCCTAAGTCAAAGAAAGTTTCAACATCTATCTTAGTCTATACACTGGCTTCTGCTTACATTAGAAATGGCAGACTGTGTATGTAAATAAGAGGTGTAGAATGCTTGAAGAGAAGTCATCTTCTCCTTCTGAATTTATTTTATTTCTATGTACTAACAGAAATTAAAAATAAGACAGTCTAACCCTTTCCAAACTATCACAAATAACTGAATCTTCCAAATTTGATAAATCTTTTCATCTTTTATAATCCCAAAGCATCTCTCTAGGACCCTGATCTTAATGTTCAAACTCAAACCTTGGACACATGGTCTATGAAAAAGTTCTTTCTGATTTGTGAATGGATTTTGTGATGAGTAAGTCCTATACAAAGGGGAAAAAGCATTAAATCACACTCATTTACATACTTATGGAGACTACAATCCTCACTGGATGCATGGCAATACTTCTTTCACATACCGTAACAGTTTTTTAAACATTCTAAGAATATATAAAGAACTCTACAACTCAACAACAAAAAGACAAACAACCCAATTAAAAATTGGAAAAAAGACTTGAGGAAACATTTCTCAAAAAAGGTACACAAATGGCCAATAAATACATGAAAAGATGTTCAACATCATTAGTTATCATAGAAATGCAAATCAAAACCACAATGTGATACCAATTAACACCCACTAGAATGGCTACTATTAAAATAACAGAAAATAACAAGTGTTAGAAAGGATGTGGAAAAATAGGAACCCTCATTCATTGTTGGTGGGAATGTAAAATGGTGCATTCCTCAGAAAGATAAGTATATAATTACCAATGACTCAGCAATCCCACTTCCAGGTACCCGAAAGAAATGAAACAAGGGACTTGAGCAGATACTTGCACACCGATATTCACTGCAGCATTATTCACAATCGCCAAAAGGTGGAAGCAAACCAAGTGTCCATCAACAGATGAATGGATAAACAAAATATGGTATATACATACAATAGAATATTATTCAACTATAAATAGGAATGATGTTCTGATGCATGCTTCACTGGATGAACCTTTAAGACATCATACTTAATTAATACGCCAGATGCAAAACGACAAATATTGCTTGATCTCACTTATATAAAATATCCCAATTAAGCCCAATGAAGACATCCTGCCACTGCAAATTTCAAGGTCTAATCTGACCAAGTAGGTAAAATGTTTGCCAATTTGTGTGGTTCTTCATGAGATTACCCTATTTCAAAAGGAAAAACAAAAGGAGATGACTAGCATGCCATTTATAATGTCCACCGGTTTCCTCCTTGATAAAGTTCAAGTCTCAAGTGTCTCAGGCTAATGTTCTTCACGATTAGCTAAAACCTTTTTACTAGATTATCCTGCCTGTCTCTTGTCACACCTCTAAAGCACCTTGGGAGAGATCTGCCGGAACACAAGCCAGGGCTGAGCTTGTGTTGACCTGCCTTGGTCATTAGTCCTGCACACAGTTCTGCACACTGCACTTCAAGCTCAGGGAGCTCCACACTCACCGGGATCCTACTGTTTATATAGACTCTGCAGCCTAATTTCATAATTTAAGGAAGATCCGTTAAGAATGATCTCCCATTGGGTTAGAAAACATTACAAAATATAAAACAGGGATGTGTTCTAGTTCCTTTCTCTTTAACTCTTAATTATTTTAAATCACTATAGAGAACAGAGAGATAAGTACTCTTTGCCTGACGTTTTTAGCTCCACTACTTCAACAGACAATTGGTATCACTATGGAACTACTATCAGAAAGAATTTCTTCAATTTGAAAACTCCAAAAGCAAAATCATAATTTTGGGGAGTAGTCCTCCAATGATAATGCCTGATAAACAATAATCATTTAGGGGTATATTTCACAATTAATCTATGAGGAGGGTTTTGCAGGAAATATATGAGACTTGCAAACGGACAAAGTTTTCAATGGCTTAAGCAGTCACTGTTAACCTTACTCTGAAATTGTCCTGGCTAATTCATCATAGCTAGGTATCCCCACACCCATGGAATTGCTGTTATTGAGGTGTGCTTTGGAGAAATCCCACCAGCTTACACCAAGGGAGGCTATAAGAAACAGCCATATGAAACTCACTATGCCTTGAGCTTTCTTAAAGCTAGTACCAAAGGATTATAATGTGAACACCTGAACTAAAAGGATAAATTTACTGATCCTCCATAGGAAAACATCATTATTTATGGTGATGAAAGCACACTGGAATTTGAGTATAAAGAAGAGGGCTTTTCAAGTGACTCTTTTTTTTTTTTTTAATTATTTATTATTTTTTTTTAAATTACATTATGAAAAATATGAGGTCCCATTCAACCCCACCGCCCCCGCCCCCCACTCCCCCCACAGCAACACTCTCTCCCATCATCGTGATACATCCATTGCACCTGGTAAGTTCATCTCTGAGCATCACTGCACCCCATAGTCAATGGTCCACATCATAGCCCAGACTCTCTCACGTTCCATCCAGTGGGCCCTGGGGGGATCTATAATGTCCCGTAATTGTCCGTGAAGCACTATCCAGGACAACTCCACGTCCCGAAAACGCCTCCACATCTCATCTCTTCCTCCCATTCCCCACACCCAGCAGCCCCCATGGCTACCGTTCCCACACCCATTCCACATTTTCTCTGTGGACATTGGATTGGTTGTGTCCATTGCACATCTATGTTACCGTAATTTATGAACAGTAAATCTCCATGAATTGTAAAATGCAGCATTATTTTATGTACTAAAGAAATAAAAGCTGTCAATTAAATTATGACACAAAACCTTATCACTTCATATTTTTATTTTACACCTATTAACAGCGATCTATTATAGACATAGATTTTTATCACATATCATCTTTGAGCATAAGTAAAATGGAAAATATAAGAAAAACAAACCAGTTAAGTACTCATAATACTTCTTCCTGTTCAGAATCCAACTCTGAATTATGATTTGACTCCAAGTCAGCTGGGTCCATGCTTTTCCACACACTACCACCTCTGTGCCATCAAAGTCTTTGGCAATTCAGCATTTCAGAAGTGTGTTCCACTATAGTTTCTGGGATCTGCTTTCAAATTTCCACCTGTTCTACAAATTCTGCTGCGGGTACTTTTCATGTTCATGTATGCACAAGAAAATTACAATGATGTTGCAACTGCTACGTGGCTGAAAACAACTGTAAGACTCCATCAACTACATGACGCAATCCCATTTTCAGAATTTTAAAAATGGAAACGTGCATCTAGCATCAATAAAATATGGGTGTTTTGTGACCTTGTGCAAGTTCCTTAGCCTGGATTTTGGCAGTTCATCAAAAGGAGTGTCCTAGATAAGCAGGAAGAGCTCCTAGACCTTTAAGATTCTATGACTTTATTTGCACTGCTTTAAGCGGATATTTTCCTAACCATCACATGGCGCATTTGGAGTTTTTTATCATGATTTGAGAATACAGACAGGTCTTATATATCCCTGACCCCTTTATTTGGCATTACCCAATAATACCTATAGTTTACTTCAGGATACCGTTACCTAAACCTATTCCACATTGCAGATTTTTTCTAAGGACATCTACTTAAATTTTTTTTGTTTTTGTTTCTATTCTTTTCAGAAGGCATTGCACCTGAATGGTCAGAGGATGAGTGCTAGTTAATCATAAGGAATTGCTTATCAGGAGGAGAAGCATGGGCTTCATTACCAATCTGACTGGGGTCTGGTCACAGCTCTACCACTTACCAGCTCTGTGACTTTGGACAAATTATGGGAAGTTTCTGAGACTCCTTCAAAGTCTTCCTATATAAATGGAGATGAAAATTTATTTCAAGGAAAACCTATCTGGTACAGCTTCTAGCATAGCATACACTCAATATATGTTACTGTTCATGTGACAAATTTTGTAGGACTCCTCCCTGCACCCTACTACTTCCCCAACCTGATATTTAATTATCTGGGAAGGTGGCTTAATACAATACATCCTACTCAATGACTAAAAGAGACTCAAGCTTTGAATTTTCACACTCTTATAAATGATTGTTCTGCTCACTAAGATCAGAAGAATCGCTTCTTTCATGCAACTAAGTTGTCTGGTGTCACTTTTTTCATGAAACCATAAGAGACTGAAAAATTTAGTACCCACTAAATATCACAGCTACAGTCCCCTCAAAGTGAACATGGTATACAACAAGATTCTGCTACCTAACAGCTGACCTCATTGCCCCTTTGAACTTCTCAGATTAAACTACCCATTGGTTCAATGGGTTTCTTCCATAACTGCAGTTAATCAAAATTTGTTTACCAGCATACAACAACTCTCAAATCCAGTTCACCATGGTGAATTCCTCTATAGCACATAAAGCACAAAAATCATGGTATCTATACTATTTTGCCAAAATTACTTATTAACTTGTTGAAAGTGCAATGATTTTAAAATACTTACAATTAAGATTGTCAAATGTGTATTTAAATCAGGAAGTGAGAAGCAGAGGTTTTTGTGTTTTTTGTAAAGATTTATTTATTTATTTATTTCTCTCCCCTTCCCCGCCCCCCCCACCCCGGTTGTCTGTTCTCTGTGTCTATTTGCTGTGTCTTCTTTGTCCACTTCTGCTGTTGTCAGCGTCACGGGAATCTGTGTTTCTTTTTGTTGCGTCATCTTGTGTCAGTTCTCTGTGTGGGAGGTGCCATTCCTGAGCAGGCTGCACTTTCTTTCTTGCTGGACGGCTCTCCTTACGGGGCGCACTCTGCACGTGGGGCTCCCCTACGCGGGGGACACCCCTGCGTGGCAGGGCACTCCCTGCACGCATCAGCACTGCGCATGGGCCAGCTCTACACGGGTCAAGGAGGCCCAGGGTTTGAACTGCGGGTAGACGGATGCCCTAACCACTGGGCCAAGTCGGCCGCCAGAAGCAGAGGTTTTTAAATCATACAAATTTGCAAGGGAATAAAAATGAATAACACAAATAAACAACAACAACAAAAATGAGTAACAACCTGAAAGTAGCGAGGACTGTGACAGACATGGAATTCATTGTCCCTGAGGGGTCCCCACAATGAGTAGAGAGTGACAGGATTCCTGTGACCACAACAATAGTCCACTGTATAGAATTAACAATATGACCCAACAATCCCACTTCTAGGTATATATCCCAAAGAACTGAAAGCAGAAACTCCAACAGATATTTGCACACCAATGTTCATAGTGGCATTATTCACAATCGCCAAAGGATGGAAGCAACCCAAGTGTCTATCAACATATGAACAAAGAACAATATGTGATATACATACACACTAAGCATTACTCAGCCCTAAAAAGTAATGAAGTTCTGATGCATATAACATGGATGAATCAACCTTAAAGACATCATGTTGAGTGCAAAAAGTCAGACACAAAAGGATAAATACTGTATGATCTCACTGACATGAAATAATGAGAAAGTGCAAACTCATAAAGGCCGAAACCACAACACAGGTTTCCAGGGTCTAAGATAGTGGTAAGGAATGGGGAATTAATGCTGAATTGGTACAGTGTTTCTGTTGCAGTGATGGAAAAGTTTTGGTATTAAATGGTGGTGATTGTAGCACAACATTTTGAATGGAAATAACACTACTGAATTGTATATTTCAATGTGGTTAAAAGGGGAAATTGTTAGATTGTAAATATGTTACCGGAATAAAAAAGGAAGGAGAAAAAAAACACAATAGGATTGCACAACACAGTGACCCCTAATGTAAACTATGGATTAGAGTTAGCAGTATAATTATAATTTAAAAAGTGTTAGTAAGGGGGAAACTTTGGAAGTGAAGGAGGTATATGGGAACTCTGTACTTTGTGCAAGTTTTTTCTATAAACCTACAATTTCTCTAATTTAAAAGAAATGGGCTGTTTCTTTAAAATACGAGTTTTATTATCTAGAGATGCAGATGAGGCTGACATTAATTTCTCCGATGTGGACGAGGAGATGTCCTGGGTGGTGCTTCACAGACAATTACGGGACATTCTAGATCCCCCAGGGCCCACTGGATGGAACATGGGAGAGTGTGGGCTATGATGTGGACCACTGACTAGGGGTGCAGTGATGCTCAGAGATGTACTTACCAGGTGCAATGGATGTGTCACGATGATGGGAGAGAGTGTTGCTGTGGGGGGAGTGGGGGGCGGGGGCGGGGGGGTTGAATGGGACCTCATATTTTTTTAATGTAATTTTTAAAAAATAAATAATTAAAAAAATAATAATAATAATTTCTCCGATGTGAGAAAACATGTGCAAGAACTGCATAAAGCCATTAATTTTGGAATGATATTTTATAAAAACCAATCAAAGTCTGCAGGAAAACTACCAGAATTTTTGAAACCAAAAAGGGACACATTCTGGTCAGGAGCAATACAATAAAAAGCTCTATCAAACAAACAGATAAAACGATTGTGCAAAGCTGCCTTCATGACTGGCTACGCAATCCTTTTAGAAGGAAGAGCTCACATAAGGAGAGAAAATCTGGTGAAGCTCTAGACCAGAAATGTGGTTGAAACAGTTTCAGGGCAAAAGGAAAAAGAGAGAGAAAAAGCCAAAATTGAAAAAAAAAAACCACATCCATGCTAAATGATACTGCTAAAGGACAAATTTTAATGTGCTTTAAGGTGCTTGGAAAAAACACACTTAACTTTAGTTTTCGAGATGGCAAAGAAAAAACACTGAAAAGGTTCAAAAACTAGAACATCAGGTACCACAAAAAGCAGGCTGGTGGCAGAGGCTGAGACAGACGTACCATCTGAAAGTCTGTCAGGTGAGCAGTCAGGCCTCCAGGTCCCCACCCCAGGGTGGCAGTTCAGCAGCTATTCCTCCCCCATCTCCGACAGAGGCCAGGAGGTAAGACTCAGGGCAAACTGAAGCCGAGGTACCAGCACAGGAGGGAGACTGCACCTCGGAATATCTGCACGGCTGAAAGGTGAGGTCCAGCTCCTCCCACAACGTCCAGAATGCTAGGAACAGAGCTTCCACCCCTCAGGCAGAAGCCTGGGGGATCCTTGTCAGGAGACACTGAACCAATCCCAGAACAGACCTACAGCAAACTCTAGCTAGCCACTATTACCCCACAGTGAAGCACATCACTCAGTCTCACCGTCCACACAGGGTCCATGTTGCTTTTTTTTTTAACCCCATGATCTCTTTACATTTTTTAAAATGTTACGTTCAGAAAATATGAGGTTCCCATATATCCCCAACCCCCTCACCCCATATCTCTCACATCAACAACCCCTCCCAGCATCGCGGCCCACTCACTGCACTTGGCGAACACACCCTGGGGAACTGCCACACCACATTGTAGTTTACACTCTCCCCCAATCCAACCAGTGGGTTATGGCAGGACATATAATGTCCAGCATCTGTCCCTGCAACATCATTCAGGACAACTCCAAACTCCTGAAAATGCCCCCACATTACATCTCTTCTTCCCTCTCCTTGACCCCAGTAACTACAATGGCCACTGTCTCCACATCAATGCTATAGTTTCTTCCATTACTAGTCACAATAGTTCCATAGTAGAACACCAGTAAGACCACTCTAATCCATATTTTATTCCTTCATCCTGTGGACCCTGGGATAATGATGTCCACTCCACCTCTATATTGAGAGGGGACTTAGATTCCACACAGCTGATGGATGAGATTCTTCTGCTTGCAGTTGTAGGCACTCTCGGTTCCCTAGTGTGGTGGTTGACCATCTTCACCTCCCTGTTAGCTGGCCTGGGTAAGTCCAATGAACCAGAAGGTAGGAGCTGCAAGTCTGCTGAGGCTCAGGACCCAGATGGCACATGGACAATCTAGAGATTCAAGTCTCCTGAGTATACCTAGAGCCAACCACAGGTTCAGTAAAAGTGACAGAAGAGGCTTGTGTAGAAAGGTCACATCTGAGTCTAACTCCGTCACACCCAGGAACACAAATTGCAAAGTAGGGCCCACTGACACGGCACTGAACTCCAGAGCCATCTGCCATGACCATAGAACCTGTGTGTCTCCACAGACCTCAGGAGCACGAGTACCTGGGGTTGTATCTACTTTGGCTGTCTATAGGATCCTGCTGAATTGTGTGCATGCACGACCCTCTGATGACCTCCCGACTCTTTTTTGAAGACTCCATATAAACTCATTTATCTTTGCCATTTCCCTTTTTATTCAAGGTCAAAAAGCAGTTTTTAACACATGATCCTACATGTAGGCTGAGATATTCTGCTGGTCTGAGTTGACCCTTTTATTCAAGGTCTTTTTCTAGTTGCATTACCAGCTGGTGCTTGGTAGTAATCCCTCGGCACCATGTAGCTTTTTGGTACCGCTTATGTTTATGAATGAATGGATAAGGATCACGAGATATTTGGGGTAATCCTCTACCATGAAAGAGAGAGACCAAAATTCTCTAACAGAAGAAAGACTATCTGAAAAATAGAAATCAAGTAGAAAGCAGAAGAAACCTAAAAAGAAATAATAATTAGAACCACTGGGAAAGAAGGCGAAAAAATTCCACCCAAAAAACAAGAACTGGAATGAGGGGCCAAGATCAAGAAATTAAAAATATGATGGCAATTTTTAAAAAATATCAATAGTAGATTAGTTGGAAGAGAGTTGATGGAAACAGAAAGATGAAAGATCTTTTAAAAGATAAAAATAAACAAAAAAATAAGAAATTTATTGACTCAAGACAGAAGGCCCCAAATTAAAATAAAAGGAGAGAAAGAGAGAGGGAAAAGTGAAAGAAAACTATCAAAGAATTAGGACAAGAAAATTTCACAGAATTGAGAGTTGGAGTCTCTAAACAGAAGGAGCCCTGGCACTGAGAGTCTAATACAATAAAGAGAAATGACCTTGAACAAGCCATATAATTGTGAGATTTCAGAATACTAGGAAAGAAGAAGATATTAAAAACTCCCCAAATTAATAAGTGGGTACACGCTAAAGAGCAGGAATCAAGAAGGCCACTGGCTTCTCAGCATCAACAATGCTAGCCTTGGAACAAGGAGAAAAGAATGTCTTCAAAGTGTGAATGAAAAATTCCAACCTAGAATTCACACATGACCCTCATCTTACAAAAGAAAATAAAAGTCTGTGTAGTGTATGTGTAAGTTCAAACAGAGAAAATGAAGACAGGAAGAACATAAACAGAAACATGAAAGAAAAAAAAACTATATTAAAAATAGCTGGTTAGATATTAAAATCCATCTCATGGCTTGCTTTATGGTTGGAGGAAGACTTGCATAATGATTATTTGGTCGTCTTACTCTTTAGTGCATTTATAATGAAGATGTCTCTGAAGACACTTGTCCACAAAATGTTTCAGGTAAAACCATCTGAGGAAGAAATTATAAATTAGAATTATGAATTTTTAGCAAGTCTGATACTGACTAGGTAACACATACTGATAAATATGCAAAATTGGACAAATTTATGAATAGAAAAGCTCCTCAAAGAATCTGACCCTCAATTAGCTTAGTATGCCCAAATGGGCAGTAAAAATTGTTTTTAATGTGTGCTATAAGTGGAATCCTTTTCTTCTATGGCAAATCCAAATGCACAGTTAAGTGACTTTTACATTGCCTAAGGAGAAAGGCTTTAGTCAGAATGTTTAAGTGTAAGGTTTAATTCTTATTTTTCCTCATAAGAAAAAACCCTCCCCTCATTTAAAAATCTGGGTAAATTTTGAATGAATTCACTCTTCACCTTAACAATATAGTGACTCAGAGTTGGCTACTTCAACAGACTTATACTTAAGTAACAACTGAAATGTAAAAAGAAAATTGAATGTTTTGCTACATAAGACAGCTGCAAAAAAAATGAAGTTTGGGAGTTAGATGAAAAATAATGATCAAGGGGAATATGAATTATTTAGAACATTTATTTCATTTACATATGATGAATACTACAGCATTCGTGATAAAATTAAAAATACAATCATCAGAACTCTTTTGTCATTGAGAGTCCTTCAACAATATTTCCCTGAGATAGAGAGAAAAAGAGAGATAGATGTTCCAATAGCAGTGAAGAGAGACCCTCTGAATGACTTAATCCTTTAACAAGAAGAGATAGGCTTAGTGATATGACCTCCTCAGCAGCATTACAAGTCTGTATCTCATCACCTTTATCAGTATTTTTAGCTTCTCTATAAGTGATTACAAAGTTCTGATTTACAAGGATCTGGGTACATGGATTATTGAGAAATCAAGATCAAAAGAAATGCTTGGACAACGGAACTGATTTATGGTTTCTCAATTCAACCCAATTTCTCAAAATCGCTAAGATTCAACTAAATAACATCTTTCGGTTTAACTTGACTAGCAAAAAATTTTTGTTTTTGTTTTTCTCCATGATATTAACTTTAAATATCAATTTACTATTAAAGGAGCATGTAAATATTATAAAGTAGAAATCAAAATCTGCATAAACCTTAGAGACAAAACTCAAGACTTCCAAGAGACTCCACTTGACTCTCTCCTCTAGGAGCCTCTCAGAGTGTCCAGTTGGCTCCCCTCTGCCACTGGGGGCTCAGCTGGTGAGTGGGAAGTGTGGCCTGGAAAATGTGATTCTCTCCTTACTTATCTTCCTCTTCCTCCATTATCCTGATAGTTATTCCCCTATCTGAGGGGCACAGAGTAATATAAAAACAGAAAAGAGTTGACAGAAGTCCCTTCAAACACAAATCATTTCTAAAAGAAGCATTTATTTAAATTCCTGTAGAACACACATATCTTCCCTCTGTTATTCATTCATTCCTATGTTCAGTAAACAAATATATTCTGGATGCTTAATATATGTCCCATTTTGTGACATATTATTATTAGATACTCTTGAACTCTTTGAGGGTTCCCTAAAGCAGAGCAGGTATTCATTCATTCCTTCAAAAATAGTCAATGTACTACATACCTTTAGCAATGAACATGGGCTTCTGCCTGTCCAGTCTCTTAGGGAAATACTTTTTCCCTATTATCAGTCCAGGGGTTCAGTTGTTCCTGACCATTCCAACCTCTGTCTCCAGGGTCAGAGACACCATCTCCTTACCCCAGTAACTGTTTCAGAAATGGATATGTGACCCAAACTAAGCTAATGAGAGCCACCCCAGGGCTTTTGTTCAAACAATCAGAGGGAGAGAAATTCTTATTTCTAGGCTCAGTAGCCTAGAATGGCTGGTTGCTCTAATTGCTTCTGCATGGAGAAAGTCTGCCTGGGAATGAAGCCAACACAGAGGAAAGTACAGGGGAAAGATGGAAAGAAAGGAAGTCATAATGACATCATCTGACCACCTGTATCCAGCTGGGTCTGAAGTATTGTACGTCACGACTGGATTTCTTTATATATATGAGCCAATAAAGTCTCCTTTACGCTTTAGCCAGTTTAAGCTATATTTCTGTCACTTGCAACCCAAGGGATATACCCAACCCAGGGCCAGACCAAGGGGCCATTGTGGCAAATGAGACAAGTACATGGGTATCTGTGTAAATTCCACAATAAGAGAATGAAGAGAGACAAGAGAGTGTGCAGTTAAGAGAGGAGTCTTCGTAAACCGACAGCCAAATTTAGTACCTACCTCTGCTATTAAATGGATGTGTGACCTTGAGTTATTCCCAACTATAAAAGGGACAGAACTTGACCCACCTCACAGGCGTGCCTTTAGAATTACTATCACAAAAGGTCTGTCACTCTGGGAGGAAATCTGGGACACTGATTCCTCTTACAGCACTGCTATGCCAGGAAAGTATGCTTACGCGACCATGCACACCACAGAATGACTGTCCTAAAAAGTAATCAGAAGGCTCTGGAGTTCTCTCAGCTCTAGGTAAATTCTTCAGAGAATTTCTAAGTTTGGATTTAGGGCAGGCTGTTTTCCAACTTCAAGTTGAAAATCCAGGAAGATTCCTTCTTTTCTATAATTACAAGTTAAGTGGCTGGACCCCCTGGGGGAAGGCACTACATAAATGCCAATGGGATTCCACATGGCTGGCCCCCCAAGCCCATAAGAGCTTAAGATAAATGCAGTTCTTAAAAGGTGAGTCACTGGGACACAACTCTCCTGCAACCACCTTGACCCTTCATCTTCCAGGAGCAGAGCATTAACCAGGCAACACCGTAAGATCCAACACAGGAATGACGGTCCTCACTCCTGGAGGGTTCCGCCAGGACCCTGGGAAGCCTGTATTTCAATTCATGTAGTTATGCCTCACACATCCTCAACCGGAACTCACCATCTTTCACTACATCGTCTAACAGTTCTCAACTGTTTACCTGCACCATTGGTCATCTTCTGATCATGGTTTGGGATGACAGTAATATTACCAACAATCCCTGCTATCATTCCCTGTGCTGATTACATGTCAGAACCTTGAGAAGGCGACAGAGTCTTCCAGGGTTCCTAAAGAGCAACCATCATCTTTCCATTCGTAGCAGTTACCACAATGGTAGTCGTATCACCTGTGCAATTATCTGTTTAATGCTTTCTCACCCACTAGCCCATCCATCAAGGTTTGTTTCGTTTTTGCTCCCCTCTTGATGTCCAGCACTTAGAAAAGCACCTGCCACAGAGCAGACACTCAGTGAATATTTGCTGAGTGAATAAATAAATCAGCATGCAAATGGTAAATTTAACAGGTAGAATAAAATAGATTATACGCTAATTAATTAGTGGCAGAATTTCAGTCCAGGTCTAATTCCAATGTCCAAACTTTCTCCTGTGTAACAATGCCTCTTGTTTTCTGAGTCTTCAGTAACTTGAATTTATTTTAGAACAGAAATTGTACCAAGCTAAGCAACTGTCATAGTGACAAACATTAATCATAAGCTGGTGTTTTACTTTAAAGAAACTATTTTTACTTCTTACAGTGAACAATAAAAAAGGTTAAGAGTATATACTGAATGGATACTCCATACTATAATTCTGAATCCCCCAACCCTCTCCTACAGTCCTACAATGACACATCTGTTGGGGACAGCTACATTCTCTCAAGGGAAATATTGCCCAAAAGTGATTACCTGAAAATGACATCATGATTTATAGCACAATTTTCTAAATTCTATAGCTGTAGTTTATAATGAATCGGACAATATCCACATGGGACCTGGTTCCCCCTTAATTGGGGTTATCTGCATTATCCATTTCCTTCTCATTTTTTTAACTGCAAAACATGAAACACAGACCAACTCAAAGGCTCAGTCATTCAAAAACTAATACCCAGAAAGCATCTTTTTTTTTTTAAAAAAAAAAAAAGGAATAAGAGAGAATGATATTTTAAATAATTTTTTTCAGGATTCACTAGAAATGTATTATGTTTAGATATAAATATTCCAGAAAATATCCATTTTTCTAAACTTTGCTGTTATGTTTTCAATGGATTTTTTAATTTCCCTTTGGTCAATATAGAATAAAAATTACCAACGTGAGCCCCTGGCACAGCAACAAAATGAAGAGACCTTAAATTTTGTTTGCAGCAGTTTATTTTTCACTTAGAGAAGTTAAAGCCTTTTGATAGACACTTTTTGATAGAATCACTACCATAACGTAATCAGTAGTCCACAAAATAGCAGGAAGAAGTCTATAAAATTAGTAACACTATATATATACTTTTAAACCTCTCTCCCTCATTCTGAGTATCTGTTCCACACCACCATGATGATTTGCCACAGAAGCACACTTTGAAGGAGGTAAATGTGGAGGAGCTAATCTACAATCTGAAATAAAGGAAGGGAGTTTGTTGTTGGTTTTATTTTTTATTTTTGGCTCAGTCCATCAAGAATGAAACTATAATGTTTCGTTGTACAAGTGCAGAGAAACCCGTTTAGTGTAGTTTTAAATCGCATTTTATTTGGCAGACTCGAAATGTTCCAAAGGCATTTTAATTTCAGGATCATTCCCCTGAAAGGGGTGTTCTGGACGAGCAGGTAAGGAAAAGACCTGGGCACACGCAGTGAAAGGATGGCAGACCTTCAGATCACCTGCAAGGATAAAGGAGAGGCTCATTTTGAGCTTTGGGCTAAAAAGTGATGACTTAAACTGGGAGAAAATAAAAGCATTTTAGGGTAGCAAGGTGTTTGGAAAGTACCACAACATGGAGCCTAGAGTGTCTACAACTGGAAGCGGGAGGAGTGCATCCAGTACCCATATGGAATCTAAGCCCTCACTTGACACAGGTGTGCAATGGACACAACCAATCCAATGTCCACAGAGAAAATGTGGAATGGGTGTGGGAACGGTAGCCATGGTGGCTGCTGGGTGTGGGGAACGGGAGGAAGAGATGAGATGTGGAGGCGTTTTCGGGACGTGGAGTTGTCCTGGATAGTGCTTCACGGACAATTACGGGACATTATAGATCCCCCCAGGGCCCACTGGATGGAACGTGAGAGAGTCTGGGCTATGATGTGGACCATTGACTATGGGGTGCAGTGATGCTCAGAGATGAACTTACCAGGTCAATGGATGTGTCATGATGATGGGAGAGAGTGTTGCTGTGGGGGGAGTGGGGGGCGGGGGCGGTGGGGTTGAATGGGACCTCATATTTTTCATAATGTAATTAAAAAATAAATAAATAAATAATTAAAAAAAAATAAATGGTCAAGAGTACAAGTGGAACAGATGGGGACAGAAAGGGGCAGAAGCCAGGGTTGGGGTGGGGCTGGGAGTGATGGGAACAGAAGCTGGCAATGGGGTGGGGGTGGGGTGTGATGGGGATAGAAATTTGGACTGGCGTGGGGGTCGTGGGGTAGAAAAACTATCTGGAGAATTAGGGTTCAAGTACCACAGTTGTACTTAGGACTTCTTTTTTCCTTGTAATTCTTTCTCCAACTTGGATATATCACAGTGTAATAGTAGAACACGAAGGTTAAATATTTATGCTATTAAATCAATAATGAAAAAAAAAATCAGACAAACTGAGTAGGAATTCCCATTTCTCACCCACCAGTCCTCCAAGAAGTGGAACTGCCCGCAGCAGTTCTCATAGTCGGACACCACTTCATATGGGTCACCAGTCCTGTAGGCATGCACCCTGCAGAGTTAGCCAAAGTGCGGTAGGACTTACCCTGCAACTCCAATCTTTTTACAATGAAAATATCACCAGGCATCAGGAAAAGGGCCTGGAAGTTGGATTGGATGGCAGAAGCTCTAGTTCTGCCACCAACTAGCTGCCCACTGGTGTGTGTACTTACCTTTCCTACGCCTCAAGAGCCCCTTCCAGCTCTAACACTGAGTGACCCCAGAGCTTGCGCCTGGAATCTGTCCCCAGCTCTGCTTTCTGCTGAATGCCCCAACTGGCACTTCCCTCCCTGAATCATGCTGGCCAAGATCAGGCCGGCAGCCCACCTCCCGGCAGGAGCGCTGGGAAGGATATGGGAAGGAGTCTCCCTAGCAAATGAATCGTTTCCTAGGTCTTCATCAGAACACAACCCAGTACTTACTTAAAACTGAATCATCAACTAGCTACAACCAAAATACACTGCTTCCGACCTGAAAATAATCTTTGATGGAGATAACTTCTTTATTACTTAATTTAATTATAGTTCTTATGTGAGACATTTCCGGAATGAGCAGCCCTAAATAATTCTTTTATGTCTTTACTCCCTTTCGGCTCATTCATTTACTTGCCATTTATGTTCTAATCACCAAAAGAGAGAAAGAAAGGGGGGGTGGGGGGAGAGAGAGAGATGTAAAGGGACTTATACATGGACATATAAAACTAATGAAATAAATCATGTCTTTCAAGAAAAATCAACATTTCTCCAGCCCTGAACTCTGATGGTTTTAAGACCTGGATATAAGGAAAGCTGAAAAATAAATGGAGAATGTCCCCAGAGCAGATTTAACAAAGAATGCAAAAACATTCTTCATATGACCATTTTGTATAGTCTTGTTAACCTCCCTTTTGAGAGCGCACATCCTAAAAACAAAGAAGACACGAAAATGCCTATAAATCTACTTTTGTGGTGCATTAATACACAATGCAATTAATTAACGTTCCTTAATTTTAATTACCACTAGTTTTTCATGTTCAGCTTTAGTGGAAATAAAGAAGATTTTAAACTCTGAAGAGTTATTTTCTCAAAGTAATTATTTCCAAGACCCGGTCTGTGTTCTTCAACACCCCACTGCCCAATATGTTAATTCTCCTTTATTTCTGATTAACTTTTTCACCACTAAGAAGAGGCCTGGGACACAGGGTGAAACGTGCCTCTCATCCTCTGTGCTCTGCACCTTTTGTTCTGATATTCCTACACAAGCTTCTCGTGCCAATTCCCTGCCAGGAACCTGTCCTGTGTCCTGTCCTCTCGAGACTATGATTAGAAATCAAGCTGGTAAAACAATCCTTACCAAAGGGTTGCTGCTAAAAACTTGACCTGTGCCCTTACTAGCAGTGCCTGCAGGGAAGCCGGAGGAATCAACTGCCAGGAGAAGCACCATGTGATGAGCAGGGCTAGAAGGAGGGGAGAGAGGGGTGTCCTTTAAAGATAAGACTACCCTCGATAAGACGTGATGAAAATGGCACTTGTCAACTTCCTCCCCAAAATCATGAGAAAAACATGAGACCAATTTCAATTGAGGGACATTCTTCAAAATATCTCACTAGTGCAATTCAAAACTGCCAAGGTCATCAAAAACAAGAAAAGTCACAGCCAAGAGGAGCTTAAGGAGATCTGACAGTTGAATGTGATAAGGTATTCTAGAACAGAAAAAGGATGTAAACAAAGGAAATAGGAGGAAAGAGTGGACTTTAGTTAAAAATAATACATTTATATCGGCTCATTAGTTGTGACACATGCACAATACCAATGTAACATATGTAAGATACTCATAACAGAAGAAACTGGATATGAGGTATACAGAACTCTCTGTACCATCTTTACAATTTTTCTATAAACCTAAAATTATTCTAAAATTAAGTTTCTTAAAATAAATAGAGACTGACCTCCCATATTCAAACTTTTTCCATACAAGTAACAGATTCAGCTAAAAGTATCAAATTATAGGCTCTCCATTCCATAAATAAACACAAGCAATAAATCATCACAAGAGAACATGCCCAGCCTCCCATACAAAGTTATGTAGGGTTAAACAACTCCACAGCCCTGCGTTTCTGGAGACCAAAACGATGCAACAACCATCAACAAAAGGTATAAAATTAAGACCTGATAATTTCATGTGAGGATATTATATTCTAACAAAATAATCCCAAAGAAAAACGCTCACCTATAGAAAGATGCCTCTATCAATATTACTTCTGTTAATAAACAATTAGAAGCAAGAAGCAATAATTAGAAGCAAGAAGCAATAATGAGAAAACGTTAAGCAAATTATGGCATATCAATGCTAGAAATATGCTATCGTTGTTAAAAACAGTACACTGACGGGAAGCAGACTTGGCCCAATGGATAGGATGTCTGCCTACCACATGGGAGGTCCAAGGTTCAAACCCCGGGCTTCCTTGACCCGTGTGGAGCTGGCCCGTGCGCAGTGCTGATGTGCACAAGGAGTGCCCTGCCATGCGGGGGTGTCCCCGGTGTAGGAGGGCCCCACGTGCAAGGAGTGAGCCCCATAAGGAGAGCCGCCCAGTGCGAAAAAAAGAGCAGCCTGCCTAAGAATGGCGCCACACACATGGAGAGGTGACACACAAGATGACACAACAAAAAGAGACGCAGATTCCCGGTGCCACTGATAAGGATAGAAGCAGTCACAGAAGAGCATACAATGAATGGCTACAGAGAGCAGGCAACTGGGGGGGGAGGGGAGAGAAATAAATAAAAAATAAATCTTTAAAAAAAAAACAGTACATTGACAAGCATGCAGTTAATAAATTATATATAAAATAATATTAAGTAGGAAAGTAGAACATCCTGCTGTACACACTGGTTACAACCATACAAAATGTACAAACACACACAGATAAAAATCAGATATAAGTTTAAAGTTGTAAAAAAGATTTAGATTAATTATATTACCTTTTCTTCTGCCAAATTGATTTAGTGTATAATGACAGTGTTTTAAAAATCACAATAGTGGACAATAAGATGGGGAAGGGGGAAGAGGACAGGTCCTCAAGTACAAATGTCACCAAGAATTTGCCTTGCAGAAAGCAAGCCTGATTTCTCATGTTCAGCAATAACTCCGTGGCAAAGCCCTGGCAGGCGGCTCAACCAAGCTCCCGTCCAGTCAGGCAGCGTCGATTGATGACTTCAATAGAACTAGCCAAACAGAACCAGATATGGGTCAGTGGATTTTTACCACTGGGGCCACATTACATTTATATTTGAGATATGTCCAGAGGTCTTCACAGCAAGGCTTCAGCCCTCTACCTTTCCCTAAAGCTATGTCTACACCAGCCAAATACATCTGAAAATAATCACATACTACACAGTGTTGCTCTGTCTTGACTATTGCCAAGGTTCACAAGCACATATTACAAAACCATTCCTTCTCCATTGAAAATACAAAAATAGATGACAGTGGCATGCTAATTAGTGCCTTAATCCCTGCTCAAAATAGCACAGTTTAAGAAACAATTCTGGCAGCTCCCACATTATAATATCAACAAAAACTCACACGTGTATAGCACTTTACAGTATATAAAATGCTGTTGTAAACATTAGTTTATGCTGCCACAAGATCCTTTAGTTAGTTAAAATTCAGCTGAGCTTACATTAAAATGGAGTGACAAGTTCTAGCAGCTTTCTAATTGCAAGAAAAAACTAGGCAATTAAAAGAAGTATACTTAGAGGAGCTACTTCTTCAGAGAGCTATGACATGGAAAATGAAATCGCTCATGCTGGCAATTCTGTTAATCCAAAGTACAGTGGGTAGGTAGAGAAATCCACCATAAAACCTCATTATTCTTCATCTGTCCTTTTGATGCTTATGGATGGCAAGGAGGGGGGAGGGGACACAATTTAGTATTGATTCTAATGACGGTCTGGCCAAAGTTGAATATAAAGGGTTATTTTATCATTCCTAAACATAGGATTCAGTTTCCACACCTATTGTAATTCAACAGATATTTATTCAGTGTCGACTAAGTGCCACGCTCAAGGATCTATAAACAGATAAACGCCAAGTCCCCAAGTTCAGTTACTCTGCAGTAGAGCTACACAACGGCCCTGTGGAGCATGGGGTCCATCTGAGCCCTCTAACCTTTGGGATGACCAAACACGCATGTTCAGCTCTTCTCCGCCCAAGTCTATGGTTAAAGTAAAGGCACAGAGATAGCATAAAAGCACAACAGCAGAAAACGGGAGGGAGCCGCCAACAAGCAGGGATTATAACACATTTGTAAACAGCAGGCAGAAGATGGTGACCGAGGCAGCAGGGCAAAGGAGGCCCAGAAAGAAGCCATGTATGGGGACCCACAGCCCAGCGGGGCAGCTGACCTGACGTGCAGCAACCCAGACAGGCTCAGGGCACAGCAGTGCCAGGAACTTTGGGGAACGAGAGGACCATGGTGGAGACTAATTAAAAGCTCACGGAGCAGCCTGCTGCCTCTTCTTACCCCACATCCCCTCCCTGAGGGCTAAATTATCAGGAGCAGGAAGGTTTCAGGGCTTCAGGCTAAGAAAAGAGGAATTCCCAGAAACAAAGGCTGTAAGTCTTCAGACTGAAAGGACCCTGGAGTAATCAAGAATATGACGTTTAAAGGTCCACACCTAGACACACTGTGTTAAAATGTTCAGAATGCCAAGAGTGAAGAGAAGATCCTACAAGCTCCCAGAGAAAAAAACGAAGTCACCTGCAGAAAATGAAAATTCAAACTGGCCTCAGATTTCTTGTCAGAATCATTGCGGCTCAAAGACAACAAAGAATGCCTTGCAGTTCTGCAGGGAATATTATTTTCAGTCTAAATTAACCAGTCATATCCAGTCAAACCCACCATCGAAGGGAGTTAATAAAGACATTATCAGACACGCACGAGCAGAATAAAGACATTATTAGAAATGTATTAATTAAGAATGCATGAAGTTTATCTTTCACTCACACATTCTTAGGAAACTACTTGAAAATCTGCTCCAACAAAATTAGATGGTAAACCAGGGAGAAAAAGGTATTAGATTCCAAAAAGAGGACTCAGCCAAGAAGAGCAACGAATGGCCATCCCAGGGTCAGTCAACCCAGAAGGAAGCAGGGGAGACTTCCAAAGGATTCCACAGATTGGACACTATCCTTGAGATGTGGAGGTGATAAAGGCAGACAATGCAAGGAAAAAAAGACCAGGAGAAACTTTAAGAAATCTATATAGGGAGGGAAATCTAATTATAATAAGCCACTTGGTTCCTCAGTGAAAAACATTGAATGTGGTCACCACCATGTAAAACTGCTGATTTTCAACTTTTAAAAGTTAAGCTATAAAGAAATCACTGAAGACTTAACTACAGGTAAAGAATAGAAACGTTAAAACATTAAAGTGCTAAAGTAAAAGGATAGAAGTTAAAAGTTGGCAAGAGAAAAATAATGAGGTGAGCTATGAAAAAAAATGTGCTATGAATCCCCATCTTACAAAGCGGGGTCTCCACACCATCTATAGTTGATGAGACCCAAAGTAAAAGCATCAGTAGACTGCTTAAAATTAAAAATGTAAGCCACAGAGGAATTAAAAATAGTGATGGACCTTTTTTGGGGGGTGGGAGTTAGGCAAGACAGGGTGGCACAAGGGAGATAAGCTTTTTTTAAATAATAACAAGAATTCAGTAAATAATGACTGAAATTGATAAATCAAGTAATGACAGTATAAATTGGTACAGGAGAATAAAAGTGTATTTTTGTATTTGCTTCTCTATCAATCAGAGATTTTTCCAACTAACTGATTTTTCTGTGTTTGGGGGAGATTCTGAGATATAGGACAAAGGAGTGAGAAGATTTCTTACTGTACAAATTTTTATACTTTTTATTTTTGTACCATGTGAATATATTACCTTTACCTTTACAA
The DNA here is from genome assembly GCF_030445035.2 of Dasypus novemcinctus. Taxonomy (NCBI): domain Eukaryota; kingdom Metazoa; phylum Chordata; class Mammalia; order Cingulata; family Dasypodidae; genus Dasypus; species Dasypus novemcinctus. The sequence goes on along the minus strand of NC_080699.1, from coordinate 19,071,122 downwards.
ACAATCTAATATGTTAAAATTTAAAACACAAAAATACATTACTAGCAATATGGAGGCAACCACCCAAAGAAAGAATTAAAAGATTTAAAAGTGGTTTCTTATACAGATGATGGCACTCTGGAGACTGGTGCTTTTTATTATAAATCCACCTGCACAATAATTTTTTTTAACAATCATGTGCCTATCAATTTTGATTAAAATATTAATGCATGAAAGCAATATTAATGCATTTTCCTCACCTCAGATGGAAAGAAATGCTACTCTAAGTAAAGAAGCCTTTAGGAGTAAACAGTTGTCACAGAAGAACACAAATAACAAAGCATTCCATCCCTTACAATCCACCTCTCTCCCATTTTCTTTATAGCTTTCTCCTCCCTACTCTTCCCAAGAGAAATTCATAATAACAAGACAATTTTCAATATAAAATGCTCCAACGTTAAAAATAATACAGAAACAGATTTAATGTCCAAAAAACTTAAAATTAACGAAGCCAATATTTCTCCTTAGAACTCTCATAAATGAGGCAACATATATAAGCTATTACATTACTCCTGACTAAAAGAAATGGCAACTTAAAATCACTGTACCACCTTTTACAGACTACTTACAACAAAATATTTTATTAAGTTCAATTACTAAATGATGATACTTCAAATGTCTAAAATTATTACCAAAAATATTTTCTCAAACAAACATAAACCAAAAATTACACATATTGAGTAAAATTGGAAGCCAGGGGTCATAGGGCCTATCCCCATCACTAAGAAGCTGTGTGAGCCTGGCCCATTTCCCTGTCCTCTCTCTTTATTCCTTACATCATTTTCCTCACCAGTAAAATGAGAAAAATAAATTCAATAACTAAGGACACTGCCAACTCCAGTAATTTTTTGTTAAATTTCAGGTCACTCGTTAGCGAAAATTTAACAGCAAAGGATCAACTAGTGGATGTAATCTGTTCATAATTATCGCCCTCCAGACATGGTAAGTGCCTGACCACCTGATACATTCTGTCACCCACATCACACTGTTGATGATGCCCATGAATTTACTAAGACTCTTTCAAAGGACCCATTTCTAAGCTATAGTTTGCTTAATCGTTTTGATGTGTTATGTCAGTCATTTCATGTGTCCTGAGGGTAAAAGACTAAGGAAATCACAAAGGACAGACCCTGTCTTCAAACTGGCCACAATCCAGAGGGGGAAAGTGACAAGTAAACAAGAACAAGGCATTGTGAAAGTGCCCTGGAAGAATTAGGGACCTGGTGAAACTAGAACACAGAGAACAGAGTAATTAACTCTGCTAAAGGGTGTGAAAAAGAGGGCAGAGAAGGAGAGAAGAGGATTATGAAACACTTTTTAGGACCCAAGTGTGAGTTTTGCTTTTATTCCTATTAAATTTCATGTTAAATTTGGCTCATTAATGCAACCTTCTGAGAGAATGATCTTGATCATATTTATTCTCACTGCTAATGTGTGCCACATATATGCATTTTGTTTTTAAGATAGTGATTAAAGTTAAATAAGAAAGTACAATTAAGTGTTGCAAAATCCTACTAGACATTCCTCCTAGTTGATGATGGGTATGGTTGTTTGACCAATTAGTTGCCATTAGCCTGTATTTCTCTGCTTGACTCTACGTGCATCCTAATAAACCGCTATAAATGCCATCCTAGCCTAGAAACCCTGTCAAAGAGAGGATGGAGATCTGACACTTGGTGAACCTACATGAGATCCTGCTCTCTTCTCTGGGCTCACATGCCACCAGCTTACTATCCCATTCTTAGAACCTGCCCAGGATGGACACTGATTTCACCAGAAGTATATGGAATCTACCTCTTCACATCTGAAAAACCATCAGAATTTTTATTCATTTTCATGATTTCTCAAGATCATTCTCAGTAACTCTCTTACAATCTTATTTGCAAATTCTCCTGGAATATAATTTCATTAATCCCAGGGGATTTGAAATAAATTAGAGTCACATAATCTCAGTTATGTTATTTATCACCGGCACTAAAAGATAAAAATCCCACTGGAAAACAAGCTTCATCATTAAAATGGAACCAGAGTGAAAGAATAAGAAAAAAAAGAAAATAAGACTTCAAGGCAGAAGCACAATGTAAAGAAAATGACAGCTCTGTGGTTTTAATTCTTTGAAAATATATTAAAGAGCAATTTGTTTAAATGAGTCAGTAACCAATTTTAGTGACAGTTACACATAAAAACTGACCAATCCCAGAATGTAGCAGCTTGGTTAGGCTATCTCCTTAGTCGTCTCTCGTCTCTCGGAATGGACTCCCCCTTTCAGCGCCACTTACTACTGAAGTGACTGCAGATCTATGGCACTCGCCTGATCTCTCACAAGAACTCCAGGCTTATCCTTCCAGCAGTCTCCTGAGCCTTTCCTCCTAGATAGTCCACATTAACCTCAGGATCAGCATGCCCCAAATCAAACTACCACCTTCTGAAAAAATTAAAAGTCCTCCCTTCTCTTTCCCTATTTCTTCTGCTGGCACCATTCATTCTTTCTTTCACACTAGCTTGAAACCTAAATCATCTCCATTCTGGCACCAAGTTCATCAGTGTTCCTGGGCAGTGTCTCTTTCATAATTCCTTCTTTCACATTCTCACAATCAAAACTCTAATTCAACCTCCTGTGACCTCACGCAGCCCCTGCGACAACCTCCCCCTGGGAGCCTTCCAGAAGGCTCCAGAAGGCCCCTCGAGTCATCTTTCCTTAACGGGCTCTCATCATGTTGTTTCTAGGCTCTAATGCTTTCAGTGACCTCCCAATTTCTCCACCTGGTGAGCAAGCCCATCCACAGTCTAACTTTCCAGACCATCCGCACTTGTTAATTCACTATCACCAAGTCTTCACACACACATTCCAAGCTGGAACACTTCTTACAATTCAATTCAATACCACGGACTCTGCCTTGAAATCTTACTTCTCAGTCAAAAGCGTAACTATGCTCGGAGTGAGTGAGTATTACAAAAAGGGCCACTAGAGGAAGGTAAGAGCAGCAGGGGGGCTGGATGAGGAAGCCTCAGAATGAACAAGATTAAGTGGATGCTTACTGGGTATCCTACTTGCAGGACACTTGGCCAGGTACCACAGAGGATATGGAGATGAGCACTTTAGTCAATCTCAAGAGAATCACCCACGGGAGCATCTCTTGGAAAAAATAATCCAAGGCTGGGTGCAGCTTGAATCAGAAAGTAAATGTGTCTGAAAAGACATTTCAAAAATTAATTGTTTTCTTTAAAAAACATTAAACTCTAAAAAAGGGTCAACTGACTTCATTACAATAAAAATAACCTTTGGATTTCACCTCCATCTTTTATTTTCAAAGACAAATTCTCATCTAAGATATTTAAGCATTTTACCTTTTTTAAAAAGTAACTTAAAGCAAATTTTCAAAGGGCTTTCAAATTCCTTAATTCCCCAGGGATTAATAACCTTTGTATGCCTCCTCTAATTGATTCCAGGAATGGCAGATCCAAACACACATTTTTATAAGGGATCTAGGGTAACTCCAGTTAACTCAAGACCACTAGTAAGGATCTGGATATTCCTGAAACTGAGGAGGTGTTTTTCATTTTTAAACTGGTTATCATCTAATTTCCAAGTCATTGATCCAATTTAGTTTCTTCTGATGGTTGAAAACATTCCCAATCTTTCGTCATTCATTCAGTCATTCAACAAATATGTACTGAACACCTATTATGTGGGCTATTGTGTGTGTGTGTGTGTGTGTGTGTGTGTGTGTGTGTGTAGGGCCACCCTAGGGATTATAGCAGTAACCAAGGCAACCATGTTATCTGCCTTCACAGAATGATTTAGTGGCTGAAACCACTAATTTGGCAAACAAGCATTTACAGTACATTGATAAGTACTATGGTAAATATGATAGAGGAATTAGAGAGGTACTATGAAAGCACTTGGGGAGGGGGCACCTAGTCCAGCCTTGATAGATCAGGGAACACTGTGCTAGAGGAAGTGACTTACAAACTGAGAATTCTCCACGCAGAAGCAGCTACTGTTTCTAAGGCATGAGTGGAAGAGGTTACTTATCAGCTCACTCTAGTTGTATATGGTCACAGGATCTGAGCTGTCTCAGCAATGTGGAGTGCCAAGATAAGCAGGTTAGCAAATCACTGGGAACAGCTCAGACCCCAGACCTACAGAATCAGAAATTCTGGGGGTCAGCCCAGAAATCTGTGGTTTAGCAAGGCTTTCAGATGATTCTGATGCACATTAAATTTTGAGAATCACTGGATTTGAGCAAGGGCTACTGGAGACAGGAAGAAAAAACAGGAAACTGATTTGTAACCCAAGCAAAGGATGACTGTGGCCTCCTGATTAGATAATGGCAGTGGGGATGGAAAAAAAAGGTATGGATATGAGGGACATTTAGGAATTAGGATAGCTTGGACTTGGTACTTGACTGAATGTGTTAAGTGAGAAAGATGGAGAAGACAAGAAGTACTGCCATGTTTCTGCCTTGGGCACTATCACCTATGATAGCCAACTTCACTGAGATAGGAAACCCAGGAGTCACAGATTTGGGTTGAAGATGATGGGTTCAGATGTGAGGTTCACGTTATACAGTCAAGTGGAAATGCCCAGCAGATAAGCTGGAGATATAGGTCACACGGTTAGAAGAGGTATCTGGACCAGGTTTGAGAGTCGTTATTATGGAAATAGTAACAGAATCTAGAGACTTAGATGAGACCACCCAAACACAGTGAAGGGACAAGAGAAGAGGGCCTGGGAGAACACTGGGAACACCAATGTTTAAGAGGTGTCAGAGGAAGTGGAACCAGGAAAAATAAGACTGAGAAGGGGCAAAGTACCAATAAGGGGCTATGGAAGACAAAGAAAGGCACAAGTAGATCAAGAGTGTCAAGATGTCAGGGAAGACAAGCACTGGACAGTATCTCAACAAGGTCACTGATGACCTTAGCAAGAACAATTTTAGGGGTTAAGAGATGGGATGGTAGCCAGAAGGGGCAAGAGGTAGAGGCAGGGTGTTTTTAAATTGAGAAAAACCAGGTCATGTTTAAACAATAATGGAAAGGGGCAGTAGAAGAAAGAATTGACAGAATGAAATCCCCAAAGAGGCGGGAGGTGATGTGACCTAGTAAACAGGAAGACCTGATTACCGTTGCACAAAACCAGATTCACCTCAGCCAGTGTCCTGGTTTGCTGGGATGCTGTGGTAACTCCCTCGCAGGCTGAAGCAACAAGCATTGGCTGGTTCACGGGTTCAGAGGCTAGCAGTCCAAAATCAGCTCACCGGCAAGACCGTGCCTTCTCCCCAAAGCCCGCAGCGTTCTGGCGCAGGTGTGCCGCAACCCAAGGGGCCTCTCGGCTGGCATCCCTGCCTGCGCCACACGGCCATCTCCCTCTCCTGGCGTCGATTCTGCCGGTTTCCCCTGAATTCCAGCTTCTGCTGACTTCGGGCTTCTGGCCCTCCCTTGGCATTCTCCGACTTCTGGCTTTAGGTTTCTTCTCCTTCGAAGGATCTCGGTAACACGGATCAAAACCCACCCTGTTTCAGCTGGCACACTTCAACGAAAGCTAACACTCAAAAGGTCCTGTTTAAGTGGGTTCACGCCCAGAGGAAGGCAAATTAAGACATCACCATCCCAGGGTCCACAGGATGGAGGAATAAATTATGGACTAGAGTGGACTTACTGATATTCTACTATAAAACTACTGTGACTAGTAATAGAAGAAATTGTAGCATCAAGGTAGAAAAAGTGGCCATGGTTGTTGCTGAGGACAGGGAGAGGGAAGAAGAGATGTGATGTGGGGGCATTTTTGGGATTTTGAGTTGTCCCAAATGATATTGCAGGGTCAGATGCTGGACTTTATATATCCTGCCATAACCCCCTGAACATACTGGGGGAGACTGTGAACTACAGGGTAAAGTATTACCCATGTGGTGCAGCAGTGCTCCAAAATGTGTTCACCAAGTGCGATGAGTGTGCCACAATGATGGGGGAGGTTGTTGGTGTGGGAGGAGTGGGATGGGGAGGTGGGGGGTATACTCCCTCTTATATCTTTTTTTTTTTTTCTCTTTTTTTTTTTCTTTTCTTTTTTTTTTAATATTTATTTATTATTATTATTTTTAATTACATTAAAAAAAATATATGAGGTCCCATTCAACCCCACCGCCCCCGCCCCCCACTCCCCCACAGCAACACTCTCTCCCATCATCGTGATACATCCATTGCACCTGGTAAGTTCATCTCTGAGCATCACTGCACCCCATAGTCAATGGTCCACATCATAGCCCAGACTCTCTCACGTTCCATCCAGTGGGCCCTGGGGGGATCTACAGTGTCCCGTAATTGTCCGTGAAGCACTATCCAGGACAACTCCACGTCCCGAAAACGCCTCCACATCTCATCTCTTCCTCCCGTTCCCCACACCCAGCAGCCCCCATGGCTACCGTTCCCACACCCATTCCACATTTTCTCTGTGGACATTGGATTGGTTGTGTCCATTGCACACCTATGTCAAGTGAGGGCTTAGATTGCACATGGGTATATATCTTTTAATGTAACATTTTTTTTGTGATGTATATATCTTCAAAAAAATACAATTTACAAAAATGATGGGGTGGGGGTGGCTAACGGGGTATATGGGAACCTCTTATGTTTTTTATGTTTTTTAATGTAACGTTCTTTGTCATCTATTAACTTTAATTTAAAAAGTATAAAAAAAAAAAGATTAGAACCTGCCTCTGATTGGGTATGTGCCTCAGTCTACCACACAAGGCTGCAGCATCAAGACAAGGACAGCACAGGTACAGGTATATGTGTATGTTCTCTGAGCCAATTCTCATCTGAGGGTTTCTATTTTTTCTGTAAAATAACTAAGGTTATCTGCTAAGGTGGGGGGGGGGCGAGGTAGAGGAAAAATGTGTAGAATCTAGCTACGGTCCATATCAGAGGGGAGTAAAACTGAGAGCTGGGAAATGAGCTGTGAGGGGGGCCACTGCTCCACGGGAGCAGGGAAGGCGATCTAAACCAACCGACAGTGGCTGCGGAAAGAAGGAAAATACATGAATTATGGAGATATTATGGAGGCAGAACTATCAAGGGTGGTTGACTGGTAAATTATGGCAAGTGAGGGGTGGGGAGAAGTTCAGTATTTGTACAGATATGGCTCGTCCAGCAGGTGGAAGGGGCATTGCAGGGACATAGGGAGTGGGCATCTTTATCTGTAAAAGGGGACAGTAACAGCTTCCTTCATATATGGTTCTTAGAATGACAAATGAGAAAATATATGTAAAGGGCTTAGCATGGTCCTTAGGGAAGTACACAATAAGTGGTGGCTGTTATAATTATTTTGTTCTTACAGCAGAATATTTTAAGTCGAATAAGCACTCAGATTTGTCGATTAATGAATGAAGATGCCCGCAAATAAAAAGGGCTGTATCTTTGCCAATGACAGTATGATAGTTATTATATTAGAGAAAAGCTTTGTTAGTTTTTTAATGTATTTTGTGGAATGAGATAGAGTGTATTTTTTTCCCCATAAAATAAATTTTAAGTGTGGTTTGTCTTTAAAACACAATTATGGCACACCTTTTCTTAAGCCCCACCTCCTTACCTTGGGGATAAAATATGTAATCTGGCCCTTTTTACTCATTTTAATACCTGGTCCCACTAAGCTGAACTTCCCACTTCCTCCCACCTCCCAGCAGCTCTGCTCGTTGTGCTCACCCGCATCCTGCTACTGCCTGCACCTCTCCCTTTCCACCACCTCCTTCAGAGCTTGGCCCTAATTAATGTCATGCTTCCAGGAAGCCCTCCCCCTCCCTACAGTGTGCGGAGAGCACTCCTATATGCCCTCCCAGGCCTCTGTGTTCATCCCCAATGGTTGCTCCTGAAACGAGGCACCAGCCCATCGTGGCCGTCTCCTTCCTCCAGGCACCCGCAGTGCCTTCCCCCAAGCTCTCCTCACCTTCCTCCTGCACCAGCATCTGCACTAGCTCCCCTGCCTCCCAGCAGGAGCCTGCCCTGGCCCCCTCCTCCAGGCCGCCTTTTTCGCACACGCCCCCTTTTGATGAATATGCACCTCTCACACACACCTCAAGATCCCGGCATGCTGCTCCCCAGTGCCCCACGCTCACCTCTCCTTTGAGAATCACTTATCTAGAGAGAAGGTGCAGAAGCCTGGGCGTGGCTGGCACACCTCTCACGGGCTGCCCTTCTCTCCTTTCCACCTCCCCTGCTCTAACCGTGTGAATCCCACGGGATGATCAGGTGCCAGCACCTCCGCCGCCCTTGCCTTCCGCGTTTTCCCACTTTTGCTGGAAGACACGATCCGAGCATTTCTGAGCACCCTCTGGTTTCACACAGAACCCTCTGTGCACCAAGAGGGTGAAAATTAGCACCATTCTGAATTGGTCAAAAGGAAAATAGCCACTTTGGCCTCTCTCAATGCCAGTCCCTGTCATTAACCAAGCCTACACTGTACAGAAGTTCAAAAGCAAAACCAGACTACATAAAAATGTCAAGGTCAAACAGACTACAGGGGGTTGTCTGAAAGCAGTTTCATCTACTTAGTGTAATAAAATTCTATGTGCTATTGATCATTAAAATGCTACTAAAAACAATATTCAACATTACATTTGGCTGCAAATGCCTGCAGGATAGGGACTGCATCTTTCTAATTAAATCTTTTTTACAGTGAAATATAATACATAGAATAATACATAACACAAAACATGCAGCTTAATGAATTACCGTGAGAAAACCCAGGTGACCAGCACCTAGTTCAAGAAATAGAGCATTGCTAGGTACCTCCGCACAAATACCCCCACCTCAACTACAGCCTCTTCCCTTCTGGGAGTTCTCTCTCGGGGGGTTATGTCTTTGAAAGAGAACGAGTTCCATTCTAGTTAAACAGCTGAAAGCTTAGGAAAAGGTAAAGCAATGTGCAAACTTTTATGCTATAAGTTCTCATAATATGTCTCCAATCAATATGGTAGGTGGTGTTTGGTTTCACAGATCTCTTATTTTATGCCATCTTTTGTTTCACCTACCAAAAAATTGCAATTAATCTTAATAAAATGACAATTTTTAAGTCTTTGGTAATTTCACTTTCTTTCGATTACACTGAAAAAAAGAAATACAATGGCTTCTTTCCCTCCAAATGACAGTACATGACAGCTTTTTGTTTCTATCTACAAATATGTACACACACATTCAGACATGCATGTAATGTGACATGCAACATATATTACATATATGTAATGCATATATGAAATACATGGGTATGCTTATATATTAAATATATGTGTGTTTCATATAAATGGAATCATACAAATGTGGTGTTTTGTATCTGACTTCTTTTACTGAGCTTGTTTTTCAAGATTCATGCACTTTGAAGCATGTCTCAACATTCTATTTCTTTTTATTGTCAAGTAAGATTCCATGGTATGGATATACTATTTTGTCCATCCATTTATTGATTGATAGATATTTGGGGTGTTTCCGTTTTTTATTACAATGTATGAGTAATGCTACTATGAACAATCATGGACAAGGTTTTGTACAGGTGTTATGTTTTCATTTCTCTTGGGTACGTATCTAGGAGAGGAATTGCTGAATCGTATGGGAATTCTGTTTAATCTTTTGAGGAACTGCCAGACTGTTTTCTAAAGCAGCTATACTATTTTATATTGCCACCAGTAGTATATGAGGGTTCCAATTTCTCCACATCATTGATAACACTTATTATCTTTTTTATTATAGACATCCTAACGGGTGTGAAAAGTTATATCTCATTATGGTTTTGATTTCCCTGATGATTAATGTCAAAATGACTTATTGGCCATTTGAATATGGGAGCTCTGAATTTTTCATAAATGTTTTATCAGGTTGAGGAAGTTCCTTTCTATGTTTTCATGAAAGGGAGTTGGATTCTGTTAAATGCCTTTTCCACTTGAACTGAGATGATCATATTGTTTTTGACCAGCAGCTCTTGTTGGTAAATAATTTTTGAGATTTATTATGAAATCTATGTAATCTTAAGGATGTGCAATGCTTTTCATATTTTTATTAAAAAGGTTCAAATTTAAATCATTAACTATAAGCTCTAAAATAATGTCTGTAATATTATAGCAGTTTGGCATTATTTATGAATTCCAAAAATAGATATTGGATTGTTTGTAAACTGATTTGTTCCTCTGAGCATATTAGAGTGTATTGGATTCAGAGGTTTCACTTTTACTTGATAAATGATTAAGGCTTTGATTGGGCCAAGTCAGTAGGACAGTGGAGTTTTGATAGTGGAGCCCCAAGAAATAAACACACAGGAGAGGAACACAGAGGAATAGAAACTGCTCCTTAGATACTGCAGAGGCCCTGGGAAGAGAGATGAGCCATTTGCCAGACAGTTTGTAGCTGCAGAGACCAGAGTCCTGAGCAGCTAAGCCCAGAAAATAGCCCCAGGAGAGAGAGAAGACTTTTCCCAGCCTACAGCTGATATTGGAAGAAGCTGGGACCACAGAGTCTTCAGAGGAAGAGGGAGGCTAAACCCTCACAGATGTCAGCAGCCATCTTGCTCCAACACATGGCAACAGACTTTGGTGAGGAAAGTAATTTATGCTTCATGGCCTGGCTACTAAAAGCTTCTACCCCAAATAAATACCTTTTATAAAAGCCAACAGATTTCTGGTACTCTGCATCAGCACCCCTTTGGCTGACTAATACAAACATAAACCATAGAGAAGCAAATCATTAGTATATTTATTATGGAAAATAATAGATACATATCAAGGTCTTTTCTGAATGGTAGAAATTGGGGGGGGGGGGGGTAGGGGGAGCCTACCAGTCTTCTTTTTCACAGGTCTTATTTTTTCAAACCACTACTTGGCTACTTATATTCTATAGAATGAAAATCCAAACAAACACTAAAATCCACAGAATACTTTGCATAAGCCCAAATTAAACACAATTTCCATGTACATTAATATTATAGAAAGCAATTCAAATAAATATAAATGGTATCATCAAAGGACCTGTGTTCAATTGCTAAATAACTGCATACATAAAATGTTAAAAAGGGCAATAAAAAGGAGTTACACTGAGAGCCAAAGATACCAAATATACTGAAGTCAAGTCATTTTTTTTTACTAAAACCTGTGTGCAACCTTTAAAACCAGTTAACTACCTTCTAATATTTAACAAAATCATTTAGAACAATAAACTTCGTCTCCATGATTACATACAATCATTTTGTCAAAACACCGTATGTGTACACAGACAATGGCGAACTGCCTTCCTTCAAAAAATTCAGTCTAATTGGGAAAGCCTTAGTACATGCAGAATTTTTTTTTAAAAAGAGAAGGACTAAAACATATAAAGCATACCAGACCAATCCAAAGTAACAGCCCTCCAAAATAACTAATGTACAAACTGAGGCCTGGGAAGCTGCACTGTCTCAAACGGCTGATGCCAGCTGGGACCAGGGTCGGTGGGAAGGAGACTTCATGAAGGAGCTGCATATGGTACAAGTGAAACCTATTACGAGTAGCTTGTCTTCTGAGGTTTTATTTAAAAAGAAAGCCTCAATAACATTAGGAACATTTCTGCTGTTTTTCTCCGTTTTTAAACTCAACCAAATGCTTCTTAAAACGAACGCACCACAAAAAAAATTCCATTATTATTAAGATTATCTCAAATATATCACTGAAAATCAACTGGGGAGGGGGCAAACACCTGCAACGTGTTAGCCAAATCACGTATTTTCCACAAAAACAACATTACATAGTTTACCTAATTTTACATTGTGTATCCCTACCGTACACACCCCACCCCCCAACACAATAGAAGGATTGTGAGTTCTGGGTTCGTGTTGAATTCTTCTCCTGAGATTTTCAATACTGCATTTTCTGCCAGACTTAAACTGTACCCCCTTTTGGATACATAACAAACAGAACTGCCCACAAAATTCTAGAAATCGGCAGGAACGCAGATGACATCATAGGGGGATGAGTCACTCCCCTTTCTCCCCAATATTCAGGATTCTTACGAGGATGAAATGCAGTGGCCAAAAGGGACTCTTCTTCCACAAAACACTGCACTAATTCTCCAGCATTCAGCTTTTCTACTTGAATAGAATAAAAACCCTTTTGAGAACAACAATTACAATCCCCCCGTTTTTTTCTCAGGCGCACTATTGGACTTCTTAGTGCATGCACAATGCAAATAAGGCAAGCTTCCTTTCACAGAGTGATTAATATGCAAAGACAGCCTGCTTTTTTGGTAGGATGTGAAGAACCACCAACAAGCTTTTCTAAACCCAGAGGTTTCTACAATTATTTCCACTGTTTATTTTTAAACAGAAGATTACACAATAACACCAAGCGCTTTGGCTTTAATTTGCCAATATTTTGTAAACAATGACAATTTAGATTTTCAAACCTTTTGTATCATATTTAAATCTACAGTCAACTATTGATTCCAATATATTTAAAAATGTTCCCCAAATCTAGGAAACTCACTTGTATTGAACAAGATTCAAGTTATACATTCTTTTTCAGAAACTACTTCATTTATAAAAAGCAAAACATCTGTCTGGCATATACCTTTGTAAAACTTGTGATTTTTTTTAGGTTTATTTTAAGTTCCAAAATAAGACTAAGAAATTACATTTTAATAGTAACCTAATTTTTAATAAATATTTTTATTAGAGAAATTCTGAAATTATATCTTATATATATATCTTATTAGAGAAGTAATCCATCTAATTTATATGGACCTTTATAAATCTTGTAACTTTACTAAATTATTAATAAATTTAAGGCTATGTTTTGATGAAAAAGTAAAAGGAAATTTTCAACAAACCAATACTACAAAGAAAATGGAATATTTGTAGTATAGGTTATTTACATATGCACATTTAACTTCAATAAAATAATTTAAAGAGCATTTCTAATTGCGTGTTTCCTTGGTGATTTTTGCAAAGTTTCCAAGAAAATAATAAACCTAACATATGATTGTTAAATCTTAATAAAAATTTCACTTGTCTCATCCATATTTTTGGCCTATCTATACCTACAAAGTTTCATGAAGAGTTTACCTGATATATAATTACCTGACATTTGTACATAACATTTTTTAAAAGATTTATTTACTTATTATTTATTTATCCTCTCCCTTATTATCTGCTCTCTGTGTCCATTCACTGTGTTCTTCTGTGACTGCTTGTCTTCTCTTTAGGTGGCACCAGGAACCAATCCTGGGACCTTCTGGAGTGGCAGAGAGGTACTCAATCTTTTGTACCCCCTCTGCTCTCTGGTCTGCTGCGTCTCTTATTGTCTCTCCTCTGTCTCTTTGCTGCTTCATCTTGCTGCAGCAGCTCTCTGATCGGGCCAGATTGCTGCGCCGGTAAGCACTCCACTCAGGCCAGCTCACCATGCGGGCCAGCTTGCCTTCACCAGGAGGAACCAGGAATCGAACCCTGGACTTCCCATATGGTAGACAGGAGTCCAATCACTTAAGCCACACCTGCTTCCCTCTACATAACATTTTAAACAAGAAATCACCTCAAAAGTTTTGCTCTGGATATGAATTTTTTAAATCAACATATTAGAAGTCAAAATATAAATCTGATTTTTAAATTCATTTTTTTAAGACCTCTAAAGATACAGCTCTAAGATAAAGACATTTGATGTGAATGAGATTTACAACTTCAAAGTGAGTTTCAGTGGAGATATTTCAGAAGCATATGTAGGTCAATACCAATTGCGCCTTAAATCAATTGCATCTTCTTGCCATTAGTTCCAAACCCCAGGACATGTGACTCTTTATCAGCCAATAAGGAGGTGACTGTGACATCTGCGTACCACCAATTTTCTACTAGGATAGCTATTAATGTCATTTCAGGGACATTAGCAAGTCATTAAAAACTTTGTGTTTTCTTGTGAAGTTCTGGTGTCTAACTAGCCAAGTGCCTGAAGTCCTAGGTTCTAAGACAGCATGAGATTCATGACCAGTTCTAGATTTAACACCATTACATTCATCTGTAAGTTTAAACTGTCTTCTTCCTTTGCACTTATAAATTCTAATTCAGAAATTTGTAATTGAAAAAGAATCAATTTATTTGTTCTAGTCTTTAAATTAAAAAAAGATGAATGTGAAAACTAAATTAGCAATGGAACTCACTTTAAATATCTCATGTTGAGCTACTGTAAAAAGTAAATAATGTTAAACCCACTTATGTAACAAAGAGTTTATTATTTGGAAATGCATACATAAATTGTTAAAAATAATTATGCATATTTAAAATAATTATGCATATTAATCCTTGGGGATTAACAGTTTCCCTGTATTTTCCAGATGAGTAACACTACTTTTATTATCTCTTTTGTTCCAATTTGACATTGACAAAGACAATGGCACCAATATTTATTTTTCATTAATCTTTCTAACTATATGGAAACTTTTATGTGTTTTTTAAAATATCCCCAGTATACATTTATTGTTATGGTTAAATAAAATAATTGTTTATAACAGCTATTCTCTCAATATTGCATAGCACAGCAAAAACATAGCTCCGAGGAATGTATTGATTTACCTCTCAGGGACTTGAGAAGGATCTGCTGTAAATGTCTCTAGAAAACCAAATAATAAATGATTGTTCACATTTCTTTGGATACAATACTACTCTTAAATACCTAAATCAATTACTTTGTGAAATGTTTATCTTCTAAAAAATAATGCCTATATCTGACTTGATTATAAGGAAGTACAGACTATAACAATATTCTTTTTATGAGAAAGAGAACAGGCAATAACTACCTTCATGATCAGTTAACTAATTTAAGTCTAACTGATCATTCTAATTCAATTCCAAAGCCAATTTAGCTCAAAATGACCTCAAATTGTAATCCAGGGAAGTTAACTGACTCACTTTCAATTGCTTATCTTCAAAGAATATCACAGAATATCTCTTTTTTACTTCATTATGACAGATGGGTTTTCTTTGATGAAAATGTTATATTTTAAACATGTGATGAGTAATTTTAAGTTACGTACACAAAAATGGAAAATTATGAGAAAGGAATAAATAACTCTTGGTTATCTTTCTCTGATATTTCAAGGCTGCCTTTGGAGTCATTTCACAGGAATAAATATTACAATTGTAACAAAAAACAAATTTCCAGATATGTATTCAAGGTCTCTAGAAGTTTACTTGTTGTGTAAAGGGCATATGCTTCTCAAAAGCAAGAAAGTAAAGAAAGAAGACAGCAAAGGATCCAGAAGACAGAGAGTCCAACAACGGAGACAAGTGAAGGGAATTCCCAGAGAGGTAGTAAAGAGAAGCCCCGGACAAGAGTTGTGAAGCAAGTCCAGAAAACCAATTATCCAGATTAAAGGAGGAGGGAGAGGTCTCGGATAAATGTTTCCGGAGGAGGGGGTAATATTAAGAGGGGACTTATAGTTGGAATTTGAGGCTGAATTACTGCTAGAGATATAGAAAACTAAGCAAAGGATAACTGAGGACTTTAAAAACTCCAGAAAAAATAAAAAGGGAATATAATCATAGAATCACTCAAGGCTCATCTGTGAATAATATTTACATGGTCATAGTAATATAAACTTAAAATATTGGTCCAATCAAAACTAGAAAAATGGCTATATTAGGGGCCAGGGTAAAGGAAGTAGGAGGGGCTGGGCATTCTTTCATAGGAAGAGGCCAATCAATAATACCTAAAACTGAAAAATTAAGAAAGTATAAAAACAAATATGGTGGCAAAATCTGAAGAACCAACTAAATGAATAAAAAGTGGATGCCTTGGGGAGTTGAAATCAGAGGTGGGAGAGGTAAGGAGGGAAGAGAAGGGTAGAGAGGCTTGGGGTAGGGCACTAATATTTTTTGTTACAAGCCTTATAAAACCATTTAACTTTTTAAGCACTGTAGACATGCTAATTTGATTTTTAAAAATTAATTTCAAGAAAGAAGGGTGGAATGACAACAAATTACCTCCAATTACTTGGGAGATTAGTTAGGATCATAAATTCAAAAAAAACTTATTATAATTTAGCAGAAAAGAAAGAAACTGGCTGGCGTAATTTCTCTTAATGGTAAATAGATAGCAATGGACTTAAACTACACTGAGGAGCCAAATAAAAAAGATCAGAGTAGAAGAATGAAATATAAAATCTCATTTGTCCTAAATCCTTGGGGATTAACAGTTTCCCTGTATTTTCCAGATGAGTAACACTACTTTTATTATCTCTTTTGTTCCAATTTGACATTGACAAAGACAATGGCACCAATATTTATTTTTCATTAATCTTTCTAACTATATGGAAACTTTTTGAAGTCATATCTCCTTCAGCACCTAGCACTGAGCTGAACATGAAGGGCATTTGATCAATAACTGAATTCATAAAATTTCTGCTGCTTGACTCACATTAGCAAATGGTCCATAGTTGGCTCTTCCAAATGAGGTTTAATTATGAATAGTTATTAATTATACTGCACTGTGTTAGAGACTTGCCATTGGCATTTTGTGATAAATAGGGTTTTTGTTTTGTTTTACCAAATACTAAGTGGCTATCTAAGACTAAGATGCTTTTAAATATTTTTTCCATCCTTTTCCTGCTCTCAAGTTACTACATCTTCTTGCTAGCTGTGTACTTGTACCTAGCAGTGATGTTTCCTACATTCTAATCTGAATCTAGTAGCCCTTATAAATGTGGTGGAAGTTAGGAAATTAATTAAGAACTTAAGGAAGTTCTGGGAAGATGGCATCAGCGTAGGCAGGCAGGGCTCAACTCTCTCACAAAAACAACAGAGAAAGAGTCAAAAGTTGTCTGAGGGATCTGCTTTGGGGGTCAGCAGACCAGGACAGTGCTGCACAACTCCCAGGAGGGCAAAGGACAGAGAGATAAAGAACCAAAAACAACAAACATGTTACTAAACCCCCGCTGTGAGTGGGAAGGGATCCCATCCCCCACCCGTAAGGCACTGAGCCTAGGTAAGACTCCTGGCTCACTGCAGCTACCTGACAGGGAACAGATGTCTTCTTCTCTATCAGCTGTTACAAGGGAAGAGGGAGGGAGGGCCAGACGGCTTCTCTTCAGGGAATTTAGGCAACAGAAACTGCTTTCAATCTTGGATCCAGCCAGACCAGAAACACCAGAAAGAAGAGGTTAAAAGAAACTCCTCCATGAAAGATCCATTAACAAGCACCATTTTTTGGCTGGCCAGAAAACTGCAAGGAGAAAACCTGCTTTTAGGTCTCCTGGGTAGATAATCTGTGTACCAGTAGTGAGTCCCTGGCCCAATTTTGATTACTTAAGCTGGACAATTTTAAAGAAGTTGATCCAAAAATCAAAGAAGAGCTGTGAAAAAAAAAGAAAACATTAGGCAAGAGAGAGAGATTGATCATCAGAGTAACTTCATCAATATTCAGATGCCTAGACATCAGCAAAAAATTACAAGCCATACTAGGAAACAGAAAGAGATGGCCGAGCCAAAGGAACAAACCAAATATCCTGAAGAGATACAGAATTTAAGATAGCTAATCAATGATAATCACACAACTCTCCTAAATTTATTCAAATAATTGAAAGAAAATATGACCAAAGAGATAAAGGCTATTAAGAAGACACTGGGTGAGCATAAAGAACAATTTGAAAGCTTGCAAAGAAGAGTAACAGAGCTTGTGGAAATGAAAAACATGATGGATGAAATTAAAAATACATTAGAGACATATAACAGATTTGAATTGCTCGAAGACAGAATTAGTGATTTCGAGGACAGAACATCCAAACTGGAAAAGAGAGAACAGAAAGAGAAGAGAATGGAAAAATGGAACAGGGTCCCAGGGAATTAAATGACAATGCAAAACACACAAACATATGCATTACTGGTGTCCCAGAAAGGTAAGAGAATGGAAAAGGGGCAGAAAGAGTATCTGAGGAAATAATGACCAAAAACTTTCTAACTCTTATGAAGGACATAAATATCAATATTCAAGAAGGACATACCACAAACAGAATAAACCTGAACAGACTTATCCTGAGATACCTACTTCTCAGAATGACAAATATCAGAGATAAAGAGAGGATTCTGAAAGCAGCAAGAGAAAAGCAAAACATCACATACAAGGGAAACTTGATAAGATTAAGTGACAACCTCTCATCAGAAACCATGGAGGAGAGAAGAAAGTGATATGATGTATTTAAGGTACTGAAAGAGAAAAACTACCTGCCAAGAATTCTGTATCTGGCAAAGCTGTCCTTTAAAAATGAGGGTGAGTTTAAAGTCTTCACAGAAAAACAAAAACTGAAAGAGTATGTTACCAGAAGACCAGAATTACAAGAGATACTAAAGGGAGTGCTGCAACCCAAAAGGAAAAAAGAAGGGCAAGAGACTTGGAAAAGAGTGCAGAAATGAAAATTACTAGAAAGGATAAATTAAGGATAAAAAGACAATAGTAAGATGTGATAACAGAAAGCCAAAGGACAAAATGGATGAAGTAAGTAATGGTTTTACAGTAATAACACTGCATGTTAATGGCTTAAGCACCCAAATAAGAAGATATAGACTGAGAGTGGGTTAAAAAATACATATAAGCCATATATGTACTGTCTACAAGAGACTTACCTCAGACAAAAGGATTCAACCAGGTTGAAAGTATGAGGTTAGAAAAAGATATTCCATGCAAATAGTAAACAAATACCAGTATCAAACAAAATAGAGTTTAATGCAAAACTATTACAAGAGATAAAGATTATATATTAATAAAAGGGGAATTTCACCATGTAGAAATAACAATCATAAATATTTATGTACCTAACCTGGGTGCCCCAAAATACATGAGGAACATACTGGCAAAACTGAAGAAAAAATTAGATGTCTGAACAATAATAGTTGGGAGACTTCAATACACCACTCTCAGTATTGGATAGAACATCTTTACAGGGGATAAATAAAGAAACAGAGAGCTTGAATAATATGATAAATGACCTAGACCTAACAGATATTTATAGAACATTAAACTAAAACAGCAAGATATACATTATTTTTAAGCACTCATGGATCATCCTTCTCCAGGAAAGACTATATGTTGGGTCACAGACAGGTCTCAATAAATTTTAAGTGATTGAAATTATACAAAAACACTTTATCTGATCATAACAATGAAGCTAGAAATCAATAATGGATGCAAAAAGGAAAAATTCATAAATAAATGGAGATTAAAGAACACATTATTAAATAACCAGTGGGTCAAAGAAGAAATTGCAAGAGAATTCAGTAAATATCCTGAGACAAATGAAAATGAGAACACAATATATAAAAACCTATGGGACACTGCAAAGGCTGTGCTGAGAGGGAAATTTATAGCCCTCAGTGCTTACATTAAAAAAAGAAAGAGCTAAAACTGAAGATCTAACTACACACATGGAGGAACTAGAAAAAGAACAGCAATCTAATCTAAAACAACTTGAAGGAAAGAAATAGTAAAGATCAGAACAGACCTGAGGGCTATGGAAACACATAGGTTCTACAGTCATGACAGATGGCTCTAGAGTTTAGTGCCTGGTCAGTGGGCTCTACTTGGTAATTTGTGTTCCTGAGTGTGATGGAGGTGGACTCAGGTGTGACCTTTCTATACATGCCTCTTCTGTCACTTTTACTGAACCTGTGGTTGACACTGGAGTTGGTGTATACTCAGGAAACTTGAATCAGTGCCAGCTGGGCCCTGAGCCTCAGCAGTGTTGCAACTCCTATTCTCCGGTTCATTGGACAGGGAGGTGAAAATGGTCAACCACCACACCAGGGAACCAAGAGTGCCTACAACTGTTAGCAGGAGAATCACATCCATCACCATGTGGGATTTAAGTCCTCTTTCAATTTAGAGGTGGAGTGGACATCACCATGCCAGGGTCCACAGCATGGAGAAATAAAATACAGATTAGAGTGGACTTACTGGTATTCAACTATAGAACTATTATTAACTCCAGCAATTGAAGAAATTATATAACTGATGTGGAGACAGTGGCCATGGTAGTTGCTGAGGGCAGGGAGAGGGAAAAAGAGATGTGATGTGGAGCCATTTTTAGGACTTGGAGTTGTCCTAAATAATATTGCAGGGACAGATGCTGGACATTATATATCCTGCCATAACCCACTGAATGTACTGGGGGACAGTGTAAACTACAATGTAAACTATAATCCATGCAGTGCAGCAGTACTCCAAAATGTATTCACCAAAGGCAATGAATGTGCCACAAAGATGGAAGAGCTTGTTGATGTGGGAGGAGTGGGGTGGGGTGGGGGGTGGAGTATATGGGAACCTCTTACATTTTTTAATGTAACATTTTTTGTGATCTATGTATCTTTTTTAAAAAGGCAATTAAATTAAAAAAAATTTTTTTAAAAAAAGATCAGAGCAGAAATAAATGAAATAAAGGAAGGAAAAAAAAAAATAGAATCAACAAAATCAACCAAAAGTTAGTTCTTTGAGAAGATCAACAAAACCAACAAACCCTTAGTTAGACTGACAAAATGGAGAACAAAATCACTGACCCTGCAGAAATGAGAGATCATAAAAGATACTATGAACTGTATGTCAAAAAACTAGATAATGTAGACAAGATGGGCAATTCCTAGAAACACATGAACAACCCACACTGCCCTAGAAGAAATAGAGTGCCGCAACAAACCAATCACAAGTAAAGAGATTGAAACACTCATCAAAAACCTCCCAAAGATGAAAAGCCTAGGACCAGATGGCTTCACAGGTGAATTCAACCAATCATTCAGAGATGATCTAATACCAATCTTTCTCAAGCCTTCCAAAAAAACTGAACAGGAAAGAATGTTACCAAACTCATTTTATGAAGCCAACACCACCCTACTACCAAAGCCAGATAATGATATTACAAAAAAAGAAAATTACAGACCAATATCTCTAATGAATATACATGCAAAACTCCTCAACAAAAGACTTGCAAGCCGAATCCAAAAGCACATTAAAAGAATTACAAAGGGGAAACGGACTTTGGCCCAGTGGTTAGGGCGTCCGTCTACCACATGGGAGGCCCGCGGTTCAAGCCCCGGGCCTCCTTGACCCGTGTGGAGCTAGCCCATGCACAGTGCTGATGCGCGCAAGGAGTGCCGTGCTACACGGGGTGCCCCCGCGTAGGGGAGCCCCACGCGCAAGGAGTGCACCCATAAGGAGAGCTGCCCAGCGCGAAGGAGGGAGCAGCCTGCTGAAGAATGGCGCCGCCCACACTTCCCGTGCCACTGACGACAACAGAAGCGGACAAAGAAACAAGACGCAGCAAAAAGACACAGAAAACAGACAACCGGGGGAGGGGAGGGGAATTAAATAAATAAAAATAAATCTTTAAAAAAAAAAAAAAGAATTACACAACAATCAAGCAGGTTTTATCCCAAAGTATGCATACGTGGTTCGACACAAGAAATCAATTACTGTAATAAACCAGATTAAGAAATTAAAGAAGAAAAATCACATGATCCTCTTGATTGCTGCAGAAAAGGGGTTCGACAAAATACAGCATCCTTTCTTGATGAAAACATTCCAAAAGATAGGAATAGAAGGAAGCTTTCTCAATATGGTAAAGTGCATATTTGAAAAATCTGCAACTCTTATTTTACTCAACTGTAGAAGACTGAAAGCTTTCCCACTGAGATCAAGAACAAGACAAGGATGCCCACTGTCACCACCATTATTCAATGGGGTGCTAGAAGTTCTTGCTAGAGCAATTAGGTTAGATAAAGAAAAGGCACCCAAATAATAAAGTAAGAAATAAAATTTTCACTAATTGCTGACGATGTGATCCTATGTCTAGAAAATTCTGAAAAATCCACAACAAACTTACTAGAACAGACGAGTTCAGCACGGTGGCAGGTTACATGATTAAAATGTAAAAGTCAATAGCAAGTCTATACACTATTGACGAGCAATCTGAGGAGGAAATCAGAAAAAAATCCATTTATAATAGTGACTAAAAGTATCAAATATTTAGGAATAAACTTAATCAAGGATATAAAGGACCTGAATTAAGAAAATTACAAAATTATTGCTAAAAGAAACCAAAAAAGACATACAAATGGAAGGATATTCCATTTTCTAGGGAGGTAACCCTAGACACAACGAAGCAGGGAGAGGAGGTGGCTCAAGTGATTAGGTACCTCCCTCCCACATCAGAGGTCCCAGGTTTGGCTCCTGGTGCCTCCTAAAAAAACAAGGAAGATGAACAGACACAGCAAGTGCAAGCAACAAGGGGTGGGGAGAAATAAATAAGTAAAATAAAATCTTTTTTTAAAAAATGGGTAAAAGAGTTGAATAGACAATGGTCCAAAGAAGAAATACAAATGGTGAAAAAACAAAGGAAAAATGTTCAACATCACTAGCAATTAGGGAAATGCAAATCAAAACTACAATGAGATAACATTTCACACCTATTAGAATGGCCACTACTAAAAATACAGGAAACTACAAGCATTGGGAGAGGATGTGGAGAGATAGGAATGCTTATTCACTGTTGGTGGGAATGTACAGCTGCTGTGGAGGACTGTTTGGCAGTTCCTAAGGAAACTGAATATAGATTTGCCGTGTGACCCGGCAATACCATTATTAGGTATACACCCAGAAGAACTGAGAGCAGTGACACAAACAGACATTTGCACACTGATGTTCATAGCAGCATTATTCATGATTCCCAAAAGATGGAAACAACCCAGGTGTCCATCAACCGATGAATGGATAAACAAATTGTGGTGGACACACATAATGGAATGCTATGCAGCTGTAAGAAGAAACGAAGTCCTGAACATACAGCAATATGGGTGAACCTGGAGGATATTATGCTGAGTGAAGCAAACCAAACACAAAAGGATAAATACTGTATGACTGCACTATTATGAACTAAATATATTGTATAAACTCATGGAGTTAATAACTAGAATATAGGTCACCAAAAAATAGAATGAGGGTAGAGACTGGAAAGGTGAGGGTCAATCTGTGCAGAATTGGTAAAAAGGTTGTTTGTAAATCTTTGGAAATGAATAGAAATGGTGAAAGCACATCATGGTGTTTTTAACAAGCAGAGTTATTATATGGGTATGATAGTAGCTGAAAGGGAGAGACTAAGGACACGTATATTACCAAAAGGAAAACTAAAAAATGTAACATGGGACTATATAACATAATGGAAGCTCATGTGAAATATGACTATGGGTAATGCATATATGAGACTGCTTTTACAAAACATAAATACAAATAAACTAGAGAGACGGAAACAGAACAGCAGCTATGTATGGTAGGAGAAGCATAGAGAGACTGAGTGGTGAGGAGAATTTTTTGTCTGTTTTTTTGTTTATTATTATTATTATTGGAATAATGAAAATGCTCTAATAATGATTGAAGAAATGAAAGCACATCTATGTGATTATACCAAATACCACTGATTGTATGCTTTGGATGGATTTATGCTTTATTAATATGTATCAACAAAAGTGATCTTAAAAAAGAATGTATGGACTCTTTCTGAATTAAGTTTAAGGGCTTCCCGATGGGTCAAGTGCACACAATTCAGTAAGTGGACTTTGGGATATCTATTTTGGCTATTCAGAGGCTTCTTTTCCTTACTTCCTCATTCTTGGCAATATTCCAAAGAATTAAGACTGCCAGATAGATGACTTCTGGATTAGTGAAGTATTGCCGATATGACCTTCAGCAGTCACCATTATTTAAATCCACTAAATTTTATGGCTCCAATATTGTGGCAAATTGGAAGATTTTATGTTAACCATATGCAAATAGAAAATAGAATCTATGTAAACCACTTTGTTTTTTTTAGTTCTACTTTTATCATAATCAAGATCCACTGGACTTTGCTTCAGCAAGGAGATAAAACAGCTAAGCAAAAAGTTATGGCATTCCTAACTCAACTGCAACTCATGGTGCTCCAAAACTCTCAGAGAATGAAAAATATATGGAAAAAATGTGATTCTAATTATGATCAATGCTCAAATCCAACACTACTTGTATATCCCTTCACTGTGAACCTTAGTAAAAAGAAAGGAAATGGGAAAAAATTACTAAGCTTACTATGTGCCAGACAGTTGTATAAATTACCTCATTTCGTCCTTACAATAACCCTATTAGGCAAGTATTATTACTCTTGTTTTATAGATAAATAATTTGAATGTTGGAGAGATAAAATCAATGGCTTAAGGTCATCTAACTAAAAAGCCAGAGCACTTCACTTCAGAAGGTAAGTGAGGTGGCAAACGCCCACCAGCGCTCCCTACAGTATGCACTCGGCTAGAGCACTAGAGAGACACTAAGAAAGGAAAATAATTTATAATTAGCAACTCAAATCAAAGAGCTTGCACTGGATTTACATTTTCTCATGCTCGTGATAACAGATCTTTAAGGCTGCCATTTTGTGGCTTAAATTCAATTCTTATATAGCAACTGGGACTTAACAGAAAGGTGGCTCTCAGATGAACAGGAATAAAAGAATGATAGAAAAGTTTTCTATCACCTTTCCACTTCCCTTGCCAAGCTGATGAAGACAATGCATCCAATTTGTGACAAGTGGAACAAACTTCAAAAGCTTTGGCTGTACACAGACATAAAAATTCTAAAAAGGTATAAAAATACAGGTAAGAATATCATGGCCAACGATGCAAGAAGATAAAACGATGTTGAAATAGAGTCATTTTACATGACAAATGAAATCACTGGGGGAAAACACCTAACTTTATTCATTTCTTCTCCTAGAATTTATCCCATTGTCCTTCAAAGGGTCATTCATCACCTTTCTCCTTGCTCCTGGTTCTTCACCCTCTGTTAAATATGCCCCGATAGCCCTCAGTTTACAGCCTTCACCCAATCTAACACCCCTGCCTGCCTTCTTTTTTTTTTGGCAGATGTTCTGGATTCCTTTTTTTTTTTTTTGGATTCTAAAGAAAGAATGTGAATTTCACTATTCAACTGAAATGACTTTTCAAGATCTCTGACAATCTCCTCTGAAACAAATGCAAAATTTCTACTTACATCTCCCTTCTAGTCTTAATAGTGCTAAATACTGCGGCCCTCTTTTTTACTGCACCATTTGTTTTACATCTGATTGCAAAGCAATATATGCTTATAGAAAACTCAGGCAGTATAAAAAATATTTTATCTTCTTCCAGTCTTGATGATGTAGTGAAAGAGGTTTTTAAAATAAAATTGGGATTATATATACACCATTTTTTCACTTAACATTGGGATTATATATGCACATTTTTTCACTTAACGTTATTATATATTTCTAACATAGGCCTTCACTGGTGTTCTCTATCTGTTCAGTATCACTCTCCAATTTATAAACAAAATACCGCTCTAGATGCTGCCAAGGGAGACACAAGAAAGCATAAAATGTGTTCTCTGGTCTTAAAGAGCACAGGGACCTCTTGGACCTCTGAGTTTTCTTGGTCTCCTTAGCTGGGCGCCCTCCCAAACATCCCTGTTTACCCTTCTACTCGGCAGAGCTAAATCATTCCTCAAAGCCTCCTTCAACTCACCTTGAAAAGAGTTCTCCAACCACACCTGGTCCCCAGGTAATCCCTCTCCTGCCTCTGAAATCTTACGGAGCACATATTTGGTTTTAGATGCTACCTTGTATTCCCAATGATCTTTTCATTTCCAAACAGACAGTAAGTTTTCTAAGGTCAAGGTCTCACACCTTAGATTCCATGGGTGTTTTTCCCACAGCTAACAGACTGCTTACATGCTCAGCATGTACTTTTGCTGTCATTTATTCTTCCCCTCCCCCACAACCATTATATTTCCCTACTGTACCTTCTGATAGTCTCTCTCCATTAGTTTTTTTTCACCTCTTTGACCAGCCCCATAATCCTCCATCTATAACAGTAGCTTTCAAACTATTTTGACATGTGCCACAAGTAGATATATGATTTCCATCACAACCAGATTACATATTACATATACACATTGACACAACTGAAACAAAAGTTCCACAAAACAATATTTACCCTTACTACAAAAGACATGGTCTTTTCTACTTGATTTCTTTCCTTCTTCCCCTCCTTCCCTCCCTCCCTCCCATCCTTCCTTCCTTCTTTTCTTCTTTTTTATGCTGACAGAGGCCAATTAATAGATTTTCCGATTCACATATTTGAAAAATACAACCTATAAATTAAAACACTAGGATGCTCAAACTTTTTCTAAAATTTAGGGTGTCTAAAACTGATGTTATCTATCTTTCTCAATTTCTCAAATTATCATGATTATTTCACTCCTCAGGATTTGTAACTTTAAAAAATCTTTATCTTAGTAATCTACCATTTTGGATCTATCTGATACCCTTGATGGTTGATTTGTCATCTCTACCATCTCAGCTATGCCCCCTTTTATCATTTTCCAAAGCCATAACAAGTTTATCTTTCCAAGATGATCTGCTTTATAAAATATATAAAAGTTGGATTTCTTTAATCTAACAAGCTACTCTTACATGCAAAAATCTGATTTTTAAAAAATTTTTCAGCTACATGTCTATTAATAAAGGGTATAGTTCTAAAGCATTTTTTTAAGATTTTTTATTTATTTCTCTCCCCTTCCCCCCCCCCACACCTCCCTCTGCCCAGCCATTGTCTGTTCTCTGTGTCCATTAGCTGTGTGTTCTTCTGTTTCCACTTGTATTCTTATCAGTGGCATCCGGAATCTGTGTCTCTTATTGTTGCGTCATCTTGCTGTGTCAGCTCTCCCTGTGTGCGTGAGGCTCCACTGCTGGGCAGGCTGCACTTTCTTTCACGCTGGGCGGCTCTCCTTTTGGGGAGCACTCCTTGTGCGTGGGGCTCCCCTACACCGGGGACACCCCTCTGTGGCAGGGAACTCCTTGTGTCCATCAGCACTGTGCATGGGCCAGCTCCACACGGGTCAAGGAGGCCCGGGGTTTGAACCTTGGACCTCCCATGTGGTAGGTGGACACCCTATCTGTAGGAATCCGCTTCCCTAAAGTATTTTCATTTGTAATGCATTTCACATGTATTACCTTATTTTAGTCTCACTGTCAGATGAGAAAATTGTGGTTCAAAGTGGTCAAGTTATTTACATAAATACACATGACTAGGTAGTAGCAGAGCTAAATCTAAACTTAGATCTTTTGAATCCAAGCCCAACAGTACCCTTTTCCCACAGTACATGTATTTCTACTACAAAGAGCAAGATATTTTCATTGCCTTCACGGACCTCCAAGCCGGCTCTAACTGGCTCCCCTCTCCCCTGGTTTCTGGGCCCCCGTCATCTAGTAGGTCTTTCATACAGTAACAAAAATCCTTCACTAACCCATTGTTTTGTCCAGCCACTCTTGTGACTGTTCCATAAAGGCAAAAATTCCTTTAGGTCCTACCAAGCTACCAATTTGCTCCTACTTATCTTTCTGCTCATTCATGATAGCTAGCAGCAAACATAGCCTAGCGCAGCAGATGTCCAGTTGCCACGGCTGAGTGTTCTCTTAAACATTTTTTTTTAAAGATTTATTTTTTATTTCTTTCTCTCCCCATTCTCCTCTGCCCCAGTTGACTGCTCTCTGTGTCCATTCACTGTGTGTTCTTCTGTGGCCGCTTCTATCCTTATCAGCGGCACCGGGAATCTGTGTTTCTTTTTGTTGCATCATCTTATTGCTGTGTCAGCTCTCCGTGTGTGCGGCACCACTCTTGGTCAGGCTGCACTTTCTTTCGCGCCAGGCGGCTCTCCTTACGGGGCATGCTCCTTGCGCATGGGGCTCCCCTAAGTGGGGGACACCCCTGCGTGGCAGGGCACTCCTTGCGTGCATCAGCACTGCGCACGGGCCAGCTCCACACAGGTCAAGGAGGCCCGGGGTTTGAACCACGGACCTCCCACGTTGTAGGCAGATGCCCTATCCATTCAGCCAAGTCTGCTTCCCTCTCTTAAACATTTTAAAAATGATTTCTCTAATTTCTCCAAAAGCAGCCCGCCCCTTTGTCTGGCATTTAAGATTTCAGTACAACCTACCCAATATGCAGCCTGCTCTTGCTGCTCAGCAGTACCAGTTCTCCAGCTGCAGCCATCTCTTCCTATAGGGAAACAGGTCTGTCCCCCCCCGCGCCCCATTTATACGTAGGGGGTCCAGATCAAATCCCAGCTCTTCCCCATCTTTTTCAGGTATTAAAACCCAGCAAGATGATGTTTGCCTCTCTAAACTCATCCCCCACTTATTACCTGCCTCCATTTACACACTTATTCACAGAGTGCCTTTCATGATTTCTCGTAACTTTGAACTACAGTGCTTTTCTCCCCAGCACCCGAAACTACTTGAAGGACTAGTATAACCGTCTTAAATTTGATATCTTTTCCCCTCAGCCCTTAGCATAGAAATATGCCAACCATATATTTACAGTACACTAGCTAACAAGCATTTCAAGTAAAATCTCTGTTCAAGGTGAACTTCTTACAAGTACACAGAGAATCTACTGTGTAGTGGCTGGTTTACATATGTGAATTTACCTACCTCACCAAGACCCTATAAGGAAGGTGGTGGTATCCCTACTTTTTAGATGGGAAAGCAGGCTCAGAAGTGTAGCAACTTGCAGAAGGTCATGTTTGCTTAGTGGACTCAACCCAGATCCATCAGACTCCTGAGCTCTTGATACCGCCCCTCTGCTGTGTCGAGCCCCCCTGCCCAGTCGGATCCAGTCCAGAAGCTGGGCGAACTCATTTCGGGATGCCTGGTTGGCCACTCGCTTTCTTGGCATGTATCCTGATGCAATGCGTATTCAAATTATACATACTTCAGGCAAGGATGAAAAGCAGCCCACTAATGCAAGTTAGAGTCCACTCTGCCTACATAAGACACAACCCTTCTCAGCCTCAGTCCTCTTTTCAAGACTTAATACACTCTGACCGGAAAGGGTGTTTTTCTCCTAATTGCTGACCACTCCTCCCCAAACAACCCCCACCCCCTGTTGCCTGAACTCACTGTGTGTTTTCATGTCTCTACTGCTCTCAGGGCATTGGCACTGCCTGTTCTACCTAGTGAAGGCAAACCCAGTCCCCAAGTCCAGCTCAGGGGTGTCCCCAGCAGAATTCATGGCTTTCTTCCTTGTGCTCCCAAAGTGCTTAATTATGCCTCGATTTGTAGGTAGAGCATGTCTCTCTCCCCCATAAGATCACAAGCTCTACAGACAGAGGCATGTCTTACTGGGCTTGAACATCTTACTCAGTTTTATTTAATTTTTTTTTTTTTAATTTATTTCTCCCTCCCCCCGCCCCAGTTGTCTGCTCTCTGTGTCCATTCGCTGCGTGTTCTTCTTTGACTGCTTCTATTATCAGTGGCACGGGAATCTGTGTTTCTTTGTGTTGCGTCATCTTGCTGTGTCAGCTCTCTGTGTGGGCGGCGCCATTCCTGGGCAGGCTGCGCTTTCCTTCGTGCTGGGTGGCTCTCCTTACGGGGCACACTACTTGCGCATGGGGCTCCCCTACGCGGGGGACACCAATGCATGGCAGGGCACTCCTTGCGCGCATCAGCACTGCGCATGGGCCAGCTCCACACGGGTCAAGAGGCCCAGGGCTTGAACCGCGGACCTCCCATGTGGTAGACGGATGCCCTAACCACTGGGCCAAGTCCGCTTCCCCTTCCTCAGCTTTAGAACCTGTGAATTCCGCACAATTCCTGAAGCTACCTGACCTTCTCAAGATTTCAGGAAGGTTTGTGGAATGAAGGAATTCAGGAACGTTTTGACGTAATTCAATGTTGGATGAAACAAGCAGTCAATCAATGATGCCTTAAAACGGGCATACCATCTGTCCTTCCTATTACACAGTTGTTTCAATGTCACCTCCTTACAGAGGTCTTTCCCCTATCTTCCAGTCAAAAGTGGGGCTTTCCCCCATTATCTCTCATTGTAGCCTGTCCCTTTTCTTAGTTCTTACCTCAATATGTAATTATAAATACGTATGTGGGTGTCCTCCCACCCTTAGACTGGAAGCCCCAGGAAAACAGGGATGGTGTGTGCTTAGCTCTTCACTATATTCCCACCACCCAGCACAGAGCAAGGACTCAATATTTATTGAACACATTATGTGAATATTAAAGGATATAATGTATATCAAAGAGCTCCGTAAATTGTATAGCGATAATTAAGAGATAATTATTGGCATTATATATCCAGTTTATCTCCTCTTAGATAGCTCAAACAAAAGCTTCAGTCTCTTTCAAGATCACATGCCTTTAGTTGGCAAAACTACTTTCTAGTCCACCAACAGGGCCCTTATGTCTGACTCATTTGAATAATAATAGCAATTACTTTATTTTAGTCCAGTTAGTAATTCACAGAAATATCAGCAGCGAGAGATATTAAATCCCCTCAGATCTCACTTGAGACTATCTCTAAAATAAAGGTCAAATAGCTTCTTCTCTTCAAAAATAACTTTGATTTCGATGTGAGATGCTAATCTTCAAAGCACTACACAAACACCCTTTATGAGGGGCATATTTAGCAAACTGTGACAATTAGCCCATACTCTCCTGCCAGTGGATCCAAGCAACCAAAACACGCTAAGGCAGGGCTTGCCGCTTTCTGGGCCCCTCAGTTGCGTGGACCGCTCTCCAGGCTCTAGCGGCCGGGGCCCACCAATGTGTTCCCATGGTCATATGCTTTCTAAATTTTGCAAAAGCAAGAGAGTATTGCATTCTCCTTTGAAGAGGATCCTAAGGAAATGAGATCGACCCCTGTGCTCTCCACCATATAATCAAACCACTTTTCTCTCTAAAGGAGGAGTTCTCAATCAAGGGTCCGTGAGCGTGAACCAAAATTTAAAACAACCTTCTTCTTGTGCGGGTGCAGGTGTGATATATTTATTAAATAATACACAGTATAGTATGGACTTAGTATGGGGCCCAGGGTTTTCACCTGACTGGCAAAGGGGTCCATGGAACAAAAAAGGTTAAGAACCCCTGCCCTAAAGTATTCATATCTAAAACGACGGTGCAGGCATACTTGGCGATCAATTGTAAAACTCTAGTTCTAATCATTTAAGAATTCTTCTCTTCCTGATGTTGCTTTTTAAGGCCATCTAAAAAAGAAAGCAGTATCTCTAAATAATTATTTTTTTCTAGATGCACAGACATCCTTCTTCCCACAAATAAACCCACCTTACATACGCTGAAGCCCTGTGGCCTCTATTCTGTTCACTGCAGCTCTAATAAGTAGGCCTTCCCTGTCCTCCCATTTCCCAGAAGAGAAAACTGAAGCCTAGAAAAGTTACAAAAACATGCTCCAGATCAGAAATCAATCTAGGGTTGCCTAACACTCTTGATCTCTACGCTATGCTACGTGCAGGGTTCCTTGACAGCAGAAATTATGTCATCTCAGTCTTTTGTAATCCACAGAGGTGATGATAAAAAGCTGGCACTCGATAAACATAGTTGATCAACTACTGAAGAGAAGGCCTAACACAGCCCAATCTCAAACAATGTGACATTCCTATGAATATTCCTAAATGATGCAGTAATCAGTACCAAGGAACAGATTAATATAAAACAAAGGATTTCTTTCATGTCATCTCACGCACAGAAATGACAGAATAGAAAACAGGGCCAGATGTTGCCAGTGTTTGTTGCTAAAATCCAAAAATTACTCAATCAGATCACCTGGTTGAATACAGATATTAAGTTTTTAAATCCACATCATCGATGCACTCATGGAAAGCACTGCATATATTTTGGAGGAAAAAAATGCCCACTAGGTTTATTAAAATCTTTTTTTCAAAAGCACACATAGACAAAACACAAAATGGCTTATCCTTTTAGTGTAGTCCTCTTTGAGTCTCCAGTTGTTTGGCAGCTAAATTAACACTTCTGGAAGGGAAGTGTGTGAACTGAACTGAAAACCAGTTAACTCGGTGGCTGCATGTAGACATGGCCTAAGAGTGTTTAAGTGTAAAGTATTGAAACCGCCTGAAACACGGCCATTTGGCACCTAGACCAACAACAAAAGGCAAGTTTCTAATGAGCATCTGCAGCAGAGACAACATTTCGATACCATGAAATGAGAGGGCCTAATGGCACCCCTGCCAAAGCCAAATAATTCACATCCCTTTACATTGGCAAATGGTTTTAATGTTTAGCACCAAGACTTCATATCAAAAACGGCTAGAGGTAACACTGGCTGTGGCCTTCAGATTTACTTCAGTGTTTTATTGCCCCACAG
Source organism: Dasypus novemcinctus (assembly GCF_030445035.2). Taxonomy (NCBI): domain Eukaryota; kingdom Metazoa; phylum Chordata; class Mammalia; order Cingulata; family Dasypodidae; genus Dasypus; species Dasypus novemcinctus. The sequence goes on along the minus strand of NC_080699.1, from coordinate 19,038,862 downwards.
AGTAAGGAGTCTTGACAATAACTGCACTGCATTGTTTTCTAATATTAAAAACTCTGGACCTCATAGACACCTAATCATTAGAATTCCGAGGGAGCCCTGGGAGTAATCCCCTTCCTAAGATTTCATCTCTCACAACACTGCTCAGAGACTTGATGAATATTTTAAGAGAACTGTGAGATTCTCTTCTGAGTTTTACTCAGAATTCTTTCTTTCTAACCAAAAAACCTTAATCTTCATCTTTTTTATGCAAAGCTCAAACCATCATTATTACACATAGTCAACTGATTCATGCTTTCAATTTAAAAAAAAAAATTTGTGACCCATTTTAAAGACTAGTAAAATGCTATCCATAATTTGCGGCCATTTCTTTTTAAAGTTCCAGAGATTCCCCAACCTACCTATTTGTTAGATCACTAAACTGAGGAATTATCTATAATGGAATTTACATTAAAACATTTCTCTGACACCATAAAACATCTATGTGCTCAAAAGCTCATATAGGAAAGGAGAACCTTTTTAAATGTCCGTTTCTCCTGACAGGCTAAGACTGTTCCCTGCAGACTGACGCCACGGGTGTGGTCCTTTCTTTCCCCTCACTATCAAAGGGTCCTGCACTCCATCACCACAAACCCGAGATCACTGGGGAAAGTTCAAACCTTTCTTTAGCAACAGGTCGTCAACCACTTATTTTATACTAAGAAAGGAAGGGAGCTCTGTGTAACATCTTTGGAGGTCTGCCACTGGTACTGAAGTCGCTTTCAACTGGGAGAGCAGCCACAGGTCTTCAACATTGAAGACGTAAATATGGGGAATTCATCAAATATTAAAGTAGAGGTTTCTTCGCCTTAAAAAATTAAGTGGTTGTATCAGTGATTCCAAAGTCCATATTTCAAGCTGTGTAAAGTTTGTAAGATGCTGTCTATAATTTAAGAAACTGGGTTCTGTAAGGAACAAAAACATCTGTCATGTCTAAAGATTAGTTTTTGAATGACAAAATGGTGCTATTTATTTTGAAAGGCAATTAAGATGTTGTTCCCTGTGACAGAAAAATATAGATATAGATTTCATACATTAAATTACTACATGCTACCTATCAGAGGAATTCATTTAGTGGTAAATGTGTTCCAAAGAGAAGCAAAACTCTTAGCATTTGAGGGTTTCATGTGAATAACCCCCCCCATTGCTGTCTCACATACAGTACAACATACCACAATTTTATATTTTGTTTTTGTAAACAATTGCTACCTTAATTCTTTAACTATCAGGCTTAAGAAACCAGCCACCATTTAAATCAACAAACCCTTAGTACAGGAAAAAACGGAATGAATCTTTTATTGAGCAAGTATCTTACAGCTCAGATCTTAGTTTATGTACTGCTGTTTTCTGCTTATCCAGTTTTATATAAAAATGATCCTTGATGAAGGTATCTGGAAGAATCCAAATTCAATCAGCTGGGGGAAGAGGGAGAACGCATCTTGAAGAATTAACTTTAAAAAACAATGCAAGCTTGATACTAATGAAAACTTAAGTTGCCCGATCTTTAGGACCTTTGTAGTAGAAATAGTAACCACTTCAACAATGTCCAGGTTACACTGCCATTTCATCTTTAACTCTGTTGTATTTTAGATAAACTCTAAGTTTTTAAAATAATTTAAAATACGCTAATATTTGTTAAAAGAAATTTATTTTTTTGGTCTTTAGATAGAGTTGCTTAAGATTTTACACATCCTTAAATATGGCATTATGACGTTCAGTTAAAGTTTGTTCAGAAAGAAGCATTTCCAGTCTTAAAATGGAAATCAAGGAGAAAACATTGTTCACTCTAATTGTTCACATGCAAACTTTGCTGAAATACATCTTAATTCATTTAGTGAGGGATACTACATATACTTTATTGATGCATTAGCTTTTGTAAAATAGCAAAGGAACTCTTTGTTCTTAATCTGGTGTAAAGTTGCTAGAAAGCCAATCCTATCCATTCTTTGATTCTTGCAAGGTCAACTGGCAGAAAGCTGTAAAATTATCAAATAAGCATGTGACTTAACCACCATTCCAGATCATTCGAGCAATTTTTCCACACAACATTCAAAAATTGCTGTCAGAATACATTCAAATTTACTATGCAATTTCACAACATTTCGTTTTAGTCCTAAGGAACAGAAGAAACCAAAATGAGAGAGGGGCAGCCAACCTGACTGGTGTAGTACATTAGGTTAGCATGTCTTATATCTAAATTTTCATGGGCACAGAGCTGGAGTACAACACCTGAATTACTACAGACCGTGGAGATACTAAACCATGTGAGGCCAAAAAAAAAAAAAAAAAGGAAAGTGTGTGTTATTTTTATTTTTGTCCTGACATTTTGACTTGAATTCAATTAAAAAAAAAAAACCCAACCCTGTGGCAGAAACGCACACTTGCATGCACAAATCATTTCTCTGTGGAACACCATTCGCCTTCTTTCTTTTGTTAAGCAGCCCTGAGTGTGTTTCACCGTCTGCCTCCTTCCCATCCTCACGGCACTGGGTACCTCTCCGGCCAGGAATGAGGACGCTGTCATTCCAGGAAACCCTCTGGGCATTGGTCTGAATGCCGCCCTTACCTGGGCATCCACCAGCACCCACCGGGCCCCCATCGGGGATTCCCTGGGCGTGTGCCCGCCCGCAACTCCCTCGAGATACCAACAGCGAGTGTTAGACGCAGCACAATCACAAGGAGGAAAGGACCTCCGAGCAATCCCCCAAAGGGCTCCCCAAAGATCAGGCACCCACTGCCACGCCCCCACCGGAGGGAAGGAGGTCGCAGAAACACTCCCCCACCCCAAACGGGAGGTCGCGCGGCGGAGACCCACCCGCACCGCGCCAAAGGGCAAGTGCGGGGCAGCCCCCCGCGCCCCCGAGGCTCCACAGCCCCACCCCCCGGCCGCAGCACCCCCGGCCACCGCCGCTCAGCGCACGCGCGCCGCTCCCTGCCCAGCCCGGGGCCGTTCCTGGCAGCGCCCTCCAAGGCGACGCGCTCAGGCCCTGGCGACGCGGCGCGCGTGGGAAACGGGGACACGGTGGGAAGGGCGGTCTGCTCCAGGTCGCGGGAGAGAGGCGCGCCCGGGCAGGAGACGCCCCGGGGACCTCCTGGTCTCCATCCCCTGGCCACGGAGACGGCGGGGCAGCCTGGGCGCCGGGCGCAGGGCGGGGTGTCTCCCGGCCAGGGGGGAGCGAGCGAGACCGTTAGGCTGGAGCCCGGGCGCGGGTCCTGGCAGCCCGGGCCGCCGCCACCCGCGCCGCCCCGGAGCCGCTCGCGGCTTCCCGCCCAGCCAGCCCCGCTCTGATTGGTCGCCAGGGGAGGGCCCCCGAGCTGCAGGGAGGCGGCGGAGCACGGCTCCCCGGGCCGCCTGGGGAGGGGGCGCCCTGGGTGCTGCCCCGCCCGCCCCGCACGCTCTGCGCAGCAGCCGGGGCTCAGCCCCCTCGGGCGGGTCCGGTGGCACCTGGCCGCCGCCCACACACAACCCCCTCGGCGCGGCTCTCCCCGGGCCCTCGGGCTTTCCCCGCACACGCCCCCCGCCCGCCGTGTCCGCCCCCGCCCCCCCCCCAGCTCTGCCGCCCGAGCCCCCTGCCTCCGCCTCCCCTCCGGTCCATCAGCGCCCCAGCGCTCATCTGGGGGGGGGGCGGGGGAGAGCAACGGGAGGGGAGGGTGGGCACGCACGGAAGAATCTTCCAGGGAGACCGGGATGGAAATAGCCAGAGGCACCTCCCTCCCGGCGGCCCGGGGTCTCGGGGCGCCGGCGTGGCAGCCGCCCCCCGCGGCAGCAGCGCCCGGTCTCCTTCCAGCTCCCCATTGTTCGCACTTGGCCGGGACCGGGCACCTCGCCCACGGCCAGGCGCCCCGGGCTGGGGGGCTCGGGCGGATACCTGCCATTCCTCTCCCGCCCCGTGGCCCGCGAGGCTCGCGGTGCGTGGCCGGGCACACGCGCGCAGCCCGGGCCGCCCGCTCCCGCCCTCGCGGCCCCCGCCCCTCCGCACTTCCTCCTGTCAAAACGCCGCGCTCGACCCTCCCGCCCCGCGGCGCCGGCGGCCGGGAGCCGGGCGCGCCGCGGACCGTCCACCTGGCGAGCGAAAAGCCCACGTCATGCCCCCGGCCACGCCGCCGGGCGCCCCTGCCCGTCGCGCCCGGGGCTGCAGACCGTTACTTGGCGGGGGAGGGGGCGCCGGAGGCGGCGAGCCCCGCGGGACGAGGCCCGGGGCGGGGGGGGGGGGGGGACGGGCGGCGGCCCGGCCCTTATTGTTCGCGCCGCCCCCCGGCCGGGGCTCGGCAGCCCCTTCCCCGCCCGGCCCGCCGGCCGCCTGCCGGAAAGGAGCGCTGCCCGCCCCCGGGAGGGTCCCCCGAGCGGGCGGGCGGCCGGGGGGCGCCGGGGGAGGCAGCCCGGGGCGCGGTGGGCAGCCGGGGCGCCGCGCGCTCGGCTCGACGAAGATGACGGGCGGGGAGCATCCTCCCCCGCCCCAAGCACCCCCAAACAGCAGCGCCCCCGGGGCCGGCGAGCGCGGGCCGGGGGCCGGCGAGAAGATGTACCTGCGGTTCCCAGGAAAAACAAAGTGCCGACGAGAGCCCCGCGGGGCAGCATTGTCGTCTGCGGGCTGGCAGGGGGTGTCGTCGCCGCGGTCGGTTCTCGGCCCCCCCTCTCGCAGCGAGCGCGGACGGCGGCGGAGCCCCGGGGCCGGGGGCAGACAATTGCCAGGCGGGAGGAGGATTCCTTTTCGCAGAATTGTTTCCTGCCAGCCGCCGCCGAGCCGCGTTCACGCGCTGAGCGCAGAATGAGTGACAGTCCCGGCCTCAGCACACTCGCAACTCGGAGATCCTTGCGCTGGCCCGGGCGCGCGGGGCGGCGGGGGGCGGGCGGCGGGCGGCGCGCGCTGTGTCCTTCCACCGCGCCGGCCACAAATAGTGCCTCGCAGCCGGGAGGTGAGCGAGCCGGGGGAGGCAGATGCGGCCGCCTGCAAAACGCGGCCTGGAGCCGCCGAGGGAGCCGGCGTCCCCCACGCGCAGTCGCCCAGGCCCAGCTCGGAGGGCTTTTTCGCGCTTTCCCCCCCCACGCCCCCGCGGCCCTTCCCTCTGTCCAGCCGCCCTGATCAGGAGTTTGGGTAGTCTGATAATAAATAATCAAAGCCGAATCTTAGGTCTGGTGAGATGACCGAGTTGTCGTCGAATCCCTCGTTTAGAGCCTAAGATGCTCGAAAAACAAGGCTAGCCTAGGATTTCTTTCTTTTTTTTTTTTTAAGTTCAGGAAATTCGAAATTTGGAGAGTGGTCGGGAGGTTGTTGCTGGGTTTTCGTTTGGGTGGTGTTTGTTTGTTTGATGCGGGCTCTGAAATTTGCTCTCCATCGAGTAGCAGCATAAAGCAAATCCTCAGATCCCAGGGGAAGGAGGCGGGAAGAAACTCCAAGAGAAGAAAACGCAGATGCTTACACGGATTCTCCAGAAATAACGGGAAGATAGTAGGGAGGTATCTTATTTGTCAGTTCTGAATTCTGTGGACTCTTGTGATGACCAGGCCTTTGTATGCCTGTCCTCTGATGTAGGAGCAATATTAAATAATATTTCCTAGCAAGGGGGTGCAACCTCAATTCTTAAAGATACTAGAGTAGATGATCACTGAGCGACCACCACAAAGGGGCTTCCATTCATCTTACAGCTCTACTTTAAAAAGGAGGGGGAGGCAGGATAAAAAACAAGCATGTCTCAGGACCGGAACAGGGCTTGGGAGTTTAAGGAACGGAGACGTGGAAGACTCAGAAGTCCAAGGTGTTTTCGATGCTGGGTTAGCCCATTCGTCCGCACAGTGCAACCTCACGGCACAGGAAGGCTGCCTCTTTCAAAAGCACCACGTTTGGAGCCCCTGCTGCTGCAACACTTTGAAAAACCCATCCCAGCTGGCCTTCCTTCCTGGAGCGCCTTGTCTTCTCCCCCTCCTCCGGTGCACTGGTCCAAGGTGTGATTTCAGGTTATCCCTGAAAAGTGCTTCCTCCTCCAAATCAATTTTTCACAACTTTTACGTATTTCATACCAATTATAAATATATTTTCCCTTTGTTAGAAAATTTCAAAATACAGAAAAGTGGAAAGAAGGAATTAAAAATGACCTTGCAGATTCCAGAGACACCCACAGATTTTCTAAGCCTTCTTTATAGGCTTCAGACATTTATAATTGAGATATTATAGTAGCCATTTAAATCCTGCTTATTTTCCCTAACATTTCATTATAAGCATTTTTTTCCAGGCCATTAAAAAGTCTTTCTAAATATTTTTATAGCTATGTAATATTTCCTCAATGTGGGTGGGTCTCAATGGTTCCCCTATTGTTGGATAGTTAGATTGTTTCCAGAATCTGATCATATAAATAATGCTTTTTTGAACCTCTTTCAACAAATATTTCTTGAACAACCACTGTGTTTAGCCCTGTGCTGAATGCAGTCAATTATATAGAAACTGTTATTCTTTTAAATGGTTACTAAATTTAAGTATCTTTGGCTTCAGACTCCAGCGTCTGCTAAAACGGAAAATTGCCCCATTAAGTCATAAATTTATGTGGATGAATTTATTAGATTCTTTCTGAAGAAAGGTTTCAATCGCAGAGAAAGGTAGAGAGAATAGTCCTAAAGGAAAAAGAAAGTGAAGGTTGGGGCATCCAAAATAAAATGTTTCTCTTTTCTAATTTTACCACCAAGAGTGAGAGACACAGCCTTCCCTGCAAACCTCCCTCCTTATAGTGCCTGTCAGGAGAATGAAAAGATTCCTCACTATTTTTCTCTCCCAAATGTCCCTATTTTTAGCTTTTCAATGTAGGCAGGTGTGGAAATCCTATCTTACTGCTGCATGACTGAATTTCTTTTTTTTTTTTCTCCTTCTCTCCGGCCCCTCCCTGCCCCGTGTAGCTGCTGATTGTTGTAATGACTCATCCTAGAAGTCTGCCCCCACAGTTCTCCCAGTCCGTATTCTGTGTACCTCGTCCCGTTCTTTAGCAGGATCCATTACTGGTCTCCGGCTCTTCGGCTCTCCACCTGTCACTGCCTACCTCTGGGCGCTCTGGGTCTCAACCGCTCCCTCAAACTCTGAAATGGCACAAAACGGTGACCTTTCCAGACCATTCTGCCCAGAAAGACTCCCAGGCCGTTTGGAACACATTAATGAGCATCTACTGTGTGAGCTTCGTGGTTTTGAAGGAGACACTCAGGGCTGTGTTTTAGAGAGGGAGCTTCATTAGTCAAGCAGAGACAGGGGAGACCGGTGAGGGGGCTGTGACAGCATTGCCGATGGCACATTGGGTCCTAATCTAGGGCAGCGACGTGAGGAAAGAAAGCAAACTGGAGCACAGACTCAAGAACTCTTTCCAAGGTAGAAAGAGCTGAATGCGGCAACTTTTTGAAAACTGGTGTCCAAGGCAGAGGAAGAAATCAAAGTTCCTTTCATTCATCAACAAACATTTATTTAACATCGGCTAAGTGTCTGGCCCTGCTCTATGTACCAGGGATATAGCAGTGAACAAAAGAGAGTCCCTGCCCTCATGGGGCTTCCACTCTTACAGGGAAGACATTAAATAAATCCATTCATATGGAGTCTGTCAGCTGGTGATGTGTGCTAAGAAAAGTAAAACAGAGGGTGTAAGGGGACAGGCAAGCTGAGGTTGGGGAGGAATCACCATTTTGTACAGGGGGCTTAAGGAGGGAACCTCAGACCCAAGGTTATTTGGCTGCATTATAGACAAAGTGGTGGCCCCCACGTTCCCAGCTTGGATGATGGAATAGTTGCTGGTGCGTTAACAGGGAGTAGATGCGCGGGGGCAGATGTGGACAAGGCCACGGTGAGGGAGCCAGGATGTCAGCTCTGGACATACTAAATCCAAGATGACCGAGGACAGCCAGGAGGAGAGGTTCAGAAGACAGAGCACCCTAGAGAATAGCCCCATTCAGGCGTGGGCAGAAGGAGTTGCAAAAGCAACCGTGAACAAGCGGTCAGAGAGCTAGAAAGATTGGAAGGATTTTAATGTCCCAAAATCAAGAGGAGAAGAACGTTTCGAAACGGTCAGATAAGATGACGATTGAGAAGAGGTCCCTGGATTTGCTCTGGGGAAGTCCTCTGAGAAAACGGCACTGGTGGGGTGCTGGAGAAGGGAGACCTTTCCCGGAGATGAAAGGGTGGCGAGGCAGGCCAGGCAGGGCGTGTGGACCCCTCTCTACAGTAGTCTAATAGCCGAGCGGTGCCAGAATGCTCTGGGGGGAAGAACGTGTGAAAGGCAGTTTTCATTTCTTTTTTCTTTTAATATGAGGATTTTTATGATCAGGCTGTAAAATAGAATAATCAGTGTACTTTTTACTCAACCGACATAAAATAATGAAAGCAAAATGCTAACGCCCCCTCACCACCACCACCTCTGCCTCATGGACCAACTTAGGCTAATTGAAAATTTAACTGAGCCCAGAGCAAAACACCCCCAGCATCTTTCCCCCTCTTTTCCGGCTCCTCCTCTGTTGGTGCTTGCTGAGAAGAGGGGTCCCAGGTGTGACCTCCGGAGGCACAGGTATCCCAGGAACTTTCTTTCACGATGGGCATGGTTTAGGCGAAATGCATTCTGGGAAGCACAGCAACTGACCTGGGTCTAGGCGAGGCTGGGAGCAGGGGTTGCCCAAAGAGCAGAGAGCAGGATCCAGCTTCATGCCAGGCTGGGGGAGGGCTGTAAAACAGCCACAGGCCTAAGGAGTGAAGCCTCCAGGGAGCACGAGTCCACGAGCCCACACCCGGCGTCTCATATTCCAGGTCTGGTTGACATCAGAAATTGCTTCTGAGCGCGGCTGCCTGGTGGGGCTGAGGCACCTGCCACGCTGCCCTCCCTGTCCAGGGCTGGAACCGAATAAGCACTAGAGGACACTCCTCAGTCGGTCCAAAACTGGGGGAAGGAGGCAGGGGGTGTTATAGGACCAGTGCAGCTTTGTGCAACTTGTGCCCTGCACAGCGCAGAGGGGTGCCTCTTGAACCCCACTAGTCATGTATTTGTATAGTTGTTATGACGGTGTTTCTGGCAGATGGAAATAAAGCATCAAGGAAGAGGAGCTCTTCTCTGATCTGCCCCAAGCTGTGATTTGGGCTAGCATCTGAGCCATGCTGAAGTCTTGACGATAAGGCCATTTACACATCTTACTCCCAAACTGTGGGAAACTGAGTCACAGGAAACTATCACAATTTGGAGGATGCATTCTTTTCAAGGTAGAGATATAGAAGGATGGGACAGGATCAAATCATTAGCATCAGGCCATGGTGGGTGGAGCCAGCGTTTGGAAAACACAGTCAATCGGTAAAGGAACGATGGGTTTAAATGGTTCCTTGGTCTTGAGCTGAACTCAAACCCCAAGCTGCCTAACTCCCAGTTCTGTCCTTGAAGAAAAACAGAAAAACAAAAAAAACTGCAACAGGCAATTTAATGGACTGGAGAAAGGAGCCAAAGTGTCCTTGTCAAGATCTTACAGACTAGGAAGTAAGACTGAGCTAACGTTAAAGACAGGGCAACTTCCCCTCTTCCTTCTTTATGTCCTCCCAGAGGCAAGGAGGTAAAAAAAAAAGTGGGTGAGCGCTCCAGTTCTGGGGCTTGCCAAACTAAATTTATATCCCAGCTTCTCTACCTACACGCCTACAGGCTCTGTGGATTGGGCAAATTGCTTCACACCGGTAAACCTCATTTTTTTCTTGGTCATAAAGTGGGATTAGAGAGATACCAATCACTCAGACTTCCTACGAAGACTAATTAAAATAATGTACATACAGGACTTAGTGCAGGTCTGACAGGTTTTCGTTCAATGGGTCTATAGTGAATACCTATCCCAGGGAACTTACTATGTTAGTAGTTAAGAATAAGAAAAGTGAACAGAACACATATATTTACAAGTTCGTTAAGAAGAGAGACAAGTAACTAAACCAAGAAACTGAAAAGGTATAAATTGTAAATAGAGCCATGAAAGAAATAAACAGGACTCCTTGATAAAGAAAAACAGGGGAGATATAATTTAGAACTAAGAAGACTTCCCTGAGGAAGGGACTCAAAAGTTGCAACCTAAAGAATGGATGTTCCAAGGAGAGAGCAGGGAAAGTGCATCCCAGGGGTATGTAAAGGCCCTAAGGTGGGAACAACCTGGGTGATTCTAGAAACTAATAGAGGGAAGCAGATGTAGCTCAAGTGATAGGGCCTCCCCTACCATACAGGAGGAGCCAGGTTCAATCCCTGAGGCCCCCTGGTGAAAAAGAAGAGAAAGCATGCCTGCATGGTGAGCCAGCACCCCGCGTGGCGAGCCAGTGCCTGCGTGGAGAGCCAGTGCCTACACGGTGAGCCAGTGCCTGCATGGTGAGCCAGCACCCCGCGTGGCGAGCCAGTGCCTGCGTGGTGAGCCAGTGCCTGCACGGTGAGCCAGTGCCTGCACGGTGAGCCAGTGCCTGCGCGGTGAGCCAGTGCCTGCGTGGAGAGCCAGTGCCTGCGTGGTGAGCCAGTGCCTGCGTGGAGAGCCAGTGCCTGCGTGGTGAGCCAGTGCCTGCGTGGTGAGCCAGTGCCTGCGTGGAGAGCCAGTGCCTGCGTGGTGAGCCAGTGCCTGCGTGGAGAGCCAGTGCCTGCGTGGTGAGCCAACACCCCGCGTGGCGAGCCAACACCCCGCGTGGTGAGCCAGTGCCTGCACGGTGAGCCAGTGCCTGCGCGGTGAGCCAGTGCCTGCGTGGAGAGCCAGTGCCTGCGTGGAGAGCCAGTGCCTGCGTGGTGAGCCAGTGCCTGCGTGGAGAGCCAGTGCCTGCGTGGTGAGCCAGTGCCTGCGTGGAGAGCCAGTGCCTGCGTGGAGAGCCAGTGCCTGCGTGGTGAGCCAGTGCCTGCGTGGTGAGCCAGTGCCTGCGTGGTGAGCCAGTGCCTGCGTGGAGAGCCAGTGCCTGCGTGGTGAGCCAGTGCCCGCTCGGTGAGCCAAGTGCCCATGTGAGTGCCTAGGTGGTGAGCCAGTCCCAGTGTGGCAAACCAGTGCCCACGTGGTGAGCTGAGTGCCCACATGGTGAGCCAATGCCCATGCAAGTGAGTCACACAACAAGTTGACAATGCAACAAAAGAGAGACAAAGGGGACAGTCAAGGGGAAGCACATCAGAGATCAGGAACTGAAGTGGCACAATTGACAGGCGACCTCTCTCCACATCAGAGGTCCCCAGGATTGAATCCTAATGAATGCTGGAGGAGAAAGACGAGAAGAGAAGACAAAAAGAGAAACAGATACAGAAGATCACACAGCAAATGGACACAGACAGCTAAAAAAACCCACAGAATACCAGAATGGCTGGGATGGAAAGAACAAGGGGGAGAGGAACAAAAGATAAGATTGGAGCAGTACACAGGAGTCCCCTCTAAGGCTACTGTAAAGAATTTGTATTTTACTCAAAGTTCAAAGAAAGCCTCGGGAGGGGTTTTGCACAGTGATATGAGTTGCTTTAAATGCTTTAGTATACACACCAGGTTGTGTGGAGGATAGCTTGTAGGGAGGCAGGGGTGAGTGCGGGGAGGCCAGGGAGAGAACACTGCCCCGATCCAGGGATAATGAAGGTGGGGCCAACCAGGCTGCAGGGAGGTGGAGAGCCGTGGAGAAGGAATTGCCTGAACTTGCTGAGGGACACAAGGAGGAGAGAAAAGGAGAAGTCAAGGTGTAGAAGATGCAGGGAGCGCTCTTTTGGAAAGGAGGGAAAATCAAGCGAATATTCAGAGACAATTCCTTAAGTAGAAGCTGGTCTTATTTTAAGGTGCAAGCTAAATTGTCCTTTCTGAATAGTTGCCGGAATAGTCCTGGAGTTTTAGGAGATTTGGGAAGCGGACTTGGCCCAGTGGTTAGGGCGTCCGCCTGCCACATGGGAGGTCCACGGTTCAAACCCCAGGCCTCCTTGACCCATGTGCTGCTGGCCCATGCGCAGTGCTGATGCACGCAAGGAGTGCCCTGCCACGCAGGGGTGTCCCTGTGTAGGGGAGCCCCACACTCAAGGAGTGCGCCCCGTAAGGAGAGCCGCCCAGCGCGAAAGAAAGTGCAGCCTGCCCAGGAATGGTGCCGCACACGTGGAGAGCTGACACAACAAGATGACACAACAAAAAGAAATACAGATTCCCATGCCGCTGACAACAACAGAAGCGGACAAAGAAGATGCAGCAAATAGACACAGAGAACAGACAACTGGGGCGGGCGGGGGGGGGGGGGGGAGAGAAATAAATAAATCTTTTAAAAAATAATAATAATAGAAAATTTATTTGCATCAATCCTTGGGGTAAAAGAGGTACAAATAGTTTTCTGTCCCCCTCAGCTATCCTGACTTCTCCAGTTCAGCCTTGCCCTCCTCACCCCTGCTCCTCTGTGTGTCCTGTGCTTGCACTGCTTCCCATGATCGCACCCAAAGTGCCAAGGAAAGGGCATAGTAGGCAGAGGCAATATTCGATTTAGGTGTCCTTCCAACTTCTCCTCTATCTTTGGGTTCAGAGAGGTGCCCATCCAAGGACCCCACTTGTGGCACCTTCCCTCACAAGAACAAGCACCTCAGGAAGTGAGAGAAGAGATAAGGAAAGGGCAGCGAGGGGACAGGCATTCATTCCTGAGGGCAGAGCATTCACTCCGTCCTCACCACCACCACCACTTCTTGGCAAAAAGAACTCAACTGTCCCCCGCCCCACCCCCTGGAGCCAGACCCTGCACTAGGTTTCTCTTGAGAATCATCTGGAACCATCCTGAAGAGGACAGAACCCCAAAGAATTCTCCCAGCCAGAACTCCGAGTGTTAAGCCGATGTGCGCCTAGGTGAATCCCTCGCCACACCTCCTGAAGGCTGGCAGCCATTTTATCCCTGTTCCTTCATCCCTTGGGTGCCAAGATTGCCACAGGACCCGAACGCTCCCAGGAGCTCCAAGGAGACACAGCTCTCATCCCAGACACTCTGAAAGAGAACTTCCCTCTTGCATCAGCAAGAACTGTGGCGTGAGCCAGGCACGTTACAGGCAGGGAGGCTCCCACCCCACCACCCCCCATCCTTGCATCATCGGAGGGAACAATGGAGAAGATTCCACTCTGCGCCTCTGAGCAAGGTAGAAAGGCAAGGAGTAGCAGCCCCCACTGCCCCTCACTGTCCCACCATAAAGGTCAAGGTGCTTGTTGAAAGGATAGGAGCAATAAACAAGTCAACAAAAGACTCCAGGCGCCTGTCTTTCTGCATGTTGGACCCCGTCTCTTCCCGCGCCCATGGGGGCTGTCCTGGCCCTCGTCACATCTCTCCCAGGCGCTGCCACAGGCTCATGACCACTCTTCCAGCCACAACCCCTCTGCAACTCCTCACTCCCCACCTCCAGAATCCTCGTCCTATAAAGAATATTTGTGGAAGGCGGGAAGCATCACTCCCTACCTACAACCTTCTAAGACTCCCACTTCCCTCAGAATAAAGCCCCAACGCCTAGCAAGACCCTCCATGACCCAGCACCCGGTGCTCCCCAGTCTCACAGGGGCCTCTCCCTGTGCCCCATCGTGTGAGTCCAGCACGCACCCCCCTGCACTGGCAGACCCCAGCTGGTTGCCGGGCTCACTCCTGCTTATCTCGAAGACTTGGTTTTGAGCTCCTCTCTCCCTGACCTTTCTGGTGCCTCATCTCCCCTCCCTCTCCCATCCCCCTGGGTGAGGTGCTCTTCCCAGAAGCTTCCAGAATCCCCTAGGCTCATCTCCATCACTGCACTCCCATCACACAGTGCCGTTTAATTATTTGTCTCTGGATCTCTATCCTCCACTAAGCTATGGTATCCTTTAAGACAGCGACTTTCATTTTACTTTCTGTATCACTAGTTCATGGCACACTGCAAGCACATAATGGGTGTTCAGCCTGTACTGCAGAAAGAATGAATAAATGTCATCAACACCTTCTCAGACCACTTGCCTTGAATGTGTTCAAAGTCAATTTTCTACCACGTGGGAGTTGTTCATTAAAAAAGTATACAGGGAAGCGGATTTGGCTCAACTGTTAGAGCATCCACTTACCACATGGGAGGTCCAGGGTTCAAACCCAGGGCCTCCTGACCCGTGTGGTGAGCTGGCCCATGCACAGTGCTAATGCGCTCAAGGAATGCCGTGCCACGCAGGGGTGTCCCCTGCATAGGGGAGCCCCATGCTCAAGGAGTGCACCCTATAAGGAGAGCCACCCTGAGTGAAAAAAGTGCAGCCTGCCCACTAGTGGTGCCGCACACACGGAGAGCCGATGCAGCAAGATGACGCAACAAAAAGAGACACAGGTTCCCGATGCCGCTAACAAGAATACAAGTGGACATAGAAGAACACACAGCGAATGGACACAGAAAGCAGACATGGAGGGGAGGAATAAATAAAAAATAAATCTTAAAAAAAAAAGTATACAGTGGTGACAGTCACAGCTCCAAAAAAGTCAAATTTCTCCTTAAGATATCTTACAGAGAAACTTTGATCTTAAGATCTCAGGCCAGAAACTGACACCCACATTTCTTGGTTCTGATCTTTCTATCCTTGATTGATTGAGACTATTTTCTTTTTTTCTGTGTAATTAGTGAGTTTCCAGAAAAAACGTGCATTAAATGCAGGATTTCCATAGACCACCCTATTACCAACACCTTGCATTGGTGTGGTCTATTTGTTACAAGAGAAGACTGTTTTATGACTGATCCATCCTGGTTTTTTGCTCTGGGGTCAAGCCCACCTCTAGAGTAGCTGTCTTTGGATTCTCAGTTCCAAACTCAGCGTAGCAGCCTCCGGATCTTTGCAAGAGATGTGTCACGGCCCCTGGCTACCCGCCGATAACTCCCAACTCTCTTTGCCATGGGAGCTTCTCTTCCTCCTCTCAAAAGCTTGTTCCCTCTCTGCCTATGATGAAATGGGGTAAAAAAAAGCAAACCCATATTCATGATTTTCCATCTTTCTGTTTGCTGGATAATTCCAGGTTGCTTTTTATCCTCTATGATTTCTTTTCAAGTGAGATGGGGAAGGAAATTACTTTTCTTATTAAAAAATGCCATGCCCCTGAGTCACAGGCTCTGGCTTATCTAACGTTTTTACTCCCATTGTCCACTAACGTACTGAGAACACAAGTAGTTTCTCTGTTCATTTAGCCTTACAACAGCATGAGGGAATTTGGAACAACATCCAAATGCTTCCAGATTTCTCAGCATCTCGATCTGCCTTCCACACCTGTCTCCCTCATCTTGCCACTTGTCTGTATTCCTGTTTAACATCCCTCTCGAATGGGGTGATTAGAGCAGAACTCAATACTCCAAAAGAAATCTAGTTGGTGCAGAGGTGAGTGGGGCCATCTCAGCTCAAGATGCTAAAAATTATCCCTTTGAGACCAAGGTCACCAAGGCTAACAGTGACCAAGCAGGAGTTAAAATCTCAACAGAGTTCTCTCTCTTCTGCATTTACCCTGACTCATTTTCCAGTTCTGCCTTGGAAAATATGTTACAGGAGGCTTTAGAAACATGATATAAGAATATTTACAGAAAAATCATGTTCATACTGCAAAATTATTGCCAAATGATATTTTAAATCAGTTACCCTCTTAGTATATCTAGTCTATGTATTCATTTGTTTATTCAAGCAGCTTCTATATTCCATGGATAATGCAAGACACAGTAAAATGGTAAACAAGACACCATCTCTCTTCATATGTAAAGGGGAAGGGAGATAGGACAGAAGGAAATGAACATTTGTTAAATATCTACTCTAGGCCAAACTTTACTGACCTGACTCTGAATCAAATAATTTACATAATTTGTTCAGGATCCTGAACCAAGGATTTCTAGCCCTGCATTAGTCAGGATAAGCGAGGTTCTGCACAGGTAACAGCCAGTTCCCAAGTCTTATAGGTTATTATTATTGTTAAATATAGTTATTTAAATAACAAAGGTTATTTCATGTGAGTTGAGAGTGCTGTACCTTATTGTCATCACTCAAGGACCCCATCTGAGGATGGCTTCATCCCCATGCTTCCATGATTACAGAAGCAGAAGAAAAAGGTTAGGGTGGTGCAGTGAATTATACGTTGGGTCTTAAATTTTCCACTTGGAAGTGGCCACATCCCTAACACTTACATGTCATCGACATCTCTACCTTCAAGGTATCAGAGAAGACAAAATCTACCATGCCTAAAAGGAGAACTGGGTCTATTTAATGAACTGCCCTAACAACTACAACAGGCTCCAAAGCCTATGCTATTTCCACTACATTATAATCACAACTAGTGGGGGAAGATTAACTACTTTTGAAGGAACTGGGGGCAGAGAAACATAAATCCAGAGTTAGGAGCCACTACCAAAGGAAGATCGAAATTTGGAATGGAGATAAGTTATCTTTGAAATATACATGAACATCAGTAAGGAATGGGATTCTTTTGATACTAATTCAAATTTACCCACCAACTTTACAAGCACATTTAAGAGTACACTGAAGAAGTAAGACCCTGTTATCATGCAATCTTGTAGGATTTTAATAACTAGGACTTGGTTCAAAGACCTGTTATATAATAGCCAACTTCTGGCTAGAATTTATATTACGACAGTGTTTCCAAGTATATAGAAAGAGTCTTCCACCTTTCCTTAGTTCTTTCCCTTACATTTTTGCTATAGATGAGAGTGCTGGCTTCTGGGGTTTATTTCCATTTATTTCTGACATAATATCCTAGCAATTAGCTGTAAATTTAAAAGTGATAAATATGCATAGAAAGCCAGGCTTGGGAGAACTGCATAGCCCCCCACGCAGATAGAGATAAGCCAACAGCAGAGCTGCATGATTATGGAAATCTCTGTAAGAATCTAGGACTCAAGATAAAGCCTCACCCTTTCCTAGGCATAAATGTTGACTCATAGGTGGTCCAAATGAGATCGTTATGCACTCCATCAAGCAACATCACATATTGTTTGTCTAAAAGCATCATGCTTAGTCACCGAGGAGCTTAATTACTTAAAATCCCAACTTCGACACACACACACACACACACACACACACACACACATCTTTCTGCTCTTCTTCAAGTTAGGAAGAAAATTTTGCATTCTGAAATTACTTGTGAGTTTAAATCCCAAGACTGCAAAATAATGCAACTACATGGTAGTATGGCCTTCTGCCTGAATAAACATGGACTTGAAATTGGACTTGAACTTATTGGACTGTGTTCCAGTTCCAGCTTCTCCAAGGTGTACCAGATTGAAGGCACTAATGTGACTTTTAAAGATGTTACACATTCCATTGCTTTCACCTGCTATAGATTGTCTGGCTGGTGGCACATTTATGAGCTATCATCGCCCATAGTCATTTGACATGTGCTCTCCTAATGCACATATTTTATTATTGATTTACATTTCAGAGAATTCAAAAGGCAAGCATACGGACAGGAACATGCATATACATTCTATATTTCAAATTTAAACCCTAAGATCTTTAAATCTTTAATTGATCTTTAATATTTTAAGCTCCTAAAATAATCACACTTTTCAAATCTAAGGGTTGTTGTTATCCTCCATTCATGAGACTAACCAGAGTAAATGCAGCCCACAATATCAACTGAATTTTCAACAAATGCTAATTGAGCAGTTACTATGGGCCAGGCACTGAATGAGCTGCTGCATATGCTATCAACAACTGTTTGGACTCATTCGAACTTGGTTTATTCTAGATAAGAGGTTTGTTTATTCCTTTAATCATTTATTAAAATTCATTTACTGAAAATAAAATATTAAAGAGCCCTTCAAAGTAGCCTATTCGGTGTGTTTTATGTAGGTAAGCAAAAGATTCAATAAATGAGATGGGGATTTGTTAGGAGCATGTGAAGGAAGAAAGCAAGTTCATTACCTTACTCTTTTTGTCACAAGAAATCATGTTAATAGGAATCTTTTCCTCTCCTGAGAATGGCACAGAAGCTCCACATTGCCAGGGACACCAAGCCTAAACTGCCCTGCCAGGTCTTCAAATCTCATCCTATGTTATTGGCTTAAATTCTCACTGCTTTCTGGCATGAATTCCATTAAGGTCAAACTGTTCCTCTCCTGCTCTCCCAACACGTGCCCAGCTAATTCAATCAACCACTCAAAAAACCTTTATTGAGAGCTGGCTATTATCTCCAGGCTCTAGGATGGGCCTGAAGATGAATAAGATACAGTTTTTGTCTTTAAGGAGCTCACAGTCTAGGATGTGAGGATGGGAGATAACCCATAATCAAATAATCACGAACCGTGCACAGCGTACTTGGGCACCCTGAGAAGGGAATGATTGTGGGTGTGTGTTTGGGGGGGAAGGTGTATCGAGGGAGAGGTCAAGGACAGCTTCACAGAGGGGAGGCCAGTTTTGCCGACCACTGGGCATTTGCCAAGTGAGCAAGTGGGGAAAGAATATTTTAGGCACAGGGAACATTCTGTTCAAAGGAATGCAGTATTAGCTCCTGCTGCTCCTCATGGAATGCTCTTCCCTTCTGTCTTTGGGTATTACACTCCTACTCATCCTCGTTCCCAGGCTAGCAGCATGAACTCTGAGAGCTGAGAGGAAACCCACAGTTCATGTGGCCCACTGTGGCAGGAAAGACTTGAGGTGGAAAGTGTTAAACTGGGGGTTATGTAGTCGCCAACTGTGTTCATCGATTCAACAGATATTTATTAAGCATCTTCTATCTAGAGCACTGTGAGGTATGCAGGGATGAATTGAACCTGGACTTCTTTCCCCACAAGAATGTATTTCTCATAAGAAATAGATGGCCAAGAGCTTAAGAGCCAGACAGCCCTGAGTTTGAAGTCTGGCCTTGTGACATTCGGCTGCTGACCTTGGGTTAGTTACTCATCCTCCCTGAACTGAAATTTCCTCTGATATGAACGAGGATAATAACAAGCACCTTCTTCATGGGTTTGTTACGAGAATTCGGTGTAATAACATTTGCAGAGCGCTTAGACTCAATAAATCCTAGCTATTGGTAATATAGCCTTCACGCAATAAAGAAAAATTAAGTGATGGCACAGAGTAGGTACTCAATTAAAAAAGAGTTGTGCGATTAATTAATTAAAGTTTCAATTGCAAGGTCTTTACCGAGTCAAAAGTTAACAGATAATTCCTTGAGAATCTCTGTTCCTCAAAGCTTTGTGTCAGGCCAAATTAAAATAGAGACATTTCCCCCTAAGGTCCAGTAACCTCCTCCATGGTAATAAATCCTAATTACTACATAAGTATCAAGGAATCTTTAACATTGGTAGGTCTGAACAGCATCCTAAAAATCAGAAGTTCTATAAGAGAAGAGTTCCTTTCTGGCTTTGGAGTTACACCCGCTTAGCCTTTACCCTTGACTTCAGGTCCTTTGGGTTCCCTGGGGAGTTGTGAGACCACTCTATCTGAAAGGTTACAGGTAAAAGACAGTGTCACTCCAGAGTGCAGGACAAGAGTTAAGGAGGGAGGACTTATGGAGATAGATTGTGATTCCACCTAAGACGAAACTTTCCAACAGTGAAAGACAAATCCACAAATGGAATGGACTGCCTTCTGGAGGTGGGGTCCCAAGGCTGTATGGGTTCAAGGAAATATAAGACCTGCAGTCATCATTCTGTAGAAGAGACATTTGAAGGGGTTGGGAAGTAGAATCACCAGGGCTCAGCACCTCCCAATAATAAGTTTCTATGATTCTATGCAGCCATTCAAACAAATGTTTACTGATCCCTGTTCAAAGTGCTAGGTACGCAGCAGTAAGTAAAACATACAACATCCCTAACATCACGGAGATTACATTCTAGTGAATTTTCTAAGGAATCCCTCAGAGAGGTAACAAACAGCTGATGTTTGAAACCACTGAGAGTTGAATCTCTTCCTTCTGTGTAGAGATAAGAGTTGCCAGGTCAAGAGAGGTTGAATCTTCTTCAATGCATACCACTTCACTATGGAAAGCAGGCAAAATAAGTAACCCAAAGTACCATGCTTGGAATAAATAACAAACAACTGTAAATGCTGGGCTAAAGTTGTCCCAAACCACAGCAGTAATGCTCAAATCATCAAAATCCTGCAAGATAAAGTTACAGGTCATGACTTAAAACATTTGCCTGGTTTTTATTTTATGTGCTGCACAGCTCTAACCCCAACCTTTGACTCTGTAACCATCCCTGGTTTGAGTTTGGGTTTGAACAGCCGCCTGGCCCATCAGTGCATCAGTGCGTTTGAGCAATAACTCATGCAATGACATTTAAGAGCTCGCAAGTCCTCAACAGACTAAAAGCAGAGAGAAATAAGATTCCATAGCAACAAGATGTCACTCTAAATCATCATTGCTGTCTCATGAACAAAGTGAGAATCAAAATAGAGAAAATGGCAGGTATTGGGACCAGTTCAGCAGACATGGCTGACTATTTTCTGGAAATTAGATTGCTTTGGTTAATAAATCAAAAATGCGCTCATTTTTGTTAGCTAAGCTTTTGAATTCAAAAGCGAAGAAAACTTGTCATTGTGTGTAACTTTCTTTTTCACTGAGAAAAGGGGTTTTATTCTCTTCCCTTGTTCCTTGCATGCAGCTATCAGCATTCATGGAGATAAGCAGCATTAATTCAGAATGCAGGAACTTGAACACTGCAATTGAAAACCTTCACTGATTTGATTAAGATTGCACTTATTATGATAAATATTCCAGCAGCCAAAAAAGTAGCTAGCAAACATTTGGGGGAGACTGAGCTGGAGACTTGCCTCATTGTGGGATTTACTCATCAGCCCTTTTTGTTTAAAAATTGACAATGTACCCAAAATGAACTCTCACATACGTGAAAGCATAGAGTGCACTTCATGAGCACTCACCACATACACTTCCTAAAGTAAACATAATCCTAGGCAGAAACAACTTTCCAACATAAACAGCACAAAGGGAAGCCTCTTGGAAATTACTTGATAAACTGTAAAAATAATAACTGCTTATCTTAGAGTTGGCTCAAGACTGCAAGTGTTGGAAACAATACAGCTTATGATCAGAGCAAGACTTTCACTGAAGCTGAACATGAAGGCAATTTTGTTTTGGTTATTTGTTTAGGAGGGATAGGGAAAGTGAGACACAGTTCTCACACAAAAAAGAAAGGGATTCGTGTGCCTTCATACATTCAAACATATAAAATTAAGTTATTTTAAAATTCAGACAATTTCTAACTTTTTCCCTGTTTTGACAGCTGTGTCCTTAAATGTTTTTCTCTTAGGAAGTTTTTGTTCTAGAGACTTCTGTGGGCTCTGAAATGATAAGCACGCACAATTTCTGTTAACATTTTCATGATAGGTGGTTCCCAGGTAGTTTTATTGTCTTAAGATGTATTTCAAGTCTGCAAGCAAACTGTGATAAAATGTCCTTCTCAATTTTACCCCCTATGTCCCTTTACAATTCTCTGGGGACTACTCCATGATGGACCCCTTCTGTAAGAGTTTATCAGGTAAGAGGAATACATATGCTGCTATTATTTTTTAAACCAAGTTTATTTAACTTGATGTCTTGATGTCATTGTTATGTAGATTATTTTTCAATCTTACAAGAGTGCTTATACCTGGGAATATAAAATGAACAGTAATTAATAATTAAACTATCATCTATATACCATTGGGAAAAGAGTAAGATTAATCTTTCTTATATACCATATACATTATCTAAAGCAACCACTACAATAAAAGAAAGAGCTATAGCTCATAAACCAACAAAGAAAATAAAATAGATTCATAAAAATACTCAATTTTTAAAAATAAAATGAAGCAAAAGAAGAAAGAGGGCATCCAATATAACAAATAGAAAACAAATATCAAGGTAGTAGATTTAGACACAAATATATAAAAAGCTACAATAAATATAAATGGTTTAAATATACCCAATCAAAAGACAGTGATCATCAGATTGGATAAAAAACAAGAATCCTGCCTAGAAGAAATTCACTTTAAATATACAAAAATCAAATAGGTTAACAGTAAAAAGATGGAGAATTTACACTACCTGATTTCAAGTCTTATTATGAAACTATACTAATTAAGACAGTGTGGTATTGGTATAAAGGTAGACAAATAGATCAAGGGAACAGAAGAGAGAATCCAGAAATAAACCCACACATATGTGGTCAACTCATTTTGACAGAATTGCAAAGGCAATTCAGTAGAGAAAGTGTATTATTTAAAAAAAATGATTCTGTAACAATTGGAAAGTCATATGCAAAAATTAACTTTGAATCATATCTCACATATATAAAATAATGCAAAATGCATCATAGGTTTAAAGGTAAAATCTAAAACTATAACATTTGTAGAAGAAAACATAAGAGAAAAAGCTATGTAACCTAGTATTAGATGAAGAATTCTAATACATTAAAAACAGGATCCATAAAAGAACAAGTTGATCATTTGGACTTCACCAAATTTAACAACATTTGCTCTTCTGAAAACACTGTTAAGAGAATAAAAACAAACTGAGATAAAATATTTGCAAATGGAATATCTGATAGCTTCTATTCAGAACATAGAAAAGACTCTCAAAACTCAATAATAAGAAAAGAAACAATCTAATAAAAAAGATAAACACATGAAAAGGTGATTGACATCATTAATCACTAAGAAAATACATATTAAAAAACCATAATTAGATACTACTACACGTCTGTTAGAAAGTCTAAAAATAAAAAGACTGAACATACCAAGTTTTTGTAAGGATGTCGAGAAGGTAAAACTCTCTTTCACTACCAGTGTGAATGTTTGCCAGTTTCCTAAAATATTAGGCACATACCTACCGTATGACCCAGACATTACATTCCTAGATATCTATCCAAGAAAAATGAAAGCATGTGTTCATACAAAGACTTTTACATGAAGGGTCATAACCAGATATATTTGTGAAAGTCAAAGAGTGGAAACAACTCAAATATCTGTGAATAAATGAATGGATAAACAAACTATGGTTTAACCAAACAAAATGGCATACTGCTCAGCAATGAAAAGGAATTATCTATTGATAGTCCCAACAATATGATTTAATCTTAAAACAAATATGTGGAATGAAAGAAACCAGGCAAAATCGGTACATTATGTCTGATTCCTTTTATATCAAATTCTAGAATATGTAAATAGCCCATAGTGATGGAATGCAGATCATTGGTTGTCTAGGGAAGGGAGTGAGGAGAAAGACAAGTAATAGAGAAGAATTGTAAAAGAAGATGAGAAAAAATTGGGGAGTGATGGCTATATTCATTATCTTGATTCTATTGATGGTTTCTTAGGATTATTTATAGGTCTAAATTGATCAAATTTCATAGTTTAAATATAGATAGCTTATTGGGCATCGATCATACTTCAATAAAGCTGTTTTAAAATTGCATAAATTGGAACCTGTTACCCCCTTGTTTAAAATTCTATATAATTTAGATATACTTAGAACAAAATCCAGACTCCCTGCCATGAACCACAATGAAAGCCTTGCATGGCATTTGTTTTCTAACACATTTTATTTAATTCTCTTCTGGATCAACACCTGCCAGTAACACTGGCCTCTCTAGGTTCCTGGAACAGACTAACTTCTCTCCCACTTTGGGGCATCGTGTCCTCTCTACCTGAGACACTTTACCCTTGTATTTCATGTACTTGGCTTCCTTTCATATTTCAGCTTCTGTTTGCCTCTGATTTATCAACAGAGAAGCCTCTGGTGACTACTGGGTTTAAGTAGTCTTCCCTCCAAAATTATTCTTTATTATTGCACTGTGTTTACAGTAGTCACAGCATTTAGCAGAAGTTATGATCCTACCTTTGTTGTTTGCTGGCTTATGATCTGTCTCCCTTACTAACCTGTGAGCAGATAATGTTTTATCACATTGCCTGTGCCAAGGACATGAATTTCCCACCACTTACATGCCTCCATGTATACCTAAACCACAGCCTAACTATTCCTCCTCTGGCAATAGCTTTCCATGCCAACCACCTTCAGGCGAGACCATGTACAGTCTAGAAGAAAAAATCAATTGAGTTTCTGAATGTTTTCTTTTTAAAATCAGAGGAAAAATCAATAGCTTTTAAAGCCAAAGCCTTGATTTGCAAGAGCTGAGCTTTTTGAGGGGAAAAAAAATGTATTTTTCTTCTTCGTTTAAATTGATACAGGATTTACATTCAGCAAAACGCACAGATTTTAAGTTTTGTGAAATGTATACACTCGAGTGAACTCCACCCTAATTAAGATACAGAACAATTCCCACATCCCAGTAAATTCCCCTGGGTCCCTTTTCAGTCAAGACTTCCCACCCTTCCAACCAGAGTCAACACCGCTCTGATCTATCTTAATAGTCTGGTTTTTCTGCTCTAAATCTTTTCCTAAATGGAGTTATTGGGTATGACTTTCGTGTCTTCTGAGTTTCATTCAACATAATGTTTTTGAGTTTTGTCCATGTTGTTGTATGTACCAGATATTTGTTCTTTTTTATTGCTCAAAAGTATTCCATGGTTTAAGATGTATCAAGTTTGTTTATCCACTCTTCTTTGGGGCTATTACAAACAAAGTTGCTATGAACTTTCTTTTACAAAGATCTTGTGGACAGATGTTTCCATTTCTCTTAGGTTAATACCTACTAGTAGAATTGCTGGGTCATAGGATAGGTGTATGCTTAATTTTGTAAGAAATTGTCACACTGCTTTCCAAAGTGGTTCTACCATTTTACATTACAGCAGTGTTTGAGTGTTCCAGTTGTTCCCATGCTTACTTCACTTGGGATTATCAGTCCTTTAAATTTTAGCCATTCTATAGGTGTGAAGTGATATCTTATGGTCATTTTAATTTGCATTTCCCCAATGACCAGTGATATTCAGCATCTTTTCCTGTGCTTATTGGCCATTCACTTGACCTCTTTTATGAAATTTCTGTCAAGTCTTTTGCCTATTTTTATTAGATTGTTTATCTTCGGATTACTGAGTAGTAGGAGTTTTAAGATATTCTGGAGACAAGTCTTTGGTCAGGTATATCATATTGTGACTATCACCTCCCACTCTGGTTTGTCTTTTCACTTCCTTAATACTCTCTTTTGGGAAGAGGTCTTTAGTTTTGACAAAGTACAATTTATCAATTTAAGAAAAGGTTTTGAGAATCACAAAGTTAAGTCATAGAGAAAGTAGCACATGGAGTTTATGCTACAAGGGACATTTTTGAAAGAGTTCATTATGCTTTAAGAGCTAGTTTTCCTTACTCTTCAAGAGAAGACTAAAGGTCCTTTCTGGATTGGGCATTGGGAGAGGAACTCAAGAAAAATTGGGGATCCTGTCCCACTCTTGGGGCTAGTGATTGAAACCTTGGTCAGTTTGTGGGGATCCCGAGGTAGGGAGACCTCTGCCATGCTTTCCTGGGGGCAACCAGGGAAACAGGAAAACCTTGCAGTGAAGCTCTGGTGGGGGCGGGGGAAGCCTTAGGAAGGAGTCTAACGTGGTTGAGAAAGCAGACATGAGTTCTCAGAGCCACATGAGAGAGAAGAATACTGCGAGGACGTGCACTGAGTCGGCGTGGTCTGGGCTTGGAATGAGGGGTACTCAACAGGGTCATGCCTCGAATCCAAAGGCCACCGTAGACTCATGAGCGTCAGCAGCAAAGCCCAGAACCTAAGGAGGAAGCCACATCGGGTGAGGTTCAATCCAGTGAAGACCAGCGTGGACAGAAGACTACTATGAACCGGGAGCCCATTTTCCCCTGGAACTGCCTGGAACTTAAGGTAGTCCCCAGGGAAATGGAAGGGTGAAGGGGGCGAGTGAAAATCC
This sequence comes from Dasypus novemcinctus, assembly GCF_030445035.2. Lineage (NCBI taxonomy): Eukaryota > Metazoa > Chordata > Mammalia > Cingulata > Dasypodidae > Dasypus > Dasypus novemcinctus. The sequence goes on along the minus strand of NC_080699.1, from coordinate 19,013,076 downwards.
TGAAGTGAATTTTCACTCAAAAACATTTTAATCCAGAGGGAACTAAATTTTACTTGAATTGGCAAGATCGTTTCCCGACACCACCAGGCTATGAGGTGTCAAGAACTAAATTAAATTCAGTTACAGAGAAATAAAGTTTCACATCTGCAGTTTTGTGTTAGAGAAATTTGCAACAGGTGTAATCATAAGCTTTTTTTGTGGAGGAACAGTTACTGTGTCATTCAGTTGATTTTCCAGGATGTGGTATAGCATCAGGCACATAGTAGATGCTCAAACAATATGTTTGAATAAATGAAAGAAAATGGTCCAACTAGGGTGGTATGAGGTTCATGTGACCTTAGAGGCTCCAATTTTCTGGCTCACGTAGTGAGATGGAAGGAAGATTAGATTGGGAACACAGCAGCCATGGGAATAGTAATAGAAAATACATATTTTCCCTTTGCTTACCAGTTGGTGAGCAATTCTCACCTTAAATCTGCCTTTATAAATGTTTTTTTAAAATCGACTAAATTTGTTCCTAGATGTTATGTCACATGAAATGATTATTTCTGTATGACTCACTCTTGTTTGCTCTTTACATGTTTTATTATGGCCACTGTGGTGTTATCGAAGGCCTTAAAAAATAAAAAAACACACTTCAAGCAAAGGATAGCCCTCATTTAGTTATTTATTTGTTGGCTTTTTCGTAAGCTCTTCGGGATATTCTCATGTCTTAAGATGAATTCTAAGGAACAGCAGAGAGCTAATGGCTTCCTAAAAGTTTAAGGACAATGTTGGAAAGGAAGAAAACTTGTCCTGAGTTGCAAGGGCTTATAAAGCATGATGAAGATCTCATGATGACACTTTAGGAAAGGGAGATGGGTAGCACTGAAGAGAACTGGCTTTGGAATTAGACTTCATTTCCACACAGGCTCCCCTTCTTGCTAGACTTGGGAGCATGGGCAAGTTACGTGAGATCTCCCACTTCGCCTGAATCACCCCATGAAGTTTTGAATATGAACTGAGTCAAAATGTGTAAAGTGCTTAGCACAGAGCCTGGCACATTTGAAGCTTGCAGTTCACTTAAACTATTATCATTTATTGTCATTATCTTTGTTTACATTTTGCTGACATTCTGAAACTGGAACAAAGAAGCGATTTATACTTCTTTTCTTGAAGCATGTGGCTACTGGCTGTGGTAGATAGTTAGAATGTTTCCTTGTGCCAGGTGCTAGATTTTCAGAACTCAAAGTCCCAGAGCCAGGCACCCCTTTACATACCTATGATAAAGATCAGAAATGAGGGAAACGGACTTTGGCCCAGTGGTTAGGGCGTCCGTCTACCATATGGGAGGTCCGCGGTTCAAACCCCGGGCCTCCTTGACCCGTGTGGAGCTGGCCATGTGCAGTGCTGATGCGCGCAAGGAGTGCCGCACCACGCAAGGGTGTCCCCCGCGTGGGGGAGCCCCACGCGCAAGGAGTGCACCCGTGAGGAGAGCCGCCCAGCGTGAAAAGAAAGAGCAGCCTGCCCAGGAATGGCGCCGCCCACACTTCCCGTGCCGCTGACGACAACAGAAGCGGACAAAGAAACAAGACGCAGCAAAAAGACACCAAGAACAGACAACCAGGGGAGGGGGGGGAAATTAAATAAATAAATAAATCTTTAAAAAAAAAAAAAAAAAAAAAAAAAAAGATCAGAAATGAAATCATTTCCAGGGAACATCATTTCTTTTATGGCAATCTAACTGGCTCCTTAGAGTGTGGAAAAAAGTTTAGGTTTCCCCTGGGGGGTGAAAAAAACAATGCACTGAAACAGTAAAACTTTGGTTACACTTGTGTTTCTTTTAGTAACTGTTCTTTGAAATTCATTAAGGAGCTCTATTGTGGCACCAGGGGCTGTAAAGAACAAATGCGTTTCTAACTTTCCCTTATAATCTAGCCAGGGCCTGCGGGCTTTCAAAACCATTTTGAAAGGAGACCCAAATTCAGGTGAGAACTTATTGACTGGCCAATGAGCCCCCCCCAGTAAATCTTCAAGCAGTCTTGAGAGCAGGAATTCGAGGAAGTTGATTTTGAACCCGTTCAAGAAAACATTCTTTATTTGATCCTCCTAAAACCTAAGTTATTTAAATATAATTCAATCGAAGTGAGGCAACTGTCCCAGAAATCAGCAAAAGCCTACTCGTTTCATGTCAGCTTAGTTGTTCTTCTGCTAAAGAAATAAACTGGAGAATGTGGCCATGACACCCTGGGCCCACTTAGGGGTTTACACATGGCAGCTCCGGGAGCAGTGGCTCCCAGATGGCATTTGGGTGCATAAACAGTGGCTTTGAACCTAACTAATAAAACAAAGGATTGGGAACAGGGAAGAGGATGCTTTTGACTAATTTCCAGGGTAAAATGCTGAGCGATATGACCCTGGCCGTGTCAGAACAAGGCTTCAGAAATAGCCCTGAAAGCTGTGATACTTTGGAAGAGGGAGGTGACCTTTAAGAGCAACGAGGTGAGTATCTCAATCAGCTGCTCTCCTCCCACAGTCCCTGCTAAGCCTCTATTGGATCTGAGTTACCTGCATAAGAGAAATTGCTCCCCAGCAGTGAGACGGCACCTGAGGGGGAACTGTCCACAGGGAGGCGAGCATGAAGATTTAAGGGATGGAAAGGAAGCGTGTCCCAGGAAAACTAAGCGGAAGCGGAGACTGGGAATAGATCGTGGAGGGTGCTGCAAACAGGGAAGGACGGCTGCTGCGGAAGAAATGCCAGCAGTTGAGTTTCCTTAGTGCTCAGGTGGGCCTGGAACTTGTCCCCATGTTTGGGGGCTTTTGCATATTCCTTAAACACCTTTAACCCCAAATCCACTGCGTGGATACAGAGCACTGACGGCATGGGTCTTTTCTAGAAGTCATTTCACCTGACTTTCATGGGCTTAGGGAAGTCTTGGCACAACGATCCAGTGCTGGGGCACCTACAGGGGATTCTCCATGCACCTCTTAACCGCTACTTACCAGCCAGACCATGTTTGTTTTTTCATTCATTCATTCAACCAACATTGTTGAGCAAGTATTATGTGTCAGGTACTGTTCCAGGTTCTGATAAGCAGCAGCCAGGGGTCCTGCCATCCCGCCCTGCACTCCACACAGCAATCAAGTTGCTAAAACAATGCACAGCGCACCAGCTTCACCTGGTGTGCCCAGCGTCACAGCCCGCGGCACCGGGCTTCCCGCTTACTGGCTCTGGTGGGCTTTTATTACCTTTCTCTACCTCCTCGGTTATCTTCCTTCCAAACGCCGGCTTCCTGGCCTGCCCCCTGGGCTTCAGGCAACCTCATTAAGGCATTCACTGGCGGTTTGAATGACCAGCGGAATTAACCCTGGCCCTCCCCGCTATTTGCATTTTAAAAGGATGGTTTTAAATCTGAATAGACCTCTAATTTGTTGATTTGAGTGTGAGGAAAGGCACTTTGCAAATGGTCTCTGGAATAGAACTGGACTAGACCTTAGATGCCCTCCTGCATTTTAACTGCACTTTTCCTCCTCCCTCCAGCCCCGCAGTGTTCCCTGCAGACTTCCTGCCCAGGAGGCGACTGGACTGGACACTTCCTGTGGCCCACCCCGCACCCTCTCACCCCACCTCTTTCTCTGGCCAGTGCTGCAGCAACCTGCTTCCCGCGGGTGCCACCTGCCAGTGCCTCACCCTAGTCACGCCTGTTCCTCTCACTTTCTGCCCAGGCTTCACTGATACCCCAGATGGGACACCCAGGAGCCCACCTGGCACTCACACGCATGAGTGTGTCCTGGAAGTGGAGGGACATTGATTCCCCCAGGAGACAACCCTTGACCAAGGGGGATCGGAGCCGGTGGGTAAACACCATCCTCTCTGTCCTTCTGGAGGACCTGCTGAGGAGCCTTCCATCTGGAAGAGTCCTGGTGGCATCGAGCCCCAGGCGCCCGCCGTGGAGACGACCCCGAGAACTCGCCCTTGTGTCAGCTTTCCCTCCTTCCGTGGTCCTTCCTCCCCAGTCCCCCATTCCTATTCCCTGTACCCCTTCCCCAAAGGGGAACGCAGGTGAAAGTGTCCAAGGCCAGCAGGCTTCACCTAGCCTTCTGCTTTGGTATTGTTTGGGAGAGGATTCACATTTCAGTCTATGGTTTATAAAATAGAGATTGGGCAGAGTATTTGTGAAAGATTAAGATGGACTCAGTCGCTTGAAATTTAATGCAACTAATATTTATCGCCGTTTACCTAGTGCCAGGAGCAGAACTAGGCTTCATCCCTTCCTGAGACTGTAGCCTGAGGGTGGTGGCTCACTCCCTCAGCCCAGAGCTCCTCTAGGGAAATGAAAGGTCAGCAGGTCAGGCCAGCAGTCACCCCGGGGCCAAGAGCAGGATTCTGGAGGCAGGCTGAAGGCGGTCACTCCTGCCCCATTCCTTCCTGTGCCCTGTGACCTGGGGGAAATTACCTGATCTCCTGGAGCCTCAGTTTCCTCATCTGCAGACACCTTCTTAGGGTTATTGCGAAGATTAAATAATGTAGCTAAAAAAAGTTACAGTCAGTACATTTGGAACCCTAGTTTGTCTAGTTTTGTTTTCTTTCTTTCTTTATTCACCCCTTCCGCTCCCCTCTCCTCCCCCTCCCTGTTTTTGTGGTCTGTGTCCATTCGCTGTGTGATCATAAGTATCTATTTCTCTTTTTGTCTTCTCTTCTCATTTTTTCTCCTCTAGGATTCACTGGGACTTGATCCTGGGGATCTCTGATGTGGAGAGAGGTTCCCTTTCAGCTGTGCCACCTCAGTTCGATTTCTGCTGTGCTTCCCCTTGACTCTCCCCTTTGTCTCTCTTTTGTTGTGTCATCATCTTGCTCTGTGACTCACTTGCGTGGGCACTGGCTTGCCGTGCGGGCACTGGCTCGCCACACCGGCACTCATGTGGGCACTTGGATTGCCATGTGGGCACTCATACGGGCACTTGCTCACCCACGGCTCTTGGGTCGCCACGTGGGCACTCGGCTTGCAATGAGGGTGCTTGGCTCATCACGTGGGCACTGGCTCGCCGTGCAGGCATGCTTCCTCTTCTTCTTTTTCACCAGGAGGCCCCAGGGATCGAACCCGGGTCCTCCCACATGGTAGGCAGAAGCCCTATCACTTGAGCCACATCCGCTTCCCTAGTTTTGTTTTAACTGACACCTCCTTCTCTCTGATTATCCTAGCCAGTCAAAATTCCTTGTACCTTCAATTTATAACGTGTGGCTAATTCTAGGGTGTCTCTGGGAAATTTTTGAAGCCTTAGAGATGGTTATAGGGCACAGAGGAGCTCCCAGAAAGAGGAAAGGGATGGGTGGACCGTGGACGGAAGGAGATTTTGAGGGGATGCCTGCAGTGGCGTGGCTCCGTCCCTGCCCCTTCCCCCCACTCTCCTGGACACAGCCACTGCCACCAGGTGCTTTGATGTCTCCCCCTCACACCAAGACTCCAGGTCCTCTGAGAAGATTTCACATTGCACAAAGAAAACTGGAGGGAAGACAAATTCCTTTGCTTCCTCTCCGGCCCCCCCCCCCCCCCTTTTGGCATGCCTGTCAAATCCACTATTCTCCCTCAGGCAACTGTGGAGATATTTTGGGCGCAGGAGGGCATTCCCTGCACCCTGCCAGATGAACAGATGGGTGGTGGGCCCGAGAAATGGGGAGGGGGCGGAGGCAGAGGAGGCTCAGGGGCACCTGGCCGCGTCCTTCTGGATGAGAGTCTTCAGAAGCACTCTTCCTTCCCAGAGCCTCTGATTGGCTTGTCAAAGCTCCCGGTACCCCCCTGAAATGAACCAGAGAACTGGTGTGACCAGACGATTCTCCTCCAGATGAATGGTTTGTTGTATCATTTGTAGGTGTAAAAAGATTTATTAACTCATAATTTTATCAAGTCGTAATGTGTGAGTAAATGTTTTAATAAGGTCACTAATTCCATTACAGTATGTTGTGTTTAATAGCCTTTAAAGGTGAAATAAAATTATCAGCTCTTAGTTCCTCTCCAATTTTCTGTAGACTTAATGAGGGGTTTTCTAGAAGCCGATGTCTCCCTCACTTTCTACCCCCTTCCCATCCCTCACCTCTACTGCATTCTATTGCATTCAAAACAATCTACAATACAGTGGTTAAGGACTAATATTCCGGGGCAAGAAACGTTAATATTAGGATCTTAGCTCAGCCACTGTGGACTTTAGAAAAGTTCTTTAACCCGATTAAGCTTCAGGATGCTCATCTATAAGATGGGATGATGCTCCGACCTCATTAGGTTATCCTGAGGATTTTTTTTTCATCTTAAAGATTTAATACATATAATGTTTATTTAATTGGTATCCTATAAACCTAGAGTGCTTACTCTCAAGTAAATAAAAACATTTTTAAATAATAAATTGTCTTTTTTAAAAAGATACATAAATCAACCTCTTTCATCATCATGATGAAAGAGATTGTTGATGTGGGAGGAGTGGGGTGAGAGAGGTGAGGGGTATATGGGGACCTCATATTTCTTGAATGAACATTTAAAAAATAGAGAAAAAAAAGATACATAAATCACAAAAAATGTTACATTAAAAAATATGAGGTTCCCACATACCCCACTTCCCATCCCCCCACTCCTCCCATGTCAACAACCTCTTTCATCATTGTGGCCCATTCATTACATTCGGTGAATACATTTTGGAGAACTGCTGCACCGCATGGATTATAGTTTATATTGTGGTTTTACACTCTCCCCCAGTACATTCAGTGGGTTATGGCAGGATATATAAAGTCCAGCATCTGTCCCTGCAATATTATTTAGGACAACTCCAAGTCCCCAAAATGCCCCCATATGTCAACTCTACTTCCCTCTCCCTGCCCTCAGCAACTACCTTGGCTCAAGTTGTCGGCCAGGCTGCAGCCTTATCTAAAGGCTCGACTGAGGGAGGATCTGCTTCCAAGCTCCCTCATGGGCTTGTTGGGAGATCAGCTCCTTGTGGCTTCTGGATGGAAGTCATCAGTTCCTTGAGGGTTATGGGCTGGGTGCCTCCCTCAGCTCCTTGACTTTTGGCCTCTCTTGGGGCATCCCAAACATGGTGGCTGGATCCCATCAAAGTGAGCAAGCAAAAGGACAAGACAGAGGACAGTCTTTTTATCATCTAATCTCAGAAATGATGTTGCATCATTTTTGGATGTTCTATTTTCTAGAAACAAGTCATTAGGTTCATGTCACATTCAAGGGGAGAGAATTTTATGGGGCATGAATACCAGGCAGTAGGCATCATTGGAAGCCATTTTAGAAACTGCCCACCACAACTTTTGTTGCTATTATTATTAAAGTAACTTGTCACTCAACAGTATCACACACTGTCAATTTCCTACTTGAAAACCTCCCCCAGTCTCCCTTGTTGATCATAGAAAGTTCAGAGGCGTTGGATAGCATATAAGGCTTTGCAGTCTGGGTCCTTTTGTTCCTCTAGTATTTTCCCCGTCACTCACCACCACTTGCTCCAGTCTGCTGTACCTGTACTTTTCATATTGTTCCAACATCCGGGTGTCAGGATACCAAGTGGTTCCCACGATATTGTCATTGATGTTCTAGAAGGTTTACATTATTGAGAGGTGATGAGTCTGTTTGGATTCCCAATTTTTGAAAAATCAATACATAAAATTATATACATATTTTTCCTTTCAAACCAGAACAGAATATAGCAAGTAAGCATGTGAGGTTTGAGAATTAAAAATCTCCATCCACAGACAAATGGATAAATAAAATATGGTATATATATGCAATGGGGTATTATCCAGCCACAAAAAGAACAATGTTCTGATACATGTGACAACACCAGAGAACCTTGACAACATCATGCTAAGTGGAATAAGCCAGAAGCAAAAGGACAAATACTATATGAACTTACTAATGTGAAATGATTAGAGAAGCAAATTCACGGTGTCAGAAACTGGAAAACAGGTTATCGGGGGCCAAGGTGGGAGTAGGGAATGGGAAATTAATGCTTAATTGGCACAGAATTTCTGTCTGAGATGATGGGAAACTTTTGGTAATGGATAGTGGTGATGGTAGCACAAAATTGTGAGTGTAATTAACTTCACTGAATTACATATTTGAATTGGATTTAAAGAGGGAAACTTTAAGTTGTATATATGTTACTATAATAAAAATTGTAAAAAACATAGGACTGTACAACACAGTGAACCCTAATATAAACTATGGACTATGTTAATTGTACAATTACAAAAGTTTTCATGAAATGTAACAAAGGTAACATATTAATGCAATGTGTTAATATGGAGTATGTGGGAACTCTGTCTTTTATGCAAGTTCTCTAAACAATGTTTAGGGGAATATTTAAGCTCAAGTTTAGCAGTTTGCAAATCCATTGTTGGCCCCCACAATATCCATGCCTCAGTGTTTGCTTGGGCCATTGCCCCTCTTTTTGGTTTTGTGAACTCAGACTCATGCTTCCAAGCCAAATTTACACCTCACTGGTTTTTTTTTTTTTTTTGGTGAATAGGATTTACTCTTTCCTTCTCTTTTTCCCGATACCATTTTGGATATACCCATCTTAGGGCTCTTATCTTTTGTTATAGCTAGTGGTCACTTCCCTCATTACACCACGAAATAAATATGGCAGGAACCATGCCTTATTAAGCTTTGGATCTGCAGTTCCTAATACAGGACCTGTTACAGCACCTGGTTGGTGCTCAATAAGCATTTAGTTTTTGAATGACTTTGCTAAGCAGTGGTTAAATGGGATGCCTCACTGCACAGTAAGAGCGACTTTTTCAAGAGGTTCACGTTAGATCTGGAGAACACATTGTGCATTACCAAAAATAGTGAAAGTGCAAGGTGCCTTCCCACCCCCAAGGATCTCTACCCCAGACCTAGGTGCCCAGGACCTCACGCTGGTCTCTTGCTTCCCTAACCCTCCACAGCCCTTCCCATGTGACCTGGCCTTCCCACGGCATCCCGGCATTCCTCACACTCTTCAGCGTGTCATGAGGCACGGGGTTTCGTTCCTGCCCTGTCCTCCCAGCACTACCACCTGTGTGACCAGTCACTCACCTCTTGAGGACCCCGATTCCTTACTTGGAGCAGTTGTTTTCAAGCCTTGTCCACAAATGTCAGAACCCACCAAGGTAAAATGCAAGGGGATGACGCAGCAGAATGACCCGAGGCCTCCCTGCCCCCCTTTGCAGCTGTTCTGATTTTGCTTTTCATAGAGTGGGGCTCCCTACAACACAGCCCTGGAAAACAGGCTCCTGCTGCTGCTTTACAGAACATGCAAGAACACAAGTAGCCAGTTTCTTTGAGAGACTGGAATGACTGGTCTTGAACTGGCAGACCATTTTTAGGGATGCTGTATTTGTCAGCCAAAGGGGTGCTGATGCAAAATACCAGAAATTGGTTGGTTTTTATAAGGGGTATTTATTTGGGGTAGGAGCTTACAGATATCAGGCCATGAAGCATAAGTTATTTCCCTCACCAAAGTCTATTTTCATGTGTTGGAGCAAAATGGCTGCCAACGGCTGTGAGGGTTCAGGCTTCATGGGTTCTTCCTTCCAGGGTCTTGCTTCTCTCTGGGTTCAGGGTTCCTCTATTCCTCAGGATGGCTTCTCTTTCCTCTGTGAACTTACTTCCCAGGGCTCCAGCTTAAGGCTTCAAAAGCACTCAACTCTGTCCTTTGTCTTGCCTTTTATCTGTGAGTCCCCACCCACCCAGGGGCAGGGACTCAATGCCCTAATGACATGGCCCAATCAAAGCCCTAATCATAACTCAACCACACCCAGGTACAGACTACATTACAAACATAATCCAATATCTATTTTTGGAATTCATAACCATATCACACTGCTACAGATGCCAACATCCCTTCTTACCAGGTGATGTGCTCCATCCTTGCAGGTCACTCCCTATGTTGTGCTGAACACCCAGCAGTAAGGAATTGTTTCTAGTTCCCCACAAATGCACCCACATCTTTGCTCCCAGGGGCCGTCTCCCTGAAATGCTGTGCCCCGCCTTGTTGCTCTCTTAAGCCTCAGCCGAGAGGCCACCTACTACAGGGAATCTGTCCTGAGCCCCCCCTCTAATTCAAGGGAGCTGCCTGTCCTCTGGGATGCCATGGCACTAGTGAATATTGCTACTTGGTTCTATACTCCTCAGGTTGTATGCCCATCTCCCACGCCTGCCAGAGCATCTGGGAATGAAGAGCTATGTTTTACCATGGTGCTCACTTCACTGCTCAATCTAATGCCTGAAATATGATAAGTGCTTAACATCTTTGCTGAATGGATGAACCTAAACCCAATGGCTTAACCAGCGGAGTGATTCAGTGGCTGGGAGTTCAGGCACGGTGGTGGGTGTTGAGGGGAATATTTAAGATCACATTTAGCAGTTTGCAAATCCTGTTATATGGGTATCAGCTACTCTCTCCTCCCCTTTCTTTATTATAGAGGTGGCACTGATAGAATATACCCAACTTTACTCTGTGGTTATAGATTCCATTTTAGTTTATATTTAACTTATACTGCCCATCCCCTATTTGAGATGTTTCCAAATGAGTCTCTTCTAACATCTCTAGGTCAAAACTTGGAGACAGAGTGTGCTTGATAATGATGATGATGTTTGTTGAGTGCTGTATTATCCCTTTAAATGCTCATAACAAGCCTATGAGATAAGTACTACTCATTCTCTTTTTATAGATGAGGAAATGGAGATTGAGAGATTAAGTAATCTGAACAAGGTCACTTCAGATACAAGCTCAGGTCTTTTTGACTCCAAAAATCTGAGACTTTTTACCACCTTGTGTGGGACAGCATTTTTTCTTGTATTAAACTTTGTTATTCAAGAAAACCCCACTTCAGGCATTCGGTTGGTAAGCCATCCAGAAGAGGGGTTTTTCAGCAGTGGTGGTGTTCGCTCCTGTTGACTAGCTCTCAGAGCCAATTCTTCTAAAAACTGTTCTGAGAATCCTGAGACTCCACAGGGCAATGGGGGTGAGTTCGTTTTCTTAAATGGGTGAGCTGCCCAGTTTTTATTACCTGCCCAGCCCACCACCCCGTCAGTGAAGACTTTCTTAGTTCATGGACCATGCTGCCAGGATCATCCTCCCTGCCCTGGAGATGGGCCCTGCATACAGGAGTGCTGGGCGGTTCTTATTAGGCAACATGTCCAAGTTCATCAGCCAGCAAGGGATGGAGCAGGATTCTAACCCTGACAGTCTCATTGCAGAGCCCTCTCTCTCCACTAATTCAGCTACATGGGGAATAACTCTTTTAGCACCTGTTGTAGTCAGCTCTTCAGGTGCTGACAGACAGGTGCTTCACAGGCCTGGGGAAAACACGGGATTTTTCCATGCTTCAAAACTGTTTGAAAACCAATACTGAGTCAAAAATGCTTCCCTAAGGAGCATTTACCAGCAATTCTTATTGTCCCTGTCAATCATTCACAAGAACATTCTCTCCCTTTCCCTGCCTCTCTCTTACAATAAGACATTTCATTGTGACAGGTCACTATTTTTTTGCCTTCAAAAGTGCCCTCGTATCTTGGGTTGACTAGAGTTTATTATATATTTTGCCTCTTGATTGAAGAGTCTGACCTTCCCATACGTTGACGCCTCTCTCTAATTCTATGAAGACAGACAATATGCAGTAGAAAGGGACCCTGGTTGGTTTTCTTTGCCTGGCACCCACTTCTTTTGGGAAGAGTACCTCTCCCGTGCCAAATGATCCTGGAGAGGGAGATGCTTATCAAGGTGCCTGGGTCTGACCCCCACCATAGGCCTGGGTCCATGATTTGTACTAGGTCCATCTCCATGGCAACAGTTATTGGTTTAGAGGTGGGCACAAAACCCAAACCACCCCATCGGAGTTCTTCTCTGGGTTGATGTGTAGACCTTGGGAGAAAGAAATGCCCTGGCTGTTAAAGCTGGGAATCAGTAGATCTGTTCTTGGGGGTAGGTTTCCTCCCTGTCTATGGAAAGAAGCCTACAGGGAAGTAGACCTGATGGCCGGGGGAGAGAGGCCTCGCAGACTGCTTGAGCTCTTGAATCTAGCCATGCCTGGTGTGAGACCTGCCCCTGCCTTTCCCAGCTCCGTGAACTCATAAACGACATTTATTCCCCCTTACTGGTTAGAATTGAATTTTAATCACTTGATGGTCCAAAGTTTTGACTTTGTCAGAGAGGACAAGTCAGTTTCTAGTTCTATGCCAGCCTCAGGGCTCACAAGTGAAAATAGAGGATTCCCAGTTAAATTTGAATTTTCCATAAACAATGAGTCATTTTTAACATCACATTTTTAGCATAATTATTAGTATAAGTGCGTCCTAGTATTGTGTTGGGCATATATATACTAAAACAGGTATTTGTTGCTTATCTGAAATTCAAATTTAAATAAATAACAGTAGTGGCTGCTTGTAATATTGTGTTAAGAATTCTGAGGCCAAGCTTAGCCACAGTGAGAAAGTGAATGGTTATTGATTAATGATGTCTGCTGTGTGTGCAGAAGCTGAAAGAGGTGGCAGGAGTGCCATGCATATAGCATTCCAGGCTTGCTGCAAGCACATCTTTCTTCTGTAGCCTTAAACAATGCAGAATATTTTAACAATAATATAAGTGATAGCCACCATTTATTGAGTCCCTTAGGAACCTTACATACGTCATCTGACTTAATCCTCGTGACAATATTTTATTCTCCCTGTGTCACAACTGAGTCAGAGACGTTAAATTCTCATAGGTAGTCAGTGGCAGAGCTGGACACTGTGTCTGACACCAAAGCTCATGTACTTTCCAGTTCATTGCCCTGCAGGAAGCAAATATTGTACTGACAACTCTATATGCGGAGGTCATCTTAAAATGTTATTTGAGAAATTACTGTATAAACACTTATAAACGCAGTTCTTGTTCCAAAATGGTAAACTGTCCTTTCATGACAAAGAGCAGCAATTCAGCAACAAATTGGAGTCGTGCATGAGGCAGTGTTTTGGCAAACAGATTTCAGCAGTTGACACCAGAGGAGTGCCAATTGTGAAAACTGGTTTTAGGCTTTAAATGACTATGTAAATCCAGCATATGACAAAGGTGGGGGCGGGGATCAGTTTAACATGTGGCAAGGAGGCCTAGATAAGCCCACGTGGACTTAAAACGTGGCTGTGCAGTTGGAAGGATCGTGGTCCTCACTTGTCTGCATGAATTGACATGCATAAGGACATTTGGTTTTGGAAGAAGGTGGAGGAAGTAAGTGGCATGTGTGTGTGTGTGTGCTTGTGTAGATCTTTTTTTTTTTTTTTTAACTTTCATGTATTTGGTGCTTAATGCTTTTTAGGCTGGGGTGCCAGGCAGGGAGATGGGGGACATGAGAATAATGCAAAGGATGGGATAGGACAGCATTCATCCCCTCTTCGACCCCTGGGGGATAAGGGATAAGGGACAGAAGCTGAAGGGAAATTGAGTGATTTGGCACAAGCAATGCATGTTTTAGGCCCAGTGGAAAAGGGAAGCAGGGGCTCCACTTTGGTTGCCCACCAAGCTTCTCTCTGGGGCCTGGAGGACTGCAGGTTTCAGAATCATTTAGAGGCAGAACCCACCGCCTGAACATTTTCATTCTTAGGAGAAGTCCAATCAGCACATTCAAGGGTGTGACTTCCTTGAGTTACTTCATGTGCAGATTACATTGATGATGAAGCTGAGTAGCATGTGACCGCTGAGGGTGACAGAGAGGTGATGAGCCCAGGGCCCAAGGCAATTCTTGGACATCACAGGAGGGTTTCTCAGGAGGGCTGGAGGCCTGGATGAACAGGAAGTCTTAGGCTGGTAGGGTAATGAGATGTCTTCTATACCCACAGACCTGTGAGGCACCAGGCACCTGGTTTATGAGCATGAAGACTAACTAGGGAGCAAGGGTAGAATGAAAAAGAAGGCAGTTTGAAAAATCAGAAGTTTCAATAATCTCATAAGAGACAACGGGACCTAAAGGGGGGATAAAGGCAATTCCCATCTTTGGTGGTTGGAAGCTACACGTCCCGCAGAACAACATGTTCACAAGCCTAACCCATTCCTGCGAGTGGGAGCCCAGTGGAGACTGGAATTTTTGATCAGCCTTCTTCAGTTAACGTGGCCCGCCTCAGTTGGGATGAGTCTTAATCCCATTACTGGATTCCTTTACAAGCAGGATGAAATTCAGACAGAGATGTAAGAAAGCCACAGTGGGTCAGCCAGAACCTGAGCCTCAATAGAACCTAGAAGAGAACGGAGAGACCAGGAGATGCCACCATGTGCCTTGCCATGTGACAAGCTAAGGACCACGGATCACCAGCGGCCAGGCCCAGAGAGTCACAGGCTCTGGAGGGAAGGAGTCGCCTCTGAGATCTGTGGCCTGATCCCAGGGAAGGCTTCTCATCCCAGGGATAGCTGGAGCTTTGTTGTCATGTGTTAGGAATCCCTACCTTGTGTCCCTTTCCATTTACTTCTTCTCATAGGATCACTGTCACCTTTGGGGTATTCCATTTTATGGCTGCAGAATGTTCTGCGACCAGAAGGCACCATTAACATTTTTCCAACATTGCAGGTTGTCCCTGGGGAACCTTGACTGTATTTCTCTGAACCTCATGAACGGGATGAATATTTCATTGTGCTCGTTACACAACATATCTTAATATATATTATTAAGCTCTAATTTCCACAAATGCTCGATAACTCCAAGTGGTTCGACCTCGGCACTTCAGACTTATCAGCTAGGCACAAAAGGCAATTCAGGGAAAGAAAAAGCGAGAAACTTCAATCAGTCAATAGCTTACTGCATTCAGAGCAGAATTAGGTTTTTGCAAGCTTAAAAGGAGTATTGGCATTTACAGCAGCAGGGAAAAATTAAGGAGCAGGGCATTTCTCTTGGTTTAGGTCTAAATCATGAGCAAAAAACCAATTTTCTTTCAGTATATCTCCTGAAAATTCCTTTCCTTGCCCAAATGAGCTGACAGAGTAAAGTCCAAATGTAGCAGCCAGTCACTTGGGGTGGTGTGAGCTCACAGTCCAGCCTCTTTTCCCTTGCCTTCCTTCCCTGTTCTGCACAGTAAATAAGTCAATTTGCTCGATATCCTCTGAACTTCCTGCTTTGGAGACCTTTCTAGGTTTTTCCTTGCACCTTGAACTCTTGAACCTCAACAACAGAATGGGTGGTCCTCCTACTCCTCAAAGCCCAATGCAGTGCTGTCTTCTCCACAGGACTTTCTGGAATCACTGATTCCTCCTTGGAATGCCAAGAACACTGTCTCTCAGCCTTCCTAGGGACCTCTGTGGCTGCTTCCGTGCCTACCTTATCTCCCCAACTAGACAACAATTCCCTTCAGGGTAAGAGTCACATCCGAGTCTTCTTTGTGACACGCTCCACCTCTGATGGCATAGTGCTGGACTTGGCATAGGCAATGATAAATATTTAATGGATGAAAGAACAAATGAACTGTCCCTGTGGATTTGGGGGTGACCGTGTCAAGTCGGTTTTGCTCCTGAAAAAGTCAAGTCCCGACTCCCTGCTGTGCCACAACGTGAACTTTCCATCCCTCTTGCACAGGAAATCCTCAGTGGGACGTTTGGGTGTGTGACTGCTACCTGTGTCCTTCAGTCTGAGGAGGGGGTTGAGGAGATGCTTTGAATCGTGGCTACTTTACAGGGTTCTTTCCCAGAACAGTTGGGAGGTAGAAGTGACAGACCATCTGCAGCTGTGTTCCTGGATTTGTAACTCCAGCCCGTTTCTCTGGCCTCTGGCCTTTCTTGGTTTCTCCTGCTAGACTTGCTGACCTCACCATCTGCCAGATCACCAGCTCCTCTGTTCCCAGATCAACTCCAGCTTGTGGCAGGGGGCAAGGACAGGGCTGGCTGGAGTTGGGGAGGGCTTCCTGAATAGGCTCTCGGTCCTCTTTCATGCTGGTCTGACTTAGGCCTTAGCTAACATAGCTTCAGGATCTTAGCTTTGTCCTATCGGTGACCTGTTACAAGAGTGAGTGCCCATGTCACCTGTGCCAATGTCCTGTCTTCCTGGCCTGTCTGGGACCTTCTCCTAATTTGGGCCTTTGTAATTCCCTATCAAGACTACTGAATATGCCTCCTGGATTCTTCTCGCTGCCTCCTGGTTCTTCTCAGATCCATCCTCTGCACAGTGAAAACCAAACCCATCCCACCCCTGCTTAAACCATTCAGTATCTCCATCACCTTTTGAAGAAGGTACAGCCTCCTTACCACGGCATACCAGGCCCTTCATAATTCCACCCCTGCTACTCCTTCAGGCTCATCTTTTGCTACTTCTTGCCTGATGTTTAGGCCCTAGACCCCATTGCCCATGCCATGCCATTTCTCATCCTTTGCATCTCTGATGTTGTCATCTTTGTCTCCAGATGGCTTCCCACCCTTTATAATCCTTGTTCGGCCAACTGTCACTTTTTATTTGATTCAGGCTTGTGTGTGTGTGTTTGCTTTTTCAAGAATCAATGCAGGTGCCTCCTCCTCCACTGAAACATTTCCTTCTCCCAACCCCCAGGCCAGGTTACATTAGGTCTGTGCTCCTTGATGTACCATGATACTGGGCCCTGAAAGGTCAACACTTGAACCCACATCTGGATCAAGGGTCTCCTGGCATCTTCCTGCCAGTGTTACTGCTCAGAGCCACATGCCCTCCTCGACATCGGCTGTAACGTGTTAAACATCATGGTCATGTAGTACCCACATTGAAAATGTGAAGAAAGCCAAAATTCCAACTCTGACTTTTCTGTAGCCCAATCACAAAAGGACCTTAGAAAATGTCCTAAGATAAAAGAGTGTGCAGGATGTCGGTGGGTGGCAAATACCATAGATAAAGATATTCAGGATGTTAGAGATCAGCAGTAATAGTCACAAAAGGCACTATTCAAGGGATCTGAAGGAAAAGAAACCAGTGAAGTGGGTGGGCTTGAGATAGTCCAAGCCAGACTGCTCCAATTCCATAACTGTAGCCAACTTCTCCACAGATGCACACTTTGGTTAGAAGGGAAACTAAATGAACGGGCATGACCTTCCTAGCACAAACACATTAGTATTAGTGGAACATCAATGCAAAAGAAATGATCTACAGAATAGCTCAGAGGCATTGTTGTTGTAAAGGAAGGATGGTGGAGCAAGCTATGCCAAACTTGGAATTAAGGCTCTTGTACTTGGCTCAGGCTTTGCCTTCCCTTACAACTCAAGCCATCTGAATTCCTCATCCTTCTAGGTCTTTTGTAAAGCTGCTATATAACATGAGAGATGTAAATAAACTCCTCCATCTCATATTCATCACTATAGAAAACAAGATAGTCTTTTTGGCTCAACTCAACATGGCCTCCTTTTTAAGAAGGTGGGAAGTCCCATCCACCACCTTTACAATGTCTTTCTCCCACTGGTGCTTCCCATTCAATTGACTTATTCACCATCAGTTTGGTACTGGAGATTAAGTTGAATTCGTACTTAATGGTTTCTAAAGTGCTCCACTGTGGATTAAACCATGGCATGCACACTTGATTTAAACAGTAAATTGGATCGCCATTTGTTGGCATGATGATTTGTGCTTTGGCAGCCTATGCAGATCCATAAGTAAACTAGTAGATTTCTCCAACACTGTCATCGGCCCTACTGTCTAGAGTCATCACACATTTTCCTTATATGTTGAATTAATATAGAGAAGCAGGATGGTTGATGGTTTCATTTGTTGTGTCATTAATGAAACATAAAACTGTTGTGTGAAACACTGTCTTAGTAATAGAAACCGCATTACAAATTATTTATCTGCAGAAATCATGTCCTGAATGTAAGGCAGGAACAAAATGTCGTTTTTCTCTTGACAGTATTAGGTCAAACGGTATTAAAAAACCTATTAAGCATAACGTCTCCTGCTGCAGTTAAATATAAAACACAATTTGTTCAACATAGCATTAAAACCCTTGTAAAATCAACAATACTTTGGACCCGCTTGTGTGTAACTTGCCCTTTCTCTTTTTCCTGGTCCCTTCCCAGGTAATTCACTAAAAGACAAGAGGGTGAAACTTAGGTACTCTCTGAAGTTCTCTCTGGGAAGAACAAAGTAGCAATGCAGTGTTGCAGGAGGAGATAAAGTCAGCCAGAGAAACTTGGCAGCTGACTCCCGTACTGAGGGAGCCTGCCCATCACCTTGATTTTCATCCTTTAATATGCAAAAGAAACATAGCATGCTAAACTCAAGAGGGAATATAAAACAGCTTTCTAAAGGAAGACCTGGCAGTCTTTACAACTTGGGTTGTAAATTGCAATGCTTTTCTTGCCTTGGATGGTTAGGAAAGCTGGAGGGATCAGGTGCTCCAGTGTAGTTACATTCTTGGGCCCCAACACTCACCCCCAGCACCTTTCTAAGGAAGGAAGGGCAAAGCAGAAGTGGGTGGGTGGGAGCAAGATGGTTCAGGAGGCTTCAGGATGTTCACACTGGACCGTTCTGGCAGCCTTCCCTCAGTCATCGTTGGTGGCCATGCCGGGCAGCACTGAGCATTCTGGATGAAAGGGGTGCAGGGATATTTCCCATGCAGTACACTCAACTCAGCTGTGCTACCTTTCCCTGAACACCCATTTACAGAGCTCACCTCAAAATTGGTTTCTCTGCCCTGCCCTTCAGTCTGATCTCAGGCATGGACAGACCTAACAACATTTACCAGCTCCTTCTGCAAACAGATAATCTGCAGATTCCAGCCTCAGCCTCCCAAGTCCACCATTGCCACCCCATGATGCATTTGGCAGCCCTCCTTGCACAGTATGCAGTTAATCAGGGTCTCTTTCCTCCTTTGGGCTCTCCTGAGTCCTTCTATATGTATTGGGTGTAGAAATTAGGGAATATATATATATGTGTGTGTATTACATGTGTGTCCCTTACTAGACTGAGCAAGCCCTGGGCTAACTGTAATACAAGGGCATATAAGGGAAGCCCTCCCACATGTTTTGTCTCAATGGTACCGAAGAGGATGAGTCGTAGCCTGGTTTCTATACTGTTGTTGTTGTATGTGTATGCGTGTATGTGTGTGTATTGGGTGTAAGTTATATGAAGCAGATGACCTCACATGCTGTGACTCAATGGCTCTGAGGAGGATGAGCCACAGCCTGATTTCTATGTGCTTATGAGCAGCTGTCGAAGCTACTTCTTCCTCCCTCAGATGAGGGCCTCCATTGTTATTACTCCACAAACCTCAGATTCCACTACAATGGGCCCCAAACTCCCTGATTTGTCACATCCTAGGGGTGTGACCTATAGATGGCCATCCTTCAGCAGATGGCTGTAGTTCCTGGCCACTGGGAGTCCCAAAGGAGGGGAATGGTTTTGAAACTCCAGTAAGGTGTCAAGATCCTGGGATGTTTTTGTGTTGTGTTGTGTTCAAGACTTTTTGTTTGTTTGTTTGTTTGTTTGAGTTACTGGAGATTGAACCTGGGACCTCATATGTGGGAAGATGGCACTCAACCACTGAGCTACATCAGTTTCCCTGAGTTGGTTTTTTTTATCACTTATTTTTTGTTTCTGATTTTTCCGGAGGCACCAGGAACCGAACCCGAGACTTCCATGTGGGAGGCAGGCGCTTAGCTGCTTGAGCCACATCGCTCCCTCAATACTTTTTTTTTTTAGAGGGTATTGGAGATTGAACCCAGGACGTACATATAAAGCATGCACTCAACCCCTGAGCTATACCCACTCCTTGCTTTCACTATGTTTTGATGGTTGACATCTAGAGATTCCAGAGACAGATCGTGAATTTAGAAGTTACTTTCTAGAAACAAAGCATCAGCCTGACACGAGGGCCCCAGATCTGTCTGTGGTCACACTCTCATGCAGGCCTCGGCAGGTGCTGTGTGGGCATTGTCTCTGCATGTCAGTTTTGCTTGCTGCTGTATCCCGTGTATCTAGAACAATGCCTGATGCATGGCAGGTAGTCGATAAATATTTGTTAATGAAAATGCATTTGGATTTTCTTATATCATTGTTTTGAACACCTTGTGATCTATGCCTTATAAACTCCCATTTTACAGATGATAAGCTGGGCCAGGAGGTTCTATAACACGGCTGGTCAGTGGCATGGAAAGGATTTAAATCCAGACTCTCTTGACTTGGAAGCCTCTGTTCTTTCTGTGACATCGAGACTGAGCCCTACTGGAGCTCCACTTGGAGCGAGCATCCCCCTTCCATATTACAGGGTGAGAAACATGAACTTCCCAGGTTATAATTGCTATTATATGATTTCAAAAGCCGAATTTTCAAGAGCTGAGGTTGATTATTTGCGTAAAAGCAGTACAAAGGATTTTCAGTTTGGCAGTTTCTCAAAAGGTTAAACATAGAATTACCTTATGACTCAGCAATTCCACTCTTAGTTATATACCCGAAGAACTGAAAATTTTACACAAATGTTTATAGCAGCATTATTCCTAATAGCCAAAAGGTGCAAACAATTCAGATATCCATAGATGAATGGATGACTAAACAAAATGTGGCATATGTATACAATGGAATATTACTCAGCCATAGAAAGGAGTAAAGTTCTGACACATGTTGCAATGTGAATTAAATTAAAAAACATTATGCTAAGTGAAAGAAACCAGACACAAAGAGCACAAGTAGTTAAGGTTCTCTAAGAAACAGAAGCAACAGAATTGATTATCTCTATCATCTATCTATCTATCTATCTATCTATCTATCTATCTATCTATCAATCTATCATCTATCATCCATCCATCTCTCTGCAAATACTAAGGTATTTATTATTGGAATTTGCTCATGAGGACTGGGGGAGAGATCATTTGAATTCTATAGGACAGGCTGCAAGTTGGAGACTCGATGAAGGTGATGATGAATTTCCCAGGTGAAGCTGGCTGACTAAAATAAGACATAGAAATTCTTTTTGACTGCTCAAGTCCTCAGGTCCTGCTTTACATTCTCCAACTGATTGGATGCATAGAGTCCTCTCATTGCTGAGGGCAATCACCTTTGTTGATTGTAGATGTAATCAGCTGTAGATGCAATCAACTGACTAATGATATGAATCCATTTATGAAATTCTCTCACAGTAACGATCAGGTCTGTGCTTGCTTGACCAAACAACTGGACACCATAATCTAGCCAAGGTAATCATCACGACTACATAGTATAGGAATCCATTTATATGCAATGTCTAGAAGAGGTAAATCCATAGGCACAGAAAGCAGAATGATGGTTACTGGGGGCTGAAGGGGAGGGGAGACTAGGAAGTGTCTGCTTAATGGATAAGGGGTTTTCTTTAGGGCTGATGACAATGTTTTGGAACTAGACAGAAATTGTGGTTACACAACATTGTGAATATACTACTTGCCACTTTAAAATGGTTAGATTTATATTACATTAATTTCACCGCAACGAAACAACAACAACAACAAAAATAACAAACAGTACAAAGTCCCCTGGGAATTCTATATTGCATGTGCTGGTTTTAGTACATTCTTTGAAAGTTCTGAAGGCAGCAAGCCCTCTCCCATGCCACTGTAGAAAATCCACTGCTTCCTAAGGCCACACGGTGTTCCAATAAAGCACATGAGTAATGGGGCAATTGAGCTGTACACCGGCTTTTCCAAAAGCTCCAGTATAATGTGGCAATTGTGCCACAGACAACAATAATAAAGAAAAAAATTCCTAGCCAACTTTCTTCACATGACTGGACAGAGAAAACAAGCAAACACAAAACTGACTGAGCCTCCCCCAACTCTCCTCCCCAGAAAGCAGATTCCAGAACCATTGCTTGATTCTCTGTGTTACAAATCAGATGAAGACTGGAAACTTCCTGCTATCTAGCACTGCAAGTAAATCTAATTTGTGATTTTCCTTCCTTTGGCTCTGAAGTCTATTTATGGATGACCTTTGATGTCATATCCATCTCCAAAATATATCATTAGGTAGCGTTCTTGCCTCAGCTCCTCAGCAGATGAGATTAAAACTGATGAGGTGGAAGTTTTTACTTTTCTTCTCAACACTTCTTTATACCCAGGCTGAATATCAGACTTTGTGCTTTTCTTCCCCAGTAGATAATCTTCACTTTAATGGGTTACAAAAAGCAAACTGCAAGCAAAAACAAAAACAAAAACAAAAAACAAATAAAACCCCACAAACATTTATTGAAGTCTTAATAAATAGTAATTCACTAAAGATAAGAGGCTTCCTCCTGAAAGTCTAAATGCCTTCTGAAAGTAATTTCAGAAATATGTTGCTAAAACATTAGAATAGATTGCATCTTCTGTTGTTTATGGTCAACTTGGTTTTCCCTTGAGAATATTAAGCCAAACCAGGGTGGGGCAGTGGGCGGACCACAGAGGTACCAAATGTGAGTTCCTCTGCGAGTGGGGAGAGGCATTCTGCACAAGCCTTCTTCCTTTCTTTCTTTCTTCACCCAAACTCTTTCTCTTCTTGCTTTTCATTTGGTTTTCATTTGATTGTGGTTTCTCTTGCATTCGGGGCCTTGGAATGAATTCCAGGCGTTACTCTGGGAGGCTCTTCGAGATGAGAGAAGCCTCCATCCCTAATGCTGGGAGAGAAGGCTGATGGAATGGAATAGGAAGGTACACATTCTGGGTGGCCTGGATGCCTTGGGACTCCCAAGAACCTCCCCCCTTCCCCCGAAGGGCTGTTCACATCTGAGCACATCAGAGTAACCTGGTTTTTGGAAGGAGAGAGAGAGGCAGGATGGGGTGAAGCTTTAGAAGCCACGTCGCGTCACTTGGCATTTTCCAGGTCATGTTTCTTATTGTATTGGAAAACCTCCAGCAGCAGGAGACTGTTTCCTTCTGTTATGAAGTATAGTCCTTAGAATCAAAGGGGAATAGAGTTGGAAGGAAACTTGGGGATCCTTTGGTCTAGTTCCCTCATTGCAGATACATTTAAATCGCTTCCACTTTAGGTGAACTGTCTCCTTTGCATTGTTCTCCAGCCTTTCCTCCATTGCCAAATATATTGAAAGGTAGCCTCTACTCTTCTGAATTTGATGCCCCGCCGTGTGCCATCCCTCCTCACTTTTCAGACATCTATCTTTTGTGCACCATTTCTAGAAATCGCTCGTTTCAAAGCCATCAATAACCCTCCAATTTGCCAAAACCAATGAATGTTTTCCCAGTTTGTACTTGAGTTTTTGCCATTTGGACTCTGCTCATTGCTCCCTTGGGAAACCCTCCCATCGCAGCTTTGGTGACCCTGTTCTTGTCCTCCCACTTTCCGACAGCTCTCACTCAGTCTCCTTGGCGGATTCTCTTTCACCAGGTCTTTAGATGTGGTTTCCCCTCATGGCTCTCTCTCTGCTCCTCTTCTCTTTCCACTCTGTGCATTCCATTTGGCTGATTTCATCAGTTCTTACGGCATTATCCATCACTTCTATTGATGGCTCTCAAAGTTATGGCACTAACACACACTTCTCAATCCCCAAGTAACGTTTCTTATTCTTTACGGGCATCTTCTCCTGGCTGACTCTTAGGCATCTTAAACACAACTTGTCCAAAACAGAAATCAGCTGTCATCTTCCTCCAATTCATTCTTCCCCTGAGGCCCTGTATCTCTATCAACGTATCCAAACCAGACGCTTTGGAGTAACCTGACATTTGCTTCTCCCACATTCCCTACATCTCATTAATCACCAAGTTCCTCCAGTGCTTCATTCTATGGACCTTTTAACTCTGCCTCTTGAATTTCAACTGCTCTCTCTTTCCTGCCTTACTGCAATACCCTTATTGAACTCCTTCTTTCCAGTTCTTACCTCTCCAACCCATTCTCCACATGCAGGTATGAATAATCCTAGATACACTGATCTAATCTGGCAACTCTCCCATTAAATAACCCTCGAAAGTCCTTCCTTGTCAATAAGATAAAAGGTAACCTCCTTAGCCTGACATAAAAGGCCCATCATTATTTAGCTCCAGTCTGTTTTAACCTTATTGCTAGCCACTTGTACCCTGTGACAGTCATCCCAAATCATGTTTATCTTGTATGCAGTTCTCACCTCTGAACCATTGTATATGCTATTTCCTCTGCTTTGGGGGCACTTGATTCCCTGGTGAAGGCCAACTCATCCTCGAGATTGTTCAAGCATCTCCTCCGTGGTCTCCCCCTAGGCATAGTTAATCGCTCTATTCTCAGTATTTCCACAATATTCTCTTTGCCTTACTTAGCAGTTATCACACAATTTTGTAATTATTTATTTACAAGACTGTTTGCCCAGCCAGAATGAGCTCCTTGAGCACAAGGACCTTATCTTTTTTTAAAAAAAATAGTTTTGTATTTCCAATGTATGGTAGGCCCTCCATAAACACAATTAGGACTAAGTGAATGAGAAAACTAAGGCTCAGAAAGGTGAAGCAGATTTCCCAAATCCCACAGCTACTCAGTAGCAGTTCCTGGGCTAGAACTGGGGCCTTCTGATGCTGGCTTTGTGTCCAAGACACCACGCCATGGCTGGTGCCTGAAATTCCAGGGGGCGGCTTTGGGTGGGAGCAGGGGTAGTGGACCCAGTGAACAGGAGCACAGTTCAGCAGGCTAAGCTGAGCCCTGGGGAAGATCTGCACGGTCAGGAGTAAGCAGGCCCCAGGCTGTGTATGCTGGGGGCACGCACAGGAAGAAACGGAAGATGGGTGAGCTCAGAATTACTGCAGGAAACCCAGGAGCAAATATTCAGAGATCTAGAAAGATGGGAATGCAGGGCGTTGGCACCAGGTAAACCCATTGGCGGGCATAACGGTCCTGTTATAAACCTGGGATTTAAGAAGTAGACTGCGATCCCACACGGAAAGGGAGCAACCAGATGACGTCAGCGTCCTGGTCTCAGAAAACCAGACTGTCAGATCGTTTCTAAGACAGGCACTCGGGCGCAGACAATATGACAGGAAGTCGGTTGCTAGAATTAGGTTACCAAGTGGAGAAAACAGCGCAGGAGTTGGAGAATAGGGAAAAGTGGCATAATATCTTTGTTTCTCAGCTATTTTATACTTTAAAAAAATGGGAGTTCTTCAAAATAGACATTATTAAGCATCCCCCCGCCCTGCCGCCCCGAGTTGTATCTCATATTCCTTCTTTCCCAACTCCATTTTCCTTTATTTCCACCTCTAGTTTTATGGGCAAAACAAACAAAACACAAAAACTGGTACTGACTTTGGGGGATTGGCCAGTGCTACCCATTTCAGACACAGAAGGGTCCCTGTTCATGCTCTCAAGGTCTGCTTGGCAGTGGGAAGGTCGGCGCCTCCTCCCCGGAGCGTCTCCCACAGGTCGTTGGAACCTATACCGAAAGGGTGTCCTTGGGCTGGGCTGCAGGTTCACACATCTGTTCACTGCTGACCTGGCCTCAGAGGAGATGTTAAACTGTGCTTCCACCTTTTATTTTTCCCATCCTGATTAACCAAAGTGTTTAATAAGTAACAGGGATGTTTCCAGCAATTTAGCACTTCATTAGTAATTTGTTCCATTATAATATGTATCACCAAAATCAACTCAATTCAGGCAACCATTTGCTGCCTCCACAGAAGATAATGACTTCTAATGCCCATTACACGAGCATCTTATAAAACTTATAAGTGGTTTGCTACTTTGCATTAAGGTGCAGCTCAGATTTTTGGACCTTACATAAAAGTAAATAAAACCCAGGAAAATTGAGCCACAGATAAGCAAATGAAATTGAATAAACACACACAGAGAATCCTCTTGGGGACACTGTATTGTGGCTGTGCAAGGACAGACTATGTGTGTTTGCATAAAATAAAGTCTATTTTTTATTAAGTCAGGGCATTTGAATTTTGCCTTCTCAGATATCTAAAGCCACTAGAAACTTCATCCCTATGTCACGGAGATGAGGGCTCATAAAAATCAGAACGTGTTGTGAGAAGGAGTCTAAACATTCCACACTGCTGTTGCAAAGGATTTTGAAGTCAGAAGACTGTATGTGGGACAGAAATGGGTTCACGTCAGCGCTTGACTCCATCTACTAGTGAATGTGGCCAAAATACAACCCACAATCTTGACTTCCCATCAGCTTTGCTTGTTTGCATTTCATCTTCTATCTCTCCCTCAGCACCTAGTACAGGGCTGAGCACACAGTAGAGTTCAGTGCTCAGTTGCTTGGTTCCAGATTACTACTACCTATGGCTTAACTCAATGGACAGTTATGGCATCTGAGTTTATAGATCAGCTGGAGTGGTTCTTCTGTGTCAGCTGGGATAACTTTTGTGCTGGAAGTCAACTGTGGGTCAGCCCTGCTGAGCTTGGCTTGTCTGTCTCACATGTTTGGGGCTTAGCTGCTGGCAAAAGGCTAATCTGGGAAGGCCTTGGTTGGGACAAGTGGGCTCTCTTGCACATGGTCCTGCACCTTCCAGCAAGCTACCCCATTTTTTTCATATGCAGTGACAAAGTTCCAAGAGAGTGACTGGCCTCTTGAGACTGAGGCTCAGAACTGACATACAAAGGCTTGTGCTACATTTTATGGGCCAAAGCACGTTATCCAGCCCAGACTCGAAGGTGAGGGAAAAGATTCCATTTCCTGATGGGAAGAGCTGCAAAGTGACTTTGCAAAGAGCATGAATTCAAGAAGGAGAAAAATTGGGGCCATTTTTGTAATCAGTCTATAGATAGCAATTTTGGAAATGCTGGACACCTCAGTGTTTCCCTAGTACCCTCTGTCACAACTCATTTTCTCTTGTCCTCTGGGCCTCACCATCAATGTGCACACCCATTCCTGTAAAAGGGACCCAGATAGCTTTCCTCAGCCTCCTTTGTGGGTTGTCCAGTCTTCCCACTTGCATGTAGTAGAAGTGGGCAGAATGAAGGACCATTAGTTCAAATGCCCGTTAAACAATGCTCGTCACCTTGATTGACCATAGTCATCACATTGATTGCTGGTATTGATAGATCTGTCCTGGTCAAGAGACAGATTCACTGGAACAGAGTGGTTGGCAAGTTGCCAGCCACATCTAGTGAGCATGTCACATGTGGGATGTCCCTTTAACAGCCATGTAATACAGTGCTGGGTGCTGGGGTGAGGTTTGGGTCATTGCTGGTAAAAGATCTCAAATGTTTGGCACAGCAACCTACCACAGCCATTGGCATACCCCAAGAGTCCCTTTTTTTCCCTCTAAGACATGTTTTTTCCTAGGTGAAGGTAAGAGTCTTCTTCTGATACAACCTTTGTATTTCCAACTCTGGCCCTTTGGGAGTGACGTAGGTGCTCACGTTTTTCCTGACTCTGCGCTAAGAGGGAGAGAACCTTCTATTCCAGTTACAGAAGCCTGAGAAAGTGGTCTGATGGGTATCTGCCACAGTCCAATCAACTGCCTCTGGAACATGGGGTACCTTTGTGTGAGGGGATGGGTGGGGGTGGAGGGTGGGGTGGCTAAAATGATCTTCCCCTTTTTGATCTATTTTGACTTATTCAGACTAATTGGCAGGTACGTTTGACTGTACATGGACAAGACATTTTCAAACAATTAAAATACAGTAACATTTTAAGCAAAAGCTATCTACAGTATTGACTTTTTGACTGTGAATATTTAGGTATCCTCAGAGGTAAAGATGAATTACTGAGGATATTCTCAATAACCCTGAATATCCAGCTTTCTGACTTGTCGGTTCATATCTTTTTCTGTAAACTCTAAGTTACAGTGGTCACTTGAGATTTCTGGTTTCATGGTGCCTGGATTGATGGGGGTTTATTTCGTTAACAGAGTTGGCTGACTGGTAGAAATTGTGACATGCTAAATTGCTGCAGAGACTTTTGCCATGGCGCTGTAAATTTCCTCGGGCCCCCCTACCCCAAGTCCCACTTTCTCAGCTCCGAGCAATCTCATGAGCTCTCCATCCTCATGTGGCCCATCAGTTCATTGTATGGGTGGACTCTAAGGGAAAGAGTAAGAACATTATGGCCAAGCTTTATAGAAGAAAACAAGCTAATAATTGTCCCAGTGGATAACTACTCTATTACCCATTCCATGAATAGCGGTCCAGGGGTTGCATAGGTAATAAATGATGGAAGAAAAAGAACTACTGCCTAGGGTTTTAAATGCTCCCGACTTCAAAAGAAGCTCATTGCTGGAGGAAAATACCTCCAGTGTACGACTCCAACATAATTCTAAAAAACACACCAGAATGTCTACTGTGCCATATTCAGAATGTAACCTTTTCACAGCCGCCATTTTCCTGAGGCCACCAAGTTCCCAAGGTCTCAATACCAATCTCCCCCCATGTCCTCTCCCCCTATTCACCACTCCACCACTCCCTCCTGGGGTGTGACTGGTCCCCAAACTCAGCTCATCTATTTGACATCGGTATTCCATGCTGAGAGATGGCAAGTAAAGGTAAATGGACTTCGCAGCAGCATAATTGTTTGGAGTTGGTGTGTTCTTTCTTGGTAACTTCAACCACGTGAGGTTAAAAGGCAAACAAAAACGTCAGCGCCTCCTCTTTTCTTCTTCTGTACATAGCTCTCCTGAAGAGGAGCTGGGTCTCCCATCGCCAGATTGGTCTGTGAGAATTCAGGTCCCTTAATGTGAATCAAATAAGCATTTGCAAGTCAGACATTTTGGAGCATCAGCAAAACACAGGATTTTACTGGGAAAAGGCTGCTCTTCTTGGCTTTCCCTGGGTTGCCATCTTCCTTGGTTGGCACAGAACTGCTTCTGCTGTCACTTCATGTGCCTGCTGCTTGTCCTGGAAAGGGTATAAATATTGCTACGTACTCTTTATGTTCAGACTTTTTTTGTGGCACTGTTTCACCTTTCCTTGGGTACCGGGAAGGCCCCCTACTCCCCATGCAATTAGCGTCAATGGGCTGCTTGCTGGCACTGTTAAATAGGAAACCGAGGAACTGCATTGGTTTCTGCTGTTGTGTTTGCTTATTTTCCCCAGTTTGCACACAGAACATAAGAGGACTTTTTCTAACTACTGCTGTTAAGCTCTGATTGCTGCCGACGCATTATTAAGAACGACAAAGTGGGAGCCCTTTTGTTCTTTGCTCTTTCCAAGGGAACAGCCAACTCAGGCCTCCCCCCTTCAAGATGAATGCCTTCTATCCTGCCATGTCACACGTATTTTGACTCCAAAACCATGCATTTGAGCTGAATGAATTATCAGTCTGCGGAATATTCCATTTGTAGAATATATTAATGCACTAGTTAGGTCCTGGTTCATCTCATTTTATTTCAACAATTATTTGGGACCAATTCTTTGCCTTTCTTTGGGGTTGTATGGAAAACCGAGTCACTGTCACTGTCCCTGTCCTCAAGGAACTCACAGTTTAGGGTGGAGAAAGAGATGCAAATAAAGTAAATTAAAATGAGTTTGAAGTACTTTACAAGAGAAACATAGAGGTTACTGTGAAAGCAAATGGGAACACTAAATCTACCAGAGTAGGACAGGAGGCTTTCTGGAGATAGTGATTGACAGAGCTAAATTTTGAGGAAGGAGTAGGAATTTTTCAATACTTATTCGTTGTCTCAACACACAATGGACTTCCCGTGTGCTCGGCATTTCAGAACTGCAACGAACATGTGGATAAGACAGGAGGGTGATGCTGGAGGATGGTGACGTGTCAGAAAGAGGGAAGATCATTGACAGAGGCGGGTGCATATGGGAATGCATCCTGCACAAGAAACTGCAAAAGCACATGTGCATGCCGGGGAGTCGTGGGCAAGGGGTAGAGCAGAAGGGGTGGGTATTGAATTCTCAAGAGTTTGAACTTTATTCAGTGGAGGAAAGGAAAATATTGCTAGAACATGGTCAGATCTGTGTTTTAGCCTAACCCTGTCCTGTTTAAAGGATGCTCTGGGTGGAGATAAGACTTGGAGAAGGAAAATCAGCTAGGAGGCTATTCCTATGAATAATCCAGGAAAGAAATGGTTTACACAGGAATGAAGGTAGTGACGTTGGGATGGAGAAGAGGGGATAGGAGTGAGACAAGTTTTGAGCTTAGAAATAACAGGACTAGATGCTTGATCGGGAGTAGGGGGAAGGCAAATGGGAGGGCTCCCGTTTTCAGGCTTGGATGGAAAACTGGAAGAGAAGCTTTCCACTGGGTTAGAGAAGAGTGAGGACTTAGGAGCAGGAGAAGATTTAGGGAAAGAAGGTCAGGAGTTCTGTTTAGAACAAGTCAAGTTTGAAATGTCTGTGGGGATGTCTTTGGGGCAGGTCAGGAATGTGGGTCTTGAACTCAGGAGAAAAATTCGTTTGGAGGTATCATTTGAGGAGTCATGTCCACAAGTGGTAAACAAAGTCAAAGAGGTGGATGGGAACACACAGGGAAAGCCAATGTGAGAAGACAACAAGGTAATGGAGGAAACACAAGAACACCAATACTTCAGGGAAAAAAGCTACTGAAGAGAAGCCAGTAAGACCAAGACAGAAAAGAAACATGAGAGAAAGAAACCGAAAGAGATGGTTCTTTTAGAAGCCAAGGGCAGAATAAGTTTCAAGAGGGCCGAATGCAAAAAGAAATTATATATATATATAATTCAAAGATATATGCAAGGAAGGAAAGAGCACTGGAAAGATGCTCTTGAATTTGACAATTAGGAGATCATTGTTAAACTTAGAGCAGTTCAGTGAAGTTACAGAAAACATGTAGGTTATATGCTAGTTAAAATGCTTCATGAAGATTTTCCTTGGAAGAGGCAAAACAAACAAATGAGCACAAACTCTTTGATTTAGTTCTTAAAAACAAAATAAGGCACAGCCACACAGGTCAAATTTGGTTCAAGTTTGTGCAAATTGGAATAGTTTAATCTGCATTTTGGTTCACAGTTCAATGTAGTTACTAACTTTCCCCAACACTTTGCCATCTTCTGCACCCTTGGATGGCGATGACTGTTTCCTGGTAATAGACCTTCTTTTGAAGACACTTCCTCTTCTCCCAGCTGGTGAGCTTGTGGCTTTAGTGGCTGGTCTTGTCACTCTAGAGGTAACCTCTGTTCAGAGATCTTATTACAGAATTTTCCGTCTCACCAGGAACTTGTTCTCTAATATAATTCCATGTGAATTTCTCTTTTCTGTTTTGTTTGTTTTCTTCCATGCACAGATCCCAGGAAATGAGTTTTAGGGCTCTTGGTCTGAGACATTTTAAAAAGTAAATTGGACACAGAAATTAAAGAGATCATAAGAGGATACTATGAACAACTAACTGTATGCCAAAAAAACTAGACAATGTAGACAGAATGGAAAAATCCCTAGGAACATACAAACAATTTATCCTGACCCTAAAAGAAATAGAAGACCTCAATAAACCAATCATAAGTAAAGAAATGGAAACAGTCATCAAACTCCCCAAAATGAAAAGCCCAGGACCAGACAGTTTCACAGGTGAGTTCTACCAAACATTCAAAGATTTAATACCAATCTTAATCAAACTCTTCCAAAAAATTTAACAAGAAGGAATGCTATCAAACTCATTCCATGAAGCCAATAATCACCCTAATACCAAAGCCAGATAAAGATATTACAAAGGAAGAAAATTATAGACCCATTTCTCTAATGAATATGGATGCAAAAATCCTCAGTAAAATACTTGCTAATTGAGTCCAACAACACATTAAAAGAATTATTGATCATGATCAAATGGGTTTTATACCAGAAATGCAAGGGTGGCTTAACATAAGAAAATCAATCAGTGTAATACACCACATTAATAAATCAAAGAAGAAAAGCCACATGATCTTATCAATTGATGCAGAAAAGGCATTTGACAAAATTCTTGATACAATTACTACAAAAGATAGGAATTGAAGGAAACTTTCTCAACATGATAAAGAGCATATAACAACCCATAGCTAACATTGTACTCAAGGGCCAAAGACTGAAAACTTTCCCACTGAGATCAGGGACAAGACAGGGTGCCCACTGTTACCACAGTTGTTCAGTATAGTGCTAGTGGTTGTACTTAGAGCAATCAGGCAAGAAAAAGAAATAAAAGGCATCAAATTGGAATGAAAAAGTAAAACTTTCATTATTCGCAGATGATATGATTCTATATCTAGGAAATCTTGAAAAATCTACAACAAATCTGCTAGATCTAATAAATGATTTCACTTGAGGGTCAGGATAGAAGCTCAATATGTAAAAATCAGTGGTTTTTCTATACAATTGTAATGCACAATCTGAGAAGGAAGTCAGGGAAAAAATTCTATTTACAGTAGCAACAAAGAGAATCAAATTTAGGAATAAACGTAACCAAGGATGTTAATGTACTTGTATTCAGAAAACTGCAAAGCATTGCTAAAAGAAATTTTAAAAGACCTAAATAATTGGAAGAACATTCCATGCTCACAGATTGGAAGACTAAATATCATTAAGATGTCAATTATACCAAATTGATATACAGATTCAATGCAATCCCAATAAAAATTCCACCAGCATCTTTTAAACAAATGGAAAATGCAATTATCAAATTTATTTGGAAGGGTAAGAGGCCCCAAATAGCCAGAAACATCTTAAAAAGGAAACGCGAAGTTAGAGGACTCTCACTTCTGAACTTTAAATCATATTACCTAGTTACAGTGGTAAAAACAGCATGGTATTTGCATAAAGATAGACAGATAGGCCAATGAAATCGAATTGATGGTTCAGAAACAGACTCTCACATCTATGGTCAAGTGATTTTTGACAAACCCACCCAGCTGGGGCAGAACAGTCTGTTCAACAAATGGTTGGGAGAACTGGATGTCCATAGCCAAAGGAAAGAAAGAGGACCCCTATCTCACAACTTATACAAAAATTAACTAAAAATGAATAAAAGACCTAAATATAAAAGCAAGAACCATAAAGCTCCTAGAAGAAAATGTCTCCAAGTCCTGGTGGTTGGTGGTCGATTCTTAAACCTTATACTGAAAGCACGAGCAATGAAAGAAAACATGGATAAATGGAACCTCCTCAAACTTAAACACTTCTGTGAGTCAAAGGACTTCATCAAGAAGGGAAAAGGCAGCCCACTCAATTGGAAGAATATATTTGGAAACCACATATCTGAAAAGGGTTTGATTTCCATTCTATATAAAGAAATACATAACTCAACAATTAAGGAGCAAGCAATCCACTTAAAAAATGGGCAAAAGATTTAAATAGACATTTCTCCACAGAGGAAATACAAATGGCCAAAATGCACTTGAAAAAAATGTTACATATCACTAGCTATTAGAGAAATGCTAATCAAATCGACAATGAGATATCATCTAACACTTCACAGAATGGGCAGTATTTAAAAAAAAACAAAACAGAAAACCAGTGCTGGAAAAGATGTGGAGAAATAGGAACACTTCATCATTGTTGGTGGGATTGTAAAATGGTGCAGCCTCTGCGGAAGACAGTTTGGTGGTTCCTCAGAAGGCTAAATATAGAACAGCCATATGATCCAGCAATTCCTCTAGTAGGACTATATCCAGAAGAACTAAAAACTATGACACAAACAGACATCTGCACACCGATGTTCATAGTGGCATCATTCACTATTGCCAAAAGATGGAAATAACCCAAGTGTCCATCAACCAATGAATGGATAGACAAAATGTGGTATATACATATGATGGAATACTATTCTGCAGTAAGAAGAAATGAAGTTGGGGTCCTTATGATAACATGGATGAAACTTGAAGGCATTATGCTAAGTGAAGTAAGCCAGGCACAATAAGACAAATATTGCATAGTCTCATTAACATGGACTAAATATGAAGAATAAATGCATGGAGTTAAAATCTGGAGTATAGGTTATTAGGAGATAAGGGGAGGGTTGAGAAGAACTACTGATGCTTAATATATGTAGAAGTTTTCATTAACTTGACTGTAGAATGTGTGGAAATGGATAGAGTTGATAGTAACACATTATAATGAGTAACAGCTGGTTTATAAATGGGATTGTGGCTGAAAAGGGTAGTCTGGAGATGTATAGCAATTTGATATGGTTTGTGAATTTCACAAGTAGATATTGGATTATGTTTGTAAACTGGTCTTTTCCTCTGATTGAATTATGATTAGGGCTGATTAAATTATGATTAGGGCTTTGAGCCACGTTCATAGGACAAGAAAATGACATGGTGCAAGACTTAGAGTTTTGAGCTGCAGTCCAGGAAGTAAGCACACAGAGGAGCACAGCAGCTGAGCCCAGAGAGGATCAAGCCTTGAGAATAGAGACTGATAGGGGATGGTTGCCTGATAGTCTACAGCTAGCCTTGTGGAGAGCGGCAAAGCCTAGAGAGCCTCATTGTCTACAGCTGACCTTGTGGCGAAAACAGAGGAGCTGAGCATGGAGAGAAATGAACCCCAGGAAAACAGGAATGCAAGAAGCCTAAACCCTGGCAGGTGTTGGCAGCCATCTTGTTCCAACATGTGGCAAAAGACTTTGGTGAGGGAAGTAACTCATGCTTTATGGCCTGTTAACTGTAAGTTTCTACCCCAAATAAATATCCTTTTTAAAAACCAATTGATTTCTGGTATTTTGTATCAGCATCCCTTTGACTGACTAATAATACAGGATGTAAATGTCAATTGAAAGAAAGCTAGAGAATAATCTAGGGAATGAATAACACAGTGAACCCAGAGGTGGATGAGAATTGTGGTTGATGGTACAGATGCCAAAGTGTCCTTCTTTGTGGTAGAATGGAAGTATGTCACTACTGCAGGGTGGTAGGAATGTGGAGAAGTATGGGAAAAACACAATTGGTGTGACCATGGACTGTGATTAACAGCAATATTGTAATATTCTTGCATCAATGACAAAGAGGTACTGTGTTGCTAATCGGGGGTATTGAAAAAGTGTGCCAAATGTATGCTATGGACCATGGTTGGTGGTAATAGTCTGATGACATTATCGCATACTCTGTAACAAATATTCCACCACAGTGTGGTGTTTGGTGAAGGGGTGTTGTATGGGAATTCTACACAGGTACATGATTGTTTTGTAAGTTCACAACCTCTGTAATAAAAATATATTATAAAAAAATAGGGTGGGTTGGGGGCAAGTATACCAAATGTAAGATATGGACTATAGTAGTAATGTTTGACACTGCTCTTGCATAGTTTGTAGCAAATGAATCACAACAATGCAAGATGTTGGTGGAGGGGTGATGAATGGGACCCCTGTATGATGTTATGCATATTTATTTGGTAAATTCACAATTTTTACTATACCCCTCTTTTTTATGTAGGTTCATGTATGAATGATATACTTCAATAAAAATATATTTTAAATAAATAAATTGGGAAGCCACAGCATAAAGTACATGGGGAAATTTAGCAAGGTGAGAAGGAAGGAATCAAGAGAGGCAAAGACACTACAAAAAGGACCCTTAGATTAAGGCATTAGGGGGAAAGTGTAAATAAGAAGGAGAGAGAAAGGTTAACATAGAGAGATACAAAAGTGAAGGAAAGTACTCTTCTGGGTACTGTTTTCATTTCCTAGGCTGCTTAAGCAAGTATGATAAAATGGTTTGGCTTAAACAATGAGAATTTATTAGTTACGATTTGAGGTCAGGAGAATGTGTACAACAAGGCATCCCCAAGGCGATGCTTTCTTCCCAAAGACCAGCTGCTGGTGCTCTTCGGCTCCTCTGTCACATGGCAAGGCACATGGCAGTGCCTGCTGATTTCTCCCTTCTCTTCTGGGTTTTGGTGATTTCAGCCTCTTGCTTCACTGGCTTTCTCTCTTATAAAGGACTCCAGTAATAGGAGTAAGATCCATCCTGGTTGAGATGGGCAACACCCCAACTGAAGCAGCCTCATCAAAAGACCCTGCTTACAATGGGTTCACATCCACAGGAATGGATTAGATTGAAGAACATGTTTTTCTGGAGTACATATAGCTTCAAACCCCCAACACAGATACATAGTAGATGTTCCTAAAATATCTTTTGACCAAATGAATAAACACGGGGCCACTATATATGTGCCTTCCTTTGATGACCCTCTGCTGATGGTTACCCTTTGCTCTCTCCTTGTCTCAATCCAGAGGTGGCCCCCAGTTGTGGGATAAATTGACTCCATTCCAACAAGTGAGATATGATGTGTTCCGGGCAGTGTGACTGCTGCCTGAGCTTCCTGTATCGGGGTGATGCTTCCCTTTTCATGCTTATGGAGCTGTCACTGATTCATATGTGTTGGACACCAAAGTCCTTCTGGGTAGCAAATGACTCCCCTGAGTTTGTACTTTGTAAGGACATGAGCAGCTTGATGGTCTGTGGAAAACAGCAAATGAGATGCTCCAGGGGTGCCTGCAGAGGGGGCTGGCTCAGAAGCCTTCCTTTCATTTCCTAAAGAGAAACATCTGCACTAAACTAAGGTGCTGATCCTGGAGGTCATCTGATTGCTATAGTGGACCCTGGTTGCTCATCCAACATCCAGTCCCTTCCTGCTTCTCCTTTTATAAAAACCCCAGCTTTGTTCTGAATTCCTTCCCTCCCTACATGACTTAAAAGAAGGTAGTCCCATCTCCAGGGGTGGAGCTGATTAGCCTGAGCCTGTCCTGGTCATGTCTTTTCCTATGGCATTCATGAACTTAGAGATGTAAGGAGAAGTCTTCGGGGGAGTTATTGTCTCACATAGGCAGAATGCTGGAAGAGAAGGGGTGAGACTAGCCTTAGGTACCACTGGAACTAGGTACTCAACTCCATCAGGACTCTCTCTCCAGCTCTTGAGCAGGTGTATGATGGCTGGCAGGTCCAGGTTAAGAGCTATACAGTCCTGTGACTGGATAGAGGGGAGACTCTTGAACCTCCAAATTCAGTTAGCAAATTCCTAAGGAAGGATTAGGATTGGCCTGGCTTGGGTTATGTGTCCATCCACAGACCAATCATTGTGACCAATGGGGTGCTATGATTTGCTCCTTTTGGGTCAGATATCCACTCCTCAATCTATCGCTGGCCAGAGAGGTAGAGTTTCCAAGAAGATGTCAGCCTCCAACATTCCCAATGGGGCTTTGCAGGAGACTGCTGGGAGAGAAGCATCCTAGCTCTTCACAAAGTGGCACCTGAAGAACCTCTTTTCTGCGTATCGGCCATATGTGTGTAAAGTCTGAGGCTGTTAAAGCTATTTTGCAACCATGAAGAAAGTTTGTCAACACATAGAGGAGGGCATGTTTGAGGACAAGGCAGAGAAATAGAGCTGGAACCTCTGGATGGAGCCAACTCTGAAGCCTGTTCTTCCTCGGGCCTTGGAGTCAATTACTTCCTTTGTTCGTAAAGCCAGATCAGAAAAAAAAATTTAACTTGCAGCCAAAAGCACCCTACTGTTAAGGGGGAGTAAGAGTGGTAGGATACTCTTTCTGAAAAAGGGACGGAATGCTGAGCAGCCAAGAAAATGTCCACTAAAATGAGATGATGAGTGTGTTGCACAGAGGACATCTACAGAGCCAAGAGGGCAATTTGGCCCAGGCTTAAGTTTGAGGGGAGAGACTTGGAGTTTTGCTGATGTTCAGTGGAAAATTAGGCAGGGGAATGGACTGAGGCCTCCTTATAATTACTAATCTTTCCTCACTGAAATTTCTTACTACCCAACACTACTGATTCTGAGAGTGGAAGGCTGGATCCCAGAGGGAAGTCCTCCATGCAGTTCTCAGAAGACTTGACTGCACATTGCATACTGACCACTGGTCCTTGGGGCCAGGCCAGCTGGGGTCTTCCTTTCTGGACAGCAGATCTTTTGGGGAGTAGGAGATGGTACTTCAGGGTGGGACTGCAGGAGTTCCTACTCCAGTGCCCTTGTCTTGTTCTTCAGGATTACCTTCTTCTTGCTCAAGGTCCTTTGAAGCTGAGGGTAGGTTAGCACTAGTACTGCATGGAAACAGATGATTCTCTTAAGCAAGGGCTCCAGAGAAGGAGCTCTCAGAGGACTGGGAGGGCAGCAGGGCAAGTCTCTGCATCAAGCACTCGAGCTTGGCCAGCTGCTTGGGAAATTGCTCTTCCCCAGGTGCCAGCTTCTCTCCAGACCTTTCTAGCCCAGAAGCCCTCTCATCTCTCTTCCTCTCACTCATGCCTCAGGAAAGCCCCCGGGCCCAGGGGACAATGCCGCCTTGTTTCTGAGCTGTAGTTTCTGAGTGGCCTCTTGTTTGGGGGCCCAGTGAGCAGAGGAACTAACTGTGAAGTAAGGAAAGTACTGCCCTGGGAGCTGGACTGCAGTTTCTCTTTGTTCCTTGCCAAGTGCCCCTTCAATCTAGGACAGAGGGCCTGCTCACAGCTGGGAGTGGGAATGGCCCTGACCCCAGGCTTCAGGGAAGTGGAACTAGAGGTGGTAGCAACAAAAGCCTCACAGATCCCTTAGGGCAGTTTGAGGTATCTGAGTTTGAGAATTATTCAGCCTGAACTGACCGGAGTATGTGTGCATGCAAGTGACTGTGTGAGCATGTGTGTGCATGTGACTGCATGAAAGGTATACGTTCTGTCTTTGACTTCTTCATTATGGATGAATAGAATTAGAACCCCAAATTCGATAGTCAAAAATTGACCCAACTTTATATTAGCCTAAAGCTAATTAGACTCCCAGTTCTTGGCCTCATGGCCATATTGAGGTATTGTAGCAAATGGACTTGACTTTGTAGGCAAGCTCTGTTGACTTGTGTATTAGTCTGCCAAAGGGGTACTACACAAGGTACCAGAAATCTGTTGGCTTTTATGTAGGGGATTTGAGGTAAAAGCTTACAGTTCCAAGGCCATGAAAACTCCAAACTGAGGCACCATCAGAGATGCTTTTTCACCAAAGTCAGCCACTGTTGATCCAGGCGTGTTGCCATGTGATGATGCAAGATGGCTGCTGATCTCTGCCCAGTTTTCTCCTTCCCCTCTGAGCTTCCTCTCTCAGGCTCAGCTGCTCTGCTTTCTTCCATTTTTCAGCTTCAAGCTGGCACAGGGCTTGTCTCTTTCTGTGCCTCCTGTATCAGTCTTGGCTGGTTGGCACTCTTCCCAAGCTCAGTTGGAAGCTATCAGGCAAATGGTTCATCTTTCCCCAGGGCCTCCGCTGTTTGAATCTCTCCTTTCTGTCACATGGCAGGAGAAAAAATAACAGAGCACTCTCTCCTGTGTCTATCTGAGGATCTGTATCAGACAGAGCAAGGGGGCAGTGATGCGACCTGACCTGAGTCATACCTTACTGACATAGTCCAATAAAAAGCCCTACAGCAATCTTATCAAGTAATCTAATCAAAGGCCCCTCAACTGAATTTCAATTTCAAAGGGGAATAGATTCGTTTACAGATTATAGATTACATAATCTTTATCTTTTTGGGATTCATAAAATAATATCAAACTGCCACAACTTAATAAATAAGACCTGGCTTTTGCATTGTTTATGTGTAGGCACTTATCAGTTTACGTGCATTTGCCATTTTGTTTGTGTGCGACTCTGTTTTGTGTTAGACATGAATTTGCAGAGATTTGAACCAACAGGAGAGACAATGTGTGGACTCTTTCTTAGACTATTAGAACAGCCTTCTAACCAGGCTTCCCATCCTCAATCTCTTGGTGCTTTCTTTAGGGATTCCTGGCACTTCTCCACCAAAATACTCTTAAAATAGTATATCTCACTCCTGACTGTCCATTAGAATAATCTGGGGAGCTTTTAAAAATATTGATCCCTGAGCCCATTCTCAGACGTTTGGATTTAAATGGCCTCAGCAAGAGCCCACACCTCTCAGGTGGATCAGGATCTGCAGCCAGAGTTGAGAAGTAGGGCCAAAAGAGGACAACTGTGACACCCTCTGCCCTTGGGCATGAACCAGAACTGCCCATACCCAGGATGAAATTGCTTGGATGTTTCCTGTCATTCTTAAACATTCCTGTGATTTTTTTTCCCAACTAAACCTAATACAGTCAATTTTTGTTCTTTCTAGTAGTCTTCTTCTATAAAGT
This sequence comes from Dasypus novemcinctus, assembly GCF_030445035.2. NCBI lineage: Eukaryota > Metazoa > Chordata > Mammalia > Cingulata > Dasypodidae > Dasypus > Dasypus novemcinctus. The sequence goes on along the minus strand of NC_080699.1, from coordinate 18,973,221 downwards.
TGCCACGAACACTTCATTAGCCAATACTCCTAACCATTGTTCCCATGGGAAATACGGGGTTAGGGTCCTGCAAACATCTGGTCACGTTTTTGTCAATGATCAATACATAACTTTGTTTTATGTGTGTTTCAGATTAAACACTTTATTTAATACACAGTTGGTTCATTAACACTGAACTCACAGCCAGCAGCACTATAATTCATGCCTGAATGAGGTTTATCTAACACATGTATTTTCTTTATAAAGCACATTGCAGTCTTCTTGCACTTAGGAATTTAGATAGCGCTTGAGCATTATGCTTAGAAGCCATTTTAAACTGCAAATTAACAACAAAGAACACAAAAATTTTAAAAATGTGGCAATAAATATATTGTGAAAAGGAAACTTGTTTAGCGTGAGAGCTGAAACAAGAAGGCAGAGCATTGCCTAATTCAACCTCAGCTGGGAATGCACTCATTGGGAGACTTAAAATTTTCACTGCTTTGTGCATGCCCATGCACTATGCATGCCCAAGAATGATCATGAAATCTCCCCAAGTATTGTTTCCGGAGTTAGAAATACATTTTATAGAATAGAGTGTGCCAGCTGGAGATTATTTTATGACTCCCCAACAGAGAATGATTATGTTTTTACACTAATTTCTTCCTGTGAGTGTGATAACCTTTGATTGCATTAAATTAGGTTGAGAGGCCTTTGATTGGATTACTATATAGGATCATAAGATTGATTTAGAGCTTTTGATTGGACTACAGCAGCGATTTGGATTGAGTCTCCACCCTCTTACTGGGTCTGATATAAATGGAGACACAGAGAGAGACAGACACAGGGAAAGGAAGCTGCCATTTTTTATCTTGCCATGTGAGAAAAGACGAGAGGATCACTTAAGCCTGAAGTCCCAAAAGGCTGGGCCCATGGAGTAGCTCAAGGAGGAGACAAACTCTGCTATATGCTTTATAGTTTACTGCTGAACTCAAGAAGAAAGCAGACCAGCCTAGACTGATGGGGGAGGCATGAAAGAGACAAGCCCTAAGCCTAGTTCCTCATAGCTGAGTTCTGGGAGTCGGGCTCTGAGGGACTGTGAGCCTAGAGGGGAAGGTTGAGACCTCAGCAGACATTGGCCGCCATCTTGCTTTGCCATGTGCCCGGACAACAGGACCAACACTAGCTGACTTTGGTGAGAAAGCACCTCTATGGTGTTGCAATTTGGACTTTTTCATAGCTTTTACCCCAAATAAATCCCCTTTATAAAAGCCAGCCCATTTCTGACACTTGGCATTGGCAGCCCTTTGGCAAACTAAAACAAGGGGAATTCACAAATACAGAATCTGCAAATAACGAGGATCGGCTATGTATCCATAATATAACTTTGGTATTTAAATTACTTACTACTGAATTAAATTTCCTTTCCAGGAAGGTGCACCATTGTTCTCCTGTGCATCTCCTGCTGGTCTGCAACCTGAGCTCCTGGTCTGTGTACCTGGAAATGTGAACTATGGCCCAATGGGCAATCCACCCACATCTTACTCAAAGCCTTTCAGCTACACATTTTCAGGTTGTGTTTGCTGATATTTAAGAAGGTATCAGACCCATTTTCCTAAAAAGTCCTTTGATCTTCTCTTTGTTCAAAATGTATTCTCCATTGCCTGGTACACAGTTTTTGAAATGGGATACAAATGTCTGGATTATATAGGAGACTATGTTAGGGGGTTCAAAAACAAAATTTTAGAACAGTAGTTACAGACTTATTTCATGTATATAATATAATTATAAAAAGGACATAAAATGTGATTTTTATGGGGCTAATAATGAGACTAAGTTTTTTAAAGTGAGTAGTTTTAAATTTGATTTAAAGAGAATAGTACAGGTGATACTTGGATATGGCAAAAATCACTATAAAGAGTAAGTGAATGGGGAAATGGACTTGGCCCAGTGGTTAGGGCGTCCGTCTACCACATGGGAGGTCTGCGGTTCAAACCGCAGTCCTCCTTGACCTGTGTGAAGCTGGCCCATGCACAGTGCTGATGAGCGCAAGGAGTGCCGTGCCGCGCAAGGGTGTCCCCTGCGTAGGGGAGCCCCACGCACAAGGAGGGTGCCCCATAAGGAGAGCCACCCAGTGCAAAAGAAAGTGCAGCCTGCCCAGGAATGGCGCCGCCCACACGGAGAGCTGACACAAGATGATGCAACAAAAAGAGACACAGATTCCTGTGCCGCTGACAACAACAGAAGCAGACAAAGAACAAGATGCAGCAAATAGACACAGAGAACAGACAATGGGGGGAGTGGGGGGAGAGAAATAAATAAATAAATCTTAAAAAAAAAAAGAGTAAGTGAATGACTGAAGGCATTCAAGGTCATCCCCAATCTGGCCCCAACCTACCCTTCCATTCTTATTTTTAACTCCTTCTCAATAAGAATTCTCTGTTTCTGTCAAAAGATTAGCAAATAGTCCCATTTATAGTCACAAAATACATAGGCCCTGGAACTCTCCTACCCAGTTAGAACCAATGGTCCCTTCAGGCCCAAGTCATAGACTCCACTTATTGATGGGGGGAAGGTGGCAAGGTTCTGGAAGAAACATGAAGGATGGATAATATTGTTGCAGCCATTTTGGAGAAACACTGCCACAGTCCAGTTTATGGATTTCATATACATTTCAAGGTCTTCATATACATACAGAAATTTAGTTTGGGATAAATAGGCAAGAAACACTCTCCTCTTCCTCCCCATCATGATGAGTACCTGGGAATAATCCAGCCTAACTGAGAGGTCCTACTTCAGCTGGCCATCTAGGCAGAGGTGGACAGGACTTTGGCAACCTGATTCCCACCTGTGCAAATGTTAGAGACAAACACAGCTGGAGCAGGGGCAGGAGTTAGAGCAGGGTGTGGACCTGGGCACCTCCTGGGTGCTTCCAACCTCTTGGTCTTAGTATTACACTTTGGCCCCAGAACAAGTTCCCCTGGTCATCCACCTCTTCTTCTGCCCATGCCTCTCTGGAGAACATACAGAAACTGTGGGAGGAAGGCAGCGGCCTCAGGTCCCCTAGGGAGGCAGTACGACCCAGCAATTAAGAGAGAGAGTCTTGGAGTCAGATAGACTTTGGTTTGTATCCTAGTTTTGAACCTTGAGGCTTTGGAAAATTCTATCAACTTCTCTAAAACTCTGGTGCCTTGTCAGTTAAGTGCAAATAATGGTAATTGACTCATAGGGTATTTGTAAGGGTTAAATGAAATGATGAGATAAAACTGCCCACAGATGAGTGTTTGGTGACAAGAGGCTTAGGTCACCAATAATAATAATTGCATTTATCAAATGTTTACTGCACGCTTGGAGTTCACATAGATTGACTGATTTGATTCCTGCAAGTTTTATGAAGTGGGTATTTTTATCTCTACTTGGAAAGATTAAGTAATTTGACCAGAACAAGACAGGTCTGATTTGAACCCAGGTTTTCATGACTCTGGTCTCAGTGCTGTCCCTACCTTGGATAGAACCTCTGACAACAGTGTGTTTAGAGGTGGGGAGTCGGGGCTCTGTGACTGTTCAGAGCGGCTGTCAGGTGGTCATGGCCAAATTTGCTCTTTCATGGTTGACTGCAGATGGTACTGGGGAGTCATTGCCCATTAACCCCAAGGTCATGGAGAAACATAGCTGCTGTTGTTCCAGGACTCAAATGTGATGATTTACTCTAGCAAGTGGGAAATGGCCATTTCTGTGGGAAAGGGTGTGTGGGGGAAGAAGGGGGTGAGCCTGTGAAGGGGTGGTGAGGTGGGGAGGGGAGGACCTGCAGAAGCATCAGGCGATGTGGCATGGTGGCATAACTGCCCCAGGACACATTACGTCTTCGCTCATCTCTGGGCCTTCGCATATGCTATTCCTTTGTCAGTATTCATTCATTCTTCCAATAAATATTATTTAGCCCCTCCTATGTGCTAATCACTATTCTACATGCTGGGGTAAGAACAGTGAACAAGATAGACAGGTCTTGTTGGAGCTTACCTTCTAGTTTTAGGGGTAGGGAGACAGAAAATATTTATAAAAACAAATGAGTAAAAAAAAAAATCACAGATGTGTGCTCTATTGGTCTCTGAGAAGAAAATAAAGGAATGGGTTACAGAATAACCTAGAACACTTCCCTGGCCTAATTATCCTTTAGGATACAACCCAGTTAGCACCTCCTCGGAGAAGCCTTCCTGACTCAAGCAAGTTAGGCGAGACAAGCCTGTTCTGTGCTCTCAGGGTATCTGGCTTATTGCGACAATATTTAAATGATCTGTTTGCTCATCTGTCTCACACACTAGCTAGATGCTCCTTGAAGGCAGGAGTCAGGTCTTGTCCCCAACACCTAACCTCAGGGTGCTGGGCACAGAGTAGGAGCTCAACAATTATTATTTTTTTAATCCCTTCCCCCCCACCCCGGCTTGCTTGCTATCTGCTCTCTGTGTCCATTCGCTGTGCACTCTTCTGTGTTTTTATTTGTCTTCCATTTTGTTGTGTCACATTGCTGAGTTGGCTCTCCGTGGTGCTTGCGGGCTGGTGGCACTCCATGGCACCCAGGCCAGCAGCTCTCCACAGCGTGCGGGCAAGCCTGCCTTCACAAGAAGGCCCCGGGACACGAACCCAGGGCCTCTCATATGGTAGACAGGAGCCCAACTGATTGAGCCACAGTCGCTTCCCTCAACAATTATTTTTTAAATGAATTTATGGATGGATGGATATGTTTGGTGTTCTTCAGGGTGAAACTTCAAGCCTATTTTTAGTGCAGTTATGTCCTCAAAACTGTGTGATCTGATCATATTCTTCCTAATTACTGTTGTCTCTTCTTTTTAAAAAAAAACATATTTGGGGATTTTAATGAATGAGAATGATTTGCACTGCAGCATATGGCTACTTTAATTAAACAAAGGGTTTCCTTTTGGTGGAATAATAAATAGTGTGTAATTTATCAGGTCTTGTGTGTATTTAACAAATTTACCATGTGGGTTACATGAATCTTTCTGGACTTAAGAAGGCTGGAAAGAATCCCTATTGATCTCATGCAAGACATCACATGGGAAAAATGAACATCTTGTCTCCAAAGTGGCAGGAATCCTTGTTGGAATCATCTCGGGGTTCCCTGGGCACCCTGAAAAGCAGAAAAACTAAGAAGGGAGAGTGGGAATGGGCAAGAGCCACCTGGCACCACCGCTATAGAGCCAAGGGAAATCTTCAATGTTTGCTACTGATGGAACAAGGCACACCACTACTCACTGAAGAGGGACTATGTAGAAGGAGAGGTGCTGCTTGGAAAGCTGGAAAGAGGCCCTGGGCCCCTGGGCTTCGTTGCTAAGCATTTTCCCAGGGCTGAAGTGTTAGAATCCATCTGGGAGAAGGGGCAGACAAAAAAGAAGGCAGGAGGAGAGCAAGCTTAGCACATGTGTGTACTAGAGACTCAGTAATACTGAAATGTCACAAAGAAACACCAAACAGGTTAGCCAAACACCCTGCCACAGCTGCACGGACAGATAGGGGGCCTGTTTCCAGGACCTCTTAGTGAGCTGGCTGCCTTTGATCCAGGACTAGATGCCCTGACTCCCTGAGATACCTAGCACCGGGATGGAGGGACTTTCCTGGGTCAGGGCTCCCCTTCTCTAGAGACAACAGTGACTGCGTCTAATGGTGCAGGACTGGAACATACGACAGGTGACCTTCAGGCAACCGGAGTAGCAGGTGGGGAGGAAAGGGTGCTCTAAAGAATAAAATTTTCCCTACGGATCTTAGAGACAATTTTTCCAAACAACTAACTAGTGTTTTATTTTCCTCATGGGAGTAGATTCATGGAGCAAGTGGATGTGCAACTGGGTCTGGGAGGAGGAGGCAAAGATCTGCAATAGCAGAAATGGAGCAGTGTGCCAAATAGCAATCCCTATATTACCTTTTATTTGAATCCCAGGTGGGTGATATCTACTCCAATCTCCCTATCATCTTCTATTCCATGGTTTCAAAAGAGACATATATTTAGGGGACAATGAGGAAACAGCTCTGGCTGAGCTGAGCATTTATGGACAGGACAGTTCAGCCTATTTTGTTTGCACACTTGTTTGAGAGGTAAAAGAATATTAGATCAAAAGGTAGATATAGCAGAGATTATAGAGAACCTTGAGCACTTTATCCATAAATTTTTATATAGAAATTACATTTACTGAGCACCTATCTACAATTTCAAGTCACTATGTACAAGAAACTGGAGGCATTGTGAAGTATAAGAACTTGTCACATAACTACTTGGATATTTTCACCTGGTTGTCGCACTGGTGTATCAGATCCCAGGTGGCCAACACTCTACTCATCTGTTTGTCCTAACATGCTCCTGTTGCTTCCCCTCTGTTTCCTTTTCCAGTTAAAGTCCCTAAGCCATAAATCCAGTAGTCATTCTTGATTCTTCTTATCTCTCACTCCTCATGTTAAATCAATCAACAAGTCCCATCAGTTTCACCTTCTAACTCTTTCTTGAATCTTTCAACTCCTCTCTATTTTGCTTGCTTGGATCATTGCAATAATCTCCTAATTGGTGTCCTTGCCTCCAGGCTTGTCCCCTCAGTTTCAGACCGTGTACTATCACAATATTATCCCTTGCCTAAAACTCTGCAAGGACTCCTTATTAGCTAAAGCAATGGTTAGTTGCTGATTTTTTTTAAAGCTTTAGAACATTTTTCTTAACAAATGAAACCTTATTTAGAACCCCAGTATATAAAAGACAAGAGTCAAGAGTCCCTGATGAGTATCCTGCCTCCTCAGTCTTGTTCTTTATTCCAAGGCACCACTAAAGATCCCCAGAGCTCCAACAAATACAGTTTGAAAAATGAACAGAAAATGTCCAAGCCGCATAGCACAGTTCACATATTCCTCTACAATCTGGCTTCTGGCCATCTCGCCTATCCAGCTAAAAGATTCAAATATCTAGGAATAAATTTAACAAAGATGTATAGGATGTGTATGGGAAAAACTACAAAACATTGCTGAAAGAAATCGAAGAAGATCTAAATAAATGAAAGGGCATTCTACATTCTTGGATTGGAAGACTAAACATAGTTAAGATATAAGATGTCAATTCTACCCTATGTAATTTACCAATTCAACACAATTCCAATAACAATTTCACAGCATTTTTTGTAGAAATGGAAAAGCTAATCATCAAATTTTTATGTAAGAGTAAGTGTCCCCAAATAGCCAAATCATCATGAAAAAAGAACGAAGTAGGAGGACTTACACACTCCAATTTTAAAACATATTACAAAGCAACAAACAAAACAGCATGATACTGGCATAAGGACAGACATATAGATTGATGGAATTGAATTAAGAGTTCAGAAATAAACTCTCACATCTATGGCCAATTGATTTTTTGACAAGGATGGCAAGTCCACTTAATTGGGCAAAAAATAGTCTCTTCAACAAATGATACTGGGAAAACTGGATATCCATATGCAAAAGAAAGACAATGGACAGCTACCTCATGCTATATACTCAAATTAACTCAGGGAAGTGGATTTGGTCCAATGGATAGGGCGTCCGCCTACCACATGAGAGGTCCAGGGTTCAAATCCAGGGCCTCCTGACCTGTGTGATGAGCTGGCCTACATGCAGTGCTGATGCACACAAGGAGTGCTGTGCCACGCAGGGGTGTCCCCCACATAGGGGAGCCCCATGCACAAGGAGTGTGCCCCATAAGGAGAGCCGCCCAGCACGAAAAAAGTACAACCTGCCCAGGAATGGTGCCGCACACACAGAAAGCTAACGCAGCAAGATGACGCAACAAAAAGAGACACAGATTCCTGGTGCCGCTGACAAGAATACAAGCGGACATGGAAGAACACACAGTGAATGGACACAGAAAGCAGACAACTGGGTGGGGGTGGGGGGTGGGGGGATGGGGGGAAGAGAAATAAAAAATAACTCTTAAAAAATTTTTTTAACTCAAATGAATCAAAGACTTAAATATAAGAACCCAAACTAAAATTCATAGAAGAAAACATAAAATATTGCATTAAACAATGACTTTTTAGAATTTTCACCAAAAGCAAGAGCCATAAAAGAAAAAATACGTAAGTCAGACTACATTAAAATTTTTGTGCATCAAAGGACTTCATCATGAAAATGAAAAGACAACCTACAAAATAAGGAAAATATTTGGAAACCACGTATCTCATAAGGGTTTAATATCCAGATTGTATAAAGAACCTCTACCTCTACAACTCAACAAAAAAGACAAACACAGTTGAAAAATAGATACTCAAAAGTACATGAAAAAATGTACAATATCATTAGCCATCAGGGAAATAGAAATCAAAACCATAACGAGGTACCACTTCACACCCATTAGAATGGCTGCTATTAAAAAATAGAAAGTTACCATTGTTGGAGGTGATGTAGAGAAATGGGAATTCTTGTATATTGTTGGTGAAAATGTAAAATGGTACAACCACGGTGGAAGACAGTTTAGCAGTTCTTCAGAAAGTTAAGTATAGAATTACCATAGGACTGATCTAGCAATCCCACTTCTAGGTACATATCCAAAAGATTTGAAAGCAGAGACTTGAGCAGATATTTTCACCTGATTTTCATGTCAGCCTTATTAACAACTGCTGAAAGATGGAAGCAACTCAAGTGTTCATTACTGAGGAATGGATAAACAAATGAGGTACATATACATACAAAGAATATTATTCAGCTATAAAAAAGAACGACACTTTGGTTCATGCAACAACACGGATGAACCTTGAAGACATCATGCTGAGTGAAATAAACTAGATGCAAAAGGACAAATATTATGTGATCTCACAGGTAGGAAATAATTAGAATAAGGAAATTCATAGCATCAGAAACTAGAATGGGGAGTTAATGCTTTACTGGTACAGAATTTCTACCAATTTAAAAAATAAACTTAAAAAATTCATGGAACTGTGCAATCCAGTGAATCTATAGTTAATAGTATAATCATAAGAATATTTTTTCATGAATTCTAATGGAGGTACCACACTGCAAAGTGTGAATAATTGGGTGGAAGTCATATGGAAACTCTATTTTTTGCATGATTTTCTATAAATGTGCCAATTCTCTAATAAAAAAGTTGTATACACATACACGCACAAACATATACATACACACAGAAGCCATCCCAGCCTCTTAGCACGGTTTACATAGCCTTCTATATTCTGGCCCCTGGCCATCTGCCCCCGGCCCCCAAGCTGGCCTTCCCCTCTCCCTCCCTCCCATTTGAAGCTCCAGGAATACTCGTCTGCTTGTGGTTCTTCCCACTCCTTCTGGTGTTTCTTGCCTCCATCCTACTGCCCGGATGATGCCCCTGCTTGGACCACCCTGCTCTCCTCACTGGCCCCATCAACCGGCCAACTCCTATTGATGCCTTAAGATTCTGCTCAGGCATCTGCTCCTGGCAGAGGCCTCTCTGAAGCCCCAAGCAGGCCCAGAGGTCCTGATTCTCTGTTCCCTGAGCCCCATGGCTAGAACTCAGCTGCTGCCCTTTGTTGGATTACGAGAACCGTCTACACGGGAGAGCATAAGCTCTTGGGGACTGGACCACCTCTATCACGGCTCCCAGCACAGCCTTTGTTGTACTGAGCCATGCAACGAAGACCGGGTGCCTCTCCCACCCTTGAGAAACCTGAAACCCGAGCCGAGTCCTGCTGTATTGCCTTATGGTTTCAGCCATCCTGGAATGCCCCTTGTGCACCATGGCAGTAGACGCGGGCACCTGGCGCCCTCCCCAGGGGCCTCGGGCTGGCTTGTGTGATCTGGTCCATGGGCGGCTACTTGGCTGGCTCCCTCTGCCCGACCCAAAGGAAACATCAGCCCTTATCACTGATAAAGTGACTTATCAAACACCTTGGGCATGAGGCCAGAAAGCAGGCATGTTGAGCAGTGGGAAGAGCGTGTGCCAGGACTAATCGACATGCAGTTTTTGAGAAGACGAGCGAGGAAGCATTTGCCTCCACAGCCAGAGGCAGGACTTCATATCCCTCTCGTCCAACAGGACCTGGTCCAAGCCTCAGTCGCCCAGGCACCTAATACAGATATGCAGAGAACAAAAAGCCCCAGGTTGCTGTGTTCTCAGGGGAGAGTGTTTAAAGAGGGGTGTCACGATAATTGTGGAAAACTATGGGAATGGAATGGTGAGAGTCCCAAGCTAAAATGCTTGTCCTTTGGGGGCTAGGATATGCCTCCGAGTCCCCTGTGCCTCCTCTTGGAGGGTCTCCTCGACACCCTTACCACTGGGCGCCACTGCCCGTTTTCTGCTTACATAGCATCTTCTCTCTTGACTCCCATCGCCCTCTAATGAAAGTACCTGTTTCCTTGTCTGTGTTCCCACCAGACTCTGAGCTCTTTGAGGGGTGGAAAGGAACTGTGTCCCTCTCATTTCCTGTACCTGGCACAGAAACAACACCCAGCAAATATTTGTGGAATCAATGAATGGGAGTTGGACTCTGCCCTGGGTATTTTCATCAGCGTTTTTGCCCCAGCCGTTGTGCCTTAAATTGGCCTCGCATAAGGCTCTCAGCTCCCCTTCCTTTCGGGCTTTTGCTGGTAACTGGCAGCTGGTAAACAAGCCCAAGCCCACAGCAGGAGGAGGCTGGGGATGAAATGGCCCAGATGGGGGAAGCAAGATGATTGGTCCTTGTCCCGTTGAATGATTTAATTGGCTCTCTATGTGAACAGGCTCCCGTGATTGGCTCCCCAGGTGGTAAGTGAGGCTAATCACATCCCTTTCGGTTAGGGGTTTCCTGCTAGCTTTCTGGTTGGGAGAGAGAGACTGTCTACTCCCTGTTTGTGCAAACTGAAGGTGCAGAAACTGCTTGTAGCCTGAGCAGACAGCCCTTCTCTTAGACGTGCACGGGAAGGGGATTAGCTGCGGGTCAGAAGGGATCTAACACAATCTCTTTCTGTTGGGCAAACAAAACAACTATTGATAGACCTACTCTCTGGACTTGCCATCCTTAACTCAAGGCAGAAAATCAAACCACCTAGCTGTGATTCGATTCTAGCCTCTTTCTTCGTTCCTTTTTTCCCTCTGGTTTCCCTCCTGGGGTTAGAGCTGTGTTTTCCAATTTCTGCATGTTGAAAATGTAGGTTACGGGCTGGGCTATGAGATCAGGGAGGACGGGTGTAGGAGTGAGTAGCCTAGAAAATCTTCCTTACTGTTCTGGCAGCCTCCATAAAGTACGGGAGGCTCTGGTGATAATAATGCCAACCATCCTCCACAGGTCGTAACAGCTAACAGTTTGCACGTTGTCGTGAGTCCTCGTTCGGTTTGGATCTGACCTGGGCATGAATCATTTGTCCTCAAAACTCTGGTACAATTTATATTTATCTTGTCTTACATTTTACACTTTGCAGAAGAGGAAAACCTTGGCTGGGGCGTTAAGTGACCTGGCCGAGATCACACCCCCAGGTTGGAGCTGGGATGCCAAGCTAGAGCAGGTCTGTCCCTTGCCCCCGTGTCTTTCCTGTGCAGGGCAGGTCTTGCCGGCTGATAACCTGCCACGCGTGCTCGGTGAGCGCGATGACTGGCGAGAAAGTGTTTTCCTTTCCTTCCCACTCAACTCTTCTTTTCTATTCAGTGTTCTCTCAGAAGCACAGGATGGTGAGCAGAGGTGTTTGTTTGATTGCAAGGATTTGTTCCTTTCTGCCCTGCTCCTTCTCTCCCTCTATCTGAGTAGGGGTCCCTGGAGTGTGAGTCTTAGGTCATTTGCTTTTAACAGGATTTGAACAGCTGAGCTGGCACACCTGTGTCTCAGGTGCCTGCTGCTTCGCTTGTCCTTTGTGGACTTTCTCTCAGGCAAGGTAACATTTCTGTTTGTTGCATTTAATCTTATGAAAGTAACACTAATTGAAAAAAAAAAACTCTGTAGGAAATGGGAATTTGGGTTAGTAAATGGATAGAAGTGGAGGGAAACAGTGGTGGTATAAGTTTTAATTCCAGGCTCAATCATAAGACTTTAAAGGTAGCCACCCACCACTCATTCTCTTGAATCTTTCCATGATGAGTTGGTGGGTGAGTGGGCTACAGGAAAGCCTTGGCTTTTGTGGGTCCCCAACAGTTGCAGGACTCGCTGAAGGGAAGGCACTTAGGAGAAAAGCACTGGGCACAGTGGTTCAGGTATCACTTTTTTTTCTTTTTGAGGTACCAGGGCTGGGAATTGAACCTGGGACCTCATAGGTGGGAAGCCAGAGCTCAACCACTGAGCCACATTGGCTCCCCTGAGCTGGTTTTCTCATTTGTTTTGCTCGTTGTTTGTTTCTGCTTTTTAAAGGAGGAACCGGGAACCTAACCCGGGACCTCCCATGTTGGAGGCAGACACTTAAGTGCTTGAGCCACATCCGCTCCCCAGGTAGTGCTATTAATAATAGTGAAAATGAGGCAATGGAAGACAAATGTTTAATATGTCTCCTTTTTTCCAAATCCCTGGAAGAGTCTCATTCTGGGCTTGAATTGTCCATCTCAGGAGATAAGGCACTTCCTCCAACTATCGACGTAACGGTTACCCTCAGCATGGTGGGTGTGCTTCTGCACTTTTAATAGCTGAAGCGATTACTCAGACCAGCTTACGTTCCTCCAGGTACTTGATTTGAAGTTTAACTTCCAGACTGAATCTGGGATTTTGGCTAGTCACTGAATCGGGTTGGTGGCCGAGGGCTTGTCCATTGCCCATTGCCTGTCACAATAGGTCTTGAAAGCCCGCAGGGCTCCGGGGAACTTTTCAAGTTCCACGTCCTGATCTGCTGTTTCAGAGAGAACAGTGGCTGGCCATGGGGACCTGGGTTTCCCTCCGCCCCGCCCAGCCTCATGCCCCGCCCTGGCCAGGGCTGAATGAACCACTGCTCAGGTATCCCCAGCCCAGTCCATCGCCCACAGCCGCAGTTGGCTAAGCAGAGTCCAGGGCATGCTTAAGAGTTCTGACCGGGGGGAAATGGACGAGCCTCAACTGACAGAGTGTCTGTCTACCATACGGACAGTCCAGGGTTTGATACCCTGGGCCTCCTGACTCATGTGGTAAGCTGGCCCACGCACAGTGCTGCCGTGCACAAGGAGTGCTGTGCCACGCAGGGGCATTCCTGCATAGAGGTGCCCCTTGCACAAGAAGTGTGCCCTGCAAGGAGAGTCGCCCTGTGTGAAAAAAGTGCAGCCCACCCAGGAGTGGTGCCACACACATGGAGAGTTGACACAGCAAGATGACACAACAACAAAAAAAAAGAGACGCAGCTTCCCAGTGCCACCAGGTAATGCAAGCAGACGCAGAAAAACACATAGTGAATGGACAAAGACAGCAGACAATGGGGGGAAATGGGAGAGAAATAAATTAATCTTAAAACAACAACAACAACAACAGAAAAGAGTTGTGACTGGGGCTCCACCAGGCCAGCCAGAGCAAGGGCCAGCCAGTTGCTGTGGACGTAACTTACCTGCTGGCCTTTCCCTCCCACGGCTACTCCCCCACGGCCACTCCCCCATGTCCTGTTGCCCACCCCACTACCAGGAAAGCTTGCCGTGGCAGGTCTCTGAAATCCCATTGTCTGGAGGCCCGAGAGATGGCTCGGGCTGAGTGACAGTCACAGCTGAGTAGAAGGGGATAGAGAGAGAGAGGACGGAGACCAGAAGAAAGAACAGAGGGCGAGCCGGGGGTCAGAATGACCGGGAGGGACACACCCCTGCCCCTGCCTCCAGTGGCAGCTGCTCTGCCCTCCTGGAAGCAGACCTGGCTCCACTTCCCAGCATCCTCCTCCGTCTGTTGGGAAATGTCTGGCCTCAGCCACCCAGCTCCTCATGGTAATTTCGTAGCTTGGAAGGAAGGGACATAGCAAACTGTCAATGTGCCATGTCTATTCAGGGCTATTTAGTATACTCCTGCTTTGCTTCAGAAGGAGACAATTATTGGCTTTTATTTTTTTTCCAGAAAGATCTCAATGTTCCCTAATTAACCTATTAGTTTTAATTATACACCCGTAGCCATGTATTTGCTAATCTGAAAAATGAACACCCTGGATGCAGAGAAAAGATTCCCCACCAACCCCCACCCGCTTTTTCCTCCCCCCTGTGAAGTGTTTAAATCACTTGTCAACACAGAGGGAATAATAGTAATAAAAGGAGTGACATCTGATCAGAGAGCTGGGAAATGGTGGAGAGAAACAAAGCCCGACAGCCACTGAGGTGGCGTGAAGCCTCCTCCATATTCATCAGGGGCTGCTGTCGCCGCCTGCCCCCTCCCAGGGCTCCCGCCCCGGAACCTCCGGGGCTTCTGGGCTTGGGGCTTATATAAGGACGGCGGGACCACGTGGCTGGTGCAGTTGTCAGCCGCCATCTGCCCCGACAGCCTTGACAGATGAGGTTCGAGCATGAGACACACTTTCTCAGTGTAGCCGAAAGAGCGGGGAGAAAACAGACACACACGTGTACTTATCTTTATTTTGTGGGGAAATCTGGTAATATAATAAACCGTAACCACCGCAAATGTTAGCACATCGGAAATGATAACCCACTCGTGAGTGGGACAAAAAGTAACGGGGCTGCCGGCAAGTGGAATTCCTCGGTCTGCGTTTTTTTCTCTCCCTGCTGCGGGAAAGCCAATCAGTAAGAGCGGGAGGATACAGTTATCACAGAGAGACCCTTGGATTCACGTCTAGACACTAATACAAATATGAATACACATTTTAGCCAGTGTTTATTTTCAGCTTCCATGCCAGACTTTATGGCCAGCACTTGGCTTCCTCCCAAGAACCCTTAGGAGGTAGATCCTATTTTATCCCCATTTCACAGGTAGGTAGATCGAGGATTAAAGAGGTAAAGTAACTTGCCCAAGGTCACAAACACAATCAGGGGAGGAGCCAGGATTCAGAATATTAGACTCCAAATTGCATGCCTGCTGGCAACAACTTTGTGATTCTGCTTCCCAATTTAAATTAGAAATGATGCAGTGAGCTATTTGCAAATGTTGGTACTCTACTTTTGGTAACAAATTACTTGTGACCTCCCTCAGCCATGAGGTTGACAAATGCCAGCCTAGGGGATGGAATGGGACCGAGGGCAGGGAGGCCAGGTCCTAGGGCAGCCTCACCGCTTTCTTTAACGCCATCAGGTCCCTCACAGGCAGCCCCCCAGGGCCCCTGGCCGGGGCTGAGGAGAGCGGGGACTGGAGAGAGGAACCCTGGAGCTGTCTAAAAGCTCCGCAGAAGGAGACGTGAGTCACTCTTCCAGTTAAGGGGCCTCTGGAGAGTCTTGGGACCCAGGAGGCTGTCGGGGCTTAGCCCGGTGCCCCGAGGCTGACTCATTCCTTTGTCAGAAGGGAATCAAGTGCCGGCAGGGACCCAATCAAGGGGAGGGCCAAGAAAAGGGAGGAGGTTGGAGATCCCTGGAGGATTCTTTTTTTTTTTAAGATTTATTTTATTTATTTCTCTCCCCTTCCCCCTTATTTCTGCTCTCTGTGTCCATCCGCTGCATATTCTTCTGTGTCTGCTTGCATTGTCAGGCGGCACCGAGAAACTGCGTCTCTTTTTTGTTGCATCATCTTGCTGCATCAGTTCTCTGTGTGTGCAGCACCACTCCTGGGTGGGCTGTGCTTTTTTCACGTGGGGCGGCTCTCCTTGTGGGGCGCACTCCTTGCACATGGGGCTCCCCTATGCGGGGGACACCCCTGTGTGGCACGGCACTCCTTGTGCATGGCAACACTGCGTGTGGGCCAGCTCACCACATGGGTCAGGAGCCCTGGGTATCAGACCCTTAACCCTTCATATGGTAGGTGAACGCTCTTATCAGTTGAGCCACGTCCACTTCCCAACGAGCAGTCCAGAGTCCTGCAGAGGGAATGGAGCCCCGAGGCCCCGGCAAGAGGCAGGTGGCTGGAGGGGCATTTTACAAGGGCAGGGGAGAGAATAAGGAAGTTGGGAAGACTGGAAGCCAGGAAGACGTGGGCAGGCCTGACGCTGGGTGTGTTGACCGGAGCTTCAGGAAGATTGCGGGACCTCTGAAATTGAATGCAAATTTTGTTTGACTTCAACATATTTGGGATTTTTTTTTCTTCCTGCAGCCCTGATTAGATTCTCGGTTGGTGGGTGACCTTAAACAAAAAGCTAGCGCCCCAAACTCTCCCCAGCGAGGGACAAATTCTCATCTAATGTGGTATGAGACTTTTCTGAAGCCCCAAGAAGCCAGCAGTCCTCTCCCCAAAGTCTAGGAGAACACGGTGGGGGTTCTCAATTTAAATTATAAATGATGAAGTAAGCTATTTGCAAATTACTGGTGACATCCACTACCAATGAGGCTGAGAATGCAGAGATGCTCCTTTGCAGTGCTCCTTCTGTGTTCAGGTTTGTTGACTATTCTCCAGCTCCTTGGAAAGTGTGAGAAGACACTAGATCTTGTGGATTGTCTTTTGTCCTGAAGCTCCCGCTCTGTGGCTCTTCACTCCTGGGAATGAATGCTATGCTACCTATGCAGGACCTCTGAAGACAGGTTTTTAAAAAAAAAAGAAAAATTGAATGGGCAATTTGACACTTGTTCTTTTCTCCCCATCTCTGTTCACTGAAGATACATAAAACCTAATGAATCGCGCTTTGCTCTGGACCGAACCATCTGCCATTTCAAGCTTGGCTGTCTCCCCTCTCTCACTTGGTTCCAGAGCGTGGTCTCTATAGCCGGACTTTGCTGGGGGAAGCTTCCCTAAGTTGCCCAGTGCCTTCCCCGTCAACTGAGATCAATCGAGAGTCTTGTTCCAATTCACTCCATGGCTTAAAACAGACCCACAAGTCTAGGGACTGAGTTTAAGTACAGTAACGCCTCATTTATCTGGGCATTGTTAGAATTTAAGCAAACTGACTAGATAACTGAGACCTATCCTTTCAAGAGCCAAAATCGTTTCTTTAAGAAATTAATCATTTTTAGTAGACATTTTTTCAAAAACAAATTACACACTTTCCTTCCTCCTTAAACAGAGGCTACTGATCATAATTTCATGGAGCTGTAATCTATTTCTGCACCTGCCTTCTCGTTGCTCTGCCTCCTCGTTCAATGTCAGAAGATCGGCTTTCACCTCTCCATTGCTGTCAGGGGACCCATCTCTAAGAGCCTCGCTGCTTTCCTTCTCCCGGGCTACTTCTATGGGGGTTCTTTTCTGCTCGGGGGAGCTAGAAAGCCCCTCCTAAGCTGACTGCCCGTTAGAGAACAGCCGGCGGGATCCTCCACGATGGCCCGGGAGGACCACGTGCTGGACGCCAAAGGCAGGACTGTGTGAAGGCTGTTTTGTGGGTTCTGGGGCTCCTCGGCCTGCTCAAGTGCATGTTTCCGCTTCACCAGATGGGATGGTTTTTGAAACCATGGAAACATCTTCTATTTCGGGGCATCACCCACTCGTGAAAAGCCTCAGTCATTTTTGCTGTGCCTGGGTGGCAGGAGGGCCTGGTGAAGACAGGGAGGAAAACTAGAGTTTACCCAGCATTTATTCTGCGGCCAGCTCTCTGCTGGGGTCATTTTTACTTCTCACCACAACCCGGGGATAGAGATACCAGTATCTCCCCTTTTTCTTTAAAGATTTATTTATTTATTTATTTATTTCTCTCTCCTCCCCTCCTCCCCCCACCCCGGTTGTCTGTTCTTTGTGTCTATTTGCTGCGTCTTCTTTGTCTGCTTCTGTTGTTGTCAGCGGCACGGGAATCTGTGTTTCTTTTTGTTGCGTCATCTTGCTGGGTCAGCTCTCCGTGTGTGCGGTGCCATTCCTGGGCAGGCTGCACTTTCTTTTGTGCTGGGCGGCTCTCCTTATGGGGAGCATTCCTTGTGTGTGGGGCTCCCCTATGTGGGGGGGACACCCCTGCGTGGCATGGCACTCCCCGCGCGCATCAGCACTGCGCATGGGCCAGCTGCACATGGGTCAAGGAGGCCTGGGGTTTGAACCATGGACCTCCCGTGTGGTAGACGGATGCCCTAACTGCTGGGCCAAGTCGACCGCCATCTCCATTTTAATGATGAGGAAACAGAGGCTTAAAGGTGTGCATCAGCAAGTTGTGGAATCAAGTTGCCAACGCCGACCTGACTTTTAAGCCTATTGTCTTTTACTCACTGTCATTCAAAACACAACCAACAATAGACTTCTTTCCTTTTAAGTTATGAAACTGAATATGAAACCCCGATATTAGAGATGGCAGCAGGGATGCTCCTGGGGAAGGCTCATGGGGCTCTACTGGAACCCCAGTGTCCATGGAACCCAGAATGAAACTGTGATGACTGGCCTGGCTGCTCTCTCCATGCTCGACGGCAATATCCCGTGGACTGCGAGTTCTCACGTGTGGCCCAAGTCAGATTTTCTCTAATCATGCTCACGAAAGGGAAGGGAAAGGCACATATTCCGCAGGGAGGTGTGAATGAGGTATCCACCTCAATTCAAGCCCTCTGTCCTCTCTGCACTTTCTCCTTACTCAGCTTAAAAGATTTCTTCGACCTGGACAGACCGTTCCTTGGGCAATTCGCTGCTCGTGGACGAGGTGCCTGAGAACAGGTTGGGGACCCAAGGCTTGCTCTGTGAAATCATCCTTGTTTGTCATTGTCTTCTACCACTTTTCCTCAGCATAAAGTTTGCTCAGTGAGGCATGGAGCAAAAATTACTTTATAGGATGCCTGGCATCTCGAACGAACATGACACACACAGGGACTCCCCCTCTGAGACTCAGAGGCGAAAGGACAAGGCTTGGAGGGCAGCCCCAGGGGTCTCGATAAGCGAGCTTCGGGTCAGATTGGTTGCAGCCAAGGCGTGGGTTAATAGGAAGAGGCGGTGAGTAAGGAGAGTGTCGGGAAGTTAGCACTCTGAAGTCAAACACAGGATTTTAATTCTGCCTCTGCCCCTTCCAGTCATGTGACCTAACCAAAGACTTTTCACCCCTCAAAGCCTGAGAGTTCTGAGCTGCAGAACGAGGATAAGACTATCTCCCTCCCTCCTTCTGAGTGCTAAATGGAATGATGCCTATAAGGCGCTGGGCACATAGGAAGGAATCAATAACTGTGAGTTGTTGCTGCTGTGATTATTATTCTTATCCCCAATCATTACATAGTCAGGCAGGAGACCCAAGGAGGAAGCAGTAAGCAAAGGGCATATAAAGAGCAGAAAGCTACTTCGGGCACGGTTGTACTGAGTTTTACTGTGCTCAGATTAAGAGTGGGAATTCTAGTAGAGGACCCCAGGCCTGTAGCTTGCTGTCCCAGCAGAGGTACCGAGGAGGTGGCCGGGCATTTGAATTTGGAACACAGAGGACGGTCCAGGATTCCTCAGCCGATAGGTGGTCTTAAGCCAGGGGGCCAGGTAAATCATTCCACGGGTGAGTGTAGATGGAGATGATGAGGAGGGGTCCCAGGACAGCCCCGAGGTTGGGCCGAAGAGCGGGAGCTGGCAGAGGAGGCTGAGCAGGGAGAGCAGCCAGGTGGAAGGAGAGCCAGGTGTGCCAGGAGGCGAGAATCGGGTCAAGAGAGGAAAGGCTAGCTGTGCTGAATGCTGCGGGGTGAGCAAGACGGGGAGGCCGAGGAGGGACAACCCTATGGCCACCCAAGGCTGCCGGGGCCTTGGCAGGAGTGTTTCCACCAGGAGGCATTGGTGGGTCAAGGAGAGAAAGGCAGGTGAGGGAGTGTCAGGGGTCATTACAGATGAGTCTCCCCAGATGAGCTGAGAATGCACCCAGAGGCTCAAAAGTGCGTGCGTTCTATGGGTGAATGTAGTGGAGAGAAGGAAGAAGGGGTGGCTGCTGCTCAGGTCCCCCTGAGCATCCTCTGGGAGACGCAGCCCTGACGCATCCTTTTCACAGGAAGCTGATTTCACCTGGAGGGGAGAAATGAACGAAAAGCTCCCAAGGGACTAGCACAGGCTTTCCCTCCAATTGTCCATGTGGCCGGGGCAGAGGAAACGGAGCTGAGGAGCCAAGCCTTGCTGGGGGCAGAGTGCTCCTTCCCACCCACCACGCTGCGTGATACACGGCGGACGTCAGAAGGGGGATTGGCCGGCCCCCTGGGACTCCTGCCTGCTCCAGAGCATTTGGGGCCACACCCAGACTGGCCTCACTGCCAAGTGCCCTGGGACAGGTGGCCTGGGATGAATCAGACAGCTAATTGGCACCAGCTCCCCGTCTAAAAGGAGCCAGAGACACAGAAATTGCTCCCAAGAGGGAGGGACGGCGACGGGGATTACATCAGAAAAACAACCTCAGCCAAACAGCCTCACACCCCAAATCTGTGCTCTTCCTCCAGGAGGAGTAGCAGAGGCGGCTGGGACCCCGGGGACTCAGGGAAGGCACCTGCGCCGGTGCCTCATTACCAGCACGACGGAGGCCACCTCCCTGGCCGAGCGTGGCCCGGGCTGCTCTGCACGCAGTCACTCTGGTGTCCAGTACCTCTGCTGAGCTCTTTCCTAGTACAGCCCAAACATTTATTAGGAAAGCCCGTATCCAGCCTTCTCCTTGACAGACCCGGGCTTCTGCTCAGTAATAGTCACATCGAGGCACCATCCTTCCTGCGCGAACCTGGAGGATGAGGGAATGGATGGAATTCACCAGCATGGTGTCTTAGGGAAGGGACAACAGGAAGAATTCAGGAGAGCTGGTGTCTAATCTGGGCCCTGCCCCAAATTGGCTTCATAACCCTGAATCACTCACTTTACTTCTCAGGGCCTCAGAAGCACTGAAGCTTGGGCTATATAATCTTTTTTTTTTTTTTAAGATTTATTTCTTTATTTATTTCTCTCCCCTTCCCACACCAACCCCCACCCCGGTTGTCTGTTCTCTGTGTCTATTTGCTGTGTCTTCTTTGTCCGCTTCCGTTGTTGTCAGCGGCACGGAAATCTGTGTTTCTTTTTGTTGCGTCATCTTGTTGTGTCAGTTCTCCATGTGTGCGGTGCCATTCTTAGGCAGGCTGCACTTTCTTTCGCGCTGGGTGGCTCTCCTTACGGGATGCATTCCTTGTGCGTGGAGCTCCCCTATGCGGGGGACACCCCCGCGTGGCACGGCACTCCTTGCGCACATCAGCACTGCGCATGGGCCAGCTCCACACGGGTCAAGGAGGCCCGGGGTTTGAACCGTGGACCTCCCATGTGGTAGACGGACGCCCTAACCACTGGGCCAGGTCTGCTTCTCAGGGCTACATAATCTTGCTCACTTTCAGAAATTCTATGATTTCAGTATCCTTCCCTCCCCGTTGTTTCTGGAAATTCTCAGAAATTTCAGATCCACTCCACCCTAAGTTCTGAGAGCCTGGCATTCCTGTTGATCTCAGTTACATGTGGGTAGAGACAATGAATAAGAAATTGGAGGTAAGCAGGGGAACAAAATAATTATTCAGTTGAGAGATGGGGAAGGAAGTCTTAAGTCTGTAATTACAATAAAAACCACTGCCCATGAATATGCCTAGCATCCAGATCTTGGTTTCTCCTCCAATAAAGGGAACTGGGGCTACTTTGAGAAAACGTAGACTGGAGGAGGAAATACCCAAGATGAACCTGGAGCATCTTATAGTGCCAAAAACTAAGAAGTGTTAAAAAAGCAAACTGAAATAAACAAGTACAAAGCCTGCACAATGATGGGGATATGTCAAAAGGAGCCAGGAGCCAACTCAAGAGCTACCGGTGGTTAAAGCTGAAATGACTTGAGCAAAAAAATAGAGTATTGAATTATAACCCAAACTATAAAGTAAATATTCATGAGTCTACACGGATAAAAAGAAATGCTTAAATACATAGAGGAGAGATAACTCCCTACTCCTTAAGTGCAGGCTGTGCCTGGAGACTTCCTTCCAAAGAATACACTATGGAGAGGGGATGGGAGGAAGTTTATGGTGGAGGAAGCTGGCAGACATTCCCTCGGTCAGGTGTTCAAGGTCATGATGCTCAAGGTCAACATCAGTGGTGACAGTCCTTTTGACAGGCTGTCCCTTTGAGATGGTGTGATGAGAATGCCATGTTACCTCTCTGGACTTCCTCCCCCAAACTCAGTGACCCCAGTCTAATTATAAGAAAATAAAATACTCGACCAGGACTGCTCAAAGTTGTCAAGGTCAGCAAAAAACAAGAAAGTCTGAGAAACTGTCACAGCCATGAGGAGCTTCGGGTGACATGGCAACTACACATAATGTGACATCCTGGGTGGGGCCCTGGAACCTAAAAAGGCCATTAGGTAAAAGTTAAGGAAATATGAATAGAGACTTTAGTAATAACATACCAAGATTGATTCATTCATTGTAACAAGCAAACTATACTAAGATGTTAATAATAGTGGAACCTGGCTGCCCAATATACAGGAGCTCTGTACTACTCTCTTCTCACTTTATTTGTAAATGTAAAACTGTTCTAAAAAACAAAATTTATTAAAATATACAGCTCCCCCCAAAAGAAAAATAAAAAAACACAAAAAGAAAAAAAATATTGCTCAAATGATGTCTATTTTCTAATTGAATCATTTGACTGATTCAAGGCTGAGTAGAGTTGCTTTGTGATTTAAAAACTATGTTCTAGTAAAGGATTGTGATGATGTCTGCTGATGGCCTACCTAATTTCTACCCCCTTCTTTTAGTTCCTCTTCTTTATGGGAAGAATACCATTTTTGCTCTGGGGTGCAATGCACCCAGTTGAGAATATCCATTTTCCCTCATTCCCTTGTGGCAAGTGGTGACCATGGGCACAAGACTGGTGTAGGAGATGTAGGGGCATCTCTGGGAGGACCTTGAATCCTTGGATAAAAAGATAAACCTTCAGAGGGAGAAGTGCTTTCTCCAGTTGTCCTTCCCTGTTTCCTCCCTATTTCCCCTTTCCAGACATGAGGTCTGGAGGTGCAACCCACATTCTGTGACGACGAAGCAACCAGCATGAGATGAACATTTATACCTTATATAAATGGCTGAGCAGAGAGGTAGACTCAGCCTGGGTCACTGGTGCTATGGCTGAGTGACTATATAAGCCCTGGACTGCCCATCTCTAGACTTCTTTTTTTTTCTTTTTAATATATTTTTAATTTATTTTTAAAAGATAGATAGATCACACAAAATGTTACATTTAAAAAACATAGGGGATTCCCATATGCCCCATTCCCCATACCCCCCACTTTCCCACATCAATGACTTCTTTCATTAGTGTGGCACATTTTTGCAATTGATAAGTACATTTTGGAGCACTGCTACACAGCATGGATTGTGGTTTATACTCTCTCCCAGTCCTTTCAGTATGTTATGGCAGGATAATGTCCTGCATCTGTCCCTGCAATATCACTCAGGAAAACTCCAAGTCCCAATAATGGCCCCATATCACACCTCTTTTTCCCTCTCCCTGCCTTCAGCAACTCCAGTGGCCACTATCTCCACATCAAAGATGAAAAGTCTTCCATTGCTAGAATCACAATAAGTCTATAGTAGAATACCAGTAAGTCTACTCTAGACTTCTTATTATGTAAATCAAATAAAACCCTATATTTTTAAAAAGGCTGCAGTAGTTGGGGCTTCTGTTATTTGCAACAACAAAAAAAAATCTTACTGATACAAGGACCAGCTTTTAGATGGATAATATGGGAATGAGGACAAAAAGAGCACAGATGCTAAAGAAACAAAGCTAAGACATTTGGGGAAAGAAAATTGGGTTTTAGAACTAGAGGAAGAAAAATGACATTAACTATTGAGTTTAACTATGGAGTATTTATTGTATACCTGAGGCTTTCAAAAATGAGACAAGCCCATTTACCCCATACCTCAAACTGGTGAGGATATAAATAATTTGCTTGAAATATGGGAACATTTAAACCTAGAGAGGTGAAGTAAATGCACTCAAAGTCACAAAATAAGTAAGAATGAAATCCAGTGCATCGAATGCCAAAACTGGCAGGGGTCCCTCTGTACCATATTTGTCTCTGGGGAGCTTTGGTGCTTGCTATGCTAGTAGGGCAATGAATGTAGACTGTAAAGAAACTAGAGACTGAAGAAAGAAGTTGGTACAGGGCTCGACTCCACCTTGAGGTATAGGAATGAGAGAAGTCAGGACACTCTTTGGATCATACTACCAGAGAGCAAGCAATAACTTTGGGGTTCAGGCGATCACGCAGAGCAGAGTTTCTGCACATAACTGGGTTTTTCAGCCAAAAAGGACCTGTAATCCCTAAAGACCTCCTTTTAGGAGATCAGGCAACAGTCCTGTGAGTGAAAGGTGTTGGAAAAAAAAGTCCAGACTTTGTCGTATTGTTAGGAAAAATTGAACATAAATACCCATTGTCCAAAATTTAAAAACCATTTCTTAAACATGTGCTATCAAAGGTGGTTTAAGCCGGTCGGTGACATGATTAAATATGTGTTTAAGGAAGATCACTCTGGCAGCAATAAGGCACACAGATGTGAAAAGTTTAAGGCTGGAGGCAAGGAGAATGATTTTTTTTTAAAAGATTTGTATTTCATTTATTTCTCTCCCCTTCCCCCCGCCCCTCCCCAGTTGTCTGCTCTCTGTGTCCATTCACTATGTGTTCTTCTGTGTCTGCTTGTATTCTTGTCTGCAGCACCCAGAATCTGTGTCTTGTTTTGTTGCATCATCTTGTTGTGTCAGCTCTCCATGTGTGCGGCACCGTTCCTGAGCAGGCTGCACTTTCTTTCACGCTGGGCGGCTCTCCTTACGGGATGCACTCCTTGTGCTTGGGGCTCCCCTATGTGAGGGACACCCCTGTGAGACACGGCACTCCTTGTACGCATCAGCACTGTGTGTGGGCCAGCTCATCACATGGGTCAGGAGGCCCTGGGTTTGAACCTTGGACCTCCCATGTGGTAGGTGGACGCACTATCCATTGGGCCAAATTTGCTTTCCACGGAGAACGATTTTAATTTTAAAAAAATTTTTCAGGAGAAAATCAGCTAGAGTCTGAACCTGGATAGTTACATTTGGAATGGAAAGAATAGGAGATGGATACCAAAGAGATCATGGATGTAGAAACAGGAACTGTTGGTAGTTGATTTAATGAGATGACGAGGACAATGACGAAGTCCAATTATTAGCAGAAGCAAAGGAAGAGGGGAAAGGGGGCAGGTTACAGCCAAAGCTAAAGAGGCAGAACCGCATGATTTTCTTGATCAGAAGAGAGTGGTTCATTAGAGGAACTGGCTGCAGAGCTGAGAGTTCCTTTCATTCATACCAGAGACCAGTGGTGGAGAATTTTGCTATCTCCCTCTCTCTCCCAGGATTTTAGGAGACTTCCTCTCCTGGCATTTTTAGGTTGCATGAAAAGTCACCAGATTGATGTTGTGCTGACTCTGAGGGCAGTAAAGCTGGACATAACAGGAAGGTATGGGTTTTATCCAAAGAAGGATTAGACCTTGAAAATGTCCATGAAGATTTAGACTGCACATGCCCAGGAATGTTGTAAAATCTTTTTCCTTGCAGGAAGAAAAATTGAGGAATAAAACAACGCCTTACTGTGGCTAGGAAACCCTACCTGCTCTAATCCCTAATCTTTGACACCATCACACACTCTCCCTCTTGCTCATTATACCTGGACTCAATAGCCTTTCAGTTCTCAACCACAAAAATCATCTTGCCTCCCAAGAGCTTGCTCTATGAGTTTCTGCCTGGAATTCTTATTCTCCAAACCTTCCTTCTTGTGCCACAGGTCTTGGCTCAATCATCCTTTAGAGAGGCCTTCCCTAAACACCCAAATGAATGTTGCTCTCCATGCCCTCCCACCCAAGTCATTCTGAATATATTTCCCTAATTCATTTCATTTGGTATTAATTTACTTAGATTGTCTATTTCAGCCAACAGAATAAGTTCTAAGAGAGCAGGGCCACTGCTGTCTTGTTTGCAACTTTTCTGCAGTGCCTAGAGTATTTCTTGGCCCATTGTAGATACTCAGTATTTATGGAATGAAGGAGATGCTTCTATATGAGGGACCATCAAATAGTTCTCCTTTCCTACTCTTACCCGACCTTGTACCTGTCTTCATGCCTTCTTTCCAATTAGGGCTGCAATTAGAATTTACACTCCTCTGAGGATGAAGAAATATGAATGATCACCCTACCCCGCCAACACCTCCATCACAACGCCCCTCCCCTCTGCCCAGTGATCTAACAGGAAATGCAGGTGGCTTTGGGGTATTCAAGACTGTCCTTAGAGGAAAGTAGTTCGCAGGTGATTCCCAAGCAGAGACAGGACATGGCCTGGCAGGAGCTAGGTCCCTTACAGAATGAGGGCATGGGAAGTCTGTCTGTGCATTCCAACGTGAACCAGATGGCGTGTAAATATATGCAAATCAAGCACCAATTCATGTTTAATCCACGAGCAGGTACTAGTGTGTAACACAGAGGCCCCAGGGCCTCTGTCTCCAGCTGGCCGGGGCCTCTTCACTCTGGAGTATGGCAGTCTGAGAGCTGGTGTGGACGGTGCATGCTGGGAATCTGATCAGCATGCAGCTTAGGCAGCATTGGGGCCTCATTAGTTTTAATGAATCAGCACGTTGGAAAAGGAGGGGATGATGCCACAGCTACTGAGTAGGGCTTTATTTATGCCTGAGAGAAGAGTGATATTCTTCTTTCATTTTTCTGCTTCCTCCCAGGTGTGGAAGCCTGTATCTTCTCTAAATGCTGGGATCATTTCTGCTTTTTCTTCCCTAAGCCTTTCTCCACGGTGTTTATCGACCAAAATCACAGCAATTTTTGAGTCAGTGCAAGATGGAATCATCTCAGTTGGAATCTGATGTCTTCTGGTGTGGGGCCCAAAGATGCTAGTGACCCTTACACCCTGTGCAACTCTGTCTATTCTATTCTCCTGCCACCCCAAATCCTGGCCCGACAAGCCGAGCAGCCACCCCAAGTGCTCGGGTTAGAGCATCGGTGTTAGCAACGTGGAAGGAAAAATTCTTCTGCAGCAAAACTGGCTGAGGCGGGGAAGAAATCAATAAATGGCGAAAGTAAAGGATTCTTTATCTGTACATGCGCATCCCTTTCAAAATAGGTGGTTTCACTGTAGGTGGGAAGTTGTCACAGCATTTGCGAAAGCAATTTTGCTAAAGAAAAGAAAGAGAGTGACAGAAACAGACAGAGTTGGTCAAAGAGAAGGCTGGGCAGAAACGAAAGAAGGAACAAAGAGGCCTGAAATACCCACGGACAGGCAGCAGAGGCGGAGAGGGAATTCATCAAGACAGAGGCTCATTTCCACCAGGGACATGGCTTGTTGATCCACTGATTTTGCCTGAGGGGGCTGTTCTTCCCTGTTTCCTGGAGAACTGCTGCAATTTTTTGATGGGAACGGAGTCTGGGTAGAATCCAATTGCTGAAGCTGAATGAAAATGTGATGTGGTGGCAGTGACTAATCAGAGCAGAGGCAAAACGAAGAAGGTTAGGCACAGAGCACTGGCTGAGTGAATTCTTCCTCATCTTGTGGGGGACCTGTATGCTTGGTTCAAATCTTGGTTCTGCAAATTATTGGCTGGTAATCCTGGACAGGCTATTTAATGGCTTTGTAGCTAATTTCATCTGTGAAAAGGGGATAATAATAGTATTTACCTCATCGGATCTTATGAAGATTACATGATAGAACACAATGCAAAGTGCTTAGAACAATGCCTCCTGCACAGATCTATAATACTTACTATTATTATGCCATCATTGTTTTTGCTATCTGCTTTCCTAGTCTCGGGATTGCATGTGGAGCCCGAGCAGCAGAACCACATAAAAGCTTCAACTTCTAGATGCTTGCTGTGACCACTCATCAGTTCTGAGGTGGGCTGTGGCATGCCGATGCCTAAGGCTTCACTCCTCCCACCACTGGAGTGAGGGGGAGAGAGTCCCCTTCTTACAGCTGGGGAGGAACCTCTTACTATTTCTCTTTTAGAATATTATTGTGTTCTGGTGAATTGGTATGGTGACAAAAAGTTTGAATAAGAAGCAAATTAGTAAGTGAACTGGAAACCAGACAGTCTATATTTCAGCAGTGATGAAATTCCAAACATAACACAAGCTCTAGGCTCAAAATGCAAGAGACTAACAGCCACTGACAACCAGTTGCGAGTCAGGCACTATGCTAGGTCATTTGTCATATGCTATTGGAGGTGAGGTCCACATTAAAACCTTGAGGTGGTTATTGTTCCCTTTAGCATTAACGGACATCACCTCCTACTTGATATCCTCCATCACCACCATCTACTGACCACACAGCTCAGATCTGGGATTACATGCCTATCCTCAGTGATCCTAGAGGACTGGGTACTTCCCTATCTTGGCACCTAATACTTTTTATTAAAATGACCTGTTTCCTTGTCTGTCCCTCACAGCAAGCTCCCTGAGGACTTTCTGGCTCACTATTGCCTCCCAGTACCCAGCATAGTTCTTGTTCAGAAACACATTAAATGAATGGATGGCACAAAAGAAGCATTAAGTCATAATCCTTGGGGTGGGGGAGAAATAATTTTTGTCTTTTGGGAATTTAATTTGATTTAGAGATTTAAAACTTGGATACATTAAATAATTTGTAAAATTGCACAGTTAGATACTAGTTGTACACATGTGATAGGAGGTCGATAAAGAGAGTTGACGCGAGCTTGAATTGAGTGATCACGGACGGCTTTGTGGAGAAGGTGGGCTGTGAAGGAAGGGCGGAATTTAGACAAGAAAGGTGGAAGCAACAGAGTGAAGCTTTTATTTGGAGATGCCAGAGAAGGCAAAGGGGGGTGACAGGTAGCTAGCCATCCAGAATTAACAGGGAAATACTTGCTCCTCAGTAGGCATTTGGAAAATAGTAATTAAATATCAAGCCTGACAAATCTGCATATAATTGTGCATTTGGTTTTCTATCTGATTAGCTCTTCTGTGAGATAATTGTGGAAACTTCTGGGTAACAAGGAAAACCAATGACACAGACTGTTTGCGTGGTAAGAGCACTTGGAGCCTCCTCGCCTGCACATCAGGCTCACCAGCCCAGAGAGGGCTGGGGCTGGGGGTTGAGTGTTCAGGAGAATCACGCTGCGGGCTGTATTCACAGACTGATTTTGGGCAGCCTCTCCACCTGCCATGGGCATTTCCATATTATTAGCTGATTCATCCCACTCCATGGAATGTGGCTTCTGATATTTTAAGCATCCAGTAGTAATGAAGGGCCATCATTATACGGGATCCATCCTAGAAGGCAGTTCTTCAGGAGGAAAAGTGCCTTCCCAGGCTCCTGATCCCCCCGGAGTGGGTTTTATATTTCTCGGCTGCCTCTGGGTGTAACTAGAAAAGGACCCTGGAGAGCCCTCCGTGAGGAGAGGAGGCCACGGGAGGTCCTGGATTATGCGGCCTCGCACCAGACTGTCGGCTGAAGAGAGTGTCACATTCATTTTGCTCTCCCCACTGTCCCTAACAGCACTCGGCCCCGCGCTGCCACCTTGAAGCTGCTCAATCACGTTTAATGAAATTGAACTGGCGGGTTGGGGTGGTGGCAGCACGTACAGCTGCTGACCCCGCCGTTTTCAGCTTTGGGCTTGGGAGTGGCTGCCAAGCCTGACCTGTGTTATCTGAAGGGCAGAAATCTCCACCACCCCTTGCCCCAAAGGACCTGAAATCACTGCCAATAACATTTCTTTTGGATGGCAGGGGGCAGGGTAAAATGTCTCTAGAAAATTTGAATTCTTTGTTTTTTGTGAATGGGCTTTGCGCATTTTCTCCTTTTGGTGGGGACTCCAGTGTAGTGGAGGGGTTTTGTTCAAACCCCTTCCTTGTTTCAGTTGGCTTTTCTACAGCCTTTGATGCCAATACAAAGGTTAGTCTAATTTCAAGCGAGTACCAGCTCTGGAGCAGCAGATGCTTGTATCCAGCTCTTGAAGGTTTCTTAATGTAGCTCCCACGGCCTTACTGCTAGCCTCAGGCCTCTCTTAGCTCACACGCCTACCCTAAAGTAGAGGTGACTGCACCTCCTTCTTTACTAAAAAGGCTAAAGTCCCCATTTCTAGGCTCTTCTCTTCCATTCCAGAACATTCCAGTTTCTATTTCCATCCTCTGGTCTTGTCTAAGAGGAAGAACCGGTCTTCCAGCCTCCAAGGCTAAACCCCCTTCCTGTGCTCAAGACTGCCCCTTGACTCCTCAAGGGAGGAGCCACCCTCCTTTTTTCTTCCCCTCTGTACTCTTTACTTCCTATACATCTGCTGAGATGTTTAGGTTGTGCCTATTGAAAAGCAAAGCAAACCATGCTCAAACAAAATACTTTTGCTTGGCCCCTACGTTACCTTCCAACCTTCATTCTACTTTTTGGCTTTTCTCTCCCTACTTATCAGTCTGCTCACAAAACCTCCTCCACATTCGCATTACCAACAAAAATTTCCCCTTGCAATTTGATTTTTCTCTCCACTACTCTAGAGAATACGCCCTCTGCAAACCACCCATGCTTTCATATTCACCAATTCCAACGAACCGCTCTCCACTTGGCTTCCTCTTGGATGTTTCATGGCCATTAATATCAATATGGGTGACCATGGTCTTTTCTTCCTTTGACTCTAGAAACCTCTACTCTCTTCTTAATCCACTGCACCCCTCCCCAACGCATCATGGGTACTAGTCTCCATAAGGTTAGTGATGACCTGCTAATTGTCCCTTCCTCATTGGATCTTTCTACTTCTAACTACAAACATGATCTTCAAGTATCAACTGCACCAAGAGCCCCGATCTTGTCTGTCTTCCACTCAGGACCCACTCTCTAAATCTGCCAGACTCTTCTGCTACTGTAGCCTTGCTTCCACTGGATACTGGGCCCCTCTAGGCAACCCTGTCCAATAGAACTTTCTGCAATGATCTGTACTATCCAGTTGAGTAGCCACTTGCCACATGTGGTTATTGAAGTGGCTAGTGCAACTGAAGGCCTGACTGTTCCATTTTATTTTTTTAATTTTAATTCATTTAAATTTAAATAACTGCAAGAGTCTACCATATTGGATAGCACAGCAAGAATATCCCCAGAGCACTGCCCCACCAAGGGTCTGGTTGATTCCTGGTTTGTACTTTCCCTTGAGATGTTCTGACCCACTGTTGCTAATCCTTCCAAGTCCAACTCATGAAAGAAGGTAAAACAAAATGACAGGTCTGTTTTAATACATGCAATGCTTTGGGATGAAAATTCTAAAACAGTTGAATAAAGTGAAGGATTTGAAGTCAAATTCGGGGAAAGAAACTTGGGTTCATCAGAGATTTTTTTTTCTTTCAAGGTCTTTTTATTAAAGACAAAAGGTCAAAAAATATTGGGCATCAGAAAGGTACTTAGGGAAGCAGACTTGGCTCAATGGATAGGGCATCTGCCTACCACATGGGAGGTCCCTGGTTCAAACCTGGGCCTCCTTAACCCGTGTGGACCTGGCCCATGCCCAGTGCTGATGTGTGCAAGGAGTGTCGTGCTATGCAGGGGTGTCCCTTGCATAGGGGAGCCCCATGTGCAAGGAGTGCACCCCATAAGGAGAGACGCCCAGCAGGAAAGAAAGTGCAGCCTTCCCAGGAATGGCGCCGCACACACAGAGAGTTGACACAACAAGATGACGCAACAAAAAGAAACACAGATTCCCAGTGCTGCAGATAAAGATAGAAGCAGTCACAGAAGAACACACAGTGAATGGACACAGAGAGCAGACAACTGGGGGGCAGAGGGGACAGGAAGGGGAGAGAAATAAATAAAAATAAATCTTAAAAAAAAGAAAAGAAAGATACTTAAAACCAAACAAAACATTATTCTTCCCTTAAACTTGGGATTATGTGAGAATTCACATTGTTTTTTCTTAGAACAAAAGTTCTAAGAAAGGAAGGGGCAATGAGCCAAGTACTTTTTAACAGATATTATCACATAGAATATTCATATTAATTTCAGGAGTTAGTCTTATTCTTTCCTTTTTACTTCTAAGGAAAATGCAGCTCAGTTAAGTGAAGTAATTAGTCTAAGGTCAAACATCTAGTTTGTAGCAGAGCCAGTATTTGTATTCTAATATTTCCAAATCAAAATCTCTAAAGTCTAAGCTAGACTCCTCCCAAGTTTACATAACGGGTAATAGCTTATGGAACTTGTTGTCTCAAAGGATGACAGAAGCAGAAAATATAAATGTGTAGGGGTAACTTTTGAATTACAGAGTAGACAATAGAATTCACACTATCAAGTGAAATTGCAAGCAACAAGGTCAAGGGATCTGTCCATCATTCTCATCACTGGCTTCCAGTTTATAGGAAAAGTACATTATAAGCATACAATTATTATTTATTGAAAGCAAAAAATAAAAAGGTATCAAGGAGGACAATTATGCCTTCTTATAACATATCCCTTGAGACATCTATTACCCATAGATTCCTGGGCTGGACAAAATCAGTCTGGGAATCCTAAATTCTATTTAGAGGGAAACTCAAAGTATAGTTGGGAAAAATAAGCAACAATTATCAAACAATGTGGAAGTACAGTTATAGAGATGTCTACCTGGTATTAGAGAAGCCCGAGGATATTTAACAGACCTCACCCAGCCAGTGATGGGAGGGGGTAGGACGTCCTGTCCCCCATAGGAGGGACAGCTTGAGCAGAGGCATAGACAGAAGAGACCGCCCAGGGCATGCGTACAGTGGGAGAGGGGTTGCCACCAGTGAAGAGTCTCTTACACCATGCTAAGCAGCTTGGAGTTTCGTCTAAGTGATTAAAGCAGGAGAATAAGAGTCAGACTCGTATTTTAAAAATAGAGTTTCCTGCTCTGAGATGGATTGGGTTGAGGGGGAGAGGCCTGGAGGCAGGGAGTCCTATTTGGACTCCAGGCAAGAATGATGAGGGACTGAATAGGGGCAGAAGTTCTGGGGTGGAATGGGGAGGAAGATTTTGAGAAATATTTAGTAGATGGAACTGGCAAGACTGGTAACTGATAGAGAAGAGAGGCGACAGCTGACAGCAAGGATTCCAAAGGTTCTGACGTGGAGGCTGGCTGGGTAAAGAGGCCAGACACTAAGAGAGAGAAGTGAAGAGGGATTTTTTGGTAGAGAAAATCTCTTTCCAGGTCCCAGTTGGAGTTCAGGGACAGGACTCCAGCTATTGGGAAGGAATAGTATGCTAGTTGGTTATAGGCTATGCTTGGCTGTGGGACAGGCATCCCCACCCCCAATTTAGGAGCTTAACACAATAAAGACTTATTTCTCTATCATAGAGTTGGACAGCCCCTTTCCAAGGTTGCAGGGGCATTGAGAAATAGAGGATGCTCTTAACTCTTTTGATCCAGGACTGACAACCTTCTGCTTCTGCTTGCCATCCCTTAGCTTAAGCTAGTCACATGGCTATAACTAGGATCACATACAGTACTTTTGTTACAACTAGAAAGGGCAGGGCAGGCCCCCAGCACTATAAAGTACCCTAATGGTATTCCACAGGGTAATAAAGGCAGCGACTTTTACCCCTGGGCTCCCTGAGGCCAGAGACTACGCTAGCACTAACACACAGCAAGTGCTTATTAAACTATTGCTGGATTGAGTTGACCTAGGTACCAGAGCTGGGGCCCAGGATGACCACCGGGTCCCAGAAAGAGAGCAGATGACACAGAGGCCCTCTGATTATGATGGGATTGGCCCCAAACCAGGACTGAGCTTGGAATTCAGGCATTGGTTACAGGGAGAGGGAGACTGAAGGAACTGGGTATCTAGCAGGGATGTTGTGTTTTGCCCATTCACACAGATTCCTTAGGTCACTCTGTAATATAATCTCTTCTGCTTGGTACTTTACTTCCTGAAATAATTTAACGTCAAATGGAAACAAGGAGATTTTATTGGAAATTGCTCTTATCAGGATCATTGATAAACACCTAGCACTGAACATTTATAGTTATCTTCCCCGAGAAGTGACAATCCATTTATCCTTATTCTTTATTTCCATCATGCCCCAATTTCTTATAGTCTTTGAAATGGATTCTTGCTAAAGGTTTATTGAAAATCTGAGTAGATTACATCCACCAGTTCCCCTTATCTACATGTCTATTTATTCCCTCCTGGAACACCCATAAATAAACATTGGCTTTATACCAAGTTTCAATCCTTGGGGTTCTGTTCCTGTCTTTATTCTCTCCCTTAGGGATCGTATCCACTGTTAAAGCTTTAACTGCCTCCTTGCCAGAGATCTCTACAGCTCTGTCCTCTTTCCAAGCTCCAGTTCTGCATCTGCAACCCATGGCTTCGTCTCTATCTAAATCTGAGCATAACACCTCCCCTCCAAAACTGACTCTCCTATTTCTGTCAGTTGTATCACCAACTTCCTAGTCACTGAGGCTTAAAACTGTGAGTCAGCTCTGACTCCTCACTTTCCCTACCCCCACTCCCATCCATATCCAATTAGTCATCAAGTCCTGGGCTGCTTTCGTCATGCCTCTCAGAACTCTTCTTTTCTCTTTTGCACTGTCACCACTGAAGGTTAGCCTTTTGTATGAGGTTGGTGCAAAAGGAATTGTGGTTGTGGACCATAAGTTTTAAATCATTATAACTAAACTCAAACACATCTTTATTAATCAAAATAGGAACCATTACAATCAACACATTTTTGCCAATGAGATATAAGTTTTTTATTCCGGTGTCATAAAAATCCATACTTCAGGATTTGATGAACCCTTGGAAAGCATTTTTTTTGCATCCTGCTGGTTGTGGAAGCCTTTTCCCTGCAAAAAGTTGTCAAGATGCTTGAAGAAAGAGTAGCCGATTGGCGAGAGTTCAGGTAAATATGGCAGATGAGGCGGAACTTCGTGGCCCAATTTGTTCAGCTTTTGAGGAGTTGGTTGTGCAACATTTTGTTGACCAATGCTGGCTCCAGGCCTTGCAGTTTTTGGTGCATCTCATTGATTTGCTGAGGATACTTCTCAGATGTAATGATTTCACCAGGATTCAGAAACTGTAGTGGGTCAGACTGGTAGGAGACCACCAAACAGTGGCCATGACCTTTTTTAGTGCAAGATTGGCTTTGAGAAGTGCTTTGGAGCTTCTTCTTGGTCCAGTCACTGAGCTGGTCATCTCCAGTTGTTGTATAAAATCCACTTTTCGTCGCACATCACAATCCAATCGAGAAATGGTTCATTGTTGTTGCATAGAATAATTGAAGACAAAACTTCAAAATGATTTTTAAAAATTTTTGGTCAGCTCATGAGGCACCCACTTATTGAGATTTTCACCTTTCCGATTTGCTTCAAATGCCAAATGACCATAGAATGATTGTTGTTGAGTTCTTCAGCAACTTCTCATGTAGTTTTAAGAGGATCAGCTTTGATGATTGCTCTCAATTGGTCATTGTCAACTTCAGATGGCCACCCATTTTGCTCCTCATCTTCAAGGCTCTTGTCTCCTTTTCCAAACTTCTTGAACCACCACTGCACTGAAGTTTGTTGGCAGTTCTTGAGCGAAATGTGTTGTTGAGGTTGCAAGGTGTCTCTGCTGCTTTACGACCCATTTTGAACTCAAATAAGAAAATCGTTTTAATTTGCTTTTTGTCTAACATCATTTCCATAGTCTAAAATAAATATAAAATAAACAGCAAGTAATAAGTCATTAGCAAAAAAACATAAAGCGAGAAATGCACCTTACAGTGAGGTATAACAGAACCACATTTATTTAAGAATGTTATGCTAATATTAAATGGCAAATTTCAGTAATGCAAAACTGCAATTACTTTTGCACCAACCTAAGTAGCTTTAAGCTTGGACTCTTTCAGGAACCATTATGCTATGTCTCTTCTATCAACTCATCTTATTCGTATTAATTCAATGGACTTTCAAGACAATTGGGCTTATGCTCAAATCCTGGCTATATCATTTATTAGCTTTGTGACCTTGCACAAGTTATTTTACCCCTCTGAATTTCAGTTTTCTTAACTCTAAAATGAAATTAATAATAATTAAGATACCAGTAAGTGTTACACATTATTATTATGTTCCAGGCTTGTCCTAGATGTGTTACAAACATTATCTCACTTAATACCCCATAATAACCTTATGAGGTAGGTATTGTTATTATTATTACCCTTATTTTACAAGCAAAGTCCAAAAATGTTAAATAATTTGCCCAAGTTTACATAGTCAGTAAGTAGCAGAGCCAGTATTCAGACCTAAGCAGTTTATTTTTTAAGGAGGTACCAAGGATTGAACTCAGGATCTCATACATGGGAAGCTGGTACTCAGCCACTTGAGTTACATATGCTCCCCTCAAACCTAGGCAGTTTGACTTCAGAATCTATATCTACCAGTCTGAAGCTCTGCCTCTTTATATGGTAGCTACTCAATAAATATTACTTATTCATAATCAACATCTAAAATGTAGCCTTGATCCCTGATCATGTTACTCTCTTGCTAAACACATTTTATTGTCAACTTTTGTAGAATAAAGTTTATGATGGCACCCACTGTCTAAAACATTTCAATCGCATCCCATTACGCCCATGATTTTTAAAAAATCCATTATATGCTCATGCTTTTGGAGATGATAAAATATCATGCATAAAACCAATACTCCTAGAAAGAAGTATAAAAACTGAATAAAAAATGCTGACTTGAAAGTATAAAAGCATCCAGGGCAAGCAGGACATGAAGGGCTAAAACCCTGAAGAGATAAATTTATAGTCTTAAATGCAGGTATTAGAAAAGAAAGACTGAAAATCAATGATCTAGATATCCCTTTCAAAAAGCTCAAAAAAGAACAACAATTAAACCCAAAGAAAGTCAAAGAGATAAGATAATAAAGAACAGAAATCAATGAAATATAAAATGGAAATACAATCAACGAAGTCAAGCATCAGTTCTTTGAAAAATCTAATAAAATTGGCAAATCCCTGGCAAGACTGATCAGGAAAATAGGCAATAGGAAACAAATAACCTATATCAGGAATAGAAGCGGAGTCATTACTACAGATCCTACAGATATTACAGAAATAATGAGATGGTGTTATAAATGACTTTAAGCCAATAAATTTCAAAATTTAGATGATATGGATGAATTCCTACAAAAAAACACAATCTATCAAAACTGATATAAAGAAAATAGAAAATCTGAACAGTCCCATGCGGTTAATGAAGTTAATCCTTATTTTAAAAGTTCCATAAAGAAAAATCCAGGCTGAAATGGCTTAACTGGTAAATTTTTCTGAATTTTAGAAATAAACCAAACAATACCAATCTTAAAAAAACAAAAAAACTCTTCCAGAAAATAGAAAAGGAGGAGACACTTCTTAACTCATAGTGTGAGGTCAGCATAACTTTGATACCAAAACCTGGCAAGGATATTAAAGGAAATGAAAACTACAAATTAATCTGTCTCATAGAAATAGATGCAACTCTCCATAAGAAAATATGAGTATATATTTATCAATATATCATGATCATGTGAGGCTTATTCCAGGAATCCAAAGATGTTTTAACATTAGAAAAATCAATCAATATAACTCACCATATTCATATAATAAGAAAGATCATACAGTCCTTTCAGCAGATGCAGAAGAAGAACTTAGTAAAATTTCATGACTCTTCATGAAAAATCTCTTAGCAAATAAGGAAAAGAGAGAACTTCCTTTCCTGATAAAAGGTATCTTCTAAAAACCTACTTGATGGTGAAATAGTGAAAGCTTTCTTACTAAGATTAATAATGAGATGACAATGTTTACTATCACTGCTTCTGTTCAGCATTGTATAGTTTATACTAGTCAGGGCATAAAGACCAGAAAAGAAATGAAAAGCATATGGCTTGGGAGGAAAGAAATTAAGCTGTCATATTTGTAGATGACATGATTACTATATCGAATATCCAAAAAGTATATACAAATAAGTTAGAATTAATAAATGATTTTTGCATGCTCTTAACATTTCTATAAACTAGAAAACAATTATGAAAAGAAAGATGATATGCAATAACATTTAAAAAATAAAATAAATTGAAATAAATTGAATGAAACAAATCTAAAGAAAATTACAAGAAAAATCACTGAGGAAAAATGAAGACTAGGTAGATGGAGAAATATACCATGTTCTCATATTAAAAGACTCAATTTTACCAGTTTGTCAATTTTTCTTAAATTGGTCTATAAATTTAATGCAACCCCAATCAAAATGCCGGTAATACTTTGTTTGTTAAACTTGACAGGTTGATTCTTAAATTTACATGGAAATGGAAAAGGTGAAAAAATGGCCATGGCAAGCTTGAGGAAGATCACAGCTGAAGACAAAGGACAAGGTTGAATGTGAAGACTTTTTAATAAAAGTAACCAAGCTAATGTGTAGGTGACGCAAGTATAGCCAAATGGACCAATGGAATACAGAATTAGCAACAGACATACACATTTATTTTCCCTCATTTATGGCAAAAGTTCACTATCATGCAGAGGGTAAAATATAGTCTTTTCAATAAATGGTGCTACATCAATTGGATATGTATGTGGAAAAAATGAATCTTGGCCTATATCTCAGTTGAAGATGCCTGCTTGACCTAAATGAGAAAGGTAAATTCTTTTTGAGCATAACATGAAGACTATCTTCAATTCTTTGTGATGGGAAAGGATTTATTAAGCCATGCAAAATGATCTAACTACAAGTAAAAAGATTAATAAATAGTACATTATTAATAATAAGGATTTCTTTACACACACATACACACAGAGCAAAGGCCCCTTATCTAGAGTGTATTAAGGATGTCAACAGCAGAGAAAGAAGAAGGAAGGAAGGAAAGCAGAAAGCAGGGAAGGACCAGCACAGACATTTCTAGGGGACTGCACAAAGCTCCCTGAATATGTTTGTCCAGGAACCTCACCGCCAGTAGTTGACATGGGCTGGTCTTCAACTTGGGGTGGAGGAGAAGGGTGCTGGGAGGGCTCCCCTTATACCTGTCTTTCCTAAAGTCTCCTGGACCAAGAAAGAGACCCAGCCTTACCATGCTCCTCCTCACTCTCTCACTCCCCTTCACACTGGGCTTCATTCCATTACTTACATATTCCTTGTGCCCCCTCCTTAGAATATTTGTACATATGATTCCTAGTACATAGAATGCCTTGGCTTCTCCTTTGTACCTCTTAACTCCTTCTCTTCCTTCTGTTGTCAGTTCAATTCTCACATCTTCAAGAAAGCCTGCCCAGACTTACCATCTGCAAAACACTCCCATGTCATCTTTTTTTTTTGAAGATTTATTTATTTATTTATTTCTCTCTACTTCCAACCCCCACCCCGGTTGTCTGTTCTCTGTGTCTATTTGCTGCATCTTTTTTTTGTCTGCTTCTGTTGTTAGTGGCACAGGAATCTGTGTTTCTTTTTGTTGCATCATCTTGCTGCATCAGCTCTCCATGTGTGTGACACCTTTCCTGGGCAAGCTGCACCTTCCTTCACGCTGGGTGGCTCTCCCTACGAGGCGCACCCCCCCCCCCCCCGCGTGCGGGGCTCCCCGGCGCAGGGACAGCCCTGTGTGGCACGGTACTCCTTGCGCACATCAGCACTGCGCATGGGTCAGCTCCACACGGGTCAAGGAGGCCCGAGGTTTGAACCGCGGACCTCCCATATGGTAGACAGACGTCCCAACCACTGGGCCAAGGCCGCCGCCCCCATGTCATCATATAATTCTTATTATAGCACCACAGTTTCAATTTGATTAATTTCTGACTTTCCCTCTAGACTACAAGCTCCATTAGGGCAGGGACTATGTGGATGTTGTTTACCATTCAAAGCCAATGCCTAACACATTGACTGGCAAAGTGTGGGGCTCAGTATATAGTTATTGATCAAATGAACCAGTGGGCGAGTGGATCAAAGGCTCCCCAAAGGTAGCCTGAACTCACACACACAGCTGTCTGACACCAGCCCTCTGTTCCTGTCTGTTGCTTTAACTTACCTCTGTGCAAACCTCCCACCCCTACCCCAAAACACACACACACACGGGCCTAGCCGAAGCCTAGGTCATGGTGCTCTCTTCTCCCTCTCAACTTCCTTTGGTTCCTCCTTTTTTGTGTAGTGCTCATCGGCCGGGCTAAGGTCCCCACACCGTAGGTGGAATCACGTGCCATTACTCTGCTGGGTAGACTTCCGTGCACAAAGTCAGGATGGGCAGGAATGGGGGGCTGAGCTAGCTGTGCTTTCCTAAGACTTGCTGCCTGATTGAGCTCTTTCGCACTCACTGGCCTGGGTGGCTATTCCCGTCACTCTGGACCCCTCGGCTGCCCCAGGCAGCTTTGCAAGCTGCCACTGGGCTTCTGTGAACTTTAGGCCAGCTGTGAGCGATCGCTGTCTCCCGCCACTCTGCCCTGCCATCAAGCTCTGGTCGTTCCAGGGAATGAATTTACTGTTCTGGGTCATGGTTCCAGCATGCCAGTCAATTTCCCACTCATCACATGGCCCAGTGGACTGGGACCCAGACCCCCCTGATCCCACCCCTTACCTTGCCCCCTACCCAGCAAAAAAAAAATGTCACGGTTTCTGAAAGCAGAATCCGAAACATCGGGGATCATGGTGGCTATCCAAAGGTAACCTATTAAGCCCTGGGCCAGATGCGGGCTGGGGGAGCTACCCAGGACTGTCTTCTTCAGGGAGATGGGACCTTCCAGAAGCCTCCTCCCCTCCTCACTCTGAATGACAGACCTATCTGTGGGTCCCCTCTCGAAGGTTCTCTAGCCCCACAGCTGGTCAGTTCACTCCTTAGAGTTAAACTAAAATTCCTTTTGCTTTATTTATTTATTTATTTTTTATTTATTTATTTATTTTTAAAAGATTTATTTATTTATGTAATTTCCCCCCCTCCCCTGGTTTTCTGTTCTTGGCGTCTATTTGTTGCGTCTTGTTTCTTTGTCTGCTTTTGTTTCTTTGTCCGCTTCTGTTGTCGTCAGTGGCACAGGAAGTGTGGGCGGTGCCATTCCTGGGCAGGCTGCACTTTCTTTTCACGCTGGGCGGCTCTCCTCACGGGCGCACTCCTTGCGCGTGGGATCCCCCACGCGGGGGACACTCTTGCGTGGCACGGCACTCCTTGCGCGCATCAGCACTGCGCCTGGCCAGCTCCACACGGGTCGAGGAGGCCCGGGGTTTGAACCGCGGACCTCCCATATGGTAGACGGACGCCCTAACCACTGGGCCAAAGTCCGTTTCCCCCTTTTGCTTTATTTAAACGTCGACTCTGGTTCCGGCATTCTGGGGACAGAGAAGAGCTGCTTAAACTCCATTCATTCATTCCTGCTCTCATGCATTCAGCAAATATTTGCTGGGGGAACACCCGGTGGCAGGCCCTCGCTGACAAAGTGACGGCCTGCCCTCACTCAGGCTACAGGTTATTGACAGTACACCAGCAAAGGACCACACATTGCAGTGAAAAAACAGAGGAAGATGAGCTATTGTCCTAGAGAGTACCCAGTGGGGCAGGGCTACTGTGAGAGGGAGGGGCTAATTTGGATCTGGGGGCTGAGGACGATCTTTCTGCAGAGGCGAGACTTAAGCTGAAATGTAGCAGCATGAAGGAAGAGTACACTGTCCGAAGGAACAGCATGTGTGAAGACACAGGCCTCAGAGGCGGTGCCCAGAGCCTGGCCTTCTGCTGAGGCCACGGCATCGCCACGGGCTTTGCCGCTCTGACTTCTCCCCATGGGAGGACAGGACTCCCTTTTCCACAACAAATGCCTCTTTCTCCTCCGGCAGAAGCCTCCTGCCAGCCCACCCAGGCCTGCCAGCAAGGGCAGCTGATCCCTGGGCAATTACAATCAACAAAGAGGGAGAAAATTAGGAGCGGGGAAAATTCCCACCAGAGGCACACAGGTCATCTGGCCGGGAAGGGTGGGGGGAGAGGCCGTTGCGGAGGACATTCATTATGCTCCCATTGCCCCCCCCCCCCCACATTCCACAGGACGAGGAGTGATAGAAATTGTTAGCACAACGATTTGCATTCCCGTGACATTTGACTGGTTCTAAAATGCCTTCACATACGTTATCGCATGTGGTGCTCCCAACACACCTCCCAGTGACACAAGCATATCTGCGTTTTCTGATGAGCACCTTGAAGCGTTGCTTGCGGCTTCCATTTTCCCTTCAGATCCACCTCGCCCCCCCCCCAAAAAAAAGCCCCTTCAAATTTGCTTCCTTATTTTTTGCTGGCCTCTCCTCAATTCTTTCCTTCCCCTGAAGGCTTCTTCTGAGAGAAGGCACAGAGGGGGTCAGAGGCCTGGCAGTGGGGTGCACGATCCATATCTGTGGATCCGGTGCTGGCTGTCTCCTATTCAGTCATCCACTTTCTTGCTTGCTAATATATATATTTTTTATTCTGGTGGAAAATGAATCCAGCCCCGGGGACAAATCATAATTGGTTTCAGCCATGCATGGTTATCGGAAGATCCCTCTTGATATTGATTGGCCCAGGAACAGGCATGTGACCCAATTCTGGCCCATGAGATGTAAATACAAATCTGTGGGGGATTCTGGGAAGGATTCTACTCCCTAATAATAGGAGAGCTAAAGAGGAAAACTTCTGTTTTACCCCTGTTCTCTTCCTTCTTGCTTGAGACAGTGATTTGTGAGGATGTGATGCTTAGAGCTTTGGCAGCCATCTTGTGATGATGAAGATGACACAGTAGAAGATGGGAAAGGTCTGGGTCCTTGAAGGCATCAGTGAACCCTGAGCTACCCCTGAGTCCACCTATCTCCATGCTCTTAGAAATAAGCAGTACATGTCCTTGACGTTTAAATCCTCATTACTCAAACTCTGGGTCCTGGGAGCTTGTCAGAAATAAGAATCTCAGGCCTTAACCTCCCTGAGGTCAATTTCAAAAAGATGACCCAGATGATGATATGCAAATTCAAAGTTACAAAGCATTGACTTAAGCCAGAGTTAGAGAGTTTTCTAAAACTTGCAATTTCAGTTAGTATGCTGATGGACAGAATACCCCAGCCCCAATTCTTCCTCGGGCTCTGGGAGCATTCCACTGGTCCCAGATTCCAGAAGCAGGTGCTCACCCTGGGGTGTCTCCATGTGGAGCCCGAGCTCCAGGGTGGAGAAGTCAGAGGCCATGATGACCCTGGGAGCTGCCCAAGGCGCACGCTGGGGAGGAGCAGACAGGGAAGGAAGAGTGACTGCAGCTGAGGGGCAACCCCAAGGCCTAAAAGGAAAGTTCTGGACAGACTCACAGGCCGGATGAGGGTTAGGAGCTGTGGCTGCCCCTTTGGGGAACAGAATGGGCTACACTAAGGGCAAAAGAAATGGGTCCACGAGGTCTGTGTGCACCTGCCAGAATGCACTTACCTCTGCAGGGACTGAGGGAGGAGTCAGGGCTGAAGGGAGGGGCTCTGAGGGCCCCCCAGTCCCCCTGCCAATGGGATGGACTAGCCCAGCACAGGAGGGTAGGCTGTTTTCCTCTTTGGAGGTGGTGGCAGATCTAGTCTTGGAATCCTGATGACCTTTCCGATCCTTGGGGCTGCATCTGGACTTTCAGTCCCATCTGCACCCCAGGAGGAGCTCTACTTGATATTGTCCTGGGTCTCAGATCCAGGACAAGAAGGTCCATTTGCTTGTCTCATTCCCAACCGAACACCAGATTTTACCCTGGGAGATGTGGAATTGGCCCAACTCCTAAGGGCATGGGAGCTAGTGTCTGAGAGTGCCCTTGTGTCTCTGTGTGGGCCTTACTTTATGCAGAATACACCATTCATTTATCCTCAGCCTAATGGATGGTGGGTCAGCCTCCCCCTTGCTCACCAGACTTCTTTATGGGGCACGTGGTGATTTGTTTATCCTGGGAATCAGTATAACAAAGTGGTTTGGGATATGAAATTTGGAGTCAAGCTGGGTTGAAATCCTGGTGCTTTGCTTACTATCTGGGAACTTTGGGCAAAATAACCTTTCCAAACCCCTAGTTTCCTCATCGGTAAAATGAGAATAATATAAATCTTTTCACGAGGTTGGTATTAAGACCAAATGAGAGAATATATGTCTAGCACCAAGGAAGCTTCCAATAAGTGCTTTACTATTATATGTGTCTCTAAAAACAGGTGAGCCTGTGTATCTGCAAAAGGAGGGGTGGGCTGGAACCGGAAGTTTCCTTGAGGATGGGGGTGGGGGGCTGCTGTGCAGTGAGGGAGTCTGGGAAGTGGACCCCTGAAGCCTGCCTTCCTGGCTGGACTCCTGACCACATCTGTGTATGAACCAGATATGGAGGCAGAGAGAAGGGGAAGCTTCTGTGCTGCCCCAGAAACT
Organism: Dasypus novemcinctus; assembly: GCF_030445035.2. NCBI lineage: Eukaryota > Metazoa > Chordata > Mammalia > Cingulata > Dasypodidae > Dasypus > Dasypus novemcinctus. The sequence continues at coordinate 18,929,054 of NC_080699.1, read as the reverse complement.
AACTCCCTCGGCATGGCCCCAGCCCACCCAGCTGTGAAATTGAGATCATTATCCACTTCCTCCCAGCTCCCTTTATTGGCTCACTCATCATCTTGAAGCAGGTGTATGTGTGTGTGGGGGGTGGGGCCCATCCTGTCTGGAACCCCCTGGAATTGCCTTCTCTTTACTGCAGTGAGTTCTCTGCTGCAAGCACCTCTCCCTTCCAGGACGTTCTTTTGGCAAAGACTTCCACATCCCGCCTAATCCCTGCACACCATACCTGCTGTTGGTCCACTCTCTCAGTCAGCACTTATTTATCACATGCCCAGTGTGGGGCAGGTGCCACACTGACCAAGGCCTAGAAGGGATTTAGGGTGTGCTGGGTCTGATGAAAGCAGGACATGGAGAAGAGGAAGGGGGGATTTCCTCTCAAATTTAGGAGAACCCCAGCTTGCTATGGGAGAGGGAAGTATCACCTCTTGGTTCTTTAGCTGTCTTAGTTTGCTGCTATGACAAATATCAGACACTGGTTGACTTGAACAACAGGAATTTATTGGCCCACATTTTGGAGGCTAGAGGTCCAAAATCAAGGTATCAACAGGCCATGCTTTCTCCCAGAGTCTGCCTCATTCTAGTGCTGGCTTGTTGACCAGCTTTGGGGTTCCTGGACTTGCATCTTTCCCTCCATCACTTGGCGAGCTCTCTTTCCTTCTCTGGCTTCTTCCTGCTCCTGCTCGGTCATCTGAATTTCCTCTGCTTAGAAAGACCTCAGCCATATTGGAATATGGCCCACCCTAACTCACTTTGGCAATTGAGGATGCAATTCAGTCCCCAAGACCAGCTTTGGGAACAGAGTGGCCTAGTAGAAGGTATGGAAGGCACAGGAAGGAGGGAGATGCCACCTCATGTGCCTGGGGTGGGGTAGGAGGATGGAGGAGCTGTGAAAGGCAGGATGAGAGGGGATGTTTGTGAGAGCAGTTTGGGAATTCCCAAAAATAACCAAGGAAAATGTTGCTGAGGGTGAAAGAAGCCGAGATCTTGCAGTTCTACAAGTCTATAAGCTTTTGAGTGTCCATCTTATGTGTTCTCCTTTGTTCCATAGGCTGGAGAGCCCTGAAATATGGGTTTTCCAGGAACACAGAGCCACATGTCTTTCAGAGCAGAAATTCACCCTCCACCTTCCCTTCTTTGTCCATTTCAGAGTATTCACAGATTGGTGCAGAGGGGGCTTGATACACTAACATCCCCATTCCTCATCCAGAAGTCTGCAGAGGATGGAGTCCTGCTGTTCTCTAGGATGGGACTGGACCAGCATAACTTGTACTCCCATATGTGTTCAGGAGGTGCCCGTCTCCTATCTCCTCCAGCTGTTATTTTCCCCAATCTCTTGGCCCCAAATTCCTATCTGTGGCTCTGTTCTCATATATCCCTGAAAGTCCGTGGCTTTTGATCAGAATTCCTCCAAATAGTTTCCCAGGATTCAGACCTTGCCACCTCTGTTCTCCAGCTACTTTCTCCCTAGCTGAGCTCATCCAATCCTGTGACCTTAAATAAGGTCATTAGCCAATGACTTCCAAATCCAACCACTTACCTTTGCCATCTCCACTTAGATGACTAATAGGCTTCAGCGCAACACTGTTCTTAATTCCACTTCCCCTCCCCAACCTGTTCTTTCCAGCCTTCCATAGAAATAATTAGTATCCCATCTATCCAGGGGCTCGTGACAGAAACTTTAGAGAAGTCCTTGATTCTTATCTTTCCTTTATCAGCCCCTACTTTGACATCAGCAAGTGGTGGTGTCTCTACCTCTGAAATATTTCCTGTATCTTAGTCAGTTCTCTTCATACATGCTGCTACCTCCCAGCCAATAGCGTCCTCGTCTGAACTCTGTAAGTGCCTCCTAGCTCATCTTCTTCCTTCCATTCATTCATGCCCTACTTCAATCCAGCCTCCAAACAGCACTCCCAGCGAGCTTTCTAAATGCCTTATCAGACACCACCTCTGCCCACGGCTTCCCGCAGCGTCTAGACCAAAGAGCCACTGTCCTCAGAGGGCCGTGCACCCGTGCACGGTCTGTCCCTACCCCCTCTCTGACTTCGCCCTCTGCTGCTCTCCCGTCAGCCCTCCTCTCCAGCGCATCCTTCCTGCCTGGGACGCCCTCCTTCCAGGTCACCACATGGCTGGCTCCTCTGTGACATTTGAAGTTCGGCTCAAATGTCCTCCTCCCAGAAGCCTTCTGTGCAGCAAATTTAAATAGTGCCTCAGCCGCTCTCTAGTTCATTCCCCTGTACTAAAAGTTATCGTGGTGCCATTTTTCATCTTCTGCAACTATTTTGTTTGTTTATAGGTTATCTGCCCTCCCCCACGTGCACACTGCATCATTAGAACAGGTGCAGAACGCAGCCAGTGCCCAGTGTGTGTCTGTCAAGTGAATAAATGACTGAATGAATGATAAGGACATTTTGTAGAGGTTGTTTGTGGCAGAAGGATGAGAACAGAAGCAAAGACTTGGGGCCAGAAGGCACCTTTGTCTAACAAGAGTTTTCACTTCTTGGGCACTTTTTGTGTACCAGTTCTTCACATATAGCATCTCACTAATGCGTCAACGATTGCATCTAAGAGGTATGTGCTATGAGTATTTCCATGTTATGTATGAGGAAAGGGAGACTGACAGAAGTTTAATACTTGGCTGAAGCTCACACAGCTAGTGAGTGGTGGAGCTGGGACCCAGGACTTTTCATCTTCTAGCTCTTAAGGAACTTTCTCCAGCCCCACCCACAGGCTTCCTTTGAGCCTGGGGGAGTGGGAGTTGTCATAATGCCAGCCTTGGGGGATGCTGACCTCCAGCCCAGGAACAAAGCAGATGGTGGGTCTTGGCTTCGGCATCTTGTGATTGGGCCTAAGGCTGGGGAAGCTCTTTAGAAGCCACTCTGCTTGTCCCAGGAGGGGACCAAAGTGGCCCGAGCTTTGCACAGTGGCGAAGCTGCTATGACTTGCCTTTCCTCTGGAGGCAAGGCTGCCACAGCTATTTGGAGAGAGCAGGAGCATTATGTGACAGGGATTCCTGAAGCCGGGGCATAGATGAAATGACCTCTGAAGGCCCATGCCAGCCAGTGGAGTGTGTGCTCTGGGAAGAGTGCACGCACATAAATCTGCAGGAAGGCATTAGGCAATCTTCCTGGCTACAGAGAGACGACCAGTGGATTGACCTGCCCTGGACCTTCTCTGTCCCAGAGGCTGCTGGAGACTGAGGCTGATGCCCATGACCTTCGGTGGGCTCCCCAGGGCACACTCAGGAAATGGCGAGCTGAGTAGTGGAGCGCTGCGTCAGAGGCTGTGATGGATCTGTTTTCTCCTGCTCCCTGTTGGAGTGTGATTGATTCCCCTGGAGCCTGTATCCCTTTTCTTACTTATTGCATGTGGGTGACGGATTTTTGACAAGATTGATTTTGACCTGAATACTGCTGAGCTAAATGAATCAACGTTGTCAATTTCGCTGCTGGGTCCTGAGGAATAGTTAGGGTCATGAGGACATTTTTCTTTCCATTGAAAGACTTGCAGCTTCCTAGGCTGCCTGGCCAAGGCCTCCCTCTGCCAGGGCCACCAGCCACCCTTGGCCCCGGGTTGGAGGCAGGTGGCTTCTACCTTCTGCCTCGTTCCTGGGCTGTGGGATCCCAGCTCGGGCCACTTTATGCCTGCTGGGCTCTATTGCGCTCAAGATGCTCGAGCCAGAGCGAAGAGCAGTAAATTGGGCTTGTCAGCATGACGAGGAGAGAGCTTTTTGTCTCATCATCTCTCTCTGATAGCTGTGATTCATGAATCGACACGTTCCTTCCTTCTCCCCAAACCTAGAATGTGTCCAAGTTTTAAGGCATTGCTGATGTATAGCTACTCGCTTCTCGGGGTGGGATTTTCTTATTAATCTCTTTACCCCGAGAATCTGATCGGCGACTCATACGAACGTCGCTCTGACCTCTCAATCCCCTGCCCCTCTCTGCCTTCCCCAGCCTCTCGAAGCTGCACTGAGCTAGGCTCCCCTGCAGAGTCAGGCTTGCCTCTGTCACGGCTCAGTCCTGGTAAGAGAGGAGCAGAGAGCCGGACTGGGGGGCCAGGAATCCAGCATTTCTCCAGGCTGCAGAGGTGGGTCTTGTTCTCATTATATTAGTCATAACATTTATGGTGCTATAGAAAATAATTTATGTTGTGATGATAATTGATACACGATTACCATTCAGTGCTGAAGGCCATACATGGCCTCGGATCCCCGACACGACGCTGCAAAGTACCCTTCGAGACATTGCACAGATGAGCCAGTGGGGGCTCACTGAGGTTCACTCACCTGCTGAAGAGCCCCTGGCTACCCAGTGGCTCCAGGGACCACACGGGGTTTGTCTAGGATGCCCCCCTGCCCTGCCACCCAGTGGAGATCAGAGTGAAATCACGCACCCATGTGGGGCTGGCCTTCCAGGGAAAGGGCCCTTGCTTGGGCTGCTCAGCCGCTGAGCTCTTCTCCAGGACTTGCCCTGCCCTGAGACCTCACTCCCAAGACACCTGCCTGGTGGGCTCAGGACTGCTTTCTAAGCCCCGTGGAGCCCCTGGGCCTGTGGACGATGGCTGCTCCCTGGCTGGCTTCCTGCTGCCCTGGTGCGTTCTTGACTTGCTCCCTAATCCTTGATTCTTGAAGTTATTTAACCAATGCCTGTAACTTCCAAGGAAGCTCTCCAACTCATCCGCAGGGAGCCCCCGGCAGCCAGTGGTACAACCTGGCCCTCACAGGAGGCCATGCCTAACTCGCGGTCCAGCGAGGCGCGGGCCCCGGGCTCCTGATCCCAAAGCTGAAGTCCCTTCCGCAACACCACGCTTCCATGGCAGACCCGTTTCTCTTCCCACCCTACAACCCATTTGTTTTTTTTTTAAAGATTTATTTATTTATTTATTTATTTCTCTCCCCTTTCCCCGCCTCCCCCGCCCCGATTGTCTGTTCTCTGTGTACATTTTGCTGCGTGTTCTTTTTCGTCCGCTTCTGTTGTTGCCAGCAGCACGGGAATTTGTGTTTCTTTTTGTTGTGTCATCTTGTTGTGTCAGCTCTCTGTGTGTGCGGCGCCATTCCTGGGCAGGCTGCACCCTCTTTCATGCTGGGCGGCTCTCCTTACGGGGCGCACTCCTTGCGCATGGGGCTCCCCTACGCGGGGACACCCCTGCGTGGCAGGGCACTCCTTGTGCGCATCAGCACTGCACATGGGCCAGCTCCACACGGGTCAAGGAGGCCCGGGGTTTGAACCGCAGACCTCCCATGTGGTAGACGGATGCCCTAACCACTGGGCCAAGTCTGCTTCCCTGCAACCCATTTTGGCCTCTCTACGACTTCAGTAGACTTTGCTCATGTTCACCAGGCCCCAGGACACTGGCTGAATTAATCTGCAGAGGGCTGCAGGCTTAGCGGGAGGATTACTACTGGGCAGAATATTCTGGAAAGACAAGACCCTCAACTGTGGGGCTCTATCTCTATTGAAATGGATCCTCCTGTATTTTTTTCCTGGATAGGCACCCCAGAGCTACTTGCAGGTCACAACCTAAGTGGCCGTAGCCTGGTGGGGCTCCAGCCTGAGGAAGGAGTGACCGCTTCAGGCTGGGTTTCTCTGGGGCCAGAGACCTGCCTCCCCTTCCCCACCCCCATCAAACACCCCTGGACTGGGAGAGGCCTCTGAGGCGAGGTTCAGAGCCCTGAAGGGAAGGAATGGCAGGGGTGGAATGCCTGCAGCTGAGGCCTATAAATCTGCAGGCCTTTCAAGAGGACAAAGCCTGTGGCAGATGAGCCTGTGGGGTGCTGGGGGAGGCCGAGGGGCACGGCGCTCCCACTGGGCAGGAGTGGGGGCAGGGAGAGGCTGCGGCTGCGGAGGGATGCGCGGCCACCACAGTGGCTTCTTCCCAGGAGAGGGAGGTGGGAGGTCCCTGGTTCCTGTCAGACTCAGGAGGGGTGTAGCTTTTTCTGACCCGCCCTTAGATCTGATTTCCTCACCTTCCTCAGAGTGTGTGCAGCTCATCTCGGCTGATGGGATGGGCCAAGGTGACTAACTGTGAGGGAAGGAGTCTTCCTTGCCTGACCAGGCTAGGCAAAGCCAAGCAAAGAGGGAGCACCTTTTATGGAAAATTACCCAGATCTCTGTAAAAAGTGCAGGGATCCAAGACCATCCGCGGCCAGGTGGGTCAGGGCTTGAATTTAACAAACCTCTTGTTTGCAGGCCTCAGGGGCTGGGGGCCCCGCCCAGCTGGGCAGGTGGGGGGAGCCTGTCTCCTCCCTGTGCTCCCCTCCTCTACCCCCCCCTCACTCGGAGTTATTTGATTTGTGCTGTGAGGAGTACAAATACCCCCTAGGGTCAGATTGGAGCGTTCTGGACTCCTTCCATTGGGGTCGTTTTACTGATGGGTTATTCATCTGAGTCCAGTGGGAAAAGGGGGGGCGTGCCTGGCTCTTAACTCTTTCATCGCCGGCCTGTCCTCTGCCTGGTCCTGGGGCATCCTGCTCAGAGGCAGCTGTTCCTCCCGCAGGGCACGCCCGCAGGGCATCCGGCTGCCTCCCTCCAGTGCAGTTAGGGGTCTGCTCTCTCTAGCTGGCACCTGGGGCATGCTTTGTCATTTCTGTCTACAAACCTAACCTAAAATATCTGAGGCACTCTCAGCCCCATCTCAGCTCCTTCACTGTCTCGCATTCGCCTGACACGGAATAGGCGGGTTATAAAAAAGACAAACTATTTGCAGGGGAAAATCTCCCTGTGCCAGGAGAAGTCGACGACAGAGCTCATTGGAGGATGCTGCTTCCTCCCCGGTCATCTCCTTCCCTTCCGGGGCCAAGCCAGTCTGCTTTCCACTGGAGTATCTTCCTGCAAAGAGGAAGAGGGTGGAGGGAAGTGAGACCACAGGGGGAACTTCCAGGAAGGAAAAGACGTGAGAAAAGATACAGAAGGAGGTGCTGAGCCTTAGCTGGCCTGAGGGAAGAGGGAGCTCCCCCTGGACTTGGCCCAGGAATGCTGGCTCCCAGGTGTGAAGGAAGAAGGGGCGGAGGACCGATTCCCAGGCCTTTCTCCTTGACCCAGAGCCCCCTGCAGCCCTTCTCCCCCTGGTGTCTGAGCCACCCAACTTTCACAGCACGGTTCACACTGCAGTAGCTTGCTCCCAGCGTAGCCGGTGATCAAGGACAAATGTCCCAAAAGTTTTTTTTCCCCTTCCCTTTATCCCTGACACTTAAGAGGTTTTTCAGCATATCTGCCCCAGGGATGGTTGTGTAAACCAGATGATGGTTACTTGAACACCTTTATAAAAAAGTGAGTTCACAGAGGATTGAAGCGGTGAGCCTCCTCCTGCCTGACTCACCCCTTCTCGGGCCACCCTCCAGCGACTCGCCACCAAGCGCCGTCTCTGATTCTGGCGGCAGCTTTCCCGCGTCAGTAAGAGCAATGTTGTCCACGCCAGCCCCCCTGCCCGGCTGAGATGGTTTCGGCTCCTAAATCAGGTTATCTCTCCCTCTCGGTTCCCGGTAACTGAATTATCCTTGCCTGAGTCTGCGGAGACCCGGGCGGGGCGGGAGGGGCTGTCTGGGCTGGGGGCTGGCTTCCTGGCGGCGCCCCAAGCCGGGCCTCAGCGGCCTTCCAAAGGCTCCTGGGCCTCTGCTCTCCCTCCCGGGCAGCCCCCCAGCCCCGAGGGAGGGAGGGCACGCCGTCTTCAAGATGCCGCCTACGGCCGGGCCGAGAGCCACGGCGCAGAGGCCGGCTCTGTTCTTGGCAGGAAGCGAGGGGCTGGCGTGGAAATGCCACCCAGGCTGGGACAGAGATCTAAGGAGCGGCAGCCCTGAGTGGGTGAAGCAGAGGGAACAAAGGGTGACCCCAGGCTCCCTCGCTGGCAACCCCGGGCCACCGGCCCTGCAGTGGCCAGCTCCCCAGGCGGGGACCTCAGAACCCCCTGGGGAAGTCAGTGTTTAAAAGGCTGTGTCCAAGAGTCAGAATCAGCAAGCTAGCAGCTGAGAATGGGTACAATACTCTAACAAGCTCCCAGGAGCAAGCAAACTTTGAGAAAAGTGGATTTAGGGATTTAGACAAGAAAGCTATTCTTGTCATGAAATCCTTTTACAGATCAGAGTGGTAATAAATATATACCTCCTTAAATGCAAAGTTTGTACAAACATGGCCCTTTCACCCCAGGCCCCCAGTTAAAATCACTAAGGGTGTTCGATAAAATGCAGATTACTGGTTCCCAACACAGATGTACTGACTTGGAGTCTCTGTGGATGCGGCCTGGGAATATGCATTTACAATGAAACTAGCCATATAGTTTCCAATAGCATGTATACTGGGTCATGTACTTTTATCTACGTTAGCTGTTTTAATTGGCACAACAACTCTGCGTGGTAGACTACTACTATTCCATTTAGCAGATGATGAAGCCGAGATGTTGAGTAATCTGCCCAAAGACATGCAAGGACTTAGAGGCTGAACTGGGATTCAGACCTGGGTGGTCAGCTTTGGGAGCTGGGCTCCTGACAGCCACACTACCCAGCCAAACTGCTTCATGGAGAGGCTAAAGCTCAAAACCCCATCTCCCAGGCATGCTTGCCATCTTTCCAACCAGCTCTGCAGCAGAGGGTAAAATTTGAGCACTCAGGTGCCCTGTGGTCCCTGAGGATACAGGCTAAGCAGCAACTTGAAGGTCTAGAAAAGTCCTGTCCTGGGACTCAGGAGGTCTACAGGTGCTACTAATGCACCTGGCAACTTCTAACTAGTCAGTTCTCCTCTTGAGGTCAAAGCCGAGCCGGATGACCTCTTGTTTCTTCCCAGCTCTGAGATTTGAAGATGATATGCATTTCCCCTTTCTGAGCAGCTGGGGAAGGCTCTAGGGGGGTTTGCATGTGTGTGTGTGTGTGGAGGGCAGTTACATGTGGGGGAAGCCTGGCTGGACACTGGTGTTTGGCTGTCCTAAGACAGTCTGGCTACACTCCAGGCCAGGCCAGTGGGGCTGGGTTTGCACTGGTACCAGAGCTGTTTCTGTCTCAGCTGTTGGTCCACTTTTGTCCTGAAACAAAGTCCCAGGACCCAACTGGGAAGAGAATGAAAGGCAGACCGATTGGGAAAGCTGTTGGGGTAAAGTGGAAACAGCTTCAGGGAAACAAGCCTAGAAGGAGGCACAGCTTGCAGCTGACTGTATGCGCTCCTCGCCCACTTAGAGGCCGGCTCTGCATAGCACACTAGGGCTGGGCAAGCGTTCAGAGTCTAACCCAATCCCATGGGCAAGCTCCATGGGAATGCTCCCCCCTGAGCAAACCAGCCCCCTCACTGATCTGGCATTGTCCTTGCGTAGACTCAGCTATACAGAAACACTTAAGATGGTGACTAGCATTGGGTCATTCTTTGACACTTCAGCTTGCTCCACACTCCTCTAGTGCAGGAGAGAATGACTGGCCAGGAGCCCATTCCCAGGATCTTGCTGGAAAACTCCACCCACACAGCCCTTCAGTGGTGAAGAGAAATTGTAAGAAGAGGCTGTGTGTGTATGTGTGTTTGTGTGTATGTTAGGGGTGGGTGGACAGCGCCTGGTGCTTGATGAGAGGCTGCTGGCCTGCAGTAACTTGTGCAGCAGGAGGTCATCATCAGGTCTCAGCTCCTGCCTTAAACAGGAACCCTCTAGAACTTCATGGGGGAAGTCAGTGGGCTCAGGATTCTTTCCTGGTGCTCTGTAATCTCAGGATAGTTCTACTTTGGATATGGTGGGAGGTGGGGCAGAAACTCCCATGTGTGTAGGAGCTGGGCATTGACCAAGCATCTAGTTTACAGGGTAGAGGATTCAGTTTGAAGCAGCATCTCTTAGGATATGATGAGACACTACTGACCCTAAGGTTATCTGTGCAATCAGTGTTGTTTGTGGAGCAAGGTGGTAGGCTGGGAGCTGGGGAAGACCTCGCAGATGGAGAAGATGCTAAGATGAGCTGGAAGGAGAGGCCTCCAAGGAAAGGCAGTCCATGCCCTGCTAATGGAGCAATTATTAGCCTGCTGGTCTCCAAAATGCATTCAGTGCCCTGAGACAGGCTCCCTGCCTGCCCTACTTCATGCTGAAGGGACTTGAATCTTCTCAGAATTTCATTGACTGCCTCCCAGGAGGGGGAGGGAGTGGGCCAAGGGAGACAGGCCTCTCTGATGGAGATGGGCCCACTGCTTGGGGCTCTGGTTTCTTGGTTTCTTCCCTCTTTAGTCAGTAGCCTTGGTATGGTCTTCTTTTGTCAACGATTCCTCCTCTATAAAGCCCTTCTCGACTCCCCTGCTCACACCTGAATGGTCCTTCCCTTCCAGGGGCTCTGTCCACCTTCATTATCACATCCCATCATGGTGGCTGTGGGGCAGTCTGCAGTAGCTTGGGAGACCCCATCTTAGTCATCTTTGTGTCCTCGGTCGCTGGCAGCGAGTGTGGCTCAGCTTAGGAACTCTGTTAACAGTCATTGAATGGACAGTGGGGAGGCCCTTTCCTGGCCATTCACTTCTGGCCCCAGGCCCTGTGGTAAGCAGGGGCCTGAACTGGCCTCAGAGGACCACCCCCCTTCCCCATTCCCTCTCCCACCCCTGCAAAGGAAGAGAGGACTGGCTGAGCACATGGTGAATTGTGGAGAGGGCATTCAGGAATACAGCTGCTTGGTGGAATCATGAAAATGGTACCCTCCCTGGGCGAGGCCCCTTCATGCCCAGCATTCCACACCAGGGCTGGACTGAGAACTGTGAGCTCGCCCCTGCCTCCCTCCAGCCACTGGGACTATAGTCCCCTCAGCTTTCTTCTAGTCAACACATGTAGGCAGCGACGAGGCTGTTTTCTGCCCTCTAAGGTTTTCTTTGCCATGAGTCAGGTAAAGAAACAGATTGCCTCCCAAGGAGAAAGGGGAAGTTTGTAGGCACACGGGGCTAAATATTGAGTGTGATGTGCTGCTAATTAGCTGTACAAAGGCCATTAGCATTAATGAGCGCTGTCTCTGTGGCCAATTCTCGCTGCAATAAGCATGCAGCCCTGTTTCTCCAGTCCAAGCTCTTGGGCAGCCAACAGATTGGCACTTTAGCTGCTGCTATAAGTCTTCGTACTGCTTTTGTCTTGAAAAACGAAAGTTAGACCAGCACAAAAGGCCCTGATGGTGATGTGAAGCTGGATGTACTCCAGAAAAACACATTCTTAAACTTAGTCCATTCCTGGGGGTATGAACCCATTGTAAGTAGGACCTTTAGATGAGGTTACTTCAGGTAATGTATCTGTGGCCCAACCCAACCAGGATGGGTGTGAATCCTACTACTAGAGTCCTTTATAAGCAGAATGACTTCAGGCAAGAGAGAGAGAAAGATAAAGCCACCGTGAGCAAGAAGCTGAAATGGAACCCAGAAGAGATGAGACGTGGAGACACTGCCATGTGCCTGGCCATGTGACAGAGGAACCAAGGATTACTGGCAGTCAGCCCAGAATGCCACAGTCTTTGGGAAGAAAGCATCGCTCCTATGATGCCTTTATTTGGACATATTCATGCCTCAAAGCTGTAAGTGATTAAATTTTCATTGTTGAAATAAACCGATTTTATGTATTTGCTTGAGTAGCCTAGGGCATTAAAACAGATTTTTGTAGCATGAAAGTGGGGTGCTGCTATCAGACATATAAAAAATGTGGAAACAGCTTTGGATTTGGGTAATGGGTAGAGGCTGGAAGAACTGTGAGGAGCTTGATAGAAAAGACGTAGATTTCTTTGAAGAGATTGTTGCATAAATATGGATGCTAAAGGTACTTCTGATGAAGTCTCAGACAGAAATGATGCAGGTGTTATTAGAAACTGGACGAAAGGCAATCCTTGTTTTAAAATAGCAGAAAACTTGATGGAATTGAGTTCTAATGCTGGATGGAAAGCAGAACTTGAAGGTGATGAACTTGGATGTTTAGTTGAGGAGATTTCCAGGCTAAATGTGGAAAGTACACCAGGTTTCTCCTTGCAACTTATAGCAAAGTGTGAAAGGAAAAAGATAAGCTGACAACTGAACCAGTGAGCATAAAAAAACCTGAACTGATGGTTTGGAAGATGCTGAGCTTTTAGAAAGTGAGTCACCAGAAAATAGTGCTCCATGTGAGGAGCAATTCCCATGCATGTCAGGATTGGAGGTGAAGTTATCCAGGAAGAATCTGTAGAAAGTCCTACTGTCTGATGGTTTGGATCCCTGTGAACTATATGCAAAACCAACAAGTTATGACATAATTTGTATGGACAGAACTACAGGGCAGGACCATGGAGTCTGAGGTCTGGACTAAAGACATCTCAGGCCAAGAGAGGGGGCCCACCTATGTGTATGGAAAGGGTGATTCTGCCCCAGTGCTTGGAGAGGGTGGGTCTCACGCCCAGTTATTCAAGAAGAGTGCATCAACCCTAGTGCTCTGGGAGGGTGAAGGAGGTGCCCAGCAGCAGAGAGCCTGGCCACTATCCCAATGCTTGGAGAGGGGGAAACCTTTATCCCAGTGTTTGGGGAGATCATGGCCACTGCACAAGCCCTGGGAATAGATAGAGATGCTGTTCCATCAGGCCCAGAGTACAGAACATATTTCCACAGATGATGGTTAGACCTTGGAATCTGATGGAATATGCCCTTCTGGGTTTCAAAATTGTTTGGGACCCATGACCCCTGTTTTCCTTCCAATTTGTCTCTATGGGAATGAGAATATTTATCTTATGCCTGTCCTTCCATTGTATGTCAGAATCAGATAACCCTTCCTAGATTTCACAGCACCACAGACAAAGCGGGGAACTGTGCCCCAGTACAGACCACACCCAAAACCGATTTTGAGGAGAGTTTCTACTAAGTACTGTTTCTGAAACGTCTTAAAGCTTTTGGAATATTGTGATGGGATGAATGTATTTTACATATAGAAAGAACATGTTTTGGGGGATCTAGAGGGTGGAGTGCAGTGGTGTGAAGTTGTATGTACCCCAGAAAGACATGTTCCTAAATTTAATCCATTCCTGTGGGTATTAACCCATTGTAAGTAGGACCTTTTGATGAGGTTACTTCAGGTAAGGTGTGTGTAGGCTAGTCTAACCAGAATGGGTCTTAATCATATTACTAGAGTCCTTTTTAAGCAAAATGAATTCAGAAGACAGATGAACACAGTAAGCAAGAAGCTAAAATGGAACCTGTAAGAGAAGGAAGAGACCAGGGGATGCTGCCATGTATCTTGCCATGTGACAGAGGAACCAAGAATCACTGGCAGCCAGCCCCAGAACATCAGAGACTTTGGAGAGAAAACAGCACCTTGGTGATGCCGTGGTTTGGACATTTTCCTGACCTCAAAATTGTGAGTGAATAATTCCCATTGTTTAAGGCAACCCATTTTATGGTATTTGCTTGAACAGTCTAGGAAACTATAACAGCCCTTCTCTATCAACGTTTCCATGGAACAAAAGCAGAAAATTCAGATTAAACATATAGTAAAAAAATTCATTTAGTTCCATTCCCAAACTTCATCACATCCTGCTGCCAAACTTTGGAATGCATAGGCTGGATGAGAGGAAAGTTGAGTGTGTGTGTGTGTGTGTGTGTGTGTGTGTGTGTGTGTTGAGGTGTATGTGGTAATAACTCATATTTTCTTTGATTACTTACCATGCACCAATCATGGAACATACATTAGCTTGTTTAAACCTCATAATTACAATTTGAGGTAGATTCTATTATTATCCTCACTTAGCAGATGAAGAAACTGAGGCTTGGAGAGGTTAAGCAACTCTTAGGTGGCAAGACCCCACTGTTAATAAATGGAAGAGCCATTTGTTATGGCTGATTCAGGCCTGCCTGAATCTAAAACCCATCATTTTGACTAGGACACTAAATCTCCTTGGCTGGGGACATTGGAAGGATGTACTGAAGTCTTCAAAAGTGGGGAAGGAGAATTAAATCAAGCAAAGGATATGGTCATCACCTATTAATACAGTTATTTATTTAGCTTATGTCTACTCTGGGCTGGGTTGGGGATGTTGTAGCAGTTTGATATTACTGATGAATTCCAAAAAGAAATATTGGATTATGTTTGTAAACTGATCTTTTCCTCTGGGCATATTAGATTATATTAGATTCATAGGTTTACTTGATAAAGTAGTTATGTAAACCTCTTGTGCCAGTAGGCATAGCAAGAATAAAGTTGGAGGGTTCTTAATGTTGGAGCTTTGATACTGGAGTTTGATGTTGGTCTTAAGGTGGAGCCCCAGGGAGAGAGACAGAGCCGTTCTTCTGATAGTCTACAGCTGACCTTATGGAGAGAGGCAAAGCCTAGAGTGCCTCATAGTCTTCAGCTGACCTTGTGGAGAAAACAGAGGAGTTGAGCCCAGAGGAACCCAGGAAGCCTGAATCCTCGCAGACATGGGCAGCCATCTTGCTCCAACACGCGAAAATAGACTTTGGTGAGGGAAGTAACTTATGCTTTATGGCCTGGTATCTGTAAGCTCCTACCCCAAATAAATACCCTTTATAAAAACCAACCAATTTCTGGTATTTTGTATCAGCACCCCTTTGCCTGACTAATACAGATGTAATACACTGTCCTTCCTCCCATGGAGATTAGGCAGATGACTATAGTAAAATGTAGTGTATTAGTCAGGGTTCTCTAGGGAAACACAATCAACTAGTGATATCTGTCAATAGTATGCGATTTTATGAGTCTCTCACGCAGCTGTGGGGATGCACAAGTCCAGGTTCTGCAGGCAGGCTGCAACCAATGGTTCTAGTGAAAGTCCAGTGAAGGTTTTTGATGAGTTCTGGGAGACATTGGCTATCCAAAAATGAGCTTGGAAATTCTCTCTCAATGCTGGAATCAATGCCCCTTTTAAGGCATTCAACTGATTGGGTTAAACGTGACTCATTGCTGATGGCAATCTCCCTGATTGACGTAATTGTAATCACCTATCTATGATTTACCACTGCAGGAAAGTCAATGGTGACTAAAGTCCATAAATGCCCTTGTATTACAGTAAGCCCAGTGCTTGCTTGACCAAACAATTGGGCACAATTACCTGGCTGAGTTGACACAATAGTCTAGCCATCAAAGTAGTATGATCAATGGGAAAGACAGACACTGTGCATTACAAAGGCATGAATTAGGGGCACCTAAACTTATGTGGGAGGGAGGAATAAAGAATAGACTAGGGTGGGAAAGTGAGTAGTGGTGGATAGGGAGGGCTTCCTGGAAAGGGTGCTTCAGGTACTGGCCTTGAAGTAAGAGTTGGCATTAGCAGTAGAGGGACATGGCTGGCAGAGGGGTCATTTAGAGCAATGACATGGAGGCGAGGTACAGCAAGCTATGTGAAGGGAGAGCTATAAGTATTTCTGTTTTTGTGAAATATGAAATTTGAGGCAGGGAGTAGTGAAGAATGAAGCTAGAGGAGAAGCCAGGACCTGGTCATAAAGGGTCTGACAGGCAATGCAATTGAGATTGAACTTTATCCTTAGGAAATGGGGGCCATTGTAGAGTTTTCAACATGAAAATGACATGGAACATGAAATGGACAACGGCAAGAGTGGTAGCTAATGGGTCAATGATAGCTGGACTCTATTTCAGTAACTTAGATAGATGAGATTTGATCAATATTTATGAAGTAGAAATAGCAAGACTCATGTCTTGCAAGGGGCTTAAAGAAGGAGGAGTCAGGATAGCTCTCAGGTTTCTGCCATGGTAAACTCTGCATAGGTAATGAGATTCTGTTCTCTGAAACAGGGAATACAGCAGAGGATCTGGATTTGTGACAAGGCTTCAGTTGATTTGTGACATTTGGAGAGGTGAGCTTGGAATACCCATGTAGAGACATCTAATAGGCAGCTGGATATGAGATATAGAGTCTAGGAGTACTGTTTGGAATACCCTGAGCTTGATAATGATTGTAACCTTTAGAATTTTTGGAATCAACCAAAGCAGATATTGGTGGAGGAAGAGCTGGTAAGCAACAGCTTCCCCCCGCACCCCGCCCCCTTACCATTCTTGTCTACCTCTATCTCCAAGATGGAATCAAGTCTCTGAGTGCTGCTACTGGGTTTATCATGCTGATCCTCCTGCACAAGATTCCTTCTACTACTTCCAGTGTACAAATCTAGACCTCTTGGAATTATACTGTGAGGACCCACTGGCAGCAACATATTCCTGGAACTCCTTCTCAGTTTCTCCTGGACTGGAAATGGCCAAGAATTACTAGAGGTGACAATGATGCTAGTGGGCTGGCGACTACAGCTGGTTCCTCCCTGTCTCCACCTTTCCCCAGTAGTACTACATTTTCTCTTCTGGTTGGGTCACTGTTCCAGTAGAGCACAGCGAGTCCTATTAGTTAGAGAGGGGTAGGCACAGCCTGCCTTATGCAACTGAAGCTTGACTTCAGTGTTCCTTTCCTGCTTCTAGCACTGCACTTTCTTCTCATTCCATCAAGTCAAGGGTGATTGATTTAGTTTGTTAAGCTGCTCAAAGCAGATACCATAAAATGGGTTGGTTTTTAACAGTGGGAATTTATTAGTTTATAATAAGCTTACAGTTTTGAGGTTGAGAAAAATGTCCAAATCAAGTCACCACCAAGGAGATACTTTTTCCCCAAGACTGGCTGCCAGCAATCCTGGGTTCCTTTGCCACATGGCAAGACACATGGCAGCCTTTGCTGGTCTCTCCCTTCTCCTCTGGGTTTCCTTGTTTTCAGCCTCTTGCTTCTGTAGCTTTTCTCTCTCTGAGTTTCATTGTCTTATAAAGGAATCGAGTAAGAGGAGTAAGACCCACCCTGGGCCATGCCTTAACTGAAGTAACATTATGGAAAGGTCCAACTTACAAGAGATTTATACCCACAAGAATGGATTAATTTTAAGGGCATGATTTTCTGGGGTCCATACAGATTCAATCCACCACAGCCCTGCACCCCTCCCCTCCATTTTCGTGCTCTCTAAGCAACTCTCTTGCATTTCACCCTGCCTCTTCTCTCCATCAAAACTTACCAGCTCTTTCATATTCTTATATCTCTTCTCCCTGCTTTACAGACAACTCCCTAATAAGGTGTTTGTGGGTCCAGAAGCAGGCCAGGTTGGAAGAGAAGAACAGCAGAGGAGTTTTTGGGAGGTACCAGGGAAGTAGGTACAAAAGTTAAGAAACAGAGAAATTAATAGCAAGGTTAATAGCTGAGAGAATTGAGAGCAGGGTAGACCAGAATTAGATGGAAAATGTGTGGTAATGAACTGAGGCCAACCCTTGCCCTCTGCTATCAGGAAAGAGATTTGAGGATCAAAAAGAATCTAATAGGAGCTGGTAAGTACCATCCCAGATGGTGCAGGCACAGCTACTCACAGTGAATGTGATGGCTCTTATAATGTAAGCCAGGCTCAGAAGAGGTCAAAAGCTGCTTAGCACAGTAATTCGAGGATAATTTTTCTGTAAGGAGCAAGGTCAAAGGCACTTTAAAGGGAAGACTGTGCTTTCCTTAGGTGAGATCAGATTGTGGGAAAAATAATGCTCACTTCAGTGAAGTCAGTTTGCTTCTAAGATAACTAGTAAGGAAAGTAGTCTGAATCAGTGAAATTAAAGCATCCACCATTTCCCTTCTTCATAAGACTAGAGAAAACCCTTTATTAGCCTCCTGCTAAATCTTGGTCTCTGAGTTCACAACACACAAGACACAAAGGAAGAGCAGATATCTTCCTTCTGGGGGGCAGACATGGCTTTCCAAGGGAGGGGTATGGACTATAAACTGGGAGGCTTGAGAGAGGGAGAGGCAAGGGATCATCCAAGTGAGACAGACTTCCTCTGAAAACCTGGAGTATAAGGCATCCTTTGGTAAGGACTACTTGTAACCCCCACCCAACGTCTCTCTTCCTCTCTTAGGCCCTCTCAATCTAATCTTAGACTTACAGCAATAATTAACTAACCAAAAACAAAGTGCAGTTAGTAGTTGCAGTCAGAAGCTAATCTAATTAATTACTCACAGACTAGGACTTTCCAGTTTTTAACAGACTCAATAGGGTAGTAGAATGAACTTAGCAGAGCTTTAGCTCGTTATAATAGTAAATTCTCCACCTCTGCGGGTATTTAGATGCCATTTTCTGTGTATGCAATGTATGACCAAGCATGTTAGTGCTATAGAGCATGCACAAGGTGCAACCCCTCCCCACCTGTCAATCTTGTAAGCCAACCCTCTTCCCCTGCACAAGTCACTATAATGCTGCGGCTACTTCTGCTCTTCGGGGAGGCAGATTTAAGATTTCCTCTCCTGACCTCTGCCGGCTTAATAAATTCTTCCACTTACATGACAAAACTTTGGGGTGGACCCCAATTCTCTGCACCAGGCCAAAGAACCCAGGGAACTCGCCTGGGTCCCCATCACTCTCCTTGGGTGAGAAAAAGGAGGAGTCATAAGCAGGGGTCCTCCTACACTCTGTTGGGCTGAGAGAACTGCCTGACCCTTCAGCATATGAACTGAGAATGTGTCAACTGTAACCCAGCAAGTTTTATATCTCGAAAAATAGGTAAGGCAGGAAGTACGTAGGGGAAAGAAAGGCTTCTGCATTGCACAACTCCAGGGGGCACCCTTTTCTTCTGGAGGTGACCTTGTGACTCAGGCGCATTTTTAGGGCATTGCATCTCCCAGTGGTGATTGGTCCTTGGGTGACCATGTGACCCTACCTACACCAATGAAAGTCAGGGTGGGGACCTGGATCCAAATCCTTAAGAACGAGAAGCTTTTCCTCCTTGATTTAAGGCTGGAGCTGCTGAGAGCTACCGGGCTGCGGAAGGCTGCTTAAGAGTGATTCCAAACCAGGGACAGCAGAGCTGAAAGAGGGAGAGGGACTGAGCCTGATGACATCATTTGCACTGTTGAATCCAGATGGGCCTTCTGTCTCAAGAGCCCTGGATTGGATTTTTTTTTTAGTTACATAAATCAAGAACTGCCCCTCCCCACATCACTTTTTTGTTAAGCCTGTTAGAGTTATCTATGTTTTTCAATATTGTACCTGAAAGAATCCTGACTAATAACGATACCATTTATCTTTCAGGATCGTTAGAAGGCTAAGAATTAAAATGCAAACAATGTCTGGAATGTAGGGAGCGATCAATACATTCTGGCCTTGGTAATTTTCATGACTTGCGTTGTGCCTGTTCTTTCCCCAGGTGCTCTGGGAGCCTCACTCCCCACTCTTGTCCCTTAATCCAATCTTTCCTGAGAGATTCTTAGGGCAACTATTTCTCACAGAGGAGGCCAGGGGCCAGACCCCTACCCCAGCGGGGGCTGCGGGCCACGTTTTGCTAACCTCAGCGACAGAAGAGAGAGCGGAGCTGGGAAGCTGCAGCCCTCCTGAAGAACCACCTGGAATAGCTTCTCCCCATCTCTCCTCTCCGCCAGACCCTCTTGATGCAGCCAGGACTGGGGACCAGGGCGGTGGGGCGGGGGTGGAGTTGGGCATTAAATGAGCAACGGGCTAACTCTATGCAAATGAGTAAGTTTCAATCTGCAGCTCTGACTTGTTTTTCCTTAAGGGGGCTGAGGCAGCAGGGCCCCATGGGGAAAATGGGAGGAGGGTGGGTGTCTGCTGGAGGTGCCAGAGCCTCCCCAGTCTCCACCCCCCAAAGCTACAGGATCTGCTCATTAGTAAGTAGGAAAAAAGGAAAAAAAACCTCTGCCATGAATAAACTAACAGATGGAGACTTAATTCAATTTGCGTCCAATCCACCCCAGCAGAAAAGACTTCGTTTGCCTAACAATGGCAACCCTGGCGGTGGGGAGGGGTCCCTGTAGCGAAGCAGGCGGCCTGGGTGAGCCCGGACCCCTCCCCTACCTTGCCACTATCTCTTTATGGGAACCAGATGGGCATTCTTGTTTTTCCGGGCTGATCCTGATTCTCTCGTCCCTAGAGCAAGGTTCATGGGCAGCCACGATGCGGGCACTAGGGGCTGGAAAGCCATTTGGGAGCTGGGGGACAAGGCTCCCCCCACCCGTCCCCACCCTATACACAGAGTGAATGAACCGGAAGGCAAGAAATTTGTGGAACTGAGGTCTGCCTGGCCCCAAATGTGCCATCCTTTCCACTGAATCATCCTGTTTCCAGAGCCTAGCTCCCAGCCTTGCTCTGCCACTAACTAGCTGTTTTGACCTTCATCAGATGACTTGGCATCTCTGACCACTGAGATTCCTCATCTGATAAGTGGGAATAATAGGCCCCGGGCGGACCTTGCCTGGGTGCCATGAGCCCCGTGTGTGAATGCGGTTCTGTTTGGGCTCTCATGCCAGGGCATCAGGCTGTCATTCACCTCCCTGCCCCTGGGGAGCTGGCAGATGGGGTACGAGCACAGAGAGCCAGAACCAAATGCAGTGAAGAGTTACCGCTTTACGACACAGCAACGTGTGCCCAGCTCTGGTGAAAGCTGGACTGGAAACTGAATCTTGTGACACAAACCATACCTGCCCCGGCCCACAGGGAGAGTGGGCAAGTCAGCAGGTGCCCAGCCTCCCCACGGGCCGTGGAGCTGGGGGGCTGCCTCAGCCACCAGGTGCAGAAAGGACTAGAGCAGCAGAGTGGTCAAGCCTGGTTCAAGAAGGGTCTGGCCACACTTCACCAGGGGACAAGGAGAGCCCTCTGCCTCCGCACAAAAGAAATGGAAAGGGAGGGTGAGACCTGGCCTTGAAGCCCAGGCTCCCACTAACAGTAAGCGTGGCCAGTGCCATGTCAGACTTCGACCTGTCGCTTCCCCTCGCGGGGATGAGTGACGCTGGTTGGTTTGTTTTTTTCCTGGGGCAGGAGGCAGTGGTCCTTCTGGCTGTTCTCAGGCTGAATTATGAGAGGGCAAGGGGCAGGCCCGAGACCTCCTCGCCTCAGCAATGTATATATATATATTTTTAATTTATTTCTCTCCCCTTCCCCACATGCCCCCCCCAAGTTGTCTGCTCTCTGTATCCATTCGCTGTGTGTTCCTCTGCATCCACTTGGATTCTTGCCAGGGGCAGCCGGAATCTGTGTCTCTTTTTGTTGTGTCATCTTGCTGTGTCAGTTCTCCCCGTGTGCAGCGCCATTCCTATCTGTTGAGACAAATCCGCTTCCCTCCTCAGCAATATCTGACCCAGCTTCAGAGGGTTTGTCTGTTCCGAGAGTCAGAAACCTCCCCTCAGCACCGTGAAGGCCCAGGTCAGGTGCTCTAGCCAATACCGGTAGGGACTGTCCCCGTCCTTTGCCAGGAGTGTGGGGAGGAAAGACAAGGAGAGCGGGGGAATGAAGTCAGGGCTGGGAATTACAGGTCCCCCTGCTCCAGCTACTGGCTGCCCCATTGGACAACTTCCTTTGTCATTCCTTGTCAGTGGAAAGAAAATGAATGTCGGTTCTGTTCTTGGCTTTAGGTGGAACCCCTTTAAACAAAGGTGATTGGGTTTTCCCAATTTAACGGGTGACATTTGGGCATTTAGGAGCAAGTAGGGGACATGGCATCTTCTCAGAACTCAGCCCTGAGCTGGAAGCCGAAGGAGGTGAGTCTCAGGGCAGTCTCAGGGAGTCAGTGCAGGTGTGGAGAGAGGAGCCGTGGGTCACAGGTCGCGGGTTGTGTCAGCTAGGTCTCTGCCTCCTGGAAGGGCAGACTTTGACCTGGGTCCTCTTGGAACTGGCTCCCAAATTAGGTTTGTGAAGCTGTTAAAGAAGGATTCCAGCGGTCCTTGGAAAGGGTGACCCAGTCACCCCTGGTCAGACACAGAGGCGGTGGGGACCCCTGGACAGGAGCTCCCAAACTTTTTAGTGAAATCTTCCCCATGGGGAATGAAAGGGTGTGCACAGATCCTGGGGTGTAATCAGAAGCTGCCTGCCACAAGCGCAAAATTCCTTTTAACCATGTATCATTTCATAAAAAATTTTAGAGAATTTTGCATTTTCCTCTATAATGTACATTTGTTTTCATAGAAAAGTAATGTTTTGACTCAGTGGCTATCCATTAAAGCTGATAATGGAGGAAAATGCACCATATTTATGATGAAGCTTTCAAGACTCCAGGTCCTACTACCTGGGGATGCTTATTTTGAAAAACAGCCCTCTAGCAGTCATATTCAGGGATGCGGGGACCCTCCGATTTGAAGCTTTGTGGAGATCACACTGCAGCAGTAATTGCTTTCTGACCGGGGGGGAAGGGATTCTGTGTACTCTCAAGTCTCAAACCTCCTGAATACCCAAGTTTCCCCTTGAGTACTTAGAGGCCTTGCTACTGGTGACCCGCCTCCAGGGGGAACACCCCCCTTTGATGCCATCAGACAGGGTCGCGTACACTCAGAGGGGCCCAAGATGGTGGGGTCACAGAGGATTTCGATGCAGCGGACTCTTATCTGCTAAGCCATGAGTATAACCCACAAAGGGTATCACACCTAGAGGAACAGACCGGTTTACAAACATAATTTTTCTTTTTTGAGGATTCATAAATAATATGAAACTGCCACAGCTAGATTTGGTGGATAGTCTGACTAGATGTGGAACACACACCTATGTGTTCTACCTGATGACAGGAGCTGGGGAGGAAAAGAAGCTTTCGAGCCAGCTAATAAGTTCTATAGTGAATGAGGGCATGTAAAGGAAGGTGGAGCATAATGGTAATAAGGACAGATAAAAGAGTTAAAGGATGGTAAGCCAGGTGGCGTAACTTTGATTAAAAAGGACTTTTTGCAAAAAAGATGCAGAAAGAGCGTTGGAAGGGAGCCATTGTATTGAATTTGCATTTCTAGTCTGTTATATTTGTTCAGCATTGGCTAGGAAATTACAATTGCTTAATACAATACAAGTTTATTTCTCATGCACATTACATATTCAGCACAGGTCAGGAGGAGAGGAGGGAGCTCTGCTTCTCATAACTAATAGTCATTGAAGAACACAAGCTGATAGAAGCCCATACTCTATCTTGTGCTCTATTGTCTGAAATATGAATCACTGTGGTAGGTTGAATTATATACCCCGGGGGGTGGGGCCGGACATGTTCTTCATCTTAATCCGTTCCTGTGGGTGTGAATCCACTGTGAAGAGGACCTTTTGAGGATGGTCTTTTCAGTTAGAATGTGGCCACCTGAATCAGGCTGGGGCATAATCCCATTACTTATGGAGAAGGTCACAAGGAAAACAGCCACAGGGGGAAGCTGGAAGTCCACAGAACATGGAAGAGAGGTGAAAGCCAAGAAAACCTAAGGATTGCCAGCAGCCAACTCCAGAATGCCGCCATCTTCTGAGAGAAAGCCTCAAAACGGTGAGCCAAGTAAATTCCCATTGTTTATGCCAACCCCACTGGATGGGATTTGTTTCAGCAGCTGGGGAACGAAGGCAGTCACAATGGCAGGGGAAGAAAGTCACCATTGTGCACTAATCCTTAAATGTCATGTATCGCTTCTGTTCACAGTCCATTGGCCTGTAAGTCCATTGGCCTCACTCGACAGCAAGGGGGCTGGGAGGTTCAGGAGGATATGACCACTTGGTGAGCAGTAAAGCTCTGCTATCCCTGTAACAGAGTCCACAGATTTGTGTCACTTATTTATTCAATAAATATTGGAAGGCTCATTCATGTCAAACAATGTGCTAGGTGCTAAAGATACCATGATAAATAAGTGGCTGTGGTTCCTGCTTTATGGAGTTTTTAATCCATCTTTGACATCTTCTTGTTCCCCCTGGTTTCTCACCCCGAGTGCCCTCTCTTCTTGGCCATGACTCCAATTAAGAGCTCCTGCCTCCTATTCCAGACTCTGCTTCTTAAATCAAATCTCTGCTAGGCAGCCACATTGCACTGGGTAGAGCAGGTGTAATTCTGGTTCCATGAGCCATATCTTTTCCAGTTTTCCAGCTGCAGAGAGATGAGAATGCATATTTCAGGGCCATTAGGCTTCTATTAGGTGTCGGCCCTGTCCAGCCAGACATGTCTCAGAATACTGACCAGGGGAGGAGGTTTCCCAACCTGCTCGGATGCCCAGCTTGGAGTGGTGGGTGAACTGGGAATGCCCACGTTTCAGGCTTGTTGTCCCCAGGAATGTAACACTATTCCATAGGCCATAATTGAAAATCTATTAACTCTGGAAACCAGTATTGTACATCAACCTCCCCAGCCCTGGCCATCCTGCAGCGAGCACTCCCTCCCCGTTATTCCTATAAATCACCTGAGATAGGCTGGGAACCGATCGATGGGAAAAAATTATGCCACAGCATTAGATTTCATCATACACAACTTGAACTATTACTTTTCTGTCCTGTGGTATGAGGAATCATGAGAATTAATAGTCTTCCTCTTCCCCAGTGATGGGTTTATGACACGGTGTTACCTGTACTCTATTTCTTCCTTAAAACCATCAATTAATTTTGGGTACTTGCAACTACTTAGTCACTTCCTAAAATTAGCAAGCACCCCCTCCCTCCAAAAGAGACTTAATGGGATTTTTAAATAATGATCTTCTTTCCCAGGTTTTGGTTTCCTTCTAATGCCTGATTCAGAACAAGATTCTGCTTCCACAGGCTCCTCCCTCTGACCTTCTCTCCTCAGTCTTCTCTTGGCTCCATATTTCTAGGGAAGTATCTGTTACTTGACCCCACTCAGTTCTGCAGAAGGTGAGGGTGTGCAAGTCTAAGGTCAAAGTGATCTCTCAGTTACCCTCCTCTTGTTCCAGCATCTCATTTCCCCTGCTTTAGTAAAGTTCTATCCGAGTGCCAACTTCTTTGAAAACCAAATGGAGGAGCGGAGTCCTTTGAGCAAACAGCCCTGTGATACCCCTCTGAGCAAATCCTTGCGCTTGAGTGAATGCACTGTTTACAGGGCAGCTGTGCAGATGGAGGGGTGGAAGGCAAGGTGGTCCAGGATGTGGAAGTGATGTAGGAACAATATGGAGCAGAACCCTTGTGCCTCCAAGTCAATTAGCAAATATTTGTTGAGCATCTTCTAAGTGAAGATATCATGCTGGATATGCTGTTTTAAACTGTTACTTCATTTTTGTATGAGACCTAGATTTTCTGGGAGGGAAGCATGAAAGCACAGCCAAGATCTATGGATGCTTTTGGTTTAACCATTCTCAGGTAAATTGTGAATAGGTTCACAGGGAGAGAAATCGTCCTCTGGAATCCTTCATTCATCTGTTCATACATTCAATGAATGTAATTCATTGACTCTTAAATGTCAAGCAGTGCTTGAGATGCTTCAAGGTATAGGCAGATGGCAAAAGCATGGGTCCAACCCTTAGGTATCTGCACTCTACTATGAAAAGTAAGAGCCTGGGACAAGTATCTCACAATTCCACGCTGAGTGGGATATGTGATTTACAATTGGTAGGAAAGAAGTCTCTTGGCACAAAAGGCAAGAAGAAACCTGAACCCTGTCCCTATCTTCCACTCTTACTAAAGTTAGAGCATGAACCACTGGGCACATACATACAAGTCCAAATGACCCAGGGGCCCCTTGCACCCACGTTCTTCTTAAGGGATTTCCCACTTTGCATATCATGCAGAGCTGCAAGGGTGGTGGGCAGGTCCAATGAGTCTCCACCCCCAACTGTGCTGATGAGCCTAGGTGGAGGCTCCTCAGCCAAACTGAGCCCATGTTTCTCCTTCCCCAGGACTTTTGGTCTTGGGCCTGAGAGAAGGGATAATCTCTCTTTGGCTGTCTGGACTATAAGGTGTGTATTTTGGAAACTGCCAGCATCCATGCTTTCTATGACTGGACCAGAGGTGAGGGAAGACAGTTGGTTTGCAGAGGAAAAGAATGAAGCAGAGGCCCGAAAAGATGCTATGATGAGAGATGTAGAGTCCTGAGGGGATTTGAGTCCCTGTCTATAGCTATTCTTAAAACCCAGCTGAATCCATATTCTTGCATTCCAAGAGATATGCCAGTATCCTGACAACAAATCTTCCATTTTGCTTATGCCAACTGGAGTTGGGTTGGGTGCCTGTCACTTGTGCTAAGAGTGTTAAATTTGTTTGAAACATATTAGCCCGCAAACAGAGCTGACAAAAGAATTACCTGAAAAGCAGTTGTTGCAATTTTTGGAAATCTCTCACCCACGATGAGCAAATCATAAATTGTTGGAAACTAAGGGAGGATTTTTAAATAGGATACTTCTGGAGTGAGGTGTGCTCAGAGCTCCCCTCCCCTTCCCTTCTCCATAAAAGGCAGGGGTGGAGGCCCTTTCCCTTCATTTCAAGTCAAGAGACATCAGCACTGGGAGAGCTTGATAATTTCTCCTGCAGTTAAGGGGACGCAGAGGCTGGTGCCTGACTCCTGTCCATGAACCTGCAAGGGCCTGGCCGGTTGGCTGCTTTGGCGGTGAACCCGAGGAGGTGTGCTGCTGAGACTGGGGTGTCCCCCTGGGGCTTGCCAGGAGAAAGGAGGCAGGGGTGTTTCCTATGGACCATATGGTGCCAGTGGGAGAAAGAACTGGCCTGAATCCATTTTAAGTCTTTCCCAGGGGATTTCAGTGGGAGCCCAATAGGGAGACTCTGTGTGGAATGAAGTGCCAGAAAACCAGGGCCCGGGGAGGGAGTGGCCAATGAGAAGGCAATGCAGAGGCTGAGTCACAGGAATGTTGTCATTCGCTCCCAGTGGGGACTCTGACAAGCCATGAAAGCACCCACGAGAGAGAAGACAGCTTTAAACATCTGCCAGGTTCAGAGCCCATGAAGCCATTTTACTACAGTCCCTGTCAAGAGACTGTAAGTCCCTGCTCCTCTCATCCCCCCTCCATCTCCATCGATCCCACTCCAGAGGGGTCAGAAACAGCTGAGCGGAAGGAGAGGGATTTGAGAAAGAGAGAAGAAGCTGCCACCGCACCCCCTAGGGCTGAGGCAGAGGGGACTAGGACTATTTTTTGTGGCAGAGACAATGTCACGGGTTCATCAGTTTCTCTTCTCTTTTTCTTCCTTGAGGGCCATGCTTGCCAGGACTCCCCCTGAAGTTAGGTGGGACCATATGATTAGCTTGGGGGAAGGAAATGTGATTGGAAGTGGTACATGTCACAGGCAGGCTGGGGCACAGAAAAGTCCCCATGTAATTCTCTAGCCTCTCTCTTTCTCTGTTACTCAGACCATGAAGACATGTGTTGGGAGCAGCATCAAAAAAATCCAAGTAGCCTGGATCCCTGAGTCGCCACATGGAGAAAAACTGCCTGGGAGAGTCTCCTGACCTATAGTGGATTCTGGATAAGTGAGAAATAAAATTTGTGTTAAATCACTGAGCTTTTAGGGCTGTTTGTTAGCATAGTATAAACCTATAATATCCTGATTAATGTGTCTTTGTATAGAGACAGATGTGTTGATTGTTATATTGAACTGGACATTTAAAATTATTGAATCAAGGGGGAAGCAGACTTGGCCCAATGGCTAGGGAGTCTGTCTACCACATGGGAGGTCCCTGATTCAAGCCCCGGGCCTCCTTGACCCGTGTGGAGCTGGCCCATGCGCAGTGCTGATGCGCGCAAGGAGTGCCATGCCACGCAGGGGTGTCACCTGCGTAGGGGAACCCCACGCGCAAGGAGTGCGCCCTGTAAGGAGAGCCGCCCAGCGCGAAAGAAAGTGCAGCCTGCCCAGGAATGGCGCCACACACACGGAGAGCTGACACAACAAGAAGATGCAACAAAAAACCACAGATTCCCGTGCTGCTGACAACAATAGAAGCGGACAAAGAACACACAGCAAATAGACACAGAGAACAGACAACTGGGGTGGGGGTGGGGGGAGAAGGGGAGAGAAATAAATAAATCTTAAAAAAAAAGAAATACAGATTCCCGGTGCCACTGATAAGGATTGAAGTAGTCACAGAAGAACACACAGTGAATGGACACAGAGAGCAGACAACTGGGGGGAAGGGGGCGGGAAGGGGAGAGAAATAAAACAAACAAACAAAAAATAAATAAAATTATTGAATTGAGATGCTGTGTTGGTGTGTATAAAGCAACCTATATTCTCTAAGAGGGAGCAGACAAGTCAGAGATTTTACCCAGTGTCAAAGAAAGAACTAGGCCCTGAAATTGTTTAAGGGACAATGGCAAACAAACTCAAACTTGCTTGATAAATACATCTCCTGGGTCCTGTTTATTCAGCACATTGATTGCACTCACAATGGGAAGAATAATCCCTGCCTCATAGAGTCACTGTGAATGGAAAACAACTGGGCACATGTAAGGTGCTTAGTAAAAGTCGGTTTATTTAGGGGGAAGAAAGAGTGGAAAATATAGGTAAGAAATGTGGAACAGGGAATAAAGGATGTGGATTTAAATTCAACCAGCTTTGCTCATTTGCATATCCTTCCAGGTCTAGGGGGTCTGAGCCCTTCTAGAGAAAAGAAAAAAGACTAAGGTTTAGAGAAACCTAAAAGAAAGTTTAGAAAAAGAGGACTTTCTTGGGTGCTTCCAAGTAGTAGGAGACCCATGGGAGCAGAATCCCTCCTGGCTAGGAGATCTTAGGCAAACACTCTGGCTCCCTGGGCTCAGTTATTTCATCTGGACTAGTGACCTTTCAGCCCTCTGCAGCTCTAACACCCATGGGTGATAAATCAGGGCCGGCGGGGATGGGGAGGGCCAGCACGTACTGTCTCCTAGCCCATGGGGTCACCCCCGTTGGAAAGGGAAGCTGTCTGGAGTGGAGGAATCCATGGCTGCAGCTTCCACCCATGCAGGATCTCCTGATCCTCCAGTCCCAAGGACTCTCTTGGAATGCCCACCGGAAAAGTCCATCTCCCAGAGGCTGGCGCAGCACAGCCGTCCGCTCTCCCAGGCCTGGCCCTAAAGCTGGCTCAGGCTCCAAGCTGCGTGTGCAAATAGAGCACAACTATCTATCCTCCCCGTAAAACCCAGTGACAAGCTGTCCACTGTAGGCAGGCCCCCGTTACAAGAAAGCCGGCTGCAGCAGGCAGCGCCAGGGGCCTGGGGCCCGCCCCGGGTAGCAGTGTTCAAAATGGACCCAGCTGTGGGGCGAGTATCCGCTACAACTGCAAAGGGCAGCTTCTATTTCAAGCCTGCGGTGTGTGTATTTCTTACTGGCTCCTTTTCAAAGCCAAATCAATATCAGGCCAACCAGGAGATTTCCAGGGATATAAACCAGCGGGCTGGGAGGGAGCGGAGGGGCCCTTGCCGGGCTGTCAGCAGAGCAGAGCCTTCTGACGCTGAGGTGAGCGCTTGCCACGCTGCAGGTAAAAGCACAAATCTGACTGTTCACCCGTAATTTGGCCACTGCCTCTCTGCAACAGGGATTTTCGGGGGAGCTGTGGCAGGGGAAGCAGAGGGATGGTAGGGGCTAGCGTGAGGGCACTGGGGAGAAGGGGGTTGGTCCACAGGGGTGGGGTGCAGGGTCATGCGAAGTGGGGCAGGGGAGGAGAGGCTTGGCGCTTACTGCAGGAAACCTGTTTGGAAGCTCAACACCTTGGGAGCCACCCTGCCCAGGAGAGGGAGAGGTAGTCCGCTCCCTCCTCCAACAGGGGACTTTGCGCAGATAGGACCACCCTCCTGGGGTCCTCTCCCGGGAGTTTTAATCAAGGCCAGCCGTATGCAGGTGAAGTGGGCACTAGACATCCTGTCAGATTTTAGGGATAACCCAGCAGGTAAAAAAGTCCTATTTAGCCATTCTCCCAAGCTGTCTGAACCACCCCCCTTCTTTCTCTTTCGGTTAGAATTTTTTTTTTTTTAAATTTCAGAGATTAATTCCTTTGGTTCTTGGTTTAAATTCAGAGTGTCGAGGCAATGGTAACACCTTACTCAGTATGAATGATTTGTTGGATCATTTTCTCCTTCATTTATTCATTCAGCATGTATTTTGGGAGCACTGCCTGAGGGTCATGCCCCATGAGCCAGCTCTGCCCAGGGACTGCCAGGAGAAGAAGGGAGGAAGGAGAGGAGAGGTGGATGGCAGGTGCCTGCAGGGTGAGGAAGTGCTGTGACGCGAGGGGATTTGGGGGCACCAATGGCAGACTGGGTCCAGCTCACCCCCAGGAGTGAGCGAGCCTGCTGCGGTGCCTTGGGTTTCCCCGATGAGGCTCCAAACAGCACCATGAGCTCCGGGCTCTTTGGACAATTCCAGAGCCCCACCTGTGCTCGTCCCACTCTGCCGTGGGGCTCAGGCACGGATGCCTCCAGCCACCCGACCTTCTGGGGGATCAGGGCAGGCTGCCAGGGAGGCGCTCGGGCTCTGTATTCTTTCTCACGTCCCTGAGTCCCCTCTCCATGGGTGTCTCTCTGTCTGGCTGTGACTCGGTCTGCCTTGTCCCTCCCTGTCTCTCTTTGCCAGTGTCCCTCTCGGGGGGCGCTGGGCCTCTGTCCCTCTGCTCTCCAGCCCCTTCTGTCTGAGAGCCATCGAGGCAGGGGCGGGGAGGCTCCCAGGCTACCTGCACACATTCTACTGCCGGGACCCGCCGAAACGCTCTCTCTCAGGGGATCAGGCTCAGGAGCCTCTCCCAGCCAATGCCCCACTCCCGGGGCAGATTTTACCAGAGTCGATTTGTTATTAATGATGTTCTAAAAGCAGCAAGTTTGTGGTCAGGGGAAATCAATTGGCCAGAAATGTGACAAAAAGGGAAATACTCTACAGCATATGAATGTATGAATTATTGATGCCCTCAGTTTGAGGCTTTCAGACACCAGCGTTGAGTGATAAACAGCCACCTGCGCTCCCTCCTCCCGCGGCCTGGCCCGCCTGCCCGGCCCGCCCTGCACACTGGCAGAGCTCCTTCTCAAAACAGGTGTGCGCCCGGGCCCAGGGGGGTGTCAGGACAAAGGGAGAGGGCATCCGAGGAAGTGGGTGCGGCTCCCTGAGACCCCCACTTTGGGCTTGATGGCGCCAGTCTGGGCCTCAGGGCTCCGCCCCTCCCCGGCCTCCCTGCTGCGAATGGCCTTCTCCCGTCCACTTGTCCACTTCTGGTGGCTTGCCAGGCCAGGGCCACCTCTAAGGTCAGGGGCTGCAGAATCTGCTTTCTTCCTCCTTTTTTGAAGGGCTTGAAATTTCCGCAGCATCACCTGATCTCTATTTACATGGAGGAAGGAAGAGAAACGTTCTCAGCTACAGACAAAAAAAAAGCGCATCTCCCATTCCTTTTAATCTATGAACCATTATCTCCTCAGTTCAAGCTTGAAGACTCAGAGCTAAGGTACGATGCTAATAGATCTGGAAGGAGGTAAGAGCTCGGATCTGGGGTCTGCTGGGGTCTGACAGTCATTTGTCCACAGGCTCCAAGAATAACAAGATCCCTGGGGTCTTCTCCTGCCCCTGCTCCCGTCTCTTGCTTTTCACATCTCTCTTTTTCCCTGGCTATTGCTATTGCTCATAGCTCTGTAAATAATCTCATTGCCACGCAAATGCTGACTCCTCCTAAGAGGATCTGGTAAATCCTGATTATGAATTCGTGTCCCTCCTGCCCAGCCCCTGCTGGGCGGACGTGCACACAGGCAGCTCAGTTACAGGCTGACCAGTTTACCGAATGAACGAACACATTTCCTGTCCACAGCATAGAACCACACTTGGAAATAGTCCCTGGCCTCGGCCAGTGACTCAGGTCCTCGTCCCATTTGGGGATCCTTCAAGGGAGAGGAGGCAGCAGCTGGTAGGCAGAGGAAATGCTACTTGCTGTCAGCACCTTTCCTCAGCTCCCTAACCCTTTCCCTGCCGAGCTGCTGCTTGGAGCGTTTGCAAGTCACTGTCCTACCGAGTTGAGCATTGCTGGCTTCTCACCACCTCCTGGGCGACGTATACCAAAGACATGCGATTTCTGAGCAACTGCTTGAAGGAATTGCTCGTTCAGGCTCAGCTCTCACCCATTCAGGATCTCTTGCTTCATCTTCTATAAAGTGGTCAGCAGAGAGGCTGGGCCAGGGGACCTAAGGGAGAGACAGACCGGCTCCTTGAGAGAAGGCCCGTGAGCAAGAACCCTTGCAGAGAGGGCAGGGGAAGAGCTCAGGAGCAGCTGCGGGCTGGGAGCACCCACAGTCTCTGGTAGCGAAAGCGTTGGCAGGCCCAGGTAGGAAAGCAAAACTAGGTGGGGATTTTGAGCCCATCTCAGGCAGGCCTTTTCCCTGAGAGCTCTGGTCTCCGGGCCTTGAGGTCTGTAGCACCCTGTTCTCCGCCCCGCTGCTCCCCTTGCCTGCTAAGTCTGGCAACTTCTCTGGGCCTCCTGAGAAGGGTTGGTCTCTCTCTTTGCCATTTCAGGTTTCTTTTCATGAAGCAAGTATTGCTGAGCTCCTCAACAGTAGCTTCCGCAGGTCTTGTGCTTAAAATTAGTCCAGCTTGGAGCTAAGGCTTGAGCCTTGTCAGCTCTGGCTTGTCTCAGTTTTCCCATGAGGTTGAATCGGGTGGAAGGAAGAGGGCAAGGTCACACTGAAGATAGCATTCAGGTTACTCTAGGTCAGAGAGCTGTTGCCCACCCGAAGTCCTGTTCCCTCCAGCAATGGCCTGAGCCAGTATGCTATCCCACTGGCTGGCTCCTTGCTTCCCCCGATCCCCCAGACTACTGGTCCTTCCATCCCAAAATCAACCAGGGCCCCACATCACTGTCCAGTCTGGCAATTCCCTGCCAGGGAAGCGGCTGCCTGGCTGGGTCTCAGATCCCTGGGTCTCCAGGGATGCACCAGCTGCTGCAAACAATACTGCAATTTGCCCGTGAACTGCCAAAGTGGCAGTTTCCCTGACACCCGCCATCACGCCTCTTGCTGCGGCAGCAATGGTGACAAGTACTCAGGCTCTTAACCCCATCCCAGGGCCCACTTGCCATGCCTGGGCTAATACCCTTTCTTAATCGCCGGGGTGGGTTATGACCTGGCTGGTGGTGGCTGGTATGACCGCACACAAATGGTTCTGCCTGGTCAATCAGCTTTAGTGACAGATTCTGGCAAGTGACAGGTTGGTACATGAGTCCACAGAGGCAAATGGATAAAGGACGGGATTCCAGGATGGGGTGCAGGTCAGGGGGAGGTCATATTAACTTCTTCGGAAGATTCTTAGGATCTCTGAAATCTATTTTTCTCACTGTAAAACAGCAATAATAAACCCTTCCGCCTACACTTGTGAGGACTAAAGATAATGTGTCCAGTACATAATGGATTTTCAATAAATTTTAATTTACCTTTCCATCCCTCCCAACCCAATGTGGTGATTCTAAGTGGGGAAACGATAGTCAATCAATATTCCTCTGTCCAATCAGAAGACTTTCACGTACCCTATGTCTTTAAACAATCATTAGAAGTTCACTCAACCAACCACCCTCTAGTGCTTGTGCTTGATGGCCTACAGCTCCATTTCTTGTAGGTGGTTTTTGAGCCCTTGCTTGAACACCTCTAGGGACGGTGATCTCATTAGCTCCCAAGATAGTCTATTATTTTTAGATAGTGCCACCTGTTTGAAAATCCTTTCAATAGAGCTGAAATCCATTTAAGTGTAACTTTTACTCCTTGGTCTCAGTTTTACCTCCAGGACCATGGCTGGGAATGATTCAAAAGCTTGGGCCTTCCCACGGGAGTTCACAGGTTAAGGCAATAGAAGGGCCAGGCTGGCATCTTGCCTTGGGGTCTGTGTTTTTTGTGGATGTAGGACATGAATTCAGGGCACCCTCAGTGGGGTTCAGCTTCTAGCGGCACTTCCTCATCACAAGCTCAGCCCAGGCTGGGAGCCAAGGAGCTATGGGTGCAGGGTGGTCTTATAGCAGCAGCCTTGTGGGTCCGCCTCCTTAGCTGGGGCCAGCTCTCCCCAGTCCCCGCTAACAGGGCCAACTGGCAGCTCTCAGAATTATTTTATGGAAGTGGAATTTTTTGTGAGATGCAGCCAGACCTGGGCTCTGTATGTCAGCCAAGGGCGTGGCAGCAGGATCCCCTCTGTTTGGGACAGCTGTTTTGAATGCCCTAGAGAGGGGAGTGCTTGGGGTGGGAGGCCTGGGGCCAGGCAGTGCCACGCGTGAGCCCAGGAGCCTGGGCTCGTCTGGGGGTGAGTGGCAGAGCCGTGGGAGTGAAGTGGACCGAGAGCACCTCTGCAACTGGAGAATGTCATCGAGGAGTGAGACGGCAGGACCTGCAAGGAGGAGGTAGGTGGGGTCCGGTCCAAGATGCAGCCCCCCAGTTTCCAGCCAGAGCCATCTTGAAGCAGAAGGCCCTATGGCCAGCCTGAGGGAGGACAGAGCAGCTGTGCCGGGGCCTGTGCGGCGTGGCCGGTGCTGGCTCCAGAGAAGGCGCCGGTGGGCACCAGGAGGGTGTGACCCCTGAGAGGTGGGCCCAGCTGCTGAGTGCGTTCCAGAGGCCTCAGCCCCTCTGAGAAGCTTCTGGAAGCTCTGCAGTTCTAGGGCATGTCTTTGTCCTTCACTCCCTACAACCTCCACCAGTCGGGCCCCCATGCTTCACCCACTCCTCCCACCACCCCGGGCCTCGGCAGCCTCCTGGAAACGGCCTGTTTAACGTGACTTTACCATAGAAGCAGTCACTGGGACGAGGCCTTTGCCAGCCTCCTGGATGCCGGGGCGGGTTCCTCCATGACCCAGAAATGTCGTTCTCTTCCACATGGATTTCCTCCTTCCCACCCCTGTTCTAATTTGGGAAATTCCTGTTCTCAGGGGCACCTTTTTCTCCTCTCTGAGGTGGGAGCCGCCCCTTTGCAGTCCCAGGTCGGTCCCGTGTCTCAAGGCTTCTTGCCCAGATGCCCCATAAGAAGCCTCTCTTGTTCTTGGTCTCTGGGTGGGAGGAGGGAACAGTGGTGTGATTTGGGGGTATCGAAACCCCTCTTGTCACAAAATATATTTTCTTGGGCCCACCAGCTGCAGATGCTGAATTTCCCCTACTTTCAGTCATGTTGCTGGAAAGAACTGTTTTTCTCCAGAAAGACCCTGTCAAAATGTAAATGTTGCCAGAGAGGGGTAACACATTAACTTATTACCATCCATTATCACTTGAGTGCAGTTTATCAGCTTCCCAGCTGACAAACAGAGCCCTGGGGACTGGGGGGGGGAATGTGGGACAGGTAAGGTTGACAGAGGAAACGGTGTGGGAAAGCCTGCCAGCGAGGAGGGCTGGGGAAGCCCCAAGAAGGGCACTGGGCTGGAGGAGGACCTGGGGGCTATGGGGAGCAATGAGGGGGCTACCGAGGAGAGCCCCACGTCACTCCAAGGCCCCCCCAGGCCCAATGTTCCAATTTCACCTCATTTTCAGGACAGGGCATCCTTGGATAAAGATAGTCCGCTGTTACGGGTTGAATTGTGTCCCTGAAAAGATGTGTTGGAGTCCTAAACCTAGTACCAGTGAAAGTGAGCTTCTCCAGAAATAGGGTCTTTGCAGATGGCATCAGGCTAAGATGAGGCCATGCTGAATTAGGGGGGACACTAATCCAATACCACCTGTGGTCTTACAAGAAGAGGAAACAGAAATTCAGACACCAGGGCGAGAAGGCCATACGACGACAGGGGTGGAGATCTGAAAGGCAAAGAACGCCGCTGCTCGCTGACAAACACCAGAAGCTAGAAGAGGCAAGGAGGGATTGCCCCCCACAAGTTTCAGAGGAGCCATGACCATGCCGACACTTTGATTCTGGACTTCCAGCCTCTGGAACTGTGAGATAAATTTCTATTGGTTTAAGCCTCCCAGTTTGTGGTACTTTGTTATAGCAGCTCTAGGATGCTAATACATCCCCCTTCGATTGTAAGAGCTTTGTGGATTATTTGGAAATTATTACATATAGTTTTGCCATACATTATTTTCCTTCCTAATCTTTTGCTAATATTAATATTAATATTAATTCATATACCCTAAAGACACACTGACTGACATGGTAGTAAAAACAGGCATACACTAAATGGCAGGAAAAGTCAGCCTGAGCCTGAAACATGCTGCAGACAGTCCTCAAAGAGGGTAACCCAGGCACACACACAACAATTGCAGCCTTTGACAAGCTTTTGCATCCTTCTCCAGTGGGGTCTACAGCAGACATGGTCTCTCTTCTTGTTTTTAATAGCCGTGTCAAATAAGTATTTTCTGTTTTTTTGTTTTTTGTTTTTTTTTTTTACTTTGTAAAGAAGAGAAACAATGGCTATTTAAGAGAAGTAGGTCCTTTGCCCCAAAGGCCTCTCCTCCTCTGCTGCAGACAGTGTTGGGTGTGGAGGTGGAAAGGGGGGCAGGAGGCGAATGGGGAGAAGGGAAGACAGGAACTTGCTGTATATGAGACGAGTGTGGAGTTGGGGGTATAATCCAGAGGAAAAAGTTCAGACGGAGAGGAGAGTGGGGAGAGGGAGCTACAGCGGGTAGGCCAAAGGCTGCCGTGCAAGGCGGAGGAGACCAGTGGAGGCATTAGCAGGGACGCTGCTATTCTTTTTGAATATTTTGGGGTTTGCTGCTCAGTGAAGCCCTTCTTAATCCCTCTCAAAATTCCAGCAAAGTCTGACACACACATGGAAGCACAGCGTGAACAGGGGGTGTGTTTGTAATTCCCATAAAGGACTCGATTCCACATCTGGGGTGATGCGCTTTGAGACGGGGACAGCAGGTACGGGCAGCAAGATAATCCTAGGTTAGCCTAATTCAGACGCAGCACTGCTTTAGACTAGACGTCCCCGAGAGGACGCAAGCCACCTGATAGAAAACGTGAAGAAATCCTGGGACTTCTTCACCCATTACACACTCAAGTCCCGTTATTTGGGGTAGGTCTATAATGTCGCCCACAAACACGGAATTAGGGAACACCGAACTATTGCTCCTAGGGAAATACCGGGCTAGGCTCCTGCGGGCCTCTGGTCACAACGTTTTCATCAGCCGATCAATATACAGCCTTGTCTTCTTGTGTTTCTATTTAAGACACATTCTTTGACATGGATTGTTGATCCATTAGCATTGAAATCACGGCCAAGGGCACGATAGCTCACGCCTGAACCAAGCTTTATCTAGGGCAGGTATTTTCTCCATGAACTCCCTTTTACACTTAGGGACCCTAGTATAAAAGCGCTAGGCTTGGAGGCCATTCTGTATGGTGAAATCATGCACAAAAAGCACAAAAATGAGGAAACATGGCACTACCTAAACCACAGTAAGGACCCTTGTTTACGGCAGGAGAGCTGGAACGTGAAGGGGGTCGGTCACCGGCTGGACCTGGCTGGAGCGTGCACGCTGGTCGCTCAATTCCGCACTGCTCTGCGCATGCTCACGGAGGGCCACCAACGCGCTACAGGTGCCAGGCTGGCAGTTACAAATAAATTGTAGCAAGCGGACGAATTCTCAAATACAAAATCTGCGAATAACGAAGATAGACTCTTTATACCTTCAGGGCCAAGAAGACCCCTGCGGATATCTGCGACATTGTAGAAGGATAATATTTTATTATTTCTTTGTTTTTGTTTTGTGCCCCCGGGCATTTCTTGTGTCTCCTGTCGCCTCTTCCAGGAGGCGACAGACACGCAAGGTATCAAGAGAGTAGTGTCAAATACAGAGGCCAATTCTTGTTTTTTTGAGTTTCTAAAGCCCAGAGACAGAGGACAGAGAAACCCCAGGCCGAAGTCAATAGATTTGGAAGAACACAGGGAGCCCGTGTGTCCTCACCGGATCGGAGGCGTCTACATGGGTAGAGGATGGGCGGCGAGCCGGGCGAGCAGGGCAGTTAGTTCCTAGTGACTGTCCTGAAAAAGGGTCTTGCCTGGAGGTGCTGCGGGTGGAGCCCGGGGTTGGGTGGGGTGGGGTCATAAACAGAGCTCCAGGTACATTTGGGAATCTGAGGGTTGAGGAACTTATATTCCCTTTTCCCAGGGAGAGGAAAGTAGCAAGTTCCCCGAGTTGCAGAGAGTACAGCCCATGTGGGTGCGGCCTCATGCAGTAGAATGCATCCTGAGCAGCTGAGAGCTGCTGCAGGGGCTTGGGAAAGCCCGGGACCTTGGCAGACCTTAGTGGGTGGGACGAGGAGGGTGGCGGTGAACGTGTGGCCCGGGGACCGCAGCCCAGACTGGATGGAGGCTAGAGGACGGCCCTGAGCGTGGACCCACCACCATTTCCCTTGACTCCAATGCAAGGGCTCTCGGGAAGCCCCTCCCCAAATTAGATGCCACCGCCCCGCCCCACCCCTTCCTGAAGGTGAGAAAAGGGTGGCCTGGAATTAGCTGAGAATAACTTTCGGCTGCAGGATGGGGACTCAAAATTGAAAATCATTTTAGCAGGAGAGAAGATGAAGTTGCAAGTTTTGTAGAACTGAGACTGGGAACCGAGGTTCTTACCCATGACAATACATTTTTAAAAATTTTATTGTGGTAAAGCATATGACATAGAGTTTGTCATTTTAGCCGTTTTTGAGCGCACGATTCGGCAGCAGCGATGCACGTTTTGCCGGTAGTGCTGGGGTCTTGGCCCCGCTGTGGAAGGCCAGGGAGGGCGCGGGGGGAGTTTTGCTGGGGTCAGGGGATGCTGCAGGGCCAGGATTGCCTCGGGCTGTCTTGCTAAAAAGGAACAAGGACAGAGTGGAGGGGGAGTGTCTTTCTGAGGTTCTCTTCAAATCCCCATGCTCAGACCCCAGAGGAGAGACGCCTTCTTTCCTCTCTTGTGTAAACCTGACAGTTTCAACCCCAGATTACACTATCTCAGCAAAATGCATGAAATGGATACAAGCCGAGGCTGGGCTTTTTGTACCAACACAGGGAGCGCCTGACCGCCCCCAGCCGGGCTCGTGGGGGAGTGACTCATCAACAGTGAAAACGGCCAAACGAAAACAATGACGAGCAGGCAGAGCAACCCAAGTGTCAGCGGAGAGAAATGCTGTCAACAAACGAGCCGAAAACGGCTCTAAGACCTCCCGAGGTTAGGGAGGCCAAGTCCAGGTTGCCCCACTTGGCAGGGGGCTAGCTCCCACCCTTTGGCAGTGGGCGAGGGGACATGGGGACATTTGAAGTCGCCCCGCTGTTGGAAATCACAGCTCGGGTGGCTGCCTTGGCAGGCTGCCTACCCTGCCCTCTTCTGAGCCTGTGGAAAGGCTTTTCTCTGAATTCAAGGAGGTAGGGTTCCCCTGCCTTTTACTACTTGCTTCTTGCCTCCCTGAATTCTTTTATGTAACTTTTCTCTTTGGTGAATAGGTGCCATTTATCCAGCTTATAGTCTTCTGTTCCTTCCCTTGGCTTCTCCTGTTTGCTCTGTCTGCCCTTGAGTATCTTGGGTTCAGCGGGCTTGGCTCGAGGCAGGAGGGTCATTTCCATAAGAAGCTTCCAGGGGCAACTCTAGGATTTAGGGGGGAAGGGGATGGAGTGGCTCAACATCTGCACCCTCAGCCAGGAAATCCACCTGCACTTCCCAAGGCAGGGAGAAGAGAAGGAGATGGCCCAGGCTTTGCACCAGCCTAAAAGGAATACTCCCTTGGCGAATTCACAGCTCCCAGAGGTCACCCATTAATCACCCCCGGGAAGCCTGTTGCAGGGTTTGTAATGGAAATGACTCTGTTGTCATGGTAACCCCAGGCTGGCCTGGCCAGGGCCTGCCTGGCTCTTCGGAGTTTCAGGCTTATTTACAAGCTGCTAGCTCCAGCCTGAGAGGTCACAGGAGCATCTCCTCGTGATCAGGGGGCTAAGGGAGATGCTGGGAGTGACGCAGGACTGAGCTCGTCCTTATTCAACAATATGGTGCCAGACCTAGCTCA
Source organism: Dasypus novemcinctus (assembly GCF_030445035.2). Classification (NCBI taxonomy): domain Eukaryota; kingdom Metazoa; phylum Chordata; class Mammalia; order Cingulata; family Dasypodidae; genus Dasypus; species Dasypus novemcinctus. The sequence continues at coordinate 18,889,485 of NC_080699.1, read as the reverse complement.
GCCACCTGAGGACGGCGAAACCTTTCGGCATACCACCGAATAAGGTCCTGCTCCTTGATTGGACATGCCCACAGAAGGGCAGAATTATATGCTTGGAAAAAAAAACAAAAACAAAACACAACCCAGGCTTTGGAGTCAGGCACCCCCGTCTGAGTACTGATTGGGCCGCTTCCTACCTGTGTACCTTTGGGCAAGTTGCTTAAGCTCTCTGATCCTCAGATCCTACAGCTGTAAGCAGGGATAATAACACTGAGTTCACAGGGCAGCTGGTCAAACGAAATAAGATAATGAGAGAATGCAGGAGTGGCAAGCTTATTTTATCAAGGGCCAGGGAGAAAGTGCTTGAGGCTTTGTGGGCCACGCAGTCCCTGTCTCAGTCTCTCAACTCTGCCCCCAGTGCCGCTGAGACCCGATAGCACTCCATCATTTGATGGCCCCTGATGCAATGGGTGAAAGGCCTGGCGTGCATTAGGCACTCAGAGTTACGGTTTCCTGACCCTATCTGATTAGCGAGGGGAGGCGGGTTGCAAGTGGAAAGGATGTGGAGTCAGGGTGCTAACCGAAGCCCCCAAGCCTCTGTCCCTGTCCCTGAACATGTGGCCATCTGGAAGGTCCCTGAGCTTCTCTGAGCCTCGGTTCCCTCATCTTTAAATAAAGGAATTGCCTGCATCTCAGCAGATCCTTTCACACTCGTCGTTCTTAGGAGATTCAGCGGGAGCCTGTTTCTGTGGGCCCGTGGGTCCACTTATTCTACAGACTTATTAAAATCCAACAACTGAGCTCATTCGTTCATTCATGCATTTTTTATTAATCCTAACAGCACTGCATGCTCCCCACATGTCTAGCTCTTCAGGAAGTGCTGTAGAGAATACAAAGACGAGGTAAGACACGATCCCTTCCCTTAAAGAGCGCGGGTCCCTTGCCTGAAATAGCCAAAAGGCCATCTGGGGCAGGGCTGAAACGAGCCAAGTGGCGTAGGAATTCTGACCAAGGAGGGATCAGGTGGAGTTGAGGGAAGGGGACGAGCAGATGGTGAAGTCCGGCCCTGCTAGGGTAGCGTGGGATGACCATACGTTCTGGGTGGAAGCTGCCCCTGAACGAATGCTCTGCACCGCCGGGCACCACGGAGCAAGGCCAAGGGCAGGGCAGCCGAGTGGGGACAGAGCCGCGGGCAGGAGGAGGCGGTCTGGGTCCCGGCTCGGACAGGCTCTGCTTGGGCCATTCGGGTCTCTGCGGAAGGTGGCAGATGGCCCAGCAACCTGGGGGGTGATTTATAAACACTCTTAACCCAGGGGCGCAGGGATACCTACTCCATTGCCATGTCTGCTTTATCCCAGCTCCAGGCAGGGGGTTTTTCCAAGAACCTCCAAGAGTGAAGGGGAGGTGGAGCCCCATTTTCTCTTCTGCGTTCACTAGCTCCAAACCACCCGAGCGATTTTGCCTGAGGGGCCCTCCGCTTGCAGGTGTTGGCATCAAGCCATCCCCTTAGGAAGAGGCAGGGCCTTGTAGCTGGGAGGCTGGGGCTGAGGCCCATCGTCCTTTCAGGGCAACCAGCTTCCAGAACTCGGGCTGATGGGCTCTTTCGAGGCCAGGGGCTGGCTGTGGGGCCCGTGGCTGGGGTCTGGCCTGGGCTGGGCAGCCGGTGTCAGGAGAACCCTGGGGGAAGGTAGAGCTTGCCGCTGGTGTGGACAAGCCTGGGACTTTTCTAGTCCCCAGTCGTGATGTGACCATGAGAAGGGGCTTTCCTCTCCTGGGCCTCAGTTTACCTCTCTGTAAAATAGGGTCATCTCCCCTGCCCTCTCCGCCCGTGAGAGGCCAAGTGGGCAGGGAAAGCTGGGATCTGAGGAAAAGGCGGTGCACGACTCCAGGAGAATCCTATTTATGTGGCTGGTTCTGATGACAGGGCGTTTTCTCCCCAAGCGTGAGCAGCTGTTCTTTCGCTCTCGCCCCTGTGGCGTCGCTGTGAGGGGGAGGATTTCTAGTTCTCATTGACAGCTTTCTTTGCCATGGGAGGCTTCATTCCACTCCTTCAGGCCATCGCCTCGCGTGTGCAAGGTACTTCACAGTTTACAAAGCCATTTTGGAGACGATGTCTGGTTTTGTCTTCACAGCAATCCTGTGAGGTAGGCACGGCGGGCTCTTCTGACCCCCCAAGTTAGAGATGAGGAAACCGAGGGCCAGGCTCAATGGTCAACCCTGAGCCGGGGTCACTCCACCAGCAGGGGGCAGGGCTGGGACCGGGAGTCTCCTGCCTCAGTGGGCTGCCCCATCTCCAGCCTTGGCCCTGGATGTCTCAGGAAACCCGCTCTCCTCACAGAGTTCTGGTTCTGGTTCACAACGAGCTTTTCATTGTAATAAAAGCATCAAGGAAGAGTTGCTTTGGAGGGGCAATGGGAAGTAATTAAAAACAATAAAAAGACGAAGAGCGTTTTTATTCTGGAGAGCTGCCTTCTGGCCCCAGCATTGAGCCTCCTGTCGTCAACACCCACTCAAAATAGATTCCACTTCCCAATGCAACTTTCCCCTCAAGCCTTCTACATGTCAGAGGGAGAGTGTGAGCTATTTTTACCACAGTCTGGGGTTCTCCCTGTTCATTGTTGGAGGAACGACAGTTGAAAATCTTGAGGATCTTCTCTGCCTCAGAGTTGGCACCCAGCTGTCTCCACTCGTCCACACCCACCAGGGTGTCACTGCCAGAGCCTGTACTCCACATGATTTCCCTCACTGACAGCCTGGCTCAGCCCACCTAATAGTGACGATAACTTCACAGGGACCCCAGGTCCTTGGTTCAGTCTTTGGAAGCCTGAATCCCACCTTCTATAGCCAGGAGTGGAATCCTGGCCTCACTGTTACAGCTTCGAAAGGGATCCAACCTCTGTACTCCTGCCCCTCCAAATCCTCTGGCCTTGCACCCTTGGGTACCCTGCCTCCTGTAAGCCCTAACATGCTGCAGGTGCTGCCTGAGTGGTAGCCACGGTTTTGAGGTAAAACAATAAAAATGATAGCAGAAAGGCAAAACTGTACAGTGAGCCAAGCCTGCCTGACTGCAAAAGACCAGCTCCAAAGAATGTGAGATGGAACCCGGAGAACATCCTTGCAAAGAGCCACCCTTTCCCACTTCCCACTCCCTCCTCTCTCTCCTTTCTGTCTCTCCCTGCCTCCTTGCAGCTCTTTGCTCTCCCCCACTTTCCCTACAACACCTACCCTCCCTTACTAAACAACCTACATACACTAAAGACTCTTAAAAATCTTGCCATCTAAAACCAGTATGGTTTACATCCATTTTAACTCTAGGTTAAATTCTGTTTGTGGGAACATTGAGTTCCAAGAAACTGTCCGAATGACTTTGCGTGTTGGAAGTTTTTGTGGCAAACATTGGTGGAGAAGAAAGACTGCATCTTGAATATCTGTGAGGCTACAAAAGTGTTTTTCCGTGGGTGTGTTTGGCATAATGTTCTGTTAAAGGGGTAAAGGGGTATCCTGGGTAATGGCATTGACATTTGCTCTGACCCAGAAAGCCTGGGTCTGCCCCCCACACTGGGCCCCTTCCAAGGGCTTGTGGCTGCCTTGATTCAGAGACTTGGGATCTGCTAGATTTCCTCTTCCATCAACTATTCCTTGAAGACTACCCATGTGATGAGCACCTGGCTGGGTACTGTGACGAATTCCCCAAGCACAAGACAAGACTCCTGCCTTCAAGGTGTTTGCAATCTAGATAGATAACTCCAACACCTTTATAACCCAGTCGAATAATGCAGAGCAGTACTTAGCTAGGTGCTAAACTGTGCAGACTGCAAGTGTCATCCCCAGTCTGTCTGCAGTGTGTACCAATTCTTCTGGCACAACTGAACACTAACTCAGCCTTCACACTTCTGCCCCACTCCCACTGTGTCATAGTTATTTGCATAAGTTAAACGTGTTCTAGAGTAGATCATAACACATTGTGTGGCCTGATGGTTATTTGCCTGTCTGTCTCTATGAGCTTTGGAGCCCAAAGACTCCATCTTACAGATATTTGCATGCCCAGGATCACATGAAGTAGCTGGCACACTGTCGGGACTTCTTATTTTTTAAAATGTTTGTTGGGCTGTATAATGTAAGCTAAGGGACTGTTGCTAGAATGCTATTGGCCAGCTGCCCTTCCACATGGGACTCCACCACATGGTCATTGTATTAGGTTCCTGTGGCCGCTGTAAAAAAAAAAAGCATTACAAACTCGAAGGCTTAAAATAACAAAAATTTGTTCTCCCATAGTTTTGGAGACCAGAAGTCCAAAATCCAGACATTGGCAGGACTGTACTCCCTTTAAAGGCTCTAGGAAGAATTTTTCCTTGCCTCCGCCAGCTTCAGGTGACTCTAGTCATTCCTTGGCTTGTGACTGCATAACTCTAATCCCTGCTTTCATGTTTACCTGGCCTTCCCGTCTCCTTTTCTCCTTTATGTCCTTTTTCTTTGTGTCCTTGTTGAATTGATGGCCCATCTGGAAAATCCACGATGATTTCATCCAGAGAACCTTAACTTAATTCCATCTGTGAAGATCCCTTTTCCAAATAAGGTCACCTTCACAGGTTCTGACACATGGTCATATGTTTTTGGGAGCCACCATTCAACCCACTCTAGCTAGGTCACAGTCTTGCAAAGGGGCATAAGCAAAGAAGCTGCTCCAGAGGACTAGATGTGAAGTCACAGCATGCCCATCATACGAAATCCCAAGTCGAAGAAAACCAGAATCCTGAGGGTCACTTCTCTATGTGTAACTTTGAGGCCAGGAAATCTGGTTTGGAGCACAGAGGTGGAAACAGATCCCACTGGGGCCCTCTCTGCTGCATATCTGGGAAAATTGACTCCTGCATTCTAATTCTCTCCAATGTGTCATTAACCCACAGATACAATTCCCACTGAGATGAGACCCATGACAAGGGTTGCAGGAGGAGAAAGAATTTTCTTTGAGGGTCCTGTCCTTTGCTCAGTGAGAAATGATCTATTAGAGGCTGACAAATCAATAAAGGCAATTTAAGCCCCTTTCCTGGAGTGAGTGTGACTTACAGGAAGGCAATGGTCTAGCGCCTGGGTGGTGCCATGGGCCCCTTGCTCCTTCCCCTCTCTGCAATTATAGCAAATTTGCCTAATGCACTAAAAGCCAATGAATCATGTCGGTTGGTGATGGGATGGGGAAGGCAAGAGGAAACTTGTCTGATACTGGCAGGTGCCCTGCTAACCTTGGTTTTAATTAGGTTTTAGTGAATAACAAACAAAACAATTCTTCATCTGGGACAACCAGTCGTGGTAGACTCTCACTGGTTGTTGTAAATGAGGGTTAGCCTAGGTCTCCCAGGAAGCCAATAGGGCTTCTCCTCCGTGAATCACATCTCATGAAAGAATTGGGCTCCACTCAACCATTGGTGGAATTGACTCCATTTTCCCAAGCTAGGGACCAGGTTTAACACCTCTTGTTCCTTGCAAAGGGATGGGAATCCTATGGCAGTTGGACTGTTAATCACAAGTGGAAGTCATAGCGTCCCTCCCTTTTGTGCTCTTGGTGGAATAATAATGGTCTTTAAATCCAATAAGAAATTCTACAAAATAACTGACTTGTACTTATCAAAATTGCCAAGGTCAAGAAAGATAAGGAAAGAACTAGGAACTGTTCCAGACTTAAGGAGAAAAAAAGAAATCGTGACAACTGAAAATGACCTGTGGTCCAGGATTTTCTTTACCCATAAAGAACACTATTAGAACAGTGGTAGAAATTTAAATAAAGTCTGTAAATTAACTAATAATATTATTCCTATGTTAAGTCTATGATTTTGATAACTGTACTATGTTAATTTAAGAGAATGTTCTTATTTTTAGGAAATGCATGCTCAAATATTGTGGGATAAAGTGGCATCATATCTTTGACTTATACTGAAATGGTTCGGGAAAACATCTCTATCATTCTCTCTTTCTCTCTCTCTCTCCTCCACCTACCTACTTACCTTATGTCTATCTATCTGTCTGTCTATCTATCTATCTATCAATCCATCTATCTATCCATCATCTATTTATCTATCTACCTAAAAGCAAATATGGTAAAATATTACTCTGTGAGAAATCTACGTGAAGGGTAGATTCTTTGTACTCTTGCATTATTTCTGCAAATTTTAAGTCATGATAAAGTAAAAAGACAAAAAACATAATCAGTAAAAACATTGTCCACCATGGCCCTTTTCTCTCTCTTCCAAACTAACCTCTCCATCCAAACTGCCGCCAGTTTCGTGACTAAGGTCTCTAACTACACAGGGAGTTGTGAGACCCCATGTGAGAGGTTTCTTACATGATGAGATTACATGAGGAGATTTGCATGAGAAACAAAGGAAAACTGAAGGGGTTGGGCCAAATGATTGCCTAGATCCTTTCCAGTCTCAGCCTTTGGTGATCCTCTGATTCCTTGAAGTAGAAGATAAAATATTGTAATAGTTGGTGTTCCTTAATACAACTTGAAATAACCCTCCTGCTATGCTTGTGCTGTGGGTAATCCCTTGGTCCACCCGTGGCAGGGGAAGTGGCTGTTCCTACCTGCAGCCAGGTAGAGTGTGGTGGGCTTCTCTCACTCTAGAAGCCCGAGGCAACGTTATTCCTTGATTGGTCTCAAGCAGCCCACCCCGGCTGCTTCTCCCAAGATAAACCCTGATCAGTTCTGCTGACCTCATCACCTTCTTCATGGTTTCCAGAAACTAAGAGTGTTCAGAACACAGAGTTCAGGTGCAAAGGATGTGTATTTATACTCACTCTATCCCCATATACATAAGAACGTACATTTTATCAACACTAATCTTCAAAGTTTTAATTCTGGAACAATTTAAAATATATGTCCTATAATTTACAGTGAAAAGAATATTAGTTAACAAAGTGATCAGGCGTTATCACTGCCATTGTTTGTTTTTTAAGGATTTATTTATTTATTTAATTTTATTTCTCTCTCCCCCTCCCCAGCTGTCTGCTCTCTGTGTCCATTTGCTGTGTGTTCTTCTGTGTCCGCTTGCATTCTCGTCAGCAGCACCAGGAATCTGTGTCTCTTTTTGTTGCGTCATCTTGCTGTGTCAGCTCTCTGTGCGTGTGGCGCCACTCCTGAGCAGGCTGTGCTTTTTTTGTGTGGGGTGGCTCTCCTTACGGGGCACACTCCTTGTGCGTGGGGCTCCCCTATGCAGGGGATACCCCTGCACGGCAGGGCACTCCTTGCACATGGCAACACTGCACATGGGCCAGCTCATCACACAGGTCAGGAGACCCTGGGTTTGAACCCTGGACCTCCTATGTGGTAGGCGGACACTCTATCAGTTGAGCCAAATCTGCTTCCCTGCCATTGTTTTTTGTGTGTGTATGTCCCTCTGGAATTGAAAACCAAACCAGGTCCTAAGGATGGCTGTGATGTTGGCCTAAATGCTGGGCAAGGTGGCTTGTGACACCTCAGGAGAGAACCCAAGAACGCTTGTCCCCAGCCCCCAGCCATGCGCTGATTATTCTTCTTTGAGGCAGGAACTAAGAAATATATTCTTGGGTGGGACAGGAGAAGTGACCACAAGGGGTGCCAGCTGCTTTAGTGTACAGTTTCTGGTTTTTACTGTGCAGCAAATACTTATTCTTTGATGATTATGGCTGACATTGCAGCTTGCCTACCTAATATCTGTTCTCCTCTTTTTCTTTATTAGCAGAATTCTAATTTTGTTTGAGGTTTTAATGTGCCCAGTTATAAATGTTCACCCTTCCAGGCTGACCTGAAGCTAGGGGTGTCCATCTGATTCAGGTGGAGAAGATGTAAGGAGAAATTTCAGGGTAAGTTGTTTTCCTGATTAAAAAATAGACTCAGCTGGCACTAGCCTTTTCTTTTTGTCCTCCCCCCCTTCTTCACACCTGGAAAGTGGATGCAATGCCTGGATTGTAGAGTAGCTATGCTGGTGGCGCAGGCTTCTAGAAGGAAGCAGTGTTCCTGGCTGATCTGTGCATTACCTCTGAACTTCTCCTAGTCTGTCAGGCCACCGTAGTGGGGGCTTTTATTATATGGCCCTGAGTGCAAGCCCTAACAGAGCTCCAATGCCACTATCTCCCCACTTTCCGTGGAGCTGACTCCACCAGCAAAGCTTACGCCTGTGCTCATCAGGGGTCAGGTCTCCAGTCTACACTGATAGGTTCAAGGATGGGCACATAGCCTGAGGCAGAACAACCTGAATAAATCAGGACATTTGTACTAGAGAAGACTTTCTTTTTATGTGGATTTGGAGTTTTATGGTGTAATGTCTGGAACAGATAAAGCTAACAATTGAGAGAGCAAATCTGAGCTGGGAGATAAAGATATTGGGTTCTCATGGCATCGGGTATGCCCCTACATCAAACTGTACCTGAAGCCAGCCCTAACCTTGGAGTTTCTAATTATAAAAGCCAATATATTTCCTCTTTCCTTAAGCTAATTAGGGCTTCCTCAAACTCCTCAGGGCTTCCTTAAGCCTAATTCATTCCTAAGGGTAGAAGCTGACTGTGGGGAAATTCTTGGCCTCAAGAAAGGACCTCATTTCTGGTAACTTGGGATGTGCTTTCTAGGAACAGGGGAGCTTAGTTTACAGAAGAGTCTGAGTCCAGGTGAGTGTCACTCTTCATCCCAGGTGCACACACATTTTGATCTTTGAACCTCTGTGAGAACAGTTTTGCTTGCTCTGAATCTGAGACCCGTCTTGGAGAAACACAGGGGTCTATTTTGTCTGGCCCTGGGGGGAGGGTAACACAGGCTAATGGAATGTCCTGTGGTGAGTTATCTGCTCATCTTTCAGGAAACACAACCACCAGAGACAACACTCACTTCCATAAAATTGTCTCTGACACCATCTTAATTCCACAAATGACTGTCAACCGGAGCTGTAAGGAGTTATTTTTAAACTAAATCTTCTTGGCAGGCCATGGGGCAGGCTTTCAGAGTTGATCTCATGAGTGGTCCTGGGACATTTGAAGTGAAATACCTGGCGCTCTGTGTAGGATTTTGACCCAGAGCTGGTGGGAAGGGCTCTGACTGGAGAAGAGGTGGGGACTGCAGGCCTTGGAGGACCAAGGAAAGCCCGGGCCCTTGTGAGCCAAGTGTCTTGTGCCTTAGTATCTTCTTGCTTCCCGGGAGCACTTGAGAAAGCGAGATGAATTTGCTGAGAACCAACATGCGGGACAAGGTGGGCTCAGGTGGGGCAGAAGGTCCAGAGAACCAAACGTGTTTCAGAGGCCGATTTTGTCTCTCCTCTGAGCCCACGATACCTAAAACTCATCTCCTGGTTGGGTTCTGAACCCCAAAAGCCCACGTGTCCTGCGGCTGTATGGTTCTGATCGCCTCATTTGGTCTTTTGGGAGAGCAGAGATGGCTGCCTGGGTGGAGAAGGCTGGGCCCGTGCTCCTGCCTCTCCAGGCTGGCCTCTGGACTCAGGATTTACCAGGGCCTGAGCTGAGAAAGGCAGCATCCAGGACGATGCACAGGATCTTCTTCCTGGGCCGTGTTGAACTTGACCTGTCCCATCTTCCACCAGCCCTCCTCCCTTCCCATCCCTCACCAGAGGGGCAGCCTCGGGGAGAAATTGGCTCCAAGTCTCTGGTACCAGAGAGATAAACAAACAGGCCGTCTTGGAGCAGACATGCTAACCAATCTCCCAGCTTCCTTTCCTCCTCTTCTTTGCCTCCCTCCCTCCCCATTCTTCTCAGACTCGCGTTCTCATTTAAACATCTGCTTTCTCATTTAAAAAGCAGCGTCTTGCGCTTTTTAACTGGGCATTGCTTACATAAAACTGTAAACCCCAGATGCTTTAGGGGTGTGCTTGGGGCCATCGATGGGCACCTGTGAGGGCGATATTCTCAGCCCCGAGGCACAGATGGGGACCTGAGACTGGGCCCCCAGATCGTGGGGCAGAGCTGGCTGCTTGGCCTCTGAAGTCAAAATTCCCAGCGTTCTCGCCCCTAAACCAGGCTGTGTTTCCAAAGGCATACAAGTGGGCCTTTGGGGGCAGCCGGCAGTGTGGGTGGGGCGAGGGAGAGTGCTCTCAGGTCCACCCAGCTCTCTTTGCCCCAGACAACTATGAAGCGGTTTGGGGGAAATGGGGAGACTGTATTATCCTGTTCTTCTCCTACTTCCTTTCTCTCAAAAGAAAAGAAAGAAAAAGAAAAAAGAGCTTTAAGTAACTTTATCTCTGACCCCAGGTCATAGCCAGAGAGGAATATAAGTGAAATAGAGTCTTTGTGGCTCTGAAAACCTCTGGCTGCTTTCCTGGGGTTGAGTCACGTCTCTGCTTCAGGAAGGTGTCATTAATTTGGTGCAAGAAATGAACAAATATAAGTACAGTATGATGTAGAGTCCCCCGAACGAGCTGGGAACTTTCTGGGTTGCATCCATAAGCGTGGGCTGATAGCAAAGATTACATGATGGGACTGGAGCCCGCAAACATTCCTTCGGAACAATTAAGCAGCAGCTCAGTGCCTCCCTGGGCTCTGCCTTCTTTGAAACTGCCTGTGGTTGGATCAGGAAGGCTTTTCCTTCACATCATTTTCAAATGATAAGTTTGAGTGGATGAGTCCTGAGTGGGTTCAATCTCTGGCACACTTTCCCCGGCGATGTGGATAGAAAGGAGATGGCAGGAAAAAATAACAGAAAAAAACCGGCAGGGCCCTTTTATCTCTGTCTGGCCTGCTCTCCAGAGGGCAGCCCCTGGCAGGATGTGATACAGCACCAGGCGAGCAACACCATCTATGGCTTCCCACCCAGGGGCCGGGGGTGGGTGGGTGAATACAGCAGCTCTGAGAGAGGGTACAGATTCCCGTCCACGCTGGGGGGAGCAGGGGCAGTGCCTGCTGATCCCATAGCCTGCCTCTGAGGGTGGGGGCCAGGAGACTTCTCCGCGATCCTGCACTGGTGCATCAGTATGGAGAGGAAGGCTGTCCACAGCCCATCAGATCAGGGAGCCTCGGAGGTGGCAAGACAATTGGATGGTGGGAAGCCACCGCTGGAAGCTGTCCCTCTCAGGAGGATGCACTCCCAGAGCCGAGGGGTCCCTCTCTCCAGCTCAGGCCAGATTCAGCAGACGGGTTAGGGCTCCTGAGGCTGCAGCGCTGACGCCCTGGGCTGCAAGGGCTGCAGGACTGAAGAGGCCACGTCCCTGGGGATCCCCTTGTAGGCTTGCTGTCGCTAAAGCCCCAGGAGGCATGGGAAAAGGGTTGCTCTCCTGTGGAGTGAAGCCCCGTCCCCCTGACCCTACACGTTCCCAAGGTGGTTTTCTTCTCTTCCCCCGCCTCCTCTTTTGCTAACTTGGTACAATCCCACAGCTAGAGGGGTTTTTATGTCTCCCAAGGGGGATGCCTCCAAGTTGTTACTTCCCCTTGGCTGGCTCTGAAGGCCCCTGAGCCCCAGGGCTCTGGGAAATGCCTGCTAGGGGACCCCCAGCAGGAACCCACCTGAGGGGTGCTTAGGTGCGCCCATCGGGCGCTGTACCAACGGCCTCAGGCCTGGTGCTCGCTGACTCACCCGCCAAGCTCTGCTAACTCCAAACCCACATGCCGGGGCAGCAACGGCAGAGCAGGCAGGGCCGGGCGCTGGCGCTGCGAGGCCATCCAGGGTCAGCGCCGGGGCGCCTGCCACCCGCCTCCCGCCGTCCCCCTCGCTCTGCAGGCAGCGCTGGCCACCTTCCAGAGAGCCTCAGCCCTGGAATCCAGGCCCTTCTCCTCCCCTTCCTCTCCTGCTCCCCAGAGGACTTTGATCAAAGTAAGAAGAGAAGTTAACGGGTTTCGTGGAAGCACAGTCGTGCGGAAAGGCTGGGAGACATGGTTAGCTTATCTGTCAGCAATTTAAACCTAGAAGGTTTCCAGAAATGGCCGAGCTGGGGAACTGACCCCAGCCTCCTGGCCTTCTGCCAGCCAGAGGAGGCCTAGGCAGAATAGCGCTGCCTGCTAAGGCTTCCAGCATCCTCCTCCAGGAGAATTGCCCCCACTGCGAGAAGCCCAAGACTCAGGGCCCTTCTCCTAGCTCCAGGGATCCTGCTAGGGCTTGGGTCTCCCTTACTAAGCATGAGACATCCTGCTCACCAACGCCCCCTGCACACCAGCAGGGGGCAGGTGCTAGCTGGCTGAGTGCAAGGTGTTGCACGAGCTTCCTTGGGCTGCAGTAACAAATGACCCCAAAGGGTGGCTGAAAATAACAGAAATGTATCCTCTTGCAGTTGAGGAGGCCAGAGTCTGACCTGAGGTATTAAGCGGGGTTGGTTCCTTCCAGAGGCCCAGATGGAAAAGCCATTCTGTGCCTCCCTCCGGGCTCTCGGTGATGGCCGCCATCTTGGCTGGTGGGTGCATCATGCCAATTTCTGCCTCCCATTTACATGAGTCTCCACGCAGCCTCCTTCTCTGTGTCGCTGGGTCTCAGGCCCTCCTTCTTTCTTTTAGAAGAACACTACCTTAAACCCGGGGTGATGTCCTGGTGAGATCCTTAACTTGAGCATGTCTGCAAGGACTTTTATTCCACATAAGGTTACCCTCACAGGTCTTGGGTGGACATGAATTTGCGGGGAGGACACTATTCAACTCACGGCAGGTAGAGTCATGAATAATAGTAAGGAAACTGGAGATCCTTAAATGATGAGGAGCATGAACTTGAAGGCCAGACAGATCTGTGTTCAACTTTTGGCACTTACTATCTGATAACTTTGGATAAGTTACTTTAACTTACTAAGCCTCAGTTTCCTTGTTGGTCAAGTAGGAGCAATAACATCTACCTCCAGGACTTTTGTGAGCAGTAAGGGAGTAGTCCATGTAAAATGCTTAGCACAGTGCCTGCAACAAAATTAGAGCTCAAAGCAACTTAGTTATTATTAAATAGGTTTAAAAAGGACCCTGACTTTTAAGAGAAGACTCCAAAAGCCCAGGAATTCTGTTGTAAAAAAAGTTTAAGGGTCTAGTTACCTACTTTTAACATAGGGAAAATGTGTCCCCCTCCCCTAAAAGGTATATAGAAAGATGGCATGTGCTTGCACCTGCAGGCCCCAGCCCCACTTCCTTGTCCATGTCTACACTAGAACATGCACTGAAATCTCATGGCCCTAATATACCAGAAAGCCTTAGTGTCAGAAGAAATCTTTAATTTTATCTTTTTTCCTCCCTAATGATTCTTAATCTTTTCTACAACATTTTCTTAAAGACCTCACCTAGTAAAGATTTAAAGACTCCAATGATGGGATATCCATTCGTTTTTCCTTCCTCCCTTCCTCCCTTCCTTCCTCCCTCCCTTCCTTCATTCTACCTATCCACTCACCCAGTGAATAGTTGTTGACTACTAGCTATGCCCAGCATGTGACGCTATGTGCTTAGGACACATAGTTTCCATCTTTGTAAGGCTCACAGTCTAGCGGAGGAAGGCAAGTGCTGAAGGAAGGACAACACAAATATTTACAATAGTCATCATTGTGAATGCAAGCCTGATTGCTGGCGGGGAATTGCCACAATCTAGATAAACCAACTCACACCCCCGGCCACCCCCTGAGGAAGGATTCCTGGGGCAGGGAGTCTGAGGTCAGCTGGCAGCCACGCTCCTGCTTCCTCAGTTTCTGGACCATGTCCTCTTTCTGTGTGTGCTCTTGCTCTTTGGCACTGCAGCACCCTGGTGTGACACTCAGCTCCATCTTTGATTTTCAGGAAAACCCTGCTTTTATCAGGCAATTTGTGGGTCATTAGGTTTTCTTGCAGATCCTGGTGGGAATGATGTATCAGAGTAGAGCCAAACAACTTCAAATTGGATATCAAGTGTCCCCCCGTCACAAAATGTCCTGAGACATTCCAGCACTGGGGAATTTTCCCACACTTTATCCCACACCTTACTCGGAGTTTGGACTCAGCCTTACAGCATCTGACTCCTCCCCACTTTCTGGTAGAGAAGGACAAATTTTCCTCATCTTCTCGTACATAACGGTTTTGCTAATTTTTGGGGGTCTGATTGTTGTGTAGGCGCCTTCCTAGCCCTGAGGTCTTTCCCTCCTACCTGAGGCTGGTCATCAGGGCATTTTCCTAAGCAGAGTGTGGTCAGCTTTTAATATGTTGTAACTCCGGCCACGCGATGAAAAAGGACAGGTTTCACGAACGTGCATAATAGGATGCGATGCCTGCCTTCATTCAGCGGTTAAAGACGATGAAGGATGGCTAGGGCCAGCCAGAAGAGCGGAGGAGAGGCAGAGTTTCAGGCAGAGGGAGCGAAATATAAGAAAGTCGCAAGACCAGAGAGTTCTTGGCTTGTTGGAGGACGCAGGCCCAGCGGCTGGACCAGAGCTGTGAGGGGCGAGGGAAGAGATGGGGCTGGAGAAATAAGCAGGGACATGACAATCTCCCCAGAGAAAACTGGTTTCGTCTTCCCTACGTCTCTCAGGGACCCTGTCACTACGCTCAGCTGAATTTGTCCCACTTCCATCCTCAGTCCCAGCCAGGGCTGTGCTCTGGAGCTGTCCAGGACACTGAGCTTGGTGGCGCTCCTCCCACCCTTTCCCTCAGGAGAGAGTCTCAGTGGTGCCACTTTTAAAAAATTACTCATGGGAAATGGATTTGGCTCAAGGGATAGGGCATCTGCCTACCACATGGGAGGTCCAGGGTTCAAATCCAGGGCCTCCTGACCTGTGTGGAGCTGGCCCATGTGCAGTGCTGACGCGCACAAGGAGTGCCCTGCCAGGCAAGGGTGTCCCTGCGTAGGGGAGCCCCATGCACAAGGAGTGCGCACCGTAAGGAGAGCCTGTGCAGCCTGCCCAGGAATGGCGCCGCACACACGGAGAGCTGACACAGCAAGATGACGCAACAAAACGAGACACAGATTCCGGGTGTCGCTGACACAAGAAGACATAGAAGAACATACAGTGAATGGACATAGAGAGCAGACAACGGGGGGGGGGGGGGGGCAGGAAGGGAGAGAGAGAAATAAAAAATAAATTTTAAAAAACAATAAAATAAAGATTAAAAAAACACTGAAGCGCAGTCCTGCAGGAATGAATCAGCCAGCTCTTCCTCACATGCCATCCCTGTGCATCTCATTCGATGTGAAAACTCACGGGAATGGCCCAGCCTCTGGGGGTTCCTCTTTGCACACTTCATTCCACCTGGACAGGAGCACCTGAAGGAGCCTGGCCAGCCTCTGCTGACTGCTGGGAGCCCCCAGCAAATTTGTTTACAGTGAGAACATGCTCCCTTCAAGATTTCCAAGGCCTTTCAACCCTCATGATCTCTTAAAACCTGGACTGCCCTGGCCTATAAGGAGCCTTCTTTGCGTTACAAAGAGACAACATCCTTGGGGCAGATGGGGTTTGGCCAGGAGCCTGGGCTGGATTTCAGCTGCCCTTGGCAGGGTCCCTTTGTGCAGGCTGCAGGCCACACCCCTGAAAAAGGCAGTCGGTCTAATGCCAAGGTCAGTCAGGACTTTAAAACCCCAGCTTTCCAGATGAGGAAACTGAGGTGCAAGTCAGCACAAGGCAGAATCCAAATCCTCCTGCCGGCTGGTGGTTCAGGCTGTTTCTTTTCAGGGTGAGGAGCTAGCCACGGGATGTGGAATCAGCGGACAGGATTTGCCTTGCAGGGTGCACAGGGCCAGGCAGATGTGGGTGGCCAGGGGCTTTCTGATGCCGAGTTTTAAAACCTATAAAATTGGGATAGAAATGTGCAGCACGCAGGGCTGCCGCGAGGGTTAGCGGAGAGAATGGGCGCAAGGCCGCCCTGCACGAAGCCGGCCCAGGGCAGGCGCTGGTGGGCCGCCCGGCGGAGGGGCCAAGCTGAGGAGAGCGGGGAGCTGTGTTCAGGTGGAGGAGGAGGCCGTGGGCGGTGGCCGCTCCTCTTTCGGGTGACTCACAGCTTGGCGACCAGCGAGGCTCAGAGGCCACACGGTTTGGTGGGGAGAAAGCCTCTCCCCAACTCTAGAGTCGACGTTGTGGGGATGTGGAGGCAGCCGGGGAGATGCGACATGGCTGCTAAGAAGTGTGTCACAGGGTCTGAGAAAGGAAAGCAGGAAATACTCTGAGCAAGTAAGAGATTTTTGGCAGTGTGACATTTTGGGGGATGGGGCTTCACAGAGGGGTGAAGGATCCAGGCGACCGTGGCAGGGAGGGCCATTGGCGTAGGCGTGGAGGGACTCCTGGGCTCCACCCGGGGAGAGGGCAGAGGGCAGCAAAGACCTGGGATTTCTTCCCCCTCCCTGAGAGGCGGTAGCTGGATTTGTCCCAGGGACCCTGAGCCGGGCTTTGGAGAGCCGGGTGAGTTCCTCCAGGCACTGATGTGGTTTACACGGGAGGGACCTCTTGGAGAATGGGCACGGAGCCACCTTGCGCAAAGCGGCCCGGAGCAGATGTTAGTTGGCCAGCCCTGACGGAGGGGCAGATCTGGGGAGAACAGGGAGGTGGTTGTTCAGGAGGGAGAGAGATCTGTGCCTCTTTAATCTATTTATTATAAACAGATTAGTTGAACATCTACTTTATGCTAGGCCCTGTGCTGGGTACTGGAGTTATAAATATAAAAGTATGAAGCAAATCCTCATTTGGTATTAATGACTAATGTGTATACATGCATGGAAGTGGGTGTGTGTATGTTTGCTGTCAAGCTTTGTGAGTTTGTATATGTAAGTGGCCATAACTGTTTGCATACATGTATTTCCATAATGTATGTGCACATATAAATGTCTGTGTATGCAAGCATGCATATACATGGATATGTTTATGTGTATATGAGTATGTGTACAAGTCTGTGTGGGTAAGCATATGTGTGTGTATCATCCTCTCCAATATCTAAGAAAAAAGTTGTAGGGTGAAATTTTCTCTAATAGGTCCCAAGTTTATGCATCTAGAAAAGAGGAGTCATTGGTCTAGAGCTTTTGCTCCAAGGATGCTGGGAGCTGGGAGCTTGGGCTGCCTTGCATCAAGTGCACAGCTTGCATGGTGGGGCAGGGCACAAAGGTGGACATAAAGACCAAAGAGACAGGTAGGCATAAGGGACTGACCTGAGGTCAGGGCAAACGGGAAGCCAGGGTTCAGGAAAACCAGACCAGGGTGAAGAAATTTGCCAAACCCTAGGAAGAGGTTAGAACTCCAGGTAAAAGCTCAGGAATTGGCGGTTATCAGAGGCCTGGAGAAGGCAAGATCAGGAGACAAGAAAGTGGCTGATACCCAGGTACCCCGGCAAAAGGGTCATGCTTCCCCCAGACATGAGCACACATGGTGGTTTCCAGGCAAAGGCAGTCTTAGGCAGAGCCTCTTAAAAACTCCCTGCAGGGTGGAAGCTGGTGCCTGGCTCAGGAACCAGTAAGACGTCACTGTTTGAAGGTAACTGATGCCTCCAGTGAAGTCTGAGACCATGCAATAGTGAGCAAAAGATGGCTGAGAAGAACCAGCGGCCCCAGAACAGGCCTGGGGTGGGGCCAGCAGGACACTGGTCCTTGTGTACTGTTGTCCCCATCACGGTTTGTCACTTAGATGGGCTTCTTTGAAATTTATGTCCACTTAATTTCATTTTTATTATGCAGTTAATCAAACGAGGGTGAGGAAAAAGGGGAGTGTATCAGAATGCTTATATTTCATTTGCTTAATGGAGCGCTCAGAGTAGGAGAGAGAAAGCTCCCTAATAATTTATTTTTGTAATCGGAGTTATATTTTGAAAGTTTCCGACAGTGTCACCAACTGCTCCGGACAGGGAGACAGGCTGTCTTTATCTGGTGCCCGTGAATGGAACCAGACGTGCCTTCAAAGACGTGCTGTCTTCTGGGAGTGCAGATAACTGTCGATTAGAAAAATGGGACGGGGCAAGGCAGAGCGCACTTGCAAGTCCTGCCAGGGCTTGGAGGAGAGTTAAGTCTGATTTCCCACAGTAATCCAGATTGCTGGTTTCGGGGCTGTAGGAGGGATTTCAGATGTTAATCCCAATTGTTTCTGCCTGTGACTGGGCTTCCTTTCAACTCTGGGCTTGAGAATGTGGGTTGATTTGCAGGGTTGCCTGGGTCTGTTCTCAGCCCAGGGCCTAGAGGGAGGAGGGCAGGGGCTGCTGGCACGGGCCCCAAAGGCCACATGCTTCCTTCAGGCCCACTTGACTCATTTTCTAAGCCACAAGGTCACCTTTCTATTCCAGGGTGTCAGTCAATAGGAGCACTGGTTGTAGAGTAAGGCTGAGAAGTAGGCCTTGGACAAGTTACTTGGAACCTCTGCTGATGGTATGGTGAGGGGCGATATAACATGGAGCATGCAGAAGCAGATGGTTCCAAAACGTACTTGCTGCATGACCTTGGGCAGTTTATGTCTCTGTGCCTTAGTTTCCTCATCTGTAAAATGGAAATTAGACGAGTATCTTCTGCATGGAGTTGTTAAGAGGATTGAGTCAATTAATGTATATTATGCATGTATACATGTACATATATGTATATATGTTTTGCACATATATGCATATATAGTTTACATATATATGACTTAGAACAGTGCACTAAGTATTTGATAATATTAACTTTACATTAGAGGATGAATTATATCTCCCAAAAAGACACATTCGAACCCCTGGTCCTGTGAAGGTGACCTTATTTGGAAAGAGGGTCTTTGAAGATGTGATTATTTGTGTGTGTGTGTAATATTTCTCCCTTTTTCATTAAGCTGCTTTTTTTTTTTAAGATTTATTTATTTATTTCTCTCCCCTCCCCCCCACCCCGGTTGTCTGTTCTCTGTGTCTATTTGCTGCATCTTCTTTGTCTGCTTCTGTTGTTGTCAGCAGCACGGGAATCTGTGTTTCTTTTTGTTGCGTCATCTTGTTGTGTCATCTCTCCGTGTGTGCGGCGCCATTCTTAGACAGGCTGCACTTTCTTTTGTGCTGGGCGGCTCTCCTTATGGGGTGCACTCCTTGCGCATGGGGCTCCCCTGCGGGGGGACACCCCTGCGTGGCACGGCACTCCTTGTGCGCATCAGCACTGCACATGGGCCAGCTGCATACGGGTCAAGGAGGCCCGGGGTTTGAACTGCGGGCCTCCCATGTGGTAGACGGAAGCCCTAACCACTGCGCCAAGTCCGCCGCCATGAAGACGTGATTATTGATCATGACGACAAACGGGTTAGGCTGAGCCCTGATCCGATATGAGGAAGGAAGAGGAAAAACTGGACAAAGGGTCCCAGACACAGCGGAGAAGCCCCATGACAACGCAGGCTGCGATGGACGTGCTGCAGCTGCGAGTGGGTGCCCCCAGGATTGCCACATGCAGCTGGAGCAGAGGTCCCCCCTGCAGGCTTCATGGGGTGCTCGGCCCGGCCGGCACCTTGATTTTGAACTTCAGCCTCCAGAACCGTGAGAGAGCAAACTTCAGCCGTTTCCAGCCAAAGGCTGTGGTACTTTGTTAAGGCAGCCGAGGAAAGCAAGACGCCGCAGCTGCAAAGTGGCGACTGTAGTTGCCCCAGCCTGGCCCGGTCCTTAGGAGAAGCTGGCGAAGTTGCTGCAGCACGAAAGGCTCGGGAGGTGCAGGCCCGCTGCGTGTGACAGGCCGTGCGCCTCAGCCTCACAGGCTGTTCTGAGGCTTACTCGGGGTGGGGCTGGTAAAGGCTTTGCTGGGACCTGGGAACGGGCCACAGCCGGGCACGAAAGCCGCCGGCCATCCCGCCTGTCGCCTGTCCTTGGGTGGCCCGGGAGGGCCGCGCGGCTGCTGCCGGGAGCCACCTCAGGCCTCCTCGGCCGCTCCAGGCCCGGCTGGGCAGCCTTCTCTTAGCGGCCCAGGGAGGCGGCAGACTGAGGGGGCTGTTTCCTTCGTGAAAGAAACCTGCCTGCGCCTGCGAGCTCCCGCTGGGTGCGAGACAGGAGGAGTGGGCAAGATCGGGCACGTGGCCAGGGGAGGAGGCGCGGGCGTGGGGGGAGATGGCGGAGCGCCCGCCTGGAGAGGAACACCCAGCCTGGAGGTTTGCGGGGTGCCCGATCCCTGCCGGCAGCGCCGACAGGGTCCCCGGGACCCTCCCTTATCCAGACAAGAGTTGCTTTCAGAAATGGCCCCCCAGAGTCAGACATGGGGCGCGGGGCCCTGTCTGTTCTGGGATTGAAGCCTGAGTCACCACCTGCTAGGCTGAGGGCCTCCTGGTTCATTCTTCCCAGGAGGCCAGGCCTGCTGGACAACGTGAACCCCATGCCCGGGTGGGGGACACAGAGGCCTGGTTTTGCTTTGGGAGGGATCCCTCAACTCAGGGAGTGCCTTTGGGTAAGGGGTGCAGGGAATGTTCCAGCAAACCTCCCAGGCTAGCGCTTCTTCCTGTTAGCTAAGATCTATTTTTATTCACCCATGCCTTGTCTGGGAGCAAAATCAGTTCTTCCTGCTCTAATTGCCAGTCACATTTCAGTATCGTGCAGTCTAATTATTTGGCAAGTGATAATAACACTGAGCTACCATTTAGCAAATGCTTACACGAGCCAGACCGTCCCGGTAGTTGATGCAGTGGGCTTGTAGTCGATTGCCTGACTCTGCCATTTACGAGCCTGGGGCAGGTTCACTTTGCTTCTAAAGCCCCCCTCACCTGTCAGATGGGAGTAATTGAAATGTTTTAACTTTTTAAAAAATTTATTTCTCTTCCCTTTCCCCCCCCCCGCCCCGTTGTCTGCTCTCTGTGTCTATTTGCTGCGTCTTCTTTGTCCCTTTGTCCGCTTCTGTTGTTGTCAGCAGCACGGGAATCTTTGTTTCTTTTTGTTGCGTCATCTTGTTGTATCAGCTCTCCCTCTGTGTGTGCAGCACCATTTCTGGGCAGGCTGCACTTTCTTTCGCGCTGGGTGGCTCTCCTTACGGGGCGCACTCCTTGTGCGTGGGGCTCCCCTACGTGGGGACACCCCTGTGTGGCATGGCACTCCTTGCACACATCAGCACTGCGCGTAGGCCAGCTGCACACGGGTCAAGGAGGCCCGGGGTTTGAACCGCGGACCTCCCATGTGGTAGACGGACACCCTAACCACTGGGCCAAGTCCGCTTCCCAGATAAGAGTAATTGAG
Source organism: Dasypus novemcinctus (assembly GCF_030445035.2). Classification (NCBI taxonomy): domain Eukaryota; kingdom Metazoa; phylum Chordata; class Mammalia; order Cingulata; family Dasypodidae; genus Dasypus; species Dasypus novemcinctus. The sequence continues at coordinate 18,868,494 of NC_080699.1, read as the reverse complement.
ACCCCAGGTGTGGCAGTCATGAGGTGGCCACCTGGGTCCCCCTGGGCTAGTTGCTGAACTATGGGGGCTACATCAGCCTCCAGCTCCTTCAGGGTCTGCCTGGGCTGCAGAAGCCTGCTTCGTCTATGGTCCTGCGGTTCCCGATGAAGCCCGGGAGGCCCTGGTCAATGCATGTGCTCCAAAGGGTGAGGGAGAAACCCTAGAAGTATCCGTGAATGTGCTGCATCATACAAGCTTGAGGGGTATGGGGCAGGGAGATCTTCTTCAATATAAGAGACCAACGTTTGCATCTTGAACCTCCTACCATGATGATAGAAGCACAACAGCTGGTGAACTCTTTGGATTCTAGAAATGGCATATTCCAAACCTAGGGACACTACTCTGGCCCATTACAAAATAACCTGAAGGCCTGCCAACTTTGAGGGGGGCCCAGAGCAGGACTGGGCTCTGCTGTAGGTCCAGGCTGCAGAGCAAGCCGCCCTGTGCTTGGGCCACACAACCCAGCAAAACCTGGGGCATTGGAGGTATGAGTGACAGAAAAAGATACCATGGGAGTTTGTGGCAAGTGCCAGTGGGAGAATCATAACCTAGGACCTTAGGGTTCTAGAGCCAGACCATGCCATCTGTAACAGAGAATGACATCTTTTTAAAAACAAACCCGTCACGGTGCTGAGGGTTTAGAGATGGAATGCCTGACAACGGGATACCGAGAGATGATGTGGCTAGAACCATCCAGCATGAGCTGGGTCTGCTGTCAGGGTAGCAGGCACAGCAACAATTCATTGTTAGATGGAAGTGGTACACCCAAGTCCAAGGCCAAGAAGGACCAGAGGATGCAAGAAAGCTGCCCTAATAGGTAGCCCAGACCCCCAATGGCACTCACTACCACTGTACCAGAGCCCCTCCTTCGGTACACACCTGTGGCTCTGTAGGGGACCTTGTGAAAGCAGCTGGAGGAGGAGGAAAAAGCCTGAGGTCAGGGTAGCTCAGGAACTGGGTGTCAGCACTGGCAGTCGTAAAAGACTGGTACCCTCTGCTTCTGGGGAGATGGCGTAAACAGACTTTTCCCAATGCCTTGCACTAAGTACAACTAAAACCTGGACATTATATATAAGAAGAAACAAGAGAATGCTCTGAAAAGTAGAGAGAAAAAGGCAGATGGCTAGGGACCTGGGTTTTCCTCTTGTCTCATATATTCCAGGCTTGGAGCTGAAGACGTTGGCAACCAGGAAATGCCAACAGGTGCGGGCACAGAATGGCCCAGCAAAGGCCTGTTCTCTCCAGCCGAAGGACCAGGACAGAACACCAGCTGGGCAGAACACTTTTAGACAATAACCACACTACTCCAGCCAAACGTCACAGAGAAACCCACCGCTAAACTCAAACTACACCAGCAAAGCCCGAAGGGAGAGCCTGGACTTCCACCCCAACAAACTCTAATGAGAGGCCCCAACTCCCCTGCCAAGGTGGTGTTGGAGATGGCCGGAGAGCTGGGGTCTTTGTCCTGAGCCCCTGCCCTCTGCAGTGCCAGCGCAGGTCACGGGGAGCCTGGACTTGCACCCCAGCAGGCAGTAACGAGGCCTCTCTTTCCCCCGCACTGGGTGGTGTTGGAGGAGGACTGGTGGAGAGTTAGTATTTTAATCCCCATCCCGGTGGAAACGAGGTCACCCCCAACCCAGTGATGTGAGGGCAGTTTTGTGGGGGCAGAGATGAGGCACCCCTGCTCCTTCCAGACAGGGTGATATCAGTGGAGACTTAGAGGGGAGCCAGAAGGCTGCCCCCACCCAGCAGTAACCAGGCACCCTTGCGCCCCTGGGTGTCAAGAGAGGTGAGTGGGGAATCCAAACGTCTCTCCCCACCTGGTAAGAACCAGGCAGTACTGGCCCTTCCCTTGCCAAAACAGTGTCAGAGGAAGCCAGCTAAAACAAAAGGTTTAAATAAAATTCATGGTCTCATGACATAATGCCCAAAATATCCAGGTTTCAATCAAAATAAAAGGCACTCAGATCATAAAGGAAGAAATAAAACTCTATTTGCAGATGACATAATTATCTATATAGAAAAGCTTAAGGTATCTACAAAAAAATCCTAGAATTAATAAGTGAATTTAGCAAGTTCACAGGATACAAAATAAAAAGGCAAAAATTAATTACATTTCTATAAACTATTAATGAACTCATGGACACCAAAATTAAAATATAATACAATATACAATCACTTAAAAGAGAGAATTACTTAGGTGTAAATCTAATAAAATAAGTACAGAACTTGAATGCTGAAAACTACAAAATGCTGATGATATAAATCAAAGAAGATCTAAATAAATGCAGGGACATTCTCTGTTCATGGATTGGAAGACTCAACATAGTAAAATATATCAATTCTTCTGAAATTGATGTACAGATTGAATGTAATTCCTATCAAACTCCCATCAAGATTTTTTATAGACGTACATAATTGTATTCTAAAATTTATATGGGAAGTCAAAGGAGATGGAATAGCTAAAACAATTTTGAAAAAGAAGAATAAAGTGGGAGGAATCAGCCTCCCGATTGAAAGATTTAACGATATAGTTAAGGTAATCAGGACTGTGGAATTGGCAGGACAGACACATAGATCAGTGGAACAGAATAGAGAACCCAGAAATAGGCCCACACAAATACATCCAACTGACTTTTTTTTTTTTAAGATTTATTTTATTTTATTTAGTCATTTATTTTTTAAAATTTATTTCTCTCTCCTCTCCCCCCACCCTGCTGTTGTCTGCTCTCTTGTGTCCATTCGCTGTGTGTTCTTCTGAGTCCACTTGCATGCTTGACAGCACTGGGAATCTGTGTTTTTTGTTGTTGTTGTTGAGTCATCTTGCTGCATCAGCTCTTTGTGTGTGTGGCACCACTCCTGGGCAAGCTGCACTTTTTTTGCATGGGGCAGCTTTCCTTAGGAGGTATACTCCTTTTGAGTTGGGCTCGCCTACGCGGGGGACACCCCTACATGACATGGCACTCCATGCACGCAGCAGCACTGAGTATGGGCCAGCTCACCACACGGGCCAGAAGGCTCTGGATTTGAACTCTGGACCTCCTATATGGTAGGCAGATGCTCTATCAGTTGAGCCACATCCGCTTCCCCCAACTGACTTTTGGCAAAGGAGCAAAACCAATTCAATGGAGGATGGATAGCCTTTTCAACAAATGGTTTTGGAGGAATTGGACATCAGCTGACAAAAAGTTGAGCCCCAGCCTAAACCTTGCACCTTATACAAAAATTAACTAAAAATGAATCACAGACTTAAACGTAGGGCATAAAACTTTCAGGAAAAAAAAAAAAAAAAAAAAAAAAAACAGCAAAAAATCTTCAGGGTCTAGGTGAGGCAAAATGTTCTTAGACTTGACACCAAAAGTTTGATCCATAAAATGGAAACTTGGCAAATTGGACTTTATCAAAATAAAAAAAACTTTTCCTTTTCAAAAGTCCCTGCTACCAACTGGGAGAAAATATTTGAAACCATATATCTGGTAAGAGTTTAATCAGGAGTATATAAAGAACTCTGAAAACTCAGCAGTAAAAAAGCCGAACAATCCTATAGAAAATGGATAAAAGACATGAAAAACATTTCACTGAGAAGGATATTTGAATGGCAAGTAAACACAGGAAAATATTTTCAAAATCATTAGCCATTAGGGAAATGCAAATTAAAACCACAATGAAATATCACTATACACCTATTAGAATGCTAAAATAAAAAATAGTAACAACATTAAATGCTGACAAGAATGCCAAGAACTGGATCACTCATAGATTGCTGATGAGACTGCAAAATTGTACAGGCCCTCTGGAAAACAATGTGGTGGTTTCTTAAAAATACTAAACGTTCAACTACCATACTACCCAGCAATTGCACTCTCAGGCACTTATCCTAGAGAAATGAAGGTCTATGTTCACACAAAAACTTGTCTATGAATATTTCTGTCAGTTTTATTCATAACCATTCCAAGCTGGAAACAAACCAGATGTCCTTCAATTGATGAATTCTTAAGCAAATTATGGTATACTCATACATTGGGATACTACTCAGCAATGAAAAGAAATAAAGCCTTGATACATGCAACAACATGGATCAATTACCAGAGAATTATGCTGACTGGAAAAAAGTCTACCCCAAAAGATTACATGCTGTATGATTCCGTTTATATAACATTCTTGATGGGCTAAAATTAAAGAGTAGAAAATACGTTAGTCAAAGATAAAGAGGAGAAGGCATGACATGCACACTCTTTAACCTGGCATACAAGGACCTTCACAATCTGGTTCCTCCCAACTCCCCAGTCTCATTTCTCCTCTCTTCCCAGAGCACTCCCATTGTTTGTCACAACCAAGCACTTTAAAACTTCCCATGCAACGAAAGTTCTTCCTTCTGTAAGGATCACGTCCCCTTCCCCAAATACTTTCTTCTCTCCAATTCACCAGTCTATTTCTCTTTATCCTTCAGATTCTTGTTCAGATTTTTTCACCTCTAGGACGTTTTCCCTGACCCCAAGCCTGGGCTCCGTGCCCCTCTGGGTGTCCCAGCTAGAGTACTCTCTACTCTACATACTCTGGTAATTGCTCTCTTTTTTTCCCTGCCAGAATAAGCTCTGTGAAAGCGGAAGCCGTATCTCTGACTCCTTGACATTGTATTCCCAGAGTTGACAGAGTGTCTGGCATACAGGAGATGCCCAGTGTTGAATAACAATAGTGGGTTTGGCTGTGGGCTTAATGGCTTCGTGTAGCTGGCTTTGTGTCCCATTGCCTGACGAAGACAAAGGGGAGGTCTTCTCTTCCACATTCACACCCTGAGGTGCAGAGTAGGGACCCCTACTTCTTTGCAGAGTTGTTCCCATGTTACAGCAGATCACATGGAGTCATTTAAGAGCACACCTATTTGCTGGGGTGTAGGATACAAAGTGAATGCAATTACAATGATGAGGTTTCACCATTTTCAGTAATTCAGAGCATCAATCTCTCTCTTCTTCCATCCTCTTTCTAGCTAGCAGGTCCCTGTAGACATGACCTCCAGGATTCCTGCCTAGTCTTGCCCAGTCTTCCTTGGTTCACCACCTATGACATTTTTCCTGCCCAAGCAGAGATGTATTTTTCTCTTTCAGTTTCTTGGGTCCCTACATTATATGTGTGTATAGTGGGGAGAGGAATCTTCTAAGCTTTGGGTTGAAACTATCTCTGAAGAACCACTTGAATTTTACTCCACAGTGTCAATTTGATTCTGACCCAAACCCTTGTCTCACTAGGCTTTTGTCTATTCTGGGCCCTAAGCATGTCTGTAAGTTCCTCTGAACTGAGCATCTGATCTTGGTTGTGGTTAGCTGGAGAGCGTTATTTGTTTAGCTAAGAAGTGCTCAGTCATTAGAGGAATCTGAATTCTATCTCCTCTGCTGGCCAGCTGTGTGATGTTAGTCAAGTCTCCTAGCACTTCTGCACGTTACTTTCCCTTTTGTTGAATGGGTTAGTAATGATGTCCATCTTCTCGGGATTAAATCAAGTAATACAGGTAAAGGGCCTGGCATATAGCACCTGCCCCATAAATGTTAGCTTTTGTTATTCTGAGGTCTTCCCTGCTCTTCCCTTTTCTCTGTAACTTAGAGTCATTTGATGTGGGCTTCTGACTCAACTCTTCCACTTTGTGACCTTGGATAAGTCTTTGTGACCTTGGCTTTGTGGTTCTGGGCAGGTCTTTTAACCTTTCTGATCTTTGGTTTTCTCTGGAGTGTAAAAGGCACAGACATACCAACTTGGAGGCTGTTGTGGGCGTGAGAGGCTATCAGCTCTGCAGAAGCCCTTTACCCGCGTAGCTGCTGTGCAAATGGCATGAAGATGAGGCAAAGGAGGCAGAAAAGCCCCTCCTTTCCTCGCAGCAGCTCCTGTCAGCATCACAGCCTGGCTTTATGGCGTAATACCTCGTCTGTCATGCACATTTCCATATTAAACTCTCTCTTTTCCTGTCAGCTTCCCCAAGTCTATCACCATTTTTTCCTTCCAAGATTGATTTGCTTACCCCCACCCCCTCCCCCCACACACTGGTCTGGGATGCTCCATCAATATACAAGGGTTTGGGGACAGGGGTTTGAGCCTAGGCCTTTTTGACAATTTGGAATCTTGGCTGGACTTACTCTGTTTTTTCTCAGACATGTTTGGGATGGTTGTGGCACTCATATTCTGTAGTTTTATGCAGCAGTAGAATTTTGAATCTTAGGAATCAGTGATTCAGCTCCTTTATTTTAGCGTGGAGGAAAGTGAGACCACAGGGGGAAAGGTTGGTCTAAGGTCACACACTTGGGTTTTCACTGAGCTGGGCACTTTTCTCAGGTTGGATTCCCCAGAAGCAGACAGAGGCAGGAATTCTTTTGTAGATAATGAGTTAAGGAAGGGCTTGATAGGGATTGAAAAACTGTTCTAGTTTCCTAGCTGCTAGACAAATACCATACGACGGGCTGGATTAACAACAGGAATTTATCAGCTCATGGGTTCAAGGCCAGGAGAAGTTCAAAGTCAAGGCATCAGTAAGACGATGCTTTCTGCCAGAACACTGCAGCGCCTTGTCCTTGGCTTTTCCGTCACATGGCAGTGCCCGTGGTGGCACCTCCTCTCTCTTCCAGGTTCTGTTGGCTTCCAGCTTCTGGCTGCTCACTGTGGCTTCTCTCTCTGTCTGACTTTCCCTCTGCTTATAAAGGACGCCAATAATCTGGATTAAAGCCTAACCTGATTCAGCTGGGTCACACCCTAGCTGAAGTAACATCTTGAAGAGGCCTTATGGACAATGGGTCCACACCCACCAGAAAGCAGACTGAGAACATGTCCAGACTGGGGTACACAACTCAATCCACCTCAGTCCACCCTCCAGACCCCAAAAATACATGTTCTTCCCATAGTATTACATTAATTCCGTTACAACATCCCAAAAGCCTTAAGTCATTTCAGTAACAATGTGAAGTACAAAGTCTCCTCAAACTCAGTTATGGGTGTCATCAGTCCTGAGGCACAAATACTGTATGATTTTATTTAAATAAAGCAAAACAAAACCATAATTTTTAGGGTTGCATGCATAGGTGGTAAAACTCTAAAGCAAAACAAGGGAGTGATTCCTATTTAATACAAAAGCCAGGAGAGTGGGGCTATCTTTGCTAGGTGGTGGGGAGAGAGTTATTCAGAGTGGGGTAGATGGAGGGCCGGCCATATTCAATTTCTTGTCCTGGACGGTCGTCTCAACGTTTGTTTTGTCACAAATCACTGAACTGCCTCATGTTTCGTACATGTCTCTGCATATGTGGTATATTGCACAATGTTAAAAAATGGTTCAAATAAAATATCTAGGAACTACTGTTTTTTAGAAGTTTAAACTCCTTTTCTCCTTTGCTTTTCAGTCAAAGGAAAGGGTTCCCTTCCAAAGGAGAGGAGGAAGGGGAGGGAAGGGGCAGGAAGAGAGAGATAGGGGAAGAGCCAAGGGAAGGAAGAAGGGGAAAGTAAGGAAGGAGGAGGCAGAAGTGGAAGAAGAGGGCACGGGGGAGAAGAGAAAGAAGGCAGTGAAGGAGGAGGACTCTTCCCAGAAGAGAGAGCCGGAGCCCACCTCCCAGGCTTTGGTGCTGCTGCCGGATTCCGGGGAAAATACCAGCCGTCAGTCTCAGTGACGGGCGTTCCACTTTATGGGCCTGGAAGCATGAACACCGCAGCTTGACTGAAACGGGCGCATTGAAACCAGTGAAACAGGACGGTGCTCGGCCTGACCCCTCCGGGAGCACGTCCCCACCTGATACATTACTGACAAGGCTGCCTTGTATCAAGGCGTTCCGGCCTCCCTCGTAATAAACGTGTACCGCCCGTGCTTTATCACCCATTACTGCATTAAAAGAACCGTCTTCATTTCATTGTTAAAGTGATTAACAGGGCAAGTGTTAAAGGAAATTAATACTCAAAAGGAAGAGTATCTGGAGCTGGAAAATAACTCCTCCAAACTGGTCTGGTGGTGAAGCTGGGGCTTCTCTCGTCAATGAGGCTGAGAGAGTGAAATCTAGAATAGTCTATGAGGGTGGCCAGCTGTGAGAGAGGAGGAAGCGGGGAGGAGGAAGGGAGCCAAGGCAGGTGAGGAGGACAAAGAAAGACGGCCACTCATCTGTGCCCGTGGGCCGCAGCTCAGCGAGGGGCGTCCTCCTGCCGGCCTCCCCGTGTCCCCATGGTGCCCAGTTGAACCAGACTATAGCACCCACTTCCAAGTCCTACAGACCCCACTGCCTTGCAGTGGTCTCCTAGTGCAGACCACAGGGAGAGGACATTGGGCTCTTGCTGAGGGAAACTGAGATGGAATGGCCTTGAAGAGAGACAGGACCAGCCCAGGAACAGGCTGCAGCTGGGGCCAGCCGCACCCCTTCCGCCCTGAGTCCCACAGGCCTGAGAGCTCCTGCTCCCTGGCAAGGCAGCTGAAGATGCAGCTGGCACTCAGGCTGCAGCCAGGGCCCAGAGGTCTATTCTGGGCTTGGCTTTTGGGGAATTGCAGTTTCCTCTGAAAATTTCCTCCCGCATTCATTCCTTCATTCATCTCATGTTGGTTAAGCTCCTGTGGTACAGCAGGTTCTACTTTAAGAGCTGGGCACACAGAGATAAAGAAAACCTTGGCCCTTCACCTCAAGGAGTTTCAGTGTGTTGGAGACAAAGACCATTACCTGTAAATAGAGAATTTCTAGGCATGCATAGTGTGTTTAATTCCACTGTTCTTGAAAGTGGCTTTAAGTTTGTATTTCTCTGTTGTACGTATCACTGCAGTACTCAGCTGCTAATACATTTTTTTTCCAGACTCTGAAAGCTATCATGGGCTATTAGCCAAAGAAAACTCCTAAAAAGACCTTTCTGTGTCTTGGCCGATAACTATACTGCAAACACCCACAGCTAACGATCTGCAGGGCGTGCTGTGTACTCTGTTTTCACATTCTTCTCACCCTTTATTTTGTGTCACTGAAAATTAAATGGCTCCAAAGGTGTCCCGATGGCGTGGCCCTGCTGCAGGCAAGCGGAGCACCTCCGCAGGATGCTAAAACGTGAGCTCCCCGGTGGCTCAGGATGCTTCTCAGGAAATGGGGGAGGAAGCAATTCGGGAGTGATTTGAAGAGCATCGTAAATGTCACTGCAGCCCTGCAGCTCGGTTGGGGGGTGGCTGTGAAGAAGCTGGAAGAAACTCTTGTCATGCCTGCACAGGGCAGGGAGAGAACGGAAGCTAAGAGCCCCTAGAAGCAACACTAGGGGAAGCCTGCTGTGTGGACGAGTTTCAGCTCTGGCCAAGAGCTGCTCTTCAGGTCTCACATAGCCGCTGGCCTTTAGAAGGCAAATGGGTCAACGTCCACTCCAGCCGCCTCATTTCTGACATCCTTAAACTCTTGTATGAATAATGAGATCACGTAGGTTCCTAACATAAAGTCGGTATGATGGTATCCGTAATATAAAGAAGGCGTTCCATTAAGGCTTGTTTCTATAGGCGTATTTCCTTTGTGACACAAGGAAAGAGGTCATCAACTACGTGAAAACTGAAGTGAAAAAATTCTCCTGTGTGCTTTGTATGTTGGAATTCTATCTATTAGTTCAGGAATAAATATATTTGTTATTGCAAGATTAAAATGGTGCAATGATTAATGGGCACTTTGAAAACTGTTCATTTTATGTGGAAAGCCGTTCAGAACTTTCAAATAATTCAGTTAAAAAGGAAATAGAAAGTGTGTTAGATAGATAACTCTAAGAAGAACCTGTGTCCTTTTCGAGCAAAGAAATATTTATAAAAATTTCAGTAATAGTGCACGATTGAATTATAGAGATCAGATTATGTCATAATTCTTAGAGTTTGTGGAATTGTTTGGTATATTAGCATTTGTACCATTAAACAAACTTTAAGATCTGTATTTAGTTTTAAAATTCCATGTTAACCCCGAGTCCTTCTTATTTGCAAATTCTTAATAATTTAGAGTTTGAATTAAGAGCAATGTGTCAATCCAGGATTTCATGAGAAGAAATCTTCAAAAGTCCTGTGCAACAAGATCCATGATAAACCATATTCTGTCAAAACAATGAAAAATATGAACCTGAAAGGGAAAAAAAGGCATTGCCTTGGTGCTTTGGAAGCAAACAGAGTTCCTCTCCAATCTCCTGCTCTCCCACTGGTTTCGGGTGAAACTGAGTCCCCATCAGAAGAAAGTTCAGGGGCCACGGCAGGATGTGAACAGATGGCTCCTGAACTACGGTGCCGAACATCGGAAAATTAAGTGCGAACACTTTCAATTATACGATTGCCACAGTAATTAATTTTGTTATGATAATGTAGTAAGTTAGTTATTTTCAGATCTAGCCCTGAATTCCAGAAGTTCATTTTATGATGTTGATATTTGTCTCTGGCCCAATATTGATTTTACCATTTGGTGTCCCACCAAAATATGACTTGAGTTTGTGTACTCCATCCGGTGAGACAGATACCCTAACAAACATGATGCCAGCATGTCAAAGGGTGTCTAAGTAAGCGTCTGGGAGAGGCAGGCAAGGTTTCCTGGGGAAGGCAATGGAGACTCGGAGGATGCACAGAGAAGAAGATGGGGTAAGGGCATTCTAGGAAGAGGGAGCATTTAAAAAATATCCTGACTGCCGTCTGAATGTCAGGTGCCACCTTAGGTATTTTTCACCCATGATAGCCCCTTCACTATTACAGTGGGGTTTTTGAATTCTTTTCTCCTTTCAGCAGAGGAGGAGAGAGTGGCTCAGAGAAGTGAAGTGCTACCCTCTCTGCAGCCTTGGGTGGTTCCGGAGGCATCTCCCAGCCTCCTGGGGACCAGCTGGAAAATGCGCATTCCCCTGGTCCCCAGACTTCCGCAGGGTGCGGGAAGGGCCCGCCTGCCCTGGGGCTGGGGGAGTGGCTGAGGCGGGCCCTGCCTTTCCTTGCCCGCTGCTGGCTCTGTCCGGCTCTTATTCCCAGCAGCAAGCAAGGCCGCCATTTCCCTGTCCCAGGCGCAGCCAAGACTGACGTGTGTTAGGCACAAAATAGAGCTTCTGCTTCCTTTGTGGCCACAGCTCTCCAGACCTGCTCAGCAGGTCCCGCTGCAAAGCCCTCCTCTAACGGCCTGATTCCCATCTGACGCTTTTCTTTTTTCTTGTGTTTTTCTTTTTTGCCTTTCGTCTCTTCTGAGGAAGGCCTGCTGCCTGGCACCGCTATTGTGTTTGGAAATGAGCCTCCTGGGCTGGTGAATAAATTGCATTTTATCCCTCCCTGTCACTTCTGGTCGGGGGAACACTGAGAGATGAAAGCAGAGACTTCAAAAGTGCTTCTTTTGACACGGGGCCGGCATTTCTCATTTCCAAGCCTGGCAGGCCGCGCTCTAGCAGGCGCCTTGGCGGGCCTTCAGGAGTGGTGCCTCGCCCCCCGAATCTTCTCGGCCTTCCCCAGCCCTGCTCAGGGCCGCCTCCCGGAGAGGCCGCCGGCACCTGGCGGCCACCACCTTCAGTAGATCCGCAGAAGGCGCAGGGTTTGATTCTCGGCAGAACAGCCACAGGTGGCAGGTAGCTCTGTCCTCCTCTGCGGGACAAAAGCCAGCCTTGCGTTTGAAGCAACCGAGGGATTCGGTTTGTATTGTAATAGCAAACCATATACGGCGACGCCGGCGGCGCCAAACGCCATTCATTTGGGGAATAATGGGATTCCCACGCGGCGTGTCCCTGCGTGGAGCTCTCCCCCTGCCCTGGCGCAGCACTTAGCTCCCTGCTCTTCCCTTCAAGACTCACTATCTGCCCTCTTCATTCTGAGATGGGCACCAACCGGGGAAATGAATCTCCCACTGATGTGGCTCAGGTGCGGGGATGAGGAAAAGCCTCCCTGAGCGCAGCCTCTGGAAGGGCCACCGCTTCTCTAAGATCTGTGTCTGGAAGGCCAAGTAAATTGGGGGAGCTCCAAGCAGCACGCTGGCTTCTGAAACGGGCCATGTTCCTATAAAGCTGGCAAAGCCCCCGGATTCTCTGCCTCCACCCCTCTCAGGCACAGCCCACAAACTATGAAGTCCTCGACTTAACTTCAGAGTACACAAAGGACATGGTAGAGCATCGGGGCAGATGGAAAGGGTTGTACCTGGAAAGCCATTTATATAGAAGTTAGTACAGCCTTGGCATCAGAGAACTCAGCGTTCAAAGCCTAGCGCTGCCACTTACTAGCTGAAGATGGGTGGCGCGGAGCTCTGCCTCCGTCTCCTTGTCTATGCAACGTGGAGGAGAACGGAGTCTACCTTGCAGGGTTGTCAGGAAGGTTGCACGCACTTGAGAGGGGGTGTGGCTTAGTGGAAAGGGCCAGGGACCTTGGAGGCAAAGGGACAGGTAGCGGTTCGATCCTGAGCAAGTTACTTAGTACAAGGATAACCGCGGCTGCCGCCAGCACTAGCTGCCATTTATGAGGTGTTTATTCTGTGCCTGGTGCTGTACCTCTGGTATCATCTCATTATTCCTCGTAAGGGGCCAAGTCCCTTGTTCAAGGTTTCACTGCTAGAAGCAGAAATGAGTTTTAAGGGCAGGTTCATGAACTTAGCCATGCTTCTAACCACTGCACCTCCTCACCATACAGTTTTCCCTGAATCTGTGCCTCGGTTTCCCCATGTGTAAAATGGAGGTGATAACACCTACCTACCTTTTAGGTTTGGGATGAGAGTTTA